>NC_087253.1:15297500-16775000 GCF_037042905.1 Lytechinus pictus | reverse complement strand
AAATCGAAAATTCCACCAGATTAATACCTTGGTCACATTTGCTCTACGGCGGCCGTACGACGAGTCGAAAACAGCCGTTTTATTCATTTTAATTCAAACCACCTATATGTAACTGGTACAAAAAATGTTAAAACGGCTGTTTTCGACTCGCCGTACGGCCGCCGTAGAGCAAATGTGACCGAGGTATTACTTACAGGTTTGGCACGGATGAAACACCCATCGACTTTGAAATAAAGTATCATTACTCTTCAGGTAATATATTGCACAATTTAAAAGTTGGTTATATTGGTGTTTTCGTAGAGCATATAAATTTCGACATAACAATAGTTAGTCATAATCTGTCTAATGGCATAGATTGGAATCAGAGCCATTCATAGATGATGACGATGACGATAAGATGTTGGGGGTAACCATGACAACCCAGAGAAACCGGCTTGGCCGGACTCTCTATTAATGGCTCTGATTGAGAAAAATAAGTAGCGCCATCTATCGACTAGAAATGAAACTTGTAGTACAAAGGTGCCCAATATTGCAAGTCAGAGCGTACCAGTTCATAGCGCGAATCATAGTTTGATGATCGACACGTTGTATAGGAGACTGGCAACACTCAGTCAATAACATCTAGTCACAGTGTATAAACCGAATCAAGACCGTTAAAATTGTTCTTTTTATAAAATAACCGACTTACAAATCGTGGATTTGAAGTTGTTTGAGCTGGTGTGGCAGCGATGGGCCGATCCTGAATCCGCAGTATGAAGCGTCCTGAATGATCTGGAATCTGGATTATATTGAATAATCCCGGTAATTCAAGGTCACCACAACAAAGAAAGTTGATTTCAATAAAAAGAAAAAAGGTAAAAAAGATAAATATTGTTTTTTAAAATCAAAATCGGATGTGAAATAAGAAATTCACGACATTTAAAACTTTCGCTCAGGGATCGATGATTTTACCCACTCTTTATTTCTTTTTGTATTTTATTTTATGAAATAATTTAGATTTCTCCTCATTGTCACGTGGAACAAATTTGTATTTACCCGTGGACACTTTGAATTACCATTGTTTTCCCGTTTTGTGGTTAAATCAAGAAGGCTTTAATGCCCAAATCTGTAAAATTTGAAATATTGTATAATCTGAACAATAAAATACAAACGAAATAGTGAGTGACATCATCCACTCTTTCACTTGATATCCCTGATTTGTGCATAAAACTGTTTTGTGGAAAATGCGTAAAACTTTAAAATGCCACAAATTTCTTATTTTATTTTTTCAGCAACCATGTTCAAAATCATGAACATTAATTTTTCATTTTATGCATGTCCAGGCACCTAACCCAAATTGTCAATTTGTTACGTGGTCCATCAATAAAAATGTCATTTCATTGTGATGCAAATCGCCTTTCCTTTAACAGGCTTTTAGAAAAGTAAATAAAACCGGAGAAGGATTTGAAATTAACAGAAAACGATTTTCAAAAAGTCAGAGAAATTTGCATCGCCGTCGGGTTAACTTGAACGGAGACATTTAGAGAAGGTGAAGGCTATAAAACTGAACTTCTTTGACGAAGTTGAAGGCCGAAAGTCGAACGATATCGGAAGATTTCGTGGAATTTGAAATGTACCCATTGTGGTTACAACAGGTGCATCGGCTTCTACGTAAAAGTGATCTGCGCATGCGTCAAATCTATCATGTCTATGCTTATTTTATTTTGTCAAGGTAAGTTTACCGACGAGTCGAACAATCTCAAAAAGGGTAACTATCCCACCCCAACGCTCATCCTAAGGAATAAATATTGTGATATTTGGGATATTTCTACAACTGCAACAGTTTAATCTTATTCTAAAGTACAAATACAATACTTTTTTTTACATGCAAATTCTATCTTGACAATTACATTTCGATATTCAATTATCTGTACAAAAGGACACCCCTTTTAGCGAGTGGGAAAGTCCAATATTAATGAATAGTAAACAGTCGGTATGGAAAACACGTGCATGAGAAGGACACTCGCAGTCAAGCACAGACACAAATGATTAGGAATCAACATCGTTACGCACCGGCTGCGAAGGAATATTCGCAGATTGTCATTTTCTCAGGCATTTGTTTTCAATCGAACTGAATTCAGTTTTGGAAGTAAAAGATGGCTCAGGAAAATACAAAACTTTTTTTCGTGTTGCTGCTTTTTGTTCTCGGATGGAGCAACTATGGAGCCGGATCGAACACAAGGAAATGTGACGGAAAAATTTGCCCCGATATCTGCTGTTGTTGGAAGCAAAGTAAAAACGACAAAACAATGAACCAAATTTATGGAAACTGCACCCGTCGGAACTTGACAACTGTACCGGATACAATCACCGAAAACATGACCAGACTGTAAGTACAACATAAATGTATCATTTTGAGGATAAGTGATATTGAAGTACTCAAGTTAGGAGTGAAGAGGTTGATGTTAGAATCGCACAGTGCAGGGGCTTCGTACGAATGCCCGGTATTCGCGCCCTTCGCTCTGGCGAGATGACGGGATAATTTCGGCCATGCCTTCTATTCTGTGCACGCGTTGAACGGGTAATTGGTAATCCAATTTCCGAGAACTGAAATTCTGAAATTATTGAATATTATGCTTTAAATTTACAAAGATATAAAGAACAACTCTTAACCTTTGTTTCGGTATCCTACTTGTACCTATTACGCCGCTCGTAACAAACTAATGCTTGAGTCATCAGTCACGACTTCCATTTTTTAAAGCTTTGGCAAGTAGATCGAGCTGAGGTGAAATTTTTACTGATGCCTCGACTCAGTGAATCAGATGTCTTTGTCAGTGGACATCATCAGCTTGTATAGCCCTTTTGTTGTTTTGGCTATGTTAATGCGGTAAAGATGTAAGGTTTGCTCGAGTCCTGAATAACCCAACCCCTTTTAACAGAACTAAGGAAGATAGAGAGAGAGAGGGGATGAGAGAAAGAAAGAAAAAAAGCAAGAAAGAAAGGAAGAAAGAAAAAAAAAACCAGAAGGGTCAACCGAGGTGTCGATCATCTTATCAGGGGAGCAAAAATATTTTGACATTGGATCGAACGTCAGTACTTGATGATCACAAATTTTGACGATCTTGATCAATGTTTGTTAATATCTCTCATTGAAATGTCAAATTTACTGTTGAAGTTCAGTTTTACGATACATCCAGGCGACCCTTTACCATCCACGAAAATAGACACTGTTTCTTGTTAGTTGCATCAAGCGTAAAGTCAAACATTAAATAAATCTACTGTAAATAGCATGAACCTGTGTCCTATAGGGCCGACTTTACTTATGCAATCCCCGATTTCTTACTCATCTGGTAAGTTCCTAGCCCACGAGATTGAGGTCTTCTGCTCATTCGGTCCTTTGTAAAGATGTTTGACAAAAAGCTTCGATGATCACGTTGCTCCAAGCATTTAAAATGATTAGTAATGTACCTTTGTATCTTTTGCTCAGAAGTCATATATTTGCGATAACGAAAGGTTAATGTGGCACCCACGGCAGGGCACCTGCTGTGTTACTGAAATACATAGAGGACAGATCTCCCAATCGATTCGACTTTGATACTTCTGCTAGTGCGATCGATAAAACGTTTGGATGTTCTGAAAATAAAGTTGCAGTTTCCTTTAATCGTTTGGAAACTGTGTCGTTTAATCTGACCCCATCTTTATTTGGTAAAGGCTTTTCGATATTCAGATGTGTGCGATATTAATGCATGCAACCCCGAAAAAGGAAAAAAAAAAGATATCGAACCTTATATCGAACATTATGCAGTAAATGTACAGCTGCACTTAGGTGGTACTTTCTTTGTAAAAATTGTATTGAATAAGATCGTTCTAAAAATCTATTGGCCGAGTGATAGACAAAGAAAGAAAAATAAATAACACCATTATAAGATAGAGTTAAACAGTGGTCTAATATGAGGTTAAGAGGGAACAATCTTGCATGTTCATGGTCTTTATTGCAATACGAAAAGAAAATCATTGTATGGGTAATTTTTACGCAACATTGCGTAAAACTTAAACAGCATTATTCGTTGTTACCCTGTAAATATTATTTTCTCCTTAAACCTAAACAGTGTGCAACCCCCCCCCCTTATTCGCTGTGTTGCCCAGTAAATATAATGTTCTCCTCAAATCCAAAATGTGTGGAAACCCCTTTTTGCGTGTATTATCATTAAAGGGATGGTCCGGGCTGAAAGTATGTATAGCTTAATACGTAGAGTGGAATTCACTGAGCAAAATGCCGAAAATGTCATCAAAATCGGATAACAAATAAAAAAATTTATTGAATTTTAAAGTTTAGCAATATTTTGTGAAAACAGTCGTCATGAATATTCATTAGATGGGCTGATGATGTCACATCTCCACTTGTTCTTTTGTATTTTATAATGTGAAATTAAGTTTATTCTGTTTTTTCCTCCAAGAACTAGAAAAATTGGATTGACAACTGATTTAGTGCATTAGATATTTATTGCTGCAACTTATTTCATTATAAGGGAGACAAATTATTCACACAAGTATGACATAATGAACAAAATATGATTTATGTAATTGCATAAGAAAACGGAAAGTGGAGATGTGACATCATCAGCCCACCTAATGAATATTCATGACGACTGTTTTCACAATATACTGCTAAATTTTAAACTTTAATAACTT
Source organism: Lytechinus pictus (assembly GCF_037042905.1). Taxonomy (NCBI): domain Eukaryota; kingdom Metazoa; phylum Echinodermata; class Echinoidea; order Temnopleuroida; family Toxopneustidae; genus Lytechinus; species Lytechinus pictus. The sequence goes on along the minus strand of NC_087253.1, from coordinate 16,770,329 downwards.
TATTATTTGTTATCCGATTTTGATGAAATTTTTGGCATTTTGCTCAGTGAATTCTACTCTATGTATTAAAATATAAATATTTTCAGCCCGGACCATCCCTTTCAATGTATTTTGTAGACACATTTTGGTTCAAACTGTAATGAAAAATTATCAAGAGATTCAGCATTTGCATATTCCATGGGCTCGATCCCTTGCCATATAAGCGTAAATAAGCAACAAATAAAAAATAAAACATATAATAAAAATGAGGGGGCAAGACATATCGTAAGGGGCTAATTTTCGAAAAAAACCTGAGAATAAGCAAAAAATTCAGATTTTGTCTCCCTTGTCGGACAAAAATATACTTCATGATGGGTTTTCATATAATAAACAAATTAATATCATACACTGTTAAAAAAATCAAACGACGCTGTTTATTATGTGAATCGCACACAAGTTGTTTAAAGAGTTTAAACAATTCTCGACCCAGGTGCTAAATGGGTACCCGGTATGATGTGAAAGTCATTGTAGCTTGTCCAGTTCTGTGTGCTCCTCACCGGCGACTGACTGGAATACTCCCCAGGGAGTGGAGGATGTGCATACATTGTGTGCGGGAATGACTGATTGAATCCGATGACCGGGGTAATAATATATATGTAAATCACTTAGACACGTCGTTCCGATGTATTAAGCGCTATATAAAAGCGGATTATTATTATTAAACAAGTGTTTAAAATCTTAAACAGCCATGCTTAAATTATTGAGAATAAAATGTTTGAATTTAAACTTTGTTGTTCAAGATTTTAAAAACTTGTTTGAAATGTCTAAACAGCTACTGTATACATCGTAAAAAGCGTTTGTTTAAATTATGTTTAACAGTGTATGTCATCATTTTCCTTTCATATTCTTTCCCCCTCTCTTTTTTCTTGTTCGTGATTTTTTTTTTGGGGGGGAAGGCCACCAAGCCTAGTGGATTTTACAAAATTTACATTCTTCTACACTTAAAATAATTGGGCAAAAATGCCAAACTTTTTACCAACCCTGGGCAACATATTGTCCACACAACTATTGGTTAAAATCTGCCCAAATTGGGTAATAAAAACTAAATAATTGCGTAATAAATTTGCTCAATTGGATAATAACTGCCCAGAATATATATATATCTTTCTACCAGCATACATTGCCCAACACTGGACAGTATGTTGCCCAACATTTCAAGTTACCTTTCAGCTGGGTAGCTGTACATATCTAGGCTACGAAAAGAGTAGTCTCATAAATGACAGGCTACCCTGGAGAAAATATATGAATATAATTGATGTATTTCAGTCTATCTAGGTCCTTTTGATCCTAAGAAGATGTAGCAAAATGTTGAGAAAAGGAAGTACTTAGGGCGGTAATGGTTTCACCATAGGCCAATGTTCTTGAAGCGCTAGCCTTGTTGCAGACCGTAAAGATTATCGCTCTCATGAAAAAAAAATGGCAGTAACATAATATAGAATGAATCCATAATGGATTGTGGAGGGGTGTTGGAAGGTTGATATGTGATTTTTATTTTGAGGGGGTGGGGGTTCTGAATATTTGGAAAACAAATTATCAGACGATACATTTTCATTGTAAAAAGGTTATAACATGGTTTACATTTTCGCTCGCTCGCGATTTATTAAAGAAGGTTTGCCGCACACGCCGCACTGTGCCCCCTCGACTTGTGTACACTTATTACGCTACTGTATCTATCCAGATTAAGTTATTGGGTTGGACATTGCCTTTAAAGGAAGGATATATGTCAGTACCGTAGCCTGTCAATAATATAGGCCTATAAGTAATATTGCATTGATCACTTGAACAGAAGTTATAGAAAATCTTTATTTAGATCTGAGAGTTAGAAAACAACACCCCGCACATCCTGGACTTGTTTTCGAGATAAACAAGAGAGACCTGCGACCTGGATTTGATTGAAACGCTTCAGACAGAATAATGAAGAAGACAAAAACAACAACCGAAAACAAGAACAAGCAATAAAAACCCAAAACCAAAAAACAAACAAACATTTAGGCATAGTCTTACCAAGATATAAAATAATCGTTTGTAGTTAATATTTTATCCCTTTCCCTTTAATTCATATGATTGACATGAAAAAAAGCCCACATTTCCCTTGAATCTAGTTTTAAATAAATCAAAATGACTTGTACGGATAGCCTGCGGGATGAATATTCTCAAAACCTCTGAAATTTTTAAGAAATGTAAAGCACATAGCGTGCGAAAGCTAAAGGCCCCTCCCTTGTTTTTTTTTCACATTAGCCATGCAATCCGCCCCCTCTCTCTCTGTCCTTATAGCAGATATAGAATTCAGTAGCATTAAATGATAAATCCTTATCCCTTATATCGGCGAAATAAATGCGCTGATTCCCTAATCGATATCGAATGAAAATGCTCTCAAATGATTTACATCTGTATTTAATGAAAACCCAACTTTCCCTTTAAGTGGCCACTTGTAAGCATGGACTTGGGATAATGAATCTGTACTTGCACTATCTATTCTGACCTTTGGAAACCTGTTCATCTGATATATCCATCATATTCCAGGAGATATATTGGATTATATGAAGATTCAACATGCTCATTTATCCATCGTGTATGATGTGAGTACGGCACGGATGATTAAAAAAGAGAGAACCTATACTGTGGCGCCTCCAGCGTACCATTTAAGATCCTTTGAGCCATGTTCTTTCTAGATTTTTTTTTAACATTTAGCATTTTTCATGTTTATGTTGATATCATGTCTCTTCAAGATCAGATCGGACAAATTCGGGGAAAAACAAAAATCATGTCATTTATTTATTTTTTTATTTATGGCTACATATTACCAAAGCATATCTCTCATGTGCATACTATCACACACATGCACGCACACCCTCACACACACACGAGCACGGCACACGCGCGCCAATACACACACACGCACGAAATATTGAAAAATTATATTGTTAGATATCTATAACCATGTATACGAAACTAATGTGAGGTAATCTTGCATTACATGATATGTCACTGGCGTACAGAGGGGGGGGGGGGGGGGGGGGGGCAAGAGCCACCCTCCAAAAAAATCCCGACCAAGAAAAAAGAAAGAAAGGACGAGAGAAGGGTGAAATATATTTTTTCTGATTTTTTTTTCAAAATCTATCAAAAAAATGATTTTTGAAAGACGAAATGTCGAAATTTTTGCTCGCTTCGCTCGCTCGCAACTTTTTATTTATCAATATTACGTGATTCAATTCAATTCACTAATGCTTTATTAAAACATGCCTCGCAGACAAAGGCTGAATAAAAACATGTGTACAATTTACCATAACAGAATACTTCTTAAGTAAAACATGAAATGATATAGATTGATTACAATTACTAGTACATCTTATTATACTACAAGGAAATAAATTGTTGAAAATAAATAAAAATCATACATTGTATTGAACATTATAAATATTAAGTACGCAAATTATAACCACTTCAGTGAGGCACATTGTACATGCATGAATGAAGAAAAGTATTAGAAAAGAGAAGATGGGGAAGGAAAAAGACGGCATAGGGAGACAGACAGAGAAAATGTGAGTAAGGGGAAAGGGTAATCAAAAGGAGATATAGCCTACATATAGATATAAAGTACAGATAGAGGTCATACGCGATATCTAGCCCCCTCAAAGTTTTTGGTTCATTACGCCACTGTGATTTATCAAGTTATATATTTTGTCTGAGTGGTCAATATTCAACGATATTTCCACAAAAAATTTGAATGAAACTTACACCATGGAGCTACACTATCTTTTTTATCATTCAACTGGCATACTAGTATTACTTATACCTCGGTCACATTTGATCTATACGGCAGCCGTACGGCGAGTCGAAAACAGCCATTTTATTCATTTTTATACAAACCACCTATATGTAGCTGGTACAAAAATGTTAAAACGGCTGTTTTCGACTCGTCGTATGGCCGCCGTAGAGCAAATGTGAACGAGGTATTACCAATGGATGCGTTGGTCCGCTTGATTCCTTTCTTGTAACTGCTTCTTGACTTTTCCTTTTTTTAATTAATCGTCACCTCGTCCAAATCCACTTTATCCACACTCATTTGGTCCATTTCCACTCCTTTATAAACCCCGTTCGGTCCAGTGCCACTCCTTTATAAATCCCGTTTGGTCCAGTGCCACTTAATCTTTACCTTATTTTGGTGTAATTTGTCACGTGCGGACAGTGTCCCCATTACTCCCAAGTAATATGAATTTCGTAAATTGCCATGCCCTAAAAACATAATGGTTCAAGTTCACCAATGAATAAGATAATAAACATACACATATAATTCATAGAATAGTGTGATTTGTTAAGTGATGACCGATTGCATGGTCATGTAAAATAATTGCAAACAAATAGTAATTTATACAAGGAATCCGTTCAAATAGCCTTTGAAAATGAACTTGCAAAAAGTAATTTGAGCAAATAGTACTTTCTACATAGAATCTGTTCATAAGTAATATCTCAAGGTTGAAACTTTCAATAATTAATTTTCAGTCGAATAATTGGCTTCTTTAATCATTCTTGAATTATGAAAAGCAACGTCACACAATAGCGATCTTTCCCTTTCTTTCAAGTCGACTAACTACGCTGTAGGGGTCATTGCACTGTCATTCAAGGAGGGGCTACACTCTAAAAAAAAGTTTAACCAATATTGCGTCTAATGGGAACATGCATGTTTGTTGGGTAAAAATATACCAAATATTTTGTGAATGTTACGCAATGCTGTGTTGAAATTTACCATTCAAACTTGAATTTTTCCAATATTGTGGAAACAATTACCCATGTCCCCTTTCTACCCAATATTGGGTAAATTTTTACTCTCTGTTTTTATAGTGTAGGATCACGGTGGTGTATTTTGTATGTAAAGGTTGGAAAAGGTCACTGTCGGAAGTCAATGATTCCTCCTCCTAAGTTGAAATACACCTGTCAAAATGGGAGGGGATGGTCGTCACTCCTTCCTTATCGATTCGGGGCCCCGTCTTACAAAGAGTTAAGATTGATCCGATCAACCTCGATTGTATGGAAATCCATCAATGTTTCATCAATGTTTTTTTTTTCAGGAAAGTTGCACAATGTCATTTTTGTACAAAAAGAAGCACTCTGAATTTTCAAATAGCAATTAATGTATGAGAGCAAATCTTTGTAAAGAATATTTTGAAAGAAAACGTGCATTTGTTATGTTGACGTTGCTGGCTTTCCATAGTTATGGTTTATTTGATCAATCGCAACTCTTTGTAAGACGGGACCCAGGTTGGTGTTTCATAAAGCTGTTTGTAAGTTACGAACGACTGGTACCCTTTCTCACGAACTAAATCATCGCCAACGGGAAATCTGGTGCGTATCACTCACCACAATATAAGATCACAAGTCGTTCGTAAAGTCGCTCGTAACTTAATAACACCTTTATGAAACACACACAAAGCTATGATGGTGTTCAATGGAAATTAATCGGAAAGTTAAAAACGAAAATATGCATCTTCCTTTCCACTCTTTAAAGGCAAATTACACCGTTAAAAAGACAAATAGGCAAATCAGACTTGCATAAATATATAATAAACCACCTTTTTTTTTTTGGGGGGGGGGAGGGTTGACTCGTTCACTATTAAACAGAAATAACTACATATATATTTTCACTGCCTTTGTCAACGGCAAGTCCACCCCAATATCAAGACACAATGACTATAGTGTTTTAGGCATTTTTCCTCCAATAATGAAGCCCAACCGGTGACAAGGACAATTGCTCCTGCGACATTTGCTCAGGTGTTAATATCTCACAGAGCATAAAGGTTACAGTAAGTATTGTAACACATTTTTTTGGTTCAAAATAAGTTAAGGATAAGGGTTCATTCAGTTTTGGGGCTTAAGTTTATGTTTGGCTTAACGTGCAGATTATCCATTGGACCAATGTTTGCCTTTGGAGCAAGTGTCATGGAACCGCTGAACTATATTTTTTCAAATTTCTGATCGAAATTCTAAAATTTTGTAAAGATATAATTTGATATAATTTATTGATATACGTACTCGTTATCATAAAATCTATAAAAAACTAATTGTTCATATTTCATGTAATAAAATAAAAACAAATAAAATAGTGAGTATGTGACGTAATAGCCACGCCTCATTTCCTTGTCCAGGAGGCGTAGATAACTTATTTATGTGTGCGTGTATGTGTGTGTTATAAAGATAGATAAAGAAAGAGAGAGAGAGAGAGATAGAGGGAGATCAATATTAAAAACATTTCCTTGATTTTCTGGGTTCTGTCTAACGGTTATCTTGTTTGCATTGAACAGGTTGTCGTTTCTTGCATCTAGCAGTGCAGATATAAGATTTACATAGTGTAGAAGTTATTTAGGTGGTGGGGGAAGGCGGTGGGAGAGTGACGTCACTGGCTTGACAAGTTGACAAAGAACAAAAAGGCCCAGTGATCTCTCAAAATTATAAAATATTTCGCACAACCTAAACATTACTATTATCAGCATGAGAGCTAGCCTTTGAATCCGGTCTTTTTCTTGACCTTGGCATGTGACCTAGGCCAGGGTCATGCTGCGATCCTGATGGCATTGGGAAAAAGATTTACCCGATTTCTATATATAGTGGGCACCCCCGCTGGCAATCATGACTGACTCACTTGGGTCTAATTTTCTCTTGAAAAGGAAAAAAAAATGTTTAAAAAAAAGGTGGGATTTATTAACTGGAATTTTTCGCACTGGAGGTATAGGGAACGCATACAAAATTGATTTGTCATTCGATGTAGTGAATCAGTGAATGGGACATATTTTTGAATATTTAAAAAGAAATGTAATAAAACTATTTTTAAAGTTTTTGCATTGCATTCATTGCAAGAACTATGACTGTATACCAACTAATTATTTTCCCCACACTGTAAAAAAATAGTGGGTAAAATTATAACCAGGACGAGGGTAATTTATATGTGTCCAACCATGTATGGGCAGTATTTTACCCAATGCGGGAAGCGTATTGTCCAGATATGAAAAATATATGCAGCAATTTCTTTAGAATGGGCAAAATCTTCATCACACTGGATGAATAAAAAAATGCCCAAAAGAAATGCCCAATGTTGGTTGGACACATAATTACCATCACTGAGCATTTTACCCAATAATTTTTAGAGGGCAGATAAGCAATTTATGAAAAATCAATTGCTTTCAATCTTATATATTAAAAAAAAAAGAAGTTTAAACTCTAATCTTCTAAGACATTTTCTGGAAAAATTTGTTCATGGCAACTTTTTAAATTATTTTGAAGCATTGCACAAACAAGTTGTCTGTCCCTTCCTGCCATAATCAAATGTAACAATGATATTCTTCAAGATTCAGGATACAGTACTGTTAGCCTATTGTGTTAGAGATGATGTTGAATTGTGCAGTTATTCCGTAAGCTCCAAATGAATGTTTTCGTCATAAACTGCTGTTTTTTTATGCGGGTACAGCATACTACTACAGAAGGCCTTTATGCAAATATGACACTTCATTTTTATAGATATCTTAATAATATGTATTTATATACCTTCATAACAATAAACATCTGAATATAATACGAAATGCACAAATTGTCTACTCAAACTTACCAGCACCCTTTTATATCTGCAAAATAATTATGTCCCTCTTTTCAGCTATGACATAAATATTAATCACCAAAACGGAAAATTGCTTTGTTGTTTACATTGCCCTACAACATTCAATTTGCAGGCACGTTTGATTGTTTCCTGTTTTTTTTCGAACAAAACAATTGTATTCTACAAGATTTTGGAAAACAATTTTATTGAAATCAAACCACATTATGATTTTCGTTGTACAATCTTAAGAATTCGGATCCATTGCAGGTACATATTTACTAACATGATTAATTACTGCTGTCCCTACTGTGATTAAGCTTTTTCATATAAGTTTATAATATGTTTGATGACGGAGTTTTTTTCTTCAGAAAAATCACAGCGCCGCCCGGCAAAACTGTAACCCAGTACATAAATCATGGTCCATCAATGCATTTGTGAGCTCAGAATTCGCAAGAAAACAGTCAAATGGGGAATGCGTGTGGTTAAATTTACTCTATGCCAGCTGTACACGTGTCAAGATCTAATGTTCTGTACAATGTGATGAGGAGTAGTCAGAAATCATTATTCTCGAGCCGAAGGGTTCCGTAGCACAAAGGTTAGCGATTGATCGTACGCTTGATTTCACCATTGATTGTGTATTGTAGACAATTGAATCAATCGGAGAAAAGTGTTTCTACGATCATTGCCAAGCTTTGTGTTACGGGCCCCTGGTTTCTTCATCTTTGGCTTGTCTTTGCATCTCACATTCCTTCTGCTTTCATTTTCCATGAACCGCGATTTCTTTTTTAGTTTGTACATTTGCCAATACCATCAATAGAATGAGAATCGAAATTTGATTGAAAGTTAGAAAGAAAACGAATAAAATTTAGTAGGAATCAGCTTTTGAGATGATTCTAAAAATCGAGCAAACAGTGATATGAAAAAAAGGAATGATGAAATTGCATGTATAAGATGTAACGATATATGTTACCGACTTTATACGTTTGTTTGTCATTTTGTTAGTGACATGAAACGTAGGTATTCTTGTGCCCTCCAGAGATAAAATTGTATGTGCGGGCTTTGAGACTGTGTGAGAAAACCGTAGCTAATATAATGTGATCCTTCCCCAAATTGATTGGAGAACCAAAAATGGAGTAGTTAAATTATTCAATTGGTATTGAAATAGAATTAGAAAATTATTGGAATTGTCAAAATGGTTTTCATGACGTTTGATTGGATACAACGTCCAAGCCACTTCCAGGTGGGTCTTCCGAGATGATTAATAATATCAAATCACGACTCTTGAAATGTAGACAGGATCATACGGTGCAATATATGATGTTTACAACAACAGTGGATATATATATATATATACTAACTCCATTTATTCCCTTGTATGAACCATGCCAACCACAGGATAATGGGTCTTCCTTTCACAGCATGCTTTACCACGTTCTTTACGATGTACAACTAGTCCATTATGGTAGGTAGTAGTTCTTCGTCTTGACCCTCATGGGGGATCACTGAGTTCAAAACATGTTGTTAACCAACACTTTGGGGGTGTAAATGCGTTCGTTCTGTCTTTGACCAATGTCCCACGGTGTTGCCCCTCAGTCTCACCAACAAAGCCGACCCTAGCCCGATCGAAGCAAACACGTTTTTTTTTAATCACATCAAAATCAAATCGGGCGGTTTACATTCGGTTCAGGGGCCCGTTGCAGAAAGAGTTGCGTTTAAACGCAAGCCAACAAATCAATCGCAAGTCCCAAATGCGCGCTGTTGATTGGTTAAAAATCAAGTTACGCGTGATTTTTTAGAGTTGCGAATGATTGCAACTCTTTCTGCAACGGGCCCCTGTTGATATGACTGGGACACCAGAACGATTCCCACTCCAGGTCAATGCCACTTTTGACTCACCCTTTACCACCGGTATGCTTTCATCCTATTTTCGGAGTCTTGTCTTGTCGTTTTTTGTTTAGGGAACCTTGGTTGGGAGTGTTAATTGGATTGGGAATAGGGGCGGGGGGATGTCGGCTTGTCAGGTTGATCTCCATTTATAGCAAAGATGGACTTGAGCTTTAGATACGACCGAGGCGGCCTAAAACTCTTGATAATGATGATGCCACACAGTCACACTGAATAAACCAAATCCAGGGCTCCGTAACACAGAGATTAGCGATCAATCGCTAGACTCACTGACCAATTAAGATACATGTTACTCGCGCATTTAGTTCAAAATACTGACCAGGAACCAATCAGAAGTGCTCTCACATAGTTGCTGTTCATCGCTACGCTTTGTGTTACGGGTCCCAGACCGACCAAAAGCTATAACGTTATTTCCAATGACATACCGTCGACCGGTGAAACATCACTAACATTAACTTTTTCATGAACCTCTCCCTGACCAGGGAAGAGTTTCATGAAAGGACATGTCGGGCGTTTTTATCCGACATATCCCTTCTTATCCGAAAGTTACCATAGTTACAGTGCTTCTCAGCCAATCAAAATCAGGGAAAAATGTCAGATCTGACAACTTGTCGGACAAAAATGTTGATGAAATGCTTCCCAGAGCGACCAAAGCTTTAACATTATTTCCAATGACATACCGACGACCGGTGAAACATCGCTCACAAAACTTTTCCACAAAAGCTTCCCTGACCTGGGGCCCGTTGCAGAAAGAGTTGCGATCAAACGCAACTCAACAATCTTTCGCAACTTGATTTTCAGCCAATGAAGCACCCGTATTCGGGACTTGCGCTTGATATTTTGACTTGCGTTTAAACGCAACTCTTTCTGCAACAGACCCCAGGACCATCGTGATCGGGCGAGCTTTCCTGCCTGAAAATCTGCGGTGTGTTCAAACGCTTCACCCAATCAAGGACTTATCCCGCGAGAAATGCTTAATATCTTAAACTGAAAAATAGGAGGGGATGATACCATTTGGGGCGAAGAAGTCCGTTAGATCGTGATTAAATGTCACAAACAAGTAATCTCTCCTTCTTTATATAGAAACTCGTAGATATCCTATGGGTATAAATGAACAAGAGTTAGTGAAGGTCATCGATAAGTATAGAATTAGCATTGGCATCTTGATTTGTGAATTCGACTTTTGCTTTATATTATTGAAACTATTTTTTCCTTTTCGCCTGAAGTTTCTAGGTTTTTTTTCTCGTAATCGATAGCGGGTTATCTCGAAGCTTTAAGTAAAAAGAAAGCAGGCCTATTAGTATTGGAATTTGATTTGCGAATCTCAGCCGCTTTAGTTAAACCTTATACCTTTTCATCCCAAGTTTCTCATTTTTCCGCAATCGAAAAGAATTGGCGGGCAATATGAGAGCTTGAAGGGATCATGGATCCTACTGAAGGGATACAGGAAATAGACCAAGTACTACTTACACCTGCTTTGTGAATTATATATAGTCGTGCCGAATGAAGGTGTTTTTTGCTCTTTTTACCCTAAGTTTCTATTTTTTCCGTAATCGATGAGAATTAGCGGACTATTATGAAGGAATAAACAAAAACGGATTTTAGGAATTCGGTCAGCAAGATACATGCATACTCAGGAAAAGTTACTTAAAAAAAGGATGGTTTCAATTTGGTTGGTGACAATTTGGAAACAGAATTGAGCTTTATATAGAGATAAATCCCTCTGCTGAAACGTTGCATTATATTCAGTTGATAATCTCAATCGGGGAACATTAATTCTTATTTTTCGAGTTGTATTCAAACTTCTTCATAATTGATTATTTTTGGTTTTCAATCAATCGCGTACATGTGTGTGTGTGTTGGGGGGGGGGGGGTGGTTTCCACGATCAAGAAACTGAAAACAATGAAAAAGTAAAGGAGAGAACGAAAGTTGAAATAATGATATTATTCGCTAAATATTATGTAAAAAAAATTGTTCCCTCGCTTTGCTCACTCGCGACGTCTTAGAAATTTTCCCACATTTGCCATGTTCTGCCAACTCAAATATTTTGCCTTATTACGCCAACGTTATAAGTAATATAGTGCCATCAACTGCATGCGTAAAGAAGTCCTTCAAAGGGGCCTGTTTTACGTATTTGTTCAGATTTTAAGTTTGCGTATTTTATTGAAGCAATAGACTGTAATGAATGACGTATTTTCGTGATCAGAACGTAAACATCAATATCAATTTAAAACGACCTTCACAAAACGCTTTGCATCACTTTTTGCCAGTCAGCAGCATGAGGCAAGATGTTATGAAGTGTAGGCCCTATTCCGACTGAGGTTATAAACTATTTAGATGAAAAACATCATGGGTCCTAGTATTTTATCTAGTCAGTTGGTCAAATAGTAGTTTTTATGTAGGTCAATAAGATACATGTCCATTTGGTTTATACCTTGAGAATCATCGTTGAATTGCTCAAGACGAAAGGCTTGGGTCAATTTCCGTCGTAGATCAGAAAGTGGTTAAAACTGCGTTCATTTCCGAATTATCTGAAATTAATGGGAAATCATAATTAAGAATTTTATTTATTATATGACAGGTAATTGATTTGACACTATATTAATCAGTTACAATTCGATATTCTGCATTCCCCCCTCTCTCTCTTTTTTTGGGGGGGTGGGTAGGGGTGCTACGATCAATTACTATTTATTACACTGCATTAATCAGTCACAAAGTCATATTCTGTATAATATTTTCATCACCCCTCTCCCTTTTCTTGTGGGGGAGGGTGCTGCGAACAATCGAAAGAATATAAGGATTACTCAGTTGATCACTGTATAGTTCTACCATTGGTTTAAATGACATATGATTAATACCTCAGTCACATTTGCTCTACGGCGGCCACACGGCGAGCCGAAAACATCCGTTTTATTCATTTTTGTACCAGATTCATACACACAAAGAAATTCGGGTTCAATTTTAAACCCCTAGGGGTGCACACACTTGTCCCTATACGAGTACCCCTAGCGGTGCACACGTACACCCCGAATATGGGGTGTACAGTGTGCAACCCTATTTGGGGTGTCCATCTGCACCTGAGAGGGTGTACACGTCTACCCCTTAGGGTGCATAATGTACCCCCACCTAAAATAACAAAAATGTTGTCGAGACTCCCGATCCATTCACTTTATGTATCGATTTTTTTGTTACCTCAATTTGGACTCGAACTCACCTCGTTTAATCTGTAGTTAAGATTCTTCCCGCTATGCCAGCGAGAAGCGCTGAGACTAGATGAGGTCTCTAGCGACATGATCCGATTTTCTTATTTTACTTTTGCTGATGGTTGTGATTCAAGTAGCTCTATTGACTGTTTCTCCAAATGTATACGTAATCAAATATGTTTTTTGAAACAATTATCATCACATAAATATTACATATATAACAAATCATTTCATTAAGGTAAAGTGTGGCGTTAGTGCATTGTTATTTCTGGTAATCTTCGCTCACAAATCAACTTTATCTATACCATACGTCTATCAGAGAGACTGGTGGGGTGCACGCAAAGAGCACATGGGTGTAAAACAGACACGTACTCTCGCATAAGAGCTCACTTGCACCTCGATGGTATTGAGAGGTGCACGCACGTATCGTACACCCCATTTGCACCAGGTTATCTTAGTGTGTATATGCGGTGGAAATGTGACTGAGGTATAAACATTGCAAACATTGAGTATCATTATTTTTTATGAAAAATAGGCCCATTTTCATTTGAGGCAAACTGAGTTAACGTATTTTTACTTCTAATTTTGGAAAATACCAAAACTATGTTATGCAGTATTAAATAAGCCTATCGGTATGTAATTGTACATCATGGTTCCACATCGAGGCATCAGATAGCGTAGTCCTATATTTCTTCATTAGTATGCGTAGTTTGTTAATTCCTGTGTCAGTGGCTTATCATTGTCACTGGCGTACAGATTGGAGGCCATGGACAAGAAAAAAATCACGGCCAAGAAACAAAAACAGAAAAAAAATGAAGTAAAAAATAATAGAAAAGGAGTGAAATACTAGTTTCTGAATAAGAATCTAGTACAAAATATGAATTTTGTATTGGATGTGTCATTTCGTTTTGGCTCGCTCGCTCACATTTTTTGGGGAAAAAAACTTGCATTATAAGCCTACATGCATTCATGGAGCACGCAGTCAAATTAAAAACGAATAGCGAGTGAGTCCTGTAGCTAATGTAAGTGATTGTAGTACTAGTAGAGGTTAATCCAATATCCATACATAAAGCATGACTGGTGAGATACTCCTCTCATCTTAGGGATTTCTTTAAAAAAATCATCATCCCTGACAATTTATAAAGAGTTGACCCGAATGCCAATAGATTCCATTAAAATGACAAAACGAAGGGTCAGCTTGACCATGATGTACTTAACAAGGAATATTAAATAAGTATGGATTTGTGAGGCGCATCTGTAGTTGTCTCTTTTGTGGAATCGCAAAGCAGCTTTTATCCCAGCTCAGGTTTCCCGTCGGCCCACTTAAGATGGAGTGTTTGGGGATCGGAGATTCCGCTTTTGTTCGGGGAAGGAAAGCAGGTTCATTCTGGATGGAATCAGGTCACTGGACGTATAGTCGAAGGGCTATTTGTCGTGGCATGGTGTCAGGCGAGAGACTTTAAAGCATAAAGTTAAGTTCAGGGTGTTTTTTTCACAAGCGCGACTTGTATAATGTTCATCTGCAATTTTTTTTGTTTCATGCGGGTAAATCATATAAAACCTCACCGCATGCCAGAATAACACGGTGAAGTGCATTATCACGTATTCGTCAATACGCTTGGTTAGGGGTCGCGCTTGTTTCGGGGGTTAGTTAACGAGTATGACTTCATGTGTATTAGTCTAGATTCTAGACGTCGGTGTACATGTACTTGTTATTTCTCTCCAGTCAGACTGCAGGTCCCAAGAAAGTGGCTTCTTTCATCCAAGTGATATTCATGACTTGAGATGTTTTGCATATTTAATGAGCTTGATGCGGACCAAAACACCTCTTTTCATTCGGTCATTGCTGCTCTAATTGTGCATCGAAGTTCATGAATTTGGTACCATTGTAAAGAAGAAGAATCATTCTTTCAGGTCATGTGTTTGGATTTATTCAAAGATTTTGTAATATAGGTTAAAATTTTGATCTAAAATATGCTACAAAATAAATATTTTCACCTGACAAAAGCTGCTACTTTCACACTTTATTTTTGTTTGAGCCCAAATGATTTTTATATCATGATAAAGCTGAATATGTATGCTTTGAAATGATATAGGTTTCAAAATAAGAATTGGTTTAATCGGGTCAAGATCACACTTTTCATTTGCCAAGTACATAAAGCAGTTTGAAAACAAGAATACTGCACTCTGATTGGTCAAAGAGACCACACAATGGCAAATTCCAACGGTCCCAGTGCCTGGGTTCGTGGGAAGGTCACACTTCCCATGTGGTAATCTCCTCAAATACCCCGCGCCTGTTGTTCTGTGAACCTTATCCAGCCAATCAGAACTCTGGATTTCTTGCTAGTACAAAATTTCAGAAATCTCGTCTTGTACCTTGGTGGGAAAAGTGTGATCTTGACCCGATTAAAAGGTGCCGCATATCAAGAGTGGCATTGTGAGAAAGTACAGAAGTTCAGCTTTATGGTGATATAGATATCATTGAGGCTCAAAATAAAAAGTTTTGCACAATTTGCAAAAGAAAACAGAGGAAGAAAATTCAGTTTTGAGGCACATTTTCAGGCCAGAAATTTACTTATTTAACAAAATATTGTATACAAAATAAATGACCAATATGAAAGAGTAACTTTTACTCTATCTGATGGTGCAATAATATTTAATTTAACTTGAAGTTAAAACAAATAAATTCTTAGAGAAAGAAAATCTCACGAATCACGCGATTTTGCAAGGAGGAGGATTCAGCCACGAGATGATTTGGATGAATCTGGCCTTTTTGCTCATTAGCATAGGGACCTGCGGTCTGACTGTCTCCCCTTGCTTCATTCTCCCCTGCGCGCCATCCCCAGTGATCGCGCTATCCCCTCTTTCACGCCCCGGCGTAGAGGTCGAGGATTGTGTTATTGATCAACTGAAAAGCAGAACAGTCCTGGCAAAGGACTAGACTTCAAGTTGCATCTACAGTACAATTTGCATACCGGTATATCATAAAACCTCACCGCATGCCAGAAGAACACGGTTAAGAATTAGGTCACGCGTGTTCAGGAGGTTATGGCAAAAGTTGCATCTACAATCTTTAGGCAACCGCACACCTTATGATTGGTCTGCGACCCGACATTGGAATAAAGCGTACAGTATAATTTGATGCTAATATTGAGACATGGAATATCTTACGGCGTAATGTTCTAAATTATCATCCGAATACCTATGTTCAAATCTGTGACTATGCTATAATAAAGTCTTTATAGAATTAAAGCGAATATATCTAGTCGCAATGACGTCATATCAATCGCACGATTGGCTACGATTTGAAACTAACTTGGCCTTTACTCCGAAGTAAAGGCTTGCAGTCATCCCAAATTGTTATATTAGTATTATTTAGTTAATATAGGCCTCAAATAAAATAAGATATAATCTTTATTCACATCGTTCTTCTGGTGCCTGTATTTCAATTTTTTTTTTACCTTATAACATTTACTGATGAATGCTGTTTGACTTTGGAATATCCCCTCACATCCCCTAATTGCTCTATTTCGAAGATATAGATTGTCCTTACAAATCACCTAATGGGACTAAATTGTGCCTGTGGGATCACTGTAATGAATTTGAATACATTACAAAGAAGATATACCATAGAGCAATGTGAATTAAAAACTACAAAAACATTCGATATTGCTTCATTAAAAAATGCCAAGCAAGAAAAAGAAAGAGACAAACCAGAATCATAATTTTGTAAAAACCGTCGTCTTAAATTGTGCTTGTTATCTTTCATATTCATAAATAAGCAAAATAAAGAACAAAAAGAACCCCCCCCCAAAAAAAAAAAATAATTAACAAACACACACACAAGAAAAACTGGAGGGGTGATCCACTCTTGAAACGGTTAACACTTGATCATTCTAGCATTCTATTTTCCAAGAGATTGGTTCGAGCGAAACCTGGGCCCCGTCTTACAAAGAGTTGCGATTGATCCGATCAATCACAACTATGGAAAGCCAGCAACGCCAACTTCTATTATGCATGTGTGTTCAAACTATTTTCTAACTATGATGTATATTCATGCATTCATTAAATGCACTATGTCTCTTTTTGTTTACGAAGGAAATTGCGCAAATTTCCTGAAGAAGAAAAAAATGACACTGATGGATTTCCATAGAGTTACGATCAATTTGATCAAACGTAACTCTTTGTAAGACGGGGCCCAGGAATCCCTGGTTTGTACACACCGCCTTGTAAACTATCGATAAATAGGTAGTTATATGATCAATTCAGACATCCACGATGAATGCTAAACACGATGGCGCCTCGTCATTTAAATCAGTTACCAGGTTACGGATTTGATTCGCGACCAGTAATACGCAGTAAGTCCTTCGAAGCAATGTATTTATGATAAATGATAGATAGAATTTCGTTGGCAAAGAACTATAACCCCCATCACTTAACGTTATCATAATATCATTATTATTATCATCATATAAAATCAAAAGGTAATACATAATGAATTATCCCTCCCCCCCAAAAAAAAAATCTATAGAAGACTTTGTACCATTTTGGAAGGTGAACAAAAATGAGTTGAAAATCCTAGGTGATTTCCTTTTGGTCTTTCTCTATGTTATTTCGGTACCATGTTTTTTTAAGGTTGTTTGTTCAGTAGTTTGTCAAAAGAAACGAGAGGGAATACTTCTGTGCAATTATATATCAAGCACTATTACAGTGTGATTCAAGATTGCGCGCTTTATTTTTCTAAAACATTAAGCATAAACATGTTTTTCTTTTGAGAAAATAAATCTTGACATTTTTATTTCATATAATGATAAAGCCTTCTCGTTTAAATCCTGTATAAATGTGTTCTAATAAATGAATAGATAAGTAAATACATAAATTGTAATGATATTCATTTTAGAGAGAGGGTTAGGAATGGGTTGGAGGTTAATGGGAAAAATAGAACCCTGAGCGCAACAGTGACTTATCGACATCTGAAGTTCATCTAGATTCGGATTGCTTACGTGGGACATGTTTTTGCATTGTTTCCCCATTGACTTACCATTCGATATTGTGTGAAAAATCCGAAATCAGAATTGCTAATCGATGAAACGAAGTATAGATTACATCCGGCTTGCCTTCCCAAACAAAAAATACCCCAATGGACAAGAAAGAAGATTTAAACAAATTATACTTTGACATTTTACTACGATGCCCCTAAAGTAGTCCATAACCAGATGATTATCGATAGCACCAGATTCATAATTTTATAGAAGGGTGAGAGATAGATAGGGATAAAGAGAGAGAGGGGAAGATAGAGAGAGAAACAGAGAAACTAAAATTGAAAGAGGGAGGGGGTTATAGATGGAGATAGGACATGAGGAGGTATCATAGAAGGGGTGTTAGGTGGCTGCAAAAATAGAAAAAAGAGAGGAAAGCGGAGAGAAAGGGAGGGAGAGGGAAAGAAAGAAAAACAAAATATAAGGACAAAGAAGAATTAAACAACGTTGTTTTCGCAAACTGTGTCCGACTGAGAGCAACAGAACGGCTTAGACTTTTTAAGTTTAAAAAAGAAAACGAGTTGCTTGTTCCCTGCGCACGGTTTAAACATGTACATCACACCATAAAGTCACTGTGCTGTTGATTGAGGTGGCTTTCATGGCCAAGTGGGCAACACGTTCGTCTTCGTGCTTGGCTACTGATTCCATGACTATTGAAATGTTTGTGAAACGACATGTATCAAATGAGCCTAATCATCCCTACATCCTCATGTTTCGGTCCCATCCCTCTCCTGAATCTTTCATGGGGACAAGGATATTCCCCTTTCAGAGTGTATTTCTCAGTCTCACCGATAGACCAGACTCCTAATCGATCAACGTTGCGCAATTGGAAATAACGCGATAGCTTCTAATCGGTCTGGATCGGTTTCGTTGATATGCCTGCCCTCGCGTAATCCCCGTGCAAGGCATCGAAGTGGTTCTCGCGCGAAGTATTTTAAAAATCTTTCCGAGGTATTAAACATAGCATCGCTTAGCAACGGACAATTTTACCATCTCCGTGGGTCTTTTTTTATCAATGCTATCTCCTAAGCATCATTCATGAAGCTAATCATCATCACTGAAAAAGTGCTGTGCAGTCATTTGACATCGAATCTAAATTTAGGATTTGTCATGAAACAATGTAAAGAAGCTATAAATAAAAGTTCATAAAAACATCCTGTTACTCCTGGATATTATGCATTCTCGAACAGATATATTTCCGAAGTCCCGCTTTTCGTTTTACATAATCGGTTAAATGTTGATTCTTCTTTTAAAAAAGTCGCAATGTACGTCATCTTTTCCCTGGTTTCACTCCTTCCCTCTCCCCATGCTTTCTTATATTTCTGCCCCCCCCCCTTTAATTTTTTTATTCTCTTTTTTGTGCTTTAAATGTATACTGTCTCCCTTCCTCCTCATCTTGTTATATCATCTCACATTTTTTTCCAAAAGTACTTATGACGCCACGACGTCACGCCAAAGAAACTTACTCCAGTCTGACCAAAAGCTATTACATGGACGTAATATCCGATAGCATCGGTCGGATTAAAATCCGGTTCATTTGTGCTCTGTCTAGGGTAGATATGAAACGAATATTTTTAGAGTTAAAATGAAAATAGTTGCAGTAGACGTTGATTTCTTGAGAAAGTCTTCAAAACCAAGGTCAATTGTCATTTTATTATCCTACATCTAGATTTGTGAAATCTACGCTGAAAAACGATTGCACTGATGATCAGCATTACACATACGCACAAGTGTGACATAGCGTAGTTATTAATTAGAAAAATACCCGACATAGTGCTCGAGTTTCATTTTTTTATTGCATATTTAACAGCAATTACACATTTCTGTTTTTTTTTCAGAATCGTTTTGAACATACTTTTTGAAAATACATTCAGCCACTCGGGTGGTCATTTGATTAGACTCTGTACGAACGCATTGACATTTCTCCTTTAATAGTTTGAATCTGTTACTTTATGATAATTTACAATTCTTGCTTCGGGAATCCAGCTATTACTCAATTGATTTACGTATATATTTTAGTTCGTTTAATTTCCAACGTCTTCGTCATGTTTATCTCCGCCGAGTTGAAATCAAGCCAGAAGGATCATAGCTTCGATCAAATCCAAATTCCATTACAAAAGAAGTCATGTGGGATTAAATTAATTAAGTAATTCAGATTGTAAATCAGAAGTTAGATTTCCCTTTAATACTGTTACTACATGTACATCCAAATAAATTAAGAGTGTAATACAAGCAATGTGACACAGCTACCATTGGATAACGAAAAAACCCTTCAGTTTTAATACCTTAGTTCTACACGCAAACACTGATGGAACGTTATGAATTTTATATAAAAGTGGGAAGAATGCTGATAATGCCTTGTCAAAGGATGCGCGTGTTGGTTTGTATAATCATGGATATCTCAGATTTTACAAAGTCACTTCCCAAAATGTTATTATTTTCTATGACCATGACTCTCCTTTTTTCGAATGTGAGCTCAGATTTATTGACTTTGAGTGGTGAAACAATGTTGATCTCTTCTTACTTTTTTTTAGCGCTACGTGGCCATCTGATTATTCCCCCGAACCCGGTCATCTGGAGCTGACTGATCAATATGTCTTATATGTGTAGACAGAATGCATTCTCAGCCATACGATCAAAAGGCGGAAAATAAAGTCCGATAAATAATACATGAAGTCCAAACATATCACAGAGTACATGAAATGAATGCGGATGAAGAAAGGGACATTCAGATAGATGTTAACCACAAACAAAACGAATCAAGAATGTTTGTTGAAAATAGCGATATTAAATAATGCGTGAAATTTATTCAGCATTGCATTAGAATTCACCCTTCAACTCCCATAACAATGACTTATTTATTTTAGCTCATATAGCATTTCAACAAACCTGACAGAGTTTTAAGTTTCTTCTATTCTAATTCACCATTATTACTGTTATTAGAAATTAATTTTATTAGTGGCCTTTTCACACGTGAATCTTGAATCATGATTGTAATCATGAATGCTATTGTAATCGTAACTGTGATTAGCGTCACTGATTCTAATTATGTTCTAGTTTGGTTTCACACGTGCAAAAATATTCGTCACTAGCCTTATTTTTCACTGGAATCAAAATTGAAATTACGATTTTTTTTTACCGTGCGAAAGAGCGGGAAGTGGGTTTTTAGAAATTTTAGTAAATTCACCCAACCTACATGTAGTATGCATACACAGACCTTTGGTTTTCGAAATTCGGACAGTGAAAAATGCAGAGTCGGAATTTTGAGACTAAGTTCCCTCAGGTACTGTGGCTGCTTCTACTAAATGTCCTATTTGATACAGACAGAGGGTATGGGCCTAGTTTTCACTCTAAACGTGGTATTATACGTTAAAGTATCAAATTAGGCTAATAATAATCATAACGATATATTTACCCAGGGTAGCCATATCAGTTCCGAAAACTGTTCTCTCAGCGGGCCGTGCTATTATTATTACCCGGCTAAGCTAGGCTACCAATCCGGTGCACACAGCTTTTTGAGGAATTACTTCCTGCCGGTACCCATTTACCTCACCTCAGTCACCTGGGTCGAGTGCAGCACACTGTGGATGAATTCCTTGCTGAAGGAAATTATGCCATGGTTGGGATTTGAACCCACGACCCTCTGTTTCAAAGTCCGGAGACTAATCCACTGGGCCACGACGCTCCAGAGGATCTGTGCTTGGAAACCATAGGGTGAATTGCTGTAACTTTCATTCAGTCTGTCACCAGCATGGCCTTATTTTGTTGCGTCATCTTCGAGTTTACCTAATAATCTTCCGTCTCCCTCCCACTTTACCGATTCACATCATCATGATTTCGTTTAGATTTTTCTTCTTGCAATTCTGCTTGAGTCTACCTCTTTCGTAAGATATCCCCTGCCCTATAAACATCAGCCATTTTGGAGTGTCAACGCGCATTGCATTGTTGTGAGTTTTTTAGAGGTGACCAAGTCCTGCTGCCTTCAAAAACACATGGCCACATTGCAGATTTGACGAATCCATTGAATTTTTCATATTGTGCATATAGCGAAATACATGATTTCGTAACATCAACCCTGTAAAAAAGACTATTTGGCCTATAAAAATAAAGCATCCGAAGTTCTAACAATTTTGACTATAGGCATTATTCACTATGACATGTGTTGTGTTCAGTACGCCATCATATTGATCATTAGAAGTAATATCAAACAAAAAAAGGATTTTCAAAATATGTCAGGAAGAAAGAGAAGAGGGTGAACTATGATAAGTTGTTCACGAGGGTATTATCGCAGTAAAGTATAATGCGTGATACCATGTAAGAATATATAAACCCCTCAAAAAAGTTTGGAAATCTGAGTTTGGCCATTAATTCTCCCAACTTCCAGTTTTACACAATACATATTTTACATCATTCAAAATATCATTTAATTCTCTTTAAAATGATACCATGCTTGTTATGATCATGCCATCACGAAAAGAGAAGGATTCAAAAGTGTTGGAAGAGGTCTGAATTGAAAAGCTGTAAAACGAGCAAAAAAGTTCGGAAATCTGAGTATGGCCATTAATTTCTCCCAAATTCCAATTTTACACAATGCATATTTGATATCATTCACAAGATCATTTAATTCTCTTTAAAATGATACCATGCTTGTTATGATCATGCCATCACGAAAAGAGCAGGATTCAAAGGTGTGTTGGATGAGGTCTGAATTGAAAAGCTGCAAAACGAGCAGAAATAGTCATGAAGGGTCAATACAGAACATGATTGTTTTGTCTGTGTCAATAGAGATGAAAATCCATTCGAATCAAGCCTGTTGTGATGGTTCTTTGAGATAACATGGTTTGATTCGTGGTTTGAAATACCCATGCATGTATGTTTGTTTGCTATGTGTTTGCTTGTGCAGAGGTGTGTTTGATTCCATGTTAATATTGATGTTAAGGTGCATGAAAACAAAAGAAACCGCCTAGACACTCATCACCACTGAAAAAAGAACAGTGACTTTCAATATTGTGTCATTTTGCAACTTTTCAAATTTGACCTTGCCCCACTTTTCAAAGCATTGCACCTCCATGTGAACCATAATCATATCATGTAGGACATCATTTTAAAGAAAATTAAACGATCCATTCATTAATATTAATTACACATTGATATTTACTAAAAAAAGATGAGGAATTATCGATCAAAGTCTAAAGAAACCGCTGAGAAACTTACTCATCACCACGGAAAAAAGAACAGTGACTTTTAATATTGTGTCATTTTGCAACTTTTCAAATTTGACCTTGCCCCACTTTTCAAAGCATTGCACCTCCATGTGAACCATAATCATATCATGTAGGATATCATTTTAAAGAAAATTAAACGATCCATTCATTAATATTAATTACACATTGATATTTACTTAAAAAAGATGAGGAATTATCGATCAAAGTCTAAAGAAACCGCTGAGAAACTTACTCATCACCACGGAAAAAAGAACAGTGACTTTCAATATGTGTCATTTTGCAACTTTTGAATTTTGACCTTGCCCCACATTTCAAGGCACTGCACCTCCATTTGAACCATAATCATATCATGTAGGGTATCATTTTAAAGACAATTAAATGTTCTATTCATATAAATTACACATTGATATTTTCTAAAACTGAGGATGGATTGTCGATCAAAGTCAGATTTCCAAACTTTTTTTAGGAGTTTATGTACATGCCTATAAAATGACATTGATCAGTGAAAAGTAGGCAGTGCCCATCCGACGTAACGGTATCAAAGATGACAGTGTTTTTCCTGACTATATACATGTAGATTAAATCGTGAATAACCAAATGATCATTGAACTAAATATCATGGAAACCAAAAATCATAAGCAGTAGCTGGACTAAAGCGACATAATGTAAATTAATAAAATTGATTTCTGGTTATTTTTGTGGTTTTAAAATCGTATTGCGCAGTTCAAGTCAATTTTTATGTCTACTTAAGTTACGTGACCAGAATTAACCTACATGTTAATCAAAAGAAATCTCGATTCAACACCTCCAAGTAATTCAATTTCTCTGAAGTAAAAGATATGCAGCTGTTATCCATCATACTGAATGCTCATTTTTGAAATAGGGGAAATCCCTAAAAATGTAATCAATTAGGCTTTAGGCTTTCCCCCCTCAATATAACGATGTGGTGTGATTTAATAATTAAAGGGTGTAAAGAAAACAACATGGAATCTTAACGAATGCAAAATTAGATTTTCATGTGTAAGAGATTTTTTTTTTCTCAAACGACCGATGTTATGTCATTGATAAACGCAAAAGCTTTTGTAGGTCTACAACCGGTTTTGTTGATATTACTGTAGGGCTTCCTGATCGTGGTGTTATTATAATAGGGAACAAGATTTTGCTCCGCGACGCGCGATGAATTCAAGGTACAGCAAATGTATTGAAAGTGTCCGTCAAACGGCATTGTAAAGCTGGGAGGTCTTTGTCGAAAGTTGGCGAACATGAACAGCAATTTTGTCCAAGAATTACAAATGCGTCGTTTTTCCTGAGTGCAAGACGACCTGCTGTTTTGATCACCATTATTTTTCGAAAGAGTCTTCTTGTTTTTTTTTTATTGTCATAAATGGCATTTGACATTATATTTCTATGTTCTTAAATCCGTCTCGCGCCGTGAAGCGAAATCTCTCTATTGAGAACAGACTTTTCCCAATTGCAAAAGAAAAGTGGCTTTATCAATATTCGAAGATGGACACTTTAAGGTGCAGCGTATCCTCGATTGAAGTCAAGCGAATAATTGGATTGTCAGTTTTTGGCCGAGAATAGACACTGATCAATCAACAACAGCACAGCTTTTTGTCTAGAACTGAACTGTGCGGATAAACATTACCAAGACAACAACAACAACAAAAAAGGAAAAAAAATGGTATCGAAGCTCAGTGACATAAACTATGAGGATCATTGGACTAGGATATGACGCTTTAGATGTTTTTATTTTCAGCTAAAATCATTGGATCAACTCAGATGATGTTTTCGTTGTTCAAACCTTTTCCTTGTTGTACGTGCTCCTTGCTACTTTGAAAAGATTATGGAAAATTATATAAAACTGTAAAAATCACAATCAGAACCACATAATGTTTTTCAATTTGTGAACTTAAATCAGGTGGTTTACTTTATTGCCAACAGATTCTTAAAAAACAACGAATTTTAAACTTCTTTTCAACTCTACTGTGGGAACATTGACAATTCCCTTTAAAATTGCACAGTAGATTCCTGCAACATGTCCAAGAATTTGGTTAAACCAGATGCGGCGTCTCCTCGTGATAAGCTTTGAGAAACAGAATGGTGTATGTTGAAGCAACGGCGGTAAATGTATTTTTCTCTGATTGTTAATTGCGAAATCGGAGTAAGTTTTGAAGACTTGACATAGGTTATTAATGTTCCTGCTTAGAGTAGAGTCGGTGCATACTTTTCTTCGTATCCCAATGTACTTAATCATATATATTTTGTTGAAACAGAGTATTTAGAATTCGAATTCCGAGAAAACCTTCACACTAAGAAATAAAGGTTCAAAGATGATTTTTTTTTTGTTTAGGCTCTTTAGAAAATTAAAAAGAAAAGTGCACCGCTTCCCCCATGGAGGAACAGAATAAAAAGAATAAATGCAATAATGATGATAATAATGATAATAATAATAATAACAATAATAATGATAATAATAATATTAATAATAATGATAATGGGCCTTCCAACCATGCCATTATATTATATACGGTTGAAGTCTCTGTTCCTCCATTGGAAACGTGGTGCACTATTGTGCAAAATTTCCTGACGAATAATAATTAACATAATAAAGAATTATAACCTGTAAAGGATTTTGGAAACTAATATATGAATACGACGAATATCATGCTCTTAAAAATACAACGTTTAGACGAAAAATAAGTTTTTGTCGTGATTTTGTTTAGTATAATAATAGTGATCATAGAGAAATAACCAAGTACTGTTTATTTAGTTAAGATGTTACTTAAGTCCCTTTGTCGCCAATTATCCTAGTTCACTTTGATACCATGTGTTTTCTATTTGCCTGCATGTGGCTAAGCTTGTAGAGATGGAAAGTGTTAATTCAGGGACGCACTATGAACCACAGTAGATCAAGTGGCGAGCGTATACCGTCAGAGTTTATTCCAGACACCACGCATAAACGCTAATACTGCCCCTACCTTATCGACAGTGCTTGTGTAACCATGTATCATGATATGACTACAAAAGACTTAAAGGGATAGTCCTAAACTCCTATCAGGTCAGGTTCACTACCCATAATGCAATATCCTCCGCAGTGTAGTCTTGTAATAAAAGCCCCACTTGAATTATAACAATAATACACTAATAATAAATTTATGTCGTAATGATAATGTCGCCAAATTATAGCTAAACAGATACATATCCTCTTAAAAAAGTAAATTCTACAGAAATAAAATGAAAGGCGACTTTATCCTTTGACGAAAAAAAACCCGGTGTGTTGGCTCAGTTGGTAGAGCGTCCGTCTCACAACTGGGAGTTCGTGGTTCAAACCCCGGCCGCGTCAGACCAAAAGACGTTAAAAGATGGGAGTTGCTGCTACCCTGTTTGGCTTTCAACAACTAAAGGGACAGAGCCTCGTAGATCTAGCGCTGCACAGCGGCTGCCGGGCCCACGATCAATTGGGCAAAGCAAATTTTCGGAGTACGAGTATTTCATTTCATGTCTATTTCGAACAATAAAATATGGATTTTCATTTTAATTTTTTTCTTTGTATTGCCAATTTTAAGACTAGCCACTTATTACACACAGTTATCGAGAAACAACACACAGTGTTGCCAGTTCGCTCTCCTTTTAAAATGTAATTTTTTTTTATGTAATAGCGAGATATTTCGTTTTTTCATGTCGACTCAGTAGCGTTATTTTACGGTAATTATTACGACATGAAGAAATACTTTGTCTTGCCAAGTCCACTTATGTCGATATTGTGAGGTAAACTACAAACGAAAGATTGAGTACAGTATAGCTGGCAATACAAGTTTGCTTGTTATTTTAATAAATTGATATTTAGATCAATTAACTTAGCACCATAGTGCCTAATTAATCATAATTGCTGCTTGGGCATTTAACTATCTAACTATTTCTTATAACTCTCAATGGGTTTCATCATTGCAATTACTATTAATGTTATTGTAATATTTTTATTAATGGTGTTACCATTGCAACTTGTAACATGTCAAAGTATTTGGAATCAGGCTTTCGTGATAGACCAAGAAAATAGAGTTGTCACTTCTCACAAGGAATGAAAACATTCGTTGATGTCAACAAACACCAGGCCGGGATTGTTTTAACAAGAGGTCGCTGCCCTTGACAATACTCTTGAAGTGCCAAGCCTGGTTGGGACTGCAAATTGACAGCGTATCGGCTGTTGTATTGTCATTGCCTTGGGCGTATTCTGTCATGTAGACCTGAATCGCCTGACAGCTTCTAGCCAGGGGGATTCGTATTAACTGTCTAGCAATTATTGAGATTATAGATGGATAATGCGATAATGTCATTGCAGACAGGGATGAGGAGTGAGATTTTTGTATTATCGGCTTGTTAAAGAAGTTGAATAAAACAACAGGGACAGTGTAAAAAAACAACAACGATGTATGAGATTTAAAGTGAAATAATTTTGCTAAGTATTTCAAGAAGTTCAAGGGATCGGAGCTACGGGGGGGGGGGGCAACATGATTTAAAACGATCCATTTGCGAAGTGGTGAAGGAAGAAAAAAAAAGATTAAAAGTAAAAAGGAAAAGGTAGGCACTGGTCTTGTACCTCCGAGATATATATAATATTATTTTCAATTGAGAACAAGTACATCCATTTTAGCCACCTCCTCTGGAACTTTTGGAAGTTACGAATAGCCAAATTGGTCTGAACGCATGAGTTCGAAAGTAGATCAAATATGATAAGCATTCTCCTAGTATTATTAAACTGCGTTTTGGGAGAAATATTACTGAAATCATGTAATTCTTTTTTTATAGATATGGAAAGAATTGGGTTCCCATTCGCCACTGTATTGACCATTCAATTAAATGATGCGACATTTAAAAACAATGATCCAATATTTCATTTTGTACGCTTTTGTATTACCTTCTCAAACGAGCTTAAGCAGGAGCGCTAATACTTCCTTCAGGTTAAACGTTTATACATGTTTTGGACCTGTTTGAACAGTATCATCCTGTGGAGGTAATAGTGATGCAATGAGCTTTCCGCATCTCCCAAATTATGTCACAAACAAAAAACAAAACAAAAATATGTCTTGTTAAGTTTGAAAGAGTGTAAGCTGCATGTTTTGATATTACCTTCAGGTTAAATTGGTTTCCACGATTCTACGTTTACCTCTTACACTTGTACCTAGTTATACGGTACCTCTCATTATCATCATCATGTCATGGTTATAGTGGAAGCTTTCCAGATCTCCCAAGTGGTATAATCCAAACAATTTTGTAAAGTTAAAAAAAAACTCGTGTCGCATGAAGCAGAACTAATAACTCCTTAATGCTAAATTTGTTCATTTCGACTCATTTGACCTAGTTATACAGTACCTTGTGTAATCCTGTCTGTATCTTTGATCGTCATATAGGATGCTTTTTGGATCGAATCTAACTAAATTCCATGTTGCTCTGATTTCCCTATTGATTTTCTCCATTTACTCTTCCAGTATGAACAGAGATCCCCCCTCGGGGGTCGATCAATTGAATTGTTACACCTACTTTGAACAAGTTCAGAACTCGCAGATAAGGGCAGATCGAGAAGGGTGAGGGCGGGAAGACGAGGAGAGAGAGGGAGGAAGGATAGTGTGGGTGTGTATTGATATATGTGTGAGAGAGGGTGGGGGATGGCGTTCGTGTGGGTGTGTGGATATGTGTGTGTGAGAGAGAGAGAGGGAGAATAGTTTATGTGTGCGTGTGTTGATATATGTGAGAGAGAGAGGGTGGAAGGATTATGTTTGTGTTCGTATGTGGATATGTGTGTGTGGAAGAGGGAGGCGAGAATTGAGAGTGTGTGAGAAAGTAAGACAGGGGGAGAGGGAGGATAGTGTTGGTGTGTGTGAAATACATCAAAAGAAGGGTAATAGAGAATGAATAAGAAAGATAAAGAAGCAGGGGGGGGGGGTAGAGACCGAATGTGTGAGAGAAAAGTGGTACGGTTGGAGATGCTAGCTGTTAGGAATACGAGTAGGAAATCTAATAGAGAATTGAATGATATAGTTCAATTCGATCCATACCCTTTCACAGTTTCGATGAGTCTGATGTATAATTTGATATTTGAAAAAAGGAGAATGAAATTAATCTTTGGGTTTACTCTTTCAGTAAAAAGATATCGATCCGAAACTGATAGGAGACTATAGTCTTAAATGGTCGAGTCTAAGATGAAATGTCGAGATAGAGATGTCAAATGAAAAAGAGGAATTCCACCTGTTCTGGAAGATTGTGAATGCAATAGCAAGACTTAGCAGAAGTGTACGAAAACCTTTATGTGTCATCTACTTGAGGAGATTGCGAGATATTTCATAATTTCAACTAGACTTAACTGCCTTCTCATGTAAACATACATGTACGTCGACATCATTTGTCTTACCAAGTCAATATTGCTTTAGTTCAATTTTGATCAAATTTTATTTATCATTTTAAAACATTTTGTTCAAATTTCTAGGACACAACAACAAAAAAATTATTATGATCTTTATATCTGTTGAGCGACAAAAAGAGAAGCATTTTTGTTGGTCTCAATGAGCTTGATATTAGGTAAAAACTTGTTTAATTAATGATTACATTCTCTGCACAACATCGCTTAAAATGTACATGACAGGCATAATTGTGTTACTCAAGCAGAACAAAATGTTCCCTGCTTTAGGATCAACCACATTTTCAGAGCTTACTACATTGCGAGTCTCATACTATGTCTTCACATTGAAGTCGCTTGATATGCCCCCCGCCCCCTGTTCACGTCAAAGTATCTCCAGGGGCCCAATGAATAAAGAGAAAGTTTCAATCACACGCAACTATAGAAATCACACGCAATTTAATTCTGAGTCAATCAACAACGCGCATTTGTGACTTGCGCTTGATAACGCAACTATTCCTGCAAC
Organism: Lytechinus pictus; assembly: GCF_037042905.1. Lineage (NCBI taxonomy): Eukaryota > Metazoa > Echinodermata > Echinoidea > Temnopleuroida > Toxopneustidae > Lytechinus > Lytechinus pictus. Next base: position 16,740,412 of record NC_087253.1, on the reverse strand, counting down.
CGGGCCCCAGCCTGGCCCCTCGCGTCTACCTGGAAAAGTTGAACTGTGGGGCTTTTCTCGTCACTTGATTAGCGAGCAAGCTGTCATGCAAACAACCTTTAGGGTGCAGATGGGCACGTTGAGGCGCATCCAAGAATTATTTGTCTAGGTGCTTCTACGAATGACATTGTGGTGTATGTGGGACATAGCCTGTACAAACATTCACCTACTTCGTGTCATGAGCAAATGTCTCCTGACCCGTCAAAGCCAGCCCTACAGGTCGGGCGTAATTAAATGTTCCACTTCGGGGACACTTCATCTTCGCGGGTTCTCACAGAATAATGTTTAACTGAAGAGGGGATTGACTCTATCTTTTCTTTCTATTAACTTCAAATCACCCCTTACAGCCTGCATGCAGGGATATTAATTTGGTATTACCTTGGGGTAAATATGTTTACATTATTTTTTCCATGAAGTACTTGTGCGTTTAAAAAAATCTCTTTTGCACATTTACCGTGACGTCCATTGATGTTCAATTCAATCCAATTTTTATTTCATTTTATTGTCCACGTGGAAGTTCGTTTTGCTCAGCATTATAAACATTGTAATAAACTTTACATATTACATATCTTTATCACATGCATAAATACAATTGTACAAAAAATACATTAGAAAGAGACAAATACAAAATAGATTCTCGAGGATAGTGTTTTTTTCCAATAAAGATGTAAAGTAAAGACTTAAAGGTATTGTTTAACTTTGTGAGCAGCCGATTTAAAAAAATTATCAAACCAAGATGAAACATGTGTACAAGTGCATGTATTAGAACTTTTATAATAAACCCTGAAAACAACCATTATTGAGAATGGAAAGCTAAAACTACAAGGCAAATCCCGATTTTGTAAATATGCGTCTTATAGACGCCTAAATAGTACACATAAGTGTATGGGATAAAATTAAGATGGTGTTTTCGGTCACTTTATATTTCAATTTTTGAAGCACTAAATAATTATTTTCGAACGCAATTTTTTCTGGGCTTCATTTTTGTAACATATCACAGACACAGGTGACAAGTGTGAACTTCTAGCTCAGATTTTTTAAGTCAAACCAATGTTAACCAATCACTTTAAAGGTAAAGAAGATCATCAGGTAGAATGATCAAACATTATTTGGTCAAGAAAACTTTGCATTCTCATTGCTCTATAATATCCCTCGTTAAGTAATTTCAAATTTATTCATCGTCTATTTCTGGAATTTCACTTTAGATCAATCTTAAATAATTATTTTGTGTACGTAGAAAATTATTGTTTTCTTAATTGATTTTCGAATGTAAATGAAATCGATCGATATTCGTATAGTGTTTGGATATCACACAGATGAAAAAAAAAACGAACACGGTTCTTGGTTAATCGTTCATTTATTGAAGATGTTACAAGGAAAAAAATCACTTAAGCCTAAAGTTGAGTCTAGATTATCTCCCAGAGAAAAAGAAGAAATTAGACAATGTTCATGAAGGCTTAGTCTTATTTACTCATTCAATTCAGACTCTCTTGAAGAAACAAGTCATGGATCTTAAGGATGTGGCTGCAATCTTATTTCCCTAGATGCCTCCTTTTTTTGCAAATCCAGTGCTCCCATGTCGGTCAGCGAGACTAACTACTGTCACCCAATTTAGAAAGACTGGATCAATGTTGCGACTTCTCGGAAATTCTTTCTGAGATAGCCGACTTGCATATCATTTCGCCACTCTCTGGATAATATGGATGTCCCCGAAAGATTTTGATTGGCAAAGCTAGAAGTCTTGGTGATCTATTTTTGCACTTTATGTTTGTTTGCTTGGTTTCCTCAAGGAGCTCCCTGTTTGCCTTTAGTTTTGTTTGTCACGTTTTGAACTTGAAGGAATAGGCAAGTTAATCACTGGTAGAAAATTAAAGAATATATATATATATATATATATATCCATATATCCAGTTTATGTATTTCAACTTCGTTGTCCATTTTCTATGCGCTTTGTATTCTCCGATGTCACAGATTTTAGGTCAATGTAACCAAAACAAATCTTCTGTAGAAACCCTTCGTTCGAGGAAAGTAGACTGAATATGCAGACCAAGGTCCCTGCCATGACGAGGCCCCTCGTGTATTGAAACACCAACATGACCAAGTTGTAGTTGTGCTAGTCTAGTGTTAGCACCCATTTGTCGATCATTTCAATCAGGGTCTGTGCCTGCTTACTAAGATTTATGTAATATGATGATATGGCGACAATTAACTTATAATCTTTTTAAAGGCTTTTACTACGACAAAATTGTTTTCTGAAAGTATTATTCTGGTACCTACGTAGCTTTAAACAGGCGATGGTTCTTTTTCAAGCGTCACGTCATCACCTATTCGGAAGTTGGTTCAGGCGCTATTGTAGCCTAATTTATTTCACTTCGTTGGCCGTATCCCTCTAATCGAATAGGACGTTTTCTTGAAGCGGAAACCATGATATATGGGCGACCTGTATAGCATATCTTCAGGTTATGTAAAGATAATCATGCAGCCGCATTGGTAACATAATTATATAATAAACTACAGTGAAGGAAGTTGTGGTGGTGATTGAGATCATGACGGTGGTGGCGGTGATAACGATGGTGGTGCTGGTGATGTCGATGAATATGTTGGTGATGTTGATGGTGATAATGATAAGAAATGGCTTCGGTCATGATGATAATGCGTAGAATGTCTTCGTATTTTGATGGCGGTGATGACGAAATGATACAAAGTGGACCTAACCATGATGATGCTGATAATGTGCCAATGATGATGATGATAGTGGTGGTGATGATGATGATGGTGGTGATAATGATGATAGCGATGGGTTAAATGACATTCGCTCTAGCGGCAATCGCTCCACTCTAAATCCCACACACTAATTGAATGACCAACTTTAATCCTGTGTTTAACACTGCACCCTGTCCTAAACCTAACATAAAACTCTATTGCAACCTTAACCCTAAACCTAAGATAAACCGTATTTTAACCCTAACCATACATCTTACCCTACAAAAATAAGCCCGGATCAATTGTTGCAGGAGCAAATGTCGTGGTGATGAGGAACAATGATGTGGGTGGTGGCTGTACTGATGATGATGATGATGATGATGATAATGATGATGATAATGGTGATGATGATAATGATGATGATGAAAATGATGGTGATGATAGTGATGATGATGGCGATGATGATGATGATGGTGATAATCATGATAATGATAATGGTGATGATGATAATGATGATGATGATGGTGATAATAGTGATGATGATGATAATGATGGCGATGATGATAATGGTAATAATGATAATGATGATGATGATGGTGATAATGGTGATAATAATGATGGTAATAATGTTAACGGTAATGATCTTAATGATGATGATGGGGATGGTGATGCTTATACCTACTCAGTGGTAGTGGTATTGCAGGCAATTATCAGTGTCGTGAATGCATATTTTGTTTATAAATGCTTCTTTAACATCTACCTAAGATAACACTAACACTAGTTTCATATCATGGGAAAAATAGCAATGTAACATGTAATAAACATCAAAAATCCTATAGTGATCTAGGCTTTGGTCATCTCTTTTGAATGGAAACAAACATTCAGTCCAAACGCGATCTGCATTCAGTGTTCAAAATCCACTCTATGAATAGTAATTTATTTAGGATTTATTTCTTCAGCTTTTACCCTTACACTGCGGTTGATGTTTTTCCATATGAATACCAATACTCAATCCAAAATTCACTCTGTATTCACTCTTCAAAATCCACTCTTTAAATTGTTAACATCCCTGTGCATTTATCGTCAGCAAATTCCTCTGTATCATCACCCTCAAACAAATTGACCACCGTCTCTACGGTGGCGTAAAAGTTCAATTTTTCTTGCGAAAAACGTAAGCGGACCCCATCAGTGTCAATAATAGAAATGGATGCACCAAAACAATTTGCATGAAAGGATGATACCTGCCACCTGTATTTTTCTAACTTTCCTTCTTCTCATCTCGTCCGCGACACTCGCAAATTCAATTGATCGTTTCCCCGTTTCCAGCTATCGACCCTTCGTTTCGGCGTTTAATTTCATGAAATCTGCATATCTTATCTTGTTTTTTTTTTTATGACGGTTACGTGATGGCATTAGATTGGTGTGTATTCTCCTCTCTGTTGGGTCTTTAAGGTGACCGCGTTCATGCTCCAGAAATGTTAACTCTTGTGTGTGTGTGAGGGTGTGTGGGTGTGTGTGTGTGTGAGCAACTTACCGAAGCTTACAAGTGCTAACGACCAGCTAAGAAGAAGGGTTAACTCAATGACGAGAAAACGAGTTGTTGGAACCCGGCGAGTCGACATGTCTGGGGCAAGAAGGCAATATGACGAGCAAGGGTTGTTCAAACTTGACAGGTCTGCTTGTCTGGGACAAGAAGAAAAGATAACGAGTTGTTGAAACCCAGCAATTCGACTTGTTTGGAACAAAAAGAGTAGGTGACGTGTTATTGAAACTCGGAAAGCTTCCCTGTTTAATTGGCGTTCAAATCCTTTCCAGATGTGCCGTAGGTTGTTTATTACTGTTTCTACCTTATTGTCTTATTATGTTTGCATAATGATGATTATTGTTCTATTTTGTCATCTTATCTGGATTTCAGAAAAAAAAATTAACAAACAGCAAGAAGGTTCATGATAAGTGCAAAGGAAGATCTGGACAAAAAACAACATTTTGAAGGGGTTGTATAACGCAGTGACAAAGCTGCAGTCCAGTCTCATGATCTGTATGGAGTCAGCGCCGTGACAGGGGTCGGTGGCCAGGGGGGGGGGGGGGGGTTGGGCAAGAGCAAAAAATTTCCCGGTCATATCCTGAAACAGGCAATGGCGTCATAAGGCAAACATATAGCTTTAACACAACACATAAATTCAATGCAGTTGTCTATCGTAATCATCTTTCTCACTTGTTTTTTTTTCCTTCCTTTTCCCGTTATCTTTCCGTTTTCCCTTTTTTATGTTTTTTCTTAGTTTTCTTTTCCCTTTCCCATTCCCCTTTCCCCTTTTTTCTTTCCTTTCCCTTTCTTCCCCCTTTTTCCCCGTTTTTTTTTCCCGGTGAGCTCCGCCAGGGGGGGGGGGGGGGAGCTTGCCCCCCCCCCTGCCCCCCCCCGCCTGTTACGCCACTGTATGGAGTGCCAATAGCAAAGACAATATAGGCAGTGTATCCCAGCGTATGTATGGCAAGCAGTATTATCAAATTTCTTGATATAAATGAATAAATGAAAATAAATAAATGATAATAAATAAAAAAAATCGAATCCTTGATACTACGAAGTTGTATTAAATATTGATATTTTAATAATAAAAAAAAATGATTTTGTGTTGGGGAAAAATTGGCTCTTGATTTCAATAACACGAGTTAATGATAAATAAGATCGCCATACGTACGTCATTATATTCTGTCTGAAGTCATTAGGCGTGGTGGCTCAGTGATAGAGCGTCCGCCTCATGAACGGGAGGTCGTGGGTTCGATCCCCGGCCAAGTCATACATATACCAAAGACTTTAAAAAATGGCCTATGTCAGGCGCTCGACGTATGAAAATGGAAAAGGGTATAAAATAATCCCCACTTTTCGCTGTGCAGCGCAGACGGACTTTACGACGGTATATTGATTTTGGAAGAGACTTTTGGGCCCGTCGTCATGGTCGTAAAACACTGTCCTGCAATGCAAGTTGTGTGACATGATAATTTTTTTTTCGTTTTGCATCTGCAACGGAAACATTCAAGCTGCGTTTCGTGTGCAAAATTCTGGTTGCTACTATGGTAACAGCGATATATCCGATTTAGGACGACTTTCCAGAGCCACATTTGGATCCTCCCAGAGCTCGAGAGGCCGCCCGGGGGGCCCACTTCCATTGACGAGTGGATACCAGGCGCGACCACGCGTAAAAAGGGAAAAAGTTGGCCAGTATACGTTACGTATAGGCCTACATGTATGTAACGTTATAAGGGTGTCAAAAACGATGTTCAAAATACTGAAAAAGGGGATATATATTTCCAACTCTTGTAGGGTTTCACAAGCCTAATACTTGTTAAAGGATGTATTTTCATAATCTGGAAAAGACTTGCTTCCCTGGTTTGGGTGCTTCTCGAAACTCGATGGTCGTGCCTGGTATCCACTCATCAATGGAAATGCCCCCCCCCCCGGGAATTTGAATCTAATCCCCAATTTCGGGGGAAAGTAAAACATAATGCCCATTACATTGCGTGCTAGAGGCATATCATTTGTGTAGGAGGAGCAAGCAAAAGAAAAAAAAACGCAAATTCGGATGGCTTTCAGACGGATAGGTCTATTGCATATGCTGTGTACATATCAACGCATGTGAAATGGTTTAGCTGGAGAGGTGATCTGACCCATGGAATCAATTGCCAGTGATCCACCAATAATCCACATTAGATGCAACATCGATTCGATGGACTGTAATGATTTATATCTAGGTCTGAATTCAGTAAGTTGTCCTCACTCAATATGTATTCGATTTGTTTGAAAAACCACTTTCTTATCCATGTCATAATCTACGTTTTGCATGTCTCCAGCCAGCTGGAGTCATGATAGTCATAGTACAGCCCCGCCGCGAGCTCAGGCGGGCATATGCTATGATGACCAGTCGTACATGCATGAAAGCGGGATTTTAACGATTTGGAATGGCATGCTGGTATCGCATAAAAAATAAATGTGCACACGAAAATCAGATCTATAGGGCCTGTAACACAAAACTTAGCAATGATTGTAGAACAGTTTTCTACGTTCGATTCTATCGACTATAATGTACAATCAATTTTGAAAATCGAATCTATGATTAATCGTAAACTTTTGTGTTACCGGACCCTAATGTCGCGTTCTAGAGGTTTGCGAAAACTCGGTAACAACACGTCACGCAGGGTCGGCTGGAAGAACAGCTTACAGCTGAGAGTGGCTACCCTGGGTAAATGAGAGTTGTTGTTCATTATTAACATCATCATTATTAGGCGTGACATCATCTCTATGTACGATAATTATTGCATGCACACGTGCACGATAGCAAACATATTGATACCCTTTTAATATTTAGAACACAAACAAAAGAAACCAACATCATTGGCCGAATATGAAGGGGGGGGGGGTGGAATCCACATATAGTGCATGCTGCTCCCTCTTTGCGGTCGTATTATACACTGCGTAATCTCAAGGAAGATGAAACTTCTGTTTTTCCCATCAAGAACATCATATTCAGCCCCTCGAATACTGACAAGTTGTTTCCACTCATAAACTGGATCCTACCCTATAGAGTTACTGGTATATCAGGTAACTTGAACATTTTATTCTATCTTTATCTTTATTATATTTTTATTTTTTTAGCAAATCGAAAGAATACGCTTAAATTTAGAATGTCTGCTTGCTATGCTCATATCTACTGTTGATTACAGTGTAGTCTGACGTCAAGACGCCCAGCGGCACTGATTAAGTTCGTTGATCGGTCTGCCATTAAATCCCATAACGAGAAGTTTCCTCTATGAAAGGTGCACACTGACTTGTTTTTGGTTTGATCAAAAGCTGTGAAATGAGAAAATTCTTATTAAGTGAAGCTTTCAAGTTTTAAAATTCCTGAAATAAAACAAAAGTTAGGGATTTTTAAAACATCAAGCGACTGGGGACATTCGATGAGGGAGATGCTCAGGATTGGAGAGAGGAAAAGATGGAGATGCAGAGAAAGAACAAAGATATGTAGATAGAGAAATAGAGTATGGAGATAAAGCGAGAAAGAGAGAGAGAGGAGGGAGCGGGATGTGTCCGCGGAGTTTGAAAGGAAAATGTCGAACTTTATGAATGCAATAACATTGCCGTAATATATGCACACCATTTATGTATTTGAGACCACTCAACTTCCGCAAAAAAAGAAATATATAAAGTAAGATTTTATAAAAAGCGAGGAAAGGAGTGGAAAATTCCTTCCAAACATTATAAAAAAAAGGCCAATAGCACACCAAAAATTCCTAACCAAGATGTTACAAGATCGAGAGATTGATGTGTTTTTTTATAGGGTATGGTTGATCGTTGGATTGGTACGGGAAGAGAAAAGCCTCTTGTGCGTCTAAAAATACCAGTCCTAACCTTTCGATTGAGTGCAAGATCCATTGATGCTGAAAGTCTTGCTTTTAGAGAGGCCCTTATACTCATTTTTTCCTCCTTTTTTCAGCTAGGATTTACATAAAAATTTTCCTTATCAAGTCGTTCTCGATTTTAGAAGGAACATGAGAGACATTGGGAATATTATTTCAAACAAATAATATGGGGAATCAGTCTTTTTCGTTTCTCATTCTAGACTGTTTTACAAGCCATATAAAGGGAGGGGGTGTATTAACATGTGAAAATAAGATAAACACACTATCTGACAGTTCATCATAATCCTATGAAAATTTAGAAAATACGTAATTTCAAAGTCGTTTAAAAAAACACTCGTTTTCCTGTCACAACACACGTGATTTGTAAATAAAGGAGTCATTGATGTCACACTATCAAAAAGTTTAAATGTAAAATATTGGCTTTTTTCAATGAATTAGACATTTGATCCTTATTTTTTCAAGGAACTGGCACCCTTGTGATTAATTCAATTTACTGTGATTCAAAATATATCATATAACAGCTAAATATAGGTGAAATATGTGGAAATTAGATACTCCAAATGATTGTCACTTTATTCAGGTTAATAATGCGTCTCGTGTAAAACTACTCATTGTTCATGTTTGTGTCGGTAAACAGAGTGCTTGGAAAGTATCGATCGCTTTGGCAATGTTTGTTTTGTGCTAGATTTTAGCTATTCCAGAACACCATTCAACAGTACGGCACTTATTGAAATGAAATATTGGCATTCTCATTTTATTTTGTAAAATATTCTTTTTGGATTTGACTCATTATTCATATTCACCCACTTTTTTAATGTACGTTGTAGACAAGTAATCAGGGGGAAACAAACAAATGTACTATTTGAGCATTAAATACAAAAATACACTTCGGCTGTTTTATTACGTTATGACTGAAGTGTATACACACACATGCACCCTCACACAAAATCACCCTCACACATACACCCACACACACACCCTTACAAATATATATATATATGTAAGTGTGATCAATCTTGGCGATGTACGTGTACGGGTCTCCTTCATAATTATATTCGAGATCAAGTGTATGGAGAGGGCCGTAGCAAGGTCAATACCCGTCTTCATCAAGCTTTCGGGCACATGCCCTTCATCAGGATCTAAACCAATATATAAAATACAAAATATAGGCCTACTAATAATGGTAAATACAATACAATGCAATACATAACGGAGATAAGTAATTATAGTCCATAAATAATAACCAATTATACATGCAAGGTAATGGTAAGTCAATATGTAACGAAAGCTTGATGAAGACGGGTATTGACCTTGCTACGGCCCTCTCCATACACTTGACTTCGAATATATATATATATATATGTATATATATATATATATATATTGGCGAAGAAGCTCAAAAAGCATTGAAGCAAGAGACCTAGCCTGGATTTCTTCAACTTTTATTAGTACAAGCTTTCGGCCATTTAGTAGGGCCTTCTTCAGGTATCTGAAGATGTAAAAGACATAATGGCTTTACAATTACCATGCATATATTTGGATATATATTTGGATATATATATATATATATATATACATGTATAATAAATATTGACTTTATTTGGCTAATCAGCTTAAATTTATTTGCTACTTAGATATTAAGGTTCTAGTTAAAAATGTAAGTAGGATTACTGAATTTAAGTCACGCTTTTTCCCCGGAACGACTTTGAATAGGGGAGCGTGAAAATTACATGCATGCACCAGTCTTGCGTCGAGTCGTATTATCGAGCTTTAAATCTGTCTTGTGTTAACCCATACGTCTTAGCGTACGTTAAGTCGTAAATAATATCGTGTGTTAAGTCGTATTGTCGAGCTTTAAACGTGCTGTGTGTTAAGTCATACCTTATAGCGCACGTTATTAGTCGTAAAAAAGTCGTGTGTTAAGTCGTATTATCGAGCTTAAAATCTACCGTTTGTTAAGTCATACGTCATTGCTTACGTTAGGTCTTACGTCATGAAGTGCGTTCATTAGTACATCATGCTTCGCGTTATTGCGAACAGTATTAACAGTTTAACTCCAATTTGAAAATAAGGGTTAAAGTCCGTAGGTGTTATTGGAACCCTGGGGATAAGTTTTCGCGGTATATTAAACTTGATCTTTCCGATATTTTTTTCTTGACCGCCGATGCCTAGCAAAACAGCTGTTTTGTGATCAGCTGAGCGGAGGCCCATTAACAACCTATCTGAAGGCTTGTCATTGCTCACCAAAATTAAGGACCTAGAACAAATTTTGCTACAGATTTACCAATAATCATGTATTTGTGACATCCTTATTTTATAATATTTTATTTTGTCTACTTTTTCATTAATTTATTTATACAAGACTGTTGATTATTATTTTTCGTAGTTTTACCATCAGCATTATTTTGATTGCCGTTATTGTTTTTTGGCTATTTTCTAAGCGCCTTGAGCATTTAGTGAATATGGAAAAGACGCTATAAAAATCATATGTATTTATTTAATTTTCTTTGCTTTAAATTTATTGATGTTAGTAATTTTCAGCACTTCCAAATTTACTTTGAATACAATTGATGAAATTTGATGTGGATGTTGTGTGCTTCATGTTTTATTTAGAGCATTGCACTTAAAGCGTTTTTAAGCGGAGGCCTAGAGCTTCTTCTCACTTGGTGCAAATAAATGAAAACCTAAATGAACGAACACGATAACCATGACAATAAAACTTTCTGGTATTTTTATCATCTACACTGTAAAAAAAACCCTGATTTTACAGCAAAAAGAGAATATTTTTCAGAAAGCAATAACAGATTCACTCTGTAAATTCATAAAACAGGATTTTTTTCCTGCAATTTAACAGGGTGTTTTATTAAAGGAAATTTGTAAGGTTCCATACACCAAATACAAATTTCCTGTAATTTTAAAGGTATAATGTAAGATTACGCAATCTGGTAAGATTACATGTGTTCTCGAAACTCTGCTGCAGGAACTTCTTTTATTTTAAGAATACATTTTCTAACAGTATAGAATGCTTTTTAATGGATTCACGTTTTCAGAAACAGATTGTTTTATTTAAGGTGAGAGACGTAATGTATTAAATACGTCATCTCTATGTTATAAGCTACGAAAATACGTGCAACCCATTGGCTGAGAGATTGAAAATTGTCACAAAACGCTTCTTAAAATGTTACAGGACGGAAACCCCTCGTTTTGAATTTTGTTTATACGGCTTCTTGTTTAAACCAGACAATCCTTGTATGTAAATTTCAAACTAATAATATAGGAGTTTACCGGCTAAAACAGCATTAAATAAGAATTTAAGGAAAAAAGAATATGTTTTTAAGGGCTTCTTGATAAATCCAGTCAGTGACTTGTCGATTGACAAAATAATTAACAATCTTAAACATGACTGTCAATGAAAGATGACGTCAGAAGATTGAAAAATCAATAAAATGTGGTCTTGGATGACTAATGATCAATTTATATATTCTATAGATAACCCTTATTCGCGTCAACAGAAATCAAATTTCCTTTTAGGTATGTTCATGGCGTTGGGCTGTTGAAGGGGCCCCTTAAAAAAAAGCGAAAAACATATCTAAAGACATTAAACCTTCGAGATAAATCAATTTCAATAAAAGGATGAAGAAGGGTGGGGAAAATATTTTTTACCACCCTTCTCAAAAGAGCCTATTCTATTTGATTCATCTGTACCTCCAATCCCATTTTGTCACCTTGATAGAAAAAGTATTTTTAATTAATCAAAAACATATTTTACACGGGATCATCATCGGTTCACAAAGATTGGAGCTATAAGTATCTGGACAAGTGATAAAGACAATATGAATAATGGAACATTTTGTTCTTCATTAACTGCTTCTGTAAAACTATGGTCTAATTGAGAATTGATTAAGGCCTATATAGACTTTTTTAAATTACCCTTCTTGTGACTGTATGGTTAATGAAATAAAAATCGCTTCATGGTCATGCTTGGAGATTGTCATTCGAAGCGGTGTCCATGTTCTTTGATGTCCCATAATCCCTGGCGATGATGATCATATCAAAGATGGCAGTTCGTCATGAGTCGTCTATTCTAAATGGGTCAGCCAAATCTCACCGTGAGTGCTATCCGATCCATCAACCATGTCAGCATGCTTTTAGCTATATTATTTCGAAATGCCTCTGGTGAACAGATGTGGGGGATCCATGGACCCACCAATCCCCCCCCAAAAAAAAAAAAAACGAAAGAAAGAAGGGGGATAAAAGAAAGAGAAAGAAAGAAAAAGGGTGATGTTTGATATAATTTTCGAAATATTACGTCAAAACCTATCACAAAATTATTTTTTTCTATTTAAACTATTACCCCCAAAAATCCCTGCTCGCTTCACTCAATGGCAGCTTTTTAAACGTGTTGCCCTATACGACATTTATGGCCTCCTCTAAATTTGTGGTTCATTAAAACCACTCTCATCGCTAGTCTGCAACCACAGACTCAAATTTGAGACTTAAACTAACTATGTCATGTCTAGTGTGAAGGCTAGCCTCCAAACTCTCTGTCCGTGTCGAGACAGTCACAGTACATACTGAATCTAGTCTCACTACTTCACTAATTGTGAAAAAAATATAACCAAAGGTCTGTACCTGCAGACTATATGCATGATATGCCAAGACTGCAACATCGCCATCCTACTTGGACATGTTGAAGTCGATTTAATTGGTTTGACAGCAGCAGTAAGATCCAGAGAACTGGATTTTTCGAAAGAACATCGAAAAATTGTTTTCTATAATGTTTAACTTTTTTACTTTTTCCACTGCTAATAATAACGAAATTCTTATTTTTCTCGTTTTAACTAGAATAAATATAAAATGATCCAAGCACTTAACGTTTCTGCATATTTTTTCCCCACTTATGTGATAGATGTCTGATTTTTGACGCTTGTTTAAAGGATTCCTTTTAAGTGACACGACAAATGCTCCTGCGACATTAACTCCTGTCTTAATATCTCTCAGGGCATAAGGTTAGAGTAAGGATTGAAATAAAGTTTTTATTTCAGAATACTGTAAAGATAAGGATTAGGTTTATTTAGTCTTGGAGATAAGGTTTTATGTTTGGCTAAACGTGCAGACTTTCCATCTGAGCAATTGTTGCCTGAGCAAATGTCATGGAGCCCATACTTTAAATCGTACGTTTCTTATTCTTCTTTTCTCTCATTCCATTTAGGTTGAATGTCATCCTCTATATCTCCTAACGTCGTGTGCCCCGATTCCGTTATTGTAACACATTTGCCCGTATTCTGAACTCGGGTTTAAATTAAACCCTGGTTTAAAGTTGTGGTTTAACTATGGAGAGCCAATTGGGGCACAAATCCCCAGTAAACAGTTAATCTATTAACTCATATGACACCCAAATTGTTCATAATTGTCTGGAAATGATAACTGAAGTATTTTTCTTCGTTATGAATTCAAAATGAAGCAAATTAGTAAACGTAGGTAATATACAATATAAACATAATTTTTAAATTTGTGGCTCCCCATAATTTTAGCACAGAGTTAAACCGTGGTCTCAGTTAAACCTGACTTCAGAATACGGACCATTGTCTGCATCCTATGTATATTATTCACATTGTGTAATTTCTAATTAGATTTAGATTGATTAGTTCTTATTAAGTACGCTCTGCACAATTCAGCACCAACTTCCTGAATTCAACGAGATATTTATTGTATGGAAAAGTGATCGTCGAAGGACATTCCTATTCTCAACATGTAAATTTAGCGATCGGAATTCAACTTAAATTCTCAGTATCTCAAGCTAGCAACGGGAACTAATGCCCCGCCCCTTTTCAGGTGCCACGCCCCGCGGCATCTACCAATTCGGAAGTGAACGTCATCTCAATAGTTTAGAAAATGTTTGCATGAAGTAATGTGTTAATGAACGAATTGGATTTTAAATTTACTCTAAATTGTTTTTGCTATCTAATTTATCCTAACAGTATAATTACTATTGATTCTTGCGCTAATCGTCGGTTATAATGTTGTTTCAACATTTTTGAAAAGAAAGACTTGTAACAATATTTAGGATTCCGCGTGAAAGTGTCTATGTAAACTACATTTCTTAATATAATTGATTTGTTTCTTACTCTGAAAAAAAAAAGGTAATGGATAATAATAATAATATGTACATTTATATAGCGCAGTGACTATGTGCATATACTCAACTGCGCTTTGATACTTGGTATCATATTATTACCCCGGCTGTAGCTAAGCAGCCATATTAATAGGCGCTAAAGCGTTCAAGGAATAAATCCTACCGGGTACCCTTTCACCTCACCTGTGTCAAGTGCAGCACAATGTGGATAAATTTATTGCCGAAGGAAATTACGCCATGGCTGGGATTCGAACCCACGACCCTCTGTTTCAAAGTCCGGAGACTAATCCACTGGGCCACAACGCTCCACGTTACAAGCATGATACCGAATATTGACGAATAGATTATCGGTATTTCAATAGAAAAAATCAAATGGCCATAATGATCGTGATATAGTTACAGGTTTTCAAGGCACGCTTTAAAACACGTGTGCTTTTGAGTTTTACTTTAAAAAACATGACTGTTTTAGGGTCTTGAAAAAAAAAACTTCACTTTTTGGGGAAAATAGATCAGCCGGTGCAACTGATATGCCTATTCGTATTCACTCTTTTTTTACGAATTGCTGTGGCATACGTGTGTTGTTAGTTAGACAAGAAACTTGTCAAATATATCTAAATCAATATTCGAATTGAATTAAAATTAAATTAAAGCTATATTATCCCCTACGGTAAATTTATTCCACTGATGCATTACAAAAATGCTTACAAAGGAAATGAACTTTACAAATGAGATGACAAATATGAATCAACTTGTCAGCAGAGATGATCAAATTAATTTATACATAGGGTTAACATAGCCATTGTCTTTTAACAGTTTTCATTAATTTTATATAAAAAAGTCTACCATCCGGAAATGATTTCAATAATAAATCTTGGTTTACATTTAAACATACATTTAAATTGCCCCCAATTCAACCTCGAACGATCTAGTCATTTTAGTTTCTTCCCATTTAGACCTGTTTCATGTAATTCATGATAAAAAAGGAGAAGGAAAGTAAAACTAATTATACCTCGGTCACATTTGCTCTACGGCGGCCTTAGGGCGAGTACAAAACAGTCGTTTTATTTTATTTTTTTTCAAACCAACTATATGTAGCTGGTACAAAAAAATGTTAAAACGGCTGTTTTCGACTCGCCGTACGGCCGCCGTAGAGCAAATATGACCGTGGCAATAGTCTTCAATTTTGACACCATGATTTTTCCTTGGAATAATTTCTCTGTAAAGCGCGTCTCCCCAAAATGTCCCTCTGATATATGGCAAAATTAATTCCAAAATGTGGTAGTATTCTCGATCAAATGTACAGGAGTAGAAAGCTTATTTCATAATCAAACACACTGGCGTACTTAGGATTTTCCAGAAGGGGGGCAATTTTTTTGGAGGATATTTCGTCCACGAAAAAATTTTACAAGCAAAAAAAAAAAGGTCTCCAGGTTCAAAAGAGGGGTTACACGTCTGTTTTTATTGCATTTTTACATTACAAATTATTAATTTGGCTTCTCAAAGGGGGGGGGGGGCACGTCCCCTGTTCAGTTGTGACTAGTCAGGGGGGCAGGGATACGTCCCCTGTATGATTTGTGACTCGTCAGGGGGGGGGGGCAGTCTGCCCCCCTGCCCCCATTAGGTACGCTAGTGATCAAACATCTATGCAAATTTCATTGGTCTCGCTTCAGCTGTATTTCTCCATTGTCTTTAGCATGTTAACCCCCTTTTTACCATCCAGGGATGTGCAGGGATATTTCCTTGATCTACCCAGGCTCATCAAAACTAAATTTGTTATCATTGATAGGGGATCAGTGCACCAACTTGAAAAAAATTATAAATGATGGATAAATACAATAGGCTGAACAATGAAGGGCAAATCAAATGTGTATCCACTAAGCGAACATTATGTGGAAACAGTTTTTTTTTTTCATTTAAAAAGGTACAGTAAATTAACTTAGCTCATTAACCCAATACAAAATAATGCAATATTGTTGAAATTAGGCACGACAGACATACATGACCTGCTGTCTCTATCACTGTGCATCTCCCATTATCTAGCTTGAATTAATTGTCAAGTTCTGTTGTCTATTGTTGCCCTTTAGAACATGCACAAGCTGTGATTTGATGAGGCATGTCTGATCATGGAGATTTCCTTGTCAGCTCAGGGACGGGCTCAGGGAATTCCCTGATCACATTCTGAATGATCAAAAGGGGGTTAATATGCTACGTATTGCAGAACACACACCAGTGATGCGTACATGCAAACTTGGAATTGGCTGAAAAGCATAAATAGACTGTGTATTCAAAACCACTGAAGTGAGACTACTGAAATTGTTAACAGAAGATAAGACATGAGATGAGGTTCCTATTGTCATACATTTAATTGAGAATAATTGCGGTTCAAAAACGCATCCTCTCCCTTGCCTTGCTAACGTTCATAATGAATTTAGAAAAACGCCAAAAGTATGTGTAAAATCGACGATTATTTGAGGGGTAATTAAAGGATTTAAAATACCTATATAAAGCTACGACTGTGATTGGCATCGTACGTGTATAAAGCATGGCGCGTCACTTAATACAAGGGCGTAGTCTGGTTTAAGCATGGGCATGATGGGGAGGTGGAACTAAAGTGGTATGGGGGTGTATATGGGGAGGAGGTACTAAAGTTTGGAAAATCAGCTTATGAAAGCAGAGAAAGGGGTACGAATTTCGTTTTGCTTGCCAATGTCGGAACTCCTCTGCCTCAGGGGGGAGAGTGCACGTGCACCCCAGCCTACGCCCTTGTCGTATTTTCTTTACCCAAAATCAATGCGAACGGCCAAATTTACCTTTACTGCTCGCTGACACTAGCTATGTTATTTCACAACAGAACCCCAGCGGATCTAAGATGTATTGCATGACACCGGCCAGCGTACGAGTCATTGCATGAGCTAAGATTGGCTTTATGACCAGGGGGCAGTTATGACACTATAGTCCTCAAAACGACAGCGATACGTCAGACACCCACGTATGATTTCAAAACACAGACCTAATCACGGAAAATGATCTGGATGTGTGGCATAGGTTGGAATAGATAACGAGGTGAATGGAATATTACCCGATTGGATTACCTGTTAGGGTTTTCTTTTAATATAGAGCCATGTTCGTGCGTAAATGTCAAAGCATTAGGGACTATTCATTGCGTTTGAGAAACTCGAAATTGAACAGTCATCAAAGTCGCAAATTATGTTGAACATATAAGGAGCTGCCCCCCCCAAAAAAAAAAAGATATAAGAGGGGAGCGAAGAGTTATTAAGAGAAAGGACACAATTAAAGAAAGGCAGCTTCGCGTTCTTATTGATAAGAATCCATACTTCAACGAGATATCTTCTCTCTAGAATTCAATATATAAATGTTTCATACGCGCTTCGCGCGGCATCATGGCAATACGACATTTTACCATTGTTCTTCGCACCCTCCCTTTAACCGTTTGTGTGCATATTATATGACTAGATTATTTATTGCCAGCTTGGACGTTACGTTAGTATAGGCATTTGAACTAATTTTGCAGTTGAACTAAATGTACGTAGTCCAGTAATACTAGTAAATACGATCTAAAAAAATGGATCGCGCAAAGCCTTCCTCGTTCCTGTTCAAGAGAAATGACGTTCATTTATATCTACATCATTACTTCAAAGTTATGTTTTCCGGACACCATAGCAATCATTAAAACACACTAATGAGGACTGATGTCTAGGTGTGGTTACAAAAAAATAAAACAAAAATGAACTTTTGGCTCTTGAGAACACGTTATGTGGCCTTCTAGACATCATTATTATCTTATATCGAATTGCCTTTGCCTTGCATCTGCTACTTGCTAGTGCTTCCAATCATAGTCGGATGTGCAAACCCTTCACTTGAGTTAAGTAGTCTGAATATGCAGCCCATAATGCCTTGTGTACTGAAGGTCCTCTCACTCGACAGCTATTTTTTTATGTTTCTGTAGGGGTAACTCCACTATGAACTTACATGGCAAAGCAACTTTCCGCCGCATCAACGCCAAGCTGGTATCATACCATTTACATTATGAAACATTTTACGTCTAGGTTAGTCAGTCATTGTGCCTGACCTTTACTCTCGGGCCTTTTTGTTTGTTAAATGCCAGAGGTAGGATTTGAACTCACAACGTTTCAATCATGAGTCCAACACTCCATACCACGAGACCATACGATTCATTGTGAATAGTCTGTGTGTGAAGACCCACGCGTTGATCCAAGTTTCAATCAGGGTCTGTGCCTGCAGACTAATTCCTTCTGTTCAGAATCAAAGAACGTGAAATCAGTTTCTCCATGGTGAAATAAAAATTATAAAGGCACCACCATGTTGCTAGACAATGATCGTGGTGATACTTATAATCCCCAGTGAACAGCGCCAAAACTGGCCATCGAAATTCAATGGTCTTCGGTTTAATGCACGTCTCGCTTGCAATTAAACCCGGGGCTCTGTTATTGTAGCCGTGGACAGTGTTTTAAAATAAGCTGTGACATTTCAATATCTAAGATAGTTTGAGCCCTTGGGGCCTTGAATAACATAGTCATCTTTTTGAGAAAGAAAATTCAAAGAAAATAATAATTTTCTAATTCTGTCAAAATATTTGTATTGGTGTAGTATTTCAGTGACTGATACGTTGGTCAGTATATGTTGTATCTAAATCCCTAATTTAACAGATCTGGGGCCCGTAACACAAAACTTTATAGCAATGATCGTAGAACATTTTTTTACGATTGATTCATTGACTACAATGTACAATAAATCGTACAAATCAAGCGCACGATCAATCGCTGACTTTGTGTTACGGGACCCTGGTGACTGCTCTGCGCCAAAATGTGCACACGAGCACGAAAGCCTTTATACAAACGACAACAAGGGGATATTCAAGACACAAATTTATGTGAATTAAATTAAAAATCTCTGTAAGGATTGCAATACAGTAAGCAAAATGGAAGATTTTATGAGCGGTGAGTCTGACTACTTTATTTGTCATTTCATTTTAACAGGGTAAACCATCCAGTTATACCCCCCCCAAAAAAAAAAAACGGCTTGGCCAAGGAGCCCCGTATTAACTGAAATTTTCAAAATAATAACAAAACATTAATATGTACAATAGTCAACACAAATGAACATAATAAAAAATAAATCATCGACATCGAGTATAACATATTAGGATTGTACAAGTATTGCACAGGTTGATAAAATCATCTTGCCTCACCCCTCCCCTCCCCTTCCCACCCACTTCCTTAGCAAAAAGACACGGAGACGAAGGGGCATTATCAATATATGATTTCTATCAGTTGAAATTTGCCAGATGAGACATCTGACGCAACAGGTACAACATTTTGTTAATTAAGCTGCTTCTCCTCGTCATTAATTTCGAGATGTCTTTCGCTGTAATTCAGATGACGTTTGTCTATTCCTGTGTACCGGCGGTTGTCATTTGGCTCGTTAGGCCAAATGCGTATTACTTTAGCAAGTGGCGGCGCTTCAGGAATGGGGGCAACTGGGGCGCCCCCTTATGATCAAAGTGAGCACAATCCAAAAATGAAAGAGTGAGGATAAAACAGAAGAGCATAGAGGACATTGAGAAATGGAAGACAGAGGAAGAGTGTGGTAAAGATATGTCAACGTTGTAACTTGATACGATGTCCATATCATTCAATGTGATAAAATGACGAATAATTTTTCATTTTAGGCATCCATGGATGTTCATGTTCAAGCCTATGTTTATGATTATTTTATTTCCAGGAACATATAGCAATCTGATTATGACATGACAACAATTTCGAATATGAAAGCTTAACGATAATTTAATGCTCACAAAACAGCAACCAACGCCACGGATTACCGGAAATTACATTAATATGTTTAAAGGGCGCCCCCATTGGTCTGATCGAAGCATCCTTACGCCGCCCCTGGCTGAATCTAAGGCGGTAGGATATTGAACTAAAAAATCAGGGAATTGGTTCGTGAAAGGTGATAAACATTAAATATATATAAGCTCTCAAATTAACAAGCTTTCAGGGCGTTAGTCTAATTTACATGTATATTCTCTATAATAAAACCAACAAATTTAAAAGGAAACGTAAGTTAAGGTAGACATATTTGCAAAGTTAGTTTTTTCCTCCCCCTTTCCCCATTTTGTTTTCTTTCTGGCTATTTTTTTCATTTCTTATTGATGTCTTTCAATCAGGTAATTTTATCCAGTTACAGTAAACATGGTAGGCAGAATATATCTGATTAGATTTGCAGAATTGAATACAAAATTGATGTGATTAATCAGCGAAACTGTGATGAAAAGGAATGTGAACAATTTCTCAAAATGATGATGGACTATCCTGGTTATGGGAAGAGAAGCACAGAGAAAGAGAGAGAGAGAAAGGGAGGGGGAGAGAGGGGGCAGAGAGGAAGAGAGGGGGAAATGGTGCAGAAGCAGGGTAAGATGAGCCGGAAAAAAGAACGTGTACCTATCATTAGACTGGATAAAAGAGGCAAAAGGCTCTCCAAAGAAATAGCCAACACTATAACAAAAGTTTGAAACCTTTAGGTTAAATCCAATGCCATTAAAACTGTCATTGTCAAGCCCTACATGTTTTAATGTCTCAGAAGCAGACAGGTGCTCTGATAATTGCTCCTTGGAGGCCAGATCGAAGAGCTGTCCCCCTTCACACTCGAAAAATATAAATCGTGAATTAGCATTGGCCATGTATAGGGAGTTTCCATAGTTGGAACTTTTTTCGAGCATGCTGCGCGGCACCAAATACTGGCATTATTTACGAGCTGTATCATTATCATAGTGACCATGACCCTCTGGATAGACGGCTATTCCTAGAATCGGGGGCAGAGGCGGGGGGGGGGGGCACCCCCTGTATTAAAAAAAAAGTTGTACCTTTAAGCCTGTTGGTTGTGGTAAAAGATATGTATGGTTTTACCACTCTGTAAAAACGCTGTTTAAAATTTTAAGCACCTTGTTTATAAGCCCGTCACTCTATCAACTATACTTTTTAACAACTGTTTAAACTTTAAACAAGTTGCTTACAAACAAGTTTAAACAACTTGTTGGTAGAGTGGTGGTGATAGGCTTAAACAACGTGCTATTTTTTTACTGTGCAATGTCCTTGAATCCAGCATTAAATAAGTTAATATTGTTCGAAAATCCTGGATGATATTCTGAATAAAAATAAAAACTCTTCAAACTTTATCATCATCCTAATTATTTTAACAATTATCAATAAGATAACCAAAGGAAAAAAAGTAAAACTCATTTTTAGGCAACATCCTTGGGTTACCCCCATACCCCAAAAAGGACAACATTGAGAAAAATAATCAATTTCTATTTGCTTCTTAATTATCTATCGCTATGTGAAGCGGATTTGGCGCTTCGTAAGATTGCCATTATAACAGTATTGTAAATGTTCTCCCCCCCCCAAAAAAAAAAAAATGTTAGCTTGTCACACCTTCATCGACCGAAGTATATGGTACAGGATCCAAAGCGAGCTTTCTACGTAACGAATCAATGACAATTTGACTATTTCTAGACTGAAATTTTAAGGCCTTTAACAAGAAGGAAACAGCGCTGCGTCGTCTTTAAGGGATTGGTGTATAAATGGCAGGATGTACGTATGAGGATCAAATATGCTTGGAGAAACATATTCATGGTGTAGCAAACTTCACAGAATCACCTGTTTTTGTGGGAGTGCTTTTATTACCCCCTCATTCCATGCTTTTTTTTACTGTGTTTATTCACATTCGATACAATTGTCCAGTCTTATGCGAAATCTTTTAAAAGTGACCTTTCCTTATCTTCCATTAGAATAAACAAATTTCAAAGCAAGTAAGCATAGCAGAGTGCACAAATTATGTACACCACGGACATGTTGCATAAAACTTCTGTCATAAAGAAACGCTGGTATACAACATTATGCCATTGACACTGAATACATTGAAAAACTCTGGTAAAAAAAAATTATGCCATTGACACTGAACACATTGAAAACTCTGACAACAAAATAATGCCATTGACACTGAACACATTGAAAAACTCTGATAACAAAATAATTGCCAGGTTTTTTTTATGCAACAGGCCGCGGATAACTTGAATAGCACTAAGGAACACTTTATGAAGGTATTTGTTGCATTTCTACTTAGAATACGTTAGCATGTTACTGTGTACTTGGTCAACAACTAATTTCAATCGCGGCTAATGGACTTCCAATGGATCTGATGAATGGCCTAACTAAAAAATGATATATATATGAATAATCATCAAAGCTGGTGATTATCTCATTAAATATTAAATTTGAGTTCCAATGAACTTGTTTATTTGAAGAAAATAAATTATTCACTTTAATTTATTGATTTTATTCATTTTCTATTCAGTTTTACTTTCCTATATATTTCATTGTCTATTTTTTTTGCGGGGGGGGGGGGGCAGCAGTCAAACACAAGATCCCCTGTAGTAAGCCTGCGCTTTTGAGCAAAAGGAGTTTCACCTCCCCCTGTTTGGTTGTCAATGCCCTTTGTAGAATGTCCGTTGGATAGTACATTGTATTTCAATATTGTCTCTGTATTTTTTATCAGCGTATTTAACAATATCCTCGTCCACATGGAATTGCAGATTTAATTTACTTCATGAATATTCATGAATTGCTGGAGGGGAAGCACCTGTGTGCAGGCTCGCGATTGGTCAGTCGCATAACCAGTGGTGACGGTTTGAATATAATTGGCCTAGCTCGAGCCAATTATGGTAATGTCTTTCCATTTCATTTGCAGTGGTTCAAAAGGAGACAATGAATTTTTGTTATCGAATTTTCCACATGCTTCGGGGAATGTTTCAATAAATTTAGAAAGGTTCCGAATTTTGCCTCGGAAATGAAAACATAATTCATTTGTCCTTGTGATTGTTGCGTTTACAACTGTAAATAATTGATTATGTCAAAGAGTGAAGCCATCACTGTGAAATTCGAAGCAAATATACTGAGGGCGCGTTTCAAGCGAAATACCGTTGTGGCGTGCGCCTATGATTATGTTACCTGTGCATGTGTGTGTGTGTGTGTGTGGGGGGGGGGGGGGTTACGTGTTGATGCTGAGTGAGGTTCGAATCCTGGTCGCGTTTTTTGGACGGTGATGTAAAAGTTCGGTCCGGACGTAAATTAATAACGTTTGATTTAATTGATACACTTATATAAGCCCCAATCACACACACATAACATGTCATACACCCTCACACACACCCCCACACAACGTAGTTGCGAAGGGCCTTCAAACGTGATGTTGAATTTTGTGTTAACGCTATTTTTTCATCATTTTGTTTTCAATTGAAATATATTATTCCAAGAAAAAAAAAACATGTTTAGGGGTATTATTTTATATAAAAAAAAAATCGGCTGCGCATATGTGTACAGTTAAACTACATTTTCCTTGTAGGATTAGGTACGAGGAGAGAGAAAAGTCGAATACTTTTTGCCATTTTAAAATGCAGCAAAGCTTCTTAGAAGAACTAGGGTGATACACAGACAGAACTAGACTAAGACCATCTTAAAAAATGGATAAAAAGAAATCATAGGCAAACAAACTGCAAACATGGTAAAAAGTTAGAATATACATGGGGAGCACATGAATTTAAAAAAGCGTTAATTCGTGTTGATATCATGCCATATCCACTGCATCACCAAGTTGTTTGTGATTATTAATGTTTTTTCGTTCTTCCCAAATTCAGAACCACGCTGAACATGCTCTAGTATAGGTAAAACCCCTATAAGCGTTGGATACCTAAATCATAGTTAATATGAATATAAACTGTATTTAGTAGAATATGTAGTTTTGCGAGTTTGCATGACTATTTGTTTGGTTGGGATCCCGACCAAAATAGACAAAACTGAATATCTTTTTAGATAATATCTACTTGACTATCATAAACACAAAAATTGCATTTTTGATTTTATGAATATTAACTCGTGCATGTGGAGGAAGACTCCTTTTATTCAAGCTTATATTCTATTCTAAAGAGGCTAGGAAAAGTGTTACCTTTCATATTGCCTCTCTATCAATAATTGGATTCACTATATATTATTGTTCATGTTTGATTTGTTGATTTTCAGAGATCTTGGTTACAACTCATTCGGAAACCTACACGGAGGAGCATTCGAGCGCTTGCCAAGATTGCTGGAATTGTAAGTATAACCACAATAACACTTTGTATTTTATACCAATTGGTCTAATTTTCGGAAGCCCGGTTTGTAATCAAATGATGAATTCTTACAAGATTTTCGATTGGCTGGAAGTTACTTGCCTTCACAGAGAGAGGGAGGGGGTTGAAATTACCATAGGGAGAGAGCGAGAGGTGAAGGAGGGGGAGTGAGTGAGGAGGGATACAAAAAGGAAGGGGTGGGGAAAAAGGGAAAGAGGAGAGTGGGTGGGAGGGATCTAATAATCATAGCGAGTGAAGAAAGAAAAGATAAATCGAGAGAAAGAGAAGACAAGAAAGAGGTTGAAAAATGAATCGAAGAGAAAGAGCGACATATAGAAGGAAAATCAATCGTAAAAATAGAAAGAAAAAAGTAATTTAAAAAATCTCTCAGAAAAGAGAGAAAGACAGAAAGAAAGAAAGAAAGAAGAGGCTTAGAGCCATAGAAAAAAGATGGATGAATAGAGACCAAGAAGGGAATGACAGCACCTGAAATTTAGACGTAGAGAGAGAAAGAGAGAGAGAGAGAGGGGGTGACAGCATTTGAAATTTAGCGATAGGGATAGAGATACATGTAGATCAATAAAGAGCAGTGGCGTAACTACGGGGGGCATGGGGGGCACGTGCCCCCCCCCCTCCATCGGCTGGCCAAAAAAAACCCCGGGGAAAACGAGAAAAAGAGGGAGAAAAAAAGAAAAACGTAGTGGGAAAGAAGAAATTATTGTTCATTATAATTATAATTATGTTGTATTATATTACATACATGTAAGAAACGTTTTTTTTCTTCATAATTTCATGAAACATAATTTACTGAGGGCCTATGTCTTCATTGTTCCTGGTGCTCGCATTGTCTGTTTAACGAGATATATAATCCTGTTGTACTAAAACCTCCGGTTTTCAAGTCAATATACACCAAATATATTTCCTCGCACTTCGAGTTATCATTGTTTTATGTAGTGACATATGCTTCTTATTCATGACTACTTAAAGTGATTGCCCAAATTTAAGGCCTTAATATAAAACATTTCCTGTCCGTGCTTACGTTTGCATTTGTGGATTGGTGATATACATGTACGTCTGTTCTTCATGAATTCCTAAAACCAGTCCTTAAAATGTCCCTTTTTCTAATCTGAATATCAACAATTTTCAGCTCGCTTAGTGAATTCCTACAAACAAGCCTTAGAATGCCCCTCTTCAGGTCTGAATTTCCTAAATTTTCAGCTCGCGCTTCGCGTTCGCAATATTTGATTAGTGAGATGCGTATGTTAATCATGATTACTATTACTGCAAGTGTTTTATGTGTTTAGAAGTAATTCTAACAAAATCAGCAAGTGCTTGGCACTCGCATTAGATGACCTTGGTCAGATATGTATTCTCTTACTAGATTCCTAAAATATAGTCCTTAAAATGTCCCTCTTTGGGGTTAATATATACAAAATTTCAGCTCGCGCTTCGCGCTCGCATTGTTTGTTTAGCGAGACAGTTACGTATCATGATTAGAAAAAATTGCTTATAATGCCCCTTTTTAGGTCTGAATATCAAAAATTTTCAGCTCGCGCTTCGCGCTCACATTATTTGATCAGTGACATTCATATCCATCTAATGGCACTGTCTTTAAGATGTCTCTATAAGGTCAGTATACTTAGCAACTGAGTGCGCTTCGCGCGCTCACTAAGTGACTCAAAAAATTTGCTAGTGCCCGCCCCAATGCCGTGACCCACGGTACGCCACTGATAATAGTAGACCGGCCAAAAGTCAAAAAGTGCTCTAGATAAGGATTCGACGGCAAAATTTGTTAATGCTTGGCATCCCAGCTAAAAGTCTTGCAAAAATACCCAGGAATAGCGTACGGCCGGATGCCAAGCGCAATTTTGCGTGAAAGTGTCATTTTTAGCGTAAAAACTGAAAGAATGTCGAAAATCACGCATTTTGATATTTTGACGGATTATCATCATATTTTTAATTATCTTTGATATAAAATTATTTTTATTCATAGTTTCAAATTATAAGTCTCATAAATATGCATTTTAAATTTGAATATTACACACACATATATGGCACAGGGAAACATGAAACTGCGATTTCCTCAAAATAAAAGTTTGTGAAAACTATCAATAGTTTGAAGTTTTTTTACGCATCTTAAATTCTTCGATTTAACTGCGTTTATCCATCAAATGTATAGTAAATGTCCTAATGTCACAAATATTAAAAGAATTTTCAAGTAAGATGGAAGATATCTCACTTTATGTTATCCGAAAGGAGACAATGTGCATTTTACCAGGTGCGCATTTTGAAAGAAAAATTGAAAATACCGTGCATTATGTACATAATTACATGTATAAGTACATACTAAAGCGAGTTTTTAATTACATGTATAAGCGCATTCTAAAGCGAGTTTTTAATTGGATAGCACAATTTGTCAATTTTTTGCATCCCAGCTAAAAGTCTTGCGGAAGTCCTGAGGAATAACGTACGGGCGGATGCCAAGCGCAACTTTGCGTGAAACTGTCATTTTTAGCGTAAAATCTGAAAGAATGTCGAAAATCACGCATTTTGATATTTTGACGGATTATTTTAATATTTTTGATTATCTTTGGTATGCAATTATTTTTATTCAGAGTTTCATATTATAAGTCTCATAAATATGCATTTCAATTTGGAATATTACACACACACATATGGCACAGGGAAACATAAAACCGCGATTTCCTCCAAATAAAAGTTTGTGAAAACTATCAATAGTTAAATTTTTTTTTTAGCTTGTTAAATTCTTCGATTTAACTGCGTTTATCCATCAAATGTATAGTAAATGTCCTAATGTCACAAAAATTAAAAGAATTTTCAAGTAAGATGGAAGATATCTCACTTTATGTTATCCGAAAGGAGACAATGAGCATTTTACCAGGTGCGCATTTTGAAAGAAAAATTGAAAATACCGTACATTATGTACATAATTACATGTATAAGTACATACTAAAGCGAGTTTTTAATTGAATAGCACAATTTGTAAATTTTTTGCATCCCAACTCAAATTCTTGCGGAAATACTGAGGAATAACGTACGGGCGGATGCCAAGTGCACTTTAGCGTGAAAGTATCATTTTTTGCGTGAAATCTGAAAGACTGTCGAAAATCACGCATTTTGATATTTTGACGAATCATCATCATATTTTTTATTATCTTTGATATGGAATTATTTTTATTCAAAGTTTCAAATTATAAATCTACTAAATATGCATTTCAATTTGGAATATTACACACACATATATGGCAATATGACATAAAAAAATCGTGATTTACTAAAAATAGAAGTTTGTGAACACTATCAATAGTTCTAAGTTTTTTTTACAAGTTATTTTCTTCGATTTAATTTGGTTCATCTATAATGTCACAAATATTAAAAGAATTTTCAAGTAAGATGGAAGAAATATTTTGCGAAAGGGGGCATGCAAAATTTAGCGGGGAGGGGGGCATTTTTAATGTAAAATTGAAGATACTGTAAATTATTAACATAATTACATAAATAAGTACATACTTAAAACGAGTTACAAAATTTCTGACCACAACTGCCTCTTCCCCCCCTCCCCCCGCTGCCTAAGGTCATGTATAGTGTCCGAAAGGATTACATGGAGTTGAAAGCGTCCCGTTTTCAAGATAATATACCACTAGCGTAAGGGGGGGGGGGGGCAGACTGCCCCCCGACGAGTCACAACTCTTGCAGGAGATGTACCCCTGCCCCCCCGGCTCCTTTAGTCCTGCTCTGCTATGCATGCAGGCAAGACAAAAAATAGGTATTGCCGTGGCAACGGCCATATTTTTTTAGACTTTGATAATCCAATAATTGAAGTAAAATGTAGATTGACAGAGTAGTTTAAAAATGCTAATTCGATCGTTTTATTCATAAATGTTTATTTTCTATGCGCTAGCGTACCTACGGGGTGGGGCAGAGGGGGCAGTCTGCCCCCCCCCCCCCCGACGAGCTTGAAGACCTTTTTTGCCCCCCCTGACTACGAGCTTGAAGACTTTTTTTGCTTGTCAAATTTTTTGGCCGACGGTTTTGCCCCCCCCCCCTGTGGAAAATCCTAGGTACGCTACTGTTTCTATGATTTTGGTTATCATAGATATTCCTACAAAATTAATATTACCACGGTAACGGCAAATTAAATATCAGACCTATTTATGAATATCGCCGCAGGTAGATTTACGTTCAGCACCAATTAATTCGCGGAAATAGCAAGAAGATCGAACTCTACAAAAGTAAACATAATCCTATATACTATCATGGCGAGTATCGCACTGATTAATATTAGTATGTGCAATTTATAAATGTAATATTGTGCGCTGTTTGTATTTTATCAGAAATGCGCATCCGATAAATGTACATTGTTATCTTTCGCATATATAACATAAAATGATATATCTTGCATCTTATTTCAACATTTGTTTTCACTATATGTGCCATGACAACAATTATTATGTATTTATTCGGTTAGCGCTAAAATTGACGAAATTGAGATGAGGAACACAAACATTATACTATTGATAGTTTTCACAAACTATTATTTTTAGTAAATCACGATTTTATATTTCATATTGCCATATATGTGTGTGTAATATTCCAAATTGAAATGCATATTTATGAGACTTATAATATGAAACTCTGAATAAAAATAATTGCATACCAAAGATAATCAAAAATATTAAAATAATCCGTCAAAATATCAAAATGCGTGATTTTCGACATTCTTTCAGATTTTACGCTAAAATGACAGTTTCACGCAAAATTGCGCTTGGCATCCGCCCGTACGTTATTCCTCAGGACTTCTGCAAGACTTTTAGCTGGGATGCAAAGAATTGACAAATTGTGCTATCCAATTAAAAACTCGCTTTAGAATGCACTTATACATGTAATTAAAAACTCGCTTTAGTATGTACTTATACATGTAATTATGTACATAATGTACGGCATTTTCAATTTTTCTTTCAAAATGCGCACCTGGTAAAATGCATATTGTCTCCTTTCGGATAACATAAAGTGAGATATCTTCCATCTTACTTGAAAATTCTTTTAATATTTGTGACATTAGGACATTTACTATACATTTGATGGATAAACGCAGTTAAATCGAAGAATTTAAGCTGCGTAAAAAAACTTCAAACTATTGATAGTTTTCACAAACTTTTATTTTGAGGAAATCGCAGTTTTATGTTTCCCTGTGCCATATGTGTGTGTGTAATATTCAAATTTGAAATGCATATTTATGAGACTTATAATTTGAAACTCTGAATAAAAATAATTGCATACCAAAGATAATCAAAAATATTAAAATAATCCGTCAAAATATCAAAATGCGTGATTTTCGACATTCTTTCAGATTTTACGCTAAAATGACAGTTTCACGCAAAATTGCGCTTGGCATCCGCCCGTACGTTATTCCTCAGGACTTCTGCAAGACTTTTAGCTGGGATGCAAAGAATTGACAAATTGTGCTATCCAATTAAAAACTCGCTTTAGAATGCACTTATACATGTAATTAAAAACTCGCTTTAGTATGTACTTATACATGTAATTATGTACATAATGTACGGCATTTTCAATTTTTCTTTCAAAATGCGCACCTGGTAAAATGCATATTGTCTCCTTTCGGATAACATAAAGTGAGATATCTTCCATCTTACTTGAAAATTCTTTTAATATTTGTGACATTAGGACATTTACTATACATTTGATGGATAAACGCAGTTAAATCGAAGAATTTAAGCTGCGTAAAAAAACTTCAAACTATTGATAGTTTTCACAAACTTTTATTTTGAGGAAATCGCAGTTTTATGTTTCCCTGTGCCATATGTGTGTGTGTAATATTCAAATTTGAAATGCATATTTATGAGACTTATAATTTGAAACTCTGAATAAAAATAATTGCATATCAAAGATAATAAAAAATATTAAAATAATCCGTCAAAATATCAAAATGCGTGATTTTCGACATTCTTTCAGATTTTACGCTAAAAAAGACAGTTTCACGCAAAATTGCGCTTGGCATCCGGCCGTACGCTATTCCTGGGTATTTTTGCAAGACTATTAGCTGGGATGCCAATCATTAGCAAGCATTAACAAATTTTGCCGTCCAAAGTAAAAAAAATCGTTTTGGCCGGTCTACTATAAAGAGGACATCATCCTGAGATCCTCATTGTAACCCTTCCCATCCTGTCTCGGGAGATGATCCAACAATGCTTGACAACCCATTCAACCTGCAAAAAAGAGACATGCTTTAACAACGGATGATGCTTATTTAATCTCATGCTTTGCTCTGATTAAGTAACCCTTCGTGCTTCAAAGGATATTGTTTCTAAAGACGGACTTAAAGGTCAATTCGACCCCAGAAAAATGTTGATTTGAATCTATAGAGAAATATCAAACAAGCATAGCGCTGAAAACTTCATCAAAAGAGGATGAAAAATAAGAAAATAATGACATTTTAAGGATTTGCTTATTTTTACAAAACAGGTCTGCACAAGCAGTGACGTGCAAATGAGAAAGTCGATGATGTCCCTCGCTCAATATTTCCTTTGTGCTTTTATTGTTTGAACTATACAATATCTCAATTACAATAATAATGTCATCAGTCCCCTCATTTGCATACCGAACAGGATGTGCATATAACTGTTTTGTAAAATTAAGCAAAAATTTGATATCTCTTAACTTTAAAATATCGTCAATTTTAAATATTTCATTTTAAATCCGATTTTGATGGAAATTTCAGCGTTATGCTTGTTTTTTCTCTTTTCATTAAAATCAATTTTTCAATCTGGTGGACTTTTCCTTTAATAGCTTAGATCAAGATTTTAAAATTCTAACGATAATTCATTTACGAATTTAGTGTCGAATGAGATGAAAGGTAATTTCAAATAAAAAAGTTATTAAAAAAGGTAATTTCATTCAAAGAGTTAAAGATGATATCTAAATTCTGACATATTCGAGGAGGACCTCCGATTAAGTAATCAATTTCCCCGACAACGTGCTCTTTTGTTTTCAATTTGACATACAAAACACTCGTTAAGTATAAAATAGTACAAAAATGTCAAAGAGAAAGAAAATATCTAGAAAACTATATTCAACAGAAAATTTAAAGTATGCCTATGTGGTAAATGCCTTTAAAAAGAAAGACGATGTTAGGTCATACTGATGGTGAAATTAAATGTTAGATTGGAATCGATGGGTGAAAAGGGGTACAATGGGCCCTTCACGTTCTGGGAAAAATCGTCTAATAGAATTCACATTATCTTTTTTCTTTACTCGCCATTGTGAGTTGACTATGAACTATCTGTGTCTGTCTAGTAAACTCTTATATTAATCCTATCTCCCATGTCACTGTTGTCTCGGAAGTCCTATATTTTGTGCTCTATCAATTCTATTGATAGAGTCACGTCCGAGCTGCCAGCTTGGGCAATCTTCCTTGCTTTTAATTTGATTAAAAATTGATAATCCCCTCCTCTAAATAGTTAATAAGGAGGAGGATCTCGACAGCTTGTCTGAAAGCTTATTAGCTTTTATTTGATGAAGGATCGAACAAAATTAAACAATTAAAGACTCAGCCGGTCAATCAGCCATTATTGCTTTAAAAATGCATAAACCCTGGCCCAGCCACATCTCAAACGCAAAATTGCGAGTTGCTCTTGTCTGGCGGTCCGTTGCAAATCATGCAGTAAAGTACTTCCTTCCTTTGGCCAATGCTCATCAAACTTTGTATCCACATTTTGTCAAATTGGTACGAAGACGGATAAGACGCAATTATTATCGAATGTATCGGTAACTGTATTGCCATGGTAACGTTTTATCGTGACAATAAATTAGGAAACATATTGCAGAGCAAGCTAAGATGTTCAGTGTGAGACTTGATACAAAGTCTTTGAGTGAAGACATTCAGGACGAATTTTTAGACAATTTCGGAAAAAAATGTTGCCATGGTAATATCATTTTCCTAAAATGTATGAGAGGAACTATTTCCGAAGTATATTAACCAATACTCATAGATTCAGCATATACAATTATTTTTGGACATGCAAAACGCATTTTTCGATAAAGTGTCGGGAAGTTTGAATCGGACAAAATTTACACTTTACCTGATATCTGTCTTTTGATATACCGATGAGTGAAAAATTACTCTATACTTTGAAACCATACAAAAAACAAGATTTATCAACTAGTACATTGCGGGCTTACGGTGAGGGTCTGCAAGGCGTATTATCTATTGCACAGGCGAACGAACATGCTTTTAGGGTTTCTCGCACTTTGCGATTACTAGTTACCATGGAAACAATAAGATTTCTCATCGGTAGGGTGCCACCGCGAGCTGTTTGGATAATGTCAAGCTGTTCCTTACGACTTCCCAGCCAGCCCATTATTTTTAAACTCGTCACTCGCTTGTTTTACTCTTTCTATCATTTGCTAATGACGTGTGCCCCTAAATAGTCGGTTTGAAAGTTGTGCTTGGAATGATGACGTGTGAACTTGATGATGTACGTTTTTTTTAAGAATCGTTTAATCTAGAGCATTTACTTATAATGGACCAGCAATATAGGAAAAGGTCTAACTTGATATACTCTAACATCATGCTGTGAACTTAATGTAAAGTCCCTTTTTGCGAAATGGAAAAATCATGAAATTTCACGGAATTCAGGAAAATAAAGGAATCACTTTTCATAAAAAAATAATTTAAAAGACAAAACGACTCAGCATTTTGGATTTGATTATCATCCATTTATACTTCCGAACCTCATTCATCTCCAAAATATACTTAAATAAGCTCTCAAGCTAGTGTGACATACATGATTTAAGAATATCTTACACTAAACGATTAGATAAATTTCAGAAAAAGTTACTATTGGACATACATGCCCTATAAAATACATAGCCATAATGTAACGCCCCCTTCCTCCTCACCCCTTCCCCCCCCCCCCCAAAAAAAAAGCGGAGTTCACAAAATGGGTACAAAATATTAGGACGAATGCAGAAGATTGTGTATTTTTAAAGACCAAAATATCAATAACATGCTTGTATTTGTTACGTCTAGCATGTCTAACTCCAGGGATCTAAATGCACAGTGTCACCGGAAGAACCAACTCGAGAACGATAAAAACTATTACGTTATTACCGATGACGTAATATCGGTCGGGCTGGATCAGTCGGTTTCGGTTACAGTCACACCAACGAGACCGACTCTAGGCCGATCAAAACTATTACGTTATTACCGATGACATAATATGGGTCAGTTTGGAGTTGGTTTCGGTTACATTCACACCAACGAAACCGACTCCAGACGGATCAAAGCAATTACGTTATTACCGATGACATAATATCGGTCGGTTTGAAGTCGGTTTCGGTTACAGTCACACCAACGAAACCGGCTCCAGACGGATCAAAGCTATTACGTTATTACCGATGACATAATATGGGTCGGTTTGGAGTTGGTTTCGGTTACATTCACACCAACGAAACCGACTCCAGACCGATCAAAGCTATTACGTTATTACCAATGACATACCATCGGTCGGTTTGGAATCGGTTTCGGTTACAGTCACACCAACGAAACCGACTCCAGACCGATCAAATCTATTACGTTATTACCAATGACATACCATCGGTCGGTTTGGAGTGGGTTTCGTTGATGTGACTGTGGAATATGCGTGAGCTCACGATCCCCAAACAAGCAAGCAAAACAAAGAATATAGAAAGAAAATAACGAATTGCGTAAACACGGTGACCCAGAAATATGAAGTGGATGAAAATCCCCATCGTGACAGTGACAACCCTGTCCTAGATTCTCTTTCTATGTTAACAATGCGAGACGATGCTGCAGTCATACTTGTGAAACCAACCCCAGAACGATCGAAGCCATGGCGTTACTACCCAATGGCGTACATTCGATTGGTTTAGGGTTTGTTTTCATGGGTGTGCCTGAGCTTGGCGGTAGATAGGCTTGGAATTGGATCATACGGTTGTGATACCATAACGTTGTATGGCCTACTTAAGTAGTCTGCTGTGCAAACCCTTCACTCGAGTTAAGGATCTGAATGTGCATCCTTCTCATGCCTTGTGTACTGAAGGCCCTCAATCTCGCTCAGGCAAGCAAGTTTTGTATGTGCTAGTCTTTGCGTGGAGACGCACTTGCTGATCAAAGTTTCAACAAGGGTCTGTGCCTGCAGACTAATACTTACGTATACGGACATGACTATGCGGTCGACATTCAATGATTTCAATTTAAAAAAATCACTGAAAAAACAAATTGTGTGATTATTACATTCATAACTGTTCCAGTTCTACGACAGGCTAGTGTTTTACTTAAAACAAAAATTCATATAATTGATTCCTCTTCTCATGAATATTTTATTTTCCCTGAAAAGGTTTACTTCGTAGAAAAGCCATCTTTTCAAATATTCGGTTGCAATTAAATAAGGCCTTGCTAATTTGATTACACCATATTAAAGGAGAGGTATTGCGTAACCATTTGCATAATCTCTGTGTAGAATATAATTATAGAATAAACGCCACATCCCCCTCCCTTCCCTGCATACTATACGCGCAAAATTAATTTTTTTTTTTTATACTGTCAATGCTTCTATAAATCAATAACCTTTTATCTTATGGGAAGTTAATACACTTTTCATTGTTGGCGGTATCAGTAATCATATTCGTAGTTTGTGTAACTATTTTTCTTCTAATTTTCCACTGCTTCGAATTCACGAAGAAGAAAAAAATGTGACTACTTTGTTAAATCGTAAGATACGTGATTCCGTGACCCACGAACTGAGTCTGTTTGATCTTTCATTGAGTCTACACTGGCTGGGTTAACGAACAGATAAAATGCTAGAAGCAATTACATTCTTGACGGGATTCTTGTCCGTGCCATTAAGAAAACTTATTGTAATGTGTATTTTACGGGGTTTTTTTGTGAACAGACAGGGCTCATTGGTAGAACAATAATCATTTTTTGAAAGGGCTACCCCGTATTTTAACAATACTCGTTAAAATACAGGGTAGCCGTTTCAAAAAAGATAATTATCATTTTGTTATTTATTATTATCGAAAATCGGCTAGCTGCTTAGGTAATGAAACTATTTAAAACTTGATTTCATTACATAATTATGTAACACATCGAAAAAGAAAGATATATTTTTTGTTGGGGGGGGGGTCCATTTGCCCATGTATATCATCAAGGGCTAAAGGGCGATCCTCCCCCAATACCCCAAATTTCGGAATACCAAAATATTGCCTCTTGCAATATTGATACCATTGTAAAAACAACTTCGGAACAACCAGATTGTATGTTGGAAGTCCATGTTCTTAATACCATTCCTTCTTTCTCCCTCTCTCTTCTTAATTCACTCTCTCATATTTAAAATACATGATAATATTCTGATATATTATTATAAGCCCTTTAAACGTGTTTACTTTCAATCCGTGTCGTTGATCTGTACTAACCAACATACCGGAAGATGTTAAATACATACGCATGTGGGGTTTGTTCTTAACACTGGGCTATATTTATCTGGTAAAGCACTTTCTCCATGCATCATTGATAACGTATCCCTGATAGATCCATCAATCTTCAGATTCTCGATGGTAATTAATCAGAAAATTACCAACACCTCTGATGACTGCTTTAGTTACCATGACAACCAACATCCAGGGGTGCAGGCAAGGATGGTTATGACTTAGTTTTGTTTAAGGTTAGGCCAATTGGTGGAGTGTAGGGGCAGCGTCGGTGTATTTTGAAGGGCTCAATTCCAAAAGGGGCTTAATACCCTTTTGACCAAAATTGTGTTTTTGATATATGTATCTTAAGCCCCTTTCACAATTGACGTACGACCATTTGCGACCTTTTGGTCGTGCGACAGGTTGCAACAGCCATCAATCGCTAGTCATCTCATAAGATCGCACAGAGGCTTTCACAGTTGCAACAGCTGTCGTACTACAAAAACAACCAGTAAACCCCGTTGCACGAGTAAGTCGCATATGCTCTTATTGTGCTCGTGCGATCACATGCGAGTGTTGCACGAGGGATTGCGAGTGGAACGGTCGCATACATGCGAATGAAACGGTAGTGCAATGTTGTAAGCCGTTGCGATCGGTCTTGCAACAGTCTTATGGCCCATATTATTATCGCAACCAGTCGCAAGACAGGTCTCTGTACATGTAGGTCGCTTGCATATGTGCAAGTGTTGCACGACCTCCAGTCAAGTAAATGCGACTACTTAGTTGTGCCACCTCTCGCACCAAGTCGTACAACGTTGAACAACACTCGCACGATGATCGCCCGACCGATGGTACGACCCCGGGTACGGCCTGATGCGAGTGAATCGATCGTATTTGATCGCGTTCGGATTTTGAACATGTTCAAAGTTCAGATGTGACCCGTCACGACCACCTCGAGTTCGTGCGACCATCTACAACGACTGCGAGTGCTCGCAAGACACCAAGAGATCGATCGTGCAACAACAAGAAAAAACTGTTGCAGGCGGTCGTAAACTGGTCGGACGTCAATTGTGAAAGGGGCCGAACGGTCGCATACATGCGAATGCAACGGTAGTGGAATGTAGTAAGCCGTAATTTCGATCGGTCTTGCAACAGTCTCATATTATCGCACCCAGTCGCAAGACTGGTCTCTGTAGGTCTCCAGCACATGTGCAAGTGTTGTACGACCTCCAGTCGACTAAATGCGACTATGCCACCTCTCGCACCAAGTCGTACAACGTTGAACAACACTCACACGATGATTGCCCGACCGATGGTACGACCTGTTGCGAGTGAATCAATCGTATTTGATCGCGTTTGGATTTTGAACATGTTCAAGGTTCAGATGCGACCAGTCACGATCACCTCCGACCACCTCGAGTTTGTGCGATCGTCTACAACGACTGCGAGTGCTCGCAAGACACCAAGGGATCGATCGTGCAACAACAAGAAAAAACTGTTGCAGGTGGTCGTAAACAGGTCGTACGTCAATTGTGAAAGGGGCTTTAAGGCCACCGCACACATTACGACTGTTCGCGATCCGATTTTGGAACAAATCGCATTCTACTCATTTTCCGAAAATGTAAATGGAACATATCATTTTATTTGAGGTTAAAATTAATTGAAAGAATACTAATATAACCATTTTGAAAGATTGCAAGCTTTAAATTTGGAGTAAAAGCCAAATTAGTTTCAAATCGTAGCCAACCATACGACTGCTATTACGTCATTACGACTAGATATTAAATTCGCTTTTATTCTAAGAAGAAGGATGATAGCATAGTCGCAGATTTGAACATCGGTATTCGTACGATGATAAGAACATTACACAGTAAGATATTCCAAGTCTCAATTTTAGCATCAAATTCTACTACATTTTATTCTGAAATCGGGTCGCAGACCAATCGTAAGGTGTGCGGTCGCCCTTAGACGTGGGAATCAAATGCACTGAATCGCAGGTGAATTTTTTTTGGGAAGGTTGGTGATAATTGATAACAAATTTGAATTTTATTCCAAAAGGAGCTAAATCCAAAACAGTTTTATTCCAAAAGAAGCTAAATTCACCTTATGGTCATTTGAAATTGGTTAATTATGAGACTTTACAAAAATGTATGCATTCAATTTTTAAGTAAATGGTTGTGGAAACATGTTCACACCATCTGTACAAATTTTGATGAAAATAACACAATTTTACTATCTTATGGATATTTTTGGATTTAGCTCCTTTTGTAATTAGATATTGAAAGGTCACCGTCCATAGAAAAGATGAGAAAATATCATTTTTGTTTTTCTTTTTGTAATGTTCAACAAATAAACATCTTAAAAGATGTGATTTGTACTCTGCGAGCAATATTTATGCGTTTCGTGTTTAAATAGGCAAAAAATGATATTCTACTAAGGTCTTGTTCCAAAAGGAGCTAAATCCATGAAAATTTTAATATGCTAGATATTTGAAAACAGTGATTTGATTAATTTAAGGTAGCACTACATGAAACATATAAAATAAAACATCAGTGGATAAGGGAAAGTGGTAAATTAAAAAACAACAACCTTGATTTACCGAAAAATACAAAAGTGGATTTAGCTCCTTTTGGAATAAAACTCTTAATTTGGATTGGATGGGGTGGGGAGACTCGCAAATTTAGAATAAAACGGGGTTTTCATTATTGTTTCATAACGTATTCCCTCTTCCTACACTCTTGTTTATTTTTTCCTCTCGTTTTGTTTCCTTCTTATTTTTTTGTTTTTTTATTTCATATTTCAAAATACTTTTTTTTACATCATAATCACATGAGGTAAGATTCATTAAGGGTGAAAAGTTGCGATCTTTCGGAGGGTACCATGCATTCATCAATTAATATTTTTAAGCATTATAAGAAATTATAAATCGACATTGATGTTGTATTATACCCGATCTATAATACATTCTGTAGGTATTGGAATACTATGTATGATTAGTCAAATGAGACCCGGGGCCGTTTCATAGAGCTCTTCGTAAGTTAAGAGCGACTTTAAGAACGACTGGCGAACCGTTCTTATGCGCTAAATCATCGCCAATGAATATACCATTTGCCACTAGAAAGGATCACCAGTCGTTCTTAAAGTCGCTCTTAACTTACGAACAGCTTTATGAAACACCCACCAGTTAGTCGTTTACGAATTACATGGTTTTGTTCCCTATCTTTTCGTTTCTTTTTTAGAAGTCTCATCGGGAACAGCATCGCACATATTGATCAAGACGCATTCAGAGGTCTCTATAATTTACAACTCTTGTAAGTATGAACCTTCGGTTATTATTGTGTCTGCTAGTTTTTTTGTTTGGCTGAGTGTGGTTTGTATGCATTTCGTTTCAAATTCACTATTTCTTAGATTTAGTCTTTCTTATTTTCTTTATTATGTTTTAAATAATTGATATTGATTCTAGTATGACTATCAAATTATACTACACTTAAAAACATTCTTCTGAAATTTTAACAGGTATAGTATATTATCTGTCATGGGGGCACTTAATGATTATTTCGATCAATAAATTAGTTTTAATTTGTAATTTATAACAAAAAGTTATAATGGGCCAGGTATATTATTTATACATTGCTTCCCTGCTTCATATGGAAATTACTACACGGATTGGATATGATCCCACAATGCCCCAAATTTCGCCATGTCCAACATGTTAGCAACGAAAACGGGACAGCATTGCTTAGTCGTTAAAATGCAAATGAATATTTAACCTGGGACGAGCATCAAAAAGGAAAAATATTTAAAATTCATAAACCCTGATGGATACAATCGCCAGAGAAATATGAAAGAGATATGGATGTGCCCATATATTCATTAGGTCTGATTTAAATGATGATTGGGTTATTTTTTGAACTTCATTAAAGGTTTCCATGCTGTGTATCGAATTCATTGATAGGATATATTTGTTTCCTTTTAGCCTCCGTCTCGCGGGTGCCAGAGTAATTGCCATTATTTTCATTTCCGTTTTATTTATGTTCCTTCGATTTCTAAAGGAATTACCATTCTTACATCCACCTATTGCACATGTTACTTCAAATACATTTTCTTATTCATTATTTCATTAACGTATTTATTTGTTTGTTTCTTCATTATGTGACTCAATTTTTCACTCTGTAGTATTTTGTTTGTTGTGTATTATCCAACGGTATTGCATTAATCGGGGAGGGGGTTGTTATTTTGCATCGTATTCTCATTGGCTTGTCAGTAATCATAACTATTTTTTCCAAAAGTACTCAGCCTGCTTCAAAATTTACAATTCACCAACGATGAGATATATTATTAAAAAATGTAACCCTCTTTATGAAATTTGAAACGATCATCCCATCACGTGGAAAAAAATATTTATTTTCCCCCTCATTTTGCATGTCGATTTTGCAGCTGAAGTTTCTTTTTAGAATCCTTCATGTTATAAAATTACTCTTTTAGAAACAGATTAATACCCTGCTATGATAATTAATAACCTTGAACCAAACCACCATGGACCTACTAGTAGGTCCATGGTAATACCAATACAAACGAATGTAAGCGATTTACTATCCGACTTATGGGGCGTTGCAAGAAACATGCGATCAATTGCAAGTCTATTTTCGCTCTTGAAATCAAGCATATGCCTTGCTATTAATTGTAAATTTGCGATTAATTGCTAATCTGCTCCATGAAAGTGTAAACGAGTGTAATCTGATTTGCTACAGTTAAAAGTGATCAATCAATTGTAAAATAATTTTTCTTGCAACACCCCCTAAGCAAGTTAAATTTATAATGTGAACGACCACATGCCGTTGGATGTCATAAATACCTCTTCTGATGCATTAAGTGATTCTACCTAAAGCTAAGATTCACACGTTGTAAAACAGATTAAGGTCGCACTCATCACTAAGCCGCCGCGCTCTCAGCGCTGGAAAGCTCGTGGGAGACGGAAGGGAAGGGGCGCTATTAGCCAAGAGAAAGGGGTTAGGAAAGCGAGATCAAAATATGGGAAAGTGTATTGACAGGGATGTGAAAGAGGTGGAGGGGTGATGTTAGGATGGGTATGGGCAGCAAAGGGAAATAGGTGGATTATTCGGCAGTTGCAGAGAGGAAGAGAAATAGGGGGCAAAAAAGACAGATAACTAAAAGAGAGAGGGAAAGAGAGGGGAGTTTATGACATTTTGAAAGACTAAGATAGAGGAAGAGAGGGTGTTGGTGGAGTAAATTGATAGGGGGAGAGAGAGAGACGGATGGTAGTGTGAGAGAGACTGCAAACAGAAAAGAGAAAGAGTGCGAGATAGAAAGAAGAGAAAACAAGATATTGGGAAAATTGAAATAATGAGACAGGGACAGAGAAAGACAAACCAAGGGGGAGGGAGAATGGACGAAATTGACAGAAAGAGGGGGGGGGGGGGAGGGGATATGAATTAAGTTGAACGAGAAAGAGAAAGACGGAGGATATAATTAACAAAACTATGATAGAGAGAGAAAGGGAGAGAGACAGAAGAGAACGCTATCTGAGGAGGAAACTAGGAGATGAGGATATTCTAGCAGTGGGTATAAATATTTAAATGGGGTAGGGGAGAGGGGAAGAGGTGGAGGGATGAGGGGTGATATCTGTGGATCATTTGAAGGTTTCCGTAGAGCTGTCCCAAGGAGGGTTGCCGAGTTGTTTTTAACTGACATTTTTGCTGTCCACCGATCACATCCAAGCATTTCACCAGCTTGTAACAGCGAAGTAAACAAAGGTAACGGTGAAATGATACCTTTATCTATAGTAGATGTGAACACCTCGTCTTTGTGTTGTTTTTATTGTTATTTTTATTTTTTAGTCATTTAACTTGATCTTCATCATCACCATCATCATCACCATCGTCGTCGTCATCACCTTCATTATCATTATCACCATCGCCACCACCATTACCGTCATTTCCACCACCATTGGCGTCAGCGCAGACGATCTTTTTTTTTTTGGTGGGGACTTAATTGTTGCGTCTCAGCAAAAGCACAATAAGTTATACCTCTGCGCTGACGCCTGTTTTCACCATCAATATCATCATCGTCACCACCATCAACACCTTCAACATCATCACTATCATCATAAATATCACCATCACCACCACCACCACCATCATCATCATCATCTTCATCACCACCATCATCATCACCACCATCATCTTCATCATCACCATCATCATCATCACCACCACCATCATCATCATCACCATCATCATCACCACCATCATCTTCATCATCATTATCATCATCACCATCGTTACCACTACCATCATCATCATCGTCATCATCATCATCATCATAATAATCTTCATGATCATCATCGTCGTCATCATCATGATCATGATGATGATGATAATCATCATCATGATCATGATAATGATGATGATGATTATCATCATCATCACCCAAACATCATCATCATCATCACCATCATTGTCATGTTTTTCGTCGAAGATTTGCTAAAGTCATTTTAGTACTTTCTCCGACTTCTAAGAAAGGAGACTTCAATGACATACAGATAACTTTCTCACCGTTGAACTCTTGTAATTATGAAAGGAAACTGTAACAAAATTATCTAATTATCTGAGGATTTGCGAGATCATTATATTTTACGTTATGGCTTCTAAGAAAGGAGACTTAAATCAACTTGGTATACAAGCCAATAATATTTCATTGTACAAATGAACTATCAACAAAGTAATTATATCAAAAATAAGATACCTAATTGGTTTTGCGGTATTATTCTATTTCACATTTTGATTTCTAAGAAGGGGGACCTAACCTGCTTATCTTTTGCTGCAACGAACTTGCATAATATCTGGG
This sequence comes from Lytechinus pictus, assembly GCF_037042905.1. NCBI lineage: Eukaryota > Metazoa > Echinodermata > Echinoidea > Temnopleuroida > Toxopneustidae > Lytechinus > Lytechinus pictus. The sequence goes on along the minus strand of NC_087253.1, from coordinate 16,697,579 downwards.
TGGCTATTCGCTTTGAAAACGCGTTTCGCAAAACGTTGGTAAATAAATTGGCCTCTTGGACATGCAAACTTAAGCTTGATGAACCGCTTTGTGATTTCTCCGAGGGATATTCTCGCCCTCTTTTCTTTTCTTCCGAAAGTGAACGGAAATATAATCCTAGCCCAATGCTCTGTTATGACAATCTCTAATATACCACCGTTTGATTCCACTAAGCATCGCGTTCAAAGAAACACTTGGAAATTTCCAATTTATGAAATGGGCCCCTGAGAGCCAGTGTGGATTTCTCCTTCAGATACAGGGGGATAAGAAGTATTATGAATTCGTTTTCTTTTTCATATCACAAAGATGGAAAGCGTGACATGATATTTACATGCGCATTGATGTTGCTTGTGTATCAATGGCTTAGTAAAGGGATAGTTACAATTAGAGTACTAGCTAAGCATGCAAAATGAAAGATAGGTTAACAGTGAATAGCATGAGAAATAAAGAAAGATAGAGAGGGGGAGAGAGTGGGTGACTGATAGAACGAGGAATATAAAATCGGACAGGAATTGAGAGTGAGGAGTTAGGGGAACAGATTGTAATCCAGATTATATTCATGCAGTTGCTAATTACATAATGGGTAAAGGATTTCAAGTGTCTTCCAAACTTATTGGTCTTAATTCTTAGAGTGGCATTATAAATTAATAGGCCTAATTTGTATTTCTGAATAATAAAGCAAGTAGTTTATCATATTGCACCTAAATTTTGCAAAATTATTTTGCAATGTTTGACTGTGAGAAAACCAACTGCGTCACTGCTGTTCTATATCACTATAAATCGCATAGACTTATACATAGCAAAGCAGGGGCGTCGATCCATTTTTCAGATTGGGGGGGGGGGGCGAAATCATTAACGTTCCAAAGGCGCTCGATCGTACAAAACACACACACACACACACATACATATATATATATATATTATATACACACACACACACACACACACACACACACACACACACACACACATATATATATATATATATATATATGTATATATCTATATATATGTATGACTCATGAGACACAGACACGTATCTCACTACACAGATAGTACGAGTGCCGAGAGTGAGCTCAAATTTCTTTATATTCTGAGCTGAAAACTTGATATTCTAAGCATTTTTGGTACCAATGATTAAGATTTGTATCTAAAAGAGAATAGATGCGAGCGCGAAGCGCGAGCTGAAAATTTTGATATTTCGATCTGAAAAACTGACAGTTTACTGGACGTTTTTGATAAAGAACAAGCTATATATCCAAGAAAAGATGATTGCAAATTGAAGCAGTTCTTTTGAGGCTTAGAACTGAAAATGGGACATTTACATTCACCAATTTAATCATGAAAAGTATGGGTTTTTGCTACAGAAATGATGCGAGCGCGAAGCGCGAGCTGAAAATTTTTATATTCCAATCTGAAAAGCGGACATTTTGAGCACGATTTTAAATAAAGAACGAGTTGTGTATCTCAATCTCGCTTGCTGAACATTACAATCTTGTTTTTTTTTAATGCATATCCGGAATTATTGGGGGGGCAAAATGATATGTTTGCCCCCCCCAATATTTTCATTGGTGGGGTGATCGCCCCCCCTGCCCCCCCAGGATCGACGCCTCTGTAGCAAAGATATTTTGACATGAATACATTTTCATTCATTATGTGACGATTATTCTAACTCCAGTTTTTAAATTATTGAATGATATGTTGCTGTATATATATTTTTTTTCTTCTGACACTACATGGAACATATTTTGACAGACATTGCCTATGTCCAAGATTATGAAGCAAGATATCACCTGTTAATTCATTCAAAATTGCATTCCCGTAACAAAAAAAAAGACACGAGAGAGGGCGTGTGATTCAAATTTAGATCCTAACGCCGGAAATGTAATTTTTACATTTTGATGGGTGAAAAAACTGCATTGAACGACAACTTCACTGGGGTAATATTGTAATGTTTGATGATATGCGAGCAGAGTTCACAATGCTGATCCTTTTACAAAGCTTTAGACAGGCTTGAACTAAAAACAAAAATACGAATATATGGAACCCTTAACATTAACAGGTTTGCCAACATCAAACCCGTCTCATACGACCTTATGCATGTATCTCCTTGTTATGACTATCAACATGTTTTGTTTTGGCAGGTGATACAAGTCTAGCATCTACTTTCAACGAAATAACTGTAGCGGACTCAATCTTTGCCTTAAAATGGAATGCTATACAGTACACTGTGTAAATGACCCGTGTTTGCGGTCAGAGTTAATGGGGGTATTCACACTGAAAGAATCGGTGTAAAATAATGTGTGTAAACAGAAACTGTCGAGTTTGGAGGCGTCCCAGACGTCTCCTAAACTCGACACCGGCAGGGGCCGCGGAACGGTTTTCAAAGTGGGGGGGGGGGGGGGGGGCTGACCATGCTAAAATTCACAATCATATGGTCTTTTTTACGTTTTTGTACACGGTTTTGGAAAAAAGTGGGTGGGGGCTGAAGCCCCCCCCCAGCCCCCCTGGTTCCGCGGCCCCTGACTAGTGTCCCATTTTTACCGCCTCATGACGATGCGTGCAGCTCACCGAATCGTCGCTGAGCCAATGCATCTGATTCTTAACTTGGTGATTGCTAGAATGTAAATTTATACAGAATAAATCGTAACTTTCGATCTTTACCATTATTACATTATTATTCTTATACGAATTAAATGCATGTGTTAATCAATATTCTTATTGAAAATGTGTACTATTATTACAATTTTTTCTTGAACCCTTTACTGATCTTAATATGGAGTTTTTGTTACTATATTATTTTATTTTTTTGCATTACATAAAATTGTTGAGAATTGAATGAACAAATATTTAAGTGATTATCATCATAATCTTTGCTTATCTTGTTTTTGTTTTTCACCTAGGATCCTTCAAGTTAACAGTTTAACCGAGTTCCCTACCGAGCCTTTAAGACTGGTGTCCCACAGCCTTAAATCTATGTAAGTATACAGGCCTTCTCTTTTGATTGCGTTTGCACGCATGATTGTATTGCTATAGTTGATGGATATCAAAATAAAGGTGCATGGCTTTGAAGTTTGAACTGCAGGTACTGGATTCGAGTTGCTTGCAACTTCCTCTGTGTATTCATTTCATATCACCCATGATGCATGCAGAACTGGATGTAAATGCGACTTCAAGTTCTTTTTGTTTAGAGGTATAAGCGAGTGTTTGCAACTGAAACGGGGACGGATTCTAAAACATAGCAAATCATTGAAAATGACCGTCAAATCACAATAGACAATTTGTAGGTCTTTGTCGAAATTGGTGAACTGGGACAGCAGATCGTCCTAAGATTCGGAGCTGACGGAAAATTGCAAATATGGCGTTTGTACAGAGTCCAGGGCCCCGTCTAACAAAGAGTTACGATTGATCCAATCACCGTAACTCTATGGAAATCCATCAGTGTCATAATTTTTATCTACAGGAAATGTGCACAATGTCTTTTGTAAACAAAGGAGAACACACCAAATTGTCAAGATAACAAAGAATTCATTAATATAAAACATCTAGAAAACATATTGAACGAACATGCATAATAGATGTGACGTTGCTGGCCGTCCATAATTACGATTGATCGGATCAATCGTAACTCTTTGTAAGACGGGGCCCAGGACGACACTGCTGTTTTGATTCACCAATATTCGACAAAGACTGCTATGTCATGAAGGGATTTGGACAAAAGATTATCTGCGTTCCAGAAAGCGTATGCGCAGTGGTGCAAAAACTCTGTATTATGATATACCTTCGACTTAACCCAAATTATTCAGTGTTCTTATTCTTCAATTTTCCTTCTCATTTTTCCGTCTCATCTTTATTTTTGCATGGATTACTTTGAAAATCAATCTCGTAGGCGTCGAGATCCCTTCCCTTAATGTCACGACCCCTACCCATAAGTGACGCAACCATTGCCATAACCCCTGTCCACGGCCTATTGTGAAACGCTAACATGTATCATTTGAAGGCTGATTGCAGCCGACCCTGATCCAACATTAAGTTCGAACACCATAAAGTTTGACGAGGAGCCCGTTGCAGGAAGAATGGCGATCGAACGTAACTCTACGAAATCAATTGCAACTTGCCTTTCAACCAATATCATGCGCGTTATCAGGAACCTGCGCTTGATTTCTTTGCGTTACGTTTAAACGTATTTCTCCGTGTAAAGGGCATTTGTACAACAGTCTTCGATCATCAGCCCTGCGCATCGCATGGGAGTGTGGCGGGACGGAGGTGGATTCGCCTCAAAATATCCTTTGTCAACGTTATCGTGTAACCTATTTGTATACTGACCCTCTACAGTTATACTCATCAGTCATTTTAATTTGTCTCGGGTTGCTCTTAGCTGTCATCAATTTACTGGGGATACGAACAGTTTTGGGACAATCGATAAAGATTCGACCTGATTTGGCTTAATTTCACACGTATAGACATGGTCGAGGAGGAACAAAGAAATGACCAAGTGAAATTTTGGCTCAGGTTTAGTTTGAAAAGGAGAGGAAGACAGTGAGACTTGTGTTTAAAAAAAATAGATACGATATATGTGAGATTTCTTTTCTAATTAATGGATTGAAAGAAGAAGGGCAAGTATGAGAATCGATAGTCGGTATCTTTACGATATGATGGAAATACGGAAAATCTTTGTATGTCTATTATGAACGGTGGCGATCGAGAAGAGAAGGAATATTGATGGTTAATTTCTTCATTTACCTTTTGGTACCTTGAACTGTCCTTTCTTGTAGAATATTTTCAAGCACTTTTTTTCTGGGGGGCGGTTATTAATCTATATCGTACAAATGCGATCATACTAATCGCTTGACGATAGTTCTTGTGAGTCGCGATCCACTTGTTGTTAACTCTGGCTTTATCACAGCTACGGTATTGCAGTATCGATTTCGTTTAATCGTTCATATTGATTTCCCTTAGTTACAATGGTTAATATAATACAAATTAAAGACATTTAAAACGAAACCACCAACGAAAATACATGTTGCAAATAATGTTCCTCCGTGCTCTTTGACGAGCTTCCACCTAACAAAAGATCTCCAAAACCATTAAAACGTAGCTAAAGGAAGACTAGCAATTTTTGTTGGATAACGCCTACACATTTTAGAGAAGTCTAAAGGTTTTAAACAGATGCTGCGAATCATTATGATCATCATAATCATTGTCGTCATCAAAATTTGTTTTGAACGAGGATAATATATTTTATGTTGCTCATGTTCAACACCGATTTAAATAAGACGATATCACAATAGATAGATGTCTCGTTGGTACGAGGCACTGTGTTCTTAGCTTCATAAGTCAAGTCTATGATAATTACAACTATTGATTTTCGCATACAAATGGAAATCTATGTAGCACCAGGATGGAAGTAGTGAACAGTTAAGATTAACATGCATGGGATAACTGTTAAGTTTGGATTTGAACCCTGCACCTTGCGACTCAAAGCCCGGAGACTTGTACGCTGATCTACTTCAGCTCTTGATCATCCACGCACTCTGACACCACAGACATGACTGATGCAATTGTGCTTCGAGCGTGCTCTACAATTTGATACATCCTTGGTTGCTATATGGATCAAAAAGTCGGGGCGTTGATTGCCCCTTCAAGGTGTCTAATAGGTGTCAGCCTACTTCTGTCTCTATTCCATATTCATAGAATGAGTGAACTGCCAAAAGAAGGGGATGAAGTCTGTGAGAGAGAGAGAAAGAGAGAGGGGGAGGGGCTGGAAGAGGAGTCATTCAGAAATTGCTCGGGGAAAGAAATGAGATGAGAGGCTAAGAGAGAAGAAGGGGGATGAGAAAGGGGTCTTCAGACGGACAGAAATGGAGTTCATCCACACTGTAAAAATGAAGTACTAATTTAGCACTTGCAGTGCTTGTATAGTGACTACGAGTGCTGATTTTCTAATTTAAATTTGAACTTGAAAATCAGCACTCGTAGTGCAGTCACTATACAAGCACTGTAAGTGCTAAATTAGCACTTCGTTTTTTACAGTGCATTATTGATTAGGACAGAGAAATAAGGAAGATGAATAAGAACAAAGGAATGATAAGAATGAAGGGGAAAGACAATAAAGACAATCTCGAAAGAGAGAGGAGAAGAGTCAAAGGCGATGGATCAGATTAAAAGACTAGTGAGAAAGAGATAGGCAGAGAGAGGGAGAAAGACATACATACAGAAAAGGATAAAGATAGGGGGATAGAGGAGATGGAGAGAGAGAGAGAGAGGGGGGGGGCGTAGACCAACTGAAAGTATCAACGGCGAAGGTTACGTGATAAAGAAAATTGTTGACAATAGTCGTGATGATGATAATTGGCCGATGGAAAGATGATGCTAAAATAATGTGCGGTTAACTTGATGCCTTGTGCTTAAAAGCTAAGAAAACAGGTAAATGAAAGATGAGGCATCACAAGAGGCTTACCGTGATGGAAAAATATCATTTATACAACCCACACAAACCGAGATACGATATACTTGTCTGTAACCCGATACCCCCGCCAGTTCAACATCTTCATTAGATAATACAATGTTCGGAGTTCAATGATGAGAAACATGGAGGGATTTTTCTTTCTCTTTTTAATTTCCATTTTAGCCGATCTTGTCATATCAGTGATGTTATTATTTTACCTGACCACGTACACAATTCTCCACAAATTGCCGGTGTGTTTTTCATATTAATAGCTGTCCGTAACTTATAAATGACTTTCTGCACGACAGGTATCCTTTCTTGTGATACTAGGATATGACATGTTCCTATGAAGCTGACTTATCACAAGTCCTAAGAACATGTTCCAGTCTTCCGTTAAGTCGTGCGTAACCTTACGAACAGTTTTATGAAAAACCGGTTAGTTTTTTTTTTCTTCCCCTTTTTGCTCTCGATCTTCATTTTGGATTGATTTCACTTGCATACTCCTCTCAACCCTTTTACCTTAAGTTTTTTTTCATCAGAATTTATAAATTTTAGCGAAATGTGTACTGCAGAGACAACTGATTCCAAACATCGTCTGCTGAGAGGCACTTATTATTATTGTCATTAATGAATATTTTTGTACCAAAATGACAAGGGTCATGTCATTCTTTAAAAGAAATTGTAATTCATTTTGACAAGAATCTGGCAATTTTCTACAGAAAAATGTCTACAGAAAAACTATAGGCCTATTAACTTCTACCATGTAGGTGTTTTATAAAGCTGTCCGTAAGTTAAGAGCGAATTTAAGAACGACTGGTCTTTATTTACTCGTTAAATAATCACCGATTAACATTTAATGGTGAATATTATTTACCACAAGAAATGATCACCAAACGTTCTTAACTTACGAATAGCTTTATGAAACGCCCCCCCCCCCTGACATGGCATCTCTTCAAATGTGAACAGATTGGGGTTTTTTTTTCAGAGTGTAACTTCAAAAATTGTATCCATATCACGGGGACACTTTGTAAATAAAGAGACAATTATATTAAACCCTTTTACCTGACGGTTGTGACTTTTGAAAAAGTTACAATTTTGCTTTTTGATAATTGAAATTCACTATTGCATTGCTTCTTTGTGCGCTGTGGCGTGCATTTTCAATGAAAGCTGCATGAGTGAAATTACGAATTGATGCAGAGGGTTTGAGATTCGATTAAAGGTTTGTCCCAGACGTAGATAAACATAAATGATAAATGCCTTCGCAAACTCAAGCCCACACAAAAACACACGCACACTCCCGTGCGCGCGCACACACACACACACACATTCTAGGATACTATAGTAAATCACAAAGCCGTGTATTAAGTGGAGAAGCACTTCTGGATAATGTTCGTTAAACATGTATAACTTGTGATGTTTCTTTTATCAAACGAGATGAGTTACATTTTTGGGTGGGCGCTATACAGTAAAGAAGTTTATGTGTCTCGCTCTCTGCCCCAATTTTGCACAAAGGATTCTTTTTAATTGTTGATTTGACTAAAATGACTATAATCATGGTGATGTTTAATACAACAAACGTATTTAATCTGCTAGATGATGATGATTCAGGGAGAAAATATTCTCTATTTTATCTACACATATAAGGAGTCAAATTCTCAAAAGTGTGTCCTGCAGAAAAAGAAACCAAATAAGAAAGGTACATTGTATACGGTTTCGGAAATATATCTTATAAATGCCACGATAGAAGACAATAGAAAATTCGATTGCGTTGCATCTGGGTTTCGTCTTACAAAGGGTTGCGATTGATCTGCTCAACCTCAACTATGGAAAGCCAGCAACGCCCACATCAAAAATGCATGTCTACATATGATGTACTTTTCTTTTCTTGACAATTTGGTGTGTTTGCCTTTCTTTGCAAATGACATTTTGCAAATTTCCTGTAGAAAAAATTATGACACTGATGGATTTCCAAAGAGTTACAATTGATTGGATCAATCGTAACTCTTTGTAAGACGGGGCCCTGATATTCAATTTAGGGAAAGCGATATCTGTCTTTGCATTTTAGACAAGAGAAGTTCACTCGAATCGGGGCCATGCGCAGGGGTTCTTCGCACAGGGGAGATATCATCCCGAAGTGGGCCCGTGGGATAGGATGTAAATTGTAATAGGTCCTGTGGGCAGGGATGTTAGCATGTGTTTCGACGGTTGATTTATTGGGGGTCGCTCTGGAAGGGCGCGAGGGATGTGACATGACCATGTAGCATAATGATTGAGGGTACAGATCAGATGAGGAGAGTGGTATGACGTTCTATTCTTCATCCACCATGACTATTCGACTCGTCTCCATGTATCAATCGTTCTATCATTCTGTTTTATTTTGATATCTTCAAATTGTCTTCCTTTATTTCTCTGGCACCCTTCTCTCTCTCTCTGTCCATGTTTCCCCTTTACGTTTTCACCGATATTCCCCAACTAACCTTTCCCTATCTACATATGTATTTTACCTCTGTCTCCCCGTTTGTTTCCTTCTCTCTCTCTTTCTTATTCTTCTTCTCTTGCCACTTTATCCGTTTCTAGACCTATCTTTTCCGTCTTCTCTCTTCTGTTTCTCTCTCTACAGTATAGGCCTATAAACAAACCATGAATGTAATTCATTTAAATTAACAAATTTTCTCATGATTGTGTGTTCATAGCATAAGTATTGGTGATTATGTCGCTACATGTAAATGGAAGGATGTGAGGGGGGTAGGCACAGGACTGGCTCTGCCCCTCACACACTTTCAAAACCTTTCTAATGATATTTTAAAAATTATAGAGCGCTTTTGAATATTTACATCGGTTGCATACTTATGAAACCCCTCAAAATCGAAACTGTGTGCAACATGCAGTTACAACGGATGCAACATCATTCAATTTTTATTCAGAAACACAAGGAAACTATCAAATCCTTCCTAATTTAGCTGAACCTCGCTTCGCTCTATTACTTGCACGAAAGATTGCAAAGATTTATCCTTGCCCCAAGGAAAAATCATTATGTCCAATGTTGATCATTAGCGTTAGAAGTAAACATTTTGATACATAGAAATAAACGAAAGTGAGCGTGTTGACGTTTATTGCATTGTTCATTCTCGACAAGTGTTCTTACCTTACGTATGTTACTGAATTTACAGCTGCTTACAAACTCATCTACTCGTCATTCAGCAATGAAGATGTTTCAAATGTCTAGATATATTACAGTTGTATTGATTTTTCTGTCAAACCTAGAATTATGTCACCCAAATGGGACACGTTCCTCTTCGATGATGTTGTGAACAGATCATTTTCCTGATCATTATGCCCGCTAGTGAATGACAGCACCTGGGGCAGAAATGTATTTGATCTGGGGGCGGTGTAGGCATATTTTGTTGTGGCGGTAGAGGAGAGGGGGGTAAAAACACTCAAATTTAACGTCTTTGAAAGTATGGGTAGGCCTTTTGCAATAATAATAACAATAATTATAATAATAATGATAACAGTATAACATAATAATTATGCTATTTATAATCATTACAACTATCACTACAAATAAAAAGAAGAAGAGGGGGAAGAAGGAGGTGAATATGCTACATTTGTAGAGCCCTTAACAATTTATAAGCTCAAGCATTTAAAGAGTTCGTTCATTCTACGTACCAATTTCCAACATCTGGATTGATTGTGCCGAATCTCCTCGTCTAAGGACGCGAGTGCTGCGATGGGATTTGAACCTCGGACCTTGTGGTTCAGAGTCCGCTGACTTACCCACTGAGCAACATCACCTCTATATTGTTGCATTATACCCGAGCCATCTGGACCGCGTTGCATTAAAAGTTGTTAATATAGTAACTTTGCCATCCAATGGTACCTTCCATGGTAACGCTCATCAACAGCCAATCAGAATCAAGGATTATATGAAAGTTACAACACATGGCAAAGTTATTGGTAACTTTTGTGCAACGGGGCCCTGGTTTAATAGTCTTCTTTATCCTCCTAATTCTTAACGGTTGCAAAATCGTAGGGGCGTCGTCTTTCCTACTTCTTCTCCTCTCGCAAGGCCGCCCCCATCTCAGCTGTCTTGAAATGAAACCAGAATATTTGAAAATGATATGTAATCGGCAATCAATGCTTGTGTTCATAATCAGCAGGCTTAAAGTTGAATGCACTGCATCTTATCCTTATGAGGGATGGGCAGTTACGAATCCCTGAAATTAATTGAACAGAAATTGTTTTGTGGGGGGATTCGATTAGTCAACGGTGCCTTGATATTGATTTTAACCGTCAGTGAACCCCCTCCCCCTAGCAGATTCTTATAATGACCACAGTCGTCACCGTTTTCCCGAACTCTATCATTTACGTAAGACGGGGGGAATGTCCTTTCTTTTACTTTTATTTTGACTGATCAGCTCTGTTTTATGATTACGACGGCATGTTGATAAAAAATCAGCTAAGTTAGATGAATATTGACATCAGACATCCATGCATAGATCACTCTGTAAAAAACCGCTAAAATGAGAAGTCTTTAGCCTAAACAGGTCCATTTATTTCACATAGAACCATTATTTAAAAAGTGCTGACAGGGACTTTTTAATCACCGATTTGTAAGGACTTAATACGAAAGAATGGTTTTAGATGACGTCTCATTTTCTTTTTCATGTTTCGAAATGAAATCCTTTACGTATGTAGACACTTTCTTTCTGAAAAAAAATGTTAAAGTGAGCAATGACTTTTAAAGTAATACTGATTGTCGCATTTTTTGCGGACAACATTTGTGTTTAATTGTAAGTTCGTGTAATACTGAAAATTTGATGGCATCATAAGCTCGTCCATCGCGTGATGTCATGACCCTGTATAGAACTGGTTTACCTAAATAAAGTTGAACCTAGAATTCCGAGTCTCCGTTGATTTTCCAAATTTAATTCCAAAATCGGGTCGCAGACCAATCGCAAGATTTGCGGAAGCCTGAACGTGCCCACAGCAAGACTCTTTTAATATGAATAAACCCATTGTAATGTGATGTGAATGAACCTTACCACACGTCCCTTTTGAAATTTCATATCAAGGTTTTTATCTTGAAGACACTGTATCGGATACTTGGAACATGAATAATTTATGACTGATTTCAGTCTATCTATGGATACCGAGAGACTAAAGCGGCCCTTCTAGACCCTTAAGAGGTCCTTAAAGGGTCCTTCCCCAGGGGATGAGAGATGTACTTGACACGATTATGGAGGAGCCAAGGCGAGTGGGTCGCGGTGCACTTTTAGGTCCGATACATATGGAGTAGGATTGAGAATGATGCAGAGAGGGAGAGAGAGAGGGTGGGGGTGAGAGAGAATGTGTGTGTGCGTGAGCATGGGTAAAATTAAAAAAAAGATGGGGATTAGACAAAGGGGAGCCCAAAGAAAATAATAAGAGATACAGAGAGGAGAAGAAGAAAAATCAAGGAGGGGTGGAAAAAAATGTACTAGATGGAGAAAAAGAAAGAAGAATGTCGTGAAAAAAGGCATTATAAGAAATAAAGGAAGGGATTATAATGACATAAACGGAGAAAGATGAAGAAGGAAATAGATAAACATGATGAAAGCAACCTAATAAAAACACTCATCAACAATTCATGTCATTCGATAAATCGAGTTTCAATTGTTCATGACGACTTTATTCAAAGAGACATGGATGTCTCTCACTAAATATCGATTTATACGCAAATTTAATCTCTTAACCATTTGAGAAAATGTAAATTTATGGAAAATTAGTGTCATTCTTTGGCAGATTTTCCCCCAAAAAAATGTTAACAGAATTCTAAATTTGTTCGTATTTTTATTGAAATTAATTATTTTATAACAGCAAAATTATTCTCGCATTATTTTTTTTTATAGACTATTAGATGACAATGCCCTCAGTAATCTGACGGATGACGCTCTCATTACGATCCCAGACATCCACCATCTTTCCCTGGATAGCAACCACCTCTCTCAAGTGCCAGAGGGCGCCCTCCAAGCCACGTCCAAACTTCAGTACCTCTCTTTGGCCAACAATAACATCCGCCAGCTCCGCCCCTATGCCTTCATCAGCAACCCCAGACTGGAAACATTGTAAGTTTGTTGTGTACTTGTTCATGTCGCAGCCACATCAGAGAAACCGATTCCAACCTGTTTATTCCGATGGTGAAATCTTGTAGTTTGAATTGCATGGGCCCCCGTGACACAAAGGTGTGCGATTAATCGCTATATTTTGAAAGAACCACTCTGATTGGTTCCTCATCAGTCTACTCAACAAATGCGCATGCAACGGTGATCTTGATAGGCCGTTTTATTTAGCGATTTATTGCCGCTGAACTTTGTTTTACGGGATCTTGGAGTCGGTTTCGTTGATGAGACTCTGGAGTTTTGCAACCTCAATTTCAGTTTGTGGGCCGTGTGCAAAATTCAAGGTGCTACCATACTAACTACATCATCATCGATGTTGCTGTTGGATAAATGTCAGACCTTGGCCAGATTCACGGCCGTCCTGATTAGACCGCGAGAGAACTGATTCAAGAACACCGTAATTTTAGTGAAAATGCCTGTCAGATAACAAAAACATCTGGAACGTCTTTTGTCGAAAGTTGGTGAACTGGAACAGCAGATTCGTCCTAAATATAGGTGCTGACTAAAAACCAAATACATCGTTTGTTCAGAGTCCAGGATGAAACTGCTTGATTTACCAATTTTCGACAAAGACTTCTTTTGAATCTGTCATAAAAGGCATTCGACCAATATGTTTTTCTTTGTTCTTGAAGACTCCTTACGTTGCGACGCGAAAATGGCGACACAACGTTTGCTCCTTCGACAATTGCTCCGGGCTTAATTTCGTCTAAGTTGTAGATTAGAATTAGAGTTTTATGTTAGGTTTAGAGTAAGGTTTAGGGTAGGGTATAGTGTTGAACCCAAGCTTGAGGTTGGTCATTCGATAAGTGTGAGGAATTTACAGCGGAGCAATTGTCGCCGGAGCAAACGTCATGGAACAGCGAAAACTCCCTATCAGCATTATTAAAGACTTTTCATTCTGCACGACAGATGCTTCTACGACAAAGAAGTTGACGACTTAACAATCTGCGCGTTCGTCAAATATGAGGTTTTGTCGGTTGTTGAGTTCCTACTAATATTTTGGGGAAGAATCAGCGTCTCACTGAAAACTAAAAATAAAAATAGAATAAAAACAACGGAGTTTGGACCACTAATACTTGCTTCAATATGTCAACATGAGAACCTGTTGTCCCCAAAATCGATCGAAACGATTCATTCTTAGGACGGAAACACCCGACAACGATAATGGACAACGTCACAGATAAATGTATGTTTGTCCAACGTCGTAGAAGCTTCTGTCGTCCAAAACGAATGCCCTTTTCTTAAAATTCAGAACATTTTTTTCTGAACCTGTAGTCCCAGACAGGGATTGCAACACAAACTTATAGTGAATAATGTACAGTTGATACTAACGCTTGAATGCATAATAATTAATGTAATCACGCGTTATAAGTAAGCCTTTCGATCAAGTGCTTAGCTTTTTCTGTTATTCGAGACCAAGTTATACAGGAGAAGACTTCATGGCGGGCCTCTAAATCAGAAATAAATATTTACAAATAGTCGTATGTTACTTAACTGAAATTTGTTAAATAACAGATTTTTTTTTTTTAGATGGGCCACAAAAAGAGAAAGGTGGGTCTCGCAAGACGGATGAAAAGAAAAGTAGACATAATACATCGGAGTATAAATAAAAGTTGAAGAAGTACTGCTTTTGCTTTGAAAAGATCATGCTAATATTGAGTTCATCCATCTGCAATGGTCCCAGGGGTTTTGCCTTTGTCTTTAGAGCTCAAACTATTTTGATATCTGCTCTCAGTTTAGCGCTGAAGCATTCTCCTGTCAGAATTGTTGGTAGTGCACAGTGGCGTGCGCAGGGTTTTTGAAGGAGGGGGGGGGGTCAAGCTGAAATAAATGTTTACAAAAAAATAGAAAGGTCTTCACCATTTGTTTAGGGGGGTTGAATTCTGTGGTGGGGGATGGGGATCAACAACATTTAGGGGGGGGGGTTGAACACATGTACCCCCTCTTGCGTACGCCACTGTTAGTGGGTAACCATGCTTCGATCTGGCGCCAATTGATAGATGCTCTGGGCAATTATGGCTTGCCTGCTTTGGTGCTAAGTCTTTGTTAAAAGAAAAGAAAATCAGGAGAGATCAACAAAACCTTGTGAAGATAATGAAAGTGATAATGATAAAGATTATTGTAGTAGTAGCAGTAGTAGTAGTGGTAGTAGTAATAATAATAATAATAATTATTATTATTATTATTATTTCAGTGATGATAATAATGAAAATAATAACAATGATAATAATATTATTATTAATGATAATAATAATATTATTATTAATGATAATAATATCTAAATAATAATATAATTATAACATTTTATAGGGCGCTTTTTCCGGTTTTTTCAGAGCGCACAGATGGGCTGAATAATGCAAACAATGAATCCATTAAACAAACTATGCTAGTTTTGAAAAAAGATGATTTTTAAGTGAGGATTTGAACATTTCAATGGAAGGAGCATTTACATGAATGAATAATGAAAATGATAAAACAATAAGTAAAATTACCAATATAATGATAAGAAAACACAGATTCTAAACAATGATACAATATTCATATCTTAGATTTTTGTCCTTAAACCGAAAGTAAATATTTGCAAAGAGGGGAAAATCATTTTTGACACCTCCCCCCTTTTTCATGTCATTTTGAAATCATAAGAATAATCCTTTTTTTATCATAGCACTCTATGCAGTAATTATAAATAAAGCCAATTATATCCCAATATCTGCAAAGAATGTTGGCAAACGCAAGCCCGCAGACACGACAGTTGATCGTTTCCTCCAAATAGCTCAAAGTTCGAATGTTGGTTTACGTGTTTACTGTCAGCAGTACAAAAATTACCATTTCAGTATAACCAGAACATCATCAAAATGAAGCATTTTCGATTACTGTTGCCTCGCCAGGTTGCACCAAAGGTTTGCAATCAATTGGTCAAATGGTTATGGGAAATCAAGTTCATTGTTGCATGCGCATTTTGTGCTCATCACCGATGCAAGAACCAATCAGAGTTGTCCTTTCATATTTGCAATCATTTGCAAACCTCTGTGAAATTGGGGCCTAGAACTCCTTTTGCCTTGAATTCCATGTTTAATTAATGGTATATTTGTGGATTCCCTTGTCACCCTTTTGCAGGAATCTTGCTAAAAACAAGATAAGCTACATCCCGGATCATGCTTTCTTCGGCCTTCGCCAGCTTGCTGAACTGCATCTCAATAATAATCCCATCAGGGGAGTTGGGACCAAGGCTTTTACCAACCTTTCCGCTCTTACCGTCCTGTAAGTACTGGTGATAACGGGGTTAGGAGACCATGATGATGATGATGGCGGCGATGATGATGGTGATGATGTTAGTGGTGGAGGTGGTGGTGGTAATGGTGGTGATAATGATGATGGTGATGATGATGATAGTGGTGGTGATGATGATGGTGATGATGATGATGATGATGATGATGATGATGGTGATGAAAATGTTGGTGGAGATGGTGGTGGTAATGATGCTGATGATGGTGGTGATTGTGGTGATAGTGGTGGTGATGGTGATGATGATGACGATGATGATGATGATGGTGATGATGATGGTTTTGGTGGTGATGATGATGATGATGGTGGATATGGTGATGGTGATGATGTGTTGGTGGTGATGATGATGATGATGATGATATTGGTGATGAGGGTGATAATGACAATTATGGTGATGAACATGATGATGGTGATGAAATCAACTATAATGATTACATTTAAAATTATATACACGTACATTGATAATTATGATGATGGTAATTTTTCTGATGTTGATGTTGATGATGATGATTATGATAATGATGATAATGATTATCACCATCACTTTTGTTATTAGGTAAGCTTAGTATTTCAGGTTATACATGTAATTGAACAGTCATCTTTCTAAAATAAATAGAAAAAAATATGGTATCAATTATGACTTGTGTAGACATTATGATAAATGAGATTATGTAATGATTTGAATGCATATTTTTCTCTTTATAATGTCTAGAGCCATATCAGATGCTAAAAACCTTCAAGAATTTCCAGATCTAAACGGGACATTTAACCTACAAGAAATGTAAGTCACCTCTCCACCCTCTTTTCCTCTCTCTCCCTCAATCACTATCTCCCTCTCCCTTTCTTTCTCCATCTTTCTATCTCTCCCATCTCTCTCCCTCCTTCCCGTTTCTCTTCATCTTCTTTCACCTTTCAACAACTTCAACTGAAACTTCTACATTCCTCTTTCCCAAATTATTTCTGTTTCTCTCTCTCTTCTCTCCGTCTTTTTCTGTCTGTCCCTTCCCTCTCTCTCTCTCTCTCTTACCCCATGTCTCTCTGTGTAACATCCATTTCTTTGTCGTTCTACCTTTTCTCAACCTTTCTCTATATCTTTTTTTATCTATCTCTTACTTTTTTTTAAATCTTAGTCTTCCACTTATTTATATTCCAACATTCAAGCCAACTGACAAGGAAGTGTTCTCTGAAATCAAATGGACTTGCTAATGGCTTATAAATACATTTGATAAATGGATTGTACCAAAACGAATTGAGAGATTATTGCAACCAAAGCACCATAACATAAAATGTGCATTTATATTGTATACTGATGCAGAGTGCCCAATAATTCGGAGGGCATGCACGTCACCGCAGGGGCCGCAGAATAGTTTTAAAAGTCAGTGGGGGGGGGGGGGCTGATCAAAGAGTTGGGGGTGGGGTTGGCTGAGCATGCAAAAACTCACAATCGAATGGTAATTTTTACGATTTTGTACACAGCTTTGGAAAAATTTGTGTGAGGGAGGGGCTGAAGACCAACCAGCCCCCCCCCCTTCTTCGGTTCCGCAGCCCCTGCAGTGTTTAGTGCATGATTTATCTTTGTTATTATGCCACTTTTTATGTGCATGGGAAGTACTCAATTATCTAAAGTGATCAACCGTTAAAAGTGCAGAGTGGTCTGGATGCTGCAATTATTTGTTTTATTTCGTTTTGTTCTTATTTATCTTTATCTTTTGTGTCAGGGACCCCATCCTTAATAGCTTTAGCACTTGTATCCAATCTTGTCTATAGGTTTTCTCAACCCATGGAGACAATAAATTACCTGCAGCATGTGAAGCAAGCTGTATACTTCAAATTGACAATGATATTATTTTTATTTTCTATTATTTCATGTTTCTAGGGATAAAATGAGATGGAGAAAGAGTGTGTAGTTGTGGACTTAGCAAATTTGTAATACTCAAAACTTCATGGATTTGAAATTGGTTAGGATCCAGCCGAGCACTGGATTTATATTAATGATTGCAGAATTGAATTTAATTCTAAATCAGTTGAGATTAAATAATAGGATTCAAATTAAAGAAAAATTGCATAATTTAACCAGTCACTATTTAGCGAAAATTAATAAAGCAAATTGCATGTGTTTCTTGCCTGGCAATTTGAAGAGTTTTTGTCTTCTATAGGGTCTTACATATTTCTGTTTTATTTCTTATTTTTTGTTTTACATTCTTGTAGAACCCTAAACCGATGCAATATCAGACATCTACCAGAAGATTTGTGCACTCATATGAAAAGTCTCCGTAAAATGTAAGTATCATTTTTGTGTCATATTTTGTAGTTCTGTAAATATGTTTGAGTGTAAGCCTTCATTCAAGTTATTATTTGCTCTCTTATTAGCTCTCTCCCTCTCTTCATCTCTTTCTTTCCTGGGTGTCTGTCTCTCTCACACAAACACACACACCCTCAAACTCTCTTACACACACACACCCACCCTCTCACACACACACCATATCTACAGTACATCGTCTACAGTCCCTATTCCTTCCTTTTCCCCTCTTTCTATTACACATTTTCCCTAATTTTACATTCCATCAGTATATTATCATTTAATCATTGCCATGTATCCTACACTAAATGTCATTGTAAAATATGGGTACCAAAGTTGGACGATGTATGTATGGAAAACCCTACTCAATGCTGCTTTTGTTGATGTTGTTTTAGTTGATGATGGTGGCCTTTTTGCTCTGTTTTCCATAATCAGGTGGATGGCGTTTGCCATTTGTGAGGGTAAAGTTTGCATATCAAATTATTCAAAAAAAGATGTGCCTTATCCCTTCAAATCAATTAGAATATCAGGGTTGATGTCCATTGGTGTAATAAGTCAAAAATTTTGAGGTGGAAGAAGATGGCGTATAGGGAAATTCTTAAAATGTTATTAGCAAAGCGAGCGAGCAAGACGCCTTACTAAAATATTGAATATCTAATTTAGTGACAGAGTTTAACATATAATTTACTTGATTATAATTTTCCTTTTTGTTTTTCTTTTCTCGGTCAACGATGTTCAAGAAGATATTTTTTTTAAACATCTATATATTAATGTTATTGTAATTACCATTTTTGTTGTTGGGGGCAGCAGCCCTAAGCCCCATGCCATTACAGTGTGAATGACCCCTTTATCGCTTGCCCTGCGGTAGATAAAGGGAAGACAAGCTCCCGAGGATATTGAACTATTGAGAGTAGTTTGTTTAATGAAACCAATCACTGCTGCCCAATACCATCAGGTATCCAATGAGAATCCACAATGACCTTTGAAGCAATGTCTACATTAATGACGATTTAAAGTACGCTTTATGAGTGGCGTAGGATGAGCCCCGGGGATGATGTAATGGAAGCATACAGCCTCCACGAAACCCTGGGATTTAGAGTGGATTGAAAATGTTCATCCCATTTACATGAATTTGCTTTAAAAACTATGGGGGTAAATGATCTGTTGTTTGTTCTATAGCA
This sequence comes from Lytechinus pictus, assembly GCF_037042905.1. Classification (NCBI taxonomy): domain Eukaryota; kingdom Metazoa; phylum Echinodermata; class Echinoidea; order Temnopleuroida; family Toxopneustidae; genus Lytechinus; species Lytechinus pictus. The sequence continues at coordinate 16,678,166 of NC_087253.1, read as the reverse complement.
GTATCCATGGGGGTGGGGCAGGGGTGGCGACCACGTACCCCTGATATCTTAAAGTGAAAATGTTGACATCCATTTACCCTCAATTATTGTGTCGTTTTGTAAAATGTGGGGATATTTGTTAATAAGTTAGGTTTGGTTTGGTGTATTGCTGCGCAAATATGGTCCCGTGGGGGCAATCTCGCCTACAATTGGCAAGTAAAGAATAAAATAAGCATGAAAGGTTGAGAAAATTGGGAAACAACAAAAAAGAAAGAAGAAAAGAAAGAAAGAAAGAAAGAACGACAAATGAAAAGAGTTTGTTTGGTCGTCTAGCTGCCACTAATTTTTAATAAAAAATCACCTTTTATAAATCACCTTAGCTAATTAACCTGCTGGGCCACCCGTTTTGCAATGTATAATATAGCCAGATGATATATGTCGGGACAGATGAAACAGTAATTAAATTTACAATACCAATATTTCACAATTGCTTGAGAATTATCTTGAACAACATTGAGGCATATGTATTTGTGATTTCTGGGTGACTACCATTCTAAGGGATTTTTTAATTATGACGTAAATGGTGTCCAGGCATAAGAACCATGGATGACATTGATATCCGCTAGAAAATGTTCTGACCGCATTATGGTTGGCACAGCCAGAAGACAATGATATGGATATTACATATAACTATATAGCTTTAATATTAAGACATACGAGTTGTTAAAATGATTATTATTATTTTTTTTTTGTGCATGGTTGACCTGAACATGAAAACATATATGAGATGATTATCAGCCAGTGAGAAACTAGTTGATTTATATCGTAATAATGAATTGGGTCTTAATAGACGACCCCATCAAAATTTCATCTGAGGTATTGCCTCGCCTCAATAAGAACCGTGTTGCAAAATCACCAACCGTGATTCGACTTTAAATGACCAGATGACGACATCCGAATTAATTTGACAACAGCATTGCAAGCTGCGTCGTTAAGAATTTATTTGAATTAATTGAGAAACTCATTCTTATCTGGCCAGGGGTACCTTCTGATAATGTAGTAGGCACGAAAAGGGAATGTGGAAAGAAAAGGGGCTTGGTAAAAAGACAGAAAGGGGAAAAAACGAATATGTAATACAATGCGGTGAATCTTGAACTAAGGAAGCCGCATAGTCTGTAGGAACAGACTCATATTTGACACTTTAACCAATAACAGGTCTCGATTGAAGACTAGACTCCAAAGACTCTGACTGGGTCAAATAAGAGCCAGCCACAGTATAGTGAATCTAGTCTCACTACTTCAGACTCTGCATTATAATGCACCACGCGAATTGCGAAAGCAAGTGGTCTGTGCCTGTACACTAGAAGCCACACGTCTAAAAAAATGTCAAAAGTAGGTGTTAAGACTTATTTTCGGTACATTTTCTAGGGGGGAGGGGGCATCACACTTGTGGCGTGCTACTGTAGTTAAAGCTTCATGGGGGGAAGTTTCCGGATCGAGCCCTTCCCATGTCTTTCGAATGGCGGGGTTAAATGGCAGACCCTGATGGAAGTAGATATTGAATTACGTCTGTAAAACTCAATTATACAAAACAATCGACAATATCTTGTTCAAGTCTCAACTTTCCATTTCGAATTAAAAATGATAATAATAATGATAACTAATAACTACTACTACTACTACTAATAATTAAAACAATAAAATAAGAAGAATTGGCCATAACCAACAGATATAACTTATTTACATTTGCCAAATAATATTGGGTAATCTCCTTTTAGGCTATGTCATATCAAAATACGTTTGACCTATTTTTTTGTTTAAACTCTAAGGAATATATCCTGTTTTTGGAGTTACTGTTTTCATTTAGATAGACAAGGTTTCATCGCTCAAGAAATACCCCATCATCAGCTGCATGTTGCCTATGCGGTACATGCTTGCGATCCAAATAATAATAATAAAAAAACGATCTACATACAATCCTACTATCTGTAATCAAATATAAACTGCCTATCAACTGAAATATACATCCCTTGTGCCGAATACCGCATTCCAAATTCCCAGGTACGTGTAAGTATCAGACGAAATTTGCGCGCACTCCATCGCATGGCATGTCCCTTGATTAAAAGAACATTGGAAATGCGGAGCTTTATTCATGCGACTGTCACACCAATGAGGCCAACTCCAAACCGACCAATGATAATGACATTGGAAATAACGTAATAGATTGGGTCGGTCTGGAGTCGGTCTCGTTTATGTGACTGTGGCATCGTACTTGTATGTCAAGGAGCCAAGGTGGTTTTGTCATTTGGTTGTAAAACAGAAATGGTGATTGCGCTAATTTAGTCGGAGCTTGGAAGAGTTGCCGATGCATCCCGGCCCTCATTAGCTAATTAAGCTGTAAATGTGTGGTTTTGTGTAAATACTACATACAAATGAGTTCACAGATTTCCAGGCCATCGATGTAGCTTTTTCCTGTGTTCATTATATATAATGATTACAGAAAAAAGCTGTATGTATATGAGTATTGTAAGGATACAATTTGTTATGTGTGTTGAAATAAATGTTTAATAATTATTTTAATTATAATGTATAAGCAATGATAATGCAGTGCTAGTGTTGTTGTTTTTTGTTCATAGAAAAAACACACGAAATCATTAGTTTCTAGGAAGAATGAGACTCTATCGCGCTGCACCTTAACGTGCATACATATATACTAAAACAGTATAGGATATTGTAAAAAAAAAACAATAGTGAAAGATATCTTAGAATTCACTTACTGTATTGTCCCTTTATCTTTTACTACCCCGCCCTCCCACTTTCCTGATCCATATATATCTACAGCCAGCTCTACAATCTATATATAGGCCTTATTGTGTTGAATTTAATTTTGATATATTGTTCATAACCATTGCTCTTGAAATACACTCAATGCAATAATCTTGATTACAGCTGACATTCAAAGTGCGTCGCTACCGCTCTTAAGGTCCGTTCCGACTGCTACGCTAGATCTCTCTTATACTTGAAATATCTTTCGACGAATCGAATCTTATTCTTGGCTAAGGAATTAATGGGATTGATGTCTTTGAAAGGCTTATATTCATTCATATTTTGTTTAAAGACACATTTGTAATTTCCACACTTTCCACAGGGAGATGAGCTGATCACTAAATAATTAACATCCTTGAGAGAACTGAAAACAGTGCAATAAATTCACGCTATTTGAAATGTCTGTCCCAGCGAAATATACTGATGATGATGATTATAATGATGCTGCTGCTGATAATCATAATAATAAACATAACACCAACATCAACAACAACATTAATGAAAATAATAATAATAATGATATTGATAATAGTGATATCAACAATGATAACTATTATCAACCCAGGGTAGCCTCTTCAGCTGCATAAGCTTTTCGTCTAGTGGGTCATGCAGACCATTTTCCACTCCTAATGGAGGGTTTTATTACAGAATTCAAAGCAAAAGCGTAACACAAACAAATGATAAAACTAATTACAATCATGATTTTTTTTTACGACCATGGAAATTATACAATTAAATGTAATATAACAAACAGAACATTACATATTATTATTACGTTTCTCCATTCTCATATGTCTAGCGCCTGAAAAGAAGGCAGAGGGTCTCGTTTTTTTAGAGAAAGAACCAATTCTGTCTATTCCAATGGGGATGGCTTTGTATCGTATATATATACGGCTGCGATATATGGAAACTTCTCAATTGATTTTCCATTACCTCAGGAAAGCCCAATATTAGAGGAAGGAAGGCAAAATTGGAAACATTTGATTTTTTATTCCAAGATAAGATAGAAATAGGGGCAAGACCTGGGAATGTAAGTCATCTGGATAGTGAGATAAGAGGAATCATGATATTGACCCCGAATCTGGGATAGAATAGGATAGATGTACCCTTTTTCGATTCGAATTCAAATTCGTGTTCATTTCATTTCAGATAAAGAATATCAATATAAAACAAGGACGTTTCATGGTATACAGAATCATGCAAAAATGTGAGTTGAGATATATGCACAATCACGATAATAGTTTTTTTTTCAATGAGTCAACATGTAAAATTAAATCTTAGTAGCATTCGGTATCAATATCCGTGTTTATGAAGTTAGCCACTAAAAAGCAAATGCTTTTATAGTTTGTAGATCCCTAAAATATAATATGTTGTAGTATTTGCCTATTTCGAGACAAGCGCAAAGCAGTAAGAGATCAGAACATTCAACGGAATAAGAGTGTTATTAGGTTCGTCTGATAAGGATTAAACTGTACTAAAGCAGCTGGGGTAATGCAATATTATATTAAGCGCTACATAAATGTTGCACATTATACCTATTATTATACAAACTAACGATCAATTGATTAACTAATGAGCGAACATAGAATTAAAATAATAATTAAATAAAGAGATAGAAAACAAAGTTTGACTGTACCATGTTCCTCTCAAGCAATATGTCCTATTGTCGCCGGTATGCTGTCTAAGTGAGATATGAAACCATTCAAGGCAATAAGAACGGTGGAGTGCGTTGGATAATTATACTCAAGCAAATAGAGAAGCGTTGTAACCAATTGAGTTCTTAAAGCTCATAACTGTAATATTTGTTGCATATAAGTGGTTCATAAATATCTAAAGTTTGTGCTTGTTTATTGCGGATCCAGGATTCTAGAAGGGGGGGGGGGGCACATGAAATGTAAGGAAAGAAATAAAAATAGGTAATGTGTTTTTCTATAGAGAAAATGTGGCAAGCCCCCCCCCCCCAAAAAAAAAAAATAATATTGAAATAAGATAGAAAGAAATAAAAAGAAAATATTGTCACCCCGAGTAGTGAGATATATTTACAAGGGAAACGGGAAGGGGCACATAATATTACGAGATGATCTTTTTTATTCATTATTTGTGCCTAAATGGCGCGATTTATTTTATTTTCCTGAATCAGTTTATAACGTTTTATTCATTGAAATACGTTTTCAATCCTTACCTATTGACCTATGGAGATTCGGGTGTATATCTAATTTATCTTATACAACAAATATAAACTGTGATATACGAGAACATTCTAACATAAGATCAGTCTGGGGCAGCACCAATGGTTATTGGCAAGGAAGTGGGGGTTGCGGGGCACGACGATCAAAAGATATACGACGCCGTCATTATTTGCTCAAACCGTATTTAAAGAGTTACATGGCTAAGATTATTTTATTTTATACTTCATTTTTCTTCCTTTTCTTCTTAGTGTTTTTGCCTTTTCTCTCCCCCTTTTTGTACAACTTGAAAAACAAAAGGGGCGGATTCCCTGCCCCTTGTCTCAATGCTTCTGAAACCTGATATCGGGGACTTGAATAGATGAATGTATTTAGTTACATACAGTCTGTAATTTTCTTATTTGAAACCCAGGGACAAGGGTAACAATTCGAATTCTTCTTGATTAAGCCTATACGGTAAGTCATGGTCTTGAGCTACGGTTGGCTAAACGGCAAAATGTAAAGTGATGCTTGGTCCTTATCGCAATGCATCTCAATAAGCAATTCCATTGATCCATTTATATAAGCTTCACTATCATCCGTCGAAGCCAATGAATACCAGTAATACGGGGAGATATATGGAAGTTGACATCGGGGTTGATCAATCGAGGCGAGGTACCCCCCTCTCTTCAATTTGCTCAATATACATGCACTTCCCGTTTATCCTACTTATCAGGGAAAATTGGCGCTGGCAATTTAAGAGCCGCGGTGTTACCCCCGATGACACGGGCGATCCATTGCGTTTAGGAACGTAGACAGGATGATCAATGCTTTTCAGGATCTGTTTGTAGCTTCTAGAATCTAGAGTAACTGTTGACTTAATGCAATTATTGAAAAATCCCACAAATTGATATCGCGGTTGTGTTCACACTGGCTTGAATATGTGGAGCGTTGTGGCCCAGTGGATTAGTCTTCGGACTTTGAAACAGAGGGTCGTGGGTTCGAATCCCAGCCATGGCGTAATTTCCTTCAGCAAGTAACTGATCCACAGTGTGCTGCACTCAACCCATGTGAGGTAAATGGGTACCGGTATGAAGTAATTCCTTAAAAAGCTGTGTGCACTATGAACGCCTAGCTTAGCCGGGTAATATAGGAGCGCCTTGAGCACCTAACAAAGTGGATATGTGCGCAATATAAATATTCTATATTATTATATATTATTAATAAACTTGCAATCTTTCGATCCTAGTACGATCCTTGTACGATGGATGAGTCTATCATTTTAAGGGAGCATTTTAGCAGGCTATGTGAAACATTTTTTTTGTGTGTACATTATTTAAGGTCACCATACGATTCCATATGTTTGGCATCGTAAAGGGGACCAAAACCAAACCATGCAGAGACTTAACGTACATTGTCGCACGATTATGTGCCGATTGTACGATGTCGGTACGACATATTAAAGAGCTACGAATTTGAAACTTTGTTTAACTCTGCGCTAATAAAAATCGTGGGCACTGATCGTGAATCCGTACAAAAATCGTACATTCACCGTAAGCAACCGTAATCAGATCGTATGATTAGCACGAAAACAATCGTTCTCTGGGGTCATCTATTGTCTTTTGCAATGAATATGATGATCGTAAATCAACTATGTGCTTCTTGTTTATTTCCTACCTCATTTTGTTTTATTCAATTATATAGAAAGGGGGGGGGGTCGGTGCTGAGGTTTTTATTTTGTCAAGATTTCATAATTATTTGAATTTGTTAACCTATATATGGGTACCAAAAAGGTTGATGAAGGTCACTGGATAAAATTGTGAAACAGTGGGTGATAATACTGGATGCATTTTCAATTCTAATATCTAATATATTATGAAAAAAGCAAAAAGGGGCTCAACTTATCCCTCCTTTCCTTAGAAGAATGCATGCAATTAAGCACTCATTAACCGGTTCGATGTCCTATCTGATTGACAATTTTTTTATTATTTTAATTATATATATATATATTTTACCATGGACCATAGGGGAAGGCGGGGTAAGTTGAGCCACTTTTTTTCATGTTAGAACTTAGACGATTCATAATCTTGTAGAATTAAGTACTTTGCCTTAAAATTTAATTCCTTGGAACACTCTACCCCCACACTGAAAGTCACTGTCACCTTTGAAAACAGATGTCAAATGACTCAACTTGCCCCACCCATGGTGTAAGTTGAGCCACCTTCTGGGGTAAGTTCAGCCACAAAATAACTATGTACAAAAGGTATTGGACAAGAACTAGCATGACATTTTTTAAGGCGTTTCCTTGCTAATTCTCTAGAAATGCTAACACACACTAAACGTAAAACAAATGTCTTGTGAATTTGGTCCTTTCTACCTGCATATCAATAGCTTTACAAGTTTATTTTTACATTACCATATGGCTCAAATTACCCCATGTTGGCTGGCTCAAATAATCCCAGTCCGAACTTAATGTGATATTTTCATATCCACATATTTCTTACGTATCCATCATGTAAAAGACTGACAAGAATGAGGATCCATACCTGGACTAACAATATTGTTCTTAGGTTTAATTATATTTAATGATGCATGTGGATAAACAAAACCGCTTATCTATTTCACATCTTTTTTTAATACTTTTTTGACTGAAATTCGTATTTTTCGCTTTGAAAATTTAATTTTTGTTTCAAAGTTGGAAACAATGTGTTGGGTTAGGGGTTATGTAATGGGTCATCAATACATGGCAACACCACAATATCTGACTCATTCATTAGCCTGGGGTGGTGGCTCAAATTACCCCTTTGCTCAACCCCCCCCCTTCCCTACTTTTATATTAAGGAAATTCACTAAACACCACTTATTGGCCCGTATTCTGATAGCAGGTTTAACTTAAACTCAGGTTTAAAGTTGTGGTTTAAGTATGGATAGCTAATTGTTACATAAATCACTAGCAATCATTCATGATTGTCTAGGAAGTATAAATAGATGATTGTCTTCACCATCGATGAATCAGGAAAGAGAGAACAGTAAACATACAACGTATGGATAGCTAATTGAAAATTTTGATACTTTTGGCTTCCCATACTTAAACCACAACTTTAAACCTGAGTTTAAGTTAAACCCGACTTCAGAATACGGGCCATTATGTGAAATTGTAATAGCTGTTATGATTTGTCTGCATGGACACTGCTATGCAATCGATTTTTTTTCCGAGATGTGATTTGGGTTTAATTAAAACCTCTACTAACAAGAATCACTAGTACTGTTTCACTTTTTCAGTTTTGTTTGTTTTGTGATAAACTCTCAAACCAATCGGGGCCAAGAAAAATATAATGTTTTTAATCCAACCACATTATTTTTTGAGAATATATTTTGAAGAGCCATCATTTATTATTTTCTTGAGTTCCAGCTTTCCAGCCTCATTTCTCCGACAATAATTCTCCATCCCCGTCCCTCCAAGCCTCTCTCTCTCCCTCTATCTATATATATATCTTTATTTATTTACCCATCTTTCTCTTTTCCTCTCCTTCCTTTGTATGTTTCTACTACTCTCGCTTCTCTTTCCCGTCCTCTATTTTTATCTTCACCTCGTTATTGCTGTCCTTCCCCTATCACTTGCTCTCAGTGTGTCCCTATTGTGACGTAACAAAGAAATTGTTTGGTTTCGATATTCTGTCTTAACCTAAAAGTAGCGTCCATATATAAATATATATTCAGTGATTTCGATGATCTCCTTCTATCCGTAGTAATATCCATACTGTACCATTTAGGGGAAGAACGTGCTTAATAATCAAGTCATGAGCAGATTTGAACTTCCATGGTAAACTAACCCCAAATGGTTTCTTATGCCCGAGTGGATATAATAATAATAATAATAATATCCAATTTTTGTAAAGCGCTTTTCCCAGAATGGCTCAAAGCGCGTTACAGCATATTATTACCCCGGTCATTGGATTCTTTTCAATCCCGCACGAAAAGTGCACAATTTCCACTTCCTGGGGAGCATTCCTTGCATTCATCGCAGCCTCATTATGGCGCTGGCAAAATCAAACATACAATATTTTCGCATCCTACCGGGTACCCATTTAGCACCTGGGTCGAGAGTGGCAAAGTGTGGATTAACGCCTTACCAAAGGACGCTAGACCGCGTTGGGATTCGAACACACGACCCTCTGTTTACAAGGCGAGAGTCAGAACCACTACACCACGGCTCTTCCACTCCATCCCCATATAGCCGGGGGATTCCAGCGAAATCCTCTTTCTTTACCCTGTGCTTTTAGACTCTTAAGATAAACTATCACAGATGAAAAGATAATCTGAATTATGATTATCCAGAATACGTACTTGCCAATACTCTTTAGGGGTCATGAACATACCATTAAAAGTGCATTTTAGCAGACCTTTTTTTTTAATTGTTGAAGTTCGTCATTTAATTTTAACATATTCTTTATCCACTTTGCTCTGAAGTTACTTGAGTATGTAATTTTAGATGGAAAGCATCTTTCATGAATCATATTTAGTTATTATCATTATTAGAAGAAGATAAAGGGATGATTTTGAAGCATATAATCTGAGGTCCGAATATCATCCTTCTCGGGTAAAATGGCGGAGACAAGGTTCAGCAAAACCAGTTACATCCATGACCATTTTTCTTTTTAACCGTTTCTTTATCAGGTTTATTGCATATCGATTTCTTTCCCTTTGCATTCACATACTTTCTGTATTGATTTTTATCTCACTAGAATTTTATGTGTATCTAAGAGATGAATCTAAATTGTCCAATTTGGTTTTAAAGGTGCATATAGCTGTTCTAAGATCCCATGCACGGATTAAATATAGCTAAACGGAGGAAAATGTAATAATTCGAGCGGTTGTGTATTCTAATTTAATGAAAGAATTAAAAAAAAAAAAATTCTCCGTAAGAAATGGGGATACTTTAAGTATTTTAGTACTCAATCTAGCAATATTAAATGTGACAGATTAATTGTGTGCATTCTGTTGACACTTTTTAGCTCAATTATTTTGAAATTCATTTTAATTTACTTGTTCAGGTCAAGCATGTGAAACAATCATCAAATAATTACATTTTGCAACTTTATTTGAGCTCTTTTTCCCCCGCTGCTCCCGTAACCCAAGCATTTACAATGAGCCCTTCTGCTGAATACAGATAATGGAGTCCTGTTTAGATTTTATTGGTATGGATGATTTGCGGAATGGATCGTCGAGTCATAAAACAGACTGTAAATCCAATTAAAGAATAAATAAATCAGGTTGCTTAAGTTCATGACATTAATCTGTAAATGTCCCGACAAAAAGAAAACACAGAGCAGTGCAATCCACTTTCGATTTTTAAATTTTGTTTCAGTCGACGCAGTTCCCATCCTTTTCTGATGTAATAAATGTCATCGACCTGAGTAAACTTTTAGAATATAATGTGAACAATTAAAATGAAATATTTATGTTACATGAACCCTTTTACTAGTTCCAGAGAGCGGGGATGATTAGAACTGTCACTTCTGTTTATAGGGTTCTTTTGGGTTTTTATCCGCCATCTTTGATGGGATTGGACTATAGCCTTAAACAATATCATTTTAACGTCATTTTGTATTTTTGATATTGCGACGGCTGCTTTATAGATGCGCGCAACATAGAACCAGGCGGTCTCACGTAATGGATTTTTAACGATTTTTTCACACACCGATTTTATCTCGGCCTATCAAATGCAAAGATTGATAGTAGCTTGTAGCAATAGTCAGGGGGAAATCACTGACTATCTATTGTTATGAAATTCTCCCGAGATGCGACCAATAGAGGGAATTTTGCTCATTTGCATGCGGCTAATTAGAATCCTATATGTAATTTCATTATGCGATTTGGACCAATAAATATCTTCGTTTTTCTTTTCCAGGACAGATATATAATGAAACGTCCACTCTCGGAATATATAACTGGGACACTTTTACAACGTTGATAACCACGATTGTATTTTTTAAAGATGACACGACGCTATATCTGTACCCATCCGAATTCCTAGCAACAGTTCAGAGACAGGTGTCTCGTTCAATAACCGGTAATTAGTTATGCCTATGGGATTTCTAGAAATGTTTCATCCCATTTCCTTCAGCCCATATTTTAGATACGATAGTGCACGAGGAAGAACGGCTCCTGCCGATGATATCTGCAGGCGTTTTCTCACCAATCCTGTAACATTTGATTGGCTTGCCTCAGAGGTAGACCATTCAAAGGAATTTTATGTCGATTAGGTTTCCGACTTAAGGCGAGAAAGAGGTTTTTAAAGTTTTTTTGTGGTGTTCTTTTGTTTCAGGAATGTAATTCTAAACTTTGTCGGGTTTTTTCCGGTAATATCCTCTCATATTTCCTGTAAGCACCGATTTATGCACGCCATTTAACTTCTAGTTTTCTTGTTTTTTTAGTATTCTTTTTCTTTTTCTTTCTCCTTTTCTTTTTTAACGTTTCCCATTCTTCTTCTTCTTCTTCTTTCCGTTTTATATACCTTTTTTATACTGTTTCTTGTTTAGTCTTCCAGACTTTATTTTCATTAAGCTCTGTCCATTTGGAAAATGATTCTTTGACAAGATACTTTGAGTCTTCCTGTTCTTCTTCTTTCTCTTCTTTTAACGTTTCCCTCTTCTTCTATCCTTTCCACTTTCTTTCTTTTGGTTCATCATCATCATCATCATCATCATCATCTTCTTCTTCTTCTTTTCTTCTTCTTCTTCTTTCCGTTTTGAATACTTGTTTTTATACTCTTTCTATTTTAGTCTTCCAGACCTTATTTTCCTTAAGCTCAGTCCATTTGGAAAATCAGAAAGACACCCACCCTCTCCTACTTATCCTACCTCTCACCCCCCCCCCCGATCTGCTCCATTCATCGGATTCAGTCAGTCTTTCCCTTATGCACATCCTCAAATTCCTGTGGAGCATTACAGCCAGTCGCCAATGACGGAGGTGCACACATTGTTAGACGAAAACTTTCACATCCTACCGGGCACCCTTGTAGCTTTTGGGTGGAGAGTGGCAAAGTGTGATTGATGCTTTGCTAGAGGACGTTAGGCTGCGATGGAATTCGAACACACGACCCTCTGATTACAAGGCGAGGGTCGAAGCCAATACACCACGGCTCTCCGATCAAATCACCATCATCATCATCTATGTAATTGCTTTACTCATTATATAAACATTACATTTTTTTTATTTATTTTTTTATTTCAGTGACTTCCACTCTAATCAGATCAGCATGATTCCAGATCTTTCGGGATGCACCCAACTGGGAATGATGTAAGTAAGAGTTTATTTTCAGAAAAGGGGTGACTCATTCCCATTATCTTTTCCTTAATTCCTTAATAGTAGTAGTAGTGGTAGTGGGTGAAGTAGTAATAGTAATAGTAGTAGTGGTGGTGGTGGCGGTGGTAGTAGTAGTAGTAGTAGTAGTAGTAGTAGTAGTAGTAGTAGTAATAGTAGTAGTCATAGTAGTCATAGTAGTAGAAGAGTGTAATGGTAGTGGTAAAGTAGTACTGACATAAGTAGTAGAATCAGCAATAGCAGTGGTGGTAGTGGCGGTGGTAGTAGTAGCATTAGTAGTGGTAGTAGTAGTAGTAGAAGTAGTAGTAGTAGTAGTAGTAGTAGCAGTAGTAGTAGTAGTAGTAGTAGTAGTAGTAGTAGTAGTAGTAGTAGTAGTATGAGTAGTAGTAGTGCTTAGTGCCAGAGCACAATTGCAGGTGTCTAACCACTCCTTTTCATCAATTCAGTTTCTCGCTCAATTCAATATCACCACAAGTATGAGTATGTAAATAGAGCCTTTTATTCAATTCCACTTTATTCACTCACAATCCAAATCGGACTTGGAGATATTCAGCAACGGCATTGTGTCTATACAGGTCCATGAACTTGCTTGTATCCGTCACTCTTCATTATCCGTTTTTATCTTGACAGTGATCTGAAAGTTAATCAGATAACCTCGCTGAGGGGTCAACCTTTCTTCTCCCTTTTCCATCTTCTCGACCTGACTCTCAAATCAAATCTCATCCAGGCTATTCCTCAAGATGCTTTCCTTGGGCTCGAAAATCTGAACTACTTGTGAGTATATACACCTTGTTAATAATGAGGCACCGAGTACTTTCGATTGGTGGGGTGGGGTGGTGATGGCCAGAATGTGGCCTTTCTGTTTCTGTTCTCATGCACTTTATAAAACTATATGACCCTATCCTTTTTTTGTAACTCTTCTTTCGTCTTCCTTTAATATTTTCTTCTTTTTTCTTCCAAAATCCTCTTTACAGTGTTTTTCCTCTTTTTTTGAGGGGGGGGGGGGGTGATCATGAAGGGGGTCTCCGCCTTACCCTAACTGACTGAGATGCCGCCCGTTTATGCTAAAGGGGATCTATATTCTGTGGAGTCCATTACCACAATAGGGTTTCTGCAAGAAGACCATGTACTTCATTGATAGTCTGAACTTATATACCTATTCGTAAAACTGTTAAGATATAAAGTAAACTTTTGTAATAGGGAGTACGTGGTCATTATTTTGATCCTCGTTGAAAAACAAGGGTTTTAGAAGTGTACTGGAATAATTTTGTTCCATGTTCTCAAAATGCTGAAATATGGGTATTTCAAGATGTCATGCAGTTGTTTTCATTTTATTTTATTTTTTTATTTTTCACCGAGCGGCTTTACATTTTTTGATAATAGGCTAGGTGTAGATTAATTGAAAGTGTAGATTTGATATGCAATGGTTAATTCTGATGACTATAGTGATGCAAACCCATTCTGAAATAAAAAAAAAACACTGTTTAGAGAACTCATCTGAAGCCACTCTATGGGAAGAAATGTGTTAGTTTCTGAAATAAAATGAATTACTAACTGTATGGCTTCGCTGTAAGTCTAACCTCTTGATAGTTACCTCTGAATATTATAGGTGTTGACTAATTATTTGTATTTTATGTTTTCCTCAAGACTATGTTATACGCAAGTTTCAGATAATGAGCTTTGTTCTCGTAATATATATTTCTTTCAGAGATCTTAGTGATAACAGGATCACAGCCATACATCCACAGGCATTTGTATCGGTTGGAAAACTTGAACATCTGTAAGTAAAACAAAGAAAACGAAAAAAAGAACACACAAAACAATATTGATACTAATAACAATCATGATGATAATGATAGTAATGATATTGATACTATTGATAATGAGAACGATAAAAAAAACAGGAGAAAGAAAAAGAAATAGTGAAAAAGAAGAACAGGAAGAGGGAGAAAATAATAATTATTATAACATGGTAATGATTAATATTAAATATAATCTTTATTATTTCAGTAAGTTCTCGTTTGTAATATTGTGTTGACCATTATTTGTATCCTTCGCATTATGGCCATTCTTTATCACCATTAAAAGTATTATCATCATTATCCCTACCATTATCGTTATCCTTGGGGCTTATCCCTCTGTACTGCCACTAGTGCAATTATGTTAAGTCAATTGTCTCATAAAACATATATAAATAACAATATTGTATTATTAAAGCTATAGATACCATGTGATTTTATTGGCTTTGGTTAATATTTACAAGTGCAAGGTGTATAAATATCTACTCTAGATATCAAATAGCTTAAAAAACATGTTTTGATTGTATTTCTGTTCTATCTTTTCCCTTTCCAGCAATCTCGTCAGCAACATGTTCCCAACCCTGCCGCACGAGGGCCTGACATCCTTGATCACCCTTCAGACGACAGAAAATAAATACCTCTTGGACATCCCGCCCCCGGATTCACTGCCCCGCATCCAACACATTGTAACATCCTACGGGTACCACTGCTGCCTCTATCTTGGACTGGATAGGGTAGAGCGCCCTCCAATGACTGAGACTATCACATGGTCATCGAGGTCCCACTTCCCAGGGTCGGACCATTTCTCAGGTGACTTTTCAGTGATTCCACAACTGACTGGGAAAGGAAGTTGGGAAAAGTTTTAGATTTCATTGCATTGAGATCTGTTTTGGTTGGTGTAGTATGGTTTTGGTGGTTTTAGGCCCTCTTATTGGCATTAATGGGGTGTTGCAAGAAAATTGCAACTGATTGTAAGTCAATTTCAAGTCCCAAAATCAACTGGAATTCCTGCATTCCATTGAACAATTTGCAATTGATTGGTGTTCTGCTTCTCGCAAAAACAAAATTAATTAGATTTGATTAAGTTCAGATTGATCTATCGCTTGTAAACTAGCATCTGAAACTTGAAATTGATTGAAAATAATGTAGTTTCTTGCAAGGCTCCCCATAATGGGGGTTTATTGCTTTTTGGAGTTGTCAGAAGAGCTTTTCTTATCATCCATTGCATGCAGAAATTTTATCGACTCCTGCTTAGCCAATGAAAGGCCTTGAAATTCATGCAGACTTTCAGATTAAGAAGAAAATATCTAAAGATGAAAAGCCCTTTATTGAAGGCTTTTGATTTCAATGTGGACAGCTCATGGGGGAGGGGATGACCATAGAAGTCAAGGAAGAAGCAGGGTTGGGTTGGGGATATAGGCTGCACTGGATCCTACAAAGAGAAGTGGGATGGCTGCCAGTGCAGATTAAGTCGGACCTCATGGACCTGTTCATGGGGACCAAACTGGATTCAAGTTTTTGATTGCTACTATTTGTTACCACTTCTAAAATGGTTTCTCTCATATTTGACTCTTTTGTTCCAGATGACGACAACAGTAGCTGGTTTTCAAGCGTCGCGATGATGGAGACTCCCTCCGTCCGGCGAAGCTCTCACTATGACAACTCAGATTACTGGCAGTCGAGCCTAGATATACCAGACAGTTACTACATGCACGATGCAGGGAGTGCCGTCTTCATCCAGCCGAGTTATAATATCTCATGTAAACCTCTGCCAGGTATGTGCATTATAATTATGTATGGACAAAACCCCATTTTCCCTATGTGGTCAATAGTAATAGATGATTTTGTCCTTACAGAAAAATTGAATAAGCATATAAAGGGTATCAAATAGATAGTACGTGCGTTACTGAGAAAGTGATGTCTTCACAATACTTTAACCTAATATTTTTTGTAAATCTCTGCCAGGTATATGGATCATAAAACCGTTCTGACTCTGTAGCCATTTCAGATTGAATGGAAATATGGAGATCTTGTTTATACCATGAAAAAGAAGCCTTAAATCTAGTGTGGTAAACGGGCAGAATGGGTGTATTATTATTTACAAAAATAATTTAGTTTGACATTTCTGTCTTTATCATACACTAAAATAGAGTTATACAAAGGGATATAGATTATGTTTTTCATAGCAATGATTAGCTGCCAACGTTTTCACATTATGAGGAAAGGCTATTTGTTTTCAATATAATTTTTCACTCTAAACTTGGTTTCAAAGATTTCTTCTTATTAAAATGTGAAATTGTGAAAGATCACATTCTATTTCATTGAGCTGATAGAATTCATAGAAAGATAGCAATATACTTGAATTCTCTGTTGATTTATTTTTGTTCTTTTGAATATAGGTCCATTTCTCCCATGCAAGGATCTCTTTGGTTCATGGTTTCTCAGAGTGAGCGTCTGGTTCGTCTTCCTTCTCGCTATCATCGGTAACGCCACCGTCATCATTGTCATCTTTCTCTCTCACTCCAAGATGGATGTCCCTCGGTTCCTCATCTGTAACCTAGCCAGTGCAGACTTCGCCATGGGGTTGTACCTCAGTATCCTCGCGAGCAAGGATGCGGCGAGCCTCGGTGTGTTCCGCCAGTCTGCTGTCCAGTGGCAGCTGGGGAATGGATGCAGGGTGGCTGGTTTCCTGGCTGTGTTCTCCTCCGAGCTCTCGATATACACCCTGACGACCATCACCTTAGAGAGGTTCTATGCCATAAAGCATGCTATGCATCTGGAGAAGAGGTTGAAGTTAAGACGGGCAATCATCATCATGGCTATTGGATGGATTTTCGCAATCACCATCGCGACCTTGCCGCTCTTGAAGTATGGCATCAATCACTACAGATACGCCGTTTGCCTTCCAGTGAAGGTCGATGATACTAAGTCTTTGATTTACGTTGCGACTATAATGATTTCAAACGGATTAGCCTTTGTAATCATCCTGCTTTGCTATACCAGCATCTATTGCTCCATTCAGGGATCCCATGCCTGGAACTCCAATGATTCCCGGGTGGCCCGTAGAATGTCGCTGCTGGTTTTTACAGACTTTGTGTGCTGGGCACCATTTGCCATATTTGCTTTAGCATCTGCCTTTGGCAAGGACTTGATCCCGCTGGCAGGATCGAAGGT
Source organism: Lytechinus pictus (assembly GCF_037042905.1). NCBI lineage: Eukaryota > Metazoa > Echinodermata > Echinoidea > Temnopleuroida > Toxopneustidae > Lytechinus > Lytechinus pictus. The sequence goes on along the minus strand of NC_087253.1, from coordinate 16,660,897 downwards.
CCTTATTGTTTTTGTACTCCCTGTTAACTCTTGTGCCAACCCTTTTCTGTACACCCTCCTGACAAAGCAGTTCAAGAAAGATTGCAGGACAATCTGGAGAAGGTTTGCCACCCATACAGTCCTGCGCAGAAGATCCTTACGGTCTGCAGCAACCATAAGCCTTGGTCGACAGCTTCAGGCCAGTAACACAATGCAGACTGTTCGAACTCCGTTCCAGCAAACGTCAGTAAGCCAGGAAGGCATTCTAGGAGATTACAACGGAGTTGTAGGCGGAGACCGGACCACAACCAATGAAATCTTGGAGACATCCACAACAATCCCAGGAAACTCTGTGGTTCATAGACCATCCTTTCAGTACCAGTTAAGCAGCGACTCTTTCGGTAACATGCTTTCTCCTGACATGAGCATCTCAGATCAAGACCAATCCAGGAGAGGATCTGGTTCACCCTTGATTGATAGGCTTCGTAACGGCAAGCCATGTTCCCCAAAGAAGGTTCAGACAGGTTGGACAAGGTTCTCACTCCGTCGGAAACTTCCTTTCTTGAGAAGGTCAGAACGAGGAAAGGATGTGTCAATGACTGTCGCTAATCATGACAGGACAAACTACCTCCAGAATCACACCAGGAGGAAATCGTCAGTAGATGTCATCAAACAGAAGCGGTTGGATGATTTGATAGAGCGAAGTCAGGAGGTTTCACCGGGCCCATCCCCTCTTCGGGGTCAAGAATTCTTTACGAGTCCCAACATGAATGAGAACAACGACAACACGGACAGTTTCAATGATGCCTCAAGCTACCATACTGCTTTTTGCGAGAGTCCAGCCAGAACTGCCACAAACACCAAACTGTCTTTCTCTCGCCGCAGTACAGTGGAAGAGGCCGAAATGTGCCAACTTATGGAATCAAAAAGCTCACAAAGGAGTTCATGTACTCCACACATCAATAATGAGCCGGACGAATCAAGCAAATTCATCAAAAGCTTTTGCACCGAAGAACTTCAAAATGTGGACCTCGGTGATGATCTAGGTGAGGACATCGTCACGAAAAGCAATGACGAAGATATAAACCTGACAGGGGGCACCCAAAGTTCAGACACAGCGAACTTGCGCCATTGGCATCAACCCAACCAAGGCCCTATCCCTAGTATAACCATTGAACACCTCTCTCCAGCTCATTCCCAACGGGTCCTTAACCAAAGTAACGTTCTCGATGAGGATTTAACTAAAGATAAACAAGAACCAATGCTGCAGATATTGGGAGCCTTCGAGACCAGACATATTGGACCAAAGGAGAGCACTGTCTGAAGATAACTTTTTTTGAAGATTTATGTGGTATTATATTATATGCTTTTTAAAGACAGATTTTTTTAAGTTTCAAAATGTTACAAAGGTGAAAGACAATCATTGCCATCCTCAATGGACCTTAGTAATCAATTCTCCTTTTAAAGATAACTTTTTTTTCTTACGATTTATATGGTATCAAATTATATGTTTGTCATTTTTAGCTCAATCCGGCCCGAAGGGCCAAATGAGTTTATACCGTGGTGTGGCGTCCGTCGTCTGTCGTCCGTCCACAATTTTAAAATGCTTCTTCTTCGTCATTTCAAGTCCGATTTAAATTCTGTTTGCTTTGTATGATAGCACTAGGTGGGGGATTCAAAACTTCTACACAGAATTTTGAAACACATTAAATATGCTAATTTATGCGCATTTTTCAAAATTGTAAAAAAATGTTTCTTCTTCTTTATTTGTTGACTGATTTTGATTTTTTGTCTTTCATCTGGTAGAGCTTAATGGGGTCCCCCAAACTTCTACACAGAATTTTGAGTAGAAAATTATTTATGCTAGTTTATGCGAAATTCATAACTCACAGAAAATGCCTCATCTTCTTTATTTGTTGACCGAATTTCAAAATGCTTCTTGTTCTTAATTTAAGTCCGATTTCAATTCCGTTTGCTCTATATGATAGCATTAGGCGGGGGATTGAAAACTTCTACACAGAATTTTGAAACTCATTAAATATGCTAATTTATGTGCATTTTTCAAAATTCACAAAAAATGCTACTTCTTCTTTCTTTGTGGACCGATTTTGTTTTTTGTGCTTCCATCTGGTATAACTTCATGAGGTTCACCAAACTTCTACACAGAATTTTGTACAGAACAATTTTTATGCTAATTTATGCGTATTTTTAAAAATTCACATAAAATGCTTCTTCTTTATATGTTGACCGATTTTGATTATTTCCTTCCATCTGGTAGAGCTTCATGAGGTTCACCAAACTTCTGCACAGAGTTTGAAATTTTGAGAAGAAAATCATTTATGCTTATTTTTGCGAAATTTAATGCTTTTTCTTCTTTATTTGTTGACCAATTTTTTTTTATCCATCTGGTAGAGCTACATGAGGGTCACTTAATTTCCACACAGAATTTTGAAATTTTGACTAGAAAATTATTTATGATAATTTATGCAAAATTTATTCATAAATCACAAAAATGCTTTTTCTCCTTCATTTGTTGTTCAATTTCAATTTTGTTTCCTGTATATGAAAGGTTTTAGTCGGGGATACAAAATTTCAACACAGAATTTTGAAACTCATTAGATATACTAATTTATGCATATATTTCAGAAATAACAAAAATACTTATTTGTTGACTGATTTTGATTTTTTTTTTGGTTCCATTTGAGAGCTACATGAGGTTCACGAAGGTTCTACACAGAATTTTAGACATTTTGACCAGAAAATTATTTATGCTAATTTATACGAAATTTGTTCTATGTCATTTCTTCATCAATTTCAATTCTGTTTCCTCAAATTATGTCACCAATATAATTCACTACAGTGTCAACTAGGCTGACATTCTAAATTGTGTTAAATTTTGTTGCGAGATGCTGGATGAGCTCCTCATCATTGATGTGCTAGTTAAGACAGATTTTTTTAAGTTTTAAAATGTTACGAAGGTGAAATGCCATCATTACTATCGGAAATGGATTTAGATAATCTATTTTTCTTTACAAAATCGCTGCTATAGAACAACGCAGATTGATTTTGTACAGTCACGTAAGGTTCCGGCAAACAGTTGCTGCTTCAATGCAGATATATCATCCAGTAGAGGTTTGAGTTTAATTTTATGTAACTTCGTGGACCTCTTATTATATTGACGGTATTTTAATCTATTAAAATCATTCAGAGGATGCTTTCTATCACGATACATGCCAGATTTTAAATATTCAGTATTATTTTACCACAACTTTGTTTGTGACTTGTGTGTTTTTGATATTCTGGTTTGTTGATCAGTAGACGTAGTGTTTTGGATCCCGATGATCCTGGTTCAATTCCCATTGGGCGCTCTACTACACTTTGTTAGGGAATTTGTCCTCATCACCAGGTCCCTCGGAGAGGACCTTAACCTTCGGTTTTCTGATTGTTGGTTTACAAGCATTTAGGCTGAATGCGTTCTTAGTAGTCGGGTGAAACATCACCGCCACCTAATATGGGACTATGTAAGTCTGGCATACATAATCTTTTCATAAAATCGATATGAACATGATTGTAGACCCTGTTATAAATCTGTCCATAAATTACAATGGACATTTGCATCAAATGCCGCTATAAACATAATGATAAAATATATTTATATTGTATGTAAAAAGGTATGATAAATGTTAATTACTCTAAAAGTTGTCAGGGAAATGGATATGCCTTCTAAAATGTTCAACACACTGTCTGTGTGTCTATTTAAAAAAAATGTATAGTGTGTGTGTACTGCTGTGTGTTTGTCATTGTAAGTTGTCCATTTTACAGTACTTATATCATAATTCTTTTCCGTTACTTTATGAATTACTGAAACATTAGTATTCTATATTGAGTTAGGCATTGATCAAAATTATTGAATGGTTCAATTTTGTTTTCTCGTTCGCATGTACTTAAGGCAATTTAAGGGCATACACCTCCCTGGAACACGCGTGGTCATAGGAATTTTTGTTTTCTCGTTCGCATGTACTTAAGGCAATTAAAGGGCATACACCTCCCTGGAACACGCGTGGTCATAGGAATGAATATCGTCTACGGATCGAAATTAAATGAAAACTTTTACGAAGCCGCATAATTTTTGTCTGTTTAGGTTGTAAAAGATAAAACGAGGAAGGAATAGAAAGAAGGTGTTAAATTATCAAAAGGAGTGGTTACGGTCGTGTAGCTCTGTAATGATACCCCTAATAAAAAGTGTCATTTACCTTTGACCGCCCCCCCCCCCCATCAAAATATGCGCACTTCACAGTTTTGCTTGTTTTGTAATCAAATAAATGCGGAGCGTTGTGGCCCAGTGGATTTGTCTCTTGACTTTTAAACAGAGGGTCGAGGGTTCGAATTCCAGCCATAGTTTTATTCAGCGATAAACTGATCCATATTGTGGTGCATTCAACCCAGGTAAGGTGTATAGGTAAGTGGCATGAATTCATTCCTTGAAAAGCTTGTACGCTCTAAGATCGCCAGGCTGTAAAGCGTGGGTAACAATACCAAGTCTTTTGGAAGCGCATAGTGATGTTATATCATACTTTTAATGTGACATACGTGATACAAGAACTGATTATCATTATGTATTATTAAATGAATATTTAATGCAGAGTACATCACGAAAGGTTTGATGTAAAAATCTGTGATATGTTACGAGCGTGTAAACGTATTGTTTGGTAGTATTAAAAAATGAACGTAAGCATTATGACTCCTTATAAGAATGTTGTATCTGTGCAATTTGTTTTAATCATAAACTTGATTAAATTAGTTATACGTGATTTTTATTCTCATGATTTAATTTCAATTTGCTATGCAAGTAATCTCAGTATGTATTTTATTTGGAAAATTTATTTTCTGAAATACATGTATATGATGAAAATATTGAAATACCTGATGCAAAGATAAATCATATTTAGATATCGTTGGATGAGAAAATTGGTTAGCTGGCTATTATCGTTATGTATGTGAAGTAAATAACTTTCAACTTTATTATTGATAACGAGAACTCGCCGAAATCGAAAGTTCCATCTCACAAAGAGATGATCTGATCCGATCAATCACAACTACATGGAATTCCATCAACATCATATATATTGGATCAATCGCAACTCTTTGTAAGACGGGCCTTGGCCTTCCCATTGAGATTCCGAGGTTTGCACGAAAGGTGTGATAGGCCTTTGGCAAACTTGTGAGTTAAAGTAGGCGTTTTTCTCTCGTGTTTGTGCATCACAAAATCACTTGAAAATTCAGTATTATCATGCCATTATTTGTTCCCCTCTGTAACACGAATACTCGAGATCGAGACTCTGATTGGTTGATATTCGGAATATTGAATGATGATGTACATATACAAACGTCTTGATTGGCCATTGACATCCTGTATATTGCGTAGCCAAGATTATACTACACAGTATTTGATTTGTTCTTCCTTTGACCTTCCTCGTTCCTCCTCTACTTTGTTCTTGATCACTTCCGGTGGCACGTATGACACATGATATAATATAATCATAATATTCGTATGATCATAAGTATAAGCATAGATTTCAATTGTTCGTTTGATCGTGGAAAATATGGAAAATAATCAATGTAATGAAATCTCGGGAGCGTCCCGTGAAAGGACTTGTCGGACGTTTTATCCGACAGTTGCCACAGTAACAGTGCTTCTCAGCCAATCGAAATCAAGGAAACTTGTCAGATATGGCAGTAACTTTTTGGACAAAAAATTTGATTAAACTCTTCTCAGGGGGCATTAATCAAAGGACTTGTCAGTCATTTTATTCCACAAACTCTGTTTTATCCTACATGTTGCCAGAGTTTAGCAGTGATTCTCTCTTAATCAAATCCAAGAAGATATATCAGATATGGTATAATATAATCATAATATTCGTATGATCATAAGTATAAGCATAGAGTTCAATTGTTTGTTTGATCGTGCAAAATTATAAATATAATGAAATCTGGGAAGCGTCCCGTGAAAGGACTTGTCGGACGTTTTATCCGACAGTTGCCATAGTAACAGTGCTTCTCAGCCAATCGAAATCAAGGAAACTTGTCAGATATGGCAGTAACTTTTTGGACAAAAAATTTGATTAAACTCTCCTCAGGGGGCATTAATGAAAGGACTTGTCAGTCATTTTATTCCACAAACTCTGTTTTATCCTACATGTTGCCAGAGTTTAGCAGTGATTCTCTCTTAATCAAATCCAAGAAGATTTATCAGATATGGTATAATATAATCATAATATTCGTATGATCATAAGTATAAGCATAGAGTTCAATTGTTTGTTTGATCGTGCAAAATTATCAATATAATGAAATCTGGGAAGCGTCCCGTGAAAGGACTTGTCGGACGTTTTATCCGACAGTTGCCATAGTAACAGTGCTTCTCAGCCAATCGAAATCAAGGAAACTTGTCAGATATGGCAGTAACTTTTTGGACAAACATTTTGATTAAACTCTCCTCAGGGGGCATTAATGAAAGGACTTGTCAGTCATTTTATTCCACAAAGTTTAGCAGTGATTCTCTCTCAATCAAATTCAAGAAGATATATCAGATCCGACAAACTGTCCATGTTATTAGACAAAATTTGAAGTGTTCCCCAGACGTACGATCGGTTCAATTCAAATTTGTAGAAATGATGCGAGGGCGGGTTGACCCTTTGTGTAATGATATTGCTTCCGAATTTATCAAAATATTTATGGAATGATCCGTTCTTAGTTTGGTGCTTTTTGTCCGTCTTCTTACATGGGACCCAGACTTTAATTTTACGCGTATCTTTGTCTCTTTACCATGTTTATTTCCCATGTATTTTTAAGTCTCTATATCGTTGTCATTCGCTATCTGTCTCTGTGTTTATGTCAACACAGTCATAAATTACCGTATCTTCTTCATTTTCTTATCTATATTTTTGCATGTTTATCTTTCCATGATAATCCTTATTCTCATGTCTTCAATTCATATATTTATTTATTTATCAATTAATGAGTCCCTTTCCTTTTTTTTAATTATCTGGGGCCTATTTCATTAAGATTCATATATATGGTAACTTTGTTGTTGTTGCTGTTGTTGCTGAAACTCCCATGAATCTCCTGACTGTGATTGGCTGCTGCGTATTTTTACCATGGCAGTTGCCATAATGGCAAAGTTACAATAATTGTAACTCTTTATGAAATCGACCCCGAACCTGACAATGCTAAATGCGATGTGGTTTACAGCACTATCTCTTGCCAGTATTATTTCATAATAATTAAGAACAAACTGCTGTTATCATTACCGCTGGAAGTGCAGTACATGTATGATTAAAATTTGAGCTCATTTTTGCTGAAATATTTTGTCTTACTTTTTTTTCAATTTTTGGCAGTGACACTGACACTCGTATTTTTATTTTGGCAATTTTTTGGGGTATAAAATATTATAAAACCGACAGACATGATAGAGAGACGCATAGAGTGAGGGGGACCGATTGAATAAGAGGTTGATGCAGACTAAGTCAATGGTAGTGATTAGGAGGGAATGATAATGATTATGACGATGATGATGATGATGATGATGGTGATGGTGATGATGATGATGATGATGATGATGACAATAATGATGATGGACTGTGGTGATGATGCTGATGCGATGTTGATGATGGTGTGGTGGTGTAATGATGATGGGGATGATGATGTTGATGACGATGATGTTGACGGTGGTATTGTGGATGGTGGTGATGACGTTAATGGTGGCGATGATGACGATGTTGATGATGACGGTGATAATAACGATTATAATGATTTCTTTTTATGTCACGTTTATGGTGAGTATCATATCATGTATTGATATATATGAAAACGACGATGATAATGATGATGGTGATAATTTTCAATGGCAATTACGTTGGTATGAAAATGGCACGGATGATGGCGGTGACGGTAATGATGATAATGATGACGATCTCGGTAAAGATAATTGTGAATTTTAAGTACTGTTGTGTAATGACACGAATATGAACACGATTGCATCGTGACAATAATGATGTTAATGGAGATGATGGACGTGGTGATAATAATGCTGATTGTGGTGATCAGGGGCAGCGATACAGGAGGGGGGGCAAAAAATTTGACAAGCAAAAAAAAAAAAGGTCTTCAATCACAAATTAAGGATTTCGTACCAGAAAAAAATTTGACAAGCAAAAAAAAAAGAAAAAAAAAAGAAGCTTTAAGCTCGTCAGGGGGGCAATAAAGGTCTTCAAGCTCGTCAGGGGGGCAAAAAAGGTCTTTCAAGCTCGTCAGGGGGGGGGGCAGGGATACGTCCTTTGCATAGGTTGTGGCTCGTCAGGGGGGGCAGACTGCCCCCCCGTAGGTACGCTAGTGGGGGGGGGGGCGACAGGGGTAACCTGATGTCGATTATTTATTAGGCAATAATATGGCATTTTAGCAATCACTTTTCAGTTGCTTTCTATAAAACGCAAAGAATCTTTTGTCGCAAGCCCTACCTAACTAAGTTCTTTGTCGAAAATCGGTGAAACAAAACAGCAGTGTTGTCCTGGACCGTGGACAATCGACATATTTGCATGTTTTGTCCAGTCCGAATCTTAAGACGATGTGTTGTCCTAAAACACCAACTTTCGACAATGATATTTAATCTGTCCATTGGGATTTGACGGGCGTTTTCAATAGATTCTGAACGTTGCAGAAAGCGTCTGCGAAGGGGATGCTAAAAATACGCGAAAGGGTTCATCGTCTAATCCGATTTAATCCAATGATAATAACTTGGGTCCAGGGCGTGTTCAGCTAATACTGCAAGAGAGGGCTTGCTATGAACATGATATACGAAGGCTCTTTCGTGTCTATTTAACTTCAGACTCCTTTTAACAAAATTTCAATATGGTACAAATCTAAAATTATTTATATACAGTATAATTAGTTATCGCCAACCGATTAAAATTTTCTAAATGAGAAGAAATCATGTCGTTCACTGAAGACAAAAGTAATATACGTGTGAATGAAAGAAATGGAAATAACATAAAACCAACTCAACATGGAAGAGACCTTAAACAGAAGCACGCCCTCTCTAATAATTCCACGCTATTAATGACATGAATATTGGATTCCTGTCTTGGCGTCTGAGTCCTCTCTTGACATGATGTACCACTTTCAAAAACCAACTCAAATTCGACGGTCGGTTCAGTCGGGAGCCTATGCTTTAGTGCGCAGTTGCTTCAAAGTGGTTTACTGGTCGATATTTGGTAATATAACCTGGCCTGGTTCAGTGTTTGGTAAGTCTTTCGATTTCGTTAATTCTGATAAAGTGACATCGAAAAAGTTATCGTGAATCATGATATTTCTTACATGTTACTTGCTGAATGATACGATGATAGCGTGCATGGTGAGTGACTCGATCGTAAAATATTGTGATGAAGTGTCATTTCCTCAAGAACATGAGAATCGATAAGGTTAAGGTCTTTGCTGTCAAAGGGAAAGTGGGATTTATAAAGATGCGTACCATAAGTTATCGGGAACGAAATATTTTTGGAGAAACATGGATAGCTTAAAAGAATCTACCGATGTGTGTATTTCTGAGTTCAGTTATTAAGTCTTTTAACTAGAAATTACATTGGATGCTGTAACACAGAATATGTCTATTTGCTAACATGTTCATTTTTTGCATACTTTGAAAGAAAGCTTATGGCAACCTGAAAGCAAGTTAGATGATTGTCAGGCATAGCAACAAGTAATGAATGCAACGGTCAGAAATGTTGTTTTCACTTTGTAAGTATATTCATACATGTATGTATACCGAGCTTCGCCTTCTCGCTTTAGTGTCGATAGAAATTGTTTTAACTCTTATTCTCAGAAATTTATGCAATCAAGGGCCTCGGAGGCCGAGTCGAAATGGGGGGGGGGGGGGCTGACCATGCAAAAGTTTTCATAAGACGGTAATATTTTCAAGTGTTTTGAAATATTTACTAAAAAAGTAGTGTAGGTAAACCAGCCACAGCCTACCCCCCCCCCCCCTCCTCCCCCACGCAGTTCAGAATGAATTAAGCACTAAATGTGCTGAAACTTTAATCCCTAAAATTGGTATCACAATTGGCTATCCATAGTTAACCACAACATTGATTGGGCTATAATTTAAACCGAGTTCAGAATGCGGAGAGATCTGTATTACAAGCAGTGATAAATCTCACCGTTAAATTGTTGTTCACATTGTGAAATTACAATCCCTCCTTTAACATCATGATACATTCCAATGTTTCCATGTTTTTAACAGTCGATCATTATGAATGAACGCACTGGAAACAAATACACAATACATGAATGTCTAGCAAGGGAGATGAAGGCCCTTTCATTTCCATGACAATTTAAGACGTGATTAGCGAAGCAAATCAAAACGAAAAGACACTGGGCGAACGATCGGCGTATTTATCGGTTCGTTAAATAGGTCTGACATTGAAATAACATCTTAAAGCAATGTAAAGTGAACAATGTGTTGAGCATAGGCCTTGGCTGCTCCTAAATCGTTTCCCTGACGGTTTCACTTCACGCATTTTGAACATGGAGAAGTGTTTATTATGATACGCCACCGACCGTACCCCTGTCCTGCGGGTGAATCCGTCCGTCCCAATCACTCAACGTCTTCCTTCATCCTGGGAAGTCGGTTTACGTTACCATGGCAACGGTGTATCTTTACCGGTACTGATATTCACCATGTTCGAATGCGTTTTCAGACGTATCGATTTGAACTTATTATGTTCGCACGACGCATGGCTATACGATAAGTGAATAAACGGGAATGAAAAACTATTTAAAAACAGCCATCCGCCTTATGCGATAATCATATTGAGGCATTCAAAGACGATCTATAAGACTTCATATCCCTTTACGTCATTATGCATACGTCGTAAATCGAAACGAGAACTCTCTTTTCTGAAGAGAGGGGAGGGGGTGTAACGTCACCTGTACAGGAATAAATTAATACATCTCTGTATTGACTCTTGGAAAGATGATAAGGATTTTCTTTGCTTTTTGGACCTAGACATGTGCAGGAGTGCATAGTCTTTGTTAACAGAGTTTGACAACTCGCAATTATCCTGTCGTTTGACGAGGCAATACTCCCACACAAGTGAAGACGGTTTTTATTTAAAGGTCAAAGGACTCCAGTGTGAGTTTCAATTTGTCCCACAGGTGACCCTCTTCATCATTTATACTTCAAGGATGGATGGGGGGGGGGTCAAATTTGTAAATATGTTCATATAATTCATATGGTAATTTGTTCATGAGCCAAAGGACTACGCAATATTTTCTATTATCCTTATCAAATTTTTACTATGAGAAAAATTGGTAGAAATAGTGGGGTTCAACTTTCACTGGTTGAAATAAAGATGATTGATAGTATAATTACACACGACTCAAGCAAGAAAACATGCTTGACTTTTGTTATGGTATATAGGTTCATTTCAATTGAGACAGATCTCAGATTATGTGGCGAAAGATAAAAAATTCTAATCTCATTTTTAGTTTAATATGAATGTATTTTGACACCTTTATTTGACGGGGACTGGTGAACTAACCGGTGGCGGAATAATGAGCCAAAATATTTGAGGGGGCAACAGATGGCGTATCAGGTGAAACCTATTTTTTTAATGCGAGCGAGCATAAATTTCGACATTTAAAAAAATACTCATATGTGATAGATTTTGACATAAAATTCAGAAAACAGTGTCCTATTTCACCCTTCTCTCTTTCCTTTTGCCTTTTTTTTCTTGGTCGTGAGCATTTTTTTTTTTTTGGGGGGGGGGGGGGCAAGCGCCCCCTGACGCCGACCATCAGTACACCAGCGAAACTGAAAAAAATGTCAGAAAGTAATAATACCAAAATAAGCATCATTTGATATTTAGTGCAATTAAAATACATGTTTTGTACGCTTTACTAGTTTCATATCTTACTCGGATAGCATAGATTCTTCATCTAGTTTGCTATTGTATAATATATAATGTATAATATAATGCTATGTTATGTAAATGGTCAAAACTAGGTCACATGACATCCAAATGCAACAAAGCGTACAATCATGCCATTGATATTCTGTTTTGCAGGTTGTACTAGTTTCACATCTTACTAAGATAGCGTTATTATTCTCTCTGCAAAATTTTACTTCACAACGGTATGTCCATATTTTCTGTAGTCAGAGTAGTTAAAAGTAGTTCAAGTGATTTACAGGGGATTGCAATCGACCAATCAGATTCAAAGATTTTATCTATTCTTTCATTTTTTTCATAGTACGACCAAAATTATTTTTTTCTCACGCCCCCAAATACCCCCCCCCCTCCTCCCGCAAAAAAGAAAGGTTGATTATTGAAAATCAATCATCTTAATCACTTTTTTCATCCATGTTTGATACAATTATGGCAATGAAATGTATATTACTAATTAATTTTGATATAAAACAATTGTCCAAAAATATTTTTTAATTTCATATTCAATAAAAAAGAGTGTTATAATATTTACAGAACCCAGCATTCCTTTTATAAAATAGTCCAATCTTTTCATAATTCCTTCCTTTTTTAACTACTTGAGACTTCTATTAGGTTATGGTCACCCGACTCAACCCTGCCCCCCCCCCCCTCCCCCTCCGCCCCCCACCTCCCACGGGACCGTCCATTGACAATTCAAACATATCAACTGTTCTTACTTTGGATATCTCAAGAGCCTTTCCGGTCATGTAATGTGAGGATTCCTCTACACTAAATAATTTATGGCAATGAGCCTACCGGGTAGTTCACAGAACTTTGCCCGGTAAATATGATGCTCCAAACCTAACATTGTTGACACCATAGGTGTTTACACACAGAGCGAATCTCGCTGTTCAAATTCAGCAACGGCAAGCAATTATCTCGTTTCGAAAGAAAGAAGAATCTCTATTTAAAGGGGCATGACATAGCCGACGCTTTTATCCCATCACAGTCTACATTCTTTTAGAAGTTCCCTTTTATTCGTTTTCTATTAAATTTTAGCTTTCAAAAGTCCAAACAGTGTAAAATGGTCAGATTAAAACGTAGTACATAAATTATTGAATTATGGAACGCCATGTTTTTCTTATTTGTTTTCATGTCATGGATTAAATTGGATTTAATTATGTGCAGTTTGAATATGAGTATTAAACTAGCTTTTTGAATAACCTATTCTATGTTTTTTAACAACGATTTGTAAAAGTGATTGGGACATTTTATTCTGTAGTTTTTGAAGATATATTTTGTTATGTATTTTGCGTTTCATACCCTGTTTCATGTACTAAAGTCAATCTAATAAAGCAGACTCTGGACTAATGAATAATGATACTAACAAAGTAATTAATTTAATTGGGACCACTTGACCACACAGGAACTCAGATGATTTATCATCATAATTTAAAGCATAATGTATGTGCTAGCTGATAATTCATTGCGTCACTTGGTTGTCGGGCTAGCCTTGCTCAAGGCTCTCAGCTAGACAAAGATATTAGACTATAAAAGCGGCAGATGTAACGAGAAGTGCATAGAAAACTTTGCGCTCTTGTCGTAATAAAACGCGTGTTATCTGCTTCATTTTATATTTTGCTGGCGATGAATAATTGATTTGACATATTCCAGCAACTCGTATCCAACATTAAAACATGATGATTGGGAGATTTTCGTATGAATACGGACAATGAGTGTTTTGATTTCCATACAGAACATAATAGTACGATTACTGATAATTGGAGGCTAAAGCAATTAATGACATACCTAAAATATGATATTATATTTTCCCAAAAGGCTTGATTATAATGACAAAAATCATGTTTTGATCTATTATGTATTTGTTTCGTGGCAACTTAATGACTTTTGCATGAATTTCATGAAAATAGCTGAAAACATTTACGATCATAGTCGATATTTAGTATAAGTCTAACAGAATCCAATGAAATGACCACCAAAGTGTTTGTATTTATGAATAAAAAAAATGTGCCAAATGACTTTTGAAAAACATGTGAAATTGCTAAGAAATTAGCAAAATAAGCACGGAATTCCATAAAATGTCGGATATTTTCCCAAGCAATATTATTACACTGTCCCACATATGCCTTTTTCGTGTTAGTGATCAGGTTTATCGGTTTTCAGCTAAGGTTTCATAGTTTCACAAAAATAAGTTTATTTCAATGTGCCAGAACTAGATCTGATAATATGGATGCACTTAACCGTGATCTTTAAGACTTCCTCATAAAATAATTGTTTCCCGCAACTACTTTCTTTTACCTATAAGATGATGATGGTTAAAGTGGATGTGGCATATGATTTTGATGTTTCAAGTTTCAATTATGTGGTTTAATGTGCGGAATCATACAGTTCCTTTTTTAACAACAACAAAAAACTCCTTCGTACCCGCTCTTGCAGCTTCTTGGTAGCACACACATTTTTGTAACCGCACACCATTTAAACATTAATTTCCTTACTTCTTGTGGCTATAGATTTGCTTGAAGAAAAATGAATGATTAGAAGGAGGTGTTAATTTCCGGAAAGGAATAACCTAACATCCAAGAGCCTGTGAGAAAAAAGATAAAATGCGTGTGCTTCAGTCACAACGACGAAACCAACTCCGGACCGATCAAGGCTATTACGTTACTGCGAATTGTACATTATTGATCGGTTTGCAATCGGTGCATTGATGTGACTGTGTCATTATGATCGGTCTATAGATTTGCTTGGTTGATAACGGTATCGATAGAAATCTTTTCGCTCTGACAAGAGAGAAAACGATAGATCAAAGCGCTGAGCTTGTTTACTTGTCATCAATAAATATGCAATATCAGCTCGCTCTCGTTATCTCGACATGGATCAGTGACACGTTTAATTAAAGTGATTAGGTGATGATATTACAGGCCTAATCATCATTCATCAAATTCAGGGTGTTTACGTGACCCTGCATGTCTTGTCGAATCTTGACTTTGTTTCCATTTTATAACATATCAAAAGAAGCAATAAACGATCAGCCTCAATCATAAGAATTAACATCGATGGGTAACCGGAAGCATACATATGATACTCGGAGGGGGGGGGGGGGGGGGGTGTGACCGTCCTCTTATGAATTTCAAGTGATACAAAGATGAAAGAAAATACACCTCTTTGTTCGTCAACTCAACCTATCAAAATACCTGAGAGTCGCATCTGGTATATCTCACATGCTATTGTAAAATGTGAAATATCCTTTCCCGCCATCTGCTTAACATCACAGTGATGCAAACGATCGCCATGGTGACTCTCATACAAGCGCATGGGGTTTTGGAGTATTTTCTAAAATGTATTCAAAATGAAATCAAGAAATATCGTGACTAATTTTAAATCAGTATGAACATAAGGACAAATGAAAATAATTATAATAAGTGAAAATCCTTAATTATTGGATTAAGAATCAATGATTGGATTTTTTGACAATTTCTTTAAATATATCCCCCAAATATCAGAATTTGGTAAGTTCAAAGCGAAGTCTTATAAACAATTTCGGGGATTAATTAACCTTTTGACACCATATAAGGCTTAATTTACGTGTACCTATTTGGCAATGAAAAGCCCAAAAGCTGCACATGTGCTTAAATGAGAAGTGGAAAGTATCAAACAGTTCAGTGACGTAAAATAAAAGATAATAAAGAAAAAAAAATGAGGAGGGAATTTAAGGAATAGGAGAAAAGAGGAGGAAGAAATTTAAAGAATAAGCAAAAGAAGTGTAACAAGAAAAATATAGGAAGATAAAGAAGAGGAGGAGGAGGAAGAAAAAGAGGGAGGAAGAGGATTTGAAGATAAATAGGAGAAGAAATAATATATCAAACAAGAAATGAGAAAAACGAGAATGAAGAAAAAAAAGGATAGGAGTGGGAGAAAAGATGTAGTAAGAGAAGAAGAATCAGAGGAAAAACAAGAATGAAGATGATGAGGAGAAGGAGGTGAAGGAGATCATAATTAACAAACAATAGCACCCCCCCCCCTTCCCTCGCTTCCCCTTTCTTCCCAAGAATTTTCATTTTCAATTTCCTCCATCCATCTGAAGACGAGTTGCAAGAAGAATACCACGGGGGAATCACACGAGTCAACCTAGAGGATATATTGGCTTTGCTTTCTCAAAATTGCCTGGATATGAAGCAAATGAGGGCAAAATTAATAAAAGAGTTCGCATGAGGACACCCAACGGGGCGGATGAAATTACGAACAGGCATCGTTTTCTGCGTATGGGACCAAACAGTGAATGTTACGCGTGTCAACCTTATACACAAAGGACGGTCTTCGTGTGTGTGCGACTGAGTGTGTGTGAGATTTTGAAGAGTGCGAGTGTGGGTGCACAGTGTGGGAGCGCAGGCTGTGTGCGTACGATGGCCTTCATCATAAGGGTATGAAGGGTAAGATGCGAGATTGGATGATATGTGAACAAGGTCAGTGTGTGTGTGTGGGCAGCCGAATGTGTGTAAGGGATCCTCGGAGTGCGAGTGTGGGGGAGCAGGTACGAGAGCGCTGGCTGTGTGCACGTCGGGTATCATAGGGTAAGATGAGAGATTGGTTAGAAGCTGTTTGAACAAATAAATCCACAATCTAAGGGATCTGGCTAGATCTATTCAGAATATTCGGTGGTCAGTATTGAATAGGCCTCGCTACCTTTCCACGAAACATAATTAATTTAGTAAACATGGTTGAGAAAGAAGTCGGTAACTTGTGTTTTGGCATTTGCGGTATAACCTTTTCAGTGAATACCTCAATGCCTACCTATCATGTCTATTGTCATGGGCTCAATGTCATTCACGAGCCGATGAAGTTCTCATCGAGGCGGCTTGGTTCATATTCAATTTATTGTTAATTTATTTCTACTATGTTATTTCTTCATCTGTAATCCATTTGTCAATATACTATTATTTTCAGTTTTATTAGTCTTGCTTTATTATCTTTTTAAATCTCTTAATCTTTTCATCTATCATGTTCATGCTCTAATTTTGTATGTATTGACTAGGTCTTCGTGATTTCAAAAAAAGAGAGAAAAACAAAAAAAAAACTTGCTTTTGTTCTGTCTTAGTTTTCATGTTCGTCTACGTGTAGAAGCAATGTGGGAATGTGCGGTGCTATGTGTGAGCGTGTGGGGACCATGAGTGTCGATCCCGGGGGATGGAGGCTATATCCCCCCAAAAAAGGAAAATCAGGTGGGGGATGGCCTGTACAATCATCCCCAATATTTCGAGGACATGAAATAAAAACAGTATATCTCCAGAAAAGAAAATCAATAGATTTATGAAAATACATAAAATCAATCAAAATTGACAACGGCAACACAGAAATACCAACCCCCCAAAAAGAAAAAAAAAAAGTTAATCCTATTTTTTCTGAAGTTTACACGTCTATTTTGAAAACAGTTAACGCACTCATCTGTATGTGATAAGTGAACTTCCCGATATAGGGTAATTTCATGAGCCATGAATAAATGCATATGTTTAGGCCCTCTCTCATTTCAAAGTTGCATAAAAGCAAAATTGGTTTAACAACAAATGTATTTTTTTATATGTTCTAATTTAAGGTCAAGTCCATCCGATAAAATGTTGATTTGAATAAATAGAGAAAAATCAAACTAGCAAAACGCGGTAAATTTCATCAAAATCGGATGTAAAATAAGAAAGTTATGACACTGTAAAGTTTTGCTTATTTTCCACAAAACAGTGATATGAACAACTCAAATGAGAAAGTTGATGATGTCCCTCACTCACTATTGCTTTCGTTTTTTATTGTTTGAATTATGCAATATTTCATTTTTTTTAGATTTGACAATGAGGACAAACATGACTGAATTATATAGTATTAAACAATGCTCATTCCGCAAGTTCAGGGAGGAATTAATCGCTGTTTCATTTGACAATGAGGAGAAAAATAGTATATTCCCTATTTGATATAATAAAATACCAAAGAAATAGTGAGTGGATGACGTCATCAGTCTCCTCATTTGCATACCCACCAGGATGTGCATATAACTGTTTTGTGAAATTAAGCAAAACTTCAAAATGTCATAACTTTCTTATTTTACATCCGATTTGATGAAATTTTCAGTGTTATGTTTGTTGGATTTTTCTCTTTTTATTCGAATCAAATTTATGTTGGGGTAGACTTGTCCTTTAATTTAGCAGAAGTTACACAAGTTGGGAATATAGCTTCATCATTTTTGAATAACATGATTCTTCCCTTTGCTCACTATCCTATAGTAGTGAGATCAATCAAGTATGGCAGGGTTTGCGATGAAATCAATGGCCAATGCAATTTATTTCACTTTTCAACAACAAAAAATATGCACTCTAAATTACAAGGATTTGTAAAAATGAATCCATTACGGCGATGAATAGTGACCAGTCAAATAAGTACGTAAAGATAAATGCCAGTTGTGGTAACGATCTCAAAATGACTTTTTACAGAATCTAATATAATGACCACCCAAGTGTCTGTTTGTATGAATAAAAAATATGTGCCAAAGGATTCTGGAAGAAATGTGTACTTGCTGAGAAGTAAGCAAAATAAGCGCGGATTCGGTCACTTCCCTCAGGTCTTTATTCCAGCAATAATAAAACACTGTCCCACGTGTGCCTATCTGTGTTGGCGATCTTCAGTGTGATCGTTTTTTCAGCTTAGATTTTATGATTTCACAAAGTTAAGTTTATGTAACTGTACCAGATCTAGATCCACGATAATATAGTAATACCTAACCTTGGTTTTACAGACTTTCTCACGAAATCATTGTTTTACTGCAACTACTTTCATTTAGCTTTAAACACACTTGCCTTTAATATGTTTGAAACTTTGAATGAACAAGCAGATTGAAGGGTAACGAAGCAATAATGCAAAGTCGTAAATTACACAGCCTCAAATTTCAGGCAATCCATTAAAATTTAAGCTTACGTTTTAACCTCTTCCAAGAAGATGATGACTGTATAGGCCCTAAATTTCACAAAAAAGATTTGACTTCTATGTAAAGTATTTGAAAAGTTTGAACTTTGAGGGTACTTCTATATTTTGTTTTTGACATGTTAACAATTATGTCAAAATCTGCCACAACATAAAAAATCATGTAACTATCTCATGTAAATGACATTAAGGCTTTACGCAGAACTGTATTTTCATGCTTTTACCTTATATGGTCAATAAATCTGTTCTTATTGGTTGTTTTAAGCACAATTACTTATGGTTTTCATTTTTCTGCCCATAATTTGAGTTGTTCTTTTTCCTGAAATAAAATACTTGTAAACTTGAAATTTGTTGTGTGTTACAATGTTTCGTAATTTATTAGTGAAAGTGGATTACAATATTATGGCCTAGAAAGTGATTTTATTATGCTCTAAAATGCGATTTTCGCGTATCAATTTCTTTAAAAATCACTACCGTGGGAGGGGGACAGGGGCGTCGATCCATTTTTCGGATTGGGGGGGGGGGCAAAATCATGAATCAACGTTCAAAAGGCGCTCGATCGTACAAAACACCCCCCCCCCACACACACACACATAGGCATATTATATATATGTATATATATATATATATACATATATATATATATATATATACATATATATATATATATATATACATATGTATATATGACTCATGAGATACAAATTAATGCGAGCGCGAAGCGCGAGCTGAAATTTTTAGTATACTGACCTTAAAACAGGAAAAGCGTACCTGTTTAGGACTGTTTGTATAGTAACTCATGAGGAGGATACATATCTCACTACACAGATAATGCGAGTGCCGAGAGCGAGCTGAAATTTATTTATATTCTGACCTGAAAGCTTGATATTCTAAGCATTTTTGGTACCAATGATTAAGATTGGTATCTGAAAGAACAAATCTCTCTTTAAAAGCTCGCATATTTCGATCTGAAAAAAATGACAGATTGATGGACTTTTTTTTTTAAAAGAACAAGATATATATCCAACAAAATATTATTGCAAATCGAAGCGGGAGTTATTTTGAGGGTTAGAACTGAAAACGGGATATTCTATTCACCTATTTAATCATGAAAAGTATGGGTTTTTGCTACAGAAATGATGCGAGCGCGAAGCGCGAGCTGAACATTTTTGTATTCCAATCTGAAAAGCGGACATTTCGAGCACGATTTGCAATAGAGAACGAGTTGTGTATCTCAATCTCGCTTGCTGAACATTACAATCTTATTTTATTTTTAGACATCTGGAATTATTGGGGGGGGGGCAAAACGATATGTTTGCCCCCCCCCAATATTTTCATTGGTGGGGCGATCGCCCCCCCCCCTGCCCCCCCCCCCCCCCCAGGATCGACGCCTCTGGAGGGGGATACCCCTCCCCCACACCCTCTCCGCTCGGTCGCGTCGTTCCCTCGCCGAGACTCAGACACCAACATCCCCTAATCATCACAATAAATCGACACCTATGGTGGGGACATCTGCGATTGTGTGGGGGGTAAGGGTGAGTATGTGTGTGGTATGTGTGATTGGCTCGCTTCGCGGGAATAACTCTTACTAGCAAGACGCATGAAAATATAAAACCCAAATTTGTGTGTAGGCAAACCTGTTTTTATTAAATAAATGTGCTTGTCCTCGACCACACTTTCTCTCGATATTGCGAGACATAATGAATAATAATTGCCAAGAGATTATAATGCTTATAAAGTAATAACAAGAAGTTGAATCGAACACTGTAGGCCTATTAATGATGTCCCAATACACTGTTTTCATAGTCAACCTGTGACGGTATGCATTCTCCGTTCAAATAGAATGAAGGGGACGCGAAGATACTTGACCTCAATTTGATTTAATGATGGTGATTATAGTAACGATAATCGGATAATATCTAGTACCTGGATTACAACGCCAATGCCCAGTGGATGTGGCCATCGGTGTCACTATATCACCACAGTCACACTGCCGAAAAGGGCTCCAGTCCGATCAAAGCTAGCCATGCAGTATGTCAGTTTCGGGTCGTTTTCGTCGGTGTAACTGTGGCAAAAGATAATGCTGACTACGCCATTGAGGTTAATTTAACTTAATTCCTGCTCTCCGTCCGAAATAATCGTCTCGAAGTCTTGATCCAAATTCCCTGGGAGTTTGCATACTAGAGACTGAGAAGGATGAACGGTCATTTCGAGCTTATTTTCCCGAGATTTTCAAAAAGAATAATACAGATCTGAATTATAGAACATCATTTCGCCACCCCCCCCCCCCTCCATTTTAACTGTTATCACTGAGATCATTTTAATTATGCTGTTAATATACACTGTCACGAGCGTTTGCAATGAATGCAAACAACACATTATTTAATAGATCATGTTTTATATTCCTTGATCAGAAAAAGTAGAATTTGCCATTTATGATCATTGTTTTGTCATTTTCATTCCTTATATTTTGTCAAATTCAATTTGACTTCTTTCGTACTTCTGATTTTCCTTTATAGTTTAGTATCAATTAAATAACATTAGTTCTTCAAAACGAAATATTGTCATTTTTTGTTTCACAGGAGCCCTCTTATTGATGAAGGGAGGTGCCCCTTTCCCACACACAAATATAAAAAGTACATTTGATATAAATTATAACATATTTCTATAAATAGCATATTGTGCCTTAATCCATCCTGACATTTTCGTGACATACATGTATCGCATTTAGAACATGTAGAAAGGTGGGAGAATAAAATTGGAGAGTGCCGTAAAATCATGTTCATATTGAAAATTTGTTTGAAAATTTTACATTCTAGAAGGGTTTTGTTAGAAGTCATGCATGTATGAAAAAAAAGGTTTTCTTGCTGGTTCGATGAAATGAATAACACGAAACGAAAAAAAAACCTCAAGATTTAAAGCCAATTTTACCGTGCCCACTTGAATGATTGCAAATACTTGCTCAAACTCATTTTTGCCCACCCGATCGCAAAGTCCCTATCAGATATCATGTTGACAACCAGCTTGAAATTTGAGAATAACGGATTTTTCTGTTCAGTATGCACAAGAGGTTGGCCTATAACCGGTAAGGAACATGCGGTGTTTTGCACGCATGCACTGACTCTCAGCACGCTTAATATCATTTATATACAGCTATCATGATATGATATAAATCATTTCGCAGTTTATTCGAAAACAAACAAGTGTATCTTCAGGCACGCGTGAGGTGAAATTCACGACCCGCATCACGAACTCTCGTGAGATTAAAAGGCATGCCTGGCATACCAGAAAAAATATGCCCCATTTACACAGAAAATTTTAACATCAAAAGTACGACAGGGTTAATAAAAGAGTTTCTACATTTCCACTCAGCGCTGGCGTGTAGATAAGAGTGGGGGCATGCCCCCCCCCCACACAAAAATAATCACGACTAAGAAAAGAAAGAAGGAGATAAAGAGAAACAAAAGTTTTGCTTGCTTGCTTCGCTATCTTCAACTTTTTAGAAGGTGTTCAGCCGTACGTCATGTTGCCCCCCTACTTCAATTTGTTTGGCTCATTGCGCTACTGCCGCTCAGCCTCTCAAAATGACAAGGGAGGGAGGGGGAGGTGCACCCCCTAAAATACTTTTGACTCCTATATAACACTGTTCATAACTACCAACCAGTGGTGTACAATTTGATAATTTTGGATTGCTGTTAAGAGACTGAGCGGCAGTGGCGTATCTAGGATTTTCCACAGGGGGGGGGGGGGGGGCAAATTTGTCCGCCACAAAATTTGACTAGCAAAAAAAGGTCTTCAACCACAAATAAAGGATTTCGTACCAGAAAAAAAATTGACAAGCAAAAAAAAAAAAGAAAAAAAAAAATCAACCACAAATAAAGGATTTCGTAACAGAAAAAATTTTGACAAGCAAAAAAAAAAAAAAGGTCTTCAAGACTCGTCAGGGGGCAATGATATGTCCCTTGCATGGGTTGTGACTCGTCAGGGGGGCAGTCTGCCCCTCTGCCCCCTCCCCCCCCCCCCCCGTAGGTGCTGAGCGGTACTTCACCACAACATGTATTCCTGTTTATGCAATTTTCAAGACTTTAATGGGGCCAGATTCCAGAATGACACAGAATATCAGGACCCGGTATTACAGAGGTGAATAATCCATTGCGAATTTGAAATAATCGTTATGATTGTTTAAAGGAGAATGAAACCCTTGAAACCAGCTGAATCCATATCAAAGAGAAAAATCAAAGAAACATATTGTTGAAAGTTTGAGGAAGATTGAATAAATAATAATAAAGTTATGAGCATTTGAATATTGAGATCACTAATGCCATGTAGATCCTCCCATTGGCAATGCGACCAAGATCTGTGATGTCACACACGTACAACTCCCTCATTACTTTAGTACTTATTTCACTTATATTCTCACTTTTATAGAGTCTATCACAAGGTGAGGTGTTCTCTTTATGAGAGGACATGTACAGAGGTTTCACAACATTATATCATTGATGAATCGTTTGTCATATATGATTAGAATGAGCAAAAAGAGATGTTTTGGGGTATCTTTTCAGTGTCCAAAAGGGGAGAGTTGTTCATCTGTGACATCATATATCTTGGTCGCATTGCCAATCGGAGGATCTCCATAGCATTAGTGATCTCGACATTCAAATGCTCATAACTCTTCTATTGCTAGTCCTATTTTACTCAAACTTTTGTTGATCTTATTCTTTGATTTTTCTGCTTTCACAAAAGCTAACTTGCTCCAAGAGTTTCATTCTCCTTTAACGGACCGTCTTTTTATAGTAAAACATTATATAACCAAAGTATGAATTTAAATCAATTTTATAGTAATGCCATCAAATTTTTCTGCACGGTATTATTGTTGGGTTATTTTTTCGCTGCATGAAGTGATTACTTGATTACAGGGATTGAGTAATTTCGTGGTGGTTCACGAAAATATCATGCTTCAGAAAAAGTAAAAAGTGGTAAAGTGCTATTGTCGTCATTATCGCAGCAATTCAGCGACAGATTATAACGTAAAATCCCGGGTGAATCCTATTTGACCTACATGTTTGCAAGTGTAAGTTGCAGAAGAAAAGTATGAAGTTAATCATTCCCTTTAAACGAGCGATTCACATTGATGATATGCCCGTTCTGATAAAATCAGAAAATAATTAGGAACAAAAATGTGAAAGTTTGATGAAAATCCATAAAAGAATAAGGAAGTTATGCATCTTAAAATTCTTAGTTTGTGACGTCATATGCGAGTAGCTCCCCCTATATCATATGATAACAATTCCACTAATCATATTATTTTTTTAAAGAACAAGGTGAAATATAAGGGGGTGTGAAATTGGGTGTCTGATGATACATCTACCGCTCAAATAAAATCACATTTGTTAGAATATGGCATTTTGTGGAATTCCTACCACACGGTATAATTATTGAGCAACTGCTCATCTGTGACGTCACAAAATCAAATCTTAAAAACTAGAACTTCGCTATTCATTGACGATATTTCATCAAACCTTAACTGATATTTTCCTCTATTTTTCCTTCCCTCATCAAAACCAACCTATCGCCAGTTTGAACTCCCCCTTTAATGCATTGAAAATACGCATAATACTCCTTATGCATGTTCTCCACCTTGCGAAATGACTTTAGATGCATTTAGAAGTCATTCGACTATCGATTTGTCGCCTTTCACCGGGCTAAACTCTTGGTCATTAAAAGCTTACATCTCCCGCGAGGTAAATTAATAGCCAAGCACCGATTGATGCGATAGTATAAGAAATATTGCACTCTAAGAGGCTTGAAAACAAGATATGTTTCTGAAATGTGGATGATAAAATTGTTGGACCATACTTAACGTTGTTTTATAGTGGAGCGGTTATGTGACAAAAAATGGCCAAGATGCTCGGATCTGGCAGAAAGTGTGAAATTTGGCATACAGGGGTATTTTTGGGCGCTGATTTCAAAAATTGCCGGCCCCAAGCGATTTGACCATTGGGTCGGCCGCCATTTTGAAATCCAAGATGGCCGCCATGAAAAATCATTAAATGTCATTTTCTTGCGTTTTACATGGCATGTGACACTGAAATTTGGCACATATGGAGATTTTGAGGCACTGATTTCAAATATTGCCGGCCCCCAGCAATTTGACCATTTGGCCGGCGGCAAAATGGCCGCCATATTGAAATCCAAGATGGCCGCCATGATATATTATTGCAATCATTTTCTCGAGTTTTATATGAACTGCGGTATTTAAATTTGACATATAGGCTTAATTCGGGGTGCTGATTTCAAAATTTGCCGGCCCCAAGCGATTTGACTATCGGGTCGGCCGCCATTTTGAAATCCAAGATGGCCGCCATTAAAAATCATTAAATGTCATTTTCTTGAGTTTTTCATGTCATGTGACACTGAAATTTGGCATATAGTGGTATTTTGAGGCACTGATTTCAAATATTGCCGGCCCCCAGCAATTTGACCATTTGGCCGGCGGCAAAATGGCCGCCATCTTGAAATCCAAGATGGCCGCCATGATATATTATTGCAATCATTTTCTCGAGTTTTATATGAACTGCGGTATTGAAATTTGGCATATAGGCTTAATTCGGGGTGCTGATTTCAAATATTGCCGGTCCCAAGTGATTTGACCATCGGGTCGGCCGCCATTTTGAAATCCAAGATGGCCGCCATGCATATCGAAAAATAAGACCCCAAATTTCTTCTCTCTTTCACTGCAAACGTTCGAGTGCACGTAAGCGTATCACCAATACATAAAGACAGGCACGTCGATAGGGGTGCATGGTAGATATTCATGTAGGGTGAACAATGGGTGCGAAGGGTGACCGTTGTTGTATGAGCTTGATTTCACCCTCCCTGGAATACACTACCGTATTCCACCACACAGATTTGTCATGGTACTATATCGCCAATCCTTCTTGCTACGAGTCTGAAACTGCGTAGATTTCCCGTTTTACAGGCAAAACGATGGGAGCTATATCGCATATGATATGATATTTCAACAACTGAACTTCTCTTGCAAATTATATATCGTGGAATTCATAATTTTTCGACAAGAAAATGTAAAATTTTGAGCTAAACAATGTATATCGTCATGGGTTCGATGGCTAAAAATGAAACAAAATTCGTGCCTGGAACGTGTGGTATGGGCACATGCATATATTATTGTGGTCTTGGGTGAAATTATGTTATGCGTCTTTTGATTAGATGGTAAATAACGAATTGTTTTCCAGCAATCAAAATATATGTATCATCAGTCGAAAGAGAAGACAATAAGCTTTCTTTTGGCGTCCGAGTTGCTTTCTACACGTGTGTTAAGTTTGATGGCATCGCCCACAACTGGGATTTCCCTGTGATCTCCATAGACTTCTCTCGAATTCAGTAATGTTCATCCAATTTATGGCAGCCATCTTGAAATCCAAGATGGCTGCCATAAAAAAAATCATTAAAAAAAGAAAGTATCATAATTATAACGTAGTTATTATTTTGAAATTTGGCAATTTTGGATAACCATCGTGTGTTCGACAATCTGACAATGGGAGCATGTTCGCCTCTCAATCGGGAGATCGGGAGTTCAAGCTCCGACAGCATCAGACCAAAAGATGTTAAAAGAGGGGAGTTGCTTCTAACCTGTTTGGCGGTCAACGAATTAAAGGGAAGTTCAACCTGACAAAAAGTTTATTGAAACAATAACAGAATAAATAATGAAAAAAATAGTAAAGGTTTGAAATTCCATCAAATATTTAAAAAACTATTGGAATTTCATTTGGTGTATTTGTGACGTCAGATGCAAGCAGTTCCCCCATGTTTCTTATAGTACAAAATCAATGAAATGTAGACTCCTAAAAAAAAGAAAATGTTTTTTATTGAAGCCTCAGTATATCAACAAACAAATGATTTCACACCCGCTCCAGAAAGAAAAAAAATACCCATGATGAACCATTTATGCATTTTATGTCGCACAACATAATGGGGCAGCTGCTCGTACAGTAGCCTATATGACGTCACAAATCAAAAACTTAAAATTCTAATATCTTTGATGGATCCACCAATATCTTTTTTATATCATATTTTCTTTTGTTTTTAAAACAAACTTTTCTCCGGGGTGAACTCCCCTTTTTAAGGGATAGAGCAACGTCCGATGTGGCGCTGCTAAGTTGCTGCCGGGCTCACGATCTACAGGGTATGGGCAAAATAAATTTTCGGATTATTTCTGTTACTGAATTCTATTTTGAACAATAAAATGTGTATTATTATCATCCATCATTAATATTAATTTCATCATCATCATCATACCACTATAACCATCAGTACTTCAAGTCTGGAGCAGTTTTCTTCATGTTGATTTGTAATAAAATATTGCAATTATTGCAGCAATATTCTAAAACCAGCAGTCCAAAAACCTGCCTGTATGTCTAAAATGCAGTGCCTCAAATTATTTAAAACCAAGAAAATGATTTTGATGAATTTTCATGACAGTCGATCTTCTCTAGATTTTAAGGTGGTGGCCATTTTGCAGCATATCTATTGGACAGATTACTGGGGGCATTTTCAATATCCCTAGATGCCAATAAAATAATACGTTACGTGATACCAGATAAAGTGATTTTTTTTCAATGATCTTTTATCATGGCAGCCATCTTGGATTTCAAGATGGCTGACATTTTGCTTCTGACTCGGGATCAGATCACTGAGGGCCAGCAATATTTGAAATAAGCACCCCACACTCCGTCGATATGTCAAAGTGCAATACTGCAGATCATATGAAGAAATAATTTACAGCCTCTCAACAGAAAATGACTGTTCCGGATGGTTATTATTCAGAGAAAGCCACTTCAAATGTCTAACTGCAGAAGAAGCTAGCTGGTTTGTGTATGTATGGTGCTTCATACTTACGTAACATCTATATCAGCAATTAAGGGTGCCAAGGTATTATAATCCTTGCAACGGACAAAGATGTGGTTGTGTTGGATTTGTTTTCAGTGCCTATACAATGGGTTTTACTCACCATTATAATGTTGTACATCATTCAAACTTGGTAACCATATTGGAATTCAAAATAGCATCTATTTACTATGTTCTTTTCATTGATCAAGGATGCAAAGATCAAGTTATTCTCTAAATTTAAAGTGTAACATGCCATACGTAAGACTTGAGCAAATTATCTTTCATGGCGGCCATCTTGGATTTTAAGATGGCGGCCGTTTTGCCGCTGACCTGAAGGTAAGATTGCTGGGGGCCAGCAATATTTGACATCAGTGCCTCAAAATACCCCTATATGCCAAATTTCAGTGTCACATATCATGTAAAACTCAAGAAAATGACATTTAATGATTTTTCATGGCGGCCATCTTGGATTTCAAGATGGCGGCCATTTTGCCGCCGACCAAATTGTCAAATTGCTGGGGGCCGGCAATATTTGAAATCAGTGCCTAAAAATACCCCTATATGCCAAATTTTAGTGTCACACGTCATGTAAAACTCAAGAAAATGACATTAATGATTTCTCATGGCGGCCATCTTGGATTTCAAAATGGCGGCCGACCCGATGGTCAGATCACTTGGGGCCAGCAATATTTGAAATCAGCACCCCAAATTAAGCCTATATGCCAAATATCAATACCGCAGTTCATATAAAACTCGAGAAAATGATTGCAATAATATATCATGGCGGCCATCTTGGATTTCAAGATGGCGGCCATTTTGCCGTCGACCAAATTGTCAAATTGCTGGGGGCCGGCAATATTTGAAATCAGTGCCTCAAAATACCCCTATATGCCAAATTTCAGTGTCACATGACATGAAAAACTAAAGAAAATGGAATTTAATGATTTTTAATGGCGGCCATCTTGGATTTCAAAATGGCGGCCGACCCGATGGTTAAATCGCTTGGGGCCGGCAATTTTTGAAATCAGCGCCCAAAAATACCCCTGTATGCCAAATTTCACACTTTCTGCCAGATTCGAGCATCTTTTTCACATATCTACTGGACTATTATGGGACAGTTGGGAAGCATTATCTGGGAATGAACATCTCCTAAATTGGATTCGCCTTTTAAATTCCCCTAAATGCTGTATAAATTTAAAACAAACTAAACAGTTCAAAATATTTTTCATTTAAAACAATAATATTGCATATCAGAATATAAAGAAGAGTTTTTTTTAAGAAAGTGTAAGTATGAGTGTAGTGTGTGTTCTTTATGCGTGAGTGCATTGCTATTTTACGTACTGTACGCAGGTGCGGATCTTACTTTTTCCAAGAATGTTTGACCGAGAAATTTGACAAGCAAAAAAAGAAATGGGGGCTTCACTAAAATGAAGGTCACTTTGGTACCGAGAAATTTGACGAGCAAAAAGGAAAAGAGTTTCACTACCAAATGAAGGTAATTTTGGTAACGAGAAATATTTATACAAGCAAGTTAAAATAAATGGATTCACTATAAAACGAAGGTAATTCGGGCTTGGCTCCAAAATGTAGGTCATTAGTTTTTTTTTACTTGGCAACTCAAAGGGGGGGGGGTTAAACCGCCTACCCCCCCCCCCCTTAGACCCGCCACTGGTACGTTTGTATGTATATGCATAAGAAATCAATTTAAATCTAAGAACAATATTATACAGATATTGACTGATGGGGTGTGTAATATAAACATTCTTTGGACCGCCGAATTTATATTTTTCCGAGGGGTTATATTTTTCCCGAAGCGCGTAGCGCTCAGGGAAAATATGATCACGAGGGAAAATATAGATCCTTTAGGCGGTCCAAAGAATGTTGATTTTACACACCCAATCAGTCAATATCTTTTATATTAGATAGCCTAGATTATTTATCTAGACTCTAATTTGTAAAGAAACTAACGTTAGACCTAGGCCTACATTAAACTAGATCTAGATCTACATAAGCCTTAGAACTAACATTAAATATAGAATGTACTTACCAGATCCATTCCTTGCAAAAATTCCAATTTCAACAGAAATAAAGCCAACAGCAAAAATAAGGAAAACAGTCCTAGTGGTAGTCTCAATTCCAATGAAATTCCAATTGTTCCAACTGTTCAACGTATAACAACAAACACGAACGCAACATATTTACATAGGGTACGATGCAGTATTGTCTACTTGTTTATTATGTTTACAGTACACTGATGGAAGTGGTACTGTATGACCCTTTTCTGGTCCACATCCAATTTGTTTGATACAAAATTCATTTGAGGCGAGGACTGTGAGTCCGGTACAGGTCCAGGACACAGGGCTGACCGAGATCCATGTTGATTCTGAGCCGTAACATCAGATGCACAAAATTGGGGATGAGATATATCAGGACTAGATGGCGGCCTGCTGGTTGTACAAGGTTTTCCTGAGGCTGATGACTTGGTCCAGGACCCAATGTGGATCTCTGTAGATCCTGAGGCTGAGTCATAACATCAGGTGCAGATTCTGGAGGTGGATGAGATGGGACAGAGCTACATGTAGGTGGTGGCCTGCTGACTGTACATGGTGGTCCTGATCTTTCTTTTGCTGGACCAGATCCAGGACCAGGACCAAACTAGCACAATTAGACCTTGTACTACTTGGACTAGAAAGCCTAACTTTTGGCTGACATTTCTCTGACAAGCATAAGCTCATTTGTCGTTTGTGTCCTTCGTCAACTCGAGAGTAATGTTTAAGACTGCTCTCACTTTTATGTCCTGAAACCGACATGAGTATGCCTGGCCTCAAATCCTTGCTCATCTAACGTAGTGATAGTTGTGGCTCTAATGCAATGGCTCGTGTAGGGCCTTGACGTGTTAGCTTCAATGCTAATGCTTTTCATTTTGTTCCCCAATGCATTCTTACCAACAACCTGATGATCATACCATGGCACATTTTGTTGGTCTTGTTCTACTGTCCCTGGTCCTGGACCGCTTCCAAGTTTGACATTTTCTCGAGGCGCACTTGATTTTGGTCGTTGCCAAAAATATGGAAAATCACGATTCAGATGCGAAACATATTCACAGAACGACTTGACGGGACAATTTTCATCCTTCGTCTCATACATCCGACCACATTGGCTCCTTGAGTCATCATCTTTGTCTCCTATGTGGTTTTTAGTCAGCTTATCCTTCGCAAGATGAACATATCTCCTGTTGCTCGAATCTGTAGCAGTAGCGAAGTCGTCTGTCCTTAGATCCTTAAGATTATCCCTGCCTCTGTTACACAGGTGTAACATTAGATTAAAAAACACAGCATTCTGGAGACCTCTCGGAGTAGAACGGTCCAAGGCTCGCGAAGTCATTATTTTTTTTAAGTCTTCCTTACTAAAAGGATCCTTGTGTGTAATTGAACCCTTTCCCTCAGCTTTCAGTTTATGGAGGACTGCAGCAAACATGTCGTTTGCACGTCTAAATTCAACACTGTTCACAATGTCCATTGCCTTTGTTTTAAGAAAGTGCCTCTGGAGACCATATCGTATTGTGATCATGGAACTCTTTGCGTAACATTGGCCATTTCCCCGCCGCACCTCTGCGTAGAATGATCGAATGCACTCTCACATAACTCTTGCTCCGAGTATTCCGTCTCCACTTTTCCAAAGTCAAGAGACTTTGCCCTACAATAGCAACTGAATATATATATCGCCTGTTTCACAACGTTCTTAGTAGATTTAGAATCCTTATTGTCCAAAAGCTGGTCTAATTCCTCATTGCTCATTAGCACAAATCTAGGCTCCATTTTGAAGTATTGTTGAATTAAACTGGGGCTGGACCTGGACCGGACTCACTGCACTAAGTACTACATCACTTTTAAATTACGCGGTACTATATCGGCCCGAAAATTTATTGCAATATTGATATCGAGTTTTGATTGATTGCAAACGATAGCTACTTAAGTCCCACCTATGTTATTTTCGTGTAATTGGTAACATCTAATCCAAGAGAGGGCGCCAGACACGTAGAATAATATAGGAGTAATATAATATAGGAATAATATAGGGTAATATAGGAGCGCCTTGAGCACCTAACAAGGTGGATATGTGCGCAATATAAATATCCTATATTATTATTAGAAAACATATTCATGGACCAGCTGGTCAATATATTCATCGAAGGTGGACCGGCTGGGAAAATACACTGATTTCGATCATATCACGCGACGCGCAATCGACCAATCGCGCTTGGCTATCTGTCTTGGCTATCTAATATATAGTTTTATTTCAAATTTCATTCTCAGAAATTGATGGTTCTGTAAACTCATATCAGTCATATTATCCTTCAAAAAATCCCCAAGAAAACCAATATTAGTTGATTAATTGATTAATAATATATTCAAAATAACCACCAAGAAAGAAATATTAGCACTTTCAAAAGACATTGATCAACATGATAAAATAACGGTCAATTATGTGAATCAATATTATCGTTCAATAAATCAACAGAAAAAATATAAATATGGGTCTCATATGCGCTTTAAAAAGAAGACTAATAGTGAATGTCATCAATATACGATAACTCGAACGGCAGGTTATTTTGATGACGAGGAGTTCAACGGCAACCCATTTAAATTTGACTTAATTTAGTTTTCAAAGAAATGAAATAGGTGTAGTGGAGACCTACCCAACTCATTACTTTATATTAATTTATCTTTTCCCCTTTTCTTCCTTTTTAGACATTAAAAAAATATATATATATACTTTCACGTAGGCCTACGTTTAAAGGAATATTTAAAACAGATTTACAAATGTTCTCTCCTGACTGTAGTCCCTAAGGGGCTGCTTCTGTAAATAAAAAAGACAAAAAAAATAAGTAGAGCAAAATTCGGCTTTGGGGATTAGAATATTTAATGATTAATGCTGAAAATGCTTTGCCGTAGTGAATTAGTAAACTACAGATCACATGATAAGAGATGGAATTGGAAAGCATGTTTTGAGGTTTAAAGAGGATGACACACCTGAATCTTTCAGCCAGCGTATGCCGAAGATTATAGGCTATCGCAAGCCGTTATCTTAATCCAATTTCTTCATCTTAATAATTGCCTTTTGATAACAATCCAAAAGGATTCGTCATATATAGAAAGAATTAATTCTTGATATGTTGTGCTGTATACAAAATGCAATGTTTGATATTAAGGATGAAAATGGTTGCTATCTCGAAATTGGATTAAATGAGAAAACGGCTGGCTACACGTACAGTACGTCAGTATAAGGTGACGATGATGAAACAAAAATAAAAGAAAAGAACAAAAATAAAAACAAAAAAGAGAAAAAAGAGGAAAGAAAAAAAATCTGCAAAATATTAAAGAAGCTGATATTAAAAAAGAAAACGTGTGGGAAAACAGTCAACTGCTTTTACAAAGCCAATGAAAGAACAAATATGAATATTTTGTCACAATTGAACCTCTTTAAAGGGAAATTGCTTACCAAGACCGTGCTCCATCCATAATTCATAGTTTCATGTGGTTTTTTTTTGCCTTCTTCACTAATCCTTACCCTCGCCTGTATTAATGGACCAGTGGGTGGGGATCTTTCGATAGTTAAAGTTTGAATAAAGAAGAAAACAGTTTCTAAAGCATGTCCTTAAAAAAATTTACAATTGATTCAACCAGTCCCAACTATTGGCATGATTGAAAGCAAGCAAATTTCAAATTCTTGAATAACTTTGTTAGTTCAAATTGTTTTCTAAATAGGAACGAACGTAAGCATCATTTTCTTCACATATCA
Source organism: Lytechinus pictus (assembly GCF_037042905.1). Taxonomy (NCBI): domain Eukaryota; kingdom Metazoa; phylum Echinodermata; class Echinoidea; order Temnopleuroida; family Toxopneustidae; genus Lytechinus; species Lytechinus pictus. The sequence goes on along the minus strand of NC_087253.1, from coordinate 16,627,256 downwards.
AATGCTATAACTTTTTATTTCTGAAGGGAAGCTGTTTACATTTCAAAATACAGGTAAGAGTGGAAGATAGGCCTATATTTTATATAGTGCTAAATTACCCTTTTATGGCTTGGACACAAATAACGAGTCCCCTGAGCTGCACATACGACCATTATTGCGACAAAAGAAATTGTAGGATAGCCATATGTCTGACTAAAGAAAAACTCAATGCCATTCTTACGAAAAACGAGCGAATTCTAGGAACATTTTTAAACCGAAAATAATTTCATTTCTCTAGAAGTACTCGAGTTGTTCTTATAGTTTAGGAGATAAAGGGCTTTATTCAGAATTTTTGATGGGGAAGGTTTGACAAGCTTATCCGGGGTAAAATTGTGTGCTGATTCCAAAAAATGTCAGTCTTATTGACCGTACTCACGACATTTTAGCCATTTTGGCCAATTATTGACCAAAAATGACAAATTTGACCACTCTTTGGAAAATGGTCCCTTAACAGAATGCATTTGTAACCACATCCAATTAAAAGGGTCTATCCTAAGCAAAAATGCACCCAGATTCCAAATAAAGTGGTTTCATTTTCCAAATCACACTAAAAGTGGTCATTTTTTTTTTTTTTTTTGGACCAAAAATGACAATTTTCATGATTTTTTTGTCCGAAATGTGTTACAAACATTGATCAGAACAAAGATTGGATGTCTTTAAAAATCCACATTTATTTTTAAAATGTGCGCTGGATCATAACAATCAACCTCATATAATTTATTCTGTCAGTTTTGACCTATAACGGTCATTTTGGGTACTTCAGACATAAACTGACCATTTGCGCAGTTATGCATTATAAACTGTGCAAATCGACAGGAATTTGAGGTCTTCAGCATGTATCTTCTTAATGGGATTGCATTTAAAGGTCTATCCTGTGTAGAATTTTATGCTGATTCCAAATATATCAGTCTTAATGATCCTATTTAAAAGCTTATGGGCATTTTGGTCATTTATGTGTCAAAATGACCAATAATACAAATTAAATTTATCCAAAAATACTTCGAATGTTACCAGAATCGTTACAAGGGTGTGCTGTGACACTTAACATTGGTGTATTAATCCTTAAATTGAACATCTCAAAATTATTTTTACTTCATGTAACTTATTCCATCAGTTTTGACCTATGAAGGTCATTTTTGGTACTTTAGACATAACTGACCATTCGCGCAATTCTGCATAATAAACTGTGCAAATCGACAGGAATTTGAGGTCTTCAGCATGTATCTTCTAAATGGGATTGCATTTAAAAGTCTATCCTGTGTAGAATTTTATGCTGATTCCAAATATATTACTCTTAATGACCCTATTCAAAAGATTATGGTTATTTTGGCTTCTTTTTGGCCCCAAAATGACTAATAACATAATTTATCCAATAATACTTCGAATGTTACCAGAACCATTACAAGGGTTTGCTGTGACACATAACACTGGTGTATGAACCCTTGAAATTGAGCATTTTTACTACCTTGGTCATTTTGTCCACCTTGACCCCGGGCTTGACCCCTGCCCAATGTGTATGTTAATTCACCCTATAGCGAACATGATGAGGATAAATTCAGGATTGCGTTAATATTAGCATCAGTTATTGTTAAATGGGGAAAGTTTGAAAGCTTTTGGGTGAAAATCAATACAATGATTTCATATAGTCCAGTGTTATTGGCCTAACTATTGGACCATGTGGTCCTTTTGACCACTTTTTACTCAGTGACCAGTGACCACTCATACTTTGATGAAAAAAAATGCTTAAATGTTGGTCAGTGTCATTATCAGCATGAACTACCAATAATCGGTGAAGAGTGTTGATAAATGTGATGAAATCCTTTACATCGAGTATACATAAGGTTGTTTGACCACGCACTCTGGTTATTTACCATTAGTAATGTTATATTGAAATCAATAAGTATTTTGTCACTTATTATGATTGATTATAATACATCTTATTATCAATAAAGAGCGACAACAACATTTGAATCCGATTTGATACATTCAAATGTTATTGGTCATTGTTGGGACCAAAAGTGACCAAAATGAGCCCTAGCTCATAAAGGAATTAATCTACTTCATAAAGTTTAGAAATATGTCCTAACATTGAATTATGCTAAAATGTCTCATTCCTGAATTTGCCTCCCCATATATATGAAGTTTCCATTTATAGCTACATTGTGGTCAAGGTGGCTAAAATCATGAAAATTACCACAGTGCATGGTCAAACAACGTTATGAATACTCGATGTAAAGGATTTCATCACATTTATCAACACTCTTCACCGATTATTGGTAGTTCATGCTGATAATGACACTGACCAACATTTAAGCATTTTTTTTATCATCAAGCATTAGTGGTCACTGGTCATTGAGGAAAAAGTGGTCAAAAGGACCACAGGGTCCAATAGTTAGGCCAATAACACTGGACTATATGAAATAATTGTATTGATTTTCACCCAAAAGCTTTCAAACTTTCTCCATTTCTCCATTTAACAATAACTGATGCTAATATTAACGCAATCCTGAATCTATCCTCATCATGTTCGCTATAGGGTGAATTAACTCACACATTGGGCAGGGGTCAAGCCCGGGGGTCAAGGTGGACAAAATGAAGGTAGTAACAATACTTTGGGTATGCTCAATTTCAAGGATTCATACACCAGTGTTATGTGTCACAGCATACCCTTGTAATGATTCTGGTAACATTTGAGGAATTATGTTATTAGTCAATTTTGGGCCACTAGAGGCCAAAATGACCAAAAGATTTTAAATACGGTCAATAAGACTGATTTATTTTTAATAACCATAAAATTGTACACGCATTCCCATCTTATAAGGGAGGAAAATAATACACACTGAAGACCTCAAATTCCTGCCTATTTGAACAGTTTATTATGCAAAACTGCGCGAATGGTCAGTAATGTCTAAAGTACTCAAAATGACCCTCATAGGTCAAAACTGATGGAATAAGTTACATGAGGTCAAAATACTCAGCTTTTGAGATGTTCAATTTAAAGAATTAATACACCAATATTTGGTGTCACAGCACACCCTTGTAACGATTATGGTAACATTCGAAGTATTTTTGGATAAATTAAACTGATGCTATTGGTCATTTTGAGGACCATAAGTGGCCAAAATCACCATAAGCTGTTAAATAGGGTCATTTACAGTGATACATTTGGAATCAGCATAAAATTCTACACAAAATGGACCTTTGAATGCATTCCCATTTTATAAGGGAAGGAGATAAAACACGCTGGAGACCTAAGTTCTTACGTATCTGCACAGTACATGAATTTAAAACCGCGCTACTGGTCAGTTATGTCTAAAGTGCCCAAAATGGCCCTCATAGGTCAAAACTGTTGGAATAAGTTACATGAGGTCAAAATACTCTCATGATGTTCAATTTAAAGATATAATAAACCAATGCTTGGTGTCACAGCACACCCTTGTAACGATTCTGGTAACATTCGACATATATTTTGATAAATTGAACTGATGTTATTGGTTATTTTGAGGGCCATAAGTGGCCAAAATTACCATAATCTTTTGAATAGGGTCATTAAGAGTGATATATTTGGAATCAGCATAAAATTCTACACAGGATAGACCTTTAAATGCAATCCCATTTAGAAGATACATGCTGAAGACCTCAAATTCCTGTCGATTTGCAGTTTATTATGCAGAATTGCGCGAATGGTCAGTTATGTCTAAAGTACCAAAAATGACCTTCATAGGTCAAAACCGATGGAATAAGTTACATGAGGTCAAAATAATTTTGAGATGTTCAATTTAAGGATTAATACACCAATGTTAAATGTCACAGCACACCCTTGTAAAGATTCTGGAAACATTCGAAGTATTTTTGGATAAGTTTAACTTGTATTATTGGTCATTTTGAGGGACATAAATGACCAAAATGACCACAAGCTTTTAAATAGGGTCATTGAGACTGATATATTTGGAATCAGCATAAAATTCTACACAGGATAGAACTTTAAATGCAATCCCATTTAGAAGATACATGCTGAAGACCTCAAATTCATGTCGATTTGCACAGTTTATTATGCAGAATCCGCCAGGCTTGAACAGAACTTGGTAGCCGATAGACCGTTTCACAACTGCAACATGGTCGCACTTGTCACATCGTAGGAAAGAAAACCTGTTAAATTAAAATTTTCAAAATTAAAGGTGTTTTCGCATTCGATTGCAGCGTGTTGATTCAGTGTTTCCTCCTCGAAGCAGGCCTGCGTTCTAGATCTTCACGGACGTAATTCCAGCTGACACCCGTCACAGCTAGGTGTAACACCAGAACCAGCAAGATAGGTCCTTTTATGGTAGTTTTTGCTTCTAATTTGTTACCCATGCATGAACCATGCATTTTATATACGTTTACAATGGCTTTTCAATTTGCCAATTAACCAGCTGATGTGGTTGCAAAAATTCGGAAATTGCACACGCATTAAAAGAAACTAGTTTCCGTCAAATGTTTTTTGTTCACTGTGTATATAACTGAAAAGGTTTATATGGAAGATATCGTCATACATTATTAAAAGAGAATACAGTTCCGCCGTATTCAGATCTAAATTTCGCATCTGTCTCATAGACAGAATTTTGAATTTTTATGATTCGTGTTATTTTTATTATTCATAACAATCCCCTCATAGCTTACTCAAATAAATCTAATGAAACATCGTCTCCATTTGTTCCAGTTTGCGAATTACAACATGGTTGTGTGAACGTAGCTCATAGTGACTGCGAAAGGTTGTTCATCATGCCCTTGACTAGTGTTTTCCGAAGGCATTGGTATCACCAATATTCACAAATTGACTAAATTCTGTTGAAGGTCACATGTCCTGCACAGAGAACATCATGCAGGACTACAACCCTTTCAGCCGTTGATACTACGTTCTTGTTTTGTTAGGGGTTTTTCGCTACTAATCATGAATGTGATAGCATTTGGTAAAGTGTTTTGAGGTAGACTTTCTCGTTCAATATAATAATATCGCTAAATATCATGTAAAATGAACAATACATGTTTCCACTCCCCAAACCTCCCCTTCCCCACGTTAATTTCGTTTAAAAGTAGACCCTGACTATATGACGCTGATTAACAGGGGTCCATGACATTTGATCCGGCGACAATTGCTCCGCTGCATGCAAATTCCCCACATTAATCATGTTAATGGAATGACCAACTTCAAACCTAGATTTAACACTATACCCTATCCTAAAACTAACCCTAAGCCTAACATAAGACCCTATTGCAACCCTTACCCTAAATCTTAGACGAAATAAAGCCCAGATGAAGTGTCGCCGGAGCAAATGTCTTGTCACCGTTTGACAGTGGTCATATCGAAAGAGGGTTTATCACTTTGGTAATTTGTCAAATTGCATTTTTGCAGTGGCTGTCATGGGACCAAAGATGGACACGCAGGATGATGGTGATACGGGAAGTGGTATTGCCGAAGGGACAGCGGAGAAAGCCATTCAAGTCAATATGCTGTTGAGACAGGATTCATCAAGGAGATTTGTCCCACCTTTGAGGTAAGTGGGAGAGAAAGAGGGGGGGTGTTTGTTTCACCTTTAAGGTAAGTGGAATGAAAGGAAGTGATGGTATGTAAAATATTGAAAGGAGAAGAGAGGAAGGGAGAGGGAGAGAGAGAAATAAGAGAGAGAGGGTGGGGTTGGAGAGAGAGAGGGTGGGAAGGGAGAGGTATGGAAAAGAGTGAAAGGGAGAGAAGTGAGCAAAGGAACAAAACTGCTGTAAATAGTATATTTTTTTGTATAACGAATGGAAAATATAGCTCGTGGTTGTGAATATATTTTAACTCGTTCATAACGAGATTCATTATGTAACTGAAAGAAAATAATTGCTTAGGACAGATAACACTTGGAATTCCTTAAGAACGCCACATGTCCATAATGCATTTGCATTCGTGCAATGCTTTCGACACTATATAATTGAGTGATCTATAGAGTCGAAAGCATTGCATAAAACAGAATTAGAATAATGGAACAGAAAGATATGTATTTTAAAGCACTGGAGGTAATCATACTTTCAATATTAAGGCATACATGTGCTTGATCAGTTTAATCCTTTCGAGAAATCTTAAAGTTACCCTGAGTGAAACGTGTAAGCTATCGGTTTCTATTCCCGATAATATGTTAACCATGTTGACTAATTAGAAATTCCCAAACACGTCTAATTCATCTGCTTCGTCCATCTTAATCTAATATCAAGGCGCTCTGTCACACTATCTGCGCTCAAATTCGATTTAGTAGGGCCCATCATTGTAGATACACCAACGACTTCATCAAACCTTACTTTCCCCGAAGAAACAAGTCACCTAGGAAAGGAAGATCCGTGCTGCCGTATATATCATCCAAGTTTACTCTGCTAACGCCGGGCTAGTTTTTTTTAATGAATAAATCCTTCGCTTTTCCGCGTCTTTTGAGGGAGATTAAAAAACTGGGAGCAAATCTATCCGCCGCAGACTCCTACATTGACACTAATATTCTAAGACGGTGCTGACATTTTAGAAGGTCTGCAGAAATCACAAGAGGCGCGTTTCTATACGACATGATTCTTTGTCATGCAGTTAAACGTGCAAACATCGAGGATGGAATTTCATTAGATATTTATTTTCTTCAGGCCTCAAATATTCCTTTAATAGAGGATCATAAAAGACTAGATCGCATGTCCAACTTGTGCTGTCACAATATTGTATTTTTAGAAAAAGATTACACTTTTACTACACCTACTTGCTAGTCATTGGCGATGGAAATGACATTTGGCGGTGGAAATGACATTTGGAAAGTATCATGTTACACAATGCGTTCAGAGAACATGCTGAAACTGTTTAATTTTGAGCTCTTACTTTCGATTTGCAAAAAATATTGGAGAATAAAGGCATAATACGATAGATCTACCTTTGGTGAACTAAAATGATGATTGCTTCTTTTACGGGGAATTCCCCTTCCCGATAATCCTAATAATTACAATACATATCCCAGGAAATGACAAAATTTTATGTTCCCCGACATTTAGAATGAGAAATTGTTAAAAATGTAGGTCGACTGCACGTTCGATCATCCAGGAACATGAATAATGGATTAGAAGAAAGATTTTAAACAAAATGATGAGAAAGAATATTTCGAGATAATGAGAATGAAAGAGCTGGAAAGGATTAAGACGAAGAAGAAATATGTAGATGAGATTGAGATTAAGGAAGGGTGTGGAGGAAGAAGAATAAGAAGAAAAAAAGAGTGGCAAAAAAGCAGGAATAAAAGAAAGATAATAATAAGAAAAAGACAAAGAAAGAAGTAAAAGAAGGCCGAGCAGGGGAAAGATGAATCATGATACAAGAAACAGATTGAGAAACCGAGAAAAAGAGTATGTTTTGATGACTTTCCCGAAGGTGTCGACGACGATGATGGTGATGATGATGATGATGGTGATAATGATGAAGGTGATGGTGGTGAAAATGATGATGACGACGTCTATGATGACGATAGTGACGAAGGTGGTGGTGGTAGTGATCTTGTTGATGATGTTATTGATGATTAATATACTGCTTAACCCTATACTTAATATTTTAGGCATTATATGGATTGTACCTATTTCTGCATACTTCCATGCCTACCAGCGGCTGATGAACTCGGCATGGGAGATTATAGACGACCTTTCGCCTAAATCTCCCAGGCCTATATGCCTGGCATTTTGACCAATTACATCTCTCTCCGAAAGGCCATTTTTACTTATTCTAGCATTGCCTTAACTTATGCATTTCCAACGGAGTATATACAGTTATTGAAGACAGGATATACGACGAGTGATTTCTTTTCTGAACTGCTTAAAGGGTAGCATGATAAGACGTCGTTCGGCGAAACGTATATGCTAGAAGGAACACAGCGTCCCTCATGATGTTCTGTATAGTATGATGATGATAATAACAATAATCATAATAATACTAGAATAATAATAATTGACTTTTGTATAGCGCTTTATCAATCTACGACTACTCAAAGCGTTTCACAATTTACCCGGTCACTGGATTCATAGCTTTTGGGCACACACTCGCTGATAAACCAACTACAAGGACGGTTGTTTCCTACCGGTACCCAATTAGCACCTGGGTGAGAGTGGCAAAGTGTGGATTGACGCCTTGCCAAAGGACGCTAGGCCATGGTGGGATTCGAACACATGGCCCTCTGATTACAAGGCGAGAGTCAGATACGTTGTGAAGTGTGAACAGATTTTGAATGCACTGCAAACACACACACAGAACATACTTTGAACTTACTGTGAACACACTGAACACATTTGAACCCATTTTGAACCCATTTGAACACATTGTGAACACATTTTGAACACATTGTGAACACATTTTGAACACATTGTGAACACATTGTGAACACACTGTGAACATCTCTTTGAACGCACTGCAAAGACACTTTTAACAAACCTTGAACACACTGTAAACACATTGTGAACACATTGTGTACACAATGTGTGCCAACGTTCTTTCAATGGGGTATAGCTAGTATGGAGGGTTGTATAATACTGGTGGAACTTCTTCTGGAAGCGGGGGGGGGGGGGCATTGGGCAAATGGGGCAAAATATTACGATGTGACCTACTTTTTTTCACAGAGCTAAAGATTTTTGTCTAAAATTCTTGACAGGAACTTGAGCGTAGAAGGTCCCCCCCCCCCATCACTCTCTCTCTCTCTCTCTCTCTCTCTCTCTTTGTCTCTCGGAAAAAATGAAAAAAATATGCCTTTGTGGGTGAGGAACAACTTGTTGATTAAGGTCTTTGCTTGTAGAATATCTGAGATAATGTTTCGAATTTACTAGGGTCTATGTTGCAATCTTTCACGACATATTGCAAAGTTCATTCCAGTTTAGCTTTTAGGAGCTGTAAGAGAAATTGTCGTATCAATTATGCGTGCTTAAATGTTCGTGTGACATATTTCAATATTAATCATCATACTTTTTCAGCAAGAGGGCTGGGGCATCATTTAATTCCAATTTGCTTTTTCCCTTTTTGTCTATTATTTTCTTTAAACATAATCAAATTAAGATCTCCCTCCCGTGATGAAATAAACAAATGAAATTGTGGTTTTCCATGCAATCATAAGTTGCTGAATAAAATATGACTGACTTTTTCTTGTTTTCTATATAATCTATATAATTCTTTATCTAATTGGTTGTGGTTTCTCGAGAATTCTCTTTTATACGCAATGTGGTTCAAACATCATGCATTTATGAATTTCATATCATTCCGCAATTCTTCTTGCGAGAAATTTACGAAATCAATTGCCATCGAATATACCAATCCACTGGGACATGGCAAAAAACATTTGTGTGCGGGGTGAGGGTGTGTGTGTTTGTGTGTTTATAAAAAAGCAAAGTGTGGATTTGTGTGTGGGATGGAGGTTTGTGCGATTGTTTCTGTTGGGCAATTCCATAAATTTTGCACGTCCGACCCCCTATATGAGGCACCTTCATGAAATTTTCTGTCTCTGATTTTTTGTTCTTTTGACAGTCTGTAATGCTCTCAAACGACCATGACTTAATTAGTTTATGAAGTGAAGTTCAACTTGAGAAAAATGGGGGTCGGACGTACAAAAAGGTTGATAATTTTATGGAATTGCCCTATTATTTTCTATATTATAGTCGAATCAACATCTTTGGATGGATGATTGACGTTAAGCACAGGTGCACAACCATGCGATATGGGTCATATTATTTATTTTCTTTATTTTTGACTTGCTTCACGTGGCATAATGAAACTTGTATTCTCGGAAAATCGTTAGAGAGGAAAGATCCATTATGTAAATTACCGGCAGGGATTGCGAATAGAGTGCATTCGAACGACTAATGGAAGAGCTTAAAATGCCAAATGGCATGTATTCTCTTATATCTTCTATCTTCTGAGTAAAATCCGAAATCTGAATCGGAGATAATGACGTATATTTCGATTGGGGGGGGGGGGGGGTTCGCTGATCCTGATGCCCCCCCCCCCCTTGGAGGTATTTTTTGTTGTTGTTAAAAGGCAGGTATGGTGGGTCTATGTCCAAAATAATATGAGATCTTCCCCCAAATATATATATAAATAAATAAACAAAACACCAGTAAGTAAGGAGAGAGTGAGGGAGAGGGGGGGGGGGGAGAAAAGAAAAGTCCTGAAAAGGTTATTTCGGCACAGGGAAAGAAAGAAAGAGAGAGAATGAGAGAGTGGGGGTGTGTGGAGGACTTTTTTTCCCTCTCTCACACGTGACTTAATACGATCGACGAGGCATTCACTAAAAAACAGTTTTCACCCGTCTCATAGCATGTCCAATGATTCGAAAGTTGATAACTTACATGCCACATGGAATAACTAAATCAACAGGTATGGTATTAAAGGGGAAGTTTATCCGGGGGGGGGGGGGTGCTACTCGAATTATAACATGATACCTATGTGCCACACAAAATTCGAAAATAGGGGGCTCTGAAACTAAATATTCATTTTAAATTGGGGTCTCCGGAACGGCCCTTGAATCAACGATTGCTAAAAATGCATTGCTCTGGAACTGACCACATAAAAGAATGGGGTCTCCGAAACTCATATGACTCCGCGTCGATCGAGCTCGCCGCCCCGACCGGCTGAGTAGTTCGAGAGTGGCGTGCACTGGAACATGAAACCACAAATTTGAGGGTCTCTGGATCGGGGAAAAATAGGAATTCTATGGCTTTCTAAATTGGTAATGCCCTGGAACGGAAATTTAGGCTGAAAATGGGGGTCTCGTCCGCGGCACATGATAATAATAATAATAATAATAAAGGTATATTTACCCAGGGTAGCCACTTCAGTTCCGAAAACTGTTCTCCCAGTGGGCCCTGCTATTATTACCCGGCTAAGCTAGGCTACCTATTCGGTGCACACAGCTTTTTTAGGAATTACGTACGTATCATACATTTATGCTAAGTATAATATAGCTCCCGGGGTACTTCACCCTTACAAAAAAAGTTTACTGTAAGAATACCAGAAAAAAAAAAGATAGGAAATATTGCTTAATGTTTGTAAAAAATCCATCAAAGATTTCGACAATCTATTAGAGTCTCATTTTTGTTTATATCTGAAGTCATATACGAGCAGATGCATCATTTGTCATTAATATAACATGCATAAGTTTCCCTTTTTCAATGTTTGTGATGGCTATTTTTTTTTATACAGGAGCGGGTATGAAATAATTTGTTAACATATTAAAGGTACAACTAAAACTATATTCATTTTTTTAGAAAATTAAATTCATTTTTTTTTTCAATTTATGATACATGGATTGCTGCTTGCATATGACGTAAAATAGAATTATGATATTTTTAATCATAGATGGAGTATCCTCAAATCTTCACCAATATATAAATATTTTTTTTGCTGTCTGTCTCTTTTTTTTAAGTCTAGCCCTTTTTTTTTCTTTTTACAAAACAGTGATCATAAGTGTATACATCTATCGAGCTATAGGTAGATGTGGAAGCCAGGAAATAATTTTATATTTAACCACTCTTGCGTTTTTATTTATTACCATTTTAAATGATGTATCTCTAAAGAAAAAAATCGGAATTTATGAACAAGAGTTTTATATACGCAAATAGAATTGAGAAGATTACATTTTTAAACCCCAAAAGGGTTACTAATAGTGTTATGTTCAGGTGAATTCAACTGGCCATCAAAATATACAACTTACAACTTAACAGAGTATGGTTGACTATAATGTTCATCTCATTCAAAATGACTAAAGACAAAACTTATATCCAGAACTATGATTTTTAGGGGATATTTCCTCAAGCAAAACGCATAACAAAAAACAACTACAACAAAAACATCAGAAAACGCCCTTATTATCCGACGCGATGGCTCTGAAGGCAGGCTGCCTAACCACCCCTCTAAAGACAGATTTTAGCTGCTACAGTATAAAGGCTATAGCAACAAAAGGGCTCTGAATTAGGATTGCATTATAAACGCCAAAGGCGATTGGTATGAGGGATATATATATATTTCAAAGGGTAATGTAATCCTAGATTGGTCGAATGGAAACGGTAAACCTATGATATTTCATATTTCAATATAAGGGATGACAAAAAAAGTTTGTTCCTAATAAACTGATAATTTATTAGGGTTTGCCTGACATAACAACATAACTGTGTGCAGCAGTGGCGTATCTGGGATTTTTCACAGGGGGGGGGGGGGCAAAACCGTCCGCCAAAAAGATTGAAAAGCAAAAAAAAATAATAAATAAATAAAAAGGTCTTCAATCACAAATGAAGGATTTCGTACCAGAAAAAAATTTGACAAGCAAAAAAAAAAGAAAAAGGTATTCAATCACAAATAAAGGATTTCGTACCAGAAAAAAATTTGACAAGCAAAAAAAAAAAAAAAAAAAAAAGGGTCTTCAAGCTCGTCAGGGGGGGGGGGGCAATAAAGGTCTTCACGCTCGTCAGGGGGGGGGGGGGGGCAGGGATACGTCCTTTGCATGGGTTGTGGCTCGTCAGGGGGGGCAGACTGCCCCCTCTGCCCCCCCCCCCCCCCGTAGGTACGCTAGTGGTGTGCAGAGTGTCTTCTGATTGTTAGGAGAGTGCTCTCGTTGCAATGTCGAAAATACTCGGATTTCTTTAGTTTGTTAACTATGGGAATCACGCGTTCTTTTTCATTATTTATCGCCGTTCAATCTTTCATATCTTAATCATTTATATTCCTACTGCCATTTTATTGTTATCATCTATATTCATTGTTTATTGATTGTTTCAATATGATTATTTTATTGTTATTATTACTTATATTCTCTTTTTTTGGGGGGGTGGGAGGGCTTTCTTTAGAATGAAGACTTGTGACGTAATGTCCAATCCCAAACTCCTTGTTCCCCTTCAAACTACCAGGGTCCCGTTTTCATAAAGACTTGTAATAATAACAAATGCACATTTTCTATATCAAGTTTACTATCAGCCAATCAGACTGAATAATTTAAGAGGCTTTTAACCGTTATTGCACATTCGTTTTAAAAAGCTTCATGAAATGGGCACATGGGGACCGTTTCATCAACATTTTTGTCCAACACGTTGTCAGATCCGACATCTTTCCTTGGTTCTGCTAGGCTGTTACCATGGTAACTGCCGGATAAAATCCACGAAACTTTCCCCTGATGTCATTGAAAGAGAATATTCCGGGAGAATATTCCATGCACCAGACTAAAGGTTACACCTTCTGAACAAAATGGCGTCTTTTAGACTCCGCAGAGAATTCACCCTCTTTGGTATCTTTAAATATTTGACAGAGTATCGTGTCACATGGCTAACACCAAGGGCAGGTAAGTCATCATTTATTGATTCGGCTCGTCAATAAAAGGTGAGGGGAAATCTTCTATACGTGGCACTGTGGCCCATGGCGTGAGAGAGAGAGAGGGAGAAGAGAGAGGGGGAGGGAAAGGGGAGGGAGGGGAGGGAGAGAAGGAAGGAGGGAGTGAGGAGAGAGACTGGATAAGGGGTAGCAGCAAACAGAGATTCCGGTAAATAGTTTTACCTTTAGACATGTTAAATGTCACCCAAAAGAGCGGTACGTAATGCAGTATTTGCGCAAAAGTACATTTGATACCACCAAAAAGAGAGGGGGGAACGACGCCCTTTGGATGATTCCGAATGACTGATAAAGAGAGGGATAATGATCCCCCCTCGCCCATTTACAGAACAAACAAGATTAAGGATAAAGAACGTTCCGCCCCATGGATGTAAAGGAGAGCAATGAAAATGGTAGTCAACCAATTTCAATACTCTTTCATCCATACTGCAAACCACGTACTTATACCCCTTTCATAAACCCAATTATGCGGCTAATAGCAGCATAATTTGGTCGTAAAATCGGAGGAGGACCAGAGTTATCCGCATTATTTTGATGCTGCAATTATCCGCATAATAGCGGCATCGGGACCAGATTTTGACTTTATGAACGCATTTCAAAGTAATGCGGATAATTGCCATGGTGCGGTCACAAGGTCACCCTTTTCCAACACAACCGCATCGGAGGGGGCGTGTGCAGTTGTCATGAAGATTATCCGCCTTTTTCAGGACGGGCGCTCGTAAAAATAATGCGGATTATTTTCGGAGTTTGTGAACGCAATTTTTATTGAATTATCCGCATTACTCTTAGGCGGCTAATTGGAGGATGGGTTTATGAAAGGGGTATCACATGGACCTATTACAACATATCAAAATGTAAAATGGGGTAGATTGTGTGAACAGAACGCTGTAATGTAAACCAAATATATGGGATACTTCTCAAGAAACTTGATGATAATTGGCTACTCGATTGATTATCAAAATTCGCAGATTGGTTGTCGAAAATGTTCCCGTCGTGTTCAACTAGCGTTCACCCAAAGCTGAACACACAGGGGAAGCCATGTACTTGTAAGACTGTCTACGTGATCTAAGCATATTTTACTCTGGTGAAGTATGATTGTGTATTAAATGTTAGGTTAGTTGTCTTCAAACTAAATAATTATAGCACAAATCATAAAGTTACGGCTGGCATTCACTTCGAGGTCTTTATAAAGTGAAATATCTTTGGCATAACTTTAATTAAGGATACTACCTGTTTTGTTACAAGCAGCAGCGGCATTATACTGCTGCTACTATTTGAATACTAAGCTACTACTACTTCTTCTATAAGTACTTCTCCACTACTACTACTGCTGCTGCTACTACTGCTACTACTACTACTACTACTACTATTACTACTACTACTACTACTACTACTACTATAGCTGCTTCTACTACTAAAATATTACTACTACTACGTCTATTATCTACCACTACTTCATCTACTACTTTCACTACTTCATGAAATACTTCCACCACCACAACCACCACCAGCGTGACCAGAACCATTAAAACTTCTACCAATGCTGCTATTAAAACTATATCAGCATCTGCATTGTTGCTTTTTCTTGATCGTCTTGTTTTTTTTTATTACTGCCGTTGATGCTGTCATCGACATTGTAGTTGAGGTCAGTGTGCTATAGAGAAAGTGGGCAAATAGACGTACTGCATCTCGCTTCCCAACTCCCAAACTAATACTTCATGAGAAGCAAGAATCGTCAGGGTTACCTCTCCGCTCATTAGAGAATCCAGACAGATGTCTGACGTCAGATTTATACACAATTTTATAGTAAATTCCACGGACAAAGTCAGTGTTCGTATAAGCGAATCTGAAATAATTGGAATGTAGACTCATTCACATTGAAGATGAAATGCGTATACCGATTACCAAATGAAATGCGGACATTCACACCAGAATATTGCAGTATTCCAAAGAATAGGTTTAGATTGGCAAGGTCCCCTACAAGCAGTTGGCCTACTTTTCAGATTGTCTTATGCCAAATGGGCTAAATCCGTTTGGTCTTATTTGGAACTAATTGCTGTTAGTCTACGTTGCGCTTGGGCCAGTGCACTTTGTCAGATTTTCATTTAGTCCATGTCCAGTTGGTCTAGTTACCTTTTTGTTAACTTATTGTTTTACTATGTTAAATGAACATTTAATTAATTATTTCGTCGATAACCACGAAGACTAAGTGGTATTAGATCAAGTGGGTATTAGATGATATGGGTAGACCTAATTGGTAATTTAACCAGATGTTAATTGGGCTAATTGATAATCAGACCAAATATCAAGAACACGAACTGGTTGTTGGTCTAATAATACATTTTGATATTCATTCTTCTCGCCCAATTAACACTTAGTCCAATTAGACCAAATTGTATATGGATGACTATTGGACCAACTGGCTATTAGACGAATTGGTGAGTGAACGAAATGGCAGTTAGGCCACGTGGATAGTGGACGAAATGATAGCTAGTAGACCAAATGGTAGATAGACGAGCTGGTAACCGTTGGAGTTGGCATTAGACCAATTGAAGATAAACCAACCAGAGTATGGCAACATTGTTCACAGTAGAAGGATCCGAGATAATTTGAATGGATGACTTTCGGGTCAGAAAGGAGAAGGATAGACCCAATGCTAACAAGATGACGTAGTTAAAATTCATCAGCTGCAGTAGACGACGAAATAAATTTGATGTCGTCTTTGTTTGGCACATCTTTGCTCGCGACCTCTCATAATGAAGACATTGTTAAATCAGAAATGTTAAAACTTTCCGTGTGTGTACGACAGCAATATGCCCTTAATGTGTGGCGATTATAATTAGATGACGTCAGTTATCATGGGTATTCGAAAGAATCTTGAATCTTCAATCTTATTTGTTGTTCCGAATGCGCGAGTAATCTAACTGATGATTTCGAAACACGTATATTTCATACAAAGATGTTCGCCATTCCGAAAATGGAAAAGATTTTGTTGGTCATATCATTTGTGACATGATCCGAATATTCGTTAATCCGAAAATAAATCAGTGCTTGTTACCAATTTTACCAAAGGCCTATCTTCATGTCCCGAGCTTTGGGCAGTGAAACCTAATAAAGAGCTAGAAACGTGAACCATAATCGAGTATCATCGAATATGAAAATATTACAAAAACTTAGGAGTCATCGAATGTATTTTTAAATTTACAAAATATGAATTAAATATCGCATTTTGTCGGTCGTTTGGATTAAAATTCAACTCTAGCTGCCCCTCCCGGTAATGTTTATAGTTGTACTTGAATTAGCCGTTTGAGCACGAACTTTATAAAATATTTAGTAATTGGACATTAGAAAGGATCATAGTTGTCATTTTCAGCCTATTCCATTCTTGACAAGGTATTTCATATAATCAAATTTTCAGCCTATTCTATTCTTGACAAGGTATTTTATAAAATCAAGAAAAAAAACCGCGGGTTTTTTCATTTTGATCCAGTAAATTTACCCAACTCATTTTTATATCCTCACACCATAAACTCTTTTGGGGCACATGCATTAATAATCATGATCCAGTAATGAATTGAAATACATGTAGTGACATGGAGCCTTGGGGATTTACCAAAAGGCGCAATCTGACACAAAGGTATGGATTGTTATTCCAAAAATTCAACAGTTTAAAAATGAAATATAACTCGTTAATACGAGAATTATTAATAAGGTATGCGAGTGTTACTTAATTTTCGGAATATCGAGTTTCGGAATAACGGACTTTTTATTATTTTGCTTCCGATTAAAGAAAATTCGATGCAAACTGTAATCATCATATTGTACTCATGTGTATGATATAACTTTCGATCTTTGTATTTTGCTATTTGCGATTTTAATATACTAAGCATACAATGTCTAATGAATCTATATATAATTTTGGTACCTTAGTAGTTGACCTCCATCAATATATTATTCGCAATAACGGTAGTAAGTGTTTGTCCTTGCTGTGCAAGAAAATAATCTGTATCATTGCTCATGTAATTATATTTATGCAGAAATTGGCAGCGGGACGTGAATGTACCCTTTTTATACTCAATGGATCCGATTTTAGGAAATATGACATCTGTTACACCATAAAGCATAATTCATATAAGTTTATCAAGTTTCTAGCAATGAGCCAAACGAAATTGAGGGGGAGGTGGGGTGGCCGACATGATGCATGGGGCAAAAGTTCTGTAAAAGCTGCGATAGAGCTAACAAAGCAAGCAAGCAAAAATGATGTAAGTTTTAATTATTTAATTATAAAAATATAATTTTGTGATAGATTTTGATATAATATTCAGAAAATGATATAATATTTCACACTCTTTTATTTCCGTTCTTACTTGTACCCCCTCCCCCTTGGGGTCAATGAGCCAAGCCCCCCCCCCCCCCAACTTGCACGTCAGTGGATTCTATTATCTCTAGAAATACACGAATGGGATCGTAAATACGTAACTAGAGTATTGGAACCTGTGTGTGTATATAGTTGAAATGGGACCATTTCACATTAGAAAGATGTACCCAAGTGATAACATGAAATTAAGAACCTTTCTCAAAGGTCATAGATTGTAGATATTAAAATCTGAGGTTTGGGGTCCATTTCACATTGAATATCTATATAAGTGAAGGTAACAGCATATGACAGATATATTTTCTGTCACCTTTAACAGATTTAGGTAAAAGATAGGATGAAGTAAATCCGGGGTGCTTTCACACGTAAGACATGAACATACTGGAAAAGGTGATTTTTTCTAAAGATAAATGTATTCTGTGTTCCTTATTTGTGTTGTTGTTGCTGCTGCTGTTGTTGTTTTTGCTGCTGAAGCTATTGTTGTTTTTAATGATCACTACATTGCAGGCACCCCTGCATAGAAGTTGATGTTTTGGATACGTGGTCGAACTTTATCCCACTGTCACATATGATGCAATGTCGCCCTCATGCGGCTGACTGACACTAGTTCCTAAGAGATCGCTTCACTGCTATTGCTCAATGCAGCTCCCAAATCGCTTCAAAACACAACTTTTACCCCATTGACTATACGTACCGAGTGGGCTACACGTTTGATGGCGACTGGGAATGGGAAATCTTGATTAGATCTTAACACATTATCTTTGGATTCACCCCTCAGTACCCATTGAACGGTTTGATTCGGTTAAACTGTAAGTTTAAATCGGTACATTTAAAACGAAACACTTTGTTAAGTCAAAGCAATGTTGTTACTATTGTAGACCTAAATTCTACTGGAACTCACAGTGGATTTCATTGTAGTTGGCAGGTAACAGTTCCAGTAATAGTTTACTAATTGTCTTAATAGAAAAAAAATTGTAATTTTCTTTAATAATCACCTTTGACAAAATGTAATGGTAACATTGGTAATGCTACTGGTAATAATATAAGTATTAATAATGATAATAGTAATACAATATTATTATAGAAAGAAACATAAGATTTTACAGAAAAAGAACAGAATTATCCGTAAACTGTTGTAACAGGACATTTTCTGCAATCGAACAGTACATATATTTTTTTCAAACAGGGAACGGAATTATACGGAATTATATAGTCATGTAAGGTTTTATACAACAAATACAAATTTTCTGTTTTTACTCAATGCATGTAAGATCAGGGGCGGATCCAGCTTTCGCCAATAGGGGGGGGGGGGCCGAAAAATATTTTCATCAACATTTTTCTCGATTGGCCGCTATAATCTGATTTTTTTTTTGGTTTTTCAGGGGTAGTCCTAACTAAGGACTGAAGTTTTAAGTATATGTTAGTTTTTATTGTTATAAAAAAGATAAGGTATCTCATGTGGTCTTAATAATATTTGATTTGATTTGATTTATTGTTTTCTTCTGCATCCATAACATTCGTATAATACATTTTTCATAACATAATAAACATAATATGCTAGCATTTTTGGCATGAATCATAAATAAAGAGTATTAAAAAGATAATTTCAGACAAAAATTATTAACTATATGATATTCACAATTTGCAGGAGAAGGATTGTCATCATAAGCAGATTGCTTGAAAAAAATGACAATCCCAAACTTATACTAATTGAATTAATTAATACATTTATAAAGCAGAATGGGCATACATTTTCAAATACGAAACATGAATTCATGCAATATTATAGTATGAAGATGAAAATGATAAAGCTGAGGGTGACGGTGATATGATGATGTTGATGATGATGATGATGATGATGATGATGATGATGATGATGAAGGCCATGGAGATGATGGTGGTCATGATGAAGATATTGGTAATGACTAAATCGAAGGAGGAATAAATTCACGATAAAAATGATACGACACAGAAATTTTACTTCAAATATTCTGATAATAACATAGATTTAACGTTTGCCTTAAATGAGTGAAGAGACGAAGATTGTTTTACAGGCTCTGGTAGAGAGTTCCACAAATCTGGACCATGGTGTATTATGGATCTCTGCGCAATAAGCAATTTAGGGTTGATTAAATGGAAATTAGAAGAGTTACGGGTAGGGTAAGAATGAATAGATGTATTCAGAGTATAAAAATTGTGGAATGAAGGTGGGAGCATGTTATTTACGTACTTAAACATAAGTAGTAAACTTTGAAGAGTATTTATGTCAAATACTGTTAGAGTCTTTAGTTTATGGAATAATGGATTTGTGTGTGATAAATATTGGGAATCAGTGCAGATTCAAATTGCTTTTTTCTGTAATAAGTATATTGTATTAATTTTAGTTTTTGCACATGTTGCCCAAACTATGTTGCAATATGATATATAAGGCAATATTAATGAATTGTAGAGTATGACAAGAGTTGTATGTGGAATTATGTTTTTCATTTTATAAAGTATACCAACATTTCTAGAAATACTAGTAGTTATACAACGTACATGTTCATTCCAATTTAAATTTTCATCTATTGTGACACCTAAAAACTTTGTTTCTCTTTTCCTTTTGAGAGGAGTATTGTCTATGTTTATATTGTAAGGAAATTCGTTACCATGTGAGTGTGTATGCTTGAAATATATAAAGTTTGTTTTATCTATATTGAGTGAAAGCTTATTACACTTAAACCACAAAGATAGTTTTGGTAATTCACGGTTAATTATATCTACTAAAGTTTCTAAGCTATTATGTGAAAAAAAAATGTTGGTGTCATCTGCAAATAATACATATGATAATAAAGGTGTTACAGAAGTCAAATCATTGATATATATTAAAAAAAGCAAGGGGCCTAGGATTGATCCTTGTGGAACTCCGCATTGTATTAACTGAAAATCAGAAGGAATATTATTGTGAATTACATATTGTTTTCTATTGGACAAATAACTCTTAAACCAAGATAGTGTAATTCCGCGAATTCCAAAATTTTCAAGTTTTTTAAGTAATATCTGGTGGTCAAGAGTGTCAAAGGCTTTGCTTAAGTCCATGAATACGCCTATTATATGTTCTTTTTTTGCCATTGCATTTGTAATTTTAGCGTATATTTGTATTAACGCCTGATCAGTCGAATGTCCTTTCCTGAATCCACATTGGTTAGAATTTAGAAAATGAAAAGTATCTAGAAACTTATAAAGTCTATTGTAAATAATCTTCTCTAATATTTTGGAAATGCTGGGAAGAATAGAAATAGGCCTGTAATTTGTTATTTCATGCGGATTGTCTTTTTTAAAAACAGGATTTACCTTTGCAATTTTTAGGGAATCAGGACATATTCCGGTGCTAATCGACAGATAAAAAATATGACACAAAGGAGAGGCAATATAGTGTATGATCTGCTTAAGAAGGAAAGTACTAATTCTATCAATTCCCTGTGATTTGCTTGATTTGAGATTTTTTGTTATTTCAATTAATTCCTGAACATTTGTTGGGTTAAAGAATAAAGAAGAGTTAATGGGTGTGGGAAGAAATTTTCCAAAATTTTCATCAGTTCTGTCAAGTTTGTTTGCCAATGAGGGTCCTAAGTTAACAAAAAAGGAATTAAAGGTATCAGCTACATCTTCTGAATTTATCGCAACATCATGAGCTGTGAAATTATCTTTGGGTAATATTTTGGGTTTCTTGCCAATCAAATCATTTATAATCTCCCATGTTGCTTTCATGTTTGATTTGACTTTGTAAAGCTTCTCGGAATAAAATAATTTGCGAGAAGCTCGAATTGTATTGGTTAGTCTATTTCTATAAGTTTTGTATTTATTTTTGTTTTGAATAGAAGGGTTCTTTAAAAATGCCTTGTAAAGTTTATTTCGGGTACGTATGGATCTTAAAATTGCTTTAGAAATCCATGGCATTTTTGCCTTCTTTCTTTTGACCAGTGGTATCAGAGGAAAATTTTTCTCGTAAAATGTCTGCAATTTACTGTTAAAATTTGTGTATGCAATGTTTGAATTAGACTCATGAAATACATCCAACCATTCTTCAATAGCAAGATCCCTTTTAAACGATTCAATGTTAGTTTGAGATTATTTTCTATACATTGTCGATTTGAGTATATTTTCTTTTGGAATATCATTATCGCAAAATGAAAAAACCGGCAAATGATCCGATATATCAGATATTTAATGCGCGCTCGAAGCGCGAGCTCAAATTCTTTGATATTTTATGTCCTTAGACCTGAAGAATCTGAGGAGATTTTATAATTATGAAAAAAGATAAGTATCCAACTAAACAATGCGAGCGCGAAGCGCGAGCCGAAATTTTATCATAGTAACGTAAAAAGGGACTCAATTAGGACTGTTTTTTAGTGATTAATGAAGAGGAGATAAATATCACCAATTAAATAATGCGAGCGCGAAGCACCAGCTCAATTTTTTGATATACTGACATGACAAAGGAGCATTTTGATAAATTTTGGTAAGAATTTCCAAAGAGGATAGGTAACTCACAAATCAAACAATGCGAGCGCGCAGCGCGAGCTGAAAATTTTGTTATATTGTTTTTTTATATATAAACAATTTGTGTAAATCAAACAAAATAATGAAAGCTTGATGTGCGAGCTAGAATATTGTGTGCAAATTGAATTCAGAACTGGATATATAAGTGCCATTTAATCCTCTTGAATGGAATTCATTACACAGGCAATGCGAGCGAAATTTTCTATACAAAGTCTATTTTCCAATTCTTCCCCTCACCCTTTTCTTGTTTCCTTTCGGGGTCGGGCCGGCCGTTACGAGGTTGTAAATTACACATCATGGGTATGATACCTCTTTCTTACTTTTCTTTCTGTTTTTCATAGTTTCTATCAAGTTAAAGAGTACACTTTTCTGCAGGTTGTCAAAAAATAGGGGGGCCGGGGCCGGCTCGGCCCCCTCCTGGATCCGCGCCCGAAGATTACACAGCAAAATTACAGGTGTTATTAGGGCTCTACTGCAGAAACTTCTGTTTTATTAAGGATACATTTTCTAATAATGTAATGATAATTTAATGATAAAAATAATGATAATAATAATAACAACAATAAAAATAATAATGATAATAATGGTAATAATGAAATAATATTAATAATAATAATGAAATTGGGAATGGGAATGATTAATATAAACCCTTATAAAAACGACAATTGATATAAGAACGATTAAGGATTAAATAATAAAGCAGGCTATCCTTATCGGTAAATTTATCTTGTACTTTTAGACTTTGTCTCTGATTCTGCATTATAATAACAATAAACAAAATATTCAAACCAGTAACAGCGACAACGTAAGCTCATGGTTATCATAATTATATCACTTTCATCAATACAGAATACTGATGTGTGACGTCACGCTGACCATGTTACCGGGGTAACCGATTTTAAACTATTTTGTTCTAAACAAAATAACGTGGTGATAACAGACCCGCTACTCGCTGGCTAAATTGGCCTGCAATATTTTGTCGTATTAGTTGACGTATATCAATTATGCATGAATTGAAATTGAAGTTGGTATTTACTCCTTCGACAGTTGCTCCAGGATTTGTTTCGTCTAAGATGTACACTGTAAAAATGAAGTGCTAATTTAGCACTTAAAGTGCTTGTATAGTGACTGCACTACGAGTGCTGATTTTCTAGTTCAAATTTGAATTAAAAAATCAGCACTCGTAGTGCAGTCACTATGCAAGCACTGTAAGTGCTAAATTAGCACTTCATTTTTTACAGTGTAGGGTTGGTGTTAGAGTTGCAATTGGGTTTAGGGTCAGGTTTAGGGTATAGTGTTAAATCCAAGGTTGTATGTAGTCACTTAGTGGAGTAGTTATTGTCGGAATAAATGTCATGGAACCGTTTTTCCTTCTGTGATATTAAGCGGGGTATAATTATAAATTACCTTTGTTTAAAACGAATTTTTGTTTATTTATTTATTTAAACATCTTTATACAGGATAACAAACTCAGATTGACTGTTTTTCAGCATGGTCCTGTTAACATAAAATAACAATATATACATAAAAGATAAAAGTGTAACTTAGGTTCTATACAAGTAATGAATGAATCCAATAACATTTAAAATAAGAAATATCACTAATACAGTACATCTTTCCGTTGATAAATTCATTTTCTTCTTTTATTGTTTATTACTCATTTTACTGCCAAAAATAAATGATAAACTCAACCCTTACATTTACCCTATAACTCTGTCTATATTTCATGTGAACTCGAAAATACATGATATACTGATAGTTTTCTATTTTCGACTGGTCCATTGTAAGTTTTCCTTGTGACGCATTGATGTCCGTGACGTAATGGGTTTCGTATACACTGCACTACTTTCGCAACAGAGCAAAGCGATCGAACTCTATAGAAATCATTGAAATTATTATGTTCATTTTTTGTAATGAAATGAATGTATAAGAAAGTCTATCCGGCCTCTTTTGTAAATTCGATGACAATAGTGATTTCGAAAAATTCAATTTGAGCACTTTGGTAATTTTTTTTTTTTTTTTTTTTTTTTTTGGGGGGGGGGATAAAGCCCTTCTCCACTACCATAATATAGACCATAGGAGGTTTTTATTCCAAGGTAATGACATCTGTCCTCTCAATGCCACTAAAGTCTCTGCGGAGCGTCCTAAATAATCTAGAATAGTTTAATGTGTATATGGATAGTTAGTAAGTGAACATTTTGAAGATTGCTAAAATCATCTTGATGCCATTACGTCCATTATACCGCGATCAAGAGTATCTAGGGCACACGAGGACATCTTGTATGCATTAATGGCCTTGTCGCCCCTTGGTCACCCCTCCCTATCCCCCCCCCCCTCTTCTTCTTCTCTATATAGCTCTCCATCTGTTCCTTATATATCTCTCCTCAGTCTTAAATGTTCTATCACCTCTCAAATTGTTATCATGTCTTTTTCTTTCCCTCTCTTATAATTAATTTCACAATTCTTCGGCTAAAGGCTCCCATCTTTCTTCCCTTCTCTCCGTCTTTCTCCCTCTCCCCTTCTCTCTCTCTCTCTCCCTCTCTCTCTTTCTTCCTCTCTACTTATATCTATTAATCAGTAAATCTCTATCCCCCTCTCCTTCTTTATTTCCCCACTACATCCACCATGTACATGATGTATGCATTCCCCCTTTTTTCTCTCTGTGTCTCTTTATATATCTATCCTCTACATAATTACTGCTTTGCCCCCCCCCCCTCTCTCTGTATTTCCCCTCTGTTAGTTCTCTCGTTATTTCTCTGTCCTCCCTGACCTTATATCCATATAGCTCTCGCGAAGCTGCTGCAAGCGTTACTAATATTCATTACACAAAAACTGCACTCGAGTTTGTGCGACAAATGAGACTTTCGAAATAATCATTTGAATGGCTTCGCTAAATACAACGCCGGTTTCACGTCCTGAAAATCATAATCTGTTCACAGGCGATCTTGTTTGGTGTAATTACTGAATGTGGCTTTCTTCAACTTCAAGCTAGAGGTAAATGTTTCAGTTATGTTTCGAAGGCGTTGTCTTTTGTGTGCCAACTAAAAAGTACGAACTTAGTGACATAATACCCCACGTGATATCCTTATCGTAATATCAAGTTCCTTATCTTAAAAATCTTGATTCACAAGGAATCTTCAAACAAGGTGAGTGTGTTTTACTTATTGTTCTTTCTAATTTATATTAAAATCAATAATAAATCAAGATTAAACTCATGTTTTTAAGTAATTACATAATCTAAATTGTTAAACTGCTTTGCCAGAGGCCGGGCAGCGGAGAATGTATTTTCGAAATGTTCGACGACAATTTGTGCAGGCATTGATCCACTCAATAATGATTTACACACCTGATAAGCTCATTGTAAAAGCGCATTTATGGGCCCTGGCCTTTTAAATAATGGCATTTTGAATCATAACATGCATTTCCCCTTTTTCATGTTCGTTTTACCATGGAGTAGTAGGTCCATGGTTTTACAGTGTTGTCCTATTTTACAATGCACCTTTTTTTTGTCTCGGAGTTCTTATATAGCATTCTCCGAGCTTGTACTTGTTACATTGTATGCCTTTATTTGGAAACGGTGATAATTCAAACATCAATTTCGTCAATGTCTTAGAAAATAAAGTATAAATTCTAATATTACTCTCCCAAACTCCTAATGCATTTAAGTACTTGTAATGACATCTAGTCTTGAAATGCAGGGGCGCTATTCTTTTTTTTTGGGGGGGGGGGCAATAAGACATTTGTGAGCGAATCGACCGAACTTGTCACAAAGGCGTTTTTCATTTTAGTGTTGAAAAAAAAAATCTTATACAAACTTTTTGTATAAAAACTTCCATGACATAATTAGGGTATTTTGCTGGGTTCCTGGCCACAGAAAAAAAAAGAACGAAACAAAAACACTTGAAGAGGAAGAAAAAAATAGATTTAGATTTACTAAACCCGTTCACATACCTACATTGGCACTAGTGATAATGACAAAATTTGCTACGCCCCCCCCCCCGAATAGCTGGCGTATATGAACGGGGTATAGCATGTATAGTGTCACCTGAAAACGATGTAAATTACTCAATAGGCTACATACCGATGGCGTGAATGACGGTGAAATTAACGTATAATGATGGCTTTTGGTATGTAGGTTAATTCACTTCAATGCTTGAGGACCGAATACCCGATTTCGAAATGCCCATGCAGACTGATGGGGTTTAGATATTCATCAGCGTTTAATGTTTTACGTCAGGACTTCATGATAATGATGTAGGGCATGTTTCGCCTTGTCATTCTTCTTTTCTGGCTGCATCTATGTTTTTGTAATCAATTGAAATACATTTAGACGCTAGGGATACGGCCGTCATCATTCATTGAAACACTCTAAAACATGAAATGTTAAATCAACATTTGAAAGGTTAGAGGAGTGACAATCTTTTCCGAATGTTATTTTCACCAGTCCTTGCCTTAAACCGAATCCAACATTTTAAATGTTGGGTCGGACCATCGAAACTGGTTAATGCAACTTTTAGAAAAGAATGTCATTCCTCCAACCATTCAAATCTTGATTGAACATTTCATTGTTAAGATTGAAGGAAATGATTAATATTTTTTTGAAAATGGAAGAATAGAATAAAAATGATTATAAAGAGCGCTATTGGTCCCATCATTTTTGTGGCCCCCCTTTAACTTTTTTTTCTATCCGTGGATTTTATATTTACTCATATTTTTATAACGAACTTATTCGTTCGTTCGGTAACTAATTCATTAATTTCTTCAATTACTCAAAATCCATATGTGAGAAAATTACCTTATACTTTATCATTTTTTTTACTCTTTTTCAAAATGACCTTTAATGAAAGTCAGAACAACTGTGAATTCATTTTTGTTTGATAATTAATTTTGTACATGTTTTTTGCCAGATAAGGCATCAAAACTAGCAGACATGGCAATTATTGAAATTCCACCTCCGTATGCATTTACATTGCAATAGTTAAAGCAAGGAGTCGGTTGGAGTTCGTGGATTAGTCTCATATTTCCATATTAATCGAAATTATGAGAGACATGGTTGAGTTTAATCAGGATAGTTATTTTGGATCAAGAAAGATTATGTCAATATAGCAACTCCAAGCAAGTGCTTTCCATTTGGATTATATTTAAAAAATGAAAGCAGACCCCTTTCTTTCTCTGTCTGTCTCTGCCTGAGTGTGTGTTTGGGTGTGTTTTCCTCTCTCCCCCTCTCCCTCTCTGTCTTCCTCTCCTCTTTCTCCATCTTTCTTTCTCGCTCTCTCTCTCTCTCTCTCTCTCATTCTATAAATTGTGCTTGCTACCATCCGAATCCCCCTCTGTATACCCAAGTCATTGGTACTGCAGCTCCAACCTTCCCCTCTCTCCTACCCCCCCCCCTCCTCCTCCTTCTCCTCTCATTGCAACAACAACTGTAAAAATAATAATAATAAAAGAAAGGAAGAAAGAAGAAGGAGGTGGAGGAAGAGAAGAAGAAGAAGAAAAAAAAAAGAAGAAGAAGGAGGAGGAGGAATAGAGGAAGAAGAAGAAGAATTAAGAAAGAGAAGAAGGAGGAGGAAGAGAAGAAGAAGAAGGAGAATAATAATAATACTAAGAAGAAGAAGAAGGAGAAGAAAAAAAAGAAGTAGAAGAAGGAGGAGGAGGAAGAGAAGAAGAAGAAAAAAAAGAAAAATAAGAAGAAGAAGGAGGAAGAGGGAGAGAGGAAGAAGAAGAAGAAGAAGAAGGAGGAGGAGGAGAAGAAGAAGAAGAGGAAGAAAAAAAAATAATACTCAGAAGAAGAAGAAGGAGAAGAAGAAGAAAAAGAAGAGACCTGTGAAATTTCGATTAGACCGAAAATAGACACCGGATTCATCTCCCTCCTTTTAGACGTCAGCAAGCAATGTATCGTTCCCCTGGAATTCAAAGTGGCAATGATCTCAAGACTGGCGGGAAAAAAGGATGTTGCACACTTGTTACCATGGCAACCATAGTCCTCTGGATAAATCGAAACATATAGAAAAAAAGATGGATGACAAGATGTACGGGGAAGGGATACGGGCGATGTGGGACTTTGAAATGTGGCGGAGAAAAAAAATGACGTTACAGGAGCCAAGAGGAATGTTCAAATGACGACGTATGTATGGGCAGATAAGGATGACAATGTGGACATTTGCGGGAAAAACAGATGTTGCACATATGTATCCATGGATACCATAGTTTTCATTGACAATATTGGGAGATATATAGATGGATTAGGGTATAGAAAAACACGATCTGGGTGGCCAGGGATTTCGAAGGTGGTACTAAAATGGCAATTGATGGCCCAAGCCTCCAAGGAGTTGGATAGGAAGATCAATTTGTTTTTTCACATCAAAACAGTTTACACCATGTTCATACGAAACTATACCAAACAAAATTTTAAAGACAGTGTCTTAAGCAATGTAGCGCTGACGTTATGGTACCCGATTTGAGAAAACGAGCAGTATCCACCTCCTTGAAATTACAGCCACATGCGAATGCTTTGACAGAACATGCCGTAACAACGAAGAAGGTTCCTTAATACCGAAAATATGAAAAATCAGCGATTCCTGTATTTAAGTTAAAATGTAGGCCTATGATAAATTATGTACAGCTGTGTTCATAAGTTAGTGAGCCCCATCACAAAATGCGCTCCTTTATAATATGCTGAGTGTTGAATGTAGGCCTATACGTAGACGACAACACAATGTTCCGTGAGCATAAAGATTCAAGCTTCATTTAACATGTTCAATTTAATATTTGTCACCTGACTTCACAATTAAATATCTTAAAAAATTGGCAGAACTTGAACACTTTAAATATGTTCCTTTTTCTGGTGGAGTTCACTAACTTTTGAGCACCACTGTATAATAGTATCAGTGAGACAATGACCCATACATATATACGCACGGCAAAGCTCTTGCTTTTATACGAGGGATGCTAAATTGTATGTCTTCTTCCTCTTCTCTATAAGAACAGGCCACCGTCTGGCGTATTGTCATACTGTGTCAAACGTATTTGTTGATTTACTTCTCTTTCTTTTTAATTAGCCTAATGTTCATAACATGATAATGAATGTACCTCAAATATTCTCTATCTATCTATGGAATTTATTAAAACATGTATCGACAAAGGGCAATCCCATCGGCATTTATAAAATTACATTCATTTCAAAGGGTTTTTTAAGAGGCAGAAAATATTAATTAGTAAGATGACATCCGACCATTGTGCAAAAAACTTCAGCAATGGTTTCCTACATCATTCATGTTAACAGTCGTTTCATCGCAAGCCACAAATAATCCGACTACTGCATGTATATTATTCCATTAGATAATGAGATTCCCGCCATTTTCCAACTTAAATCATCCAAATCTCAAATTCTGTCAATTGATATTATCATTAACCAACAGTCTGGTAGATAATAGTGTTTTTTTTTAATAAAATTGTAGATTAGTTGATTAGTATTACAAACTGTTCAAGCATTACCATTGCATTTGATGGATGTGTTTGCGACGCAGTCAAATCCCTGATTCAATTAATGATTAGGGAAGTTTTATGGAAATGGGTAGGAGTATTACATGCGGGGGCGGTAGTATCAGAAAAATATTACATTTGTAATATAAGGCAATGAATATATGAATAAGTAAGATGCTAAAAGAAAGTGTTATGAGTATATAGGAAAGGCTCATAATGGGGAGTAAAGCCATGTACCATATATTCTGTGCTGTATTCACAAGTGATAATTGTTTCATAAGATCTGATGATAGATATTACTTGTACTGCATGATTATGATTCTGTAAATTCTTGCCCATTGCGCCCTGTTGTAACAGATTTGATATCAACTACCAGCGACAGCGAAACCTTGATTTTAGACGTGTTGGCGTTTCACAAAGCTGTATGCAAGTTACGAGCGACTTTACGAACGACTGTTGTCCCTTTCTTATGATCTAAATCAACACCTATGAAAATATGTGATACGAAAAGAAAGGGTCACCAGTCTTCAAAAAAGTTGCTCGTAACTTCACGAGCAGCTTCTTCAATGCATAAAACACGCACCGGGGACTGTAGCTTTAACACTGGTGGTATATATATATATATATATATTTATATATATATATTCCAGGGGCCCGTCTTACAAAGAGTTACGAATGATCCAATCATTCGTAACTTTATATGGAAATCCATCAGTGTCATAGATTTTTCCACAGGAAATTTGCACTTTGTTCGTTGTAAACAAAGAGAAGCACAGTGATTTTTTAAAAGAAACAATTAATGCATGAATATACATCATACCTAGAAAATATTTTGAAGAATCATGCATAATACACGTTGACATTGCCGGCCGTCCATAGTTGCGATTGATCGGATCAATTACAACTCTTTGTAAGACGGGTCCCAGCTCTTCTTTTGGACTGCATCAAGTTAGACTCCCCCTTTAAGTGTATTTCTCATTGTCCATCTACTTGACGCTAGCTCCAATCACAATTTGTGGTCCACTGATGTCACGGAGAGATATTTGTCCTTTCTTGACTAAATATTGAGTTGCCATGACAACAGGGTGATATTTACCAACTGCATCGAGGTGGTAATTCATGAAGCGTTTCGTCCGTGATTTTTCCTCGCAAATTTGCTCTGGGCCAATCAATGCGAAGGATTTCGCTGGCTTATAACAGATATCAGTGAAAAATCTCTGAAAGACAGTTTATGAAACGCCCCCTCATAATTCTCCGATGTCCAATAAAATAGAAAAAGTCATTTAAAGCTGGTGGATAAAATGTTTTAAATATTCTAGATCTTTATATCCAATTTTTTTTTTTTTCCATTTTAATTTTAATATCTAACATTTTAATGCAGTTGATTTGTAATAGTCTATTTTAATCTATATCATTTCACTTTTGTAATTAAATCCCATTCCTTTTTTAGTCTATACCGATTTATTTTCGTTACTTTATATCCTTTGTTCGCAATTCGATTCAATCGAAGTTCGACAATGTTCGATTTTTCTTTTAATTGTATTTTTGTGTATTTCATTTAAATCAATTTTAGTTTCAATTCATTTCATTTTTGTTTCTTCTATTATTGTGATTTTCATTTCATTCTATTTCATATAATCTCAAAACGAAAACACCTGCTTTAACCAACTGCTATTATTCTGCACCATCGTGACCGCTGTAGTACAAACTTTAAACACCTGTACAGATGTAGAAGGCCCACCTGTAAAAATGCGAAGAAATATTATTAGAAAAAGCAAATCAATTCAGCAATTTACAAAAACATGATCATAGTATGTGACGTAATCATCATGTAATTAATCAGGATTTTCATTGGACACACTATTTGATTTCCCTTGACCTTTTTAAATTGATTTAAAGATAACACGCATGTTGGTTTGTTTTGTTTTTTGCTGGTATTCTCCACTCAATCACCTGAAAATTTTTCTAGTAGGAATATCAAAGTGATTGTTGTTTGCCCTGTGCGCAGCTTTGACATTCTGTTCTAAAAGACCTCTCTATTTTTTTTTCATTAATAAAACTGCCTTGACTTGATTCTGTCAAGGAAAAAGCTATCATTAATAATATTTGAAGATACAACAATAACCTTGAAGATCGTGCTTTGCACTCACGACCACGACTCGCCCTTTTGTTCTTTTCGTGTACTGATAATAACAAAGTCTGTTTTGGGGGCGAAATGCACTGTCAGTACTGTACGCATAGAAGAACGGGTTAAGAAATGTGTACACGGAAAGACCTATATTCAATCAATATTTCGTCTAATTTGTAGTTACTTTGCCAAAAGATGGACACTGGAAATAAAGGAAATAAAATGGACTCTCTGCACCCCGAGCCGTCGTACGTGCCCATGAGGTAAGTGACAAAAATTATTAACTCTGAACAGTTTATAATGTTAAACTGCTACTTCCGTGTTATATTTGAATACATGAAATTTTGAGAATAATTATGCTTTTTTAAATTTCATATGCCTCATTTTCATAAAAACCAGAATAACTATTATTTCTAGGACATAGGCCACTGTGAAAATAAGTAATTGCTAGTCTTGTTATAAGTTAACTAAATATTTCATCACCGTAAATGCATAGGGCGCTGTTTTCCCTAGCGCAGAGAGCAATTTGTGTTGCTGAAATTTCTCTTCTTTCGTAGACGACTAAAAATATTTTTTCATACTTTGTGTATTTTTATAATTCTATTTTGATACTGTTATGTTTTATGTCGTTTTGTTTGTAAAAGTTCTGTACAATTCAGCTCTTGCTGCGAACAGTCTTGAAATAAAATACCATTATTATTATATTTTATAATGTAAGTTTCGCGTAATTCATAGCATTGTGTATTTTGATACTTATTTTTGTACAAT
Source organism: Lytechinus pictus (assembly GCF_037042905.1). Classification (NCBI taxonomy): domain Eukaryota; kingdom Metazoa; phylum Echinodermata; class Echinoidea; order Temnopleuroida; family Toxopneustidae; genus Lytechinus; species Lytechinus pictus. Next base: position 16,594,538 of record NC_087253.1, on the reverse strand, counting down.
ACGGTATTTTTTTTCTACAAGTAGGCCTATATTTCAATAATTTTTTTTTATTATCTCTTGTATTTTTGATGGCACGCATAAAGTCGTTTATATCGATCTATATCATGCCTATAATATATCTATGAAGTGAATCAATATGTTTGTTCGATTTGAATACGTCTTTATAGGTTACTTGCAAGTTTTCCTTAAAGGAGAGAGAAATGGAGAGAGAGAGGGAGAGAGAGAGACACACAGACATGGAGAGAGAGAACGAAAGAAAGAGGTTGCTTTATGAATATGCGTAGTAGAATCTTTCTCGCGGAAATTCTAATTCAATTTAATTAATCATAATTAAATTGAATTAATCATAATTAAATCGAATTATGATTTAATTAATCATAACTTTTCATGTGGAATTATTTTGGCGAAAAAGAAAACGTTTAAAAGAAAAGGAATACACCCCAAGTTCGTCTTGTTAATATTTATATTACAGGTGAAAAAAGTGCCCGATCAAGAGGAAAAACCTCTCCCGAAATGTTATTTTCATGAACAACGCCCTCTGTTTTGGCTGGTGTACACTATGGCGAGAGAAGTTGATCGTGAGAACTATAGATGAAAAAGCAATATGGGATGCATTTTTTAAGCTGCTCTTGTAGAGATGCTCTGATACTTAAGGAAGCTTTGTTTGAAATTTGCTGAGACCAATAATAATTATTGTACATCGTGATCATTACATACAATTCTTTTTAAAAGATTTTTCCTTCTGTCATCCGTTCTGAATAGTTAAACATTTTATGACGTGATTCGTTCAAACTATTTGTTCTTTATGCTTATTTTTTTTTGCTGTTTGACTCTAAAACCTAACGTAGAACCTCACAAAGAGAACCCCCTCACCCCTCTCCCTCTCTTTCCTCTCTCCCGTCCCCAACTCTCTGGCTATCTCTCTCTCCTACCCCCCCCCCCCTCCCCCACCTCTCTTTCATCCTCCCCTTTTCCTTGTTGAGCTTCATGGCTCAGTAGACAGTGCTTTCAACAAATCAATACTGATTACAATAATCTTACATCTGATCAACTCGATCGATATCGGTCATTGTTCAATTGCACCGTATAACAATAGATAGACTATTACATGGGGAAGAGACCCGGGGGTCTTTTGTACGTACCCCTCTCTGTATATCTCTATTCTTTCCTTATACCCTATTACCTCAATATACTACTTTAGCTGGTATTTTTAGGACAGACCGCCGTACCCATCTTCTACATGCCAGTATTATTATTCGTTATGTAATAAGTGCAGACTTATACTCAATGACTGCAAAAACACGTGTTTAACATTCTTGAAAGTGGATCTCTATATCATATCGGGGAATTATATTTAAACGAAAATGGATGCCAGGAACCAACGTCCATTGAGGTAAGATAAAATTTGAAAGTGGCCTACTATTATAATACTGAATGTGTTGGAGGAGAGAGGAATATAATGTAGATAGTGTGGAGAGGAATATGTACAGAGAGAAAGGTAGAAAGAGAAACGTGGGGGAAATGGAGAGAGGCCAAGAGAAGGGGCTGTATAGAGAGAGCAAGCAAGATTTAGAAGAAAAAAAAAATACACGTAATGTATGTCATCACCTACACGTACCTCCATGTCTATATTTCTGTTGTATTTCCTTCTGTTTTTACGATGTTGAATGTGTTTCAAAGGGACCTCGAAAAAGTACAATATACCCCTCACAACCCCCCCCCCCCCCAAAAAAAAAAAGAGAGAGAAAGAAACTGCAAGAAACTCTATTATTTACTCTCTGTGTGATTGCCTGATGGCTGATGATTCAGGATTTTTGGTTTATGTTTTACATTTTGACATGTTTGAAATAAAGAACAGGATATATTTGTCACGGCACTTGTCACCCAAGCCACACATCAGGAAGGATGTTTTTAGCTATATCTTTCCGGAATTGTCTTTTGCTTGGAACAAGGAAAATCGAATTTGTAAATCAAGGACAATCATAATCCTGTTATCATTTTTTGTTTTGATGTGAATGTTTTAGCTTCAATGAAAAGCAGGCATGAACATGGCTTTATTATAGAACTGTGGCCGAGTGCGATTTTCTTTGGAATCCGCCATTCCAAATGACGAATCTGATTCTTGGGTTTGTGGGTTTGTGCCTGTGTATACTTGTCTGAATGTGTAGAAGTGAACTCTCTGCTATAAGTTTTCAAGTAAAGATATCAAGTGGCGGTTCGAGGCGTAACCTGTTATAAAGATGGGGGTAAAAAATGTCTCACATTCTCTGACACGCCCCCCCCCAAAAAAAAAAAAAAAAACACGCAAGCAAAACAAAACAAAACAAAAACGTTAAAAGGTTACCACACTTTCTACTTTTTCGTCGAAATTATTTTAAACGCATTTTCTCATTCATATGACGATTATGATGTAGGCCTGCTCTCAATGTGACCTGGTTTATATTGCCATTGATAATGTACTTCTTTTGGAAATATATTAACTTTTAAGTATATTAGCAGGTGCTTGTCTGGGCTCTAAAAGCTTTCATGGGTGTGGTTTCCTACCCCAGGAAACAAAAGGAAAGTTGTCTATCTAGCAATAGTTGGTCCTCCGTTGGCCCTATTATCAAGTTGAGACGAAGGTTGGTTATTCCGCATCTTTCAATAGTATGATCATCGCAGCTGAGCGGTCATTGACTCAACACCACGCTTCAGTGGCGTACAGATGGGGGAGGGCGAGGGGGCTTCACAATCAAGAAAAGAAAAAAAAGGAAAGACAGAAGGGTGAAATATGATTTTATTTTCTGAATATTTTGTAAAAATCTATGACAAATTTAATCTTGTAATAACATTATCTACACAAATTTCACACTATGGAGTGTGGACACTTCGACAGAATGGTTGTTGTCATTGTGTTCACGTGGTATACTGCAGCGCAAAGTGATTTACACGTTTGAATACTCAAACCTAGCAGCAGGTGTGAACATAATTTCACTGTGGACAATTAGTGTTCACAGTGTGTTCTCATAGTGAATGATGTGAGAATGTGGTTCACACTGTTATGCTGAAGTTTGATAGAATGAAGATATTCTCACTCTTTGGACACCTCGACAGTGTGGTTATTCACAGTGTGTTCATATGATAATGGACTATGTTAAGATGTTATTCACACTGTTAAAATTGTTATATTAGGTAGTGTGAAGATGATTCAACACTGTAGACACCACGACATAGTGAATATTCACAGCTTGCTCACCTGGTATACTGCGTAGCGATGTGGCTTACTCTGTTAAAATGATAAAAATTTCACAGTGTGGAAAACTCGACGATGTGAATGTCCACTTAGATCATATTCTAAAGCCTAGCATAGCTTGGACCATGGTCTCCCTTTGCTCTAAATTTATGGAAAACCGAAAGTTGTGATTAACGCCGCCAGGTACTCAAGTTGATTGCACACTGAGAACACACTGTGTGACACTGCGTTCTCCATCAGGGTCGCCCCATCCCTCAGGGCTCTGTTTTACCACCATTGCTCTTCAAATAATTCGGTTGTATTACCAATATATGCTGAAGTATATCCAAGGGGACCACGTATGATCCCCGACGGTCGCTACTGATAGTCTAGTTTCAGAGAAATGTTGCGATTAAAGGTCAGCATGTACGTGGACTTCTTTCTTTTTGGTATTGCTTGAGCAACACAAACTATGTAAATTTATGTTTTTTACAGTGCAGATGACCGTCATTTATATATATTTTTTTGTATAAAATAAACATAATACATTTGCAGCGCGTTTGAGGGAAGGGGGGGGGGGGTGCTTTGTCGAACGTCATTTTACTTCCTTGTATTGATCAAGTTGGCGATCAAGGTTATAGTGTGGGTGTTTCTGGAAAAGAAGTATGTTAATGGAATGTGTTATTGTTTGTTCGTTACAAGTCCGGCTTGCGTATAATTACCCGGAAAGTGTTTTCCAAATTAGCGAGCCACGCAGCGGGAGTCCTGATGATAATTATGCTCATGTGATTTATCGATAGTGTTGAAACATAAACTTACATGAAATAGATAAAAATAAAACGAAGGCCATTGTGAAATTCATTAAAACAGAAATGATTTCAATCGTTCTGTTATCCCATTGTTCATCCGATGAATTGATGTTGTAATGATCCTATGCGGATTATGTAGGCCTGAGAAGAAGAAAAAAAATATCACACGAATTTTCACATAACTATTTCCACACACTATTAATATTTCGATTCGATTTTTTTTTTTTGGGGGGGGGGGAGCAACCAGCCACCCCATCCCTGGATAAAACCCTGTTTTGAAGTCTTTGTAGTCCTTTTAAAATCAACAAAAATCTCAATGCTGTCTTCTAATTTGGATATTCTGAGCAAGGACTGGTCTTTCATGAAAAGAAGGTGTTAGGATACCCTTGAATTATTTATGTTAATTTCAATTCGAACCATGACGTCAACCACGGGTAATGGCAAAGGGGAATCCCAGGAATCAATGGACCGAGGTGTGTGACAAAAAGAAAACAACATTTGACAGCTCGCTATACTGTATGCCTACTTTGGTTTGAGTCAAGCCATGGTATTAGGCTTTGATAGAATCATCAAAATTTGCGATTTTCGTGTTGTTGACTATATTTGCTTATACTTTGATGATGGTTGGAAATACTACTAGTTATCATTCAGTACAGTACTTTATCAGGGATGACGCTACATGGGGCACTCCTAAGATTCTCCAACTTATGGTAACAATTTTATGTTAGGGTGGAGTTCCTTTAACCTTATTTATCCCGGGTTCAGACGATAGGTCATGGGATGTTGGGACGGATGATCTGAGAAACCGCATGCATAGCCAAAGAATACAGCCGTTCTTCAGGGTAATATGACTTACATCCTTTTGGCACAAACCGGAATTTAAACATATGTGATTGCTGCACAGACACACTGAATCTGAATGCAGACCGATCAGACCTACATCCTTCTGGCACAAACTCGAATAGAAACTACTGTGATTGCTGAACAGTCACACTGAATCTGAATGCAGACCGATCAGACTTACAGCCTTCTGGCACAAACCTGAATAGAAACTTATGTGATTGCTGAACAGTCACACTGAATCTGAATGCAGACCGATCAGACTTACAGCCTTCTGGCACAAACTCGAATAGAAACTACTGTGATTTCTGAACAGTCACACTGAATCTGAATCAAGACCGATCAGACTTACAGCCTTCTGGCACAAACCCGAATAGAAACTACTGTGATTTCTGAACAGTCACACTGAATCTGAATACAGACTGATCAGACTAACAGCCTTCTGGCACAAACCCGAATAGAAACTTCTGTGATTGCTGAACAGTCACATGGAATCTGAATCAAGACCGATCAGACTTACAGCCTTCTGGCACAAACCTGAATAGAAACTACTGTGATTTCTTAACAGTCACACTGAATCTGAATCAAGACCGATCAGACTTACAGCCTTCTGGCACAAACTCGAATATAAACATCTGTGATTACTGCACAGTCACACTGAATCTGAATCCAGACTGATCAGACTTACAGCCTTCTGGCATAAACCCTAATAGAAACTACTGTGATTTCTTAACAGTCACACTGAATCTGAATCAAGACCGATCAGACTTACAGCCTTCTGGCACAAACTCGAATATAAACATCTGTGATTGCTGCACAGTCACATTGAATCTGAATCCAGACTGATCAGACTTACAGCCTTCTGGCATAAACCCTAATAGAAACTACTGTGATTTCTTAACAGTCACACTGAATCTGAATCAAGACCGATCAGACTTACAGCCTTCTGGCACAAACCCGAATAGAAACTTCTGTGATTACTGAACAGTCACACTGAATCTGAATCACGACCGATCAGACTTACAGCCTTCTTGTACAAACCCAAATAGAAACTTCTGTGATTGCTGAACAGTCACATGGAAGACTGATCAGACTTACAGCCTTCTGGCACAAACCTGAATAGAAACTACTGTGATTTCTGAACAGTCACACTGAATCTGAATCAAGACCGATCAGACTTACAGCCTTCTGGCACAAACTCGAATAGAAACTTCTGTGATTGCTGCAGTCAAACTGAATCTGAATCAAGACTGATCAGACTTACAGCCTTCTGGCATAAACCCCAATAGAATCTTCTGTGATTGCTGAACAGTTACACTTAATCTGAATCCAGACCTATCAAACCAATTACGTCATTTACAGTGGCATATCAGCGGTCGGTTCGGATTCGTTGGTGTGGCTGTATATTAGCGTGGGTGAGTTGTCCGGGGTTGTAATAGTTTCCTAGTTCCTGATTGTTATGTCTGTGCTTTCAAAAGAATCATTCTCCTTGTAAACTGTTCACACACTCATGTCATAATAGAACATCATATCTAGCAGTCTGAGTTGTTTGTACAATTATAGTTGGGATTGTGAAACACGTGGAGTCGACTGTGAGCCGGTGGTGATAGCATTTTATCGTTTTTTTTTAATAACCTGATACTAAGGACCAGGAATCGATTCGGATTGATTAAAGTGGATTAACACTGCAATGGATATGTGAGTAGAGGACTTTATTTGATAATTCATATTCTAAAGTTCACTGGCACAATAATTAAGAATATTTGGATTTCTTCTTTCGAGTATCAGTGTCAAGTTAGTGTAGAATGACAGACCGCAGAAGATGATCTACTGTAATAAAAATCAGAAATAAAATAAAGCGCAGTTGTCATTAGCTTCTTAGGACATGTGAATTCATTTCAAAATTAAAATAAAGCACAGTTGTCATTATAATCGTCTTAGTACAACATTATTTAGTAAATCAATCCTGTGTGTCCAATATCTCGGAAAGAAGCCATTTTTAACAGTTTAATGTTTATACTAGATAAAGGGACTTGATTATAATAACCCTCGTGATTCCAATTTATACACACACGCAGATCCACACACACCCACCCTCACACACGAACACACACACAAACACACACTCTCTCATATATCTTGTGGGCATTAGATAAACTGCAATAATAGGCATCCAGTTTAACTTGCATTCATTTCGATTGCTATGTCTGGTAAGCCTCTGACAGGTCTTCGAGAAGTCAAGAACAATCCATGTTGAAGATGATGTGGTAACTCTGTGAAACACGAGCTACCAGTCTTTCCATTTCGTCCACCCAATAGTTTGTATAATCCACTCTGTGAAAAAAAAATAAAGATAAACAGGAAAAGATATTGAAAAGGATATACCCAACTAAAATAAACCAATTCACCGACTGTGCCAACGGTTTATTGGCATACACTTCCCGATGATCAGTGGCGTAGCTAGAAGAAAAAAAGAAAGAGAGCTCGGGGATAGCGCTAAAATTGCTTCCCTCTTATCGTATTCTACTCCGAGTCATATTTGTTCACGAAATACATGGGTTTCCGTCTTTGTTGCTATTGTTGTTTGTTATTTTACGTTCCCTGAATGGATCCAAAGTTGCCCCCTGTGATGCCTGTGAGGTAGGGTCATAAAGTCCAAGTTCATCCTCTATTGTGTTCGGTGATAACGCTGGTGTGGGGGCCCTGTAATTTATTGTTGCACTTAGTCATGCAAATTTCAGCTAGGACCCGTTTCATAAGGAGTTACCCCTATTGTTACTCTGCTGTGATAGTAATCAGGGGCGGATGCAGAATTATCCAAAAGGGATGGGGGCACTTTTTTCCGAGGAAAATGTTGACAGGCAAAAATACAAGGGGGGGGGCACACTTCTGTTTCAACGGCATTTTTACATTACTGATTTTAATTTTGCTTCTTAAAGGGGGGGGGGCTCAGACCTGCTGTGCCTCCCCCCCCCCCCCCTGTATCCGGCAGTGATAGTATTACCATGACAAACGGGGCTCAGCAGCCAATGACAGTCAAGCATGGTAGTTGCCATAGTGACAAATTTACAATATCAATAGCTTTCATATGAAACGCATCCTTTGTTAAGACCATGTCCAACACGATTATGCGCGTGGCAAGGGTTTCAAAAGACGCCAAACTTTCTGAGGGAGGGAGGGGGGATGTTCTATAAAAAAAAAGTGCATAGGAAAAGTTGGGGGAAAGGTAAAGGAGTCAGGGGCTTAAATTAATCACTCGTAGATCAGTTATAACGATGAGCGTATGTGTGGGTGCGTGTATACTTGCAATTAGCTACGAAACAAAATTAAAACTTTGATTTTAGAGATTTTTTTCATCTTTTTTGAGCAATTCAGCTGATCGGGTACTCCCAGGACGAGCATTTTCTCCCAAACTTAAATGCTAATTACCGGGATATCATAGAATCGATCAAGGAAATGCGATTAGGTATTTCAGGTATACACGATACTGATCATGTATTGTTTCCCAAGTGGGTATTCCATATGCAGTTCAACGCCCGTATGTAATTATGTATATCCGTTGCATGATCAGCATCCCGTTTCGCTTCGAATATATACTTATCTATCAATCAAGGGCCTGTCCAATCGATCGTTCTCTCACACCTGTTAAATCTTGCAATCATTCTTCTTAGAAATCTGAAGCAGAAAACTGCGATTAAACTTTTCTATACACTCTAAATTTTAAGGATTTGAAGATAAAATCCAGAAAGGATGAGAATAGTGACCAGTCGAATAGGATTAACTTGAATTTAAATCGCAAAACATTTAGATTCAAATCTTTCAGATTTATATTCGGAGATATTTTATATCCAAAAGGTTTTGAATCTAAATCCAATATTCGGCCGGTCATCATGGTCATTGATCTGGATTTATTTTAAAAGCTTGGAATTTAGAGTGTAGTTTCAAACTTTTATTCACGCATCTCAGCTATACTTCACTGCAAAAACACCGGTGTTGATTCAACACCAGCCTGGTATCTATATCGGTCCACGCCCGAGAGGTGTTGAAAAAACACCAGTTTGGCGTTAGACTAACACCAATTTGGCATTTAAGCAACACCAATTAGTGTTAAACCAATATCGGTTTGATTCTTAACTGGTGTTGTTTTAACACGTCTCTTGTGTGGACCGATATAGATACCAGGCTGGTGTTGAATTAACACCGGCGTTTTTACAGCGTTGCATTTATTGATCCATATTCAGAGGCGGCACCACAGGGTTCAGGGGTACCCATATTATTTTTTGGGGTGGTGAAGACATGGAAGAGGGGGAAGAAGAGAATGAACAAAGGTAAAACGCTGGTGTTAATTTAACACCAATCCGGTATCGGAAAACAACAGAGAGGTGCTGCTGGTGTTGTTGCAACAATTTCCTGGTTTTATTCTGATATAGATAGCTGGCCGGTGTTTAATGAACACCGACGTCTTTGCTGTGATAGGGAAAACGGGGAAGAAAGAAGAGTATACAAAATGAGAGGTCTGAGGCGAGTAGCTCTCAAAAGTCAATAGAGAGAGAAAAAATCAAGATCGCAATGAGGTAACTTGTCCACCCCCCGCCCTCCCCCCATCAAACCTGACTCTGGCGCAGCCCCTCTTCATACGTACTCTCTCCGAAGCGAGGTGATGATCACGTCACCTACATTCATGATAAGTTCATCGCTCTATTTTATCTTTCCATTTATTATGCCCAATTTGACCAGCAAGATGTGCAGCCTTTTTTCTTGGAAAACAGACGTTGCCCTTTTTAAAGAGTAGTTAGAAATTTATTGATTCGACAGTTTCCACTTTTTAAAATGTCTGCCGAACTTCTTCTCATTCTTTTAAAAGCAATCGACAAACAGTTGTGGTTGATAAGCGATCGCACTCGGTTTTAATTTGATTAATTTCTTTGTCGAAAAAAAATTGAATAAAGGTGGTGATATGATGCATCCTTACCTCACGGTCCGCTTGATTTAAATATACCAACTAATCTCATTTAGGCTTACTGTCAAATTTCGCGAAAAAGTTTCCGTCAGTTATACAAAGATTCTTGTTTGAATTTTATTCAATATTTTATTAGACGTTATTAAAAAGCAACACTGATAACTTTTTAATGAGTTCGTAAACTCGTTCAGTCCACGCATTGTTCGGCATGACATTCATTTTCCGTTTGTGTGGAATGTAGATCATGTAACGTGCCATAATATCAACAGTTCTTAGACAATAAACTGAATAGCCTTTATCATGTTTATAGGCATATAGCGGTCAAAATGCAGTCGTAATCGTGTGATGGCAGACGCGACATGGTTCTCCTTTCTTGTGTAAAATTGCATAGCCGTCGTAAAATATTACAACAGCGGGAATTACAGTAATTTCGAAGAAGGTGGTATCCTAAACGTTGTCTGGTAGCCTAATTTGGGTTCATGTAGACGAACAAGAACATTTTAAGAATAGTGTTTAAAATCAGTCACATGGTATTCATGATTACCTTAATCTACATAATGCTTTGATAGGTTTATCCCTGCAGCATTTAGTATTTCATTTATTCAGATATTAAAATTTTCCGCTTGGAGTACCCATTTAAATTACTCTTATCGATGTAAACAGGAAAATATTTTTTAGACGATTAGTTCCTTACTTGGGATGTGCAGTTCATTGCATTGCCATGTATTTCTTTCTTTATTTCTTTCTTTCCTACTTTTTTGTGTGCTGCCGATAAGAAAGGTTTAGGAAGGCGTCGGAGACGGATGGGGGCTTTGGTTAACAAAAAAAAAAGGAAAGAGGACATAAGAATAGAAAGAGGGACTGATTCAGCGAGAGAGTGAAAGTAAAACAGAGGGGAGCAGGTAGATCTAGGGGAATTGTGATATAAAAAGAAAGAGAGAGAGGGAGATAGAGGGGGAGTGACTAAAGGGGGGTCTTCGGCATCACAGACTATCAATTTCAAACTTCTTATTCGTAACCAATTCGGGTGAGAGTTCAAAGTAGTTAAAAGAGTGTTTATGTGTGTGTGTAGGTGCGCTATGGTGTGTGCGTATGTGTGGGTGTATGTGTGAGCATGGTGTGAGGATGAGGGTGCGTGTGTTTGTTTGGGGTGGCACTACGTTGTATCCACTCTGTAAAGTAGCCATCACGTCTTCCACACATTGAATTCCTTAACACTAAAAGGAATGGGGGAGGGGGCCATGATGCCCCCCTTAATGCTTGGCGCGATATTTCCAAAACGCAAAAAGTTAGCGCCGCAGAATTTTGTGATGTTTTTCTCTAAAGACTCACGCAACTTTTGAGACCAAATTCGCGAAATACAGGTATTAGCATCGCGACGCCACGTGACTTTTTACGAGACAATGTTGTGCAAAAACTGACTCAATTTTATACTTTGTGTACAAATTCTACTGGAAATGAAATTCATAAAAGGGTGATTATTTTTCATTCTAATTGGTTTGCTTAATTGAGTTAGGATTTATTTTAGTTGTTTTTAGTTGTTAAATGGTCTGTAATAATTTCCATTGAAAAAAAAAGAAAAACAAAAGATGAAAACAAAGAAATACATAAGAAATTCTAAAAACAAAGAAATACATAAGAAAAAAATGGCTTTCGTAATTTTTCTTTGTTGAAACCTTTAGATTAGATTACAAACATGACATCTGGAAAAAAAGAAAATTTGAAGTGAGACTGGGTGTTAAAATTGTAAATAAAGTTTGTCATGAATATATTTGCAAATTTTATTCATGATAAATAAAAACAATAATTTTCAGATTTTTTTTTATACTGCCTTGTAGTCTATGTGGTAAAGAATGTGTGCCAAATTTCGGCGGGATCGCGCTAACGACAGTCGAGATCAGAAGGGGGGCTTCATGGCCCCTCCCCCCCCCCCCCCCGAGTCCTCAATACATCTCAAATAGCCCAGTCCTTTTTAGGGTTAAAGCTTCCAGGAATTATACAACTCTACCATGTCTGCTGGTATGCCCCACCCCCTCCTTTCATGAAAAGATGCTCCTTTATCTAACATTTTCTATGTACTTCCCAGGCATGCCACTGCGCTCTGAATCCATGAATTCTTCTTTTGGTTGTGAAAGCTTATGCGATAATTTCTATCTCGCACGTCTTTAGGTATAGGCCTATATACACATAATTTATATAAAGAAAGCAATTATCGCTCAGTGATCAGAATTTATTTAACAGTCGTTGTTGATACGCTTTGTCTTGGATCTGAATAAAATGGAGGATCAAGTAGAAAAGAGACAATCTTCTTTTGTGTAAGTTTTTATGTTTCAATTTATCTTTATTTTCCAAGAAAGCAGAGAACTGAAGGGAGATAATAAAATATATTTATAATGTCATCTTTCTGTTCATTGGGCAGATAATTTTCGTCATATTTTTTTGTTCGACTCCTCTACGTATTTCCCTCCTTTTAATTCACATTCGTGTCACAATGGTAGATAATTTACTCTTGTAATCCTCAGTATTTTCAAATACAATGCGTAAATCCGAATATCACAGCTAGAGATAATGATCTGTAATATTAATAAGTATGTTGTATATTGATATTTATTTCCAAACGTGCGTCTGCACTTGACCATGAGGAGATGGAAGCTCGGTGGAAATTTCTTCAGGTACTGTACTTTCGTTTAGCCCAATTAAGATTTTCTTATATTGAGTAGCTGCAGCATGGCGAACAAGAGGGGACCAATTGCAAATCCTTGATGGATTCCACTTTGTAAGTGCTTACACATGACTGTGCGCATCGCATTACGGCAATTTCAAAGACCGAAGGATGGGGGGGGGGGCAATGTTGAAATTTCGGTGATGAAGGGTGTCATGTCTTATTTTCACATCACTATAAAAATGTTCTTTTGACACACCACATGACATGATGTAAAGAAGAAAATAAAAGCAAAATCCTAGCAGCGCAGTTGAGTCTCTATTCAATTTTCTTCGTTGTCGAAAATACTGTTATATTAGTGTTAGGTACGTAAAATAATTTCTCTTAGGTGGTTTTTTGCTTCGCTCTCGGGGGGGGGGGGGCTTCGTTATTTATTATCACCAGTGTACTGGCATTCTAAACACCTGATTATGCGTGATGTTTTCAATGTATCTTTGATCAACCTGTAAAGGAGTATTTTGATAAAACTTAACCACGAGTGTTGGCATAAGTAGAGGTGTTGTGGTTCAGGGATAAATCTTTGCACCACAAGGTCCGGGGATCGAATCCCGACGCAGCACTCTGGTCATTTTATCTACATTTGCCACTCTCCACCCAGGTGTTGTAAATTTGAAGTAGGGGGGGGTGGGAGAAATTCTCTGAATGCTCGAGAGCTCGATATTATAGTGATTAAGCCGGGGTAATAGTTTTCAGCGCTTAGAAACATTGTATTAAGCGCTAAATGTTGCATATTATCATTATTATTATTATTGTTTATTATTATTATTATTATTATCATTATTATTATTATAGGACCACACTTTTTTAAATCAGTATTGCAATTCGTGGTTTTCGTTCAACATCAATTGGTTATATACGCATGGTGTTTTCTTTATTTTAACACTCATGGTGTTGAACACTGAAAATTTAACACCGGGCTAAAACGCCTGGTGTTCTCTATATACACGGGTTAACACCGTTTTCTATGTGGAGAGGAAACAGCCAATGGGGCTGTAAATGTGTAGTCTGTACATGACATTTGTTTTGTTATTGGAAGGAAGGAGAAAAAAGATTAGTTTCAATTCCCATTCAATCTCTGTGATTATCCCAGGAAACAAAGGGCTCTCGGATATTAACATGATTAATATTAGCTGTGAAATATTGTGGTGTCACTGCAAGAAGGGATTTAGTAGTGCAGGGAAACATGGGCGACAGTGTCTTTTTAGCTTCTCGCGATTACAGTGCGAAACCACTCGTGATGATTAATTAGCCATCAATGACAGTGTAGTTTATTACACCGAAATTAGTGTCTTAAAGGGGTTAACTGTTTCAGAGAGCCAAGGCGCGTACTGGAAAAGATTGCTGAATATTCAATCCATTTTTTGAACAGCAGTTGAGTAGTTGTATGAATGAAAGGGTTTTAGGGTATGTCCATTGTTTTCCTAACTACTGAAGGGCGATTTCATACGTGTAGTACGCGACAATTTGACAACAAGTTATAGTCTCTTAGCTAAACGCTTTAGCAATAAAAATTGTTTTTTTTATCAATGATAAAGTTAAAGCGGTTTAGGGATGTGAAAAACTGATAACCAACAAAAACAAATGTTTGATTACGGGTGAATAAAAGGTGAAAATGGTGTGTGACGTACGGGACTCAGAAATGTGCCGTACGACACGCAACATTTTCACCCCTAATTCATCCATGAAAAGCATATTTTTGTTGGTAGTCCTTTTTTACATGACTACCCAGTAGTACTTTGATATTGCAAAAAAAATTGAAGTTTATCGTTTGTTTGGACAGTAGGTTGGAAAGTGTTGTGAAATGGAATCGCCCTGAAACTGTTGGGCAAGTACTACTCGGGGTGGTGAACAATTGTGGAAATATCCACCATTACAAAGATGTACCGTTGATTATTGTCAATTTGCACGGAAACTTATCTTTTGAAATTATTTCTGGTAATCCGTTATTTTACCATGGAATTGGCGTATAACAGCTTTACAACAGGCTGGCGTGGCTGTTTCAGTTAAGTTCACTTATGAGGATTGAGGAGATAAGTTGCAGTGGTTGTGATTCATAAATAGCGAACGGAGCAAGATGATAGGAAACATCTAGTCTTTTAATTAGGTTTTATTAGCTGATTGTTAACGACGCTCTAATACGTTACTTAACACGCAATAAGGGTCTATTCCTGTACGACTGTTGTTAACTACTTTATTGAACCGGGATGGCCGCCCTGTTAAACCTTTTTCAAGGAATAAAACGAGCGGGAAGGAAAAGAGAAAATTAACTAATAGTTAAAAGAAATATATCATGAGACTTCGTAATACCTTTTTTTTTTTTTACTTAAGTGACGTCCTCTTTCTGTAATTCCTTTCCCCTGTACCTCCCCTTGCCTCATATTTTGAGCATTTTCCTGTCTCTGGGCGCATAATTCCATAATCCATTTTGTCGCAAAGTAGGAGAGACCTTGTCCCTGTGCTTCTATACCAACTCCTGGCCTGCTGCCACTAATAAAGCACGAGTTGTGATGATTGGATTTTCAAATCTTCTGAAAAAAGTCGTTCCCTATTCATTTGGTTGCACCCTTCCCACCCCCCCCCCTGCCCCCTCCAGCTTCCCCGACCTCGCTAAGCATGTTATTGCAGAATACATCAGTGATACAAATGGGTCCTCACAGCTTGACTGCTATCGGCTAAGTGCTCTGTTGAGAGGGCTGGCTCATGGAGGTAAATTTGATTTGAAATGGCATTGTAACCATGCATGTCACCCCTACGACACATAGCAACCATGCAACATCACCAGCAAACAGACCATAAAGGACAGTGGCCGAGAAATTAACCATCCTCGATCCATTTTCCCCCACATAGTCGTGTATCCTCGGCAGATGATATTCCTATGCATAGGGGTGGCGCCTCTCAGCTGGGGTGGGTAGGGGTAGATGGCTACCTTCTATGTTTTTTAAGAAGAATAGAATAAAAAAGGAGGAGAAAGAGAAGAA
Organism: Lytechinus pictus; assembly: GCF_037042905.1. NCBI lineage: Eukaryota > Metazoa > Echinodermata > Echinoidea > Temnopleuroida > Toxopneustidae > Lytechinus > Lytechinus pictus. The sequence continues at coordinate 16,579,018 of NC_087253.1, read as the reverse complement.
GATGGGAAAAGAGTAGTCGGGGTCGTAGAATTGTAATCATGATATACACCTTGACCTACTATTTTTACTATGAAATATAAGGTCACCTTAAGTTCGTCATACCATGAACCTACAATACCTATCACAAAGACCTGGCGCATCCGTTCCATATATTTGCACATAACATGGGGCCCCGAGAATGTTAATTTTCCATGTAAATCATGTAAATTGAACAATTAATTGTAATCTCTGATTACTGTCCTATGAAATAAATATTCCGTTTTATTTCCACCTTTTTCCCTACTTCCCGCTACTTCTTGAGAAGTCACAGGAGACGGTTGGTCTGCAGGCACAGACCCTGATTGAAACTTTGATCAGCAAGTGTGTCTCCACGCAAAGACTAGCAGATACAAAACGTGCTGTTTCAATCCTAAGCAAGAGGACCTTCAGTACACAAGGCATGAGTGGGCTGCACATTCAGACCCTTAACTCGAGTGAAGGGTTTGCACAGCAGACTAGGAAGCAGTCACCCCTATTTATGCCGATGCAGCAACACTGCCCTATCAAGTCTTTATGCAATTAGCATGCCCCTGAAGCCTACTCATGCTCGACTCCCAAGTAAAATAGCGAGATTTTGCTCAGCGAATGACCGGGCCTTCAGCAACGCGGGCGTATGGCAAGCCCTTTTAACATTTTATCAAGAAATACAATACTTGATACCGAAAAATTGTAATTCTTGATAATTATGAAAATTTAGTTTTTTGACATAAATTAAAGTTTTAAATTCTCCATAAAAAAAAATTATTTCTATGTATGGAGAATTGTATTTCTTGATAAATTAATGTTAAAGTGGTTTGGCATACACCCGCGTCGCCAAGCGTAAACTCGCTAATGAGGGCGATTATGAAACACAAATGATTCACGCCTTTCCCTCTCTGATTAGCTCCTTATCTTCAAGGATTTGTCGAAGAATTGCAAAAGGAGAACAAAAAGTATTTTCCATCACTGCGATCCTTTCGATGCTATGTTATGTAATCCTTTGACATAATCTGCAAGACTTTATTGCATTATAAATTGTATTTCTACATGGGTGTATTTTTTACCATTACGATTCTTGAACTTTGATACAAAAAAATTAGGGAAAGATGTAGGCCTAAAAATGCATCCTTTCATAAGAATTCAAAGATGTCCTGCATGTTTAGCATTTTCCGCCAGCCCATTACTAAACAACTATAAATGAATAGATAAATAAATAAATTAATTAATTAATTGATAAATGAGGATGATGATGATAATAATGATATAAATCATAATAAAAAATAATGACGATGATAATAGTATAATAAAAGTAATAATAATAATACTATATTATACATACAACATATATATATATATATATGTATATTTGAAACCCTTGTATTTTGCATAGAATATCTTCGAATATCTTCGAATATATTCAAGTTGACCCATGCCCCCTTCGAATCCCCCCTCTCACACCTCCCATCTCTCCCTCCTCACGCCAATGCTCTAAACCGTTCACGAAAACATCAAGCGCAATCCATCTTCTATTTTCTCCTTCTCAGTGCCATAATTCAATGTCGCCGCCCGATCAGCTACTCCATCTCAAACCATGCGTGCCGTGTGAGTGCGCTTGTTTTGGTCGACTTAACCCCGATGTTAATTCAATGGCAGCAACCCCCCAAATCGTACTCCGTCATGCGGTGCATTTCGCGTGTGTTCTGATAATAGCGGAAACCATTCGAAGACGCTGACTTCATATCTTGCGTGGATTTCAACACCTTTATATACTGGATTCGCATGTGGATGGAATCAAAATAAGTATTTCTTACCGTGTGCAGGTCCGCGTGATTGCCATAGAAACCAGTTTATATTAATTATTATATTTTCATCATAGATACGTCAGAACAACTTCGTCCGTTATTGTTTATGATATCAGAGGATCTTGTATTTCTTTTGCCTCGTTCGACGTATCCTTTTTCAGTAATTACAAATGCTGGGGACAGGTGATAAATTATGGATTAGGACAGAAGATTAGATTGTTCCGTGATAGGGGTAGGGAAGATCTGATAGTGATTTGAAAGTTACGTCACAAATTGTAAGAGAGAGGGAGAGGGGGCAAACAGAAAAGGCGGAAAATTGGGGGATGGAGGGGGAGAGAATTTACATTTATATACATGTATAATAAAGAGAGAGATAAGGATAGATAAGGAGAGGAGCAGCATTCGGAGAATGGTATGGGGGGGGGGGTGGGAGGGGTATAGTAAATGAAATGTATTTATGTATGTAAGGGTGAATGTATGCATTAATGAATGTATGCACAAAATGTATATTTTGTAAAGAAAAATAAGTGTCGGATGGAATGTGCAGCGGGGGGGGGGGTATAAAACGAAAATAGGAAAAAAATGATGATGGATACAGAGATAGGTAATCATGAATGTGGATATGTTTCGATTTTTCTCTAGGCTTGTCCGTATGCTTGTCAATAGAGAGTGAAATGAATTAGGAAATCACGTAAACATTAGATTGCCATGGTAACGCAACATGAACACTGGTATTATGACGTGTGAAAACGTGATGGTAAAACAAAGGATGAAAGGGGGTAAGAAGAAAATATATGATATAAAAAAATTATGATAATGTTTTGAGAAATAGATATATTATATACATTGATGGATAAATATATATTAGATAAACAGATATATACTAGATATAGATAGTTACGTATGTAGAGGAATTGCTGATAGATTTAAAGAATCATAAGAGACAATGAAGATGAAATTGAAATTTGAAAATAATTAAATAGGTTATAGATGGATATTAAGACTGGCAGGTGGATGGAGGGAGGGACGGGAAGAGCTGGAGAGAGAGAGAAAAAAAACCGCTTTATTATAGTGACTTTTAAGGGTGGGCTATATTGAAGATTGAAGCACAGAACTTGGAATCTATACCTTGAATACATCACTCATTGCTATGTTAGGAAAGCATTATGATGTTGCTGTTCCCAGGTCTTATATGAGGATTGCGGAGACACCAAATTGATTACACCGTGCTCTATCGTACTCTGTAATATTACACGACTTCGTTCGTCGCACGTAACCTTTGTATGCCTAGCATGTAGCAGCAAGGTTCCCCCTACAAGAAATACTAGCAGGATCCAATCTCCAATTCAAATGTTAACGATTTTCCTCGCGAAAGATCGATGCTCTGACGTGTTTTGTTTCTAGGATAAGTAAGGCGTTTCGCATCCCCACCCAGCCTTCCACCCAACACGTCCCCATCTAACGACGATTAAAGAGGATTCAATGATTATCTTTGTAACTCCCTTCTGTAACTTCCCCGTAGCTTGTTCTATGCTCGTCGTGATGATTGGTGCATTGTATTAATGAGGAATTAATTCATCTGGACAAACAATCGCTCAGGAACTCCCAGTCCGCTCATTAAATCAAAATTACGACATCGCGTTACGCCCATTAACAGTGTACACGCCGACCTTCATGGGCAGTTTGCATCACTACATTAAAGCGAGTTAGTGGTAACTGTGGACCTTGCTATCTGGGGCTGACATAGGGTCGTCAGTCTCGCTGGTGATGTTGTACCTTTAGTTTGGAAAATAATTCTATCGTGAACTGTAGCGTTATGAATAAACCAGGAAAAAGATCCACGAAAGAGGCACAGCATGAAACAATATACGGGTAAGTTTGTCTGGGTATAATCGTGTTTTCGGTGCACTCTATATGACTGTTGGTTTTCTTTACAAATAATTGTTTACAATAGAAAGTTGTCGAATGGCCTATTCATCGAATTTAAAGGATCGTTGAGCTTCATTCAGTATATAATTTTTCATGCACCTGATATGCTGTAATCATTTTTGCAAACCTTTGGGTCAGACAGGAACCACCTGAGCTTTTTGAAGTTGATGGGTCGCTTATTGGTCATGTTGGTTGCGATAATGAATGCTATTGTCTTTTCCTGTCATAAGCTATAAAGGGGAAATGTTTGTTCAGTTATTGCAAAGCAGGCAATGATGCTTCTGAAATAAGTTTGTCTGGGTTTCCTCTTGAAACATTCCGGACTTTTCGCATTTACTACGGAGACACTCTCTACAACGCACCAATTTCTTTGGAAATGCAGGTCAAATCACAATAGAGAGCTGACAGGTTTTTGACGAAAGTTGATGGACCGGGACAGCATCGGAATATCTTGACCCTGGACATCGGCATATGTAATTTGCACTTGTTCGTCCGGTGCAAATCTTCGGATGATCTGCTGCCCCAGTCCACCAACTTTCGACAACAGTCTCTCAGCTCTCCATTAATGATAATAATAACGGCATATTTACCCAGGGTAGCCACTGCAGTTCTGAAAACTCTTCTCCCAGTGGGCCCTGTTATTATCATTACCCCGGCTTTAGCACAATCCATTGTGATATTATTTGCATTTTCAAAGGTATCGATCATAGGCGGCGGAAGTGGGGGGGGGGACGTTTCCCCCCCCTAAATTTTAGATGGGGAGGACGATCCCCCTTAATTTTTTTGTTGGTAACCTTTTTTTTTTTTTTTTTTGCTTGTCAATTTTTTTTCCTGCGTACCTTCTATAATTTGTGGTTGATAACATTCTTTTTTTTTTTTGGGGGGGGGGGGTTGTCAAAAAATTGTGTGGTGGTCCCCCCTAAAAATCTTTGGCTTCCGCCGCCAATGGTATCGATGCGTTGTAGAGAGTATCTCCGCGTAGTAAATGCGAAAACCACCATTCACTGACAGCATTCTTACACCTCAGATTTTTGCAATCGTCCACAAAGTTGCTCAATCCCTTTAATGGTCTCGGGATGTATCAAATTACAATGGGACTTCTCCGTTGCTCTTGATGGTATTAAAGTTTGCTCTTCTTAAAGTCCCTTTATTTGCTAATTGCCGTCCGCAATATTACCTTTGATGAGGGGGGTAGTTATGGTTATGTTGATGGTGATGGTGTTATTGATCATGTAGTATTAGTAGTAGTAGTATAGTAATAATAATAGTAGCGAGGAGTTGTAATAGTTACTTTTCGTGTGTTGTCATCTAAATGATTTTCATATTGCGTAATTTGAAATTAAACTGATCAATGATAGTTTGACGTGCGTGATTTTAGATAATGTTCACTCGAATATTCGAAATAGTTTATATGCTGCTGCCTGCTGCCATGTAGGCAAAAACATGATCATCAAAGTTTGGCGCCCAAAAATTATTTACGTGTCAAGAAAGTGGATCTGCTCTTCTTTACTGTATGAAAAGAAGAGAAAGTGTTAACGTCTTTTTTTTTTAATATTACATGTGATTTTTTAATGAATAAAAGAGGTGCGCAATAAGTTCCCTGCATGCATTCGTTTCGCTCTGTGTGTATAAATGTATAGGCAACGCAGAATGATACGATAATGATATTGATAAATCGTGTAGTCATAAATATATGAAAGAAACTAACATTTTCCTTAGTTTATTCATTGTGGCACAAGAATGATATTTTTATTGGGACGACCTGTTTGGGAAGATATGTTTTGTTCATTGTATATCAAGGGGGGGGGGGGTGCGGTAGTGGAACCAGCCAGACAAACTTATCCTTACATATCCTGTAGGTTTACTAATTCGTAATATAAACCCTTTTTCTTCGTCATGCTTTCCATTTCCTAAAATGCCTTCTCGTTAGTGCTATCCCTTGATAATTGAAAGGGACGGCCGCCCTTCATGCTCTAGCCTCCCCCTTCTTATTATCAATCTACTCCTCTTCACTCTAAATTGCCTTCTCGTTTGGTACAATCCCTTGATAATCTTCAGGGACGGTCGACCTTGCCCCCCCCCCCCCTTCTCAATCTACTCGTCTTCATTCGATTTCATCCAGGCCCCCTGCGCATGAACCTTTATCTTTAACTCTCGTGGGGTATATCCAGGGAAACTTTTTCCTTTTATACCCCTATGGATCCGTTCTCAGTGGGATCTTCCCTGTCAGCGACTGAACGCTACCAATCCATCAAACATAGGCCAGTCGACATTCAGACATAAACTGTACAAGCAGACGTTCTGCAGAAAGAAAAGACTCAAATTGAAAATGAAAAAAAAAACGGGAGAAAAAAAACTACCTTGTTAATATCGTTCGAAGCGAAGGAAACGGGCAAATAGTCTGACTTTTGTCTGACATTTAGCAATGCTCTCTGTGTGTCTTCAATGTCCCATTCCCACACTCTTTCATGCCTTATCTGCTCAACACAGAAAACACCATACTGCACCATGCGACGAATATTGAATTACATGTATATGATATATATAACCTGCTGTCACTTTAACAATAATACAATTCCATCTTTGTTCTTGTAACATGCATGTACGCTGTAAAGCTAGCGCAATGCGTTGTAGTTAGTGCAAAATAAATTTAAAGAGTTGCATTTATGTTTAAAAATCGCCGAAAAAAAAAGAATAAAATATTTAAATGTGTGATAAAGATATTCTTCCCAGGTAAATTCGTTTTATTGGAACCAAAATGTAAAAACGTTACCCCACCCCCATCCCAAACTGAAATATAAAAAAAAGGAAAATAGAAAAAATATGGGCCATGAATTTAAAATAAGGCATTTTTAAGGGGGCTTTAAAGGCAAAATTTGTTTTCAAATCAAAATTCAATTAGATAACCGACAGCAGAAAAAGTCCTTGGATTGTTCGGCGTCTTATGTTTGAAAGCAGTTTGATTTTAGGCGCTTGCCTCAGGCAATGATATTTAACCCCCCCCCCCTCCCACTTTGGCCACTGATGGTAAAAAGGCAACACCCCTTTTTACGTATCTGGGAATTATAATACACTCTGAAACACAGTGAGTGGAAACGGCCATGGATAGAAAGCGTTTTCCACCTTACCTTACAACGTTGTCACTCTATCTTTTTTAAGGGGTGGGTAACTTACCCCCTTTTTACCATTGCAGTATTCAGGGTGTAGGCCTATTCTTAGCAAAAAGTACATATTGCCTCAACTAATAACTTCAGAATAAGTGCTATGATTATGTATTCCTTCGCCAAAAAACAGCAACATCTCATGCCTGAGGTTACGAGTAAAATGGCTCTTATGAATATTTTTTTGAAACCGCATGATTTATACCAGCAGAATTTCGATTGGGCCAGACATATTTTCTTTCTACTCAAGAGGTGCGGTTGAAGGGGACCTGTCCTTCGAGCAGCCAGTTCACATCAGTGGATCTCTTGCCATAGACTCGACGAGTGTTTGTTTTATATTCTTGATAAACATAACCCTAGTTTACCCCCACACCCAAGAAATAAATGAAATAAAACGAAATAACTTAATAAATAAATCAATCAATAAATCAATAAATGCGTAAATGAATATTGTGACTTCTGTGGAAAATGTTAAACAGATCATTTAATTCTTTTGCAAGAAAAGGATGCTTGGAAAATAAATTATCCCCCAATGGAGAAATTATGTTTTTGGATGAATAATGTGAAGTGGTGAAGCAAAATTTGTATTTCCCTCTAGTGGGCATGTAGTAAGAAGCATTAGATATTATAAGTAGCATACAGCTTCTTTAAAGGAAAGCTCACCCTTACGTCCTTTTGGTTTCAGAAATATAAATGAATAAAAACACATATGAGTCAAGGACCTATTGCATAATTGGCAGTGCTGATCGTAGTAATTTCATTTGTGACGCCCTATCTGAGGGGTCCCCCAACATCTGACCAATTATATCAAATACTATTTTCTCGCAAAATGTGATTTACTCGAGTCAGACCTGCAGTTCAGACAATTCATTTTCACATACTTTTCACTGAGAATGTTGTTGTTCATCATCGATCATGACAAAAATGGAAATTCATGGAATCTAAAATATATGGCATATGGGACTCGAAAAATGGTTAACGCGAGGAAAGAAAATGAAGTACCTATGAACGAGGGAAATGTACCAAAATAATACATGGCATATGGGGCAGCTGCTCGAATAACGCCATCAGAAATTCAAACCTTTCAAATATGCATGTACTATATTTTTATGGATTTTCTGCTCAAATAAAAAAAAACTTAGGGTGAATTTCCTCTTTTGCATCTGCTGGCTGTTGAACCCATTGCCGAATATTAAAGGCATTAGCTTGAAGCTATAGCTCCATAGGAATTATTGTACAAGCATCGTTTGGTGCATATCTTTTGATTAGAAGCAAATCTTTACGCCGTCAGACCTGTGAAGTTATTTTCAGATGTATGGTACAATCAGAATTGTGAATTTCTTTTGAAGCTTCATGTAAAGCCTGCAAGCAATAAGAGTATTAAATTTATGCGTTCAAACCAATGTCCAACCAGCCATTGTTCATATTAATATGCTTTTTATTGAATATATTGGCTTTCTTGTGTTATCTACCCTCCTGTCAATTTAAACAGCTGAAGATTTGGGATTTGCCGGCCTGAAAGGGCTTTTATCAACATTTTAGTCTGACCATACAAGCATTATCCATACAACATTTTTTATAGACTTTTTTAGAAAGCGAGTGGGGTACCAATTGCTAGTTATAATGTTCAAATATTCTGGGTTTTTTTTCTTCATTTTTTTGTTTGGGGTTGTTTAAGAGAGTCACCCAGTCCCACTATACCAGCCAGTCTTACAATCCTACATATTTATTCTATTAATCCAACAAATAAAACACGCGTCACCCTCCAAGGCTTAACCTCGGATGATAACTCACTTACAGATCTTGCTACCATTACCCTTCAAAGGATAACTCACTTACTATCATCGGCCTTCGCGGGCCGACACACTTACTAAATACAGCGTTACTGGGTCGACCTTGGCAATACCTGTTTTTATTCGAGGCATGCCGCTTATATCATCACGCACAAAGGTCAAAAATAGAATATGAAAATAGCAGACGGTATGAACGGTCAATCATTGATCTCATTAAGGGCTAATCAGTGTCATCAGCCAGATATGTATCTATCGAGTGCAGGGCGGACCAAGCAAGAACACTTGCTATGTGGTCTGCGTGCGCACGGGTGCGCGTGTGTGTGGGGGGAGGGGTGAGAGGCCGATGTGTAAGACTGCGTGTGAATGTGCGTAATTGTGCGTGCGTAATCGTGCACGTGGGTGTATGTGTGTGAGTGTGATAGGGTGGATGTGCTGCAGACAGTGTGTGAGTGTGCGAAATGGTGTGTGCCTGGATGCAATCGTGCACGTACGAGTGTGTGTGTGTGATAGGCTGGATGTGTAATACGGCGTGTGTGTGCGTGCGTGGATGTAAGGGTGCAAGCATGTGTGTTTTTGGGTGTGCAAGACGACGCGCTAGTGTGCAAAATGGTGCGTGCGGAATCGATGTAATCTAGCGCGAGTGGGTTATCTATTTGCTAGCGTGTGCTCGGATGTGTGATTACATTACGAGTACTAACAGCCCCCCCCCCCCCTTTTTTTTTCAAGTTGTAAATCCAGCTCATGGAATCCACCCTGTTATATTAATTGTGAGAATAATACTTCCTTTTTATTAACTAATACAACAATCTGCATGGTCACATCTATTAAGAGTTATGAACTCGGGCTCACATGCCTTTAAAGTTATAATGTTCTCTTTTTATATTCCTTTAATCTATTCTCGATATTACTTTTCAATGTTACATTAAAATGAATGATGTTATCGGTACCCTGATCAAAATGATTAAAACTCCATTATATATCAATTATTGATCGAAATGAATGGGCAGTCATACCGATTCTGGAATTACTATCGTAACAATTATCCGATTGAAGCAGAAAATATTGGAATTAATCACATTTTGTTATATATCTATCTTTCTATCTACCCACCCATCTATCTATCTATCTACCCACCCATCTATCTATCTATCTATCTAACTATCTTTCTTTCTTTCTATCTATCTATATATCTACATGATCTATCTATCTATCTATCTGTCTATCTATCTATTATTCTACTTTCTCTCTCCCTCTTTATTTCACGATCCTCTACTCTCTTCTTCTTCTCGCCTCCAGGAAACAGAGTAGCGGTGACTTACAGAGTCGGTTAAAGACAAGAAAACTGCTCGGTGTAGGAGAATGCGAAGATGGCTCCGTACCACTATCAAAGGTATATCAATTTTGAACAATGAGGAAATCTATTACACGAGCAGCAGTAGTAGTAGTAGTAGTAGCAGCAGCAGCAGCAGCAGCAATAGTAGTATAGTAGTACTAGTAGTAGTAGTTGTACTAGTAGTAGTAGTTGTACTACTACTACTACTACTACTACTAGTAGTAGTAGTAGTTGTAGTAGTAGTAGTAGTATAGTAGTAGTATAGTAGTAGTAGTAGTAGTAGTAGTAGCAGTAGTAGTAGTAGTAGTAGTAGTAGTAGTAGTAGTAGTAGTAGTAGTTATATTAGTAGGAGTAGTAGTAGTAGTAGTAGTAGTAGTAGTAGTAGTAGTAGTAATATTCATATCACTACCACCACTACAACTGCCACTTAATCATACTTCTGCTTATTGATGAATATTTTATTATCATGGTACAGTTTTTATTAGCATTATCAATGGAAATTCGAATTATTTTTTTCATTTTTATTTTTCGTAGTATAATATATACGTCATTAATCTTATTATATTTATCTTTTATATTTCTATAAACACCGTTATTATTCAAAAACGAAAAAAAATTGCCAATATTGATGTTAGAGGGGTGAAAGCATTAGTAAGTGTAAAAATCAAATATTTTGTCTCTCATAAATATGCAGTAATTGTAGTTTTGATACAGAATACATGTGATATTGAATATGATGTATATTTTGGTTAAAAGATTTATTCCTTGTTTCCTCTTTGCAGATTAGCCAAATACTCGGCAGTGACGATCATTATATTATCAACATGCCAGCTGGATTAAGGTAAAAACCACATTATTAATTCAATTATCCATCTGTTTTATTCATTATTCTTTTATAATGATACGTAACGTTATTATTTGTTTAATTATCTCGTGGGTTTCTTTTCACTGGCTATTTTATAACGTTTTTATTTAATCACGCGTTACGTATGCCTTTACAATATTAATGTAATTCACTTAAATCTAATTCAAACTTGATTATTATGATTTTAATAAGGGGTAAATCCAAAGCCTGACATACTGATGTGCTGTCAATATCTCAGAATCTTACTCACTCAACAACAACAACAACAAAAGTAAGAAAGAATCAAGTACTTTGCTGGCATTGGCCTACAAAACATACAAAAAGATAAATGTCAAAAACAAAGTCTTCACATTCTCACTCTTTCTCTTTACTGTTTTTCACTGTCTCTTTGCAACTATCTCTCTCTCTCTCTTTTCATCTCTCTGTGTCTTTCTACCTCTCGTTCTTTATCTGTACGTCTATCTCTCTTTTCCTCTCTCTCCCCTCCCTCGTTCCATTGGTCTCCCCCTCTCTCTCTCTGCCTGTCTCTATTTCTTTTCTTCTCATTTTTTCTCCATCTCTGTCTCCGGGTAATGTTCCGTAAAGACCCGTCTCTTTCAAGAACTAACACAATACGATCGTGAATAATTGATCAAAAATAGCACAAAAGACAGACGTACAAGCGTGATTTAAAAAGAACATACAACTGATTAGCATCGACTCAGAAGTAGCACAACAACTATTATTTTACACATATATCTTTTTTATAACTTTGAAACGAATGAAATGTATTTTATTACATTTTCATTTATTCATTTTTCTCCACCAACTCTCAGTAAAAAAATACAAAGTAACATGGGGATTGAAAGAAATGAGACAGTAAAAAATATAAAAGAGCTTTATATGGTTTTGCCACGTGTCTACAGTGCAAAGAAGATAATCTAAAAGCATAAGTTGATACAGATTATGTTTAATATCTACATGCATTTTGTATTATAGTGCATTTTTGTGGACCGTGCATGAATAAGAAAAACCAAAGCAATGAGATTAATAAGACTTGTGTACAGCACTGGAGTCTATCCGTGAGAAGTCTACAGTGCATTGGACCTCCTAAGGGAAAGTTTTATTCTAATATTTCCCTTTTTGTTTTCTTTCATATGCAGGCTATGGCAAGTGACAACTGCTGTAGTATTTACTTCAGTCTCGCTTCTGGTAAGAATTGAATGTCCCTCTTTTATTTGATACTGGAATTTGCTGTCTTTATAATTAGGGGTGTTCAAATATCATGAATCTTATAATTTTTCCTTCAACATGTCGACACGATTTCTCTTAAAAATAGCAAAATTAATTTAGAAATATTTTCGCAGGAGTTTGTAGCTAAATATGAAAAAAATATGTGCATATACGTTTAAAAAAATTGGAAATCTGCACATTATGGGGAAATGTGTAGTGGAATAGTAAAACATTACATTCCCTCAATTACTCTTGTGGTTGTCGACTTTTTTTTTTTGGGGGGGGGATGGGTCGGTAAATTGCCAGTTCGTCTACTGCCAACTCGTCCACTCACCACATGGTCTACTTTCATTTTGTCTAAAGCCATTCCGTCCATCAACATTTCGTCTAACAATTACCATTTAGTCCAATAACCTTTTCGTCTAATCATCACTTCGTCTAATCCCCATTTCGTCTATGACCATTTTCGTCTCAATAACCAGTTGGTCTAATTCATTTTCATTCTTTTTGCACAATTAACACTTAGTCCAATTACACCAAATGATATGTGGACTAAATTGCGATTGGACGAACTGGTTATTAGACGAAATGGTGAGTGGACAAATTGGCAGTTAGACCATGTGGATAGTTGACGAACTGATGGTAGACCAAATGATAGTAGAAGAGTTGGCAATTGGACGAATTGGAATTTGACGAATAGATAAACCGATTGGCCAAGGAGACCATGCAGGCTTCTGTAAATATGCGTCAAATGCTATAATTGCTTTGCATCCTCGTTTATCAAATCGGACGCACTTTACATTCCAAAAGCGATGCAAACATAAAGTTGGCTCCAAGACGAAACGAATTGGACATTCACATTTTGATCGATGGCTCACACTGCTAGCGAATTTAAGTCACGTGTTACTGATGTTCTAACAGCTGACGATGAGAACTGATTGGTTTTAACGGCAAGACACGAAAGTGTTGATATCTTAATAATCGCTAGAGGGTATTCATTTGTCTCTCTAGCGATTATTTCAGTCCGCAATAATGAACCTATTTAGTATTGTTGATATCTTGCTTAGATATAGGTTTAGTCGAAAAAATGTCTCTGAAATTCTAAGTGCTCTGTTATGACAATAAGGGGTCCCAGATTTGTATACGGGGCATTAATTAGTATAATCACCGAGCAGGCGAAGAGGCCGAAAAAACAAAGTAATTTTCGCATGAATAATTTTAAATAACTTTGGTGGTCCTGTGAAAATGTGTAATTGGCAAGATATTAAAGGTAATTGGATTGAAATTGCAAGATAAAAAGTAAAATACTTACAACGGATACAGAAAAGTTTTGAGATGATTTATAGCTCCATGATAAAAGTGTCAAGGGATTTTTATTTTAAAGAGAGGGGAAAATGTGCCATGAACACCCATTAACACTCAATTAATCTTTTTATCTTTACAATATAGAAATTATCAGAAACATTTACAACTACAGTGTTCTGTACGTTTACCCTGAAATGATGAATATGAATATGTGGACAAATTGTAGAAATAATGAAGAAAAAAATACTAGGGCAGTAGAACTGAAAAAAAATATCAGATGTGTTTTTTTAGTTACTCGTCACTACGAATTATTAAGAAAGAAAGTTTCAAGTTTGCCTCCCTAGTGAAAAAAATCTGCAGAAAAGGACCGCTTTTTTCCTATTTGCACTCGGAAACGCTCGGTTGCAACCTAAAGGTGCAACTTTTCGAATTTTTTGAAGGGGGTAACTCTGCAACCTTTTGGGTGCATAATGTAGCTAACTTTACCATTAAACATGCATTAGAGCGCCCCTTAGGGTGCTACTATAATTGTATAAATAAAGACCGTTGGCTCTCCAACCACTATTTCGTGAATGTATGTACTTAAATTAATAAGTATCTTTCCATTCGTTATCTCTCATTCATTCATTCATTCATCCATTTCTTTCTTTCTATATTTCTTTTTCTTTCTATTTTTCTTTCTTTCTTTCTTTTTCTCTTTCTTTCTTTCTTTCTTTCTTTCTTTTTATCTTTCTTTTTCTTTCTTCCTATCTTTCTTTCTATTTTTCGTTCTTTCTTTCTTTTTTCTTTCTCTCTTTCTCTTTCTTTCTTTCTTTCTTTCTCCCTCCCTCCCTCCCTCCCTCACTTTGCAAATTTCTTGAAGGGGGTAACTCTGTAACCTTTTGGGTGCATAATGTAGCTAACTTTACCATTAAACATGCATTGGAGCGCTCCTTAGGGTGCTACTATAATCGTATAAATAAAGACCATGGGCTCTCGAACCACTATTTCGTGAATGTATGTACTTAAATTAATAAGTGTCTTTCCATTCGTTACCTCTCATTCATTCATTCATTCATTCATCCATTTCTTTCTTTCTATATTTCTTTTTCTTTCTTTCTTTTTTTCCTTCTTTCTTTCTTTCTTTCTTTCTTCCTCCCTCCCTCCCTTTATTTATTTATTTATTTATTTCTTTCTTTTTTCCTTTCTTTCTTTCTTTCCTTCCTTCATTCCTTCCTTCATTCTTTCTTTCTCTCTCTCTCTTTCTTTCTTTCTTTCTTTTTATCTTTTTTCTTTCTTTCTTCCTCCCCTCTCCCTCTCTCTCTTTCTTTCTTTCCTTCTTTCTTTTTGTCATTAATTCATTCATCATTCCTGACGTCATTCAGCTGACATTCATCTCTGAGTTTATCCCTCTTTCATCTTTTATTCCAGAGTATCTTCTTTCCGGTGACTATCTTTAATATGTTATTCTCCAGCGGCTGTGGCAATGATGCCGTTCTACCACTCAGGCTCTTTGGGGCTGCGCTTATCTGTAAGTAAAAAACATTTTCATGCACTTTATAAACACGTTTACCTTCAATCCATAGAGGTACAGATGTCATGAGATCAAAATTTATCGCCTGTTGGTCTTAAAATTGGCAACAATCATTAATTTTGTGTTCATTTTAATATTCAAATTCATTTAGCTGTCTGTATTGATTTGATAAGATTTTTTGTTACCTTCTGCATTCCTAACATTCGTATGATACATTTTCATTACATAACAAACACTAAATTAGTTACTGCTTGTTTGGGGAGGGGGCACGAATCATAACTAGAGAAAAAAAATATGGACTAAAGAAATATCATTCTAAATAAATACGATCTATTACCAAATAGGTTTAACATTTACAATTTGCATGAGGAGTGTCATCAAAGCAAAACTCGTTATTGTTATTACAGTTTCATTATCATTATTACATCTATAAAGCTATAATGCTTCAATCATATATTTGCTTATATAGTTTGCCTCTACATTTTACTCATTATGTATATATTTTTTTTATTGTATTTATTTCTTTCTCCAGTCACTATATATAAGATTGTCACTTGGTTATGTACTTTATGCTATATTATGATTATGTCTCACGCATTGTAAATTTGTTTTGTATATTATTCCAATAAATGCAGAAATCCTGCAAAAAAAAGCAAAATTTTATTCATAATTTTAATGATGAAGATGGAGAAATATATCCATGCTTGAAAGAACACAGTGTCACACAGTGTGATCACAGTGTGTTCACATAGTGGACTATATGAGAATATTATTCACAGCGTTACAATGCTCAAATTCAACTGTGTGAAGATATTTTCAAACTGTGGATACCTCGACAGTGTTGACTGTTCACAGCTAGCGTGTTCACATTGTCGATTATGTGAATATGTGATTCATACTGACTGTTTAAATGCTCAAATTCAACCGTGTGAAAATATTTGCATACTGTGGACACCTCGACAGTGTGACTGTTCACAGCTAGCGTGTTCACATGGTCGATTATGTGAATATGTGATTCACACTGGCTGTTTAAATGCTCAAATTTAACAGTGTAAAGATATTTGCAGACTGTGGACACCTCGACAGTGTGACTGTTGTTCACAGCTAGCGTGTTCACATGGTCGATTATGTGAATATGTGATTCGAACTGACTGTTGTAATGCTCAAAGTTAATGTAATATTATTGGGGAACAGCAGTAATCTGATTCAAATCATTCCTTCATTTTTTTAGGTCTTGCCTTGTTATTTTGGAGTTCAGTAAAGTCAGTCAGTCGGTATATCATAAGATGGACATTATTAGCCGAGGTCCTTTATCTCTCAATTCAGGTTATGGGTAAGAGCCAACAATATTTTGTTCATCTTGTCAGTTGGTAAAGGGGTTGTGACAGTTAAACATTTTTAGCCAGTGTATTTTATGTTAAGTTTGCGCATTATGATGTGTTATGATTCAACAAAGTGTCTTTGACGAGGCTCACTAGCGAACTTGGGGCACAGGAGGGGGGGGGGGGCTGTCAGAAAATTTTAGACCGAAAAATGGCTAAAAATTGTGATTTTTTTTCTCCCTCCCAGAAAAATGATAATGACCAGATACTGGTACATATGCCTTTGGCAAGGCCCCACATAAAGTTTAATGTTGTTGAATATGTAGGTTTTGCTAGGTCAGTGATTTTGTACCTAAAGGCGACCGCACACCTTACGATTGGTCTGCGACCCGATTTCAGAATAAACTGTAGTAGAATTTGATGCTAACATTGAGACTTGGAATATCTTACTGTGAAAAGTTCTAAATCATCATACGAATACCTATGTTGAAATCTGTGACTATGCTATCATCCTTCTTAGAATAAAAGCGAATTTAATATCTAGTCGTAATGACGTCACAGCAGTCGTACGATTGGCTACGATTTGAAACTAATTTGGCCTTTACTCCGAAATAAAGGCTTGCAATCTTTCAGAATGGTTATATTAGTATTCTTTCAATTAATTTAAACCTCAAATAAAATGATATGTTCCATTCACATTTTCAGAAAATGAGCAAAATGCGATTTGTTCCAAACAGTCGTAAGGTGTGCGGTGGCCTTTAGATCAGTACAAGGAAAGACTGGGATATAACAACATCAGCTCGCACACATAATAAATTGAGGCGATTTGGGGGATGTTTTGTCCATTTAGGTGGTATGAGATGATATATGCTCACCGCTCCTATAAAATAAAAATAAAAAATTGCATGGGGGCCACATCTCCCCCCCCCCCCATATCGACGCCAATGCTTATATGCATTATGCATTATTCGGCAAAAATGATGTGAATGTAAAATTGCTATGTATCATTTCAAATTTTTCATCAAACGCTATTTATGGAAGTTCCAGTGATTATGCCACTGTATAAGCTTGCTGTCTTTGATTTTTACCCTTTAGGTTGGAGTACCGCTTTAATCATCATCATTTTTTCTCTCTCCCTCTCTTTTCAGTTGTTTGGTTTACCCTCTGGGACACGAACCACTTCTCATTTCCTAGCCTCTTAGTCGTGGTAACCATGGTAATGGCGATCATCATAAGTCTTTATTTCTACTCCATCTTGGCCGGTATCACCTTCAAGACCTTACTCAAAGGAAGAGCTCTTTTCGCAGATTTCACGCAAAACGACAAATTCGACTAGTCTGTGTTTCGTTTAATGTACCAAAGAATATGAGTTAAGGACCACACTTTAGGGGGTCTGTTGCAAGAAAATATTTGCAACCAATTGCAAATATTCTGATGCAATTCTACAACAGAAAGATATTAAAGTTGTTAGCAAATCAGATTACACTCCATGTTGCCAGAGCATGTCAACGCCCAATCGCAAATTTGCAATTAATTGCAAGACATATGATTGATTTAAGAACAGAAAATTTATTTGCAATTGATCGCAAGTTTGTTGCAACACTCCATTAGATATTATACAAATAAGGAATGTTTATGAGTGCAATGAACAGAATACTTCATGAGGTGAAAGATGAAATGGTCCATTCAACGAGGCGTAGCCGAGTTGAATGGATCATTATTTCATCTTTCACCGATTGAAGTATTCTGTCCATCGCACGAATGAAAAAAACATTCATTATTTGGTTTATATGACACCTAAACAATTTTTTTTTTCATATGAAATTCATGAATTTCTATGCAAAACATGCTCATGCAGTGCGAGTTCGGTCTGTTGATTGTTACGTCATTACAACACGCGCACTGCTGGTGCATGAGCTGCAGTCTCGGTGCGCGAGTGCAATGGACAAAATCGTATATGGATCCAAAATTGCACGATGAATGGATCCAAAATTGCACGGTTGATGACGTCATTGCAAAATGGGCTGAATGACCGATATCAAACATCCAATCAAATCACAAGGATCTATCTAGGTGTCATATAACTATTGATATGCATTTGCCAAGTTCCATTGTTATTTGTAGGATCACGATGTCCTCTTTAATTATGATAGCAAGCTTTAATAGGTGACATGCCATTCAAATTGCAGCCTATAGGTTGAATGGGGTGCTTTTATAGCACTTAGATGTAAACCCCAGAGATGCTGTGCTTTCTAAACGTTTCTATGAATCTGTATGACGGTAATGTATAGGGAGAAGCTCCCGAATGAGGACGGTGTAATGGTGACAGTGAGAAAGTAGTGTCACAATATTATGACTAGAACAAACTAGTCAAAATTACTCTACCAAGTGTCGGTGCAGCTCTTATATCTAGTCATGCATTTTGTCATTTTTAGAATCAAACTATTCACTGTAGTCAAATCAAATATAGGGGAAAAGTATTTCAAAGCGACCTGACGACGAAAATAAGATCTGCACATAGCTGAGAGTAATCATGTTATTTTGATACTTTAAAAGAAGGCCTATAGATCTATACAGTGTGCATTTTTTTTTCAACTCTATCGATGGTTGGTTTGAAAGCTTGAAATTAATATTCATCTTCGGATGGTTTTTATCTGGTTTTTTCCTATGTTATCAAACTCAACAGTTATTGTATTTTAATTCTTCTTAATGTCAGCGATTTGTTTCCACTCTTTGAAGAGCATATTGATCAATTTGGGTGCAAAGAATATATTTTTTTATAAAATCATCTTCCGATATTTCTTACCGGAGATAAATGAAGGAGAAACAATGTACTTATCATACGTCAGATAGAGATAATTATAATTCCAGTGGAAAAAATGTATAGTACATACTGAATGCATGGAGCTAATCTGATCTATTTATTACACACCTTTTGGAGTGAGATTTGCATCTTTTGATTGTAGATTTTATCCCTTTTGGAGTAATGCGCAGTTCCCTCCAAGGGATTGGTCCCAACCACTCCAAGAGGAGCTGTGGATTAGGGAATAGATTTTAGCTTTTGGAGCGTAGTAATAGAAGGTTAAAAACACAATAATGGTTGTTGATTTTAGAGTATCTAAAGTTGTTTATTTATTTAAAGGCTGGAAAACAACGCATTTCATGATTATGAAGAAATGATATATAAATTGATTCGTATGTTTAAGATCCCCCCCCCCCCCCCCCCCATTTACACAGGTGGTCACCCTTACGCATGCGCGTCCCTGATCATTCGGGAATCTGGATATTCCCTGTTATGACGGTAATTCTCCCGTTATTACGGGCGTTTAGAAGGGAAGCCTGTACATACATGATTTACCCGCCGTAGAGCGGGCGCTATAGCAAAGTTCGCCATATGAAGAATGCGTGCAGCTCGGGCGTATGAATTCTTTTAGGAACAATATCAATATGAAAATTTGAGAAATATTAGCCCGAACATACCCATGTCTATTATTATGGGGGATTACAAGGTGCTAAAACCCCCCCCCCCCCTCGGAAAAGGGCGTAAAAATGTACATTCTCTCAAAATATCAAGAACGCGTGTTGGGAACAGTTGACCTTTAAGGGAGGGGGTGGGCCAGGCAATTCGATTTTAGATTATAGTGAAATAGTAAATAATCACGGTTCAAGCTTCTTTATAATTATGGTTTTATACAACTTTTTGTGTATATGTGTGTATATATTCTTGGGCCGTTTGTTCATCATGCTGTTCACAAGTGTGATTGTGCGAATGGCTATTTATAACAACTGATCAAGTCATAATTGACTATTTCTTATGTTTCCTAACGCAATTCAGGGCCGCGGATCCTTTTTGAAAGTTGGGGGGGGGGGGGGCTGGACGCCACATAATTATGAAAAATCACAATTTGATAGTCGTCTTCACCTTCACGTTTTTGTACACGTTTAATGAAAAAGAAAGACTGAAGCCCCCCCCCCCCCCGGTTCTGCAGCCACTGATAATGGCGTTCAATTTGAGTAAAAAAATAAGATGAAAAGAGGAAGATACGATTTATTCAAAGGCACTCGGGATCCAACTTTTCTAGTCAAAATTAAAGTAAACTATGTACCGCGAAGATCTCAGATTCTATATACTAATATAAATTTCGTTCAATATTCATCTAGGTTTCAAATAAAGTGTTACAATGAAACACAATTCGAAAACCAAATGGAACAATCAGAACCACGTAATTGCATTGAGTGTTTGAGTTCTGTGTAAATGCAGATTTTTCTTCGACATGTTCCTAATTTTATTTTTAATCAATATTATTATTCTTATTTGATTCCTTTTGTTTGTAATATAAGCAAGATAATGGTGCTTAATTCAATTTGTTCTTTAAATCACTTTTTTTCAATCGAGTCTGACAATCGTTTGTTTTACCAAGAACAATTATCATAGTCCTATTGTGACCTACGTGGGGTATGGTTTATTTTGGCAGTATTCGCTGCAGGAGTTCTGTCAATTTTCACTATCTGCTGGTATAAAGTTGACGAGATGGATTTTAGATTGTGTATATAGTGTAGTTACCACGGTTACATGAACAAAACTTCGCACATTATTGATATATTTCATTCATGATACATCATTGTCGAAATGATATTGTGCCTAAAATGTTTATTATGAAGGGAAATTCTTCATTTCTATTTAAAGGTCAAGTCCACCTCAGAAAAATGTTGATTTGAATCAATAAAGAAAAATCAGACAAGCACAATGCTGAAAATTTCATCAAAATCGGATGTAAAATAAGAAAGTTATGACATTTCAAAGTTTCGCTTATTTTTAACAAAATAGTTATATGAACGAGCCAGTTACATCCAAATGAGAGATGTCACTCACTCACTATTTCTTTTGTTTTTTATTGTTTGAATTATACAATGTTTCAATTTTTACAAATTTGACGATTAGGACCTCCTTGCCTGAAACACAAAATTTTAAAATAATGGAATTCCACGTGTTCAGGGAGGAATAAAACTTCATTTCACTTGACAATGACGAGAAAATAAAAATATTTCATATTTCATATAATGAAATACAAAAGAAATAGTGAGTGAGTGATGTCATCGGTTCCTCATTTGCATACCGACCGAGATGTGCATATAACTGTTTTGTGAAATGAAGCGAAACTTTAAATGCCATAACTTTCTTATTTTACATCCGATTTTGATGAAATTTTCAGTGGTATGCTTGTTGAATTTTTCTCTTTTTATTCAAATCAAGTTTTTGTTGGAGTGGACTTGTCCTTTAATGATACAGTATATACGTATTATTATTATGTTTGCTCTTTGACGTAATATTTTTGTCTTTTTACATTTTCCATGAAAAAGTAGGCATATGACATTGATAGAAATTAGAAAGCATAAATTTCAACAATAGTGACTTCGTCACCTAGTCATTACGAGATAAAATGATCTCCGGGAATGTCCCGCCCCTCTCTGAAGTACGCTTGCGCGTAGATAAATTTGCCATTCTTCAATTGCATTCAATGTAGAAACGACATAATTATAATTAAGATTGTTTCGCTTAGAACTTACTTTTGAAAAAACAAAACAATATGAACAAAATAGTTGTGTGTTGGTGTTTTTCCCCCTTTTTTGAATAAGTGGCAACATTAATGTATAAAAACGTTGCGAACATCATAGTTGTCAACTACGGAGCGAAGCTGCTGAGCTCATCATTGCATTTTATATACGCTTACTTATGTGCACCACTATTTCGTGCTGAGTAAAAGGTTAAAATGTTATTTTATGAATCCATTTCCATTTTGGCATTTAGACAGCCTAGCTTCATCAGGAACAGGGGAGTTATTGATTACTCGCGTCCTACTTTACAAGTGTATCTCCAAAAATAATCATAAATTTACATTATTTCTTATATATTCTATATCAAACAGCCTTAATAGTGAACTGAAAATCAACTTGAAAAAGAAACAAATAGGTACGTTTGGTCCTTTTTTTACCAAGTATATCAAAAATATTTCAACTACCCCATTATTCTTTCTTTATGAATGTGCAATATTGCTGAAAATACATATTATTGAACTGAAGAATTTTCTTTCTCTTTTTATAACTTATTTTTCACGATATGATAATGTTATTGTGTACTACCACTTTATCACTGCACATTCAGTTTGTTACAGTCTTGTACAAGTATATAGATTTAGATAATAAAACGAAACTCACAACCAAGTGTTTCTGAGTTTTCATTTTGTAAACCTTTTCCTTTTTTCTCAAAAGAAACGGGAAACCATGGAGTTTCATTTTTTTGTTTTTTTTTGTTTTGGGGGGGGGGGGGGGACTTTCACAATTTTTTTACACACAGCAGGAGACCAACTCTTCACTGCAAAATCAGGTGTAAGTGGAAATCCAGTCTTTTCATATTAAATTTGTCGCCGTTTCCTTATGAGCATTTTAACGCAAAGTATATTTTTGTCCAAACTTACTTACCGTTAAACGAAATTGGATTCCATAACATTTGTTCCACCAAAAATTGCTCTGCTGTAAATTCAACAAAGCAATGGAATGACAAACACCCTAAATTCACTCTACAACTTTGTCGAAAAAAAAGAAAAATTGGGGGTGTAGTGTCTACGAATTAGACTAGCGATAATAGTGCCACGGATATTGTTAAAAGTGTTATACGCAGGAAAACAGATTATACAAGTGAAATGTTATCATATAAAGAAACCGTCTGCGATGTTATTATTGTTAGTCGGGTGATAGTGATCCCACTGAGAGGTCGGATGTTACAGGGGGCAGCTATTTAGCCAAAGATAGGGTCTTCATTCATGTATAAAGTCATTTGCAGCTTATAAAAAGATTTATTTAACAGCGGACCCATATGTTGACAAATCAGCAACGGGAACTTGCTATATATTTCTCTGACCTGTATATATATATATATATACAGATCAGTGGTATCACCAAAAAACCAACCAGTAATGGCCGGGGGAGTGTGAGGGGACTGACAAGGTACCCATACTCGTCCAAGCGTCTAAAAAATAAAGTTGACCTCCCTAAATGGCACGCCAACAAACAACAAAGCATATTAATCTTGTATTTCTTAATGCTATTTTATTAGAATGACATTCACACACAACGTAGAGACTCAAGTGTACAAAAGGCACAGAAAAAAAACATGTTCTTTACTTTCCTTGTCACAAGAAATCATGACTTTTTCAAACTTCAAGGTTGTTTCTTCATATCACCTTGACTCCCAACTTCTGTACTTCCCATAGACTTTAATACAGGGTTCAGTCGGTTCCAGTCAGCGATGGGTTAATGCTCTTGGTTCATATACTTCCGAAAGTGGACCTGTAGACCCCCTCAAATTTGATGGGCTTTTTTTTTTTTTTTTAATCTTTACATTTTGTTTCTGGACCCTGTTACATAATACTTAGCGATTTGAGGGGCTGATTATTATGAATGATCATACACAATATTCATTGCAAATTGTTGAAATCGGCCCATGGTCGATTGCTAAGCCCTATGTAACTGGGCCCAGGGCTCCATAACACAAAGCGTAGTTACTGATCATACGCTTAATTTTTACGAATGAACGTACATTGTAAACAATCATGAAAATTTGTTCTACGATCATTGCTAAGCTTTGTGTTACGGGCTCCAGAATATAATAATTTTTACCAGATACCTTTCTTATCATACCAATATGACTGGTTCATGTGCCGAATCTTCCAATCATATATCATAAAAACAATTTCATTTTCTCTTGCAAATGATTTCAGGGCCCTGTCTTACAAAGATATACGATTGATCCAATGATCCAATCAATCGTAACTCTATGGAAATCCATCAGTGTCATAATTTTTTTCTATGGGAAATTTGCACAATGTCCTTTGTAAACAAAGAGAAGCACAGTGAATTTTCACGAAAGTAATGCGTGAATATACATGAATGAATAGAAAATATTTTGAACAAACTTGTATAATACATGTTGATGTTGCTGACCGTTCATAGTTGCGATTGATCGGATCAATCGTAACTCTTTGTAAGACGGGGCCCAGCTCTTGGTGAACCACACTCCAGTAATCACTGCTTGTGCCACGTTGGAGATAAGCAACAAAGTGCATACTATTTCATTAAAATGGGCCTTGTTTAAAAGCAAAATATTGCATAGACAGGGTGCATATTTTGAAAAGAAGTAAATAAATTTTAGAGTTTGATATGGCCAATATTTCTTGGCATGAGTTGATGCAATGGGTATATTGTATCCTTCAGATCAGAAATCGGAATGAAAATAATTTCAATATCATAAAAATCTATTTTTTTATGGCCGAGTTTCATCGAATACGCAAAAGGTTACTTTGACCCCAAACATCTAGTCAATTTCTTATCTTTATAAGTCAATGCTATTTACACTTGCTAGAGGCACAAATAAATGGAGTTATTCAAGGTTTGCATTTAGGGTCTCAGTTGTTACTATTTCTTATGGCAGAGTCTCATCAAATACGCAAAATGTTACTTTGCCCCCAAACATCAAGTCTATTTCTTATCTTTATTATTTCACACTTGCTAGATGCCCAAATGAATGGAGTTATTAAAGGTTAGTATTAAGGCTTTTGGTTGTTACTTTCATCCATCAAAATTAAAAATAATATATTACTTGCCCAGTTTAATGTTAAATGATACATGTACACTACATAGGTCTATTCATTTAAGAATAAATATTCAAAAGGCCAACTGGTTGTTATGCCAAGTCAGCATTGAATCTGCCGGACAGAGTGAACATTTAATCATTTTTAAAATTTCAAGTCTGTATATTTTCAATGGAATAAATTCTATCATCAATGTCATCAACTAATGAGTGAGAATCGAACCAGTGCCTTAACATCAGTGCAGTGTCGAACGAGTCTTAACTCTAGCCCGACACCTTTACCACTATATCATGAGTAATGGAGTTATGTGCTTTGCTCTCATTTATTTTTCATTATTATTATAATGTGATTAAAGAATATTTCAGAATGTCTCAGCTAAGCTTTGCTATTTACGTATATTAAATGAGGCAGAGTAATATATGGAAACGGCAGGAAGTAATTCCTCAAAAAGCTGTGCGCACCAGAATCGGTAGACTACATGTAGCTTAGCAGGGGTAATATAGGAGTGCCTTGAGCACCTAGCAAGGTGGATACGTGCGCTATACAAATCCTATATTATTATTATCCAATCCTTCCATTATGAAGATTATTCAGACCTGCCAACCTCTGGGAATGAAAAACTGTATTCTGTGATAAAAAAAACTGTATTTTTCCCAAAAAAAGTGTATTTCATATTAAAATGCTTGGCGCACTCGCTCATCGCGGCGCTCAAGCTGCATGTAAGCTAAAGTGCGCACTGCTCTTGCAGATGAAAAAAAACCCATTAAAACATGTGTATATCTCACCCTGGTTTTAACAAAATGATTGAAAAAAAAAACAAGTTACCTGAAATTACATTGATCTAATAACCATATTTGTGTACGTTTTATGAAATAGAGACATATAGAGATTATTTTTCTCAATAAATTACGATTTAGTAAAAAAAAAAAAATACATTTTTCAAAGAAAAAACGTACTGCCGTATTTTGGTTGCAAAAACGTACTAAATACGGCTAAAACGTACTGGTTGGCAGGTCTGGATTATTGGGCACATAAATAATAAAATATACAAAATGAAAATATAAGGCTATGGCTATCAAGGTGTTCCATTATTCTCAGAAATACAAATAAATAAAACAGCAGAACAATAAACAGAGAACCATCTACTTAAGGATGACAGTGTATAGCTCACGCAAAAAAGATTACAAACGTCCATGCCTACAAGACTTTATCAAACACATCTAAATTGCACAATGCAATGTGTCAAACATAAGCAACATCCAAACGCCTATAGCAAAACAGGTATCACGGAATTTAAGTAGAATCATTTCTTGAAAGACTGATAACACGATTCATAATCAAAACGATCTCAGTAGTAAGTATTTTCAGCCGCAATTATATGCATAGGAGAAAACATGTATAAATGTGTACAAATTTCACTAAACATCATCGACATCACTGATAATTGAAATAATATAACCATCATCATATCAGTATAGACTGAAATGACAAACGCTACTTGACTTGGTTACTTTTTCCTTCTCTGCTAATATTTCAGCATATATTTACTAGCTATGATGCAGTACATTATCAAAATAATGCATGATTATAAAGTGAGAAAGAAAATCAATATTACTAAGTATATCACAATCACTGGAAAACAGATACTTATTCACTTTTATGCTTCAGAACGAGTAGACTGATATAAAAATAAACTTACAAGTTAAAGTCCACTATATGTTTCTCTATAATTCGTAATGACTCATATGAAACTAAGAATAACTTTCCTGTCCTTCCACCATATTTTCATTTGAAAAAATCTGCCCCAATTACACAAAAAATTACTAGAGTTCATTTTCAAGTCGATTGCCATGTATAATATGAAAATTAGACTCTTAACCCTAAAAAGACTGGGGGGGCTGATTCAGCCCCCCCCCCTCAACATTTTTCGCGATAAATCTGCCGTGCAAAATTTTTTGACCACGTCGCTCGCTGATTTTTTACTTTCAAGTCTCGCGCAACTTTTGAGACCAAAATTGTGACCCCCAGGTACGCGGTTCTGAAATTACGCAACATTTCGTAAGTGCATGCAGACCAAAAATTACTCAAAAACGTGAATTTGTGTACAAATCCAATGCAAATAGTGCTTTTAGCCAAAATTTATATATGTATCATTATTTTTCCTTTTACTGCTTAATATCAATTGATTTTATCTTTTTTATGGTCAAAATAAAGTCCCTGACAATTTCCATTGAAAAAAACAATTAAAAAAAAAAGTAAAAAAACAAGGAAATACATAAGAAATTAAGAAAACAATAGAATACATAAGAAAATAAATGTGATGTTGAATTAAAAAAAAAAAAAATTTGATCAGATGCCTATCTAGAGTATGTGAAACAAAAATGAGCATTTTAGGGGCATTATTTTATTAATTAGAGCAAACTTATGATTTTATGCATAAATTAGCATAATTAATGAGCAATGAGATTTTTTGCAGAATTTGATATTATAGTTTTGTAGATAATGCCATGGGTAACGTACGTGCCAATTTTAGTCGCGATCGCGCGGTCAACGGCAGAGATCATAAGGGGGGGTTGAATCAGCCCCCCCCCCAGTCTTCTTAGGCGTTGAAATAGCCCAGTCTATTTAGGGTTAAGATATTGAGCGACTTGCATGACAAGTATAAATTTGACTGTAATTTGAACAAATTATGATTGTCAGAAAAGTAGAAGGTGATGAAGAACTAAGACTTATGCATTCTAAGCAAAAACCTAGCTTAACAAGAAAAAATTCATTTTAATTGTTCGAGCTTGAAATATCAAGCTCTTTGTATGGGAGTAGAAGAAACTTACGTTCAATTGTAAATGTAGAGTAACACCCAAAATCATGCGCAAATCCATTGAATAAACACAAATTTGTAGTTGATTCGCCTTAAATTGCTACTCAACTCTCTTGTATTTCTAAATACACTCTAATGTGAGACTTGGGCTTGATTTGAAATTGAACGCAGGTTGATTGCAATTTCCCACTTGTCTCTAGTTACATGTACATAGAACGACTCATTTACATCCCAATTCTTTATAATCATATTTCTTTTAACAGTATATTGCTAACAACAAACAATAAAAAAAAAACGCACTGAAAACAACATCTTGCCGACAGATTCAATTTGATTTTACATCAAGACATGCCACATGCATATTATGCTTGAATAAATTAGAAATAACGACAAAGGTGAAAGGCCACTGCTTGGAATAAATACAAAATACATGAACAACGAAGGACGTGCATTTATGTTTTAACACAACCTCATTTTTGGCTATTTTTTTTTATGAAAACAGGAAATCATAAATGAAAAAAAAATGCAGCATTTTGCCGAGTTATATATCTATCTCTTTGAGAGATATGCTATTGTGCATAAATACTAACTAATATTACTTCATGTACATACATGATTTGCCATAAAAGGCACAGATTCCTATGAAACTGTTCAATTTCACAAGTGGTGAAAATTACTGGACATTGAAAATGAAACAACTCTAACTAGGCCCTTGAAATCAATAACGTGTTCATAATTCCTGCCTGTTTCTTATTTCAAGTACTAGTATATCTGCTTGAATTTTTAATACAAACTGCATTTTCAATTAAAAGTACAAGTACCATTAAGTACCATTGTATCACATTCATAATAATAGCCAGGGGAGTGTTTCCCAAACAGTTTTGTCTGTGACTTTCAATGGCTAGTTATGTCTCAGCCAATCAGAAGCAAGGATTTCAATAGCTTATAACACATGTTAGTGAAAATCACTAGCAAACTCTGCTTAAAATGTTCCACCGAATATCAAGTAAGATATTCCCGGGGAGCAGTTCATCAACAGTTTTTGTCTGATAAGTTGTCAGATCTAAGAACTTTCCTTGAATTTGATTGGCTGAGAAGCACAGTTACTATGGTAACTGTCAGATAAAACAGTGTCAGGACATTTGCTCTTGCAACAATTGCTCCGGGCTTTATTTCGTCTAAGATGTAGGGTTAGGGTTGCAATAGGGTTTCATGTTAGGTTTAACCAGGGTTAGGTTATGGTAGGGTATAGTGTTAAACCCAGGGTGGAAGTAGGTCATTTGATTAGTGTGTGGAATTTAGAGCGGAGCAACTGTCGCAAGAGCAAATGTCATGGAACCGATTAAACATAATTTTTTGGCTAAAAAGTCTGACAAGTCCTAAAATGCTCTGCGGAGCAGATCAAACTGATTTTGTATAACTGTACACCAATTTGAGCTGGGTAGGTTGTCTGTGAAATATCAACTATATCCTTTGCAGCCATCTTTGCAAAAAATATATCCAAGCAAACAAACTACTCCTCATTTTCAAGAAACAATGCGATCAACATGTCATTTATTTCAAGGGTCTATCTTCACAGGAAGAAAATATCAGTCTATGAGCAATTACATACTACTGTCACAGAATCTACGAGCAATCAATTGTCAGAGAATCTTCAGCTGTTGTCATGGAAACCTAAGACATCATTGTAGACCTTCTTCAAGCGAAGCCATAATTGTCAGATTACGGTTGAATCTGAGGAAACAAAGAAAGAGAGAGAGACCAAAAATAAAAGAAAATTCAGACGATCTTATTACCATCAACTGATCATTTCCTCTCTCTTAACAGGAAGTGGACAGAAAAATAAACATGTTGTTTGTTTTTTCCCCAAGCCATGGCATGTTTTTCTTCAGCAAGAAATTTATCAACATTGTGCTGCACTCAACCCAAGTGAGGTGAATGGATACCTGATAGGAAGAAATTCCTTATTCCTTGAATGCTTTTGAGCATCTATTTGGGCAGTGCAGATAAAGCCCGGATGAATAGCAGTGCTTTGTAACCCCCTGACAAATCCAGTTATTATTTTTATTATCATCATTATTATTACTATCATCTACATCATCATGCTTATCTGATAAGAATGAAGTATGCAGAATTCATTCTTATAAGTTATGGGCCATTTTGAGAAAAAAAAATTGAGGCCGTGTCATTCAGTTACTGAATGTAGTTTTGTTCAACAATTTTTCTAGATGTTCTGGTTTGTGCACCCGAAACTAGCTATATTTGTGTTGTTGTTGTTTGTTTTTGTCTTTTATTCTTGCTTTGTTTTCTTGGAATGTATAATTCGCCATAACTGCAGATGTAAAAAGATATATATATATATATATATATATACATGTATACATATACATACATACATATATACAGTATATGTGATGTATATTTTTTTTTGTGTGAAGTATCTCTATTAAAAAATCATTGAAAGATAACAAATTATGCCTATCTGATGAAAATGTCTCCACTTCTTTGTGACTCATTTTCTGTTCCTGATTTTTCATCAACTTGAGCAGGGGATAATGTTACTTCTCAAATTTGATTAGCATTTCCAGTTGTTGGAGAAGAGCGTCCAATTATCTCCTGTACAGTCCAATTTAACGCAAATTGCAACACAAAGGAAATTATGTGTAGCAGTCTTTAAAAAAAATGTGGAGCAAATTGCAATGTGATACCACGGTCCCGACTAACAAAGACTTGCGATTGATCAAATCAACTTCAACTATGGAAAGCCAGCAATGTCTACATCTAAAATGCATGTTTGCTGACAATGTTTCCTAGATATGATGTATACTTTATACATTCATTGTTTCTTGACCTTTCAGTGTGCTCTGAACATATTTCCTGTAGAAATAAATCATGACATTGATGGATTTCCACATAGGTAAGGTTGATCAGGGCCCCGTCTTACAAAAAGTTACGATTGATCCGATCAACTTCAAGTATATGGAAATCCATCAATGTCATAATATTTTCTTCAGGATATGTGCACAATATCCTTCGTTAACAAAGATAAGAACACCAAATTTTCAAGAAAAATATGAATATACATCATACCTAGAAAATATTCGAAACAAACTTGTATTTCGGATGTTGACGTTGCTGGCTTTCCATAGTTGTGGTTGATTGGATCAATCGCAACTCTTTGTAAGACGGGGCCTAGGAAGCATTCCTTTTGGTACTCTATTGAAAGGAGCTCAGTTTCCATAACACACTTACGCTTTGAAGCTTTCCTTGATTTCATCCACCTTCGACGACTGACAACAGAGGGCGCAATTCGCCTTGGCAGGGTCAAAGAGCAGGCTGAAGTACTTTTGTCCGACTCGTTTCAAGTCTTCTATGGTCACTTTTGAGATCTTCTGCAGTAGCTCCCTATGATATGGATAAAGAAAGTTTAGAGTTTGAGAAATAACTCTTAGAGGTAAAATAGCGAAGCTCAACTTCTGGTATAGAAATTTAATTTTGGTGAGTAAATGGATGGAAGTAGTCCTAAAGTATTTATCAAATGTCAGAATGCTTATTTAGAACAACAAAGATTAATTTCAGTAATTCAGAGTTACTTGATACTTCATTCATTTCATTACCATTTGCTTTTCTTTTCTAACACAAGGAACAACATAAGGGACCGCACTACAAACTGACAGGCATATTGCAGCAATACCAAACCCTGATAAGGGTATTATTGATGTTCCTCCGATGTGAATAGCTTTAGCCAGATCCTCGAGCGTCATGGTATATTTTGTATTCTGGAAATGGGTGTGGGCATCATGAGCAAAATTACAATTACAGTTATAGTTATGAGAAAGGAAACAATTAGTACAAGCTATCAAATTTGTCTCATGATATTACGGACAAGTAGACTTAGTGGCAATTTACCATACAGTATTGTAGGGGCGTCGTGGTCTATAGGGGCGTGGATTCAAATCCAAACCAAGACATGTTTTCCTTCCTCAAGACATTTATCCACATTGTGCTGCACTCAACCAAGGTGAGCTGAATGGGTACCCAGCAGGAATAATCTTAAAATGCACTGAGGAGTGAGGATGGAAGGCAGCTCGGGCTAAAGCTGGGGTAATAATAATAATAGTTTGACTGAATGGGTATCCAGGTGAGCTGAATGGGTACCAAGCAAGAATAGTCCTTGAATGCACCGAGGCTGGAAGGCAGTTAGAGCTGAAGCTGGGGTAATAATAGAAGATCATTTCTAGATAGATGGCGCTATATAAATGCCTATTATTATCACCTACCTGTTGTAATGCTGGTCCACCCCTCTGAGATAATTCATCATGGATTCGTTAGAAGTAGAGGCAACGGTCTCTTCTCTCTCAATGATCTCATACAAGACACTGCTTATCGCTGTCTCAACTTGACCGGGGTGGAACTCTGTCTTTCCAGAGAGATATCCCTCCTAAACACACAAATAGAAACACTACCATCAAATAATCATACTGTTAGCAAATCTGACCCCCATTTTTATTTCACGACACAATGTGCTCAAGCTATAATATTTTTATTTAAGCAATACAATTGCTCAAGCTACAATATTTTTATTTAACCAATACAATTTTTTCTCCATTTCAGGAAATCTTAAGTAATTCATTTATTTTCATGCACGTCTCTCCCTTGTAATGAAACAAATTACAAGAAAACTGATTCTCCAATTATCATCACCTTTTTTTTACATTCTTACGGAAGAAAATTTGAATGAATGTAATTTCAAGTCTCCAAATAAAAAAAAACACTGGAATTGAAATCGTCAACTCGCTCATGCATTGTTATGATGGAATGTAATGGCCTACAGAGGTAAAAAGCTAACAAATATAAAATCTAGAATTGCCATAACTTCATTTAATTTTACTTTAGCAATTTTAATACCTTCTTCCACCTGAAGTAACCTGTAAACAAAGTTGACTAGCTATATATACATACCACAATTTCCTTGGCTTGTTTGTACGCGGAGACCACATGGGTGCACTTGTAGAGCTGGAAGTACATCAAGCCTTCCTCCGGTCGGATGTACATGCTGTAATGATAGGCGAAACCTAGACCTCTGATCTGACGCCACATAGGACCCTGAAAATCATACAAGATGGATATATTTGAATCAAGGGCATATTCTGTGTTTGGCTGGAGGAATGAGTTGTACTAGAAGTATTGCTCTCCATAAGCAACAGCAGTAAAGAACAGTCATGATGACCATGAACAGAATTTTCCAAATCATCAACCTTATATTCATTGTAATCTTCCTCCCAAATATTATTACCATCATCCCTACTATCGCTACCACTATTTTTATCTGCAACATCATCAAGATTACTTTCATCATTGTCCTTGTTACCATTATATTAATTTTAATCATAATTAGTCCAATTATTCTAATCACCATCATCAACACCACCACCTTCCTCTCCTCCTCCTCCACCTCTCTCCTCCTCCCCTTCCTATCCTCCTCCTCCTCTTCCTCTCTCCTCCTCCTCCCCCACCTCCTCCTCCTCGTCCTTCCCCCCCCCCTCCTCACCCTCCTCCTCTCCCCTCCTCCTCTCCCCTCCTCCTACCCCCTCCCCCTCCTCTTTCTCCTCCCCCTCCTCCTCATCATCATCATCATATCCTCAACTTTACCTCCAGAGCACAAAGGCACTCCATGTAGACCATCACAGCCGGTAGATCGGGGTGCGCACAGCTGTCAACACAAGGGACGGTTGCGACAAAGAAAGCCGACTCAACGGAACCCACACCAACAATCTGACCGTTTGGCTTAGATAAGGTTTTGTCTCTCAGTTGTAAGGACAGCTGGGGACCCTCAGAGCTGAATCAAGATCAATTGATTTTTAAATTAATAACGAGACGGAACTTGAGACACGTATATCATGGTGAGCTACACTATATTTAACATAACTTCATTTGTTCCAATAGTATGAGCTTCTCCTAATACTACTATTAAGTACTACGGATACTACGATGAGTTGAATACTGTAGGTCTCTGGCAGGATGAATTCCTTGATTGCATTCAGCACTGCTGAAGAAGGTTGTCCACATTGGGTGATTTCAAGTTCGGTGTTGGCCTTGGTGTTGAAATTTTGATTTCTTCCCCTAGCTCCAAAACTTATTCAGAGTTTGTAAAACTGATCCAGATCACATTATTGACATCTCAACAACTAGTGAGTGACTTTTCGGGACCATCTTCATTTTGTGTTTGGTGTTATAATCGTGTAAAAATTGACCTAACTGTACACCAACACCAAGAGGTCAACACTGAACTTGAAATCACCCATTGTGAGCAGAAGTCAACTGTGTCTGACCAACCCTCGATCTCCATTATAGGTGTGTCATGCACGTGCACAAAAGAAATAAGATCTAGGACCAGACCGAACATAACTTTTCCCGTTTCGCCCAAAATACAGATTTCTTTTAATGGCCTTACTACCATTCCAAACAAAGAAAAACATTTCTGAAAAAAAAAATGTTACCTCTTTTCTGCTGCCTTCACTCCTTTCTCGATGAAGTACTGTTGCCATGGAGATTGAGGATTTGACAGTTTCTTCATGTTGGCTGCCATATGGATTCTGACGTTTGAAGATGAGGTCAAGAGGTCACGGAGAGAATTGAGGTTCTTGATGACCTGTTGGGTTGGTGAATATGATGAAGCTAATTATTTAAAAGGCAACTTGATTGTCACTGCTGAAATGACTTTTACATGGCCTTGTTTGATTAAAGAGAAATGCCGGTTGTGGTAACAATCTCAATGGCTTCTATCAGAATCCAATACAGAGATCAACGTATTTGCATAAATAAATAAAAATATGTGCCAAAGGACTCTGGAAGAAAATGTGTAATTGCTGAGGAATGAGCAAAACAAACAAGGAACTCCATCAAATGTATTTTTTCAAGCAATTATGAATACACTGTACCACATATGCTTTTCTGTGTTAGTGATCATAAGTGTCAGTTTTCAGCTAACATTTTACGATTTCACTAAGTTTAATTATGGAAATGTACTAACTCTAGATCTATGATAATAGAATGACAATTAACCTTTATTTTAAAGACTTTCTCAGGAAATAATAGTTTGCTGCAACTTCATTCTGTTAGTTTTTAAGATTTTTATTTCAAATCATGCAAAATGCTTGTTTTTCAAACCCTCATAATTACGGTAATTCATCGCTTTTTCAATGACCATTGTGGTCTAGTGATTCCGACTCTCGCCTTTGCAACAAAGGGTCGTGGGTTTGACCCAAGGCGTAATTTCCCTCAGCAAGAAATTGATCCATACTTTGCTGCACTCAACCCAGGTGAGGTGAATGGGTACCCAGGAGGATGAATTCCTTGAAGGCATCAAGCATCTTCAGGAACTGAAACTAAAGTTAGGGTAATATACACTGAGCCACTGAATGAGCAACTATGTAATCTGCACCTTTAAATGCTCTTTATCATCAATGTTGGGTCAGAGGCAGTCTCAGACAAGACCGACCAACACAATGATCCCTAAGACAGAGAGAGAGAGAGTCAAATACAAATACAATTGTACCAAGAATCGGCCAATGCTGAGACAAGCTACTAGACACACCATCTTGAGATATGCTTTGACACTGAAGTGGACAGAAAGACAGACAGGGATGTGAACTTACAGTTGATGGGTCTTGGCCGAGTTGATCTAGTAGCTTGTTTAGGAATGTCTGCTGTCTGATCATGGAGGCAACGTGGTGATTACTCTCTGTAAGATAAAGAAAGAAAATAATTATCATCAGAAGAATTGTATCAATTAGCACCAGATCATAAACAGCAGCATAATTCATCTCAAGCTGCATCACCAACACCACTATTATCTTATCTTCATCATCACCCCATCACCACCTTCATCATCACCATCATCATCATCATCATCATCATCATCATCATCATCATCATCATCATCATCATCATCATCACTATCATCATCTTCATCATCATCATCATCATCATCATCATCATCATCACTATCATCATCATCATCACTATCATCATCTTCATCATCATCATCATCATCATCATCATCATCATCATCATCATCATCATCATCATCATCATCATCATTATCATCATCATCATCTTCATCATCATCACTGCATCATCTCTGTATCATCATCATGATTATAGCAGGTGCAGTAGTTAGAATAAAGGACCTAACCTGGTGAATAATTGATATCCCTGAGAACCGTGAGCGCCAACGTCCTGCCGTCTCTCTTGAGCTTGGCGACATCGTTGATCATCTTCTGAGCGACAATCTTGATCCTGTCGGCGGTGAACTGAACCTGGAACAGAATTTCCTGAAGCCACTGCACGCCCTTGCTGTATTTCTCCTCTTCCACCTACGGTAAGGATGAAAATTTGAGAAAACTCAAACAAAAATTATAGCTTCCGTACTTAGAAGAGTTGCGATTGATCTGATCAATCTCAACTCTGGAAATCCGTCAATGTCATAATTATATTTGAAATGTACCTCTTTTCCATTGGAAACAAAGAGGAGCAAACCGATTTATCAAGACAATGATGAATGTACAATTTGAATGGATGTTTGCATTTTATGCTTTCCATAGTTGTAATAGACTGGATAAATTGCCACTCTTTGTAAGACATGACCAAAATGGTCTGTATCTAAACTTGGGTTTATAAACTCGGATCGAAAGTTGTGATTAACCTTGGAGCTGTAAAAGAGGTTTAATTGATCTGCACAATTTGCACTTGAATCATCCGTAGTTGCTTTGGAACAATAACTAAAATACTTTTTCCACCATTAAAACGGGACGGAAGACTGCTGCAAATGTAAGACACAGCCTATGGCCTATAGGCAAATAAAACATGAATGAAAAAAAAAACCAGGTCTATAGGGTCAATGGAATCCTTTATCCTTTAACGCTAAAATCATTCTTACTGTACAATCAACTCACCTTGATGACAATACTAGCAACCTGTGAAAACTTTCCACATCTGAACCTGCTACCCCTGATCCCAAGCGATGATCTGGTGGCTAGTGTATCAGCCGCTAACTGAGTGATCACATCCTCGTGAGATACCACAGCTACAATCGACAAAGAGGAAAATGAAAATTGTTATATAACAATGCACCAGTATCAATGGGGTATGCACATGTGGATATTCTTCATCCCTTCCCCTCTTGACCACGGTGTATTATTTTCCCTTTTTCACCATTCTGTGTATTGGTAGGCTCAACAACCTGTCACAATAGCTCCAATCAACTTGTTACCCACAATTATTATTATTATTATTTGTTTGGCGTCACTTGTGCCTGGGAGACGAAAAGCGAACTGAATCACTATGACCCATAGGTCTCTCCTCCCGATATAACTGATTGGGGGGAGTGCAGGTGGACCACTACACCGGGGTTTCCCCCTACTCTTATACGAATAGTGCAGTGGGTTCTTAACGTGCAAAGGTGGTGATTCTCCTCTACACGGGGCCTCCATTTAACGTCCTATCCGAGGGACGGAGTGTTTTCCAATGTAACATAGCCTGCATCTATGAAACATGGGAGAGACGTTTACACACAACGCACTGGCTTCAGTCATCCGCCCGGGGTGGGCTCGAACCCACGATCTTTGGTTCGACGTTCAGACGCATTACCGACTGATTCAACAACGCTCTCAACAATGCTAATTTTTATCATCATTGATATCCTTGACAGTAATATCATAGACAACAAAATGACACCCCCCCCCCCAAAAAAAAAAAAACTCTTCTCCTCCCACAGGTACATCTTTTACAGATTGCTCAACTTGCCAGGAATATTTTGTTGTTTTCAGTCTCAATGAGCACTTTTTGACTTGGATTTGAACAGAATGCAATTGAAAGTGTATGCATTTCAATTTGATCATTAGTCTAAGTCAAAAGATTGAGGACAATGAAGTATGAGAGTGCACACTCCAAAACTTGACAATTTTTTGTTGTAAATTATTTTTTTTAGACAAGTATAACTTAAATAATAAAAAAGGTCCTCTCAAGAAAGCATAATTCCTCCCCTCTCTTATGAAAAAGAAGGGGCAATAATTATCATCAAATACAACACATTTTAGAAGTTTGAGAGTACACATTCCAAAACTTGACTTGACTGATTTCTTCATTTTTTTGCAGGCATTGTTTTGCGAAGAAAAGTAAAAATACAAAATGTTCTCTCAAGAAAGCAAAACTCTCCCCCTATGTTATGAAAAAGAATAGGCATTATCAATAACAAACAATGACCCTCTCCTAAAAGGGTTATGTAACAACATGCAACATTTTGCCCCCCCCCCTCACCTCACCTCCTTCCTCAGCCAATATAGGGAACCACTTACCTCCATCCCTAGTGATGGGAGATTCAAACAATAATTCCAGATAAAGAGGAAGGTACGGCTTCAGAGTTGCATCTAGCTTGGATGTATCCAACAGAACTGAGAGCTAGGAAACAATTGGGTAAAAAATACAATCATACTTATATTGGTTCATCCGGCCCAATATTTCTCCATTCTAACTTCACTTCAAGAGCTGCTCAAGCCATAATAATTTGAGAGCACTTGACATACGAACTTACAAATATAATGAGGGACATCATTTCAGGAAGTTCTAACAGAAAATTTAAATGTCAGATATACATACTGTATGGAAATGCCAAGCTACCTTTCTGGATATTGCCAATACAAGACCATGAAAATGCGTTTCTTATTGGTTAACGTTTTGTTATTATCATTCATTTTGATTCGGGTAAATCCATATTTACTTTTTTCAAAGTATGGAAATGAATAGAAAAACAATAAATGTTGTCAATTTGAGCACAAACCAGAATAAAGTAGACCTCATAAAAGCTGTGCAGCTCTTTGTGTAATTAAGTATATATCTGAAAAAATATTGCTTTTCACAGACAACTGTTATAAGTTGCTAACATCCAAGCATCTAAATAAATACTACGTAGTCATGAAGAAAAAAATGTCTTACCTTGACAAAGTTTGTGTGGATATCATCCAGCTGAAAGGTAAAGGGTAGTGACTGGAGATCCAGACCAGTATCACCGGCCCCACCCTGGAGGTTGCTGTAGCGTTGGAATGGATGAAATTGGATGGATCCTGTGTCTGGGATGGGGAGTTTGGTCAGTAGCTCGGGAGGTGCTTCTTTCTGTGGAGAAAAAGATATGGCATTTTTGTTTCGTGAAGAGAGATTGGTGGGATGGTAAAACACCTCTTTTTCCTCCAAAATGTACATAAATACAAAAATACAGAATTGATTTTGATTTACATCAAAATCAAGGTTTTCGTTGTAGATGCCATAATGGCAAAGAGAAAAATATTCCTATATCACATCTTTAAGCTCAAAACAAATGTATCATTACACCTTGCATGTTATGCACACTCTACACTCACTGGGGAATCATTAAAGCAATGAGCTTACCCCATTCTCCTCATGGCTTTCTCCAGTATGTCCGCTTTTGATTTAAGCAAGTTTATTGTTACACCATTCATGCCATGCACAATTAGGGACAGTGATTTTCCGCGATCGCCGTAAACGGACGGAATTCGGAATTGGCCTTTTGAAACGGAAAGTGGCTTTTCAAACGGAAAATCACAGAAAACATGTTTTTTCTCAAAATGCACAAAATATCAACAGAAATTAATCCCAAATCCTCAACAAAATATGAATATCAACTGGAAGAAACACAATCTCACTTTGCTACAACAATCATGACAATCAACACATCGTAACTACACTCAAGCCCCTCGATCGTATCTAAATTAGTTTACACTCACGTCCGCATATAAGGCAGAATACGGCCGTGTGTTGCTGCCCTCTGCGTTCGGTCATAATATCATGATCACGGTGATTCAACAAATAAAAAATGGCGGATAGGTGATAGGTCGTCGACTGATCAAAACCATATCCGAAAAGTCCCCAAATCAGTGATAAAATCTCATTTAACCATAAAATAATGCTAATAATATGAAAGGTGAGGATTTATTAATGTTGATTATGTTTCTCTAAATAGTTTTTGAGCTCGAATCTCTTTGATTAAAGTGGATTTTAAAGCGATGTTAGTACTTTGGTAGATGCAAATTTTGACCAGCGCTAGCATTTTGACATTGCGTATTGGTATTCTATGTAGACGGAATTGTCACTTTTTCATACATGTACACAAAGTCTATGGGGAAACGGAATTTCCGTTTTCAGACATGCTGAAACGGAAATTGAGATTTTCTGAAACGGAAAAGGCAATTTTTAGAAACGGAAAATCACTGTCCCTACACAATCTCCACTCCCTGGGGAGTAATTCAAACAGTGATCTTACCTCATTCTGTTCATTGGCTTTCTCCAGTATGTCTGCTTTTGATTTAAGCAAATTTATCATTACAACATGCATGTTATGCACACTCTACATTCCCTAGGGGATAATTCAAACAGTGAGCTTACCTCATTCTCCTCATTTGCTTTCTCCAGTATGTCTGCTTTTGATTTAATGCTTAAAGAGCCGGGTTATTTGGACCCATCTCACAGCCGAGGAGGGCGGAATCTGCCCCCCCCTGAGATCTCGGCCGTCGATCGCATGAGCGCCGCAAAAATTTGCACAGTGGTAGTGTGCAATAAAATCTACAAGGCTGTATGATTAATTTTTCTGAAAAATTAAGATTTTTTTAATGAATTAATTATGCTTATTTATGCATTAAATGAAACATTTGCTCTAATTAACTTATTATGGCCCCAAAATTGCTATTTTTTAATTCACAGACTCTTTGTAGGATTCTGATCAAATGTACATAAAAAAAATTTGGTATCGCAAATTTTTTCTTATGTATTGTATTGTTTTTTAAATTTCTTATTTCTTTGTTTTTTTACTTTTTGTTTTTTATTGTTTTTTTGATGGAAATTGTTGCAGACGTAATTCTGATCACAAACAAGACAAAATTAATTAATTTTAATCAGTAAAAGTAGAAATAACGATACATTTATGAATTTTGGCTAAATACACAATTTGCATTGGATTTGTACATGAATTCACGTTTTTGAGCAATTTAGGGTCTGACATGCACTTACATAATGTTGCGTAATTTCGTAACCGCGTATCCACGCGGTTAAAAGTTGCGCAAGACTTGAAAAAGTCAAAAGTTGCGCGAGACTTAGAAGTAAAAAGTCAGCGAGCGGCGTGGCGGTTTAATCGCGAAAAATGTCGAGGGGGGCAGATTCCGCCCCCCCCCCCCCATCCCTCCCTGGCCTTTTAGGGTTAAGCAAATTTATCATTACATCATGCATGCTATGCACAATCTCCACTCCCTGGGGAATATTTCAAACAGTGAGCTTACCTCATTCTCCTCAATGGCTTTCTCCAGTATGTCTGCCTTTGTTTTCAATCCCTCTTCACCGAGAGCAGCTACTTGGCTGGCGACTCGTTGCTTCTCTTCGTCGGCCATGTCTTTGGCCACCGCACCGCTTGGTTCTCCGATGATCTGTACATGGAACAGAAAAAAAACATGGATTTATAACTCAACTAGACGGATTCTCGACTGCATGCATTTGAAGGTTATGCCTAGAGCTATCATTGCCAGATTAAGAAAATATCACATACCTCACTTCTAAAATATTGAAACAATTGCCTCTGTAACCACTGACCTTGTTTAGCAAAAATCGCATCAGGTTATCCTCACGACACTGATCACTCAAACAGTTCTTCAATCATTGCCATAAAGATATATTTTCAGGTTCATAATGACCATTCCAATCTTTGACCCACAAAACTAATAAAATCTGTCACTTCTCCAAGCATATGCATACTTGGACCAAGTTCGAAATCGATCACTGAAACAATTCTTCAGTTATAATTGCAAGAAGATGTTTCAATGTATAAAATCACCTCATTGACAATGGAAATTTCATCTTGGTACCCCCAAAACTACATGTAATCTCATAATCATAATTCCCGCATACTTGAGCAAAAGAAAGATTGCATTCAGATTTTGGAAATGGAAGAATACTTGAACTTACCATTACAGAGGGAGGATCGACAAAGTATTCCTTGAGAAGAGAACACCAGAAGGGCTTCTCTTCACTTTGAAGGCGGCGGAAGTCATCCACTTGATTCAAGCGTTGCTTCAGCTGAAAGAAAATAATGGTAATTAAAACATTTTTTTAAAGGGATTCCAGCCTCGTATCAATGATTTTAATGAACTTACATTTTAAAAAATGAGAAAAAGATATGAAAGGTTTGATGGAAATCCATCACAGAATAACAAAAGTTATGAACACTTTATTATAAAGTTTTAATTTTGAGGAGTCACATGCAAGCAGCTGACCATTTGTCAAGAAAGAAATTTAGAGGCATCCCAAAAGCATTTTGACATTTTGAAATTTCCAGAACAACTGTAATGAGTTGAATATTTGCTAATAAAGAATGGTCAATGTCAGATTCCGCTATACCTATAGTAAATTTGAACAATGACTTTGTAACTAAAGTAAAACTTACATTTAAAGGTCAAGTCCTCCCCAGAACAATGTTGATTTGAATAAATAGAGAAAAAGTAAGTTATAACATTTTAAAGTTTTGCTTATTTTTCACAAAACAG
This sequence comes from Lytechinus pictus, assembly GCF_037042905.1. Taxonomy (NCBI): domain Eukaryota; kingdom Metazoa; phylum Echinodermata; class Echinoidea; order Temnopleuroida; family Toxopneustidae; genus Lytechinus; species Lytechinus pictus. The sequence goes on along the minus strand of NC_087253.1, from coordinate 16,536,696 downwards.
TGATATGCACAACTCAGTAACATGCAAATGAGACGGTCGATGATGTCCCTCATTCACTATTTCTTTTGTTTTCTATTGTTTGAATTATATAATATTTCATTTTTTACAGATTTTGACATTAAGGACCAACTTGACTGAACCATATAGTATTAAACAATGCTAATCCCACATGTTCATGGAGGAATTAATTGTTGTTTGACTTGACAATGAGGAAATTAAAATATTTGATATTTCCTATAATAAAATACACAAGAAATAGTGAGTGGATGACGTCATCAGTCTCCTCATTTGCATACGGACCAGGATGTGCATATAACTGTTTTGTGAAATTTAGCAAAACTTTATTGTAGAAAGTCAAAAGGGGCCTAAGCTTTCGATCCTAGCAGAATCTTCGTCGGAGGCAAAATGACAAACATATATTTTTCATATACATTTCCTTTTTGGATATATTTATATACATATCACTCAAAGATACATCTTTACACTTACCTTCTTCTCTTAGTTTGTTTAATGCTTTATCATATACACTTATATGTCTTTTGCACATTATCAGTTGTTCCCCATTCTTTTCCTTTTTTCCCCACACTTATGCACCAGTTTATAATGCATTTCTTTGTAACCTGTTTGACCCACCTCTCACTAATTCTCTTGTTATTCATCTCTTCCTCATACCCTCTATCACTGTTTTGTTCAAGATCCTGTTTGATGTTGCCTGCCTCATTATCTTAATCCCTCTTGGCTTGAGGTCTTTTACTGGCCTTACTTACACTAACTTCCCTTTGTGTCTGCCTACTCCTTTTCTTTCATCCCCTTCACTAACCTGATTGGTCTTCTCTACTCACTAATGCCCCTTTTGTCTCCTTGTTTCTAGTGTTGCTGTAGCTTGTCTGTGGTCTATTTTATGGTTGTTCCACTTTATATGTTTGTCATTTTGCCTCCCACGAAGATTCTGCTAGGATCGAAAGCTTAGGCCCCTTTTGACTTTCTAATTTACTCCATTGGCTCTCTTTTATTAGATAAGCAGTTTTCAGCAGCTTCTTTTTGCCATTAAGACTTTATTGTCATAACTCTTATTTTACATCCGATTTTGATGAAATTTCAGTGTTATGCTTGTTGGATTTTTCCCTTTTTATTCAAATCAACTTTTTGTTGGGGTGGACTTGTCCTTTAAGTCAAACATCTATTTGAAATATTGTATGATGAAGAACAGTGATACAAAAGATGCACTTCTCACCTCTTCTTCTGTATTATCATACAGAAAATCCCCAATGCACATGAAGGCAAACGTCTCGTGTGGGTTATCTTCCATGTTGTTGAGTGCTTCTAGAATGCGACGGTGGATCACACTCTTCATGCGTACCATGTCGATATCTTCTGTGCCGTTTGAGAGGTTATTCAGAAGGGAAAACGTCCTGTCGCAAACAAATATAAGTTTAGACACATTCAACTTTCACATTTTCTTGGTTACATGAAAAAATAACCCAGCACAGTACAATTTATGATAGGTCTCTTAACCCTAAATAGACTGGGCTATTTCGACGGGGGGGGGGGGGGGGCTGATTCAGCCCCCCTTATGATCTCGGCTGTCGATCGCGCGATCGCGACGAAAATTGGCACGCGTGTTACCCATGGCATTATCTACAATTTCTTATGTATTTCTTTGTTTTCGACTTTTTGTTTTTTATTGAATTTTCAATGGAAATTGTCGGGGACTTTATTTTTACAGGTTACAAATAAATGCATTTTGAAATTGCACAATTTTTTTTAAATAGATATTTCATAAATTCTTTAATGCCCTGGGCACAGGGCATAGCAGCTGAAACAAGAGCTCTGAAAATAATGATAAGGCATCTCTGAACATATTATTCATAGACAGACAGCATTTCATAAATGCCTACTACAATTATTGTCATTAACAAGGCTAAGCTCACCTTCCATTGATGTCTCCGAGTTTAGCTTTGGGAACATTCTCAAACTTGAGGTAGAGACACGAGGCCGTTGCTTCAATGATAGAGTAGCGAACCTTGCTGCAGTAGGCATCCGACAGCTCAACGAAGTCCCTCTGGAGAGGAGCGACTGAGGTATCAGTCAGGTACTCTAGTAGAATCAACAGAGCTGACATCTTGTACATATCCTGAAACAATAAAACAAATTCATGAGTAGGTCCTATAGAAGTCAAAGACACAAGTACCGTACTGCAGTACATGTAAGTTTCCATCAGCTCTACAAAGTCTCTCTGCAGAGGAGCGACTGAGGTATCTGTCAGGTACTCTAGTAGAATCAACAGTGCTGACATCTTGTACATATCCTGAAACAATAAAAAAAATCATGAGTAGGTCCTATAGAAGTCAAAGACACAAGTACCCTACTGCAGTACATGTAAGTTTCCAACAGCTCTACAAAGTCTCTCTGCAGAGGAGTGACTGAGGTATCTGACAGGTACTCTTGTAGAATCAACAGTGCTGACATCTTGTACATATCCTGAAACAATAAAACAAATTCATGAGTAGGTCCTATAGAAGTCAAAGACACAAGTACCCTACTGCAGTACATGTAAGTTTCCAACAGCTCTACAAAGTCTCTCTAGAGAGGAGCAACTGAGGTATCTGTCAGGTACTCTAGTAGAATCAACAGTGCTGACAACTTCTACATATCCTGAAACAATAACAATAATTTCATAAGTACATGTAGGTCCTATAGAAGTAAAAAACACAAGTATCCTACTGCAATAAGTGTCCAACAGCTCTACAAATTCTCTCTGGAGAGGAGCGACTAAGGTATCAGATAGGTACTCTAAAAGAATCATTAGTACAAACATCTTGTACATATCCTGAAACAATAAAAGAATATTGACTTGTCAACAGGCTTCGTAATCACCTGAAAGACCATTGACCTAATGACCTCGAAAATCAAATTAGATCATTGTTATACCTATAGGCATACATGTACTTGGACCAAGTCGGAAGTTGATCTGTCAAATGGTTCTTTATTTATCACAAGAATGAAAATGGGACGGACAGATGGATTGAAGTATAGAACGACCTAAGAACACAATGGCTGAAGTGGGCAGAAGCATAGGAAATCCCGTAATGGATTAGATGATGGTGACAACCATAAACTTATGGCTTATCTACCACTCTCTCTTGCGAAGCTGCAAAGAGATGGCCACATTTTTCAGACAGGGAATTCTGAAAATATGATATTCTGACCTTAACTTCTAATCATGGGATTGTTCAGGCATTTCTTATTGGAGCAATTTCCTGAAATGACAAAATTTAAAAAACGACTAAGAAATAAAATTGATAACTTACATCAGCACATGCACCCCTCCAGGCCAAGTAGATCATTCCATTTGATTCATCATCGGATGGGTATTTGACGGTCTCTACCACTTTCTCTGGGAGGGGTGGTACAGGAGACTGCCATGGGCGGACATGTGAGGGTAGGGCTCCCTGTAATGCAAAGAAAATGATACAAAGTAATCTGTACTTTCTCTTACTGAAGAGGAAGGACTGGTATGTTGGTGTGTATACTATGCAATAAGCTAGTGTAGGGTTTCCAAACAAACAACTTTTAACTTCTTGAAATACCTTTTAGCTTTACTCCTTGCTCGAAACTTGAACGATTCCAAAATTCATACAAATGTCAAAAGACATCAGACATAAAGAATAGTACTAGAGCTTGAGTGACCTGAATTGCCATTGTTTTGAACCATCTTTGGTACAGTGCTGCTGCAAACTTGACAGCACCATAACAGAAATACAGGTACTATAGCATTTATCTTCTATTATTCTATTTTATATTTGACATGCTAAGAATCTTGCTATAGGATTGGTCAGAAGTCGGTCACGTGATAAAGGGTAGTTTCCCCATCAATCATCACTTGCAGTGATCCTTTTCAGCCCACTGGATCATAACGCGTTATGACTTAGTTTGAGTACGCGCAAATTTTGCCACTCTATTTTTTGGTCCATCATTCTCCATCACATGCAGTGTCAATCGCGCAAGATCTAGATGGGTGCGCGCATTGTACATACGCCAATTGCCCCTCGATTGTTTCGTTGTGATGGCAAAGTTCCTTTGTGAGGTCACAATAAATCTTATTGGAGCAAGATCTTGGATGCTTGCGCAGTTTAAATAAACGCTAGCAGTTAAACAAGCATAATCGTCTCAATGGATTTTTTTTTCAAAGAAACGTCGATAAAAAAAAATCTAATAAAGATGTATTGATATCGAATTTATAGTGGTTCTTGATGTGGAATATAAAGCATATAATCTCCTTTTTATTTCAGGTGATGAGGCAAACTATCACTTTCTCGGCAAGTTGGCTTTAATCGCTATCTTTCCTCGGCTTCGCTTCGGAAAGATAGCTATGTCCAGCTTGCCTCGTAAGTGATAGTTTGCCCATCACCTTAACCATCTTTGCAACAGCACTTATGTGATCTTGACAGCACCACACATTGAAGAAATACCTTTGCCTTGATCTTCTGTTCAAAGGGTTCCAAAGCCTTGAAGACCTCCTCCGGGGCAACCTTGCCTGTAATAATCAGACAGAGGTTTTCAGGACGATAGAAGTCACGGTGGTAGTTGCGAACTTTCTCGTTGGACGTGGAGTCCCGAAGATTGGCCATAATTCCCCCAGTCTCTGACTACAAGAAAACAATAGGATGATGGAAAATAATTTATAACCCGTAATAAACTGTTGTTGAAGTGAAACAGTTGATCTACAGTAAATTAGAATAAAATATATATAATAAAAATAAAATATCCAAAGGTGTTCAATGCAAATGTGCATGCAGTTCATTGCATTTTGGGGTACTCCCACCAGAATTCACATCAATCAACAGCCCCCCCCCAAAAAAAAAAAAAAAATAATAGTAAAATAAAATGAATGAATGAATGAATAAATAAATTAATTAATTAATCTGCCATGCATTATTCAACAATAATTTCTATTGGTCATTACTTCTTTTTAGAAATTGATCGTAAACATAGATTTATGTTCACAAAGCCCAAAACTAAAATCAATTACCCATAATGCAATGGTTACCCAAATTTCCATAGCTTACCTTGTACCCACAATGCCCTGGGTACATCTTTCTCAGCATAGCAAGGTGACATCGGGACTCCCCAGAATTTTCCCTACCCTGCATCTCACAGTACACAACACCAGCGTTTTCCCCTTCACCGTTCACATGATGTACTTCAGTGATGTAACCAGCATCCTACAGAAAAAAAAAATAGAAATAAATGTCTTAACCATCCTATTTTAAAAACACACTGGCTTTAAAGCCCGGACAAATATCAGTTTCACAGATAATTCTAATTAAAAAATCCAGTCAATAGTCTTAATAAATTTTTACCAAGTAGAATTGAATTATCCGACAGATCTGTGGTATTGGAACAATAATGTGGGTCAGCATGCTTTGGCCCTAAAATCAAAGCATCACTGATCATCAGGCACATATACACAAGAGTGCAGAGAGGGTGGGGTATTTCCATTGTCCTGATGAAATGTCATATACATTCATCTCTAATAAAGATTTTGTACTGAACAAACTTTTTGGGGTGGTGTTTCATAAAGACGTTTTATTTGCTATTTTCAAAATTGCGAACGACTTTATGAACGAGTGATAACAACACCAACACCAATAAAAATCTAAGGTGTACTATTTCCCACAGGAAAAGATCAACAGTCATTCCAAAAGTAGCTTGTAACTTTATACTGTACAACAGCTTTATAAAACACCCAATTGAAATTGGGGGCAAACTACTCACAGCCCCCTTTGAAACACATCCACTTCAGACCTTCATTTTTGAGGAGCGCAATTGCACCGGCGTTCCTACCGCGCCCCTAAAAAAATAAAAACAAAAAATCGCGCTCCTAAAAAAAAAGCCTTCACAAAAAGTTGCTGAAATTTCACATTTTACATCTTTATATTCACGAAATAGGCATCCGTTTTCCATAATTCCTTGAAATTATTTTGATTTAGTTGGAAACTACCGGAAAAATGAAGAATATTCACCTCTTTCCCAACTCTTGATTTGATTTTAAACAAGGTAAGTATTTTAGTCCCATATGTAAATTTTCATGGTAACACCATGGAAGTCTACATGTGGGACTACAATATTTACAGAGTGTAAATTCAAATCAGATCAGAGTCGGTAAAGAGGTGAATATTCTTCATTTTTCTGATAGTTTTCATACTAAATCAAAATAATTTCAAGGAATTATGGAAAATAGATGGCCATTTCATGGATTTAAAGATGTAAAATGTGAAATTTTAGCAATTTTTTGTACAGTTTTTTTTTTTTTAAAGCAGGAGCGCGATATTTTGTAAACGTATTGACCCAGGCCTAGTTTCACCACAGATTAATTAATAGCTACACAGCTATTGCATATTCGATGAAAAATCTACAATTTATCATACATGTACATGTATTGTATTGAATTGATTTGAGCTCCTCAAGGAGAGCGATTCTGAGGAACTCAATTGAGCTTCTCAAAGAAATAAGGAGAGCGATTTATTGAGCTCCACGAAATTATAAACATGAAGGACTGCCACTTACCGTGAGTGTTGGATAGAGAACATGGTCGAGATAGATCGGCATGAGATTGATGAAACCTTGACTCCCGGCGGTCATCACTGTATAGCAGGTGTGGTCAGTATCCGTCCAGGCGTTGGTTCCCTGAGCCAAACAACGATTGGCTAGCATGTCCAACACTCCCTTGGAGAAGACCAAACAATGCAAAATTCAATATTTCATTGATATGTAATTCTTAATATTTCAGATTATCATCATCAAAAGTGAAAAAGCAAAAATAATTACATGAATGAATAATAAAAAAAAACATGCATATATCCAGCTACAAAAATTGGAGAGCGTGCCCTGCGGCCTGCACCCAATGAAGAAAGATCAATATAAAATTTAAAATACTGATAGAAAATCCTCATCATTTATAATTCTTATCAAAAGAAAAACAAATCAAACACAATAACAAATGAATCGATAAATCAGCACACAAAGACCATACATATCCTTTTTCTTCTCCTATCTCATTCATCCTCTTCTCCCATTTTTACATAAAATCTTTATTTATCTCAAATTTGTATCCCATTTAAATGGGTTGTCGAGTGTATAAAGCTCAATTTGGCTAAGATTCTACATCAGGTTTTGATGTAAATTGACATGTTGTATTTCACCATTATTAACAAAGGTTTTTCCTTGAAAAAGAAAATGTGAACTTGAATTTTGAAAAAAATGAAACACCTATTTTTATCTCCACATTGTCAAACTTATAGTTGACACAATTTCTGTTTTAAGGATGCATGTATGGTAAAAACATTTCAAATATCTCACCTTAAACGGATACTCTTCACTCCCGAGAAAGATAAGATGTTCAAGCGTATGGGGCAGCCCATCGTCATCGTGTGCTTCAGTGGCTGAGAAAAAAAGAAAAAAATAATTCAGAAACTAGAATTTAAAATTAAAAGCAAAAACACTTTTTTTTTAATTCTGCATTTTACACCCAAAAAAATCATGACAAACAGAATAAGATTCAAGACTGCCAATGGCTCAACTAAGTAAAATCACTGGGTTTTGCAGAAATGTGATCGAAAAATCCTATGCTAGTCAACGAGCGCTCACTTTGTAGCAAATAGTCATAACAAGTGGAACGCCTCTGGCAGTCTCGCCTGCATTACGCGATTTAATATAGAAGCAGCGCTAACTTTGAAAACTACTATAAAATAATCATTCACAAAAACACCATTCATATAATGACATAATACCACATTCATTGACCATAAATGACATTTGGACGGTGACTTAAGACTTGTCAACTACACCCATGTCCACATTTCATTCACTCTATCTATAAACTTTCAAAGTTATGATGGCAATTCAACAATTACCCCAACATTGCCTAAGTTTATTGACCTTAACTGACCTTTGACCTTGGTTTTGTGACCTGAAACTCACAGGGGATGTTCAGTGATACTTGATTACTCTTATATCCCAAGTTTTATGAACTAGATCCATAAACTTTCAGAGTTACGATGGTAATTCAACAAATACCCCCAACACGGCCAAAGTTCATTGACCTTTAATGACCTTTGACCATGGTCATTTGACCTGAAACTCGTACAGGATGTTCAGTGATACTTGATTACTCTTTTGTCCAAGTTTTATGAACTAGATCCGTAAACTTTCAGAGTTAGGATGGTAATTTAACAAATACCCCCAACACGGCCAAAGTTCATTGACCTTAAATGACCATTGACCATGGTCATGTGACCTGAAACTCAAGCAGGATGTTAACTTTTACTTGATTAACCTTATGCCCAAGTTTCATGAACTAGGTCCATATACTTTCTAAGTTATGATGTCATTTCAAAAACTTAACCTTCGGTTAAGATTTTGAAAATAATTCTCCCAACATGGTCAAAGTTCATTGACCCTAAATGACCTTTGACCTTGGTCATGTGACCTGAAACTCAGGCAGGATGTTCAGTAATACTTGATTAACCTTATGTCCAAGTTTCATGAACCAGGTCCATAGACTTTTTAAGTTATGATGTCATTTCAAAAACTTAACCTTAGGTTAAGATTTGATGTTGACGCCGCCGCCGCCACCGTCGCCGCCGTCGGAAAAGCGGCGCCTATAGTCTCGCTCTGCTATGCAGGCGAGACAAAAATAGTGGGGAAGAGTTCCATAAGTACCAGTTAAAATTTGAAATACAAGAATTAGATTTGTTAGAAATTTAGAATTTCAACATTTCCAATCACTCTGAAACACCTTCCAGAACACAAAAGCATCTAGAGACATGCCAGACTTCCACCACCTAGTCAAATTATTAATGGTGCCCTGGGATCGAATCCTTCTATTTTGCAAAGGTCTAAGTCAGGGATTCTCAAATGGTGGCGCACCGAGACTTGCGGAGTGGCGCTTGGGAGCCGGTATAAAAAAAGAGAGTAAAAATACGGAAAAATTGGTGAGAAAAAATGTATCTACCAGTAACTTGGAAATAAGGATTTGGTGATCATTTTAATACAAAGAGAAAACAAAAACTCTTTACTTGACACTTAATTGCTAATTTATTTCCTCAAATTTTGTCCAATTTAGCACTCGTTAACCCCTATTATGGAGGATCGATGGTGTTCTCCTTTTTATTTATTCTATGCTGTACAAAGTTTATGTGCCACACAAGTGATTTGAAAACCCCGTTTGTAGGATTTCTCTTTCAATGGCGACGCTCACGTCTGTAACGTTGGGGAAGTACAATAAGAAACAAGATGGCGGCGTAAACATCGGGCAAGTCTCTTCCGTCTTTTCACAATATCTTTTCATTTTTTTGATGAATTCTTGTTTTAAAAATAACAACGAGAGCGTAGAAATGTCGGAAATGAAGTTTTATCCCATGTACATGATTTAGAGCTAGATCTTTTAGAAGGAAAGTAGAAATCTCAGGGGTGAAAGTTTCAGGTTTTGGCTTCCTTTGTGTGGGTCTATGAGATAGAAGGCCTGGCTTCGTATGAGAGTAACCTTACGTTAGTAAATGATTTTTACTCTCTAGAAGCCGCCTGGCTAGTTGATATCACATAATTATTAGTTTATATAGATTATCAGTAGAGGTGCACGGCCAATATGGGAGACTCTCTCCAATAGGGGAGACAATCTCCCACATTGGAGACTTGCTTTGCAAAACTTCCAAAAGGACAAAAGAAACAACACCAACAAAAGCATGATTTTTTCCACCCAAAATTTTGTCTCACAGAGGTCAGAAGCCCATTTGTTTTGTGTGTGATTGACAACAAAAATCCTTATCAAAACAAAAGTAGACGGTAAATATTTAAAGTAGACGGTGAAAAGGGGTAATTTTTCATGAGGAATCTGCTTATCACATTTTTATTTGCCGCCAAGGTAATCCTTTTGCAGCAAATGTAAACAAAGGAAATTGGACTCCAAAACTGGAGACTGTCTCTGAAATTGGATACCCAAATTCTTTACAAAAGTCTCTGATATTGGAGATAATCTCCCAGTGTCCCAGAGTCCCACATTTGGAGACAGTCTCCAGAGTCCAATATTGGCCGTGCGCCTAGTACTGATCAGATTATATATTATAGGGATCAGCCTCAGGGATGTGTCATTACTCATTTCAATTAACACACATCATACACACCCTCACTCAGTCATACACGTCCACATAACATAAGCTTAGGCCAAAGCCATATTAATAGGCATATAATTAATGACTTAGCAACATTCAGCGTCCATAACCACCACCCAAACAGTAAACACGCACAGGCACAGCCCGCCCGCCGGCCGCTCACGCGTGATGAATCAAGGCAGTGCAGTGTCGCTTAGCTCACGCGGCTGCCTTTTTAGAAGCGCAAGTTAAACCAACTTTACTAACCTAAAACAAAATAACCATTCACAAGAGGTCCTTCTACTTGAGCAAGACAAACTGTCAATCCTGTTTCAGTCGACCTATATTTAGTAACAGGCACAATGCCATTTGACACAACGTCGCAAATTTTTTCGAAGCTGGCTGCCATTTTTGCAAATGTTTGGTGACCTCGTGTGACCTTTAGGCAATTTCGGTATCGATATCCCCCCCCCCCCCACCCCCATGATGGGGGGGGGGGATCCGTTACACTGTCAGGGGCATGACGGTCCATCATATCCGAATAAACATCACACGATTATGATTTCTTTGTTCATCTTTTATATATATATATGATTCCATATAATCCATCTCGATCTATTCTTTGACACCCCCCCCCCTTACGTACTTTAAAGCCCGCGCATTCCTTTTTCTATTTTGTGAAATACATAATACACCTTGTTGGTATTTATTTTCACTGCTTATAATTGTTATACTATACCGTTCTGATACTGACATTGAATGCAGAAATTAAAAAAAAAAAAATTATCACCATTATGGTGAAGCTGACTGGGCAAACTATCACTTTTGAAGGTAAGCTAGATGTAGCTATCTTTCCGAAGCTGAGTAAAGATAGCGAGTAGGCCTATAATACACCCAGCGGCCCGTATTCTGAAGTCGGGTTTAACTCAAACTCAGGTTTAAAGTTGTGGTTTAAGTATGGGAAGCCAAAAATATCAAACAAATTTATTAAGTTGTTTGTTTCTTATGTTCCCGGATTCATCGATGGTGAAGACAGTAATCTTTTCATATTTCCTAGACAAGTATGAATGATTTGAGAGCCAAATGAGCTTAAGTATGATATCTCTACTGATAGTGATTATGTAATTGGCTCTCCATACTTAAACCACAACTTTAAACCTGAGTTTAAGTTAAACCCGACTTCAGAATACGGGCCAGCATGTCCAGCTTGCCGAGGAAGTTTGCCCAGAAGGAAAAATCAGTTCCACTGGACCAGTTAGACCAGTAGAATTTTAACTGGTAACTTTGGAAATTGGAACATCGGTTTACTGGTCTAACTGGTCATACTGATCCAGTTAAAAAATTAAACTGGTCTTGAGTACTGGAATTTTATACTGGCCTCGTTTCTGGTAGTTGTTACTGGTCTCACTGGTCTTCATACTGGTATCCAATTCAAGCTGGTCTTTACTGGTATTTTTACTGGTCTAACTGGTCCTCGAACTGGACCTCGTACTGGTCTTACTGGATCAATTTATTACATGCATTTGGTTTGTTATATACCATGGTCAGTGAAATGTGATGGAAAAGATGGTTAGTAAATTAATCTTTCTGCTGTTATTTTAAATGTGATATATGAAATTACACATTTTCATTGTGAATTAGTTCACACACTTATTTGGAAAGTTTTTAAACAACAATGAGTGCCATTGCAAGGATATTCCATTCTAAATCCTGATTTTTCTTTTTTAAATAGGAAATATGCAAATAAGGTAAACCACGTGATCAGCATCATCAGAATTACTGGTATTACTGGTCTTGACCAGTTCAATTTCAAACAATGAATTTATTTAGACCAGTTGACTATATCAGAGGAATATATCTTGCTTTGATCTTAATCATATAATTAAAGGAAATAATTATTTTAATGATAATGTTAATACTTGATAATTATGATAATATTAATAATAATTATTAAAATATCGATAACAATGATAACAGTAATAAGAATGATGACAACAATGATCATAATAATCATAATAATAATCATTATGATAATTATAAGAAGAATGATGATAACAATAATAACGATAATAACTTTCTCTGAATTGCAAGATTCATTTTCCATAATTCGTCAAATGATCTTACTTGAAATAAAGTCATTATCTATTGGACCAGTAACACCAATTTGACGAAAAACAATTGAAATGGTATTACTACTTTGCTTCAACTGGAATGCAATTGTTTGAACTGGTCTCCAGTTGATTTATACTGGTCCAGTTAAAAATAAACTGGTCCAGTAAACATATACTGGAAACCAGTAAATATCGACTGGAAACCATTTATTGGACCAGAAACACCAGTTTGATGAAAGACAATTTAACTGGTATTACTTATTGCTTCAACTGGAATGCAATTGTTGCCCTGGTCTCCAGTTGATTTTTACTGGTCCAGTTAAAAATCAACTGGCCCAGTAAAAAAATTCTGGAAACCAGTAAAATTCTACTGGAAACCAGTAAAAATTCTTACTGGTCTTACTGGTTTTTCCTTCTGGGTGGCAAGTACGTTACCTGAAATAAAGAGGTGATATAGTAAATGTGCTGCATTCAACATAAATGCCAATATGACTATATAACTCGAAATGATATTCTGTGGGCAAAAAATAGGTATAGTTTGATTGCATTTTAACTAATAGCCCCCCCCCCCCCCCCCTGTGGTTTTAATGACCCTTTTTAAAACCAGGAATTACTTTAACCTAAGTCACGGATAAATTTATTTATTATGCAACAGTGAGTTTTTAATTTATGTACGGTTTAATATGAAGTAATCTTTTTTTATTTCAAAGTGCGATTCTTGCCCAACTTCAAATCTGCACTTAAACGCACCCCCCCCCCCCCCCCATCCCAAGTCCTCCCGGCTATTAGGGCCATTCCTCCAAACTATTAATTGGCCTATAGCTAGGCGAGTAAGGTACAATTAGCAGCATTAACTCCATGGTACAATTTTGAAACCTGTGATTTTACATTTGTGAAGTGATACAGATGACCCCCCCCCCCCCCCTCCCCGTCGTATTCTCCGGCCCGTCACATCATTGGCATCCCCTCCTCCAAAAGCTTATCTAGACCAAACCATTGATAAATGGTATCGGGGCGCTATTTTGGGAGCGCGGGGAATTCCCACTATCACACTCAGTCTTCTGTTCCAGACCCCTGGTATATTGTGATGCCGGGGGCAAAAAAAATAATGACAGCATAAAGTAAAGTCAAGATAGATGAGCAATTTAACTAACAATAGGATGATTAATGTGCTGCAGTGTGAAAAGTAATTATACACCCCGGAGGTAAGTTAGGAAGGGGCTTGAATGATTCAAGTTCCATTAAACAAAACAACAACAAAAAACTTATAGGCGGGGTCATAGAAATAGGAAACACGCATAACATTTCCAGGTTTACAAAAAACAAATGATTATATAAAATTCTAGTGTATTTCAATCCCGAGAATAATAAATATCATCAATAATAGTAAAGGCATACGAATTATAATTCCCATTACTTCTAGGTACTATTGCACACTTTGGAATGGTTCTTCTTTCACTAGGCATAATATAGAATTATGATTAAAATTGAAGAAATAATTTTTTTCGTAATCTGCATCATGATATAAACAGTGGCTGGTCCAGGTTGGGGGCACATCTTGCCAGTGCCCCCCCCCCCTTGTGAGGCACAGTCCCCCCCCCCCCCCCTGTAGGGGTAAATCATGCATAAGCAAGTGAGCAGCTTTTTTTGTCAAATTTGGTCGTCAAATTAATTCCTGGGACCAAATGACCTCGATTTGGTAGTAAAACCTTTGTTATTTTTTGTCAAATTTAATTACTTCCATATAATGATAGGCTTATATATGGGCCTTTTGATGTTCTTTCTTCCATCTCCCTTTTCCTTTCTCCTTTTCTTCTCTTCCTCCTCTTTCCACCCTTTTCGCTACTTGAAAAATCGAAGCGCAGCCCCTGTCTTCTTTCCACCTTCTCGTATTTTATCATGTGGGATTATCGCTTTCGATCGTGATAATTCCAAAAGTAAACTTTTTCAGAGCAGAATGATCACAAAAAGGGGCCTGTAATAGTAGACTAAATTGATGTCGCCAATACCAAAAACGCCAGCGCCACCGCGTTACCGGCGAAGTGGGACACTGGCAGGGTCAATCAGGTGGATATATCAATTTGAACCCTTCATAATATATGTTTCCTCATCATTCCAAGATTCCTGTAAGTATAGATCTGTCTTATTTGATTTCATATAGATATAGGTCTAAATAAAATGTAAAATATCGTTCGTTTTACGTGTGCCAAAACCTCGATCTGATTGAGCGGGAATGTTGAGTCGAGTATTAACAAAAAAGGTTCTGTCGGTACACGCATTATAAATAGACGATGCATTTTTTTTCCTATCTCAATATTCATGTTCTCTGTTCAGATTTCAAAGACAGACATATAATATTCATATTTCAGACAGCCTTATTACAAATACCATGAGCCATCTGGGATATATTCATCTCAGTGATGGGTTGAAAAAAACTCAAAAAATTAAATATTTCGTATGAAAATAATCGATTCGATTATTGTTCTATCACAATTTTTGTAATGAATGACAGGCTACGCATGACGTCACGCTGTCAAAAAAAAATAGAGGGAGCGCTCGTAAAGCGCTACAACAATTTGTATATTTCCAATTGTTCTCATGCTAATTCGTCCAATTACCAACTCGTCTCACTATCATTTGGTCTTATGGTCTACCATCAGTTCGTCCAATATCCACATTGTCTAATTGCCATTTCTTACACTCACCAATTCGTCTAATAAATGTTTTATTTCATGACAATCACTTATTGAAAGTGGAAGATATCTACTTTATGCAGCTAGGATCTCTTATGTATGATTTTGATTCAGGAAATCTCCCTTCAGCCCTGGCACTGATATTTAAGAAAAACAGTCAAGTACACAATTACAATACTAGACAATCTTCCACTCTCCATATATCTCGTGCAAGAACAAAGTTCACTTTGGGCACTCTAGTTTGCACTGGACCCAGGTTTTTTAATGCACTTGACCCTGACATTACACATGCTGTCAGTTCTACAGTGTTTAAACGAAAATTGAAATCTTATTTACTGAGTAACTATGGAAGTGATTCGTAAAGCCTATTTTTCGTGTGTTATCAGTTAATGCTAAATTATCAATACTAAACATCCCCCCCCCCTTTCCCGGGCCTTTTGTCCCTTTTGTACATAAATGTGTCCCTCTTCTCTCCCCGCCTCTCTCTTTAGTTATCATATTATATTATATTGCCATTTCTTTGTTGTTTATCCAATGTTCTTTGAATTCGTAATGAGGAACCTTAATTTACAAGCATTGCTTCACTTAGGTCTCCTAGTCTTCCTTTAAAATTATTTCATTTCTGTCTTAAGCTGTATAATGTATTTAAAAACAATGTTTTCTGCATACTCTGTTTTATATATATACCTGTATGTTTTATCATGTACTCTGCTCATTGTTTCATACACACTTATATGTTTGTCATGTATTCAAACTCAAAGTTGGAAGACAAAATAAAATGAACTTATGAACTAATAAATAGTTGGTCGAATAGCCATTTAGTCCATATGCCATTTAGTCTAATTAGACTAAAGTGTTAATTGGGCAAAATTAATGAAAAAAAAACGCATCAGACAAACTGGATATGAAACGAAATGGTCTTAGACGAACTGGTGACTAGACGAAGTGATGATTGGACAAAATGGTTATTGGACCAAATGTTGGTTAGACGAAATGTTGACGGACGGAATGGCATTAGAATAAATGAAGGTAGACCATGTGATGATTGGACAAATTGGCAATCCCCCCCACCCCGTCCCCAAAAGAGGTTCGCTGTTCAAATCTACACTTATCTAAGAAAAAAACTCCATATTTTTTCCTTGATTTAGATTTCTATTTACCAGTACATGCCAGTATAAAAATGTAAATAAAAAGGGCCTGCAAAAACGAATTGCCAATTTGATATTAACATCTATACTCTAAAAATGAAGGGCTAATTTACCACTTAAGGAGCTTTTATAGTTACTGCACCTCGGAGTACTGATTTTCTAGTTCAAATTTGAATTACTGGGGCCTATTGCAGAAAGAGTTGCAATCAATCGCAACTCTAAAAATTATGCACAACTTGAATTTAAACCAATCAACGGCGCGCATTTGGGGCTTGCGATTGATTTTTTGACTTGCGTTTAAACGCAACTCTTTCTGCAACGGACCCCAGCACTCTGAGGTATGTAGTCACTATACAAGCTCCTAATGTGCAATAAAAAATAGCACTTTATTTTGTGGAGTGTATCTTGCATGGTTTAAGAGCCACCATAACATTTTAATTTCCTAATTTCTCTCAATCTGTCCACAGTTTGGTCGTCTTATTTTTATTCTATCCAAACCATCATTAGAATTATATTTTTTTTTAATATATTGAATTCGATCATATTTACAGAGTCTTATGTTCATTTTAATCCACAATAATTTACTCATCAAAGTTTAGGTGTGCATATACCTGCATAATATGATGCACAGAGTGAAAGAGAGATGATTATATATTCATTGATAATAATTATATTCCACACCAAGCATGCCAAGAGGGGGAGGGGGTGGCATATTAATACAAAGATATATCGAGGGGGTTCGAGTTAGAAAGTCTAACCTGTTATGGTGAACATATTTTTTTGGAAATTTATGAGCTAGCAAAACGAGCCCCCACCCCCCTTCATTTTGTCCGACAAACTATCATCGGACAAGACAAGGTCACCCGATATATATTTACTTGAGAATCTTTGTGTATAAAATGCCGTTCAAAACTATAATAGGACTTCAATTGGTAATCAGAATATGCCTATATTCTCAAACTAATAGATAAGGAATATACAATTGAGAAAACAACACCCTAGCTCCCATTTAGTTTATATTTGTTTTAGATCATGATCACGGAATAGAAACAACATGGATCATAAACATCGATACTTGGAAAGCTGCCAAAAGCCTTCATCGCCAAGTGCTCCAGTTTTGTTTGATGACCTGTGAGTTCACATTTTTCTATTCATTTATCTTTAATGAATTATATACTTAAGGTTGCCTCTTATTTTCTTTCCAATTTCCACCTCTTGCTTTCCCTTTTCTTTTTGTCTTATCCCATTTCTTTCCCTTTTCTAATCCCTTTCATCTCCTCTCTCTCCTCTTTCTTCCTAATCTTTCACTCCCCCCATTCTTCATTGATGACACTTTGTAGTAATTATGTTATGGCCTCTGGTATTTACTTATGATACATTTCTTTTTCATCTGTATGAATCTGTATTGTATTTAAATATTTATTTATAATGTTTACTTTATATTTTGTTATGTTTCTGTTTGTACATGTAAACATTCACACATTTCAGTCTTTGACTGCTTGTGATTGTATTTTGATAGTTTTTCTTGCAATAAAATCCAATATATATATACTTTTAACTGATTTCTGTGGGACCAAATCCTACCCAGTAAGGGCTTCCATGTATTTATTTATGTGTTTATTTATTTTTATTTATTTTTATTATTTATCAAATCAAGCGCTCAATAGCCTTCCTTGAAGAAAAATGATATTTAAAAAAGATGGGCAATCCTTATAGGCCTAATCTAAATTATTTTTGGAAATATATTCAAATAATCCGTAGTTTTACTCCATTATAGGCTAATAGGTAATATTTTGTTTTCACTATATTCAAAGTACAAAATTTTACTCAGCAGGCCCTACTCTTGCAGAATTGCAGTGCTTAACGTGCACATTGAAATTCTGAGTTACAATACAACGATATCATGGTCATTATGAAAAGAATACTAAAATATTGAAATACATGTCTTTAGTGATTGTAAAGAAAGGGCCTGATGTTTTAATCGTTTTCTGGAGATAATACTGAAACGTTTCTATTCAGTCGTTTGGAAACCTTAGTACGATATTCTAACTTTTGGAAAACTTCGTTGACAATGTTAAAATCAAAACATTTTGGACTAAACATTATAAACGTGTTAAACATCACACATAACTTGTATTGTAAATCAAAATTTGATTTTAAACATGGTATAAAAATACATTATTTGGAAAACATTTCTGAGATAACATCAGGTTAAATGTTAATTTTGCCCCCCCCCCAAAAAAAAAAAGGAGGTTGAAGATTAATTCGCCTAGAGAAGCTGATCACAATTTATGCCAGCATTAAATTCCCCAGTTATATTTTAGCAGTAACTTAAAGGGTGCTATAAGCTTATAAAGAACATAAGTGAAGCGACAGCTTGCTGGGACAAAAATAGCACTTGTTGCTGCATAAATACTTCATTTTGACAGTGTTGGTATAGCTTTTGCAATTCAACATAATAGGCCTATAAAGAACCTTGAAGAACAATTAATTAACATACTTATAACTTGATCTTTAATGAATCAACATGGGAATGATTTCTTGCCACAAATTCGGACGATGGTTTTACCTAGAGCAAATGTAGGATATTCTTTAACGTAATAGCATGTATATATCATGTATATATTTATTCATAATTACTGATATAATTTGATTTGAATTTAATCAGTTTCTACATTGTATCAAGAAAATACTGTTAAATACTTTATAGGACTGCACTGTTTCTCACTATTATGAAAGTTCATCTGTGTTGGTTGAAAATAACAAAATATTAAAGTTTTGCTGACAACACACAGAAATCTCGTAAAGTTTAACCTCAATAGCTGAAAGTAACTCTTCGATATGTACATGTGTGTTGTGAGCGAGAGTTAAACATTTTGTTACCTTTTTTTCTCTCTCTCGTTATCTGATAACTAGAGAAGACGTATTTACAGAAAATTCTGATTTTCCTTACCAAACAAACGTTGATGCAATCACTAAAGAGGGTATCCCGAAAACATCAACTCCAGCCAAGAAAAATGGAGCAGAAAAGGGTAGGTCGCGAAAAAAAAATCTTAGTTTAAAACCAATTCGTGTAGAATCTTAGTTTAAAACCAATTCGTGTAGAATCTTGCTAGGCAGAGAGAGAAAGAGAGTGGTATGGGGCCACGGAAATGAGGGAGGAGGGGTGGGGGTCAATAATTATTAATGGAAAGAGAAACTACAGGGGGGTGCATGCGGAAAAATATCATATGGTGGCACCCCTTCAGGTTTACCATTTTATAGTTACTTTATATCCCGGTAACGGGTCAGCCATGTGAAAGTCATGGGGTACCATGGTCATATGGCAAATTTGTCATTGAAAGGATATTAAAGGTATAGTGTATGATTGGTTGATCTCAGACAAGGGCAATGAATCAATTTTGAAATTATTACATTCATTAAATACCTATATTATTGCTCTATTTTATCACGGAAAAGAAACTTGCATAACTTTTATATTTTCATGATATTGAGGGGTGAAACATATATTATAACAAATGTCGGTTAAACGAGATAAGGTTGAACTTTCTTATTGACGCCCTCTCGGGTTAAAAAATAAATTGATATTAGAACACCGTTCGAATCATGCATATTCATTACGACCTCATGCATATTGATGAAATACGTCATGGCGCATGCGCAGTATCAAGAAATCATCGTATCAACAAAGTGCAGTACTGTGTGTGTAGCTGAGTAGAAAGCAAACATCGAACGGTGCGTGCAAGCTCAATGAGCCGATGCTAGCCGGCCGGCTAGCGACATGCTTGCGCTCTGCATTAGTTTCAGATATAATCCACTATTAGCGATTGCACACACAGGATACTACTAGGATACTAGTAGTTTCAGGATTGTATATCGTACGCGTGAAAAGGGATTCAAACACGTTGAATATCTGACGTGAATGACGAAGCAAAGGATTGCCCAATACGGCTTACTTTTGGAATCTTATGTCATGAATCTGAAAGTATACTCCAAAACTAAAAGAGATACGAGAATCCCAGAGATGGGCAAGGGCCGAGTTCCGAGTTTGATCTTTCTTCATGTGGATTGTAGCTCTTTTATGCACCTTTTCCCTTCATGTATAGCTTGGCGTGCTACATACGGGAACTAGAGCGAGGAAAGGGGGAGGGAGGAGAGAGAAGAAAGAAAGAAGTGAATTAGTGAAAGAGAATCAGGAGAGCCGTTATAAAGGGATCTGAATACAACCATGGACCTATTCGTAATAGGTCCATGATACAACATACCCTAATTTGATATTTTGGTGTTTTTTTTTTTATCTTTCCTGAATGTTTCAGTCAGTTTCAGATTATTTGGCTCCACTCGATCGCAAAGTACAGAGGAGAAATTGGAAAAAAAAAATTAAACCAAAAATATTTAAAACTCTAAACAGACGGCCACCACCATTCTGTCTACAGCCAAGCATGAAGAAAGGGAAAGGGCGAAGAGAAAAACGATTACTTTCAGGGCGGTTATACGATATAAAACAGGGTTTGTTTAATACGGGGTTAAATATAGGCCTATAGTAAAACCATAGAGCTATTAACATAACGAAGATGAAACCCCAATGTAGGGTTAAATATAGGCCTATAACCCAATGCAACACTTGACTACTCTTCGTTTGTTTAGATTGAACTCGCGAGGTCAAAAGGTGAGCTGAGAAACCTGTTGATGCGAAGTACGTACGTATAGTCTATATTGTGTAGACCGTGATAGCATGAATGTGACAACGCATCAAGTTGCAGATTTCTATTATTTCTGTTAAACCGAGGTTTTACCTGACTGCTAAGAAAGCACGAATGCCTGTGAGCAAGCAACCAGGGGACCAACGGCTTAAGGTCGAACAAGCAGAGTAAAGGCGTCATGAGTAAAAAAAATGAGGGGGGCAGACATGACGTCAGGGACAAGATTTCTGGGAAAACTCTTATTTTTTGCATCCACACAAGAAAGCTTGCATCGAGATATGGAAAAATGAGAAGTTGAGTATTGCGCGGTGCTATGGTCTAGAACCGCTCTACGTATTCAGAGTTGTGATTTCCAGGGCCGACCAGCATACATGTAAGAGTTTTACAACATAACTTTACAAGGCACGCTGTGGGACAAAGTGCAACAACGTATGTGAGAAAAGACTAAGCAAACCTGTAGAAGCAGCAACGTACAACGACCAGTCCATGGGTCGCCGAGTTTTTATGCAGTATGGGGAGGGGGTGGGGGTAGCCTACAATGATAATAATAACATTTGTAGGGCGCTTTATACTTTATACAATCATGGACCTGTTAGGTCCATGCTATAATCAAACCATCAGCACGACGAGTGGATGGATGACTGAAAGAATGGATGGATAGGCACATATAAATGGATCATCCAATTGATGTATTTTCCCAAGAAATGGATGGTCAAAGAGAAATGGATACAAATGATGCAGCAATAGATAGGGGCACCCCATGGGAGATCAACTTGCTACCCCTTCATAGACAGTAAACAAGTAGAAAGAATTGATAAAAAGATGAAATTTTATAGCAACAAATGAGAGGAAGAAAGGCCTCCGGGAAAGGCCTATGCGCATACAGAGTGTGCACGAGCAGTTCAACCGTTGAAAAAATGTGAATGACTGCGACATGAGCAGGACAAAGACATTACTTTCCGGCATTACTTGCATCCGGGACTTGCATCTTGATTGGCATAACATTTTAGACTTATTTATCAATGGAATTGTAACTCCCATTTCCCTGCTATAACTATAGGAAAAACGAATGATAACTGTTGTTTTATAGACGTGGAAATTTATGCTTCATATTAGGACCAAAGAGATTCTGGCGTACGTGTCAATATTTCAAAACTCATGCGGGAAAATAATATAATCATTTTTTATGATTGAAAAAAAAGTGCCAAGTTCACACTGTCACGATTTTTTTTTGGTGGCGGTGCTGAGGAAAATTTGACAAAGCAAAAGAAAAACATTAAAAAAGGTTCCAATACAAAATGTTGGTAATTTTCCTACATTTATCCAATTCGACACCTATACCAGAATTCCAGGGGGAGCTGCCTACATGGAAAATAATGCACGCCGCACCCCATTGTAAAATCTTGGGAATGCTTTGCACCCCCGGTTCCAAGGGCCATAATTATAATCGCGGAATAATTAATCGTATCAGATCAGTCGAGGCGATCGTATTGATCGTAGAAATGGTTGGAATGGTTCAACTATGTGGTGATGTGGCTTTTTTTGCAGGATTTTTTTGCATTTATTGGAATAATATACAAAACAAATTTACAATGCTTGAGACATGATCATAATACAAGTGACAATCTTATATGTAGTGACTGGAGAAATACAATATATAAAAAAATATATATATAATGAGTAAAATGCAGAGGCAAACTATATACAGTAAGCAAATATGTGCTTGAAGCATATAGCAGCCAAAATAAAAATGAAATTTCGAAACGAGACAAAAATAAATTTTTTATTTTGGGGCAAGCCCCATCTGGCGAGGTTTAATGGGTATACGCTTTTTCTGATCATGGACCCTGATGTACTTAATTTATGATGATGTAATGCACATGTGCTGCCGATGAAAATATAATATTTTGCCTTTATGGGTGTTTTACAACTCCAGGGGGATCAATGAGAATACAGTAATAGTTCTGAATACGCACTGAGAGAAGTGAAGGCCGGGGGGGGGGGGGGCACTTCCATTGACGAGTGGATACCATGCGCGACCATGGGGTCTCGAAAAGCACCCAAACACGTATTTTCCATATTCTGAAACTGCAAGTATTGGCGTCTCAAACCGACCCTTAACAAGTATTGGAAACAAAACGATACTCTTGGCAAGTATTCCCGAAAAGAACCCCTAAACAAGTACAGCGATATTTTATTGTTATGTCGGGTCCGTCGGTCGTTGGTTTTACCTTTACACATCATTATTTTGGTTTAGTACGCGGGCCCCACCTTCCACAACTCGCGCAAGTCGGACTCTAAACACGTAGTGTTGGGGCAAAAAGGACATCCTTTATAAAACATTTTAATTTTGTTTCATCATCCCCGAAAATATGACCCTAAACACGTAGCTTTCCTAGCAACATATATACCCTTTTTTCAATATTTTTGTGTTTTTGACAAAAAGACATCCTTTTTACGTGTTTTTGGGGTCGCGCATGGTATCCACTCGTCAATGTAAGTGCCCCCCCCCCCCCCCCCCCCCGGAGTGAAGGCAAAGCGGTCATGGAGCATGCAAGCAAACGAGTAATTATAATTCCTTGAATAGTCATACCATAATAAAGTTGGAGAGGATAATATTGAAATAAATAGAAAAATAACATTAAAAAATGCGAACATAAGGAATACACACAGCCCCCAACCCAAGGCTAGGAATTGTGTAAACATCGAAAAATACAGAAGGATGTTAGGAACCATGCTTGAACTATTCATGAAAACAACCATTGGCGTAAATAATAAACGTAAAAAATATGAATTAAGGGGCCAGATATATGTGTCGGGCACAAATCATTTTTTATCGGTGATAGATTTTGACATAATATTCAGATATTAGTTCCCCTTCTCGCTTTCTTTTTGTATTGGCCGTGACAAATTTGGGAATCCATATAGCCCCAATCCTTCCCCATTATTTTGAACGCCACTGATTTCAACTGGATATCGTCAAAAAATATTGATTGATTGATTTTATTTCGCAAGTCACCATAATATATTTACAGTAGCATTAAAAACAACAGGCTTACACAGGATGACCCACGAAAGCTCTAAAGCTATTTTCCAGTGGGGAAATAGGCTTTACCTTGTAAATAAATATTACCTTGGAAATAAGCTTTACCTTGTAAATAAATATTTACAAGGTAGTCAAACTGACAGCAGATGCAGCGTGTAAACACAGTATGAATTTCATTACATGATAATAATAAAATGATAATTACGTAATGTCATGGGTAATGAAACAAGGATGGGACGTTTTGTAATTCGCTACGCAGGCTTTTGATAGTAAAGCTGATGAAATACAGGGTTGAAAGTAAAATAATGAGAAAGACTGAAATGAAACGATCTATTCAAAATATAAATTCCATGAAAGAGAAGCGATTCAAACAGAGTATTATATTGCGTTTACATTCCCTTTGATTCATATTATTTTGATTCCCTTTCAACAATCTACTTCATTCTTTATTTCTTCTCTCTCCTCCATGCCCCCCTTCCCTTTCTTGGGGCGGCGGGGGATGGGGGGGGGGGGGTATCGGATATGAGAAAGCATGCAGTTTAGGTGTTATGGCACACTCGGACAAGTTCAATTTACTGGCCTAGTATAGGTCCATTGGTAAATTGCCAAGTCGTCGACTGCCAAGTGCCAACTTGCACTCACCACATGGTCTGATTTAATTTAGTCCATATCCATTCCGTCCATCAATATTTCGTCGAACAACTATTTGGTCCAGTATCCAATTCATTTTCATTCATTTTGCACAATAGCACGTTGTCCAATTAGACCAAATGGTATATGGACTGAATGGCTATTGGATCAACTGGTTACTAGACGATAGTGGATGAACATAATTATGGTAGACTTTAATGATAGTAGGCGAGTTGGCAATTTGACGATTTGGCATCAGACGAAATGGAAGTAAACTGATCTGATCCATTAGTCCAGGATAGGCCCCATAGAGAAAGGGTCGAACCTTGTTTTTTTAGATATACAATGTTTTTTTATGGTTTCTTGTCAATTCGAGGGTGCTGATTCCGAATCTGAATGATGCCACTCTTGTAACCTTGAGCATTTTCCGCAAATTGGCAAAATCCAATATGGCCGCCAAAATATGCAAATTATACCCATGAAAATCATAAAATTGCACACATTAACTATAAAATGCATGTATTTGTTGTGCAGAAGTGAAATACTCGTTGGAAAAGCGATATTTGACAAAAATTTTATTTTATTGATATTCTAAATGGCCGCCATAACCCCTGTATACTTTATTATGTAGAATATGAATGGGGAAAAATAAATTTTAAACAAGAGCACTATTATTGCATGTGATTGTGACCTACGAGTAGACTACTGTCTGAAAACATGATTATTAACAAAACTATGTCATTTGTATACTATCTAATGTGATAAATGCTGTATTATGATATTCAAAATGGGTGTCATAGACTCCTTATACTGTGTTCAATATATTAAAGGGGACAAATAATTTTCACAATATTTGAATTTGCTTGACTATAAAATGCCAATAACTGCGAAATATTGGTGTAACACTGTCTGACAACAATGATTTCTAACAAAACATATCATTTCCCTTGCAATTTTGGTAATTATGCTGCATTTTGACATTCAAAATGGCTGCCATAGGCCCTATCTGTATTATGAACAAAGCGAATGAAGAAACTAATTTTCACAAGAGTAAGAACAATAAAATGAATGTAATTGTAATCTACGAGTGAAATATTGTCTAAAAACATGTTTTCTAGCGAAACATATCATTTCCTTTTTCATGAATGAGATAAATGCTGTATTGTTAAATTCAAAATGGCCCCTATGGGCCATTACAGTATTATTTACAATATAAATGGGGACAAATACTTTTGAAAGAATTAGGATTTGCCTGACTATGAATTCCATATAATTCTGTTGTATAAGGAATATATTGTTTAAAAACGTGATTTTTTAATGAAATATAGTATTTCCTCTCCCATGTAGGTGATAAATACTGTATTTTGACTTTCAAAATGGCCGCTACAAGCCCTTACTAAATTATGTAACATGCGTATAGGGAAACTAATTATCACCAGAATGAGAACCAAAAACGCACATAACTATGTGATGTATAGGTAAAATGTGGTCTTTAACATGATTTCTAACTAAATTCATCACATATTGGTCGAGAAGGTAATAAAGGCCTTACTTTGAAATTCAAAATGGCTGCCATAGCCTACAGTAGTATGTACATTGTAAATGGGGACAGATAATTTTGACAATTCTTATATGAAAATTGCTTCATTTTTATGTAAGTGTTAAGTATTGTCTAAACCCAATGATTTCTAACGAAATATATCATAGCTTGTGTCAAAAAGGTGATGAATGCTGCATTTTAAGATTGAAAAATGGCCGCCATAGTCCCTTATCTTAATATGTAAAATTCTAATGGGGAAAGATAATTTCCACAAAAAAAAACATATTGCAGCCATTTTGAATTTTAGAATATAGCATTTGTCACCTAAATAACATAAGAAATGATCTATTTCGTTAGAAATCATATTTTCAGACGATATTTCACTCATACATGCAACACCATTTAGTCAGGCAAAGCCAAATTCTGTTAAAATTGTATGTTCCCATTCACATAGTACATAATAGGTCCACCGTTAGGGCCTGTAGCGGCCATTTTGACTTTCAAAATAAATTATTTATCACCTACCTGGCAGAATAAATGATATATCTTGTTAAAAATTATGTTTTCAGACAATATTTTACTCTTAAATCACACTTATATGTATTTTATGGTGCTGACTCCTGTGAAAATTGGTTTCCCAGATCGATTGTACATCATACAGTCAATGTCTTTGGCGGCCATTTTGAAAGTTAACATACGATATTTAACACAAACATGATACCCGAATAATGTATTTCGTTGAAAATTATATTTTAAGACAGTATTCTACCAATTTACCACAAAAACATGCGTTTTAGCGCTCACATCGTACATCATAATTTTAGGGCCTTAGGCGGCCATTTTAAATTTCAAAATGCAGGATTTATCACATACATGACGTGTTCAATAATAAATTTCGTTTTAAAACAATAATGTTTTTAGTCAGTATTCTACTTGTTTATCTTAACAAATTGCATTTTAGTGCTCACTATTGTGATTTTTTTTTGTCACCATTCACATTGTACATAATAGTGTTATGGCTTTTGGAGGCCATTTTGAAGATAAAAATACAGGATTTATCACATACATGACATACAAAGTTAGATATATCTTTAGCAATCATGTTTTCAGGCATTACTTCACTCATATATCATTATTACTTGCATTTCAGTGCTCACATTTGTGAAAATTAATTTTCCCAATTTGTATTGTACAGGGATCTGTGGCGGCCATTTTAAATATCAAGACAATAAATATTTTGCCAAAAATCATTTTTTCAGTTATTATATCACTCCGGCAGCACATTTGAATGTATTTTATAGCCAATGTGTGGACAATTTTATGATTTTCATGGGTAATTTGAATATTTTGGCGGCCATTTTGGATTTTGCCAATTTGCAGAAAATGCTCAAGGTTACACGAGTGGCATCATTCAGATTCGGAATCAGCACCCTCGAATTGACAAGAAACCATCAAAAAACATTGTATATCTAAAAAAACAAGGTTCGACCCCTTCTATCCTGGACTACATGGACTTATATAGTATCACACCGGTATAGATAAAGAGGTACAAAAGTGGAAACGATGCCCGACGGACATGCGCATATCCAGGATTTTGCACCATGAGGGGGTCACTATTTTTGCGCCCCTGTGAACTTTTCGGAAAATTGCACCCCGACCCGACCACTCAGGCAATCAAAGTGCCTAAATGCATTTTGAATTGTCTTATTCCACAACCACGTGAAAAAGGCAATCGAAGACCATTTTTTTTTAATGTGTCCATGTAAAAAAAGATCAAAGTTGTATCCACTTCTTGAAAAGAATAAATGCGACCAGAAAGCATAGAATTTTTAAGCGTTTTGGGGTTTCAATTTAGTTCAACTTTTCATCAGAGTGGTAGACCATACTAAAATTATGTGCGGGAGCTGTAATTTCTTAACCGGGGCTAGATCCAGCTTTCGCCAATAGGGGAGGGGGATATTTTCATCTGTTTTCCGATCAAACATTCTACGCTTTTTGCAACCGTGAACATGATATGTATATGAATTATTTAAACAATTATTATTGATACGAGCGCGAAACGTGAGCTGAATTTTTTTTATATTCTGACCTAAAATTTGGGGGGAAAAAAATCTATGAGCACTTTTGGCAATCAAGAACAGGATGGGTATCTATCAACATTTTATGCGATCACGAAGTGCGAACTGACAATTTTTGAATTCCCAATCCAACACTGGACACCATAAGCACTTTTTATAACCATGAACAGGATGGGTATATAGCTAAATAATTAATGCGAGCGCTAAGCGCGAGTTCAAATTTTTTGATATTCTGACCTCGTAAATTTGTGCGAGTGCGAAGCGCGAGCTTAAAAAGGGATTGATATTTTGACCTAAAATGTGGACATTCTAAGCACTTTTGGTAATCATGAACAGGATTGTCATCTAACTAAACATTGATGCGTCCGCAAAGAGCGAGATGAAATTTTTTTTCATATTCTTACCTAAAATTTGGACATTTGAGTAAGCATTTTCGGTTATCATGAAAAGGATGATCAGTAACAAAACAGTTTATGCGAGCGCGAAGCGCGAGCTGAATAAAAATCTATATATTTTTATACAAAGTCAGACATTCTAAGCACTTATCTTACCATGAACAGGATCGCCACCTTACTAAACAATTAATGCGAAGAGTAGGATGAATTTGTTTTTATATTCTGATCTAAAATTAGGACTTTCTAGGCACTTTTGGTAATCATGAACAGGATCGGTAATTGATGGGAGCAAACATGAGTTTGGCACCCCCTCCCCTCCCTAGGTAAATTGAACCTGAATTTGATGCACCGAGACAAATATCAAATTAGCGTGTGGTGAATATCCATTCGGCACCCCCTAGGTTGAACATCAATTCGGCGCCCCTATATGTCAAACAGCAACTCGACAACCGTATATAGGAAAAATAATTATTCGGCGCCCCATCCCCAAGGTTAAACATCATTTCGGTGCCCCTATGTCGAACATCTTTACGGCGCCCCGAGGTAAAACATTAATTCGCCCCCCCCCCCCTAGGATGAAGATCAATTTGGCACACCCTAGGTCGAACATCAATTCGGCGCCCCTAAGCAAAACATAAATTCGGCGCCCCTAAGCAAAACATAAATTCGGCACCCGCTATATACATACTCTAGGTTGAACATCAATTCGGCGCATCCACCCCCCCCCCCCATGTCAAACAGCAATTCGTCAACCCCTTTTCTTTCCTTCCCTTTTCTCCCTATTTTGGCGCCCCCGAATACGCGCATGGTAGAGCTACGGATATAGAGAAATAAGGACAAAGATGTAATGACAATATAAAAACTCTTGAAATACTTTACGTTTTCTAGGCAAACAAGAATCCAAACTCCAAAGCGTATAAATAACGTCCGGCTAAATAGACCTCCATTTGCATCCTGTTTGATATGCTTTCCTGTAAGTTCCATTGTGGGCAAAATAAAGGGCAAAAGTAAGTCTGCTTTCTTTGAGAGGGTGTAAATGATGATATATTCAAATACCAGCGAGTGCCATAGGTGACGGAATCATAGGCGACGGAACGTATTTTCAATTTTTTTTTTTTTTGGGGGGGGGGCAAAGCGAAAAAATGCACTTATATGCAAAAAATTGCATTTTTTATGCAAACTGATATTTTCACCATGAGATTATCATCTGTGTTAAGTAGTTGTGCGTTTTGTAGTAATTAAATTGAGCAAAACCTTTTTAAAGTCTTTTCTGATTGATAAAATATCTCTTTAGGCTTTATTTTTCCGGGAGCGAGCGTAGCAAGCAAGCAGTTTGAACATTTTCAAATCTGAAGTTGTGAAACTCGCCGCTTTTTGGTCAAATCGCGCAAATTATTGTTAAAAGAGCATTCTTGCGAGGTGTTAAGAGCGCAAATCGCGAGCTATAAATTCTAGACATTGCTTGTACTAACATGACTAATAAGACATGAAAATCAAACATTCCGAGCAATTTTGTTATGAAAAAGATGTGCATCTAATTGAAGAATGAACGCGAGCGCGATATTCCAACCAGAAAACTGGACATTCTAAGCACTTTTTTTAACCCAAGAACTTAATTGTGTGTCTTAATAAATAATAATTGATGCGAAGCGCGAGCCGATAATTTGTAATATTTCAACCTGAAAACTGGATATTCTAAGCAGTTTGAAACCAAGAACATAATGTGTACCTTTGATGCGAGCGGAAAGCGCGAGCTGAAGATTTGTGACATTTAAACCTGAAAATTGAACATTATAAGCACAAGTTGTAACCAAAACAAAGTGAGTGCCTTCCTAAAAAATAAATGATGTGGGCGCGAAGCGCGAGCCAAAAATTTTGTGATTTCCAACCTAAAATGTATCGTTTGACTTCAAAAAAGGTATTTTATTTTGAAAAGGGACATACATGTACATCATTTTGAAATAAGTGCACTCTCCATTTAAAAAAGGCATTTTTTTCCTACTGGGATTTTTTATGTAGGGGGTTAAGTGCCCCTGCCGCCCCTGCTGCTAATATAGCCTCGGGTTATAATTTTTATCGAAGTTCAAACTGGTATTAACAAAAAAATGTTGGTATGACTGCATTTTATAACGATGGTTTTCTTTAAAATATATATTTTTTACCATTTCGATCCATCACATGTTTGCATTTTTTTGTCCGTCGATATGCCCAGCGCTGAGAGGTCATGCCAAAACGTGATTTTGCATGAAGTACATTCTCTGAACCATCATCGGAACTTCGGAATCACACAGAGATGGAAGACCCCTTCCCCTAAATAGTTCCGCCTAGCTGTATGTCCTCGAATATATATATATATATATATATATATATATTTAATAAGACATCAGAAATGCGAAACACAAATTCACGAGTAATGCAGTTTTTGCAATAAAATTTGCAATTTTATTATATATATATATCACCATGATAAGTACGTAATTTTATTATCCGAGCACATGCAGCGGACCGAGGAGGAGTGGGTGGAGGGAGAGGCGCACCTAGGAGACGTCATACTTGTTCTTAATTGTATATACTACCATAACAAGTTGAAAAGAAAAATACAAAGAGAAACTTGGAGGGGGATCGATGTTACATGGTTATAACATACAGACCTACGCACCGGTATCATAGGCGGATCCAGGAGGCCGACGTTACGCCCCCCCCCCCCCCCGATATTGGCGGCGCAAAGTAATATGAACGAAAGCAGAGGGGGGGGGACAAAATATAAGAGGAAGAATGAATAAAAAAAGGTGAGGGGAATTCAGACTTGGGGAGGGGTGAGAGCCAATCATGTCACTACACATGTATAAAAACAATTTAGCCCGCGCTTTGTGTTCGCATTGCCTGTTCGATGGAACATGCATCTATTCATCTATACCAATTCATTTATTGATTTATTCATTCAGTCATGGTTAAACAGGTTCACAAGTTCAGAGTTATTAGTATATAAAATCATAGTAACAAGTACAATTACAAGGTATAATTTATATCAAAATAGTATGAGACATAAAGAAATATTAACTGATCAATGTAATACAAAACACGGAAACATTGTTGAAGGGCTTATAGTAAAACGAACAAGGGAACTAAATAGGCCTTTACTTATTCAAATTTTTGAGCACCTTATCCGTCAGTGTGCATCTTGTTTAATGATCATATTGCTCAGATCAATTTTCAGGACACAATACACAGTCCGAAAATAATACCTCACGCTCGCATTTTTTAAAGGGTTTAGTACTGTTACGACTATAGATTCCAACAAAAACTAGCTTTGAGCTGCCGATCGATCGGGAAAAATGTGGATGAAAATATTGTTCACCCCGGCCCCGTTATTAGTGAAAGCTGGATCCGCCCCAGAATATATTGTTTAAAAAAAAGGCGTAGGCCACGCGGTATTTGTCATTTTTTAGTGATAAATACATTGAGGCAGTATATTGACAAATAATCACTGGAAGAGAAAGAGCATCTTATAGGCCTATATAACGCCCAAAGCAAAATAATGAAAAATGGCGGCCAAGCTAGTTCAATACAAAATGATTTCCTTTTCCTTTAAAAAAAATGTTACAACACGTTATAATAATGAACAAATCAAAATACAGAACCTGAAGAAATTGATAACAATTCAGTGAATCGGAATCGAAACAAAAATGCGTAAATATAATTATAAAATAGAAAAAAAAAACGGAAAAAAAATAAGAATAGCCCTTTCACAAGCAACCATAATTCTCCCTCCCTTCATACCCTGGACAAGTAAAGAAAAAAAATACAGCTAGAGAAACGAAGCAAAGAGGAAAAGCAAGGAAAGGGAAGAAAGCCGTCTCTCGGTACCTGGTACTCTGCCCAGATATCAGGACCTATTCTCCGCGATTTGAAAAACAACGTGCATAACATCACAATTGTTATGATAGTCATTTCAAAAAGTTCCTTGGTTGTTTCCAAGTTATTTAATTTGCCGTCGAGGGACTGCGCGAATGCACACGCTCCTACAGGATATGAATGAAAAAGTCGCAAATAGACTCCGCCGTTCAATCCGATACTGTACCGTATAGCCGGTATACAGATCGGCACGTGAGACAAGCGCAGAGGCGATGGATATGAATATTCATGAGCAGGTATTGATGTCATTTGGTCTCAAGGTGGCGCTCTTCATTTTTTATGTCAATTTCAAAATCTGCATCAAAAGAAAGCTCACTTGGCAAAATTTCTCTTCTTTATATATTTTTTTGAGAATAAAAACAGTTCTTTTGGCCAATGCAATACATTTTATGGACTCAGAACTTGTTTATGAGTATTTTGAAAAGCGAAGAGTGAAATCTAAAAGAAAGTTTTGAAATAAACCAATGTCACAATTTACCTTTAATGGCGCACTCACATTTCTCTTATATACCGTAAGAGTCTGACGGCATGTACGGCGGTCGTACGCCGAGTCGAAAACAGCCGTTTAACAATTTTTGTATACCAGCTACCAAAAGGTGGTGGGATAAAAATGAATAAAACAGCTGTTTCCGACTCGCCGGACGGCCGCCGAAGGGGAAATGTGACTGCACCATAAGCAACAGCGGACATTAGCTTGCCGTGAATAATTTCAATAGGCCTTAGTAAGCCCAAATTTAATCTTTCACATTTAGTGCCTTATTCTACCCCCAGAAGAATGAAGTAAAGTCAAGATCACCAATTCCCACGATAGCTTTAGTTCGGCTATGATCGCTTGTAATAAAAGTCAACATAATTATCTTCACCTGATCATTAATTTCTGTGCAGAAATGTCGCCGCAGATGCAGAGGTCACCTGAACCAGATCGGAAAGCAGATGGACACGTGACCGAGACTGGCAGTCCAATGGGAGGTGGAGTTGGCGGGGCCGTAGGAGGGGCTTATAGCATGTATAGTGGCGCCAAAGGTGAACCTGCATGCGGGGAGGGGACTCCTATGCCGGGACCGCCTCACGGACAACCCGGTCCCATTAACGTTTCGAAACCCAAGCAAATATACCCAATACCAGAACCTATCGCAGAGATATCTTCCATTTATGACACCTCGAGTGACGGCGATGTCCTTCGCAATCCGGAACCTCGTCGAATATCCGATCCGACCACTCCCATGGAATTTTTTTCATTGCCATCTGAGTCTCTTGCAACAATGATGTCTTCTGTCAAGCAAAATACAGATAAGTTTGACAAATTGAAAAGGGGCTACCACAGTCAATGTGTTAGGAGCAAGCTGCAGCACTCAAAGTCCGTCGAGAATATAAGATCTTTAACCAATTCTGTGAGCTCCCAGCAAGGAGACATAAATTTCCTACTCACGATGATAGGATTTATCTCGGGAGATATGGCAGATTTAAAGTCAAGACTTGGTGCTATTGAAAAGAGACCGGAAGTTGCCATGCGCTGTAACCGAAACACATTTGCTTCGAGTTCAACCCACTCTATACCTTATGACTCAGAGAGGCAGCAGGGGCACCAATCTTTCATCCTACCATCCACGGACCTGAACATCCGAGCAGAACTCTTCCTCGTCGGATATGGCACTGGACAAGGCACACATCTCTCCCTGCGGATCGAAGCAAAGTCCGGCAACGCGAAAGAGACCGGTCAACTGCCCTCCCAATGCCGATTCGAGATCCGTATTCTCAACTTCGACGATGAAGACGAAACCCGAAAGAAATCCAAGGACTCGAAGGAAAATGACGGCGGCATGCACGTCGTTGAGTTTCCAAAGGTGATTGAGAAAGATGTTGTCGAGAACGAAGCCCTTGGATTCAAGACGAATGGCATGCTAAGAGTTACGCTCATTGTTTCTTGGGAGGAGAATTAATGGCGAATAAAATCGGGACCATTCAAGGAAAAGGACGACTTGTTGCCACCACGCCCCCAATACTCATATGAATACATAATATGTATATATATATATATATATATTGTAAAGAAATGGATGAAGAGAAAAATGGTAGGCGTAGCTTAAATCAAGGTTTCCCAGAGCTATCTACCCCTTGTTCTCTTCATCCATTTCTTTACAATATTTAATAAAAGAGTTGCCAAAGCTGTTGTACATGTATAACTTCACACATATACTGATATATATAACATACATTTGTATATATAAAAGAACAAAGAGGTAATGCATTGTAGTTCCACAACTACAATGCATTACCTCTTTGTCTCTTTCATCTCATCTGTGTCCAACACGCGGAATGTAATATATATATATATATATATATATATATATATTTATTGCCAATTGTTGACGATGGATTTGATATTCAAAAATATAAAACTGGGGCCCGTTTCATAAGAGTTACAACTGTTGTAACTTTGCCATTATGGCAACTACCATGGCAACAGGGCTCAGCTGCCAATCACAATCAATGTTACCATTGTAATTGCCATAATGGCAAAGTTACAACAGTTGTAACTCTTTATGAACAGGCCCTGATATGTTTGGTCATTTTTTTTCTGTGTATTTCGCTGTTTAATTTGTATATATTTATGATCCATTGCAATTTAATTTTTTCCCTATCACGTTACTATTGTATCATTTTTCTATATACCGGTATATATTTAAGTACTATTGTAACATTTTATTTGTACTATATATTTTGTTAACGAAAAATGAATTGAATTTGATTGGTCATTTTTTCTGTGTATTTCGCTGTTTGATTTGTATATATTTATGATTCATCAATTGTAATGAATTCTTGATCCTATCACGTTACTATTGTATCATTAAAAAATATATATTTAAGTACTATTGTATCATTTTATTTGTACTATATAGTTTGTAAACGAAAAATGAAATGATATTGATTTGAGCAATGAAAGAACCCATCAATACAGGGATATTCAATTCTAACTGTCTAATACGCATGAAATGCCTCTTAGGGGGTGTTGCAAGAAAATATTTGCGATCATTTGCAAATATTGATGCAATTTTACAACTGATAGATCAACGTTAGCTGTAGCAAATGAGATTAAACTTCTTGTTTCAAGGAGCAAATTAGCAATCAATCACTAATTTGCAATTAACTGCAAGACATGTAATTGATTTAGGGACCAACAATTGACTTGCAATTGATCGCAAGTTTCTTGCAACACCCGATTAGAGTTGAGCTCCCTTATACCTGCTCAAAAGAACACAGTGTCGAGCAGTGTGTCCACAGTCCCATAATACACAGTGAACACACACTGTGAAATCATCGTATCACGATGAAATTATACCTTTTTTTTTCTTGACAGTGTGAATCACATTTCCACATCGTCCACTGTGTGAGTACACTGTGAACGCTCACATTGGTCATGGAGTCCACATATCAGTAAGGAAATGTCCTCGCACTGTTAATTTCGATCATTTTAACAATGTATATGTCACATTTCTATGAAGTCTGCTATGTGAACACATTATGAACAGTTATACACAAAGTGTCCACAGTGTGAAAAATGTTTCACACTGTTAAAATTGATTATCTTAACAGTGTGTATCGCATATCCAGTCTACTATGTGTACACACTATGAACAGTTACACTATCGATGTGTCCACAGTGTGGAAATATCCTCGGACTGTTAATTTTGGTCATCTTAACTATAGTGTGCATCACATTTCTATGCAATTGTGATATGTGAACACACTGTGAACACACTGTTACACTGTCCAGGTGTCCACAATGTGGAAATGTCTTCACAATGTTGAATTTATTTTAACGGTGTTAACACACTGACCACACTGTGCACTATGTGAACACACTCGGTAATTTCAAGTCCGGTGTTGGCCTTAGTGTAGGTGTTGAAATTTGGATTGCTTCCCCTAGCTCCAAAACTTATTAAGAGTTTGTAAAACTGATCCAGATCACATTATTGACATCTCAACAACTTTTCGGGACCATCTTCATTCTATGTTTGGTGTTATTATCGTGTAAAAATTGACCTAACACCAACACCAAAAGGTCAACACTAAACTTGAAATCACCCACTGTGGAAACACTATTCATTCCAGCAGGGATGTTTTATCCCTAATTCGTATTGTATAAAACCCCAAACCGTATAGGTTAACTTATTGTTCAGTGCATTATAGAATTATTTTTTACGAATTCTCTTTCATCATAAAATCGCTAATTTCTGAGGTGCCTGATATATTGCCACTCGCAAGTTTTGAAAACAAAGATATATATGCAGCAGATCACCTATTTTTGACGACATGTATTTCATATTATAAATCATGTTAATAGTTAGTCTGCGATTGTGCAGAATACAATAGTATTAGAGATGTTTTATTTTTCTGAAGATCAAACTGAAATAACGCTGAGCAGAAAATAAAAATCTACTCCATTTAACATGTGTAGTGTCATAAAATTTCATAAATAATGAATTTCAATTCATTCTCTCATTTTATTGCCTTACTTTAGATAGTATGCTAATATTGACTAATTGTTTGTAAAGTACACAATATTGACCAGTACTATTAGTCAGTGGCGTGGGTCACAGCATGGGGGGGGGGGGGGCACCAGTAAAAAAATTTAGTCACTTAGTGAGCGAAGCGCGCTCAGTAGCTAGGTATACTGACCTAATAGAGACATTTTAAAGACAGTGCCATTAAACGGATATGTATGTCACTGATCAAATAATGCGAGCGCGAAGCGCGAGCTGAAAATTTTTGATATTCAGACCTTTAAAAAGGGACATTAAGCTATTTTTTAAAATCATGATACATACCTGTCTCGTTAAACAAATAATGCAAGCGCGAGCTGAATTTTTTTTATATATTGACCCCAAACAGGGACATTTTAAGGTCTATATTTTAGGAATCCACTAAGAGTATACATATCTCACCATAGTCATCTAATACGAGTGCCAAGCGCTTGCTGATTTTGTTAGAATTACATCTAAACACATGAAGCACTTGTAGTCATTGTAATCATGATTAACATATACGCATCTCACTAATCAAATACTGCGAGCGCTTTCAGGTCGCAAACCAGCAGCAGCGCGCTTCGCGTGCTGAGATCCCACCTCACGAGCCATTCAGAGTCTGCTTAGCAGACTAGATTTCGATAGGGAATTCATGATTGGAATATGACTGACACATTTTGCCCTATGATGTGGTGGGGTTTGTTTATTCTTCTTTCTTTCTTTTTAGTTTAAAGAGAAGGGGGTGTGTCTATAATGTAATTAGCCCAAAAATTTTAGATGAACAGACATGGTACCTGGGCCAAAATTTATCAAACAAAAAAGAAAGAAAAAAGCTGTTAGAGAGCAAAAAATATATTTTTTTCAGACAAAAATCTTATTTGGATAATTTTGACGCAACATTTTAAAAATAAATTATATATTTCAACCTGTCATATTCACTACCCTTTCTCCTTTTTTTTTTTTACTTTTTTCTCAGTCGTCAAACAAATTAGTGATTAGAGGAGCTATGATGAAAGGGAGATCTAAGATAGAAACAAGGTAGCTGAGTTCCTTTTATTCTGATACAATCAGTAAAAGAAAAAGAAAATAACCATTGCAATAAAGGTTCATGAGAAATTCAGCTTATTCAGATAGAAATGAAAAATAATTGCACAATATGCAAACTGGTTAGCTGAAAGAAAAAACATTTAGTACATGTATATAAACATCAGCACATATATTGATACAAGAAAAATAGTCGACCAGCTTATGGTTCATGAGAAAATAATACATTTATTCTAAATAGAAATAGAAACTTTAATTCACATCATGTGAATAGGCTCATTTTGAAAAAAAATCTGATTTATTGGTACAAAAATATAACATATAGTAGTTTCTTTCTAGCACCACAATATATCCTTGAAAAAAACAAAACATAAAATCAGATAGAAATAGAAAAGAAAATTGTACATAACGAAACATCATAAAAATAGGAGTGGGCTATAAATGGGTGATTTTTTGTTTTACTGTGGGAACAGTTTTTTTGTGTTCCTTTTACCTTATCTCAACATGAAATGACAATATTTTTTGTCTCAGGTCCGAGAAATTTTTTTTGAGCCTTTTTTCAGCCAAAATGTGGGTTTTATCATCCTGGGGTTCTGGGATATTAGATGGTACGAGGTCAACAATAGCAAGCAGTATCCATAAAACCCAAAGTGGAAGAATAAAAGCATTATAGCTGTATGAAGCTGCTTGCTATTGTTGACCTCCGCGATTTGAAAAACAACGTGCATAACATCACAATTGTTATGATAGTCATTTCAAAAAGTTCCTTGGTTGTTTCCAAGTTATTTAATTTGCCGTCGAGGGACTGCGCGAATGCACACGCTCCTACAGGATATGAATGAAAAAGTCGCAAATAGACTCCGCCGTTCAATCCGATACTGTACCGTATAGCCGGTATACAGATCGGCACGTGAGACAAGCGCAGAGGCGATGGATATGAATATTCATGAGCAGGTATTGATGTCATTTGGTCTCAAGGTGGCGCTCTTCATTTTTTATGTCAATTTCAAAATCTGCATCAAAAGAAAGCTCACTTGGCAAAATTTCTCTTCTTTATATATTTTTTTGAGAATAAAAACAGTTCTTTTGGCCAATGCAATACATTTTATGGACTCAGAACTTGTTTATGAGTATTTTGAAAAGCGAAGAGTGAAATCTAAAAGAAAGTTTTGAAATAAACCAATGTCACAATTTACCTTTAATGGCGCACTCACATTTCTCTTATATACCGTAAGAGTCTGACGGCATGTACGGCGGTCGTACGCCGAGTCGAAAACAGCCGTTTAACAATTTTTGTATACCAGCTAC
The DNA here is from genome assembly GCF_037042905.1 of Lytechinus pictus. Lineage (NCBI taxonomy): Eukaryota > Metazoa > Echinodermata > Echinoidea > Temnopleuroida > Toxopneustidae > Lytechinus > Lytechinus pictus. The sequence continues at coordinate 16,497,408 of NC_087253.1, read as the reverse complement.
CAAAAGGTGGTGGGATAAAAATGAATAAAACAGCTGTTTCCGACTCGCCGGACGGCCGCCGAAGGGGAAATGTGACTGCACCATAAGCAACAGCGGACATTAGCTTGCCGTGAATAATTTCAATAGGCCTTAGTAAGCCCAAATTTAATCTTTCACATTTAGTGCCTTATTCTACCCCCAGAAGAATGAAGTAAAGTCAAGATCACCAATTCCCACGATAGCTTTAGTTCGGCTATGATCGCTTGTAATAAAAGTCAACATAATTATCTTCACCTGATCATTAATTTCTGTGCAGAAATGTCGCCGCAGATGCAGAGGTCACCTGAACCAGATCGGAAAGCAGATGGACACGTGACCGAGACTGGCAGTCCAATGGGAGGTGGAGTTGGCGGGGCCGTAGGAGGGGCTTATAGCATGTATAGTGGCGCCAAAGGTGAACCTGCATGCGGGGAGGGGACTCCTATGCCGGGACCGCCTCACGGACAACCCGGTCCCATTAACGTTTCGAAACCCAAGCAAATATACCCAATACCAGAACCTATCGCAGAGATATCTTCCATTTATGACACCTCGAGTGACGGCGATGTCCTTCGCAATCCGGAACCTCGTCGAATATCCGATCCGACCACTCCCATGGAATTTTTTTCATTGCCATCTGAGTCTCTTGCAACAATGATGTCTTCTGTCAAGCAAAATACAGATAAGTTTGACAAATTGAAAAGGGGCTACCACAGTCAATGTGTTAGGAGCAAGCTGCAGCACTCAAAGTCCGTCGAGAATATAAGATCTTTAACCAATTCTGTGAGCTCCCAGCAAGGAGACATAAATTTCCTACTCACGATGATAGGATTTATCTCGGGAGATATGGCAGATTTAAAGTCAAGACTTGGTGCTATTGAAAAGAGACCGGAAGTTGCCATGCGCTGTAACCGAAACACATTTGCTTCGAGTTCAACCCACTCTATACCTTATGACTCAGAGAGGCAGCAGGGGCACCAATCTTTCATCCTACCATCCACGGACCTGAACATCCGAGCAGAACTCTTCCTCGTCGGATATGGCACTGGACAAGGCACACATCTCTCCCTGCGGATCGAAGCAAAGTCCGGCAACGCGAAAGAGACCGGTCAACTGCCCTCCCAATGCCGATTCGAGATCCGTATTCTCAACTTCGACGATGAAGACGAAACCCGAAAGAAATCCAAGGACTCGAAGGAAAATGACGGCGGCATGCACGTCGTTGAGTTTCCAAAGGTGATTGAGAAAGATGTTGTCGAGAACGAAGCCCTTGGATTCAAGACGAATGGCATGCTAAGAGTTACGCTCATTGTTTCTTGGGAGGAGAATTAATGGCGAATAAAATCGGGACCATTCAAGGAAAAGGACGACTTGTTGCCACCACGCCCCCAATACTCATATGAATACATAATATGTATATATATATATATATATATTGTAAAGAAATGGATGAAGAGAAAAATGGTAGGCGTAGCTTAAATCAAGGTTTCCCAGAGCTATCTACCCCTTGTTCTCTTCATCCATTTCTTTACAATATTTAATAAAAGAGTTGCCAAAGCTGTTGTACATGTATAACTTCACACATATACTGATATATATAACATACATTTGTATATATAAAAGAACAAAGAGGTAATGCATTGTAGTTCCACAACTACAATGCATTACCTCTTTGTCTCTTTCATCTCATCTGTGTCCAACACGCGGAATGTAATATATATATATATATATATATATATATATATTTATTGCCAATTGTTGACGATGGATTTGATATTCAAAAATATAAAACTGGGGCCCGTTTCATAAGAGTTACAACTGTTGTAACTTTGCCATTATGGCAACTACCATGGCAACAGGGCTCAGCTGCCAATCACAATCAATGTTACCATTGTAATTGCCATAATGGCAAAGTTACAACAGTTGTAACTCTTTATGAACAGGCCCTGATATGTTTGGTCATTTTTTTTCTGTGTATTTCGCTGTTTAATTTGTATATATTTATGATCCATTGCAATTTAATTTTTTCCCTATCACGTTACTATTGTATCATTTTTCTATATACCGGTATATATTTAAGTACTATTGTAACATTTTATTTGTACTATATATTTTGTTAACGAAAAATGAATTGAATTTGATTGGTCATTTTTTCTGTGTATTTCGCTGTTTGATTTGTATATATTTATGATTCATCAATTGTAATGAATTCTTGATCCTATCACGTTACTATTGTATCATTAAAAAATATATATTTAAGTACTATTGTATCATTTTATTTGTACTATATAGTTTGTAAACGAAAAATGAAATGATATTGATTTGAGCAATGAAAGAACCCATCAATACAGGGATATTCAATTCTAACTGTCTAATACGCATGAAATGCCTCTTAGGGGGTGTTGCAAGAAAATATTTGCGATCATTTGCAAATATTGATGCAATTTTACAACTGATAGATCAACGTTAGCTGTAGCAAATGAGATTAAACTTCTTGTTTCAAGGAGCAAATTAGCAATCAATCACTAATTTGCAATTAACTGCAAGACATGTAATTGATTTAGGGACCAACAATTGACTTGCAATTGATCGCAAGTTTCTTGCAACACCCGATTAGAGTTGAGCTCCCTTATACCTGCTCAAAAGAACACAGTGTCGAGCAGTGTGTCCACAGTCCCATAATACACAGTGAACACACACTGTGAAATCATCGTATCACGATGAAATTATACCTTTTTTTTTCTTGACAGTGTGAATCACATTTCCACATCGTCCACTGTGTGAGTACACTGTGAACGCTCACATTGGTCATGGAGTCCACATATCAGTAAGGAAATGTCCTCGCACTGTTAATTTCGATCATTTTAACAATGTATATGTCACATTTCTATGAAGTCTGCTATGTGAACACATTATGAACAGTTATACACAAAGTGTCCACAGTGTGAAAAATGTTTCACACTGTTAAAATTGATTATCTTAACAGTGTGTATCGCATATCCAGTCTACTATGTGTACACACTATGAACAGTTACACTATCGATGTGTCCACAGTGTGGAAATATCCTCGGACTGTTAATTTTGGTCATCTTAACTATAGTGTGCATCACATTTCTATGCAATTGTGATATGTGAACACACTGTGAACACACTGTTACACTGTCCAGGTGTCCACAATGTGGAAATGTCTTCACAATGTTGAATTTATTTTAACGGTGTTAACACACTGACCACACTGTGCACTATGTGAACACACTCGGTAATTTCAAGTCCGGTGTTGGCCTTAGTGTAGGTGTTGAAATTTGGATTGCTTCCCCTAGCTCCAAAACTTATTAAGAGTTTGTAAAACTGATCCAGATCACATTATTGACATCTCAACAACTTTTCGGGACCATCTTCATTCTATGTTTGGTGTTATTATCGTGTAAAAATTGACCTAACACCAACACCAAAAGGTCAACACTAAACTTGAAATCACCCACTGTGGAAACACTATTCATTCCAGCAGGGATGTTTTATCCCTAATTCGTATTGTATAAAACCCCAAACCGTATAGGTTAACTTATTGTTCAGTGCATTATAGAATTATTTTTTACGAATTCTCTTTCATCATAAAATCGCTAATTTCTGAGGTGCCTGATATATTGCCACTCGCAAGTTTTGAAAACAAAGATATATATGCAGCAGATCACCTATTTTTGACGACATGTATTTCATATTATAAATCATGTTAATAGTTAGTCTGCGATTGTGCAGAATACAATAGTATTAGAGATGTTTTATTTTTCTGAAGATCAAACTGAAATAACGCTGAGCAGAAAATAAAAATCTACTCCATTTAACATGTGTAGTGTCATAAAATTTCATAAATAATGAATTTCAATTCATTCTCTCATTTTATTGCCTTACTTTAGATAGTATGCTAATATTGACTAATTGTTTGTAAAGTACACAATATTGACCAGTACTATTAGTCAGTGGCGTGGGTCACAGCATGGGGGGGGGGGGCACCAGTAAAAAAATTTAGTCACTTAGTGAGCGAAGCGCGCTCAGTAGCTAGGTATACTGACCTAATAGAGACATTTTAAAGACAGTGCCATTAAACGGATATGTATGTCACTGATCAAATAATGCGAGCGCGAAGCGCGAGCTGAAAATTTTTGATATTCAGACCTTTAAAAAGGGACATTAAGCTATTTTTTAAAATCATGATACATACCTGTCTCGTTAAACAAATAATGCAAGCGCGAGCTGAATTTTTTTTATATATTGACCCCAAACAGGGACATTTTAAGGTCTATATTTTAGGAATCCACTAAGAGTATACATATCTCACCATAGTCATCTAATACGAGTGCCAAGCGCTTGCTGATTTTGTTAGAATTACATCTAAACACATGAAGCACTTGTAGTCATTGTAATCATGATTAACATATACGCATCTCACTAATCAAATACTGCGAGCGCTTTCAGGTCGCAAACCAGCAGCAGCGCGCTTCGCGTGCTGAGATCCCACCTCACGAGCCATTCAGAGTCTGCTTAGCAGACTAGATTTCGATAGGGAATTCATGATTGGAATATGACTGACACATTTTGCCCTATGATGTGGTGGGGTTTGTTTATTCTTCTTTCTTTCTTTTTAGTTTAAAGAGAAGGGGGTGTGTCTATAATGTAATTAGCCCAAAAATTTTAGATGAACAGACATGGTACCTGGGCCAAAATTTATCAAACAAAAAAGAAAGAAAAAAGCTGTTAGAGAGCAAAAAATATATTTTTTTCAGACAAAAATCTTATTTGGATAATTTTGACGCAACATTTTAAAAATAAATTATATATTTCAACCTGTCATATTCACTACCCTTTCTCCTTTTTTTTTTTTACTTTTTTCTCAGTCGTCAAACAAATTAGTGATTAGAGGAGCTATGATGAAAGGGAGATCTAAGATAGAAACAAGGTAGCTGAGTTCCTTTTATTCTGATACAATCAGTAAAAGAAAAAGAAAATAACCATTGCAATAAAGGTTCATGAGAAATTCAGCTTATTCAGATAGAAATGAAAAATAATTGCACAATATGCAAACTGGTTAGCTGAAAGAAAAAACATTTAGTACATGTATATAAACATCAGCACATATATTGATACAAGAAAAATAGTCGACCAGCTTATGGTTCATGAGAAAATAATACATTTATTCTAAATAGAAATAGAAACTTTAATTCACATCATGTGAATAGGCTCATTTTGAAAAAAAATCTGATTTATTGGTACAAAAATATAACATATAGTAGTTTCTTTCTAGCACCACAATATATCCTTGAAAAAAACAAAACATAAAATCAGATAGAAATAGAAAAGAAAATTGTACATAACGAAACATCATAAAAATAGGAGTGGGCTATAAATGGGTGATTTTTTGTTTTACTGTGGGAACAGTTTTTTTGTGTTCCTTTTACCTTATCTCAACATGAAATGACAATATTTTTTGTCTCAGGTCCGAGAAATTTTTTTTGAGCCTTTTTTCAGCCAAAATGTGGGTTTTATCATCCTGGGGTTCTGGGATATTAGATGGTACGAGGTCAACAATAGCAAGCAGTATCCATAAAACCCAAAGTGGAAGAATAAAAGCATTATAGCTGTATGAAGCTGCTTGCTATTGTTGACCTCGTACCATCTAATATCCCAGAACCCCAGGATGATCAAACCTACTTTTTGGCTGAAAAAAGGGTACAAAAATGGGAAAAATTAGGTATAATTACCTTTTAACTCTACAAATAATGGTTTAAAAGTACTAATTATAGGAAAAACAAATTGCCTGCCCCCCAAAAACATATGAATAGACACTAAAACCAGAGAAATTGACCACCAAATAAAAAGTTGTGGCCAAAACTGTGATTTTGGGGGGTTTTGGCGGCCATTTTGGATTTTGGCCCGGCACACTTTTTTCTCGGACCTGAGACAAAAAATATTGTCATTTCATGTTGAGATACATTACAAGGAATAAAAAAAACTGTTGTCATATTGAAATTACAAAAAAAGTATTTTTGACCCATGTATAGCCTACTCCTAATAATAATCTGATTAGGTATCACATCATTTTAAAATATCTCTATCCCAAAACATGCTAATAATGTTAAAAGGGAATTCAATCTCATGGGCGAATGTTATAAAAATAGAAAATCACAGAGGCAGATAGGTGAAGCTTAAAATAAAATCAAACAATAAGAAAGTTATTTTGTAAGAACTTGTAATCAATTTTCTCATTGGATTATGTAGAGTTGACAGGAACTACATTGCATCATTTGCATTTCCGTACTCTTCCATTACTTTTTTTTTTAATTCTGCTTCCTCTAAAGAAATTTTATTACCAGGGTTTGATTCTCCTTTAAAGTTTAATTGATAAAAAGAAAGCATCCAAATGGTATTAAGAAATGTTTCACATCTTAAAATAGTAATACTCAGTAATAAAATAAGATATTCAAACAAATATGATTGCAAAAATTGCAGATCCAGAAAGGCGTGCTGAACATCCCCTTTTTTAGTGAATGAGTACAAAAATATGAAAATGACAATGATATTGTTATTTTATACATGTTCAGCCCCCACCCCACTCTCAAAATCTGTCAGCAGACCATGCTACTTATGAATATAATTATATATAAAAACATTAAATGAAGCAATTTATAACATTTATATTTGGTAAACATAAATATATAAAAATCTCTAAATTTCTCCATTACTTAAATATCTTAATTTCATTATTTTATAAAAGACATTATAGAAAAATATACATTATGGAATAATAACCTGGAGTCATTCATAAAAACAATTCCCGCACGGATGGCACAATCCATGTTCAGTTGTTCACCGGAATTGTATCATTGGTGTAGGGGGGGGGGGCTACAATCAGGAAGACTTCGATTGTACTATGTTTCATAAAGTAAATATCATTCCAATTACAAATCACTATACATGTACTTTTGAATCATGGATATTTTATGAATATATGACCTATTTTACTTTGCACACACAATATATCTCATACGGTAATCAAATAATGTTTAATTTGACACATGTATGCCTGAATATACAAGTACAAATATTAAACTTCTAAAACATAAAGAGATAGCATAAACAATACACATTGAAATTTCAGTTACATGTAGTTGCATTAATAAGTAAATGCATAGCATTGTTTGAAATACATATACCATTAAATGGATAATGCTAAGCATACCATATACTGAAATATTCATTATTATAAAATAATGTGATATATTATCATATTAATCTAAGTCATAAACATTATGAACATTATATAATAACTTGTAGATTGCATTTAATGTTAACAGTTCAAAAAAAATAATATAGGCTCATGGTAGCCAGGTCAGAGTGATAAAAATCTAATGCACCATATACAAATAATGTACGTAAACACGTGCATGCAGGGCCAAATAATGAACGATGCGCGAGGAGAGCCAATGGATATATAGCCTCTTGTCGAGGCCCTGGCGGCTGCTTCCCGAGCGAAGCGAGGGATTTCCTAATTCGCGAAGCGAATAAGGCCTGGCGCGGCGCTCTGCTTCGCTCTCTCTCTTCATGCTCTTACTTAGCCATGTTCGCTCGGAAAGCATCCGACAGGGCCTCGACAAGAGGCTAATGGATATACCGCACCGAGGTCCGGCCGCAGGACCGAGTGCGGTATATCCATTTGGCGAGTCGAGCACAGAGTTCATTATTTAGGTCCTCTATGCACACGAATGTGTGTATTGTTTGTTTTATACAACCCCCCCCCTTCACCCATGTTACTGAGTTACATCGAATGCTTCTTTAAATCTAAATTTTAGATAATTCAATAACTCGCACTACTCTGACGTCAGAGTGCGGGATAGTGCATTTTGGATGCAATAGTGCAATTAGCTGAATATCATGTGATCCGATTTGGACCAATCAGATTGCAGAACATTCTTGGGAGTTGTATAATTTGAAATATTACAGTGATAAACCAATATATATAATATGAAACATAAGTGGCCTTACAAGGCATACATGTATAAACAAAAACTATTTAATACAGTTTAATACCTGGGTGTCAGAGTGACAAAAGCATAATGCACCATTATGGTAACAATGATGATAATTTAAATGATTTTTATCATGATTGGATCAAGTCATGCACATTAAAAATATGACAAAAACAAGAGATACTCGGCGGGTCGCGCGGCCGAGCACATTTATCCCCCGAACCCACCGCGTCTTCCGTTATTGCGATATATAGAGCTCACACAGAAATTGACAAATAAATACAATTATCATGGCGACAATGACCCTGCCCACATGTTGCCTGTGGGTACCAAATTTGATGACAATAATGACGCAGCAGCATGACTCTGCAGAACCTAAAGTATAGTATCACATGTTGGGGAATACAATTATAGAGTAATCTGGATATATTTTGTAAACCTAACCCTAAGACCCCCCACCAAAAATAATAGGATTCTTCGCTTCACCTTCTAATATTGCTTCCGTGTGCCAACTGTTGTGACAAACTGGAAAAAAAGCATAAGTTACATGTTTTACCAAATTTTCCACAGAATATGGTTACCGTGGCAAACATGTCTCCACCCACTCCAAAATCATTAGGCGACTTTGCTTTACCATAATGGACCTTCATGACAAATTTGAAGATAATTGGAGAAGAAATGCAGCCAGCTATAAGTAGAGCACTCACAAAGAAATCTCTGCTATTTCCACAAAAATCTTGTTACCATGGCAACGATGTATCCGGCCACACCAAAATCATTAGGTGGCTTTGCTCAACCCTAAAGGGACTGGGCTATTTGAGACGTATTGGCGGGGGGGGGGGGCATGATGGCCACCCTTCTGATCTCGGCCTCCGTTTGCGTGATCGCGCCGAAATTCGGCACGCACATTCTTTACCGCATAAACTGCAAGCCAGTTTCGGAAATATTGCGCGAAGCGTCGAGGGCGGGGGCATCATGGCCCCTTAGTCCTTTTAGGGTTAATGGACCTTCATGCCACATTTGAAGATGATCAGAGAAGAAATGCAGCTGGTAGAGCGCTCACAAGGACATCTCTGCTATTTCCTCAAAAACTCTTGTTACCATGGCAACGAAGTCTCCGCCCACACCAAAATCGATACGCTTCTTTGCTTTACCATAATGGACCTTCATGCCGCATTTGAAGATGATCGGAGAAGAAATGCAGCTGGTGGAGCGCTCACAAGGACATCTCTGCTATTTCCACAAAAACTCTTGTTACACTGGCAACGATGTCTCCGCCCACAACCATAATGGACCTTCATGCCTACCCAGGATTTAACATGTGGAATGAGACAAACTGAAAAGTAGGGCAAAGCAGCCAGTCTACAGAAAATTATGTCATTTTGATCTAGGGGGGGGGGGGGCTTACTTTGGGTACTGTACTACTGGCCTGCTCAAACAATCTAGAACACAATATGGTTGCATACATTTATACACAGCCTCTTTACATTTTTGGCCTACTGCATAAATTGTGGTAATTCAACACAACTCCAAAAATCAAATTCTAACTGATTATCAACTAATCAAAAATGCATATTTACGACTTGCACTATACTGGATCCCGTCTTTACATTTTTGGCCTGTTGCATAAATTGTGGTAATTCAACACAACTCCAAAAATCAAATTCTAACTGATTTTCAACTAATCAAAAAATGCATATTTACGACTTGCACTATACTGGATCCCGTCTTACAAAGAGTTGCCATTGATCCGATCAACTACAACTATGGAAAGCCAGCAATGTCAACACTAGCTAAAATGCACTTTGTTGAAATATTTTCTAGATATGATGCACATTTCATACATTCATAATTTTCTTGAAAATTTGGTGTGCTTTTCTTTTTTACAAAGGACATTGTGCAAATTTTCTGTAGGAAAAATTATGACAATGATGGATTTCCATAGAGATGTGGTTGGTTGGATCAATCGTAACCCTTCTTAAGACGTGATCCTGGTGTGTTGTCATTTTTTAGCATAAGAACTATTTCAGCAACAGGTCTAAGACAGCATAGTCTATAAATAGTCATGTTATAATAAAAAAATGTACTCTTATTGTCAAAACATTCAAGGCATATCATTCCTTTGTGCATGTTATACAAATTACCCTGCAGTAACAATTGCATTATTTCCAAGGAGCGTTAAAACTGTGAAAGTACTGAAAATGACAAAATGTTGGCAGTTGGTATAAATCTCATTCAGTGAACAACCATGAAGCATTACTATTATTGCCTTACACCATAATACCTGAAATACAGTTGATGCTCTGTCTAGGAAGCCTCTGGAAAGTTTCAGGTTGTCAAGAACAACCTTATTCAACATACATGTATGTATCAAAGCTTAATACATTAACAGTGACATGTGTATACACTGGATGTTAGTATCAATGCTACCAACATCAAACTTACATGTATCATAGCTGGGATAAAGATTACTGTGAATGGGTACGATATTCTTCTTCCTCCTCTCTGAGCACATGCCACATTCTGCAAGGTGTAATATCATACTACAGTTTTGCCTAATTTAACTGGCAAGTGCAATGCACCGGGTGAACACCCTACTATTTGACGTATATATTCCAAAATATTGCCTTATACTACTACTACTACTCAGTGGCGTACCTAGGATTTTCCACAGGGGGGGGGGGCAAATTCGTCCGCCAAAAAAATTGACAAGCAAAAAAGAAAAAAAAAGGTCTTCGACCACAAATAAAGGATTTCGGTACCAGAAAAAAAATTGACAAGCAAAAAAAAAATTTAAAAGGTCTTCAAGACTCGTCAGGGGGGCAGGGATATGTCCCTTGCATGAGTTGTGACTCGTCAGGTGGGCCAGTCTGCCCCCTCTGCCCCCCGTAGGTACGCTAGTGCTACTATACTACTACTACTGTGTTGCCATAGTCCTCAAAGAACCATTGGCATTCTCTTGTATGCATTTTCTCTTTCCATTCCACCGACTGTCCAAAATCTCTATTAGTACATGTTCAATTTATTAACTCTTATGACCCTCAAAATCATTTATAACTATTTAACAATGATTACTGAAATATTTTCTTCATTGTGAAAGCAAAGTGAAACAAAATAATAAATAAAATAAATTTAAAATATAGGCAGAATTTTGGGGTTTTTGGCTTCCCATAATTTTGGCACAGAGTTAGACCATGGTCTAAGTTAAACTTGAGAATACAGGCCAGTGAGTTAATCAATGAATTATATATGACAATATGTAAGTTTGTGTTTCTTATACTATTTATTAATGCAAGCTCTGTCAGTCAACCAACTCTCCTTTTTTACTCTTCTTTCATTGCACATTCTTTCCATCATAGGGCTCAGCTCATGTTACATAAAATAACCGAATCAGTCATAATCCGATGTTAATCTAGTTCTACATGTACCTCATGATAATCCATCTGTTAATCTTCGAATAGTACTTTCTCCTCTTCTGTCTCTCCTTATATTTGCACGTTCTGTCATCATAGGCCTCAGCTCACATCTCATAAAATGAACCAAATCCGTAGTAATCAGTCTATTTTACTTAATCTTTACCAAATTGTTAACCTTTCTTTGAGTGCTGTTTAAAAAATTATGTTGATCCTTGTATCTGCAAGTTCTTCCTTTCATAGCGTTCGGCTCATACTTCATAAAGCAAACCAAATTTAATCAGCTCATTTAACTCAGCCTTTACCAAATGACCATCCATCTATTCATCTTCCATCTGTGCTTTCCGTCTCTCCTTAATATATTTGCAAATTCTGTCAATCATTGAACTTAGTTCATATTTCATAAAGTAAACCAAATTTCAGTAATAATCAGCCTTTTGACTCAACCTTTTAAAGGAAATCAAAACCCAAGAAGAGAAGCAATCTAATCTGAAAGAGTAAAATTAGAGGAACAATTTAAAATAAGTTTCATCAAAATCGGTTATGAAATAAGCAAGTTATGGACATTTAAAAAGTCTTGTACTTTCTATGGGATCCTCAAATTGGCAAACATGCTTCAAAATGGCTGATTTTGTGGACAACTCTCCATTTGTTTTGTACACAAATTTTCAGATTTTCTACTTTTTCCCCATATTTCACTTGATCTCCTCCTGACCTTGAAACATGTGGTGTGAATTATATTTTCCCATGACAAATGTTGTGCTCAGAAGAATGCAAGATACAGTTTGAAAGATAATGAGGAAAATCTGAAAATTTGTGTACAAAACAAATGAAGAGTTGTCCACAAAATCAGCCAGTTTGAAGCACGTTTGCCAATTCGAGGATCCCCATAGAAAGTACAAGACTTTTTAAAACGTCCATAACTTATATTTTATAACCGATTTTGATGAAACTTTTTTTTAATTGTTCCTCTCATTTTACTCTTTCCAAGAAGATCGCTTCTCTTGTTGGGTTTTGGTTTCATTTAATATCATCCATCTGGTAATCTTCCATCAGTGCTTTCTGTTCTTCTGTCTTTCCATCATAGGGATGACTGAGTAACTGTAAAATTCTGTAGGAAATACATTAAAAAAATAAGTTATTATAAAAATCACTATCATGTATGGTCCATTTATACATTTAAACGTATATTGAAAAAATGGCAATAAAATTCATCTGAAGAGAATTCAGGGGATGCATCTTTTTACCTCTGGCACATACAAATTACAGGGAATAATTTTACTTACCAAATTTGCTTAACTCTTTTGGGTCATAACAGAAAAGCTCTCAATGAAGTTCTGGACAGCCCTATTTAAAAGTCAGCTACAAAAACAACGTTTTGTGGAGCAGTTTTTTTTTTGAAGGGGAGCAAATTGCAATGCAATACCAGGAAATTTATTCCCTAAACCAAATTTAATTATGTGTTCTTTCAAAGATAAGAGTTTGTAAGGATTTTCATACACTCACTCAGATACGCATCATGTTGGCTATGCCTGCAATACCATTATAAAACTCAAATATGGCCTCGCTGTCTGCTTCTTCTTCAAACTTATGCTGACAAACTGATGCACGATTCTCGGATACACAATTTTCTACAAAATGACTTGTATGAATTGAATGTTATTACGTCAGACAGTTTTTTTACGAATTTCATGTCAGTGGTTTTCAGATTTTGGTACAAATGAACTTCATCTGCACATGTTCAGATTGTATCTCTCAATTGGTTTACTGCCCGATGCTATGTTAGGCAATTCTTTAGGAGTTCATGTCGGTGGCTTCTAGATTTTGGTACAAATTACCTTTAACTGCAAATTGTGCTCAAAAATTTTCTCTTAATTTTCTTGAGTGTTGCTATATCAGGAAATCCTCCAATAATTAATGTCAGTGGGTTTTAGATTTTGGTATAAATGATCTTTATATGTGCATGCTACATGTAAGATGGTATCTACAAACTTGCTAATTGAAATCACATAATGGTACTTACGCTGTTAAGACTATGGGTATGGGGTAGATGGCTGCTGCGAAGTAGAACGTGAGTTGAGGGAAGTCAAGGAGAACTGCCTTGGCAAAGACACCATTCATCAGGATCGGGGAAAGCATTTTACCAATTGATGTTGTGATGGAGAGCAGAGCAAAGGCAGTCCCTGTCATGAAAATAAATACAATTATTACCTATACGAGGTGTTTCTTCGTGGCAATCATTATCCATATTTTGCGTTCTCTGATTTCGCAGCGGTCAATATCGTGCAATATTTTCTCTCTTCCTGGTTTTCCCATTGACTTTGTGTGTAAATTTAACAGCGGGCAATATTCGCGAAATCCGTTTGGAACCAGTTGGTGAAGAGACCGCAGTTAATTGTAGCGCAGCGCGGCTCTATATATACAGCGCATAGTGCGATGCATGCCATGCCCTGCACCTAGACAAATAACTACTGTTGTATGTGCATGCGCAATGCGTATGTGACTTGAGAAAACTGGGCGTTGTGGCGTGCGCCTGTAATCCAAGATGTGGGGAAGTTACAAATTGATGCAGAGGATCGAGGTTCGAGCCCTGGTCACGTCTTTCGGATGGTGACCCAGGTAACAAGCCAACGTTGGCTCCACGTTGGAAACTTGAAAGTCGTTGGACGTTGGGAAAACTTGATGGATTAACGTTGAATCGACGTTGGAAACTAGTTTGATGGAAAGATGATGGACAATCAACAATGACACGACGTTGGCAACGTTGGAAACTTGTTAGTCGGAGAGTTGTTGGACAGTCGACAATGTCACAACGTTGGAAACACGTTTGATTGGATAGTTGTTGAACAGCCAGCAAAGGCACAACGTTGGCAACGTTGGAAACTAGTTTGCTGGAAAGTTGTTGAACAACCGACAATGGCACAACGTTGACAAAGTTGGAAACTAGTTTGTTGGAGATTTGTTGGACGGTCGACAATGGCACAACGTTGGAGACTAGTAAGTTGGAGAGTTGTTGGACAGTCGACAATGTCACAACGTTGGAGACACGTTTGATTGGATAGTTGTTGACAGCCAGCAAAGACACAACGTTGGCAACGTTGGAAACTAGTTCGCTGGAAAGTTGTTGAACAATCAACAATGACACGACGTTGGCAACGTTGGAAACTTGTTAGTTGGAGAGTTGTTGGACAGTCGACAATGGCACAACGATGGAAATTAGTAGGTTGGAGATTAGTTGGATAGTCAACGATGACACAAGGTTGGCAACGTTGGAAACTAGTTCGATGGAAAGTTGTTGAACAACCAACTATGGCACAACGTTGTCAAAGCTAGAAACTAGTTCGATGGAGATTTGTTGGATAGTCGACGATGGCACAACGTTGGAAACTGGTAGATTGGAGATTAGTTAGATAGTATACAATGACACAACGTTGATAAAGCTGGAAACTAGTTAGATGGAAAGTTGTTGAACAACTGACACTGGCACAACGTTGGAAACTGGTAGATTGGAGATCAGTAGGATAGTCGACGATGACACAACGTTGGCAACGTTGGAAAGTTGTTGAACAACAGACAATGGCACAACATTGGAAACTAGTGTGTTGGAGATTTGTTGGACAGCCAACAACGTCACAACGTTGGAAACGCGTGTTTGATTGGATAGGTGTTGAACAGCCAACAAAGGCACAGCGTTGACTACGTCGGAAACTAGTTCGATGGAGAGTTGCTGAACAACCGACAAAGGAACAACGTTAATTGGAAACTATTTTCTTGGAGATTTGTTGGACAGTCGACGATGGCACAACGTTGACAAAGTTGGAAACTAGTTTGATGGAGAGTTGTTGAACAACGGACAATGGCACAACGTGGACAGCGTAATTGGAATAGTTTATTGGACAGTTAACATTGACACAATGTTGGAAACTATAGTTTGTTGGATATTTGTTTGACAGTCAACATAATATCCTGGCATAATATACACAGTGTTGAGAACGTTAGAAACTGGTTCATTGGAGAATTGATAATTGATAAAGTTGGCGGAGTACAGCAAGTCTGCATATGCCGACTTAACCCAAGACAAGACAAGACTACTGGCATAATTTCCAATGGGGCCAAGGGGGGGGGGGGGGGTCGATCAAGTAAGTTTGCTTGTCTATCCATGTCACCCTTGGTATCCCCCAGCAATAAGGGGAAAAGAAATCGAGAGAGAAGGAAAATAATGGGAAGGGAAAGAGGAACTAAAACTAAGTCTAAGGGGAAAACAAAAATAAAGATGGGGTAGAATAGAGAGGCTGCATGCACCTGGGGATGCAAATGTGTCGATTAATATAGAAAATAAAGAAGAAAAACAAGAAAAAAAATGTAGTTCAAGACCAGAATTTCCAGAAACGCCCTCGTCGATCCTTTGCAGCTGGCAAGGCCTTTCACAGTAAGTACGAGATATGTCATAGGCCTACCGTCACATAACTAGAAGAAATTGAAGAAGGAAATACAAGCATCAAATGTGCCTATTTAAAAATACCATACTATTCTGATGCGCAGAATTAGTCGCGACGTCGGACTCCTTCTGTCATGTCTGTGTAGTCTGCTTCCTTCAATTTTGAACTTGAAGAATCTGGCAGAATTTGGACTGGATAGTGGATATAGATAAGTAAATTCCAGAATATCTAGTGATCTGGAACAGTACTTATAAGCTGTATATTTAGGACCTACAATCTACAGTTGAATTTTCTTTGCACTTGCAGATAATCGGTAACTGCAACCATTGATCCCCTCCGAAAGATCCCGGAGTCAGCTTCTGTGTGCGTACAGTCCGACGCTAGTATATTCGTGTACTGTAAGTAGTAGTAAAGTAGTACTTAACACCAGTCACTGCACAGTATAACATACTAACTAACCTCGTAATTAGCTTGTGTGAGTGACTAATACTAACCTCGCAATACGTGTGAGTGGGAACGAGTATGCGATACCAATGGCAAGGCAACAGTCATTGGATGATTTTCAAAATTCAAGTACGTACAGTGTTGAAATCTGGTAGGTCCATGGTGTAACCCAGGCACCCAAGGGTTCATTACATGCCGCCGCGCACAGAAAAATCAAGCCATAGAAGTCGTGTGTTGTGGACCCAAGAAGTGAGATCCCAGCACGTGCGACCCACTAGTAAGAAATCCACTGCCAAACGCGGTTCGTGGTGCGAGGTTAGTATACTAATACTAACCTGGCAATACGTGTGAGTGTAATTAACCCAGGGAGCTCCGGCCCGCTGCGCGGGCCGGAGCCCAGGGGCTTACCGTGTAATTCACCATACCCACGGTAGTAGCGTGAAGTATGGTCTAAATAATTATCCGAATAAATAGTTAAAACAGAAATTATAAGCACTTACCACGATTATATGGACGAAGGTCTAACGAGTGGCAGCTTCCTGACATCGAGGCACAGACTGGAACCTAAAAAAACGAAAAGTTCTGTCGCGGTAGCTCTCCTCTTTCAGAATTCAAAACAAAATGGCCAATTGAGACCGAGACTAATAGCACTAGTGCATTAGTATACATCTCTATGATATAGACTTTGTCAAATTCGCGCATGCGCCCTACACCCTCGGTACCGGTCTCGAACGGCCATTTTGCTATGAATTCTGAAAGAAGGAGAGCTACCGCGACATAACTTTTTCGTTTTTTGAGGTTCCAGTCTGTGCCTCGATGTCAGGAAGCTGCCAATCGTTAGACCTTCATCCATATAATCGTGGTAAGTGCTTAATTTCTGTTTTAACTATTTATTCGGATAATTATTTAGACCATACTTCACGCTACTACCGTGGGTATGGTGAATTACACGGTAAGCCCCTGGGCTCCGGCCCGCTGAGCGGGCCGGAGCTCCCTGGGTTAGTGTTGGTGTTGTGACAACACCGTACTTGAATCAGGCTGGTGTTAAGATTGACCTCGGAAAATATGGTGTATTTCCGGCAGTTTGTGTTGAAGGCTGGTGTTGATTGTCATCTGCTGAACCCAACACTGCACTGTGGCTGCATGGTGTTGATGATCTACAAGCAATTTCTCCATTCAGCAACACCGACGTACCCCAGGGATTGGGAGAATCGTGATTTAAAGTTCAGTGTTGGTGTTGATGAACTGTAGCTATTACGAACAGGGGGCGAACACGACGAACCATCTCCGTAAAATTATCTTTTACATTTAAGATGAGAGCAAATCATTAGAGTTTTAATACATTTCAATGAAAAATAATATTACGCTTGGTGTTGGAGCTCAGTTCAGCAGCCCTTTCACGCTCTCAACACCGTACACCGTACTTGAAATCACCCAAATGACTTGCTACCTGGCATTCCTGCCTTATTTATTATACGCTGCCTTGAATTGACTTGGTCGGTCCTGCCTGGCCTAGCCTGGACCGAGTGTTTTCCAACTGCAGTCAAACCTGTAGTTGCTATGTGAGGCATGCTACACTTGACGCTGAAATATCATTTAATAGTTATGGCACGAGCGAGACTAGGCCATGGCCATGCATATTGAGATATCAGTTGACTTCTATCTTAATAAAAAAGAGGCACTCTTTAGTTACAGTAGGCAGTAGCTACGTTACTCTGAGTGAGGCCAAGTTACGCGACCTCCTTTTTTGATTTTGTAAATACTGAGAGACTGCAATTACACATGTGAGTTTTTGTGATGATTACTGACGTTGCAATTGGCATTGCATACCGAGTCATTAAACAATTGTAGACAGAAACAGAGATTGCAACTCGCAAGAAAATGTAATACATCTTAATTTTTATTACATATGCATATGTTTTTTTGGTATTAGTCTTGTTTGAGAAAAAGAGGATGTCAAAAAAGTTTGAATGCTACAAAGGCCTCAATAAATATCACACGTAATTATCTTGATTTCTCTTAATTATATGAAGAGACTTGTAACAGAAAGAATGAAAAGAAATGAATAGCTGTAATAATAGTTGTAATGTTTTTTGATAGAATCATGAACAGATTACAGATGATGATGGCACAGTGTTGAAAACTGTTTGATGGAGATGGCGCATCGTTGGATTTGTTTAGAATTAGACCAACAAAGAATCAACGTTACAACAACATTTAACCGATATTAGACAAACATTGAATCAACGTTTACGCCAACGTTGGACTAACATTGGACTAAAGTTGAATCAACTTTCCATCAACATTGGACCAACATTATACCAACGTTGGATCAACGTCACCCAACGTTGGACCAACATTGGACCAACGCTGCCATACCTGCCTCATCTGGACAATGATTATGCACTCATGAATATTCATTACATCAGTAAATGACCAAAATTTTAGGTAATATTGCTATAATAATTAGAGTATTTATGTTTATTCAATATTTCCACCATGAAAAGTTTCAGAAAAGTATGTGGCTCCATTACCATATCATATATAATCAAAACATATTATTCTAAGTGAAATATTCAAGGTTAAGTGTGGAAAATGATATTAACTGTATTCTGCCAAGTATAGCAAAGTTGCTCTATATATAGGAGTCAATGACAGGTTACAGTGGATAGGTGTAGGATGATAGGAATAGGATATAGGATTAGGATGTAGGATTTTAGGATAGGATAAGACATATGATGATAAAGATTTGAGTGTAGAGTTGTAATGGTGGACTTCACCTTGAAACCAATTAATGTTTTGTTAATTACTGCCATACGTTGGAATAACGTTGGAGCAATGTTGGAGCAACGTTGTGACAACGTTGTAACAATGTTGGAGCAATGTTGCCAGACAACGTTGGAGCATTGTTGCTGGACAGCGTTGAACCAACGTTGTAAACATAGTTGGACTGACGATGTATGCAAGTGCACGTCCATCGCTGCTTCAACGTTGCCCATCAACGTTGCAGCAACGCTGTTATTGATGACTCAGCCGACATTATACCAACGTTGGAGCATTGATGGTGGACAACGTTGAACTGACGTTGGAAATGTTGTTGGTCTGACGATGTATGGACGTGCACTTCTATCGATGATACAACGTTGCTTACCAACGTTGTAGCAATGTTGTATTTGACTATTTAGCCAACATTGGATCAACGTTGCCAGACAACGTTGAAACATTGTTGCTGGACAACGTTGAACTAACGTTGGAAATGTTGTTGGTCTGACGATGTATGCGCGTGCACTTCTATCGATGATGCAACGTTGGCCTGCCAACGTTGAGGCAACGTTGGGAAAAAAATTCCCAACGTTGATCCAACGTTGGTCCAACGCTGTATTGTTACCTGGGGACGTTAAAGGTCGGTCCCAGACGTAAATAATCATATTTGATTGATACACGTCTGACAAAACTCAAATACACACACACACACACACGCTACTTCTAAGAAGAGATTCGCTAGTTATGGTGCAGACGAATTTGAAAATATAGTGACAAACAAAGACGATGAAAATACAAAAAAGTATACGAAACAGGCCGTTGCTGTATTCCGTAAGTATCTGTTTGAAAAATCTCTTCCGGGCGATTTCGAGACACTGGATAAATAGACCCTTGGAAAGATTTTGGGGAAATTTTATGTGGAAGCAAGGAAAGCTAACGGAGATTATTACAAGACCGCAATGCTTAATGCAATACGCACCGGACTCTACAGGCACTTGAAAAGTGAGTACCACTAGTACCAGTACAAAGATCTGATTGATATTATCAAGGATTCGGAATTTGTTACAGCCAACGAAGCATTTAAAGCTGCATCTGTGGAACTAAAGAAGATTGGAAAGGGAGACGTGTAGCATCATGAAATCATAAATAATAATGATTTGAAGAAACTATACGAATCTGACTTTTTCGATCAGAGCTCACCATCTTAGCTTCAAGACAAAGTTTGGTTTGAACTCATGTTATTTATTTGTCGAAGAGGGAGATATTATCAAGGATTCGGAATTTGTTACAGCCAACGAAGCATTTAAAGCTGCATCTGTGGAACTAAAGAAGATTGGAAAGGGAGACGTGTAGCATCATGAAATCATAAATAATAATGATTTGAAGAAACTATACGAATCTGACTTTTTCGATCAGAGCTCACCATCTTAGCTTCAAGACAAAGTTTGGTTTGAACTCATGTTATTTATTTGTCGAAGAGGGAGAGAAAACTTGCGGGAAGTTAAGAAAGATCACTTTGTCATCGAAAGAGATGAAAATGGTCGCAAATAAGTAACAGGCAGTCGATGAGTTGACAAAAAAATCTAGAGAAGATTGCACTGCGTCTAGAGCTGGTGCCGGCCGGATGTACGCGACGGGAAATGAAAACTGTCTTGTTAGTTCGTTTGAAAAATATCTTTCAAAGTTGAACCCGGAATGCAAATTCTTGTTCCAAACTCCAAAGCCTTCTGTTCCTATAGTCCCGAACACACTCCATGGTTAAAAAATGCCCGGTTGGGAAAACACACTGGGAACGGCTATGGTCAGACTCTCCAAAAATGCTGGGCTGTCAAAAACATATAGGGGGAAGTGGGGTAATGACGAACACCTTTCTGATCAGAGCGATAGCAAGAATCAAAGTGAGCCTTATTCTAAAACTAGTACATAATTTGATAAAAACACACCATATATTGACTGTAACAACGTCTTTATTCAACATCAAGCATTCCTTTAGAATTTATAGTACAAAACGCAGATTTTCGGGATTACCCCGCACTTCCGGGCCACAGGGTAATCGCGAACGCCATTCGTGGAAACATAAACAAGTAAAGATATGTAATTTGGATTCTTTTCGATTATTCTTTAATCGGAAGAGACAAGTCAACAGATCCCTGCATGGGAAGTCAGACAACATTCTGTGTTACGGCTATTATATCGTGACAGCAGAACCTCACCTCTCCTATGAGATATTGAGATGTTCGGGATTACCCCGCGTTCGGGATTTATACCCCACTCTTCATTCTTCAATGAAGGAAACGTAAAAAAGCGAAAATCTGTCATATGAAGCATTTTTTCGATTATTCTTTAATCGGAAGAGACCAGTCAACAGATCCGTGCATAGGAATTCAGACAACATTCTGTGTTACGGCTATTATGCCGTGACAGCAGAACCTCACCTCTCCTATAGATATTACGGTGTTCGGGATTACCCCGCGTTCGGGATTACCCCACTCTCCCCTACCAATCACTGTCTTTGTGCTACGTGTATTTCCATTCTGGGCAGAGAGGGTTTTGAGAACAGAGACATTTGTCAGATTTCAGGCCATGCTAATGAATCCAGTCAATCTTAAATAAGAAGCAGCAAATGTCTGACGCTTTGTTGAGGGCCATTCGCATGGGACAAAAAATACATCAGAACCGAGGACAGGTCCGGGACCATATGGACCTAGTCATGCTATCGCTGGACCTAGTACAAGTTTTGCGCAACCCCGCCAAGAACCACAGGATATTGGTGAAGATTTGAACTTTGATCTCAATATTGATATGGATTGGTTCGATTCTCAAGTCAGTGAGGTATCCGCAGCTAACGAGGAAATATACACAACAAAAAAAGTAAGTCCCCCTATAACAAACATCCATAATTTCCGAACCACTGTGAGTTCTTAAATATATTTTTACATGAGCGTGTCGGTAATTGTATAAGCTACCCTCTTAGTGAATGAACGGAGGTATTTTATGTCATGCTCCAGCGAGCACCGGCAGAATGCAAGATTGTCACTTTTTAAAAGTCACAAGCAAAATATCATGACTTTAATTCCAGTTTATTGGAACGAATTCCACATTCTCATCATGAAAAATAGACAGAAGGCTTGTAAAAGGTACTTTCCAAAATACGATACAACTTTTTTTGCTAAATATCACGGTTGAATAAACACAGACAAAATTTGCTCTTATTGGAATTTTTACACATTTCAATGAAAATTATCGAATATGATGACAATTATTTTTGGGAAGAGTATCTTCAACAATATTCATCATTTCACGGCTCAATGAACATTTAATGAAAAAAAAAACGATTTTCAAATATCATTGGCAAGTAATGTTTCAATTTAGTAACTGAAATTATCTTTTCTCAAACTTTTTCGTTATGTTCATGACCAATTAACATGCTTCAATGATTCAAAGGCATTTAATTAACATTCACGCTTGAATGAACATGTGGAATGTGATTAGCTCTTTTTTACGTTATTGGAAAATATTAATGCAATTGCTAACTATGGGTATCTGTCACAAACCTTCTTGCATAGTTAATTTCAATGGATTTTTATGAAAATCCCGATATATAATGCTCCAGTGAGCACACAATATTCGAAAATTATGCAAATGAGAAGAAAGTTCAAGGCCTTGGCCCCACTCTGTGCCGTATCGAATGGTTATTTGAGTGTGCGGGCCCTTTGGATAGTGTCACTCTGAAGCCATGTGCGAAGTTTCATGAGAAAACTATTGGCAGAAGTAACAAAAACCGACTATGAAACAAACCCTTATTTCACTTTTGTTAAAATTTTGACTTCCTCTCTTATAGATATTGTGTACACGATGGGTGTATATGTTTGAGAATAAGTATCCCCCTATTCAATGTGGTGGAACTTTTTTAAAAGCTGTCTTTAGCAGTATCATTTGGCAGTAATGTTTATCAACGTATGGGCACAATTCTATGCGAAAATGAAATCGATTTGTTTGTTTATGGATGAGTGAGCACGCCTCAAACGGGGAAAAGGGGCATTTTCAATGTCACAGACAATTTTTTTGATGGGTTATAAAGTGAATAATGGGGGCAAATTCGGTTTCAAATGTAACTTAATTTGCGTTGTTTTTATCATCCATCATTTTTGTCACAAAACACTTTCCAAACTTTTTACACTGTCATGGTTGAGCGAGCACACTCGAAAACCTAGGAATAGATTATCTTTTTACTGCATAAATGTATTATTTTCCTAATAATTTCTCAGTATCAGTTGAATTTATGGACAAATCAGTGGTAAATCCTGAATTTGAAAGTAGGGAGGTGCCGAGAAATTGGGGGGGGGGAGCCACTAACACTTTTCAATTTTAACATGTTTTAACAAGTTACAGAGGATACTACCATAAACCCCCTATGAGATGATACGTCACAAAAAATGTGCTCACTCAAGCATAAACATACGTTATCAAAATTTTGTGTGGAGTGGCTCAATGATGGATAGTAAAACAACGTTAACATCATAAAATTCACTAATAAACAACCTTTGCCCAACTTTGTATTTACAAAATCTGAAAAACGACTCTTGTGACTTTCAAAAATTGTCATTTTGAATTCAATCTTTTATCACTCATGCATGGCCCAACCGATCAATCTCATTTCCCCACAGGAGTTGCTTAATGAGTGTAAAAAGTCACCTACGAAATATTATATCTCAAAATTATTCCGTTCAAAAGTTACAGCATTTTGATTTAGGGGGGACTTACTTTTTTGTTGTGTATAGTACAAAGTGACATAGATCTAGATCTAGTTCCAAATATGAAGCAAGACTTGGAGACTCGACGGAAGATGGACAGTACACGCGTAGGTCACAGATCTAACATCTGTGCCCCGTTGTACAAAGAGTTACGATTGATCCGATCAATCGTAACTATGGCAAGCCAGCAAAGTCAACACACGAAATGCATGTTTGTTAAAAACAAATTCTAGATATGAATGCATATCCATAAATTCATTGATTTCTTGACAATTTGGGGTGTTCTCCTTTGATTACAAAGGACATTTTGCAAATTTCCTGTAGAAAAAATTATGACACTGATGGATTTCCATAGAGTTACGATTGATCGGATCAACCGTAACTCTTTGTACAACAGGGCCCTGGTCTACATCTACCCGTACAACAACTACAACCCGCAAAACATGTCAGACAATGACAAGTCCGTTTGTATTCAATAACTGCAACGTGACTATCAATTACTTCAACCCGAAGTAAATCTAAGCAGGGTAAAAACTTTGTATATAGACCTATATACGTTCGGATAAATGTAAATAGACCTACGTTAACCTCTTTGGAGTTATTTTGTTACATCGTTCCTGGAATTCGGAGTTTTATTTGCTGTGTTCATAATTGTTTGCATCTTTTTTTAACTCACATTAACGTAGCCGTAGGATCCTGCATTACAAGTAGGCCTATCATGGATGATTTTTCAGGGGAGCCTATAAAAGAGGTATTAGTCAAATGTGTGGTGAAAATTCTGAATATAGCGGGTGTAAATATTTTTACATTATGAAGTTTTGAATGAATTTACTATCTAGGTAATAATAATAATATTAACTGACATAGAATAAGATACAAACCTATATTTCCCTCTCTGAATCCAATATTGCCCGTGCTTTCGGACTTGGGCATTATAGGTTTGTATCTCATTCTATGCCAGTCAATATTATATAATCATCATCTATATAGACCGTCTTAGCGATTTTGGTCTTCATCAATTGCCTGTGCAGTATCAGAGCGTATCTCTAAAAGGACCGAAATCCGAGGAATATCCCATAGGCTCCTGTACAAAATTTGTCATTGAATATGAGACTGTATTCAACAGTTTAATGCGCATGCGTGAATGCGTGAAATATGCAACGCGTACAACAATGCAATGCGCAACAAAGAGCACCATGACACTCACTGACGTCATAATGTACTACACGCAAGTCGCGGGTCAACAACAAAATTGATCTTAATGAAGTGATGATGCCATAATGTGATAAGTGATGACTTGTTCACTAAAAAAATTCCCTTTTTTTGTGGGGGGGGGGGGATGGGATAGATGATAATAGTTTTATTGGATGGCAATATTTCATGGAATACCAGAAATAGTCCACTCTTTCGGGCCAATATTCCATTCATCTGCGATTCGTGGAATATTTGCCGAAAGTCTTGGAATATTTCTTATATTCCATTCTGAGCCATCCAATATAATACAAATGCCAAAGGGAAAATATCTTATGAAAGGTATGAACCGGGGGGGGGGGGCACTTCTATTGACGAGTGGATACCATGATGCGCGACCATGGGGTCTCCAAAAGCACCTAAACACATATTTTCCATATTCTGAAAATGCACCTGTTATATATAGGTAGAATTGTAAAAGCAATTACATTCATTTATTCAGTTATTTCCTCTTTAAGGATATTCATAGCATATAATGATTAAGAATGTTCCAGAATGTCTCAGTAAAGCTTTGTTAGGCATGTCTATTCAATGAGAAAGAGTAATTTTTGTTATTTCTGGACTTTAGACAATAGAGCCTGCCTAGTGGAAATGGACAATAGGATTAGTTATATTGTTTACATTGTTAATTTCACTGAGGCCATTCAAGAGTCTTCTAGAAGAAGACTATTCTAGAAAGAAGGATGTTCTTTTTAAAGACAATACTAGAAGCTTCCATAATAGTGAATATTTATGTATATAAGCTGGCAGTTTCTTCAGGACATCATCACATCAGATCAGAACTCAGAGTTTCACACCAGACTTTATGTCAGAGCATAGTTTATTTCCAACTGGAATACAACATTTATCTTTTGTGGAATTAGTTGCACGCCATCAATGAACTGTTTGCAGTTACTTTGAGAGAGGAATTCTCAGTTCTCATCGAGATGATCAAGCTGTTTTAATGAACGCTTTTCAAGCCATGGATTACAGAAATTGACTGTTAATCATCATCAACATCACCTTCACGGACATTTCAACTCGTAACAGTGACTCTTGTTATTCATCGTGCTTCAACATCAGTTTCATCATCGCCATCATTGTGAACTTTAAAGAAACTTCGCAAACCAACTTGGATTTTATCTGGATTAAACACAGGACTATTATAACTTTGGATTGCACATCTGACACTTCAAGAGATGTAAGATCATTATCATTTTTCATTTGTTTAGTGTACGGTTGATTATTTCCTGTAATAAAAATAAGGAAATCAAGTTTAAAACTAAATTTTCATTGTTATTTGTTGCAGTATCGTAACAAATAATTTTGGGGGCTTGTCCGGGAAACGAAAGCCAATTTGAAATCAAAACCAGTTTTTTCGGAAAACGAAAGCCAATTCGAAACAAAAGCCAATTTGAATTGAAAACATTTTTTGAAAGTTCTAGAATATTCTGTGTTATTACTTGCTTGTATTTCTGTATATTCCACTATGGCTACATTTGATGTTGAAGAATTTCTTGAAATGACATATGATCATTTGAAGTCACTGAAAAAGGATGATTTGATAGCAGTTTGTGATCACTTGGTTGTATCTCTAGCAGTGGCGTACCTAGGATTTTTCACAGGGGGGGCAAAATCGGCCGACAAAAAATGTGACAAGCAAAAAAAAAAAAAAAAGGTCTTCACTTCAAGCTCGTCAGGGGGGGGGCAATAAAGGTCTTCAAGCTCGTCAGGGGGGGGGCAAAAAAGGTTTTTTAAGCTCGTCAGGGGGGGGGCAGGTATATGTCTTTTGTATGGGTTGTGGCTCGTCAGGGGGGGCAGAGTGCCCCCCTGCCCCCCCCCCGTAGGTACGCTAGTGATCTCTAGCCCCATGTTTAAAGAAGGCAGAGATAATTGACTTGTTAATTGTTAATTAGCTAGTCACATGAAGCTTATAGAGGAGTCTGAAACTTCTTTCACTGTTTCAGATGATGCTCAGATTCGACTCGCAAAATTTGAAATGGAAATGAAAATGAAAGAAAACATTGAAAAAATGAACCTTGAAAAGGAAAGAATCAAGGAAAACATTGAAATGCAGAAAATGAGATTGGAGTATTAGTTAAAATTGAAAGAAATAGAGTTAGCTCTTGCAAATACTAACTCTGCTAAAGATAAATATCCCCAAGTCTTTGATGTGGCGAAGAACATTCGCCTTGTGCCAAAATTTGATGAAGAGGGAGTTGATACATATTTTGTGTCATTTGAAAAGGTGGCCAAGAGATTGAATTGGCCTGAGGAATACTGGACTCTTCTCCTCCAAATTGTTTTTGTTGGAAAGGATGCAAAAGACTATTCTTCGCTCTCTGAAATGCAATCATGTGACTATGCTACAGTAAAAGAAACAATCATCAATGCATATTTGAGTCGGTAGCAGAAGCGTACAGACATAAATTTAGGAACATGCAAAGACAATCAGGCCTGACGTACATTGAATTTGCTAGGGAACAAGAGATGATGTTCGATAAGTGGTACAGATCACTGGAAGTTGACAAAGATTTTGTTCACCTTAGGGAAGTTGTCCTCCTAGAAGAATTCAAAAAGAGTCTTCCTTTTGGCATTAAATCTCACTTAGATGACCATAGAGTTACTGAAGTCAGTAAAGCAGCCATAATAGCTGATGAATTTGAGGTCACACATAGAGGTTGTGGGGATAGGCCTCCTTTCAAGAATTATTGGAAAAAGCAAGGTAAAGGGTAATTTGAATCCCACAATAAACCTGATGAAGGACAAAGACATAGCTCACAAGAATCAGGCAAGTGGGGGCACAGAATCAAGCAAAAGGTCTGAGAGTCGTAGTTCCAAATTTGTACTCATTGTCATAAATCGGGACATTTGAAAGAATCATGTTTGAAATTGGTTGGAATGCCAACCAAAACTAAGAAAGACATGGGTTTTGTCAAGCAAACAAGTGTTCCCTCGATGGAGTTCGTCCCATCAGAGCCTATTCAAGAAGTTGAGAGTGTACATTCTGGTATTTGCTGATAAAGTCAAGCAGGTTGATGAAAGCTTTAGAAGTTTTTTGTATGATGGTGAAGTATCCCCTTGTTCGACTGGTGCTGCTTGTAGGTCAGTGGTGATCCTTAGGGATACAGGGGCTGCACAGTCCCTGATGGTCCCAGAGGATTTGGCTCTTCCTCCGGAGAGTTCAGAGAATGCCAAAGTCTTAATTCAAGGTATTGGTCAAAATTCCATGTCGGTTCCTCTGCATAAGGACGACTTAAGGTGTGACCTAGTTAGTGGTCCTGTGAAAGTTGGTGTCGTTCCAGAATTACCAGTGGAAGGTGTTGATTTCTTGTTAGGAAACGACTTGGCTGGAGATAGGGTTGTTGCATAGGATTGTGCACAGGAGATAGGATTGCGCATATCACTGTTTTGTGAAAAATATTGCGAAACTTTAAAATGTCATAACTTTATTATTTTACATCCGATTTTGATGAAATTTTCGGCGTTATGCTAGTTTGATTTTTCTCTTTTTATTCAAAATCAACAGTTTTCTGGGGTGGACTTGACCTTTAAAATGAAAGAAATAGCACTCAATCACCCCAATGTAGAAAAAAGATCGCCCCTAAAATATAAATCATTTCCAACCCTGGTGACAAAATAACCTAGATTCAAGTACTCCATGCCCTCCATGCCTATGAAGTTGATCAAGAACTCCTTACCTTGCTCATCTTTGGAGACCAACTTGGAGAGGAAGAAATCTGCGAGTGAATCAGGAATCGTCCTCAGCGAACCAGCAGCTACAGCTGTGAGTAAAGAATAACATCCAAGCTTTATAGAGAGGCGCTGTGGCTCAGTGGATAACTCTCCGGACTTTGAACCACAAGGTCCGGGGTTCAAATCCCACCACAGCACTCACATCCTTTGGCAAAGCATTTATCTACATTTGCCTCTCTCCAACAAGGTGTACACGGTAGGAAGGAATTCCTTGAATGCTCAAGCACCCGATCAGAGTAGCCGTGCTACAGCCGGGGTAATGGTACGCAACGCTCAAATTGTTTAATGTAGAGGTACACATTATTCCTGGGGTCACACTTGTATTTCTACCGATTTATCCTCATCATTCCCTACGCGTCAGATTCAACATTCAGTTTCAATATTGTTGAAGTTGTTAATTCTCACTCAAGGCCACAGGCGATGGTCTTGTGAGGATTTGGTCCATCCAGGGGCAGAACATATGTATTATTCAAAAACACACAAATTTAGCTTAGCTTTCCAGGGATTTGATCCCCCAAATTTAAAAAACAGGACCTTCTGCCTTCTTGTGCTCGGAATTTAAATTGAAAAAGGGTAATGATAATATATCATGCTAGTTTTGGCAGGAGTTTCTGATTTAAATTCATACATCAATAATAAATTAACATTTTCATGTAATAACACTGATATAAATGAATATAATTTGAATTTGAAGAGATAAATATTACTGACAAAGTAATAATTTATACATGTATATTAGTACACATAAAACATGTAAAAGTTGGTTTAGAATACAGTACAGGGGGCAGCTACATGTATTATAAGCATAAAACTGCTTGAAGCAATAACAGCCAGGACCGAGGAGAGGGCCCAACGGAAAAGTAGTTCCCTATAAACGGAACAGGCTTCCCTGACAATATAATAAACTTACCCGCATAAACTAGAATATTGGAGGTGTTTGCGATGGCTGAAACAATAAGTATAGCAATACCAGAAAGAAAGCCGACCTGCATTATGATGTAGCCAGACATACAGAATAGTAACGGCTTGATCACCACCATGGCAACTGCGATAAACAAAGGAAAAAGGGCATGTTATTACTGGACTATCACAACAACAATGCAAAGGACCATCTTACAAAGAGTTGCAATATGGTCAAATACAACTCAAATTGCGATTGATCTGAATTTCTTATCTCTTAAGTACACAATCGGAATCTAATTTCAACTTTATCTATCGCAACTCTTTGTGACACGGACCCCAAAAGCTTCAAGGCCACTCCACAACTTGACGACACGATTATGGAAAAAGTGGTTTGCATTATTCCATTTAAGGTATTAATAAAATAACAATCAGAACACAAATCCATGCCATACAAGCCACAAGTTTGGATTCATAGCAACACTGAGTAAAAATCTTACTTATCATTTTCTCTAAATGTTTTTATGACTATGATCAGCTTTTATTACTACTACTTTTATTACTAAAGGGAGGAAGACTGATGCCATAAAAGTTTACTCAACTGTCCATATGAAGATTCAGAACTATAGAAAGTAGTATTTGTTTTAATCTTAGTAAACATCAAATGTGTTAAATGTTTTAATCCAAAATTTGGCCATCGACCAATGGTAAGGTGTGATGATAATGATGATGGTGATGATGAGGTTGATGATGATGATGGTGTTGTTGGTGATGATGATGGTGGTTATGTGGTGTTGCTTGTTGTGGTAGTGGTGATCATGATGAATTGATGATGGTGGCGGTGGTGGCAGTGGTGGGGATGATGATGGTAATGGTGTGATGATGATCATGATGATCATGATGATCACGATGATTAAAAAGAATTGGGGAAAGAAAATATAAATTTCAATCGAAAGACTTACCAAAAGCAGGACATGTATTCACAATAACATTGTAGATCCCAACCATAGTGGGTGACCAACAAAACGGTTGACCAATCCCATAGATGGTTATAACAGCATAGATAGCCTCGTTGATTAGAAAGAAAACCATTTTCATGAAAACTAGAAGCAACAATCTTGACTGTCTCTTGTCCTCTGATACCGATACAAGACGGACAAAACTTTTTAGGAGGGCCTTTACTGTAGAAACTACCTTAAACTTTGTGTTTTTTTCAACAGTTTCAAGTAAAATGCCCGGGATTGAGACGTTAAGGACGTAAAGGAAGGCGAAT
Source organism: Lytechinus pictus (assembly GCF_037042905.1). NCBI lineage: Eukaryota > Metazoa > Echinodermata > Echinoidea > Temnopleuroida > Toxopneustidae > Lytechinus > Lytechinus pictus. The sequence goes on along the minus strand of NC_087253.1, from coordinate 16,466,397 downwards.
ACCCACGCACATCCAAACGAGAGGTTGTAGTTCTTCGTATACTGCAAGATGAGCTCAACAAGTATTTGACTCCCACCAAATCCGATGTAAATCATGAATGAGAGGATTGTGTATTTGGTGACCCGCGACTTTCCGGTGCTAATGTCTGCGATATATGCGAACGACACATTTATGCAGACGATAGAGTCGCCGCCAAGTCCAAAGATGCATTCTGCCGCCACGGCGACGATGAGCGGGAGGTGCAGCCAGGCGACGAGCATGAAGATGGTCGAGGCGAGAAGATGGCAAAAGGCATTGATGATCAGGATGGGTTTCCGGCCGACGATGTCAGATGCAGCGATCAGGATCGTTCCAGTGAAGATAGGGAAGAAGACTGATGCCCAGCACATGTACATGACCCATAATGAAGTCTCAGACTCTATCTCTTTACCTGTAGCATCAGCTGTAAAAAAAAAATAATAAAAACATGCAGAGAAAAATAGGCATTTACCACTTGCACACATCTTTGGTGACTTTTTAACCATATTGAAGTAGTGTATAATCAATTTGTATCCACTTGGTATACTAGCAGGAGGTCTAATTAATTCTTTTGATTTACATCTCATTTAGTCTAAGACCAGGGCCCCGTCTTACAAAGAGCTACGATTGATCCAATCTATGGGAATCCATCTGTGTCATAATTTTATCTACAGGAAATTTGCAAAATGTCCTTTGTAAACAAATGAGAACACAACAAATTGTCAAGAAATCAAAGAATTTATGGATGACATTCATATGTAGAATTTCTTTTTAGCAAACATGTATTTTATATGTTGACTTGCAAACATGTATTTTATATGTTGACTTTCCATAGTTGCGATTGATCAGATCAATCACAACTGTTTGTATGACTGGGGCACCGTCTTACAAAGAGTAACTCTATGGAAATCCATCAATACCATAACTTTTTCTTCACGAAATTCTGCACAATGTCCTAATAGTAAACAAAAGAATCACACTGATTTTTTTTTTAATGATGAGTGTATGCATATACATATTATCTTACAAATATTTTAAACAAACAATACGTTTTAGATGTTGATGTTGCTGGCCGTTCATATTTGTGATCGATAGCATCAATCGCAACTCTAATTTGTAAGATGGGGTCCAGTGCAAGTAATGAATGTGCATTTTTGATTGGTTGAAAATCAATTTGAATTTGATTTTTGGAGTTGTGTTTGATTATAACAAGTTATGCAACCAGCGCAATATTTTTAAGAAGCTGTGTATAAATGTGTGCAATTATATGTGTTCTAGATTTTTTTAGCAGGCCGGGGCCCTGTCTTACAAAGAGTTACGATTTATCCTATCAATCGTAACTCTATGGATATCCATCAGTGTCGTTATTTCTACAGGATATTTGCACAATGTCCTTCTTAATCAAAGAGAAGCACCGTGAATTTTCAAGAAAACAATGAATGTATGAATATGCATCATAGTTAGAAAATATTTTGAACAAACATGCATAATAGATGTTGACGTTGCTGGCCGTCTATAGTTGTGATTGATCTGATCAATCACAAGTCTTTGTAAGCCGTGCCCCAGCAGAGTACAGTACCCAAAGTAAGCCCCCCCCCCCTTAAATCAAAATTGCACAACTTTCTGTAAATTGCTGCCTTGGCCTACACATGAGCAAGGTAATTCCTGTCCATGCCTTTCTGTGTTAGTGATCATCAGAATTATCGTTTTAGCTAAAATTTTGTGATTCCACAAAGAAAGGTTTACATTATGAACCAGATGTAGATCAATGATAATATTGTGAACAATAACCTTTATTTAAAAGACTTTGTCATGAAATAACCATTTGCTGCAACTACTTTCTTTTACCTTTATTTGGTAATTTAAGACAAAATGGGAAATGGGCTAAATGGCAAATAGACCAAATAGATCATGTGGGTCATGCAGTCGGAAGTAGAAAAAGTGACTGTAGACCATATAGCACTTTACTTATTTATTTTAGAATTATATACTAGTAAGTCTTGGCCAACCTTTAACATCACCATCCAAAAGACATGAAAGGGCCAACGAGCGGCATACATGTAAGTGTTATGGCGGGTTATGAGCCTGTAATCTCCAATAAGACTTTCATAATTGTAGCGATAAACAGTGTTGCCACTCAAGCAAAAAATGTGCAATCTCGGTTAAACTTCCAAGCAGTCTGGAAAATGTGGTGTCAAAGAAACTCGTATTTCTGGTCTTTTATTCAACTTTAAAAGTACACATTTTGGCAGTATGAAGAATAAAATTTCACTTCCAGATGAGCTAATTTTCACATTCTAACTTTTTTAAAGGCCAAATTATTGCTTCGGTTATTTACAGAGAACTTCCCTGGTTTTGATGTGGATGGTCACATTTCATACATGTACCTAGACCAAAAGCTTCAGTCTCTGTACATTAGATGTTCTGCTGAACTACGTTGGCTCCACTCATAGGGATTATGGTAAAATGTCCGAAATTGTTTAAGAAATCTCCAGAAACGACGGTTATTCCTGTCTAACATGTACCTGACTTATTCGCTAAGGAGCAGTTCCCTGTCTCAGGTAGCGTGTAGTTATAATCAGCAGCCAGACGAGCCTCAACATACTGGGTGCGAATGTTGAACAGCACACCATGGACGGCTAGACTCAGAAACACAACAGGTTCCACAGAGATGACCCTTGACTTCGCTATAGGCTCCTCGTCCATCTCGTATTCCGAAGACGTGATCAACCTAGAGGACTGTTCGGGATTGGTCTCCAGGATGGATCTTACATAGACTGCTGCAAGAAAAAGAAAGGAGACTCAAATTATGCCTTTTGTTATGACAGACATGCCAAGTCTTGCGCTTTTGGTGTGATACTCCCACCGTTGGAACTACTGCTAATCCCAAAAAGTCTTTATCACACCTGTACACAGCTTACCTCCATACAATGCCTATGATCTCTTGTCGAGCCATGGACAATCTTACACATAGCTGGTCTTTGAACTTGGCATAGATCTCTGTCACGAGTATACATAAAGTTGAGATGGGGAATCCAGCTGGGGCTCGTTTCTAGCTCAACACCGTCGTAAGTCTAACTTCTTGACTAAATCGGAGATAGTGATCTACTTGACCGCTAACTCTTTCACGAAGCCCTCTTTGCCAAGATCTGGGACAACAACCTGACTAAATATTTATGACACATCCGAACCTGTCATAACTTCTTTCGCAATGACGTACCTGGTAGTGGCATCACGTGGGTACTTTATGACATGCAAAAGTGCCTCCAAATTTGACAATTATAATCTTACGTAATCAATCATATAGGTTGAAATTACATTGCAAAACAGGTGTGATAGAACATTCAATAATAATTGTAATGCATGGATGATGGATGCGATCCTCGAGATGGTTGCCTAAAAAGCTTACCATTAGAATACAACGCAACTCTAAAGAGGGTGTTGCAATGCCTATGTTTCATTCTACCGTAACTGTAGATTTAGTAGACCGGCCAAACGTCAAAAAGGGCTCTAGATGGTTAAACTTCGTAATTCCGAAGGTTCTTTATTCCGAAGGTTCGTAATTCCGAAACACGTAAATTGCCTATACCTCGATGTTCGTTAATCCGAAAACGTAAAAGGGTTCGTTAATCCGAACATTTGTGGCGTTATTCCGAAGGTTCGATAATCTGAAAACGAAATAAGGTTCGATGTTCCGAAGGTTCGTTAATCCGAAAACGAAATAAGGTTCGTTGTTCCGAAGGTTCGTTAGTCCGAAAACGAAATAAGGTTAGTTAATCATTTAGTTTTCGGACTAACGAACCTTCGGAATTACGAACCTCATTTCTTTTTCGGATTAAAGAACCTTCGGGATAACGAACCTCATTTTGTTTTCGGACTAACGAACCTTCGGAATTACGAACCTTCGGAAATACGAACCTTCGGAATAACGACCTTCGGAATATCCGAACCTTCGGAATAACGAAGCTTCGGAATTACGAATGTATGCGCTCTAGATAAGGATTTGACGGCAAAATTTGTTAATGCTTGGCATCCCAACTAAAAGTCTTGCTAAAATACCCAGGAATGGCGCACGGTCGGATGCCAAGCGCACTTTTGCGTGAAAGTGTCATTTAAGCGTGAAATATGAAAGGATATACAAAATCACGCATTTTCGGAATAGGTTAAAATTTTTAATAACCTTTGATATGCGATCCTTTTCATTTGGATTTTTAAATCATAAAAGTCTGATATACAGTGCGTCCCACAAAAAACGAAACCGAGATTTATCGATGATTTATCATAACTTAATCACAAATACAATAGACAAATGACCTACCATTTTAAAGCTTAGAATCTCCTCTTTCATCTAGTATTACTTAGATAATTCCTCATTCACGCATGAGTGAGCAAAAACAATTTGAAGAAAGGATACCAAAAACTAATTTGGCGGGCCGTATCTGGGTTTTAAAAAGAAAACCACATGACTAAAAAGTTCAATATCTGCTCTTTAATTTGATACCTCAATTACAGAAAATGGTCAAGAAATAACAAAGTTCTGGTTATTTGAAATAAGGCTTGAATTTCAATAATTTCATAAAATGAAGAGGTTTTACAGGCTAGCGTTCAAACTCTCTCGACATTCCGTTTTGTTGACGATCAGCCATGCATTAAGTCTTTTGTTACCGTGCGATAGCTTCATCTGTGGGAAGCCAGTGAAAACACGTTTATTTAATGAAATTATGGAAATACAAGCATTGTTTCGAGGGATCATAACTTTTTTACTTCTTGACCATTTTCTGTGATAAAGGTATCAAATAAAAGAGCAGATATTGAACTTTTCAGTCATGTGATTTTCTCTTTGAAATTCAGATACCCCCCGCCAAATGAGTTTTTGGTATCCTTTCTTCAAATTGTTTTTGCTCACTCATGCGTGAATGAGGAATTATCTAAGTAATATCAGATGAAAGAGGAGATTCTAAGCTTTACATTGGTAGGTCATTTGTCTATTTTATTTATGATTAAGTTATGATAAATCATCGCTAAATCTCGGTTTCGTTTTTTCTGGGACGCACTGTATATACATTTCAAATTTGAATATAACACACAACTATATGGCACAGTGAAACATAAAACCGCGATTTCCTCAAAATAAAAGTTTGTGAATACTACCATAAGTTTGAAGTTATATTTTACACGTTAAATTCTTCAATTGAAATGTGTTTACCCATTGAATAGTAAATGTCCTAATGTCAAAAATATCAAAAGAAATTTCAAGTAAGATGGTAGCTATCTCATTTAATGTTATCCGAAAGGGGTTAATGTAAATTTTACCAGGTGCGCATTTTGAATAAAAAAATGAACATACCGTATATTACCGTATACATAATTACATGCATAATTCACATACTAAGAGTTTTTTATACCTTGGATAGCAACATTTGTTATTTCTTGGTATCCCAGCTTACAGTCTTACTGTGGAATAACGTCCGGGCGGATGCTAAGTGCACTTTTGCGTGAAAGTATCATTTTTAGCGTAAAATCTGAAAGAATGTTGAAACTCACGCATATTTATATTTTGACGGATATGTTAAAATTTTTGATTACCTTTGATATGCGATCATTCTTGTTTGGAGTTTCAAATTATAAGTCTAATAAATATACATTTCAAATTGGAATATTACACATACATATATGGCTACATGAAACACAAAACTCAAAATAAAAGTTTGTGAAAACTATTAATAGTAGTATGTTTGTGTTCCGCATCTCAAATTCGTCCATTTTAATGCGTTAATCGAATAAACACACAATACTTGTTGTCATGTCACATATAGCGAAAAAAATTGAAATAAGTTGTAAGATATATCATTTTATGTTAACCGAAAGAGAACTATGTACATTTACCGGATGCGCATTTTTTATAAAAACAAACTGCGCATAATACATCTATTTTGCAGTGCGATACTCGTCATGATTTGAGGATTATGTTTACAGTTGTAGAGCTCACTGGCGTAAATCCCGGGGGATGGGGGATATATCCCCCCCCCCCCACTTTTCGAGGAGGGGAGTATGGCCTGTACAAACACCCCCCCCACACACACACACACACCCACACACACTTTTTACGAAAGAAATGAAAAAAATCACAAGAGATAATTGTTTTATCGGTGAAAATTCTTCCTAAAATACCGCTTAATAAACAAAACAATATTATTGAATCATATAATACAAATAGAGCCTGTTCACCATTTCCAAACGAAATACTTATGTCTTTATTATAACATTGAAGAGAACCCCCGTTTCTTCCAATTCATCAATGTTGGGGTCTTTGGGAAGGGATTAAGATGGAATGTCAAAAAAAATGTAGTTTACGCGCGTATTCGCATTCCGATCATGCGTGGTGTATGTTCAGTTTTACCGCGCGAGGCTGTTGTAATGGGTTTGATGTAATGCATGTATGTTAGTTTGACTTCATTAAACTTGACAACTCGTAATAGGGAATATAGTTTTGGCATCATGTCCCAGTCCGGTTCAAAACGACGTAAATTGAGCAAAATAACGTATTCTTCAGGAGAAAAGATGAAGAGGATCCACAGGAAGATGTGGCGGAAAATGTCTCAAATGAGTCTACAACTGCCAGTAAAGAAGCCTGAACCTCCGAACCTAGCAGCGACCAACATGACCAGCAAGACCAACAAAGTGTCAAAAAACCTGTGATTGTGAATGTCTTGCATCTTCCTCATGACAAGCCAATCATCCAGCATCTACCAACATCCCTCCAAAAGAACGGAAAACCAAAAAGTCTATTTCCAAGCAAAATGGTTTCAGACTTATCCATTGCTGCATTACGATGAAGGAAAGGCAGGTGTTTTATGCTTCGACTGCTCCAAAGCTGAAAGAAATGGCCTTCTTCATCTCGTAAAGGTGAAAGAGTCTGCATTCATCAACACAGGTTTCAGTAATTAGAAAAAGGCCACCCAAAGGTTTGAGAGCCACCAGTCCTCGCGGTTTGCCATGTCACAGCTACAAGCATCCAACAAGCCATCCATTGGAGCTCATCTTTGTGTCGAATGTCGGCGACAACAAGAGGAAGCGAGACATTCACTTCTGAGGATAGTAAGGGCTCTTAGGTTTCTCCTCCGCCAATGTTTTGCTTTCAGAGGACACACGGAAGTTGATGGGAATTTTCATCACCTTATGGAACTGCTAAGGGTAGATAACGATGGTCTAAGCAGTTACCTGAGACGCAAGAGAAACTTCACATCCCATAAAGCTCAAGAAGAAATAATTGATATGCTCGCTCGGGAAGTCGTGACAAAAGTCGTCCATGGGATACAGGAGGGTGGTCCGTTTGCAGTAATTATGGTCAATGGAACGCAGGACATCACGTCAACTGAACAAGAATCCATCTGCTTTCGCCATGTGGATGATGAGCTGCACATCAAGGAAGACTTCGTTGGATTGTACGAACTACCAAACACGAAAGGGGAATGCATCGCGTCAGTGATCTTGATGTTATGACAATTAAGGCTGTCTCTGTCACCCAACAACCTTAGGGCTCAAACATACGATGGAGCAGCGAACATGCAGGGTCCTTACAACGGTTGTCAGGCTAAGGTAAAGGAAGCACAACCGTTGGCTCTCCATTTCCACTGCGGAGCTCACATCTCCAACCTTGTGATGCAACATGGAGTCGGTGCATGTCATATTATCTGTGACGCCATGCAATGGGTCCATGAACTTGGAGTTCTTTTCAAGCGGTCTGGAAAGTACAAGGTAATTTTTTATTCACCGTAATTTTCAACAAATTTGCAATATTTTATCCTGATGATAATGATTGATTATAGATAATTATTCCAATCGTGATCCACTGTGCTCCATTTATTTCACAAATAAATATACAATATAAATGAACAAAATAATCTTTTTAAAGTCTTAATTTTCATTTTACATAGCATTTTCATTTTTTCTTCCTTTCAGGCTCTCTTCATGGACATCGCGTTTGACGAATCGACACATGTGTCACAAGCTTCAATCCGTCCCCTTTGTCCTACCCGGAGGTTGTGTCGATTGCCAGCAATTGTCTCAGTGGACAACTATGAGGTCGTCATCGTCAGTTTACGAGAAATGTCAAAGTCTGGTAGCGGTGAAACATCAGTGAAAGCGAATGGTCTCCTCGACAGGTTTGACAAGTGTCAAACTCTCCTTGGTCTGCAAATGGCCATTAAGCCCGTTGCCATTCTAGAGCAACTCAATTCTGCAATGCAAGCAAGATCCGCCAACATATCAGGTGAGTTGCATCCATTTTTTAAATCAGGTTACCAATGTTGTCATAGTTATGGGAGCTGTACCTGTATGAAGGCTTCTTGGTTTTATTTAAGCAGTTATCTTCCTTTTATCGTATGGAAAAAAAATCAAATTGAATAGGAAGTGTCAATCAATCATTTACCATGGTTACCGATTAGATTGATTTATGATTACTTTCTATCAATCTATGTATCTATCTATTCTATCTATCTATCTATATATCTGTAATTTTGGTGTAATCATAATTTTACATCTGTATTTAGGAATATATAGATCTAATTCTCATACAATAATCAACTCGTATCTCTCCCCATTTCTATAGGAATTTTTGAAGCAGCAAGAGGCACAACGAGATAGATTCGTGAAAGCCGGAAATGCATTTCACACCGTATACCTGACAACGGAGCAGAAAGTGGAGGAGTACGACCTTGAGCCTCTTCAGCTACCAGGAAGAAGACGAGTTCCCCAGCGACTTGCAGGTGAAGGAGAGCAGTACACACCGGACAACCCTGAGGTGTACTTCAGACAGATGTATTTCTCCTTCCTAGATGAAATCATCATGCAACTAGAAGAGAGGTTTGATCCATCAAAGTCTGGTTTGGAAGCTTATGTCCAGCTGGAGCTGGAGGATCTGGATATTCTCAAGAGGTATATAAATTTCATCCTTATACAATATACGGAGTGTCGGAGTATTATCCGTTCATATATTTTTAAACAATTATGTTTATTCATGATGTCTTGTGAATAACTGAAGAAAAAAAAAATTTAATATTAAAAAATAGGTCGATTATCACATTATGTTGTTCATGCGTTTGTTTCATCATCTTTCAGCATCTTTTCTCAAACTAATCCTCACTGAGTAATTCTTGTATACACTATTTTGTGTCATTAAAGATATCCGGAGATGAGTGCGAACATCCTTGCGATACAACTGCCGATGTTTCTGCAAACAACAGGTGCGTCGTCACTTCATGAGGCCGTGGAAGCATACAGGAAGATGGTCCCGGAGGTCTGAGCACTGTATACCGAGGTGAAGACCCTCATGAAGCTTCTTCTTGTTTGTCCAGTGTCTTCCAGCGAATGTGAGAGAAGTTTCTTTACCTTGCGCCGGTTAAAGTCATGGCTTCGGAATACAATGACACAACGAAGACCCAACGCCGTGGCGGTCTCCAATGTTCACTGTGGCATCCATGACCGAGTCAACATCGAAGAAGTGGCCAAAGAATTTGCAGCCAGATCTGACATCAGGAAGAACATTTATGGCAATTTCTAATCCTACAAAGTAAGAGGATTTTGTACAAGTTGAGTGGATTTACACCGTATCATATTTTTTATTGTAATTATTAATATTATCATTATTAGTTTTATTAATACTGTTATCATATTATAAAAATCATTTTTATTATTGTTTTTATTTATAGCATTATTATTACTCTCTATCACTATTATTCTATAACTATCATAAATATTGTTTTTTTTAATTATTATTATAGGCCCTACATATTATTATTATTATTAATGTTATCATCATTATATAATTATTATTGTTATTATTATTATTATTATTATTATTATGAATAGGGAATAGTATTATCCCCTTGTTTTGTTTATTGTCCTATTATCATGACGTGTTTTGTTTTTTGCCAAAGAATGTACAGATAGACCTATTATTAAAGCACCGCTGTCTGAAAGTAGAAAGTTATATCTTGTTTTATATATCGTGTTCATGACTCTCCTTTGATTAATAGTGTAGAATGGTGCATCATTTGAATAAACTTAGTGATTTGTAAATGCTGATGACATGTGTATATGTGCGTGAGAGAGAGAGAGAGAGTGTGTGTGTGTGTGTGTTAGAGTGAGAGAGTGTGTGAGAGAGACATATGCGTGATGGGTGTGTGGATATCCGTTAGCTTGAAGTGGATGATTTATTCATGAATTCATTATGAATGTATACCATCATGGGGTAAAAAAGATATTAATATAGGAGCGATATTTGCCATATGGACATATCAATGACAATTCCTTGCATATTTAAACACATGATTGCAAACAAAATGCCAAAATATTTCAATCACCCCCCCCCCCCCCCCACCACCCATCAACACGGATTTACGCCACCGCACAGTGGGCCGGGGCGAAACAAAAGTGCGCCAAAAGTCATTTTGGGCAATTTCAGATTTTTATTTTTTATCATGCCCAGCTGAAAGACAACACTTTGAAGAATACTTCAGCAAAATATTTCATTCGGGAATTTGCATAAAGGTTTTTAATTTCCTACCTCAAATCGTAAAATGTGACATTTTGCGAAATGCCGTGCATACGACAACCTAGTTGAAAAACAGGCCATTTCACAGGAGGTTTTTCATGTAGGAATCTGAAATGGCACCCACATAATCCTGATATATTCTTTTTTCGTGTGAAAGGGTTCAAATTAGATAAAAGACACATTTCAGGAGGTTTATAGGATAATTGTTCCTTGAAATAGGATGATAATCCATGTTTTTTGCATTTACATTAGAAACGTTTGGATTTCCGTGGATTTCCGTTTAAATTCTATCATCATCATTTTGCTAAATGTCTAAGCGTTAAGGCGATACCAAATTTAGCTGCCCGTTTTTGCCCGTTTTCATGTTAGAGCCGATTTTACTTGACACAACACCCCCAAAACCTGTTCAAAAACTGTAATTTTATACCGCGCAGTCATTGCAGCGCACCGTGTGGGGTGTACATTGCCGTTCATTTTTGCACGGCGAGGACGATTCCCCTTCCATTTCATGGAAATGACATGAATCCCGGGCTTAATGCAAACAAAATAAAGGTTGATCACGCATATTAGGGCTACCCGCCCCTCTTCCAGAGATAAAAGTTACTTGTAGAATAATTTCAGCCATAAACCCTCCTCATAGTAAAACATTCGTGTTATATACTCTGCGTTTTACCCAAGTCTACGCCGCTTGATAAAGCACGGTTAATATTTTTCAGATTGTTAAGTATTTTTTTAATCTAATGATCATTTTGATGCCATAAAATTATTTTGAGGATCTCATCCACACTTTTTTGGCATGTGAGAAGCATAAACCGACATTCACTCTGGTCAATCTTAAAGTAACACATAACACAAAGTTTATATACTACACATTGTTTAGCGTAATTTGTCTTTTCACAGATAGGTTTTAAGTAGCCAATCAACATTTGGTATCAAAGTGACGTCATATCGGCTTTAAATAATGTTTAGTCGATTCTACGCCCAAAATTACCCTTAATCAACATGTTACAGTAAAAATATAACACGGAATATAATTTTGGCGCACTTTCAACTCATTCTGGCCCACTGTGCACCGTGGCGTCGCCACTGGTAGAGCTTGATTTTCTTGCTATTTCTGTGAATTAAAAAATTAGGGTGCTGAACGCATATCTACCTGTGGCGATATTCACAAATAGGTCTGATATTTCATTTGCCGTTACCATGGTAACATTATTTTTTTTTAGAATATCTATATCCCAAAACACAGAGAATGTATGAATATGACGATTGAATTAATATTTTTTTAACTATTCATTCAATCTATATATTACTTCAGTTAATGGATTATCAAAATCTGTAAAAATGGCAACGGCAATATCTTTTTTTTTGTCTCGCCCGCATAGCAGAGCAGGATTATACAGGGGCCACTTCTCCGGCGGAAGAAATGGCAGTGTCGATATACATGTAACAACGTCATCAACCTTGAAATCTTAACCAAGGTTAAGTTTTTGAAATGTCATAACTTTGAAGGTATGGGGGGGGGGGGGGTCATGACACTAATAGAGTATTCAGGTATCACTGATCGTCTTGCATGAGTCTTAGGTCACATGATTAAGATCAAATGTCATTTAGGGTCACTGAACTTTGGTCATGGGGTATTTTATTAAATGTCATCATAACTTTAAGTTTTATTGATCTACATGTAGTTCATGAAACTTGGACATAAGGTTATTCAAGTATCATCGATCATTTTTTGCACAAGTTTCAGGTCAAAATTCATGGACAGATGTCATTTAGGGTCGATGAGCTTAGTATTCTATTATGACATGAATCGCACTTTTGTTAATAATTATTGTTTCCAAAGTAATGCTGCTATGTATATTGAAGAAATAACATCTTTATGTGAAAACATGAATAAATATGATAAATGTTTCTTGGTCTCATGCGTTGCTAGTTAAGGTTTTTACTCAGTTCATTTTGCTTGATTACAACAAATCTAGATTTACCTTCAATTTTCTCATTTGCTGTTACCATAGGTCCGTGCTCTTATATAAGACATCTAGGTAGTATATACGTGCACCCGGGACGTGCACAGGTAAAATTATACATTCAATCTATATATTACAATGTCTGCGCTGGACTATGGTCATTAGCGTTTAGATTCGTTTGTCATGAGGGTCATACGACTGCATTTCCCAACATGGCAATGCATCTGATGAAGTGAGATTTGAAAAAAAACATAATTAAAAGGTAAACCCTAAGAACCTACTCTTTTGGTATTTCAAACATCATTCTCCACATAATTATGAAAACTAATAGCTCATTCAAATGGTTAAAGACCGATCTATTTATTATTTCTGGTCTAATGAACTTACTCTAAAAAAATATTGGGTAAAAGTGCCCCATGGGGGTATTTATGTGTCCCGACCAACATTTCTTTGGGGCATTTTTATTTATCCAGTGTGATGAAAATTTGCCCATTCTAAAGTAATTGCTGCTTATTTCTTAACCCTACTGGACAATATGCTTCCCGCAATGGTTAAAATATACTACCCCAAATTGGTTGGACACGTAATTATCCTCGTGGTGGTTAAAATTTTACCCACTATTTTTTACAGTGTGTGTGTATGTGTGTGTATTTGAGTTTTGTCAGACGTGTATCAATCAGATATGATTATTTACGTCTGGGACCGACCTTTAACGTCACCATCCGAAAGACGTGACCAGGGCTCGAACCTCTGCATCAATTTGTAACTTCCCCACATAGCTTGGATTACAGGCGCACGCCACAACGCCCTGTGCTGTTCAAAGAGACCGTAGTTGCATTAAACAATACCTTCTACATGTAGAGTCTATAATCAGGAAAATGAGGTATGGACACTGACGTAAGCCTTCTGATGAAAGATGCATGGAAGTGAGGGGGGGGGGGGGGGGAGGAAACTTGCCCCAAAAAGTTTCAAGAAAAAGCATATAACCACAGAAGGAAAAGAATGGAGAGCGTGTTGGGTAGGGTACAGCGGATTGTCTCGCTTGTCGATTTCGCTTCTCCAGCCCTCTGTTGGTTTTCTCGCTTAATGTCGACGGCTCGCTTATTTGCTAAAATTTTCTATTAGCCCTTTTCTTGGTTGCTTCCTAATATCTGAACTCCAATATAAGGGTCTTGCTCATATAACTTTACAAACTAGAGAGAAATGTGTATTTTTATTTGCTAATTAATTTAATTATTCATTTATTTATAATGACCTATCAATTGAGTGTAATATTGTAATTTAAAACATTGATTTCTTATTAAATACATATTCTGCCCTAAATTAAGGCTTTTGTTTAAAAGACTCGGTCACTCAGCTCGCTCACCAGCAGCGTAGCTAGGATTTTGTCAGCAGAAGGGCTAGATATTTTGCAGGGGGTACCAACATAGATTTATTCATCAAGTATTTATTATCAAATACATATAAGCTTTATTCTCACAAACACGATTATGTGTCTTAAAAGGCTTAATTAAATAATGTGAATAATGTGAGCGCGAGGCGCAAGCAGATTTTATTTGTATATGCCATGAAATTTAGAGCTGAAAGTTTCATTTATTTATTTCAGTTTTATTTACGCAGGGTAGTCCTTTCACTTATAGAACTGATTTACAAAGAGGCCCTGCAACGATAAAAAGAACATACAGTATACATATTTTACAATGGACATATAAATAAGATACAATCATACAATGAAAAAAACATTAGGAAACGTATACATGTAAAGTAAAAAAAAATGGGGTCTAAACTAAGGCTTCAGCTGAAAGAATTTAAATTTAGTTTTGAATACTTGAAGGGATGTTGAATTTCTAAGATTAGAGGGAAGCTTATTCCAGAGGAACGGACCATAATATTGAAAGGACTTTTTCATGATTTCAGTTTTTTAATTGGGGAAAAGGGAGAGGGGACTTTAAGGCGTATCTGGTTAGTATCAGAGGAGAACGAAATAATATAAGATTCAGAAGATATTCTGAGGCAAGTTTATTTATAACCTTAAACATATATAAACAAAATTGATAATTGACTCTTTGAGAAACAGACTACCGTTTTAATTTTTCGAGTAAAATATTGTGAGGAGTTATAGAGTCAGCATTTAGAATTAAGCGAGCATATCGATTTTGTAAGCGTTGTAATTTTTTTATTAATAATTGTGAAGATTTGCCCCATACTACCAAACCATAGTCAATATGTGGGAGTATGAGGCCATTGTAAAGCAAAGTGAGGACTTCATCAGGCAAGTATTATTTAATTTGACGTATAAATCCAATGGTCCTCGAGATTTTCTTACAAGTTTTATCAATATGCTCATTAAATTTGAGTAAGTCATCAAATATAATTCCAAGATACTTAAAGTTACTAACCTGCTCAATAACTGATGAATTATATTTAATCATAATCTGTTTTGAGATAACTTTCTTATGGGTACCAAACACCATTACTTTACTCTTACTTGTATTTAACTTTAAATCATTCCCCTCAACCCATAACATTAACTTATCAAATTCAGATTGTAGACGAGCCTGGATTGAAGGGATGTCTTTACCTTTACAAAAGAGTGCTGTATCATCAGCATAAAGACATATTTTTGTATCTTCTTCGAAATTTAAATTACATATATCATTAATGAAAATTACAAAAAGTAGGGGGCCCAAAATTGATCCTTGTGGTATACCTACCTCAACATCACAAATCGTTGACAATTTACCATTAACGCATACACTCTGGGAGCGACCCAATAAATAATTTTTAAACCATGTCAATACAGAATCCTGAATACCATAGTCATACAATTTATCAAGCAAAATGCTCTGGTCAACAAGATCGAATGCCCGTTTAAAATCAAAGAACAGGGCTCCAACAATGTACCCAGCATAATCAATATCAACTTGTAAATAATCATTCACATCTATCAAGTGGTTGTTGAAAATAGAGGTTGGAAACCAGATTGGGAACTATTTAGTATATTATTTGATACAAGATATGTGTACAGATATGTAAAGTTTTTTTCCCAGTATTTTCATAATATGACTCAATACAGATATAGGCCTATAGTTGCTTGCCAGGTTTTTATCACCCGATTAAAAGACATGGTTTACTTTTCCTAATTTCCAATCAGGCATTGAGAGTCCAGTTAAAATAGAGACATTAAAAATATTTTCGTTAGGGACTTACTGATAAATGATGCTGCTTCCTTTAATAAATGGGGTGCATACCGTCAAGTCCACTTGACATATTTACAGACATGTGTAAGAGTTCTTTAGAAACGAACTCCTCATTATCTTTTCAAAGTTGAATCTACTAAGGGTGACTGGGTTTTGCCTTGTATGCCTGGTTGCATAACTATTGCCTACAGTGTTATGAGAAAAATACTCGTTGAAGGTAATCGCCACATCAATGTCTTCTGTCAATAGACCAGTTCGTAGTTACTTCCGTAGGTACTTGGTGTGTGTAAGGCTATCCACAATAAGCCATTCAATATCAACCCCAATTACCTTTCATTTATTTCATTAAGATAGGTAGATTTCAAAGCAAGATATTACGTATGCATGCCTTACATTGCGGGATGAAGAAATTGAATAGACCAGGTGACTAGAATAGCACATCAATGAACACTCTATGAAATTATTTGTTGCATTTCTACTTTGAATGCATACTAGAGGATGTTGTACAATGTACTTGGCAAACTGTGAAATATACCATGCAGTCAGTCGTGGGCGCATTTTTTTGTGGATGTGAATGAAAAACACAATTCAAAAGAATATATGAATAATCAAGACATCGAATTTGGTGCTTATCTCATTAAATTTTAAACCACCATGTCACTTTAGTACAAATGACCTTCCTCTGATCATGCGAAGAATCTTCTGATCATGCGCAGAGTGGAACTACGAACTGGCTTATACACCAGTTTCAGTACACAATCCAGTACAAAAGGAACTCTTAGACTGATGAGACAGACTTTTTAAAGTTTTCCAAGTACGACCAGCATCACAAATATTCTTCTCAAATTCATTTATGTAGTATTGTTTTTTTTTAGATACTTACCAAGATTATTAACCTAAATTCTAACTCGTTTAAATTCAACTGAAAACTGAGTATTACGTGTTTCCATAAATTTACGTTTAAGGTAATCACGCTGTCTAGACAGTTGTAAAAAATCATCAGATTTTGTTAGCCATGGCGCACTATTAATTCTCTTACGCACCGATACAAAAGGGGCGTGTTTATCACAAAGATTAATAAACGATTCTTTAAATCATTTTCATAAGTAATTCAAATCATATATATCATAAAACTAGGCCCAAAGAGTGCTACTCCTTCATCAATAAATTCAGAGGCAATAAATTTTCTGACTGACTTCTAAATCTAAACCGGCAATGGTTTTGAGTAAACTCGCATTTTCTTAATGTTTACATATACGAGGCAATGGTCACTCAGACCTATTGCTACTTTTCCACATTTAAACTCAGTTTCTGTCTTTGGTACAAAAATCAGATCAATAGAACTACTCAATAGCGTACCTGGCATCTTTCGTCAGGGGGGGGGGGGGGGGGGGGGCAAGCGACAATGATGAGCAAGGGGGGATTAGGCATGGACGTATATAGGCACAATTTTTCAGGGGGGGGGGGCTGATAATCATTGCCCAAATATCAATTTCACAGTTTTTAATTTTCGAGCGAGCGAAGCAGCGAACATTTTTTCCAATTATTATTTAGCCTTTTAAATGATATGAAACTTCCAGAAATTATACATTCGGTCATGAAATTACCAATACACGGGGATATTTGGGCACCTCGCAGTCCTCGTTGCCCTGCATTTTGCAGCCCACCCCCCATACACGTTTAGATGTGTAGGTCTAGAAGTGGCACAGATTAAGGAGGGAAAGGTTACCCAGGGGGTGCCCAATAAAACAGTTGGGATGATCTTGCTACTACTGATATATGCTATCGGGCGATTGCACTTTATTGTCTTTTTGTATATCATTCCAGAAATGAAATATATTGGATCGTGATCGATATATTTCTAATCAAGTGGTAATTGCAAGGTTTATATTAAAATACTTCTTTTATTCCTCTTTGAAGGTTATAAAAGAGGTATTTGATATTGAAATCAGTTGTATTCATATTGATTTGCATTTGTTTTATTTTTATTATACACAGTTAAAACAAAAATAAATGCATCCATTCACTCATTAAAAATAATTAATATGAACGTGAAAATATATGCGACAGTAACATGATATATCACTACAGATATGGGGAAAATCACTCACTCACTCCGGGCAGGAATGTCAGAAGGTTGAGGGAATTGAAATTTGAAAAAGATAGATAGGCGGACGATGGGGTCGGGTACATAGGATAGAAAGGGGGACGGTAATTATCAGAGGAATGTGTAAGCAGGGGTATAGCTAGGCCTTTACCGACAGACATCAGTACCGATTACTGACGTCCGACGACTAATACTCGTCTATATCCAACACAGGGTCAGATCCAGGATTTTCAAGGGGGACATTTTGTTTACAAAAAAATTGACAAGCCCCACCCCCCAAAAAGTCTTCACTTTCACATGCCTAACAATTTACACTAAAATTATTAAAAATAATAATTGCGAGCGCGAAGCGCGAGCTGAAATTTTCTAAAAATTTAGACCTAAAACGATACATTTTGTGCACTTAACTATGAATAGGATGGGTATCTTCTTTAATAAATTATGCGAGCGCGAAGCGCAAGCTAAAAATTTTGATATTCCTAACTGGACACTAGACATTCTAAGTAGTTTTACAAAATGGGTATCTAAACAGTCGTGCGGGTGCAAAGCGCAAGCTAAAACTTTTGATATTCCGACTTAAGAACGGGATATTCTAAGCACTTTTAGTAACCATGAACAAATTGGTTTCTTACTGAATAATTAATTGATGCGAGCGCGAAAAGCGAGCTGAAAATTTGAGATACTCCCCCCTGAAAAGTGGACATTCTAAGTACCTTTTTTAAAAGCATGATCAAGATGGTAGTTAAAAACAATTAATTGGTGTGAGCGCGAAGCGCGAGCTGAAAGCTTTTGACATTTCGACCTGAAATCTTTACATTCTAAGCACTTCATTTAATTATGAACAGGATGGAATTTTATGCGAGTGCGGAGCTCGAGCTGAAATTTTTGATATTCCGACCTAAGAACCTGATATTCTAAGCAATTTTTGTAAACGTGAACAAATTGGTTTCTAATTATATATTTTTCATTTTTTATATTCCGACCTGAAAACCGGACATTCTAAGCATTTCATTTAACTATGAACACGATGGATATACTAAATAGTTATATGTGAGCACGAAGCGCGAGCTGAAATTTTTGATATTCCGGCCTTAGAACTGAATATTATAAGCACTTTTGTAACCGTGAACAAATTGGTTTCTAACTAATCAACTGTGCGAGCTGAAAATTTTTGATATTTCAACCTGAAAACTAAACATTTATCTTAAGTGCCCAATTAAAAAAATTGATGCGAGCGCGTAGCGCGAGCGAAATTTTTATTGTTATAATTGTATTACCTAATAGTTGTTCTCTACCTTTTTCTTGTCCCTGGTCAGCCCAGTCCATCCTCACTATCTGTACAAAGAGCTCTAACAGTCGCATTGCGTAAAAATCACAATTTACCGATAAAAGTGTATAGTTTCATTGACATTTACCGACAAAGATGCTGGAACTAAAAACCAAATCAGTTGGAACAGCCCCGTGTGCCTGACAGTTTATCATTTTTTCCGACAGTCTGCAGTCCAGTTTTTGTTTTCCACTTTCTCTTAAACTCTTTTTTCTTTTCCCCCTTCCCCCTTTTTTTTCCTCTCTTTCCTTTTTCCTCTTTTTTTTTTTTTTCTTTCCTCTTTTTTTTTTGCTTGTGACTCGTCAGGGGGGCAGTCTGCCCCCCCCCCCTTAGGAACGCTAACTAGTGCAACTACTACTGTAAGGGGTTACCCGGGTTGGAGACATTGCATAAGTTGTTCAAGGTTGAAGATAGAAAAAAGAGACCGTAGTTTGGAATGCAAGGGATTTTCAGTCATGGGCGGAAATCTGTCCCCACAGGTAAGGGGGAATAGGGGCTAGAAAATTTGAGAAGCACAACAAGAAAAAGAAGGTTATCACCCAAAATGTAAGGTCATTTTAACCCACAAATAATTGACAAGCAAAAAAAAATTTTCACCCAAAATGTAAGGTCATTTAGTCCTAGATGCATGTATTATTTCGATTGTGAATCAGGGACCGCGGAAGCGGGGGGGGGGGGGGGGGGGCTTCATATCAATGTAATGTAGATTAATCTTAATTATTCGGGTCTGCAATCTAGTTCTCTGTTGAATATTAGACTCCTCCTGTACACGTAAAAATATAAATAAATGAAAAAAATAATAGGCAATAACATAAATCTTTCTTGGGGAACAGCCTGTTTCAAGAGCCTGTCAACACATCCATCTCAAACAGGCAAATTACTCTTATTCTAATAAATACTTGAAGTCCCTGATAAAATGTGCTTTCTCCACATAATACATCCCCCCCCCCCCCCGATAATACCCTAGCACAATGATGGTGTGTGATCCCTTGCACTCAGTTTTGATTTAAAGGAAAATGAAACCTTTGGAACAAGTAGGCTTGTGTTGAAACAGAAAAATCAAAGAATAATTAAAACAAATAAAGTTTGAGAAAAATCGGACAAATAATGAGAAAGTTATGAGCATTTGAATATTGCAATCACTATTATGCTATGGAGATTCTCCTATTGGCAATGCGACAAGGATGTGTGATGTGAACAACTTTCCCTTTGATGGACTATAAAATACCCTCAAGATGTCTCTTTTTGCTTTTTTCTTATAAGGTGATACATCCACGATGTATTCTTTAAAAATATGTATTACATGCCCTTCTATATAGAAAGAACACATGATCTACCATGTCTACTAATAGATGTAATAAAATTAAGAGGCAATTACTAAAGTAATTTTATGAAGAATGAAAATAAAATAAAATCAAATTAAATCTAATGATTTGATCTTGTTACAAAATGACATCACATATCTTTGTCGCATTGCCAATTTGAGGATCTCCATAGTATTAGCGATCACAATATTAAAATGCTCATAACTTTCTCATTATTTGTCCGATTTTTCTCAAACTTTCGTTGATCTGTTTCTTTGATTTTTATGTTTTCACACAAGTTATCTTGTTCCAAAGGTTTCATTCTCCTTTAAGGTCAAATTAGATTCTCGTGAGAATTAAATAGGGGATTAAAGAATAATGACAACAGTGTATTCATTTTTACGCTCTCAAATTAACACCACCCAGAAGGAAAAACCAGTAAGACCAGTAAGAATTTTTACTGGTTTCCAGTAGAATTTTACTGATTTCCAGTATATTTTTACTGGGCCAGTTGATTTTTAACTGGACCAGTAAAAATCAACTGGAGACCAGTTCCAACAATTGCATTCCAGTTGATGCAATGCAGTTTTTCATCATACTGGTGTTTCTGGTCCAATAAATGGTTTCCAGTAGATTTTTACTGGTTTCCAGTATATGTTTACTGGACCAGTTGATTTTTAACTGGACCAGTATAAATCAACTGGAGACCAGTTCAAACAATTGCATTCCAGTTGAAGCAAAGTAGTAATACCAGTTAAATTGTTTTTCATCAAACTGGTGTTACTGGTCCAATAAATAATGATTTTATTTCAAGTCAGATCATTTGACGAATTATGGAAAATGAATCTTGCAATTCAGAGAAAGTTATTATCGTTATCATCATTCTTCTTATAATTATCATAATTATTATTATTATGATTATTATGATCATTGTTGTTATCATTCTTATTGCTGTTATCATTTTTATCGATATTGTAATTATTATTAATTAATATTATCATAATTATCCAGTATTAACATTATCATTAAAATAATTATTTCCTTTAATTATGATTAAGATCAAGATACATTCCTCTGATTTAGTCAACTGGTCTAAAGTAATTCATTGTTTGAAATTGAACTGGTCAAGACCAGTAATACCAGTAATTCTGATGATGCTGATCACGTGATTTACCTCATTTGCATATTTCCTATTTAAAAAAGAAAAATCAGGATTTAGAATGGAATATCCTTTCAATGGCACTCATTGTTGTTTAAAAACTTTCCAAATAAATGTGTGAACTAATTCACAATGAAAATGTGTAATTTTATATATCACATTTAAAATAACAGCAGAAAGATTAATTTACTAACCATCTTTTCCATCACATTTCACAGACCATGGTATATAACAAACCAAATGCATTTAACAAATTGATCCAGTAAGACCAGTACGAGGACCAGTTGGACCAGATCGAGGACCAGTAAGACCAGTAGAAACTACCAGTCAAGAGACCAGCTTGAAGACCAGTACGAAGACCAGTGAGACCAGTATAACAACCACCAGAAACAAGACCAGTATAAAATTCCACTAATTCAAGACCAATTTAATTTGTAACTGGACCAGTAAAATTTTACTGGACCAGTAAACCGATGTTTCAATTTCCAGAGTTACCAGTTAAAATTCTACTGGTCTAACTGGTCCAGTGGAACTGGTTTTTCCTTCTGGGCAACACCAACATCGAACACCGTTCTTGAAATCACCCACTGTGGTGTTAACTGACCAATCAGAGAAAGGCTGAGAATGGAAACCCGTTGGTCGCTACCCAGAAGGAAAAACCAGTTCCACTGGACCAGTTATATGCTTTTCACACTGCATTTCCTTAACCCCATACTATCCTTAACCCCGGACTATCCTTAACCCCATACTATCTTTTTTTCGATTCACACTGTCTTTCTTAACCCCGTACTATTGCTTAGCCGGGGTTAACGCCTTAACCCCAGGCAATCACACAGCTCATAAATATTGATGATTTTACCATACAGAGCGCGATTAACGTGCAATTTCGACTTCTGTGATTGGCTAATGCTTAGCCCCGCTTTTGCTTAGCCCTGTTTCGTTTCACACTGCATCTCTTAGCACCGCAATTGTGGTGCTAGCACCACAATAAGCCGGCTAACCCTGCTTTTTTGCAGGGCCAGATAGTACCGTACTTTTTACCGTGCCTTAGCCCACTTTGCTAAAACGTAGTGTGAAAACGAAGTGGGCTAAGCTTAACCCCGGGAAATTGGTGGGGCTAAGACCCCCTTAGCCCCACCAATTTAGGACAAAAAGTGCAGTGTGAAAAGCATATATGACCAGTAGAATTTTAACTGGTAACTCTGGAAATTGGTACATCGGTTTACTGGTCTAACTGGTCATACCCCTGGCCCAGTTAAAAATTAAACTGGTCTTGAATTACTGGAATTTTATACTGGTCTTGTTTCTGGTGGGTCTAACTGGTCTTCATACTGGTATCCAATTCAAGCTGGTCTTTACTGGTATTTTCTGCTGGTCTGACTGGTCCTCGAACTGGTCAAACTGGTCCTCGTATACGTACTGGTCTTACATGGCCCAAAGGAATCGGTCGCTATCTGCATTTGAAAGGAGGCCACAACGTCCAGGAAATGAGCAACCCAGCAAAGCAAGAATCAGTGTTCGCACCGACTTACCCCCAGTGTTGAAAGCTGAGAGAGGAATTCTGGCTGCAAAAGCGTACAAATTCAGGAAAGAAGACAACCTTTCAACCAAAATAGTTGTTGCCGGCACAAAAGTTATCCTGTACACCAAATCAAAAGAATCAACAGAATGGAAGCGTTACCAAGAATAAAAGAGTAAGAACCCACGATTATTCTTGTTGCCCTAATACTAGAGCAAAGTTGTCTTAAAATAATAATATAATGATAAGCACAAACAATTTTTCCGGAATGTTCTTCAAATTCTAGTAACTCATATCCTATGTAAAAATCAAACGCCTTAGTTGGATCAAAGCTCACCAACACGGCCATAGGCCTACATACTTTATACACAGGTGTATGCTGTTTGAATTGCTTACAAGAAGCTAACCTTGTGTTAGTGTCTCTACCAAATATCTGTAATATCGAATTCTTATAGGCCTGGTAGTGTATAATCCATATTTTGACATAAACATGGTTTCCAAATCGTTTAGTAAACGAAACACATTTTAATATCCATACAGCTATAATGTAAAGGTTGTAATTTATCCCCCAAACAAACCAAAACAATAACATCCAAATCTTCATAAGTCCTTCACATAAAGCAAATAAAAATAAAAAAATCTCTGCAATGATTAGTAAACAAAAAATATATATTGTGAGATGCATTCGCCAAAATGTGAGGACTTGTACTAGAATATGAATCTTTTATTTGAAATCTGTCAATTTCTACAGAGATTGCTAAACTATTATCTTCATACCTTACTATGCACTTATTATGATATCCATTCAGCCAGATGTGCAGATATTATGTGGTTTTGTTGTTTGGGGAAAAGAAAAACTATAAATGTCACAATTCATATAGATTGTATAATGGAAGAATATGGAGAAAAAACATTTTGTTAACAAATCAATTTGAATGAATTGAAGATACATTGTGTATTTCATCTAACTACATATGAATTTGCACGCGGTTGTATATAGCTTGCTCAAATACATCCGAGTCGGGATCTATCTTTAACTTAAATAGTGACGATTTATGCAGATGTTAAACACAAGACTATTATAAGTATATAAATCCTTCACTAAATGTGAAATATATATAATCCTAAAATACATCTAATTCAATGTGGAACTTCTGTTTCAAATGTGACAATTACTGCAGATATTGTCATCAAAGCATAAGATTATCATTAGTATATAAATCATATCTCACTATATATTATCAGATCCATTCAGCCAAAAGTTGAAAATATTTGATTGTGTTTTGTTCGAGGAAATTATTAAATGAATTATTTTTGTAAACAACCAAATCTGAATAATTTGACAATATATCGTGAGACTCATAGATGTGAATGTTTACACGCGGTTGCATTTTATTAAAATACATTCGATTCATTATCAATCTTTTACTTGGAATGTAACGACTCTGTAGACACTTTTTTTCAATCATAACTAAAAAATAAATATGTCATTTTTGTATCAAATATATCTAGCTCCAGTTAAATCTTTTATTTATATGTGATCCGACAATTTCTGCAAAAGTTGTTAAACATTGAACTATCATTAGTATACAAACCATATATACAGTGAGATGCATTTGCCAAATGTGAAGATATGAGGTAATATTTTATCCAAACATATCTAATTCTATGTGGATCTAATATTTGAAATTTGTCATTTTCTGCAGATATTTTTTATTAAACATATAAGATTATCATCAATATACAAATTATATTTCAATATACATTATTAGATTCAATCAACAACATATGAAAATATTTGGTTGTGTTTTGTTCGAAGGAAAACAACTACCTGTAAGTCCTTATAGAGCTTCAGTTAAATGCGATAATTTCTAGATTATCTAGAAGGAAAATATTGAATATATTATATTGTCTTTGTAAACACCACAATTAAATTTCAATTTCAATATATCATGAGATTCATTTAGCTAGTTGTGAAAGTGTACGCTAAATCTAGCTCTATGTGAATCTTTCTTTTTTTCATACTGGAGATGCGAAATTTCTGCAGAAATTGTTAAAGAAGTGACTACCATTAGTATACTTCATATTTCATCACATATTGTGCGACTCTAATATGAAGACATGTGGATGTATTTTGTAGATCTCGTTTTTTTTTATTGCTGTAGAACTAGAATGTGAAGGTGCACACGCGGATGTAGTTTATTCACCGTGAGCTGATATCAATCTTTTACGGGAAAAGTGAACTCTAAATTGGAAGGCTCGAATTGTTACATTTTATTTTATCTTGTTTTTGGCGCCTCAAGTGAAAAATTAGACTAAATCGATAAACAAAGGGAAGGGAAATACAAAAAAAAAAAAAAAATGTTTTATGTAATCAACTTCCTGATTGCTGCAATTCACTATATGAGTGAGTTTAGGGACACCTCATTGCTTTGTCCCCGGATAATATCAACTGTGCCTATATGGCGGTTTACTGGACCGTACCTTTATACATGTTTCTTGCTATCTCGGTGGCCATGTGACGTGACGGGGTGTTCCATTGTTATTAATCGGTGAATAAACTCATCACGTTGTCCATGTATTACCCGTTGCCAGGTCAGGGCAGTTTTTATAATAATCATTTGATCGTCCAGACATTTATTGACAATAGTAGCAAATCTATTGGACATTGTGAAATTTTCCCTTTCTTACATCCACCAGCTTTTGCTGAATCAACCTGTATGCAGCCATCATGTGTATAGGCCCTATGCAACCATGCATTATGTGATTATACCAGCACGCATGCAGTATATCCATTATGGCACCACCCTTTGGTTGTACATGACATTATGTGCTAATTTATCATCCTTTTCACGAACCATCCTTATGTTTTCAGAGGTCATGAACTAATTTTGAGAAACTTGTGTTTAATTTCTAGCTTTTAGAATTTAATTTTTATTTTGAATACCAACACAAGTGATCGATCAAGAAAAATAAAAGACAGAAATTTTACGAGATATTCAACAATTGACATCTCATTAGAAATTAACAAATTAAAATTATTCTTTGATTCTGTATTGACTCTGACCTCTGAGACACTTCGTGATGTCGATGACCAATTATATCAATATATATACAAATGTATATTTTTATTCGATAGGATCGAAACCTTTATTTTGTATCTTTATTATTTCAGTGCCACTGATACTTTGTGTTTAAAAGGTTCCTTCGCATACAAATCATGGCTGAGACACTCAGAAATAAGAGTGTTCATTACATTTCGATTATGAATATTCATTATCAGGTTCAGGTTGTAGGATTTCAATTCTACAATCATCACCTCCATCATCATTGTCATCATTGTCATCTTTTTCATCATCATCATCATCATCATAATCACCAACAGCAAATTCGATTTCACATTCATCCTTTATTAGTTTTTTTAAACTTCATCCTCTCTTCATCTCATCACCATTACTACCACCATCTTGCTGTTATGACACAGAAAATTTACACACAAATCACATATCATACCAATAATCTTAAGTTTTTGGTAATATCAAATTATCCTCCTGAGTAATGACATGGACATTTTTTCTATTTTCAATACAAACAATATATCATCTGATAATAACTATTACTCAACCGAAGATTTTACTTCTAGATTTAGAGACATGGAACATAAATTCAGTTTGCTTCATATTAATGCTCGTAGTTTGAACAAAAATTTTGAGTCATTGGAATCATTACTTTTCACTTTAAACAATTTCAAATTTTCCATTATTGGTGTCACGGAAACATGGCTTCACAATACTTCACCTAACATATTCAGTTTGGAAAACTATAATCTCATTAGGCGTGACCTGGAAGATCAAAGAGGAGGAGGTGTAGCATTTTACATCAGTGAACATTTACAATTCAAAGTAAGGAAAGAAATATCATTAAAACAGAGTGAAACTTTATTCATAGAAATCACGAAGCCAAAAAGCAAAAATATAATTATTGGATTGATTTACAGACCCCCTCATGATAAAGTAAATTTATTTTGTGAAGACCTTGAAACGTGCCTTCATACTATTAGAAAAGAAGAAAAACAAATATATTTAATGGGTGATTTTAACATCAACCTGTTATCCCAAAATAATGAACATGATTTATTCCTACACACAATGCATTCATTTGGCTATTATCCCCATATAGATAAACCGACCAGAATTGATAGCCATTCATCAACACTTATCGACAACATTTTTTCAAATATATTAAACAGAGATATTACCAGCGGATTGTTAATATCTGATATATCGGATCATTTGCCGGTTTTTTCATTTTGCGATAATGATATTCCAAAAGAAAATATACTCAAATCGACAATGTATAGAAAAGAATCTCAAAATAACATTGAATCGTTTAAAAGGGATCTTGCTATTGAAGAATGGTTGGATGTATTTAATGAGTCTAATTCAAACATTGCATACACAAATTTTAACAATAAATTGCAAACATTTTACGAGAAAAATTTTCCTCTGATACCACTGGTCAAAAGAAAGAAGGCAAAAATGCCATGGATTTCTAAAGCAATTTTAAGATCCATACGTACCCGAAATAAACTTTACAAGGCATTTTTAAAGAACCCTTCTATTCAAAACAAAAATAAATACAAAACTTATAGAAATAGACTAACCAATACAATTCGAGCTTCTCGCAAATTGTTTTATTCTGAG
The DNA here is from genome assembly GCF_037042905.1 of Lytechinus pictus. Lineage (NCBI taxonomy): Eukaryota > Metazoa > Echinodermata > Echinoidea > Temnopleuroida > Toxopneustidae > Lytechinus > Lytechinus pictus. The sequence goes on along the minus strand of NC_087253.1, from coordinate 16,438,538 downwards.
AAGCTTTACAAAGTCAAATCAAACATGAAAGCAACATGGGAGATTATAAATGATTTGATTGGCAAGAAACCCAAAATATTACCCAAAGATAATTTCACAGCTCATGATGTTGCGATAAATTCAGAAGATGTAGCTGATACCTTTAATTCCTTTTTTGTTAACTTAGGACCCTCATTGGCAAACAAACTTGACAGAACTGATGAAAATTTTGGAAAATCTCTTCCCACACCCATTAACACTTCTTTATTCTTTAACCCAACAAATGTTCAGGAATTAATTGAAATAACAAAAAATCTCAAATCAAGCAAATCACAGGGAATTGATAGAATTAGTACTTTCCTTCTTAAGCAGATCATACACTATATTGCCTCTCCTTTGTGTCATATTTTTAATCTGTCGATTAGCACCGGAATATGTCCTGATTCCCTAAAAATTGCAAAGGTAAATCCTGTTTTAAAAAAAGACAACCCGCATGAAATAACAAATTACAGGCCTATTTCTATTCTTCCCAGCATTTCCAAAATATTAGAGAAGATTATTACAATAGACTTTATAAGTTTCTAGATACTTTTCATTTTCTAAATTCTAACCAATATGGATTCAGGAAAGGACATTCGACTGATCAGGCGTTAATACAAATATACGATAAAATTACAAATGCAATGGCAAAAAAAGAACATATAATAGGCGTATTCATGGACTTAAGCAAAGCCTTTGACACTCTTGACCACCAGATATTACTTAAAAAACTTGAAAATTGTGGAATTCGCGGAATTACACTATCTTGGTTTAAGAGTTATTTGTCCAATAGAAAACAATATGTAATTCACAATAATATTCCTTCTGATTTTCAGTTAATACAATGCGGAGTTCCACAAGGATCAATCCTAGGCCCCTTGCTTTTTTTAATATATATCAATGATTTGACTTCTGTAACACCTTTATTATCATATGTATTATTTGCAGATGACACCAACATTTTTTGTTCACATAATAGCTTAGAAACTTTAGTAGATATAATTAACCGTGAATTACCAAAATTATCTTTGTGGTTTAAGTGTAATAAGCTTTCACTCAATATAGATAAAACAAACTTTATATATTTCAAGCATACACACTCACATGATAACGAATTTCCTTACAATATAAACATAGACAATACTCCTCTCAAAAGGAAAAGAGAAACAAAGTTTTTAGGTGTCACAATAGATGAAAATTTAAATTGGAATGAACATGTACGTCGTATAACTACTAGTATTTCTAGAAACGTTGGTATACTTTACAAAATGAAAAACATTATTCCACATACAACTCTTGTCATACTCTACAATTCATTAATATTGCCTTATATATCATATTGCAACATAGTTTGGGCAACATGTGCAAAAACTAAAATTAATACAATATACTTATTACAGAAAAAAGCAATTCGAATCTGTACTGATTCCCAATATTTATCACACACAAATCCATTATTCCATAAACTAAAGACTCTAACAGTATTTGACATAAATACTCTTCAAAGTTTACTACTTATGTTTAAGTACGTACATAACATGCTCCCACCTTCATTCCACAATTTTTATACTCTGAATACATCTATTTATTCTTACCCTACCCGTAACTCTTCAAATTTCCATTTAATCAACCCTAAATTGCTTATTGCGCAGAGATCCATAAGACACCATGGTCCTGATTTGTGGAACTCTCTACCAGAGCCTGTAAAACAATCTTCGTCTCTTCACTCATTTAAGGCAAACGTTAAATCTATGTTATTATCAGAATATTTGAAGTAAAATTTCTGTGTCATATACTTTTTATCGTGAATTTATTCCTCCTTCGATTTAGTCATTACCAATATCTTCATCATGACCACCATCATCTCCATGGCCTTCATCATCATCATCATCATCATATCACCGTCACCCTCAGCTTTATCATCTTCATACTATAATATTGCATGAATTCATGTTTTGTATTTGAAAATGTATGCCCATTCTGCTTTATAAATGTATTAATTAATTCAATTAGTATAAGTTTGGGATTGTCATTTTTTTCAAGCAATCTGCTTATGATGACAATCCTTCTCCTGCAAATTGTGAATATCATATAGTTAATAATTTTTGTCTGAAATTATCTTTTTAATACTCTTTATTTATGATTCATGCCAAAAATGCTAGCATATTATGTTTATTATGTTATGAAAAATGTATTATACGAATGTTATGGATGCAGAAGAAAACAATAAATCAAATCAAATCAAATTTATTACATGCATTTGGTTTGTTATATACCATGGTCAGTGAAATGTGATGGAAGAGATGGTTAGTAAGTTAAAATTACACATTTCCATTGTGAATTAGTTCACACACTTATTTAGAAAGTTTTTAAACAACAATGAGTGCCATTGCAAGGATTTTCCATTCTAAATCCTGATTTTTCTTTCTGAAAAATAGAAAATATGCAAATGAGGTAAACCACGTGATCAGCATCATCAGAATTACTGGTATTACTGGTCTTGGCCAGTTAAAAAAAAACATGCATTACTTTAGACCAGTTGACTATATCAGAGGAATATACATACATACACTGCGTGATTTTCTTTATTTTTCCAAAAAATAATGCTGAGTTTACGTAAGTCTTGCATTAATTTTCTCATATGCAAATGAAGTAATTCATTAAAATGAAGCTCAACGTGATAACATTGCATATGACCTGATCTTGTACACGATGCCTTTATAATTCCGTTGTCTGTTTGTTTGTTATTAACCGAAATCTTTTCCATACTCTCCTCCGAAGTTTTATGAAGTTAAAACTGTATTTTCTACGATTTTTTTTTTCTTCTTTTTTTTAGAACAGGTTGCCTTACAAACACATTCCTATAAAAATATCGCTATAAATATTATGGTCAATGCAAATGAGTTTATAAATACGATTGTATTTTTAACTTCACCTTGCCATTTTCAGAGCTAATGTTGGATCTCATTTGGTAAATAGAAAACCCAGTGTAATAGGGATCTCATTGGTATCTTCGATACAAAACACGTCTATACATTTTGCTTTTTATCTCCTTATATTCCAAATCAAACCATTTGTAATGTTTTGGTTGTTCAAGTGCACTGCAAAATTCTTAATACCTTTTTTTTCGACCTCATTATAATACATATTCAGTTTTTGATGAATAGGCTACAATTACAGCACGTGAATGTGTCGGATTCCTATGCAAATGTGATCCATCTTACATGTCTTATGAATTCCAACACGAAGGAGACCTTGTTATATACGTTGTTCCCCTGCTGTTATTATGTAAAAGGAAAATATTTCTATCATCATTGGTTTACATGCGCATTTCTACATTATACCAATGCGAATGAGATTATTCAGCTGTTACATTTCAAAAGCGACTTGCCCTTTTCAGAGTCAAAATTCCTCATTTGGTACAGGGTCCATTTCTATTTGCCCTATTTTAACATAAATTCCTGCATGACAGGGATCTCATATAATTGCGTCTCCGATACGTTTCCTCACCTCTGCTTGCTATGCATTTTTCTCTTTATTTCTTCCCATTTGAAATCAAACCATTTTGGCATTGTTTATTGTCAGATGTATTGCAAAAAAAATCTTAATTGCACTCAGATGACATTATCATAGGTTCTGTTTTTTATGAATAGGTTACAATTTACAGCACGTAAATATGTCGAATTCCTATGCAAATGAGGATCTTTAATGCTCGTACCTATACACTACTATGCTTAATAGAAACCTTGTTTTACCGTTCATTCGCCCCTACTTTTTGTACATCAATGTTAACTTATATTGCTCTTGACATTCTCTATCATCTATTGCTTTACATTCCAACCACATTCATTTGTCAATGACATCTTTTTCTTCTTTTTTTTTCTAAGAGGGCAGGATTTTTTTTTCCATTCCAAAATGCTGTTTGACGCCAGTTTACGAATGGACAGGATTATTATATTCCCTTATTCGTCAGCATGAATCTGATTACATCATGTGCATCTATTGTATGGGTTTTTTATGTACTAGTATTAGTTCCATCAGCGTCTATAAATTTCTTCCACATAATTCCTTATATATCTATTTTGCCTCCCAAAATGTTCTTCCGAGGCTCCAGTAAGCTGTAATATGCATATAAATATATGTGTGTATATTTTGCTTTAACACTACCTTTTCTCCATGATATATCTTCTGTTATTCAAGGTATAATGATGTCATGAAACGATAGAAAAGTATATTTCTAATCTAATTACTGTTTTCTATCAATTCAAAGATATTTTTAGTTATCTTTTCAACCTCATAGTTTTACACGAAAATTAGGAAATCAAAACTATATCAATAGATTCATAGACTTTTAAAACCTTTTTTTATGACAATGATTAATTTATGCACCGGCCCCGAGTCTGTCAGATCGTCACGCAAAGGTGAACATGTATACGGACTCTTTATTCATTGCTTTTAGCCTACACCTCTTGCACTTGCACACACCGAGCACTATTTCGCTTACTTCTTTAACTCGCCATATGCCATACATTGTTCTTTCGTGTTTGACTCAACAGATTTACTGAATGCTGAAATCTTTTCACCCCAAAGTAAATATTATACAGCTAACGAATTCAATAATGCTTTCAACAAAACAGTTCCAAATTCTATTCCAGATTACTTTAGTTTAATGCACGTAAATAAAAGAAGCTTACAGAAAAATTTTGATACGCTTTGCGAACTTTTATCCATTCTTGATACATTTCCATTTTCTATCATTGGTCTCACAGAGACTTGGTTGCATTCAACGTCACCTCCCATTCTCAATATCGATAACTACAAATTTCTCCACATTGATCGTAAAATTGGTAAGGGGGGCGGTGTCGCTTTCTATATTCATAATGATTTGAATTTCAAATTAAGACATGATATTGAGCTGAAAAATATAAAATCCTTATTCATAGAAATTACTAATGCTAAAAATAAAAATAAAATAATCGGTGTTATTTATAGACCCCCAATCAGTTTAGCTGAAACATTTTTAAATGAATTGGAAGCCAGTCTTGATTCAATTTCGCGTGAAAACAAAGATATTTATATCATGGATGACTTTAACATTGATCTATCATTTCCCTACAATGCAATCGCTCAACATTTTACAAATCTATTATCATCTTTTGGACTTCAACATCTTATAAATAAACCTACTAGAATTACAAACGTATCCAATACAATACTTGATAATATTTTTTCTAACGCACTTGATAATAACAATAATGGAATAATTTACTATGACATTTCAGACCATCTGCCTATTTTTGCAATGTATCCAAACGATAAACGCCAACTCAAGGCTACTGACAAATCATACACTATAATGCGAAGGAAAAAAACCCATCGTAATATTGAGTCATTGAAGGCAGATTTGGCTGAAGAATCTTGGCAAGATATTTATCTTGAACATAATGTTAATGACTCTTATGAAAAATATTTGGACAAACTTCTTTATTATTACGAAAAAAATATGCCATTAATAAAAATTAAATCGAATAAAAAGAAGAGCAAACAACCTTGGATTACCCAAACTATAATCAAATCCATATTTACTAGAAATAGATTATATAAAATATCAATTAAATCGCCTACAACTGAAAATATAAATAAATACAAAAAATACCGCAATAAATTAACATCAGTTATACGCCAAGCTCGAAAATCCTACTTTTCTGATAAAATTGAAAATAATAAAGATAATAATTATACATTATGGAAATCTATAAAAAAAAATTTAGGTAAGAAAAAGGAAACATGTGATAACGTTAATTTCGTAGACAATGGTCAACAAATGCAAGACTCCTTTGATGTTGCTAATGCATTTAATAATTTCTTCAATAATATTGGCCCAAAACTAGCTTCAAAAATAACATCTAATGATGATGACTTTTCTGTATATTTAAACGATGTTCCAGAACATTCTTTATTTTTCAATCCAACAAATATTAACGAGATTTTAGAAATTGTTAGGTCCATGAAACCGACTAAATCCTGTGGGCATGATGGTATAAGTGTCTATCTTTTGAAAAAAATAATTTATTTTATAGCCTCCCCGCTTTCGCATATTTTCAATCGTTCTCTTTCTTGTGGTATTTTCCCCGATCTACTGAAAATTGCAAAAATAATTCCAATATACAAAAAAGATGATCCATGTCTTATCTCAAACTATCGTCCAATTTCTTTATTACCGGGTATCTCTAAAATACTTGAGAGAATAGTTTACAAGCGTTTATATTCTTTTTTGAACAGCAATAATTTACTGATTCCTAATCAATATGGTTTCAGAGATAATCATTCAACGGACCTTGCACTTTTGCAATTATGTGACAAAATTTCTGATTCTTTATCTAAAAAGGAACACACTGTTGGTGTTTTTATGGATTTGTCGAAAGCATTTGATACCATGGATCATCGCATTTTACTTTGTAAATTAATGAAATATGGAGTTAGGGGGTGGTTCTCGCTTGGTTTAAAGATTACTTAAGCAATCGACGCCATTATGTTTGTTTTAAATCTAAATCATCTAATATTTGTACTTTAAAATGTGGAGTACCACAAGGATCTATTTTGGGTCCCTTGTTATTTTTGATTTATATGAATGACATTGTGAATGCATCTAGAATATTAACGTTTGTTTTATTTGCAGATGATACAAATGTATTCTATTCACACAAAGACTTAAATATACTTGTTCCAACACTTAATTTAGAATTGAAGAAATTATCAATGTGGTTTAGAGCTAATAAGCTCTCTTTAAATATAAACAAAACAAATTTTATGTATTTTCAACACATTCAAAGTAAACACAAGTTTCTCAACAACATTTTTATAGATGATATTCCCATCACGGAAAAACAAGAAACCACATTTTTAGGTGTTTTGATTGATTCAAATTTGACTTGGAACAGTCACATTCGCAATATTTGTATGTTGACATCCAGAGGGATAGGAATCTTATATAGATTGAAATATTATATCTCAAAAAAGTCATTATTTATGCTTTACAATTCATTCATCTTATCCCACTTATCTTACTGCAACATTGTTTGGGGGTATAGTAGTAAGTCAAGAATAGAAACTATATTCCGTCTTCAAAAAAAGGCACTTCGCATCTGTACACTTTCACATTACATTGCACACACTAATCCAATATTTCACAACTTAAAGACATTGAAAATTGAGGATATTAACACATACCAAATAGCCATATTTATGTTTAAATTTTCCATAAATACCATTCCAATTCCATTTCGCAATTTTTTTATCTATAACAAAGACATACATACTTATCCAACGCGTCATTCAACAGATATCCACTTAACCAACCCCATAATCTTACTCACTCATAAAACAATTCGCCACCATGGTCCAGATATTTGGAATGCCTTGCCACATAACATCAAACAGTCCGCGTCTCTTTTTTCTTTTAAAGCTTCATTGAAAAAGTTTCTTATTTCTAAGTATTCATAAATGTATCACCTGCACTCACCCACTAGCACTCACTCGCACTTAAAAAAAAAACTTTATCTTGTCTCTCCCCATTAAAAATCTAAACTTTTATACTTTCTCTTTTGTGACATCATTTTATCGAATTCTATTCATAACCTATTATTACGGTTCCCATGTAGCCCTCCCTCATGGCTGCTATTGTTTCAAGCAGTTACCTGCTTATTATAGCTGGCCCCTGCATTTTTACCCACTTTACTATTTTACGTGCTTCATTTATGTATTTTTCAGCCTTATTCATTATTTATATTTTCGATTGTCACACAAAAATGTACTCATTTATGTCATTGTTATTGTATCATTCTATTTTCATTTGTTGATTTATGAATAAAATGCAGAAATTCCTGCAAAAAAAAATATATGTATTTTTTTTATCTTGCTTTGATCTTAATCATAATTAAAGGAAATAATTATTTTAATGATAATGTTAATACTTGATAATTATGATATTAATAATAATTACAATATCAATAACAATGATAACAGTAATAAGAATGATAACATTAATGATCATAATAATCATAATAATAATAATTATAATAATAATAATGATAATTATAAGAATGATGATAACAATGATAAATGATAACGATGATAAATGATAACGATAATAACTTTCTCTGAAATTGCAAGATTCATTTCCATAATTTGTCAAATGATCTGACTTGAAATAAAGTCATTATTTATTGGACCAGTACCACCAGATTGATGAAAAACAATTTAACTGGTATTACTACTTTAATTGCTTCAACTGGAATGCAATTGTTTCAACTGATCTCCAGTTGATTTTTACTGGTTCAGTAAACATATATAACCAGTAAAAATCTACTGGAAACCATTTATTGGACCAGTAACACCAGTTTGATGAAAAACAATTTAACTGGTATTACTACTTTGTTTCAACTGGAATGCAATTGTTGGAACTGGTCTCCAGTTAAAAATCTACTGGCCCAGTAAAAATATACTGGAAACCAGTAAAATTCTACCGGAAACCAGTAAAAATTCTTACTGGTCTTACTGGTTTTTCCTTCTGGGTAGCCAGCAGTGCCATTTTTGTCATCTTTAAATTATTTCCCATGATGTATCTGTACGTAGTCCTAATTCGGGATGGATTGTTCTTTCTCACATTTTCCAGTTTCTTTTCCCGCTTTCCTTCCATTTTCCATTGTTTAATGCTTTTAAAAAGACTTTTAGACCAGGGGCGAGCCCGTGGGGAGGGGGGGGGGGGCGGGTGAGCATGCATCATCGCCCTAGCATTGGCAAGATTAAGAGCGCACATGACGAGTCACATGACGATGATGTCGACTGTGCACAGCTAGCTCCGATCGATCCAGCCTTTTCATCACAGACTGACGGAGTGTCAAACAGGCGGATCGCGAATGGTTCTTACCTATTAATCGCACAGCTCAACAATAGATGCACAGGAACTGGACAGGTAAGAAGTATTAGAATCCCGGGTTGTCAAGATAAAATTAAAGGGCGAAGAGGAGCTGGAGTAGACAGTAGTTTGCTTAAACTAGTAGGAGCCTAGTCACTACTACTACTAGTATATACGTCCTCCGCGCATACTACCGCCTCCGACTACCGGTAGTCCTACCGACCGTATCTCGGTCGTGATCTGGCAGAACTACGGGTACGTGGTATCTCCCTTTTAATTAACCCAGGGTCAGGGAGCTCCCGCCTAGCCTGCGTAGGGGGCGGGAGCCCAGGGGCTTACCTAACCCAGGGGCAGGGAGCGCCGGCCCGCGAAGCGGCCCGGCGCTCAGGGGAGTGTTTCATCAACATTTTCATCCGACAAGTTGTCAGATCTGACATCTTTCTCTGATGTTGATTGGCTGAGAGGTACTGTTACTATGGTAACTGTCGGATGAAATGGGACTTGTCGGATAAAACGTCCGACAAGTCCTTTCATGAAACGCCCCCCAGGAGCTCACCGTGTATTTACCCATACTGATTACTGGCGCTAGTGTAGTTTCGCACCTCCCCATTTAATGGTTTTCAAACATGTACAATCTCACCCTAAATAATTCACAACCTAAAATACTTGCATCTGAGCCTCCAAAGTCCAGTAGAAGCACTCATTCAATGAACAAGGTTATGATTATAACCTTGTTCTCAATTATATCTCCATGTGTGGCAAAATAAGGATGACAATGTTTGGCTTATTTTCTCTTTTTCTTTGGGACAAATGCTTGATTTTTTTACACTGACAGTTTCCGTTACACCTATTCGTCATACAACTTGGCCCTTAAGTAAATTTGATTCTTTAAATTATTTTTTTCTTAATTAAAAATAGAGATAAAAAATGAAAATTTTCTTGCCATATTATTTTCCACCAATAGAGGGCGTACACAAAATATGCCCAAAATTCAAGTTTTTGAGCGCTCTAGTGAATACAAACATTATTCCCAAGTTACTAATGAAAAATAAATTGCAACTGTATGGAAATTAGTACTAATTTTGGTCACAAAAGTGATATTTCAATGATTTTTTAAAGTGTATGCTCTGTACAGCATTGGCATGCCATAGTCCAACCTGTAGATTCCCCACAGGCAGGGTGGTTGCAGTGAACAAGTGAGTAGAAGTTGAATATTTGCCGTTTTGACACTTTTTTTTACAAAGTTTTACACCTATTTCGGAATCACTCGGTCGCTTGAAGCTCAGTGCTGCACATAAGCAGTCGGTACGCGTACAGTACGTACCACCTAGTGAAGTGCAAGAAGAGCGAGTTTTTCTATGGTATCTTCAAAAAGATTTTTTCCCCCTCTTTCAGCTTGCACCAAGTATTACGGTAGTGGTTGTGCAGAGTGGTTGATGTTTGTTGTGTGAAGGTGTGTGTGGGGTGTGCGTGTGTGTGCTTGTTTGAATGAAATAAGAAATGTGAAAAACCCCTACCGTAATACTTGGTGCAAGCTGAAAGAGGGGAAAAAATCTTTTTGAAGATACCATAGAAAAACTCGCTCTTCTTGCACTTCACTAGGTGGTACGTACTGTACGCGTACCGACTGCTTATGTGCAGCGCTGAGCTTGATCAAGCGACCGAGTGATTCCGAAATAGGTCTAAAACTTTGTAAAAAAGTGTCAAAACGGCAAATATTCAACTTCTACTGGACTTTGGAGGCTCAGATGCAAGTATTTTAGGTTGTGAATTATTTAGGGTGAGATTGTACATGTTTGAAAACCATTAAACGGGGAGGTGCGAAACTACACTAGCGCCCCCATACTCACACCAGTCACAGGACAAGGGCAGATTATGGTCAAAATATCTCTAGAGCAAGATAAATTGTGAAAACAGAAATTATGCACTTACCACAATTATATGGATGAAGGTCTATCGAGTGGCTCCCATTGGTTCATATCGTCTCGCGTGCGAAGGAATATCAGTCATATTCACACGACACATTGAAAATATATTGGGCTTTTGCCCACATAAAATATCACGCATAATCTGGTATTTCACATTCTGCTATGACACTTACCGAATCATTTAGATCCTTCTGTGACTTCTCCTTGAAGTTTCTTTTAAAAAATATGTATATTTTCTTGATCTTTAGTGAAGATTTCACGGAGATAAAAATTGGTTGGCGTGGATATCAATTTTCTCCTAAAGAGGGCGCGCGATTTATATTCATATCAAAGACACGACAAGGGAAAGACTAGGCACCTGGGCCCTGGCTACACTATTTTACACGCAAATCCACGCAAGGCATTACGCGAAGTCCGTGAAGTGTCCAATCTTTTCATTGTATAGACTTTGGTATACCGTATTATTGACGTTCGTGTGTGTGTGTGTGTGTTAAAGCTTGTACTGCTGGTTTCGTTCCAGGCATGTGTATTTTTTTCAATTTAATTTTATTAGTCATCGTTTTAAATTAATTGAAAAAAAAGTGTTATCATCGCCAATAGTAATCTTGAATTATATTTTTTAAGGTATTTCATTTATTGGTAAGAGTTCCATATGCACCCCCCACTAAAATTGAAAATAAAAATATGGAGAAGGTTCAGAATGATATATCTAGCCCTAATATCGAACATATATGATGGGGAAGTGGAAATTCATACCGAAATATGGCTTTATTCCGTCAAATTTCGAGCGAGATCTTGTGCATGTAATTGTCCGTAGACATCGGTTTATTATTTTAGTCAGTAAAGGGTCTGCGAGTCAAGACTAGTCAAACTATCGGCTGATAATCGTAAAAATACCCTTTCCGGTATCAGCGCTTCTCGTTAGCATAGTGGGAAAGGTCTTGACTGCAGATCAAACGAGGTGAGTTCGAGTCCCAACTAAGGTAAGCAACAGTAAAAAAATGATAGAAAAATCTGAAGTGAACGAACCGGAAGTCTCAACAATCTTTTGTTATTTTTGGTGGGGGTGCATATGGAACTCTTTCCCATTTATTGGTGCCCATAATTAGTAAATTAATCATAAGAATTGCACATTCAAAGAATATAGACACAGTTATAAAATTACCGAGGAGCTGAATCAAGGTTGTGAAATTTATTAGCGCCACCAACGGGCTTCCTTGTATTTCCGTAGAAGAGACAAACGAAGTCACTTGCTAGCAAAATTTGCTCTTTTTATAATGAAATCATTTCAAAATCATATGTATAATTTTTTATGTATTGCTACTTACCGGAAAGAGCCCCGGTGCGTAGCGAGAAGGAGTTTCGGCAAATATTACTTCAGCAATGAAGCGATGTTTGCCGACTACTTCAAATCCAGGGTCAAACACGGTCCCTTGTACGAGGTTAGTATATATACTAACCTCGTATTAGTGTGAGTGATCGAGTGGTAGAATCCTGACATCGAGGCACAGACTGGAACCTCAAAAAACCGAAGAGTTCTCTCCTACCCCAGTCTCGATCGGCCATTTTGTTGTGATTCATATTATAACAAAAATGGCTGATCGAGACTGGGGTAGAAGGAGATAAATTTTCGTTTTTTGAGGTTCCAGTCTGTGCCTCGATGTCAGGATTCTACCACTCGATAGACCTTCATCCATATAATTGTGATAAGTGCATAATTTCTGTTTTCACAATTTATCTTGCTAGATATTTTGACCATAGGCATAATCTGCCCATGTCCTGTGAGTATGGGTAAAAACACGGTCAGCTCCTGGGCGCCGGCCCGCTGCTCCCTGGGTTAGGGCTTACCGTGTATTTGACCATAGCCATGGGACTAGGGTAATTTAGGGTTTAAATATCTATAAAAATGAATTGTGAAAACAGAAATTATGCACTTACCACGATTATATGGATGAAGGTCTAACGTGTGGCAGTATCCTGACATCGAGGCACAGACTGGAGTGGAACCTCAAAAAAACGAAAAGTTCTGTCGCGGTAGCTCTCCTTTCAAAATTCAAAACACAATGGCCGATCGCGAGACCGAGCGCTATAGCACTAGCGCATATAGACTTGGTCAAATTCGCGCATGCGCCCTACACCCTCGGTACCGGTCTCGATCCCGATCGGCCATTTTGCTATGAATTCTGAAAGAAGGAGAGCTACCGCTACAGAACTTTTAGTTTTTTTGAGGTTCCAGTCTGTGCCTCTATGTCAGGATACTGCCACACGTTAGACCTTCATCCATATAATCGTGGTAAGTGCATAATTTCTGTTTTCACAATTCATTTTTATAGATATTTAACCCTCATTCTCCCGGGGTATTCTGATTCTTGTCATTCCCGGGGGGGGGGGGGGGGGGGCATTATGGCCCCCCCTTAAGATCTCAGCCGTGGATTGCGCGATCACAACGAAAATTTGCATGATGGTAGAGAATGACGTAATCTACGCAGTTGCATTGGTAAATTTCACTGAATTCATATATTTTTATTTTATATGAATTAATTATGCTAATTTATTCATGAAATCATACTTTTTGCTCTGATTCACTAAATAAAGCTCCTAGAATGCTATTTTTTGGTGAAAATATTCTTTATAGCATTCCTAACAATTGTGAATGAAAAAAATTCTGGTACCAAGACCGATTTCTTATGTATTTTATTGTTTTTTAAATTTCTTATGTATTTCTTTGTTTTTTTACTTTTTGTTTTTTATTGTTTTTTCAATGGAAATCGTTCCAGACTTAATTCTAATCATAAACAAGGCAAAATTAATTAAGTTTGATCATTAAAAGTAGAAATAATGATACATTTATGAATTTTGGCCAAATACACAATTTGCATTGGATTTGTACATGAAATCACGTTTATGAGCAATTTTGGGTCTGACATGCACTTACATAATGTTGCGTAATGTCGTAACCGCGTACCCGGGCGTCACAAATTTGGTCTCAAAATTTGCGCGAGACTTGAAAGTAAAAAGTCAGTGAGCGGCGAGGTCAAAAATTTTGCGCAGCAGATATATCGCAAAAATTGTCGAGGGGGGGGGGCCATTATGGCCCCGGGAGAATTAGGGTTAAACCATAACTTACCCTAGTCCCGTGACTATGGTCCAATACACGGTAAGCCCCTGGCCTTGGCTCCCTTTTAATATGCGATTCCGAGATATTCGAGCTTAATAATTCAAAATTGCTTTTTTAGCTTTCTTTGAAAAAAATGGAGAATGATGTATCAGACTTTTTTGTTTCCTTTGTCCTGTGGAACATATATAAGGAATTGGGACCCCCCAAAAATTGATTTCCTCATTAAATCTTGTAATTTTCTTCAATTTTTAAAACTTACGAGCTTTTCTGATTAAATCGACGACTACACTCCTAGCTTTTGATCTGGCAAAACTACGTATGTCCTGCGCATCGCAAAGTTTATCAGGCAAAACTATGTATGTCCTGCGCATTGCAAAGTTTTATTTTTATAAGGCAAAACTAGGTATGTCCTCGCGCATTGCAATGTTTTATCGGGCAAAACTACGTACAATGGATCGTATTACCAGGGAGTCCCTGGTATTAGCAAACACTTTTGAATTCAATATCAAACAAAATATTCTAATAAAATTCATCAAACTTTCACCAAAAATACACAAATACCCACAAAATATAAACATGTACAAAAAGTTGCAAAAATTGCCAAATTCGTTTGTCTTTTTTTTTACAATGTCAGCTTCCAACCGCACCCCCTACGCATATGAAATGATTTGGTCACTTGAAAATGATATTGTATTACCACATGCTTGGTTTCTTCGGAAAAATTGAGACTGAAACAACAAAATCAGTGATTCAGTCTAGTATCAGTAGATTCTAGATAGATCTACCATGTTATAGATCTACATGTAGATCTAGCAGTAAAATCTTAGCTAAGACGGTTCTCTAAGTATCATGTCGTTTTTGTCTCACCTGCATAGCAGAGTGAGACTATAGGCGCCGCTTTTCCGGCGGCGGCGGCGGCGTCAACACCAAATCTTAACCTGAGGTTAAGTTTTTGAAATGACAGCATAACTTAATATGTATATGGACCTAGTTCATGAAACTTGGCCATAAGGTTAATCAAGTATTACTGAACATCCTGCATGAGTTTCACGTCACATGACCAAGGTCAATGGTCATTTAGGGTCAATGAACTTAGACCATGTTGGGGGAATCAACATCAAAATCTTAACCTAAGGTTAAGTTTTTGAAATGTCATCATAACTTAGAAAATATATGGACCTAGTTCATGAAACTTATACATAAGGTTAATCAAGTATCACTGAACATCCTGCATGAGTTTCACGTCACATGACCAAGGTCAATGGTCATTTAGGGTCAATGAACTTTGGCCGAATTGGGGGTATCTGTAGATTTA
The DNA here is from genome assembly GCF_037042905.1 of Lytechinus pictus. Lineage (NCBI taxonomy): Eukaryota > Metazoa > Echinodermata > Echinoidea > Temnopleuroida > Toxopneustidae > Lytechinus > Lytechinus pictus. The sequence goes on along the minus strand of NC_087253.1, from coordinate 16,423,242 downwards.
CCATCATAACTTTAAAAGTTTATGGATCTGATTCATGAAACTTGGACATAATAGTAATCAAGTATTACTGAACATCCTGTGCAAGTTTCAGGTCACATGATCAAGGTCAAAGGTCATTTAGGGTCAATGAACTTTGGTCAAATTGGGGTATTTGTTGAATTACCGCCATAAATTTGAAAGTGTGTTGGTCTAGTTCATAAAACTTGGACATAAGAGTAATCAAGTATCACTGAACATCCTTTGCGCATTTTAGGTCACATGACCAAGGTCAAAGGTCAATGAACTTTGGCTTAATGGGGGTATCTGTTGAATTACCATCATAACTTGGAAAGTTGATGGATCTTTCTCTTGAAACTTGGACATAAGAGTAATCAAGTATCACTGAACATCCTGTACGAGTTTCAGGTCACATGATCAAGGTCAAAGGTCATGTAAGGTCAATGAACTTTGGCCACGTTGGGGGTATTTGTTGAATTACCATCATATCTCTATAAGTGTATGGGTCTAGTTCATAAAACGTAGAAATAAGAGTAACCAAGTATCACTGAACATCTTGTGCGAGTTATAGTAGTTTTCAAAATCAGCACTGCTGCTATATTGAATCGCGTGATGCAGGTGAGACGGCCAGAGGCATTCATCTTGTTTTTATAAAGACTTTGTGTAAAGTTAAGTTAACTTAATGTCTTAGATCGCTTATTCTAAAAGTTAATTGTTAACGTACATGTACTGTGTCAGGTCAGTTGTTCTAGTCAGACTTAAATAGTCTTGACGCTAACTAATTTTTAGCAGAAGTTTCCCTTTGGAAGATATGGCACAATGACGACTAATTCTACTTACAGTGTAGATCTAGAGCCTAGATTACTCAAAAGTAAGATAAAAATTCATATGCATACATGTAGATCTATAGGAAAATAGTTACTTACTCTAGGCTCTAGGCCTACCTTAAAGTTTGGAGATGATGATCGGACGGTGTTAGACCTCTAACGAATGATCTAATGTAGATCTAGTCTTTGATAAAATCTCATGTTTATCATCTGAACAATGAAGTATACTAGAAAGTCTAGCTTACCTTGTTTCAGTTGGGAAATTTTGATTTTCTCTAAAGCTAATTTCAAAATCCGTTTCCCTCTCCAGCCTCTCGAATTTGAAGCCATGGCACCACAGTGACTGTGAGAAGTTTAAATGGCGGTTCCTTATTGCGCTAAGCAACATAAGCTAACTGCGTGTGATGCGGTTCTCCCGACCGTTACAATGCAGAAATGTGGGAGATACGTAGTTTTGCCTGATTAATCAACTTCTACTTTCGAAGATATTGTTCTAATAAAACTATGTAAGTAGACTTACGTAGTTTTGCCTTTTCATTTTCGTCAAAAATTGAAAAACTACTTTTGTAAGTCGACTTACGTAGTTCTGCCTTTTAAATCTTCTGATTTTTGAGACAATTTTACAAAAACTGGTTTTTTAATCTAAAAAAATGGTTAGAGTTAGAACTTGAAATTTTGCCAGATGAAAGAGCACATTCAAAACTATAAGAAACTCCAAGAAACAGAAAAACACCAAAAAATGACTTACGGTACACGGTTTTGCCAGATCACGGCCGATCTGACTCTCCAAAGACAAAGTCCAAGTGAATTAACGTTAGTTCCTTGGCCAGCCAAACGATAAACGTACTAACATTATGGGTTATAGGCTGTGTGCACACACCAATAGACCATAACCCTTAATAAGCCCTGTGCTTTCATCCATGCCTAGGCAGTTGGGTGCACAACTAGCCCCTAGTATAAAGGTACAAGATGAAGAATTGCTGAGTTGTGCACCCAACTGCCGGCTGCCCAGGCATAAATGAATGCCCAGGCATGACAGGGGTTTGGGTCTATTGTGTGCACACAGCCAGTCTAAGTCTAACCCATATGCTCAAGGTCGTTGTAGGTATGTTACAAAAAAAATAAATTTGAGAAATGAGGTGTTTGCTTCATAGCATCATTTAGTCTAGACAGGAATAACCGTCGTTTCTGGGTTTTTTTTTCTTCACAACTTCTGACATTTTACTATCCAATGCAGTTCAGCGGAACAACCAAAATACAGAGACTGAAGCTTTTGGTCTACGTTTAGTCTAGACTTAGAGCTCATCAAGACCTTTCGTTTAATACCTCATTCATTTCAATAGCCCCAGTAACAAGAAAGTTATGGCAGTTTTAAGTTCGTACAAATCGCTCTTCAATTCTTATGTAGATCTATTCCTTTGTTTTTGAGAACAAAAGTTGTGACCTTTATTGGGAACAAGGTGCAGTAATACTATAGAAAACAACAATGCGCATACATTGTCTACTTTGTCAAACTTCGTTCTTTGTATTGTTACTCCTCCGGTGATTTCTCCCACTCAACCTTGTTCATTGAATAAGTTCTCCCACTCACACTAGTGCGAGGTTTGTATTACATGTTGTATACTAACCAAGAACCGCGTTTGGCAGTGGATTTCTAACTAGTGGGTCGCGCATAATGTCAAATTTCATCCAATTTTAGACAACTAAGTAGATTCTACATTAGGACTTAGTATCATGGAGGTAACGTGAATGTAAAGAACAAAAAAAAAACTAAGAGTAAGAAACCAAATTTTCCACTGACTTCTATCCTGTCCATTGGCTTTTTTAGGGGAATACTTTTGCAATGCAACTTGATTGTCATGATTGTCCACTGTTAGAACAAGACATCTGCTATGTCATGATTGTCCACTGTTAGAACAAGACATCTGCTACATACGGTAGAATGAAACAGGCATTGCTACACCCTCTTTAGAGTTGCGTTGTATTCTAAAGGTAAGTTTTTTTAGGCAATCAACGATCGCATCCATCAAATCTTGATTCAAAGTTCATGTCCATATAAAAAAGGAAAAAAAGTCAGCATCCAGTATTTTCAAGTGCAAAAAAGTAGATTGAAAATGGTGAGATTATTGTATCCCCCGAACAGAGTTCGGAGGATTTGGTCTCGTCGCGCCGCCGCAGAGATTTTCTTGTGAGCGCTCTATCAGCTGCATTTCTTTTCCGATCATCTTCAAATTTGGCATGAAGATAGAGTATGGTAAAGCAAAGCCGCCTATCGATTTTGGTGTCGGCAGAGACATCGTTGCCATGGTAACAAGTTTTTGTGGAAATAACAGAGATGTCCTTGTGAGCGCTCTACCAGCTGCATTACTTCTCCGATCATCTTCAAATGTGGCATGAAGGTCCATTATGGTAAATAAAAAGCTGCCTATTGATTTTGTTGTTGGCGGAGACATCGTTGCCATGGTAACAAGAGTTTTTGTGGAAATAGAGATTTCCTTGTGAGTGCTCTACTGGCTGCATTTCTTCTTCAATTATCTTCAAATTTGTCATGAAGGTCCGTTATGGTAAAGTAAAGCAAAGTCGCCTAATGATTTTGGAGTGGGTGGAGACATGGTTGCCTTGGTAACCATATTTTTGTGGAAAATTTGGTAAAACCTGTAACATCTGCTTTTTTCCAGTTTGTCTTAACATTTAGCACACAGAAGCAATATTAGAAGGTGAAGCGAAGATGCCTATCATTTTTGGTGGGGGGTCTTAGGGTTAGGTTTACATAATATATCCAGCTTACTCTATATTTGTATTCCCCAACAGGTGATACTGGATAATACTTTAGGTTCTGCAGAGTCACGCTGCTACTGTACGTCACATTATTGTCATCAAATTTGGTACCCACAGGTAAAATGTGGGGAGGGTCATTGTCGCCATGATAATTGTATTTATTTGTCAAATTTCTGTGTAAGCTCTATACAGGTGTATATCGCAATGACGGATGACGCGGTGGGTTCGGGGGATACATGTGCTCGACCACGCGACCCGCCGAGCATCTCTAGTTTCAGGTTGTTGAGAGAGTATACCATATGTGTGCAAGATAAGTCAATTAAAAAGCCAGGATTCCCCATCTCAACTTTATGCATAACCGTGACAGAGATGCCAAGTTCCAAGACCAGCTATGCTCGAGATTGTCCATGGCTCAACAAGAGATCACAGGCATTGTACAGAGATAAGCTGTGATACCTGTAGGTGTGATAAAGATTTGGGGAGATTAGCAGGATTTCCAACGGTGGGAGTCTCATGCCAAAAGCCCAGGACTTGGCATGTCTGTCATAACGAAAGGCATCAATCGACTGTCTCCTTTCTTTTTCTTGCAGCAGGCTATGTCAGACTCCATCATGGAGACCATACCCGAAGAATCCTCTACGTTGATCACGTCTTCGGAATATGAGATGGAAGAGGAGCCTAAAGCGAGGTCAAGGGTCATCTCTGTGGAACCTGTTGTGTTTCTGAGTCTAGCCGTCCAAGGTGTGCTGGTCAACCTTCGCACCCAGTATGTTGAGGCTCGTCTGGCTGCTGATTATAACTACACGCTACCTGAGGCAGGAAACTGCTCCTTAGCGAATAAGTCAGGTAAAGTGAAATGTGACCATCCACACCAAAAGCAGGGAAGTTTCTCTGTAGATATTAAAGCAATAGTTTGGTCTTTAAAAATAAAAATTTATGAAATGTCATGAAATCTTCGCTTAAAGATGATAATTCTGATGATCACTAACACAGAAAGGCATGAACAGTATTGATATTGCTGGAAAAAACCTGACATTAGATGGTATTCCATACTTATTTTGCTTATATTTCTCAGCAATTACATGTACACATTTTCCAGAGCCATTTGGCACATATTTTTCATTCATACATACAAACACTTTGGCACTATTGTAATTTCATTGGATTCTGTTTGAACTCATTTTGAGATCATTACAACAACTGCCTTTTATCTTTAAAAGGACAAGTCCACTCTATATTAACAAAATGTTGATTTGAAAAAATGAGAAAAATCCAACAAGAATAACACTGAAAATTTCATCAAAATCGGATGTAGGCCTACATGTACATGTAAAATAAGAAAGTTATGACATTTTTGAGTTTCGCTTAATTTCACAAAACAGTTTTATTCCCATCCTAGTCAGTGTGCCCGGGGGGGCCACTTCCATTGACGAGTGGATACCACATGACGAAAACCCTCCATTTGAGAACACTATACCCCAGTTTCTTTTTCACCAATTCTCTTCTCCAAGTACTATAAGCCCGAACTCCCAAGCAAGCAATTTAAGTATCAAAACACCTGTTTCTTGACCTCGGTCCGAAGATAACACGACAGCCCAGCACATACAGTCACAGCAGGGGGCCACACACGATGGATTGCAACGTGTCTAAGAGCCTGCTATGGAGTTCCGTGTATACACGCGGTGAAGTGCAACTTTTTTCTTCCTTTCTTCCTTCCTTCCTTCCTTTCTTTCTTTCTTTCCTTCTTTCTTTCTGTCTGGCTGTTTTTTTTACGTTAGGACTGTATCAATGCGCGAGTGATAGGCATGCATCCCATATTTTCTTGCTGGACGGACAGAAACTATGGGATGCGTCGCAGCGCTGAGGGCGGTCCCTGCATGCAAAGCATACCGTAATTTTTATTCGCTTATTTTCCTTATTTCGAGGTCGATTTTCTTCGTTCGAAATTGAAAAAGGACTAATATTGGATGTCTGAATACAATATGCCTTTGGAAACGTGATTAAATATCGAATACAATAATTTCATTCCGAAGGTCCTTCTACAGGCAGAGAAGTCTTACGTAATAGCACAGCTGTTGTTTATCATTTCGTCCTTGGCTTTACTGGCCTGTGGAGGTGAAATTGAGACAACGGGGATTACCTGGCCAAGATGGGTTTATCGGGGCTTGGAAATGTTCAAATGAAAAATGAGAGTTTCAAATGAAAAATGGGGTCTAAAACCGCAGTTGCGATCCGAACTGCGGTGACGCCTCAAATGGGGTATTTTCGTAATGATGCGCGACCATGAGGTCTCGAAGAGCACCCTAAACACGTATTTTCCATATTCTGAAAATGTACCCCTTAACAAGTATTGGCGTGTGAAACCCTACCCTTAACAAGTATTGGAAACAAAACGATACTCTTCTTGGCAAGTATTCCCTGAATAGAACTCCTAAACAATTACAGCGATATTTCAATTGTTATGTCACGGACGACATCAGTCGTCGGTTTTACCTTTACCTACATCGTTGGGTTTAGTACAGCCCCACCTTTCCACACCTCGATCGTGCAAATCGTACTCTAAACACTCTTGGGGCAAAAAATACATCCCATTTTATATAAAACATTTTAGTCTTAATTTTTTATACCCTCGCAAATTTTGACCCTAAACACGTAGCTTTCCTAGCAAAAATAGATACCCTTTTTCATTATTTTAGTGTTTTTGACACCCTTATTACGTTACGTACATAACGTGCCCTATCTTGAAAAAGACATCCTTTTTACATGTTTTTTTGGTCGCATATGGTATCCACTTGTAAATGTAAGTGGCCCCCCGGGTCGGTATGCAAATGAGGGTACTGAAGACATCACTCACTCACTATTTCTTTTGTACGATATATGAAATATTCCAATATTCTCCCCATTGTCCTGTGAAAAAAAGTTTTATTCCTCCCTGGACATGTGGTATTACCATTGTTTTAACATTTATGGTTCAATCAATTAAGTTGGTTCGTATTGTCAAATATGTAAAAATTGAAATATTGTATAATTCAAACAATAAAATACAAAAGAAATAGTGAGTGAGGGAATTTGCATGTCACTGAGTTGTGCATATAACTGTTTTGTGAAAAATAAGTGAAACTTTAAATTGTCGTAACTTTCTTATTTTATATATGATTTTGATTAAATTTTCAACGTTATGCTTGTCTGATTTTTCTCTATTTTTCTGGGGTGGACTTGACCTTTCATAGGCTATACCCATTTTGTATAATATCTTGGTCTAACAGCATTTAGTCTTTTATGATTAGATGAACTGTATATGAACCAACTTTTATTTGAGAAATGGCAAAATAATAGGCAGACAAAGTGGAAATTAGACCATCTGGGTCCTATGTTACAAAGAAATGCAATTGATCAGATCGATCACAACTATGGATGGCCAGCAACATCAAAATCAAAAATGTATGTTCGTTCGAAATATTTTCATGTATATACAGGTACATCTTTTCATGGAAATATTTTTTCATGTATGCATATATGCATACATTCATAATTTTCTTATAAATTCAGTGTGATTCTCTTTGTTTACTAAAGGACATTTCATGAAGAAAAAATTATGGTATGGATGGATTTCCATAGAGTAACTCTTTGTAAGACGGGGCCCTGGTATTAGACTAAATAAGTTGTAAATCAAAAGAATTAGACCACCTGCTAGTGCACCAAGTGAATACAAATTGATTATACACTACTTCAATATGGTTAAAAAGTCATCAAAGATGTTTGCATGTGGTAAATACCTATTTTTCTCTGCATTTTTTTAATGAAATTTTATTTTTACAGCTGATGCTACAGGTAAAGAGATAGAGTCTGAGACTTCATTATGGGTCATGTACATGAAATCGGCATCTGTCTTCATCCCTATCTTCACTGGAACGATCCTGATCGCTGCATCTGACATCGTCGGCCGGAAACCCATCCTGATAATCAACGCCTTTGGCCATCTCCTCGCCTCGACCATCTTCCTGCTCGTTGCCTGGCTGCATCTCCCGCTCATCGTCACCGTGGCGGCAGAATGTATCCTAGGACTCGGCGGTGACTCTATCGTCTGCGTAAACGTTTCGTTCGCGTACATCGCCGATGTGACCACCGGGAAGTCGCGGGTCACCAAATACACAATCCTCTCATTCATGATTTACATCGGATTCGGTGGGAGTCAAATGCTGGTTGATCTCATCTTACAGAACACGGGGAACTACAACCTCACGTTTGGATGTGCGTGGGTATTCGCATTCCTTTACGTCCTTAACGTCTCAATCCCGGGCATTTTACTTGAAACTGTTGAAAAAAACACAAAGTTTAAGGTAGTTTCTACAGTAAAGGGCCTCCTAAAACGTTTTGTCCGTCTGGTATCGGTATCAGAGAACAAGAGACAGTCAAGATTAATGCTTCTAATTTTCATGTACATGGTTTTCACTCTAATCAACGAGGCTATCTATGCTGTTATAACCATCTATGGGATTGGTCAACCGTTTTGTTGGTCACCCACTATGGTTGGGATCTACAATGTTATTGTGAATGCATGTCCTGCTTTTGGTAAGTCTGTCGGCTGAAATTGATGTTTTCTATCCCCAATTTTTTTTAATCATCATAATAAATAATAATAATAATCGGCATTTACATAGCGCCATCTATCTAGAAATATTCTATTCCGAGGCGCTTGTTTATTATTATTACCCCCGCTTTAGCTCGAGCTGCCTTTCAGCGCTCAGTGCATTCAAGGAATTAATCCTACCGGGTACCCATTCACCTCACCTGGTTTGAGTGCAGCACAATGTGGATAAATTTATTGCGGAAGGAAATTACGCCATCATCACCACCACCACCACCACGATCACCACAATTATCATTAATGGCATTATCATCCCCATCACTGCAAGCACCACAACCATCATCACCGGCACGAGCTGCATCATCATCACCATCATCTTCATCATCATCACCATCATTATCATCATCATTATCATCATCACCATTGTCCTCATCATCACCATCATCAACACCATCATCTTTATCATCTCACCTTACCATTGGTCGATGGCCAAATTTTTTGTTAAAACATTTAACACATTTGAAGGAACGATGCAACAAATACTACTTTCTACAGTTCTGAATCTTCATATGAACACTAAGTAAACATTTATGGCATCAGTCTTCCTCCCCATAGTAATAAAAGCTGATCATAGTTATAAAAACATTTTATAGAGAAAAGGATAAGTAACATTTTTACACAATTTTGTTACGAATTCTAACTTGTGGCTTGTATTGCATGGATATGTATTCTGATAGTTATTTTGAACCTCAATTATAGAATAATGCAAACCACTATTTCCATAATCATGTTGTCAGTTGTGCAGTGGCCTTGAAGCTATTGGGGTCCATCTCACAAAGAGTTGCGATAGATAAAGTTGAAATTAGTTCGATCTCCGATTGTGTAGATAGGAAATTCAGGGCCCCGTCTTACAAAGAGTTACCATTGATCCAATCAATCGTGACCCTATGGAAATCCATCAGTGTCATAATTTTTCTACAGGAAATTTACAAAATGTCCTTTGTAAACAAAGGAGATCACACCAAATTGTCAAGAAATCAATGAATTTATGGATATACATTCATATCTAGATTAAAAATAAATAAACATGCACTTTATATGTTGACTTTGCTAGCTTTCCATAGTTGCGATTGATTGGATGAATCGCAACTCTTTGTAAGATGGGGCCCTGATTAATAACAATTTGAGTTTTATTTTACTATAATGTAACTTTTTGCAAGATGGTCCTGTGTCTTTTTGATGTGATTATCCAGCAATAACATATCTTTTTTTCCTTTGTTTATTGCAGTTGCCATGGTAGTTATCAAGCCGTTACTGTTCTGCATGTCTGGCTACATCATAATGCAGGTCGGCTTTCTCTCTGGTATTGCTATACTTATTGTTTCAGCCATCGCAAAGACCTCCAATATTCTAGTTTATGCGGGTAAGGTTATTATATTGTCAGGGAAGCCTGTTCAGTTTATAGGGAACTGCTTTTCCGTTGGGCCGTCTCCTGGCGGCTATTGCTTTTCAAGCAGTTTTCAGCTTATAATAGCTGTATTTTAAACCAATTTACTATTTTACATGTTTGATATATAATATTACTATGTCAGTAATATTTATCTCTTCACATTCAAAACATATTCATTTATATCATTGTTATAATATACATGAAAATGTTAATTTATTATTGATTTATGAATAAAAATCAGAAAATCCTGCCCCAAAATAACATGATATGTTATCATTACCCTTCTTTAATTTAAATTCTGAGCACAAGAAGGCAGAAGGTCCTGTTTTTTTTATTTGGGGGATCAAATCCCTGGAAAGCTAAGCTCAATTTGTGTGTTCTTATTACATATGTTCTGCCCCTAGATGGACCGAAATCCTCACCTGTGGCCTCGAGTGAGAATTAACAATTTGAAAAATATTAAAACTGAATGTTGAATCTGACGCGTAGGGAATGATGAGGATTAATCGGTAGAACTTCAAGTGTTACCCCAGGAATACTATGTACCTCTATATCAAACAATAATATGCAACATTTATATACTATTACCCCGGCTTTAGCATGGCTACTCTGATCACGTGCTCGAGCATTCAAGGAATTCCTTTCTACCGGTTACCCCTGGGTGGAGAGTGGCAAAAGGATATAAACGCCTTGCCAAAGGATGTGAGTGATGTGGTGGGTTTTGAACCCCGGGTCTTGTGGTTCAAAGTCCAGAGACTTATCCACTGAGCCACAACGCCTCTCTAAAGCTTTTATGTTATTCTTTACTTTAATATAGCTGTAGCTGTTGGTTCGCTGAGGACGATTCCTGATTCACTCACAGATTTCTTCCTGTCCAAGATGGTCTCCAAACATGAGCAAGGTGAGAGGTTCCAGATCAACTACATAGGCACGGAGTAAAAAAAAGTCCTTACTTTCAAAAGGAAGGGGGGTCACACTTGGATAAAAAGAGCATATTTACATTACAATTTTGTATTATGGCTCTCTAAAGGGGGGGGGGGGGGCACGGGCTGGATGTGCCCCCCCCCCCCCTAGATCTGCCACTGATTTGTCACCAGGGGAGGAAATAACTTTTATTTTTAGGGATGACCGTTTTTTTCCACATTGGGGTGATTGCAGAATTTGTGGGCTATTTTAAAAGGGCTAGTTTTTAGGGGCAACAAGGAATTATGGAGTAAATAAATATATTATCCTGCCATAGTTTGAATATTGATTTTCTAAATAATCTAGGGCGACTCTAGAAAGAATGGTCTTCTTAAAGCATGAATTTGGGGGAATTTTAAGGGCTATATGGGCTGTCATGAGGACAAAAGAAGCTTTCACCCATATGCATTTCCTTTGCCCTTTGTCACCTTTTGAATAAGGTAATGACTTCCATTTTCCTCTAAAATGTTCCGTCAGTAATATCTTAGCGGTACATGTAACTCTGCCTTTAGAAGCTGGATCTGTATGACAGTTGTTGCAAGGCACATGATGATACTCATCAAAACAAACCTGATCTACAATAGACAAAGTTTATTCATCCCTTCAATAAGCTCTTGTCCCTTTTGCATCTGTATTTATTTTTCATGACAGGGACTGCCTTTGCTCTGCTCTCCATCACATCATCAATTGGTAAAGTGCTGTCACCGATCCTGCTGAATGCTGTCTACGCCAAGGCAGTTCTCCTTGACTTCCCTCAACTCACGTTCTACCTCGCAGCAGCCATATACCTCATACCCATAGTCTTAACAGCGTAAGTACCATTAGGTGATTTCAATGAGCAAGTTTGTAAATACCATCCAACATGTAGCATGCGCAATTAAAGATCATTTGTACCAAAATCTAAAACCCACAGACATGAATTATTGGAGGATTTCCTGAAAAAGCAACACTCAATGTGCAGTTAGATGTCATTTGTACCAAAATCTAGAACCCACTGACATGAACTCTTGGATGATGACCTGATATAGTGATGCTTAGTAAGACAATTCAGAGATACTTTTTGAGCACAATTTGCAGTTAAAGGTCATTTGTACCAAAATCTAGAACCCACCGACATGAACTCCTAAAGAATTGCCTAACATAGCATCGGGCAGTAAGCCAATTGAGAGATACATTTGGAATCTGAGCATGTGGAGATAAAGGTCATTTGTACCAAAATCTAAAACCCACTGTCCTGAATTATTAGAGGATCGCCTGATGTAGCAACGCTCAAGCCAATTCAGAGATACAATCTGAACATGTGCAGAGGAAGGTCATTTGTACCAAAATCTGAAAACCACTGACATGAAATGCGTAGAAGACTCTCTGTCATAGCCACATTCAATTCATACAAGTCATTTTGCATAAAATTGTGTATCCACGAATTATGTATCAGTTATTTGTGCATTATTTGATCAAAAACTGGTTGGCATTATAAGTTTGTAGAAGAAGCATACGAAGAGGCCACATTTGAGTTTTATAATGGTATTACAGGCATAGCCAACATGACACGTATCTGAGCGAGTGCATGAAAATCCTTACAAACTCTTATCTTCAAAAGAACACATAATTGAATTTGGTTCAGGGAATAATTTTCCCGGTATTGCATTGCAATTTGCTCCCGCTTTTTTTCAAAAACTGCTCCACAAAAAGTTGTGTTTGTAGCAGATTTTTAGATAGGACTGTCCAGAATTTGGTTGAGAGCTTTTCTCTTATGACCCAAAGTGTTAATAAAATTGAGTAAGCAAACTTATTCCTTGTAATTTTTACTTGCCACAGGTAAAGTGATGCGTCCCCAAATTGCTATTCATTTTCAAGTTGATTTTATGGGCATTCCCACAATTAGGAATTTACATTTAAATGTATAATAGACCGTACATGATAGTGATTGGAGTACTTTTTTCAATGTTATTTTCTACAGAATTTTACAGTTTCTCAGTCATCCCTATGATAGGAAAAATGTGCAGATACAAGGAGAGACAGAAGAACAGAAAGCACTGGTGGAAGATTAACAGATGGATGATATTAAAAGGTTGAGTAAAAAGGCTGATTAACTGAAATTTGGTTTACTTTATGAAATATGAACTAAGTTCAACGATTGACAGAATGTGCAAATATATTAAGGAGAGACAGAAAAACAGAAAGCACTCAAAGGAAGATTAACAGATGGATGGTCATTTGGTAAAGGTTGCATAAAAAGGTTAATAGTTACTGAAATTAGGTTTACTTTATGAAATATGAACTACAATGCTTTCACTTATAGAAGCGGAGCTGAAGATCTTGTTTTAAAAGGCGCGTTGATTGCTTTGGATTGTAAGTTCATTGATTGACAGAATGTGCAAATATATTAAGGAGAGACAGAAAAACAGAAAGCACAGGTGGAAGATTATTCAGATGGATGGTCATTTTGTAAAGGCTGAGTTAAATGTGCTGATTAAATTTGGTTTACTTTATGAAATATGAGCTGAACGCTATGAAAGACAGAATCGGCAGATACAAGGAGAGACAGAAATAAAGCTCTCAAAGGAAGATTAACAATTTGGTAAAGATTAAGTAAAATAGACTGATTATTACGGATTTGGTTTATTTTAGGGCAATTCCATGAAATATGTACATCCGACCCCCTAAATGTGGGACCTTCATGAAATTTTCTGTCTCTGATTTCTGGTTCCTATGAAAGTCTAATGTTCCCAAAGGACTATGACTTGGTAAATTTATAAAGTGAAGTAAAACTTGAGAAAAGTGGGAGTCGGATGTATAAAAAAATTTGATCATTTTATGGAATTGCCCTTTATGAGATGTGAGCTGAGGCCTATGATGACAGAATGTGCAAATATAAGGAGGGACAGGAGAGGAGAAAGTACTATTGGAAGATTAACAGATGGATTATCATGAGGTGCATGTAGAACTAGATTAAAATCAGATTATTGCTGATGTGGTTATTTTATGTAATATGAGCTGAGCCCTATGGTGGAAAGAATGTGCAATGCATATGTATTTGAGTCGGATAGGAGATTTGGTTAACTGACACAGCTTGCATTAATAAGCAGTATAAGAAGCACAAAATTACATATTGTCATATAATTCATTGATAAACTCTCTCTGACCAGGCTCTCAATTTCTACTCACTGCCAGATGTAGAATAATTTGTTCATAAATTGAGTTCTTGCTTGTCTTCTTGTTTTTTTTTATTGTTGATTAGTGACTCTACCGTAATTCCATAGAATATATGGCAATTTTCTGCAATACACTTTACGTCAAATAGTAGGGTGTTCACGTGGGCCCCGTCTTACAAAGAGTTGCGATTGATCTGATCAACCACAACTATGGAAAGCCAGCAACATCAACATCTAAAATGCATTCAGTGTGCTTCTCTGTGTTCACAAAGTACAGTGTGCAAGTTTTCTGAAGAAAAAATTATGCCATTGATGGCTTTCCATATAGTTGACGTTGATTGGATCAATCATAACTCTTTGTAAGACGGGGCCCTGGTGTATTGCACTTGCCAGTTAAAGGCAAAGCTTCTAAAGTATGATAATACGCCATGCAGAAGGTGGTCTGTACTCCGAGAAGATCGGGAAGAAGAAGAGTACCCCAGTTATTATAAGTTTGATGTTGGTAGCATTGATACTAGCATCCAAGATATATATACATTTGACTGTCTACTATTTTTATTTAGATTTTATACATATGTTCAATCAAGGTTGTTCTTGACAACCTGAAAGCTTGCCAGAGGCTTTCCAGACATAGCAACAATTAATCTATGCAAACTGGATTCAATTCAGGTATTATGGTGTAATTAAAGGTAAAAACAGTAATGCTTTATTACTAGGTTCCCATGGTTTTTCACTGAACGAGATGATGTCAACTGCCGACATTTCAGTACTTTCAGGAGTTTCAAAGCTCTTTGAAAATGATGCAATTGTTGCTTCAGGGTAATTTGTATAACAGGAATTTGTATAAAAGGAATGATATGCCTTGAATGTTTTGACAACAGTACAGTTTTTATTATAAGATGACTATTTATAGGCTATGCTGTCTTAGACCTATTGCAGAAAGAGTTCTTATGCTAAAAGATGATGACAACACACCAGGATCACGTCTTACAAAAAGTTACGATTGATCCGATCAATCGTAACTATGGTAATCCATCAACAATGTATTAATTTTCCCTACAGAAAATTTGCACAATGTCCTTTGTAAAAAAAGAGAAGCACACCAAATTTTCAAGAAAATGATGAATGTATGAATATGCATCATAGCTAGAAAATATTTTGAACAAACATGCAGTTTAGATTTTGACATTGCTGGCTTTCCATAGTTGTATTTGATCGGATCAATCGCAACTCTTTGTAAGGCGGGATCCAGTGCAAGTAATAAATGTGCATTTTTGATCGGTTGAAAATCAATTTGAATTTGATTTTTGGAGTTGTGTTGGATTACCACAATTCATGCAACAGGCCAAAAATTTAAAGAGGCTGCGTATTATAAATGTATGCAATTATCATGTGTTCTAGATTGTTTGAGCCAGCCAGTAGTACAGTACCCAAAGTAATTCCCCCCCCCCCCCCAATCAAAATGGCACAACTTTCTGTAAACTGGCTGCTTTGCCCTTCTTTTCATTTTGTCTCATTCCACATGTTAAATTCTGGGGAGTGTTTCAAGAAAAGATTTGTCAGACCTTTGTCCGACAAGTCCTGTTTTATCCGACAGTTACCGTAATAACAGTGATTCTCAGCCAATTAAAATCAAGGTAAGTTGTCAGATCCGACTACCTGTCGGACGAAGATGTTGATGAAACGCTTCCCAGGAATTTAAAGTGATATTTTTGTAGTTTTTCCAAACTAAGAGAGCAGTTCACAACAGTCAATTCTACATTTAATTAACTTTTGTATAGTTTGACTCATGATATATGTATTGACTTTTCTTTGTTTTATTCAAGGGCTGAAATCTCTCCCCAAAGGTAGGGGGACCAGGGGCTGGAAAATGACAAGCAAAAAAAGGTAATTTCGACCAAAAGAAATTTGACAAAAAAAGTTGGTCATCACGTCCAAAAATACATCTCTCGATTTGGAATGATGTATTTCTTTCCATCATAAAAGACCAAAATAGTAGGGGGACATTTCATATTGTGTCCCCCCTAATATTTTGGATAGAGGGACGCGTCGCCCCTGTCCCCCCAGGGATTTCCACCCATACTTTTATTATTACTTTTGGGGGGTTTACCTTGATTTTGCAATTCTACATTCTATGGTGTATCTCCATGTAGAGCAATGTATTTCATTTTAATATTGTTTTAAAATTTAATGAACATCAATAATTCTATTAAAAATGTATCTACATGTATGAATGCATGCAGGGTTGCTTCCAAGCAACAGTTGATTATAATAGTTCATCACCCTGACATTCATGTACCATTCATGTACACATGGATCTTTAATTTGTTTTTATTTAACAACATGTATGCCATGTAATAATAATAATAATACATGTAGCTGGATTTATAAAGCGCTTTTGCCTGAGGATACAAAGCGCTGCTATTATTACCTCAGCTTTAGCTTGAGCTACCATCACTACCAAAAAGTGATTTATTTTTTCATGGACATGACTTGATCCAATCATGATAAAAAATAATTTAAATTATCATCATTGTTAGCATAATGGTGCATTATGCTTTTGTCACTCTGACACCCATTTGTAACTATATTAATTTTTTTTTGTTTATCTACATGTATTGCCTTGTAAGGCCACTTATGTTTCATATTATATTGGTTTATCACTGTAATATGACAAATGTCAAATTAATGATAACAATCATCATTGGTGCATTAGATATTTATCACTCTGATCTGACTACCATGTGGCTATATTAATTTGTTAGAACTGTTAACATTATTATGCAATCTGCAAGTTATTATATAATGTTCATATTATATGTGTTTATGACTTAGTTTAATTTGATAATATATCACATTATTGATTGTCGTTGCCAGCATTAATGTATGTTGAATGATTGATAGTGCAACCGGGTACATGCATGTAAACTTTCTCAAATGAAATATTTTAGTGTATGTCATGCTCACTATTATCCATTTAATGGTATCAAACAATACTACGCATTTACTTATTAATGCAACTACATGTAACTGAAATTTCAATTTGTATTTTTTATGCTATCTCTCTATGTTTTAGAAGTTTAATATTTGTACTTGTATATTCAGGCATACATGTTTCAAGTTAAACATCACGTTTAACATCAGTTAAAAATTACCGTATGTGATATAATGTGTGTGCAAAGTGAAATAAGTCATATATTAAAAAATATCCATGAATCATAAGTACATGTATGGTGATTTGTAATTGGAATGATATAAACAAAAAATTTACTATATGAAACATTGTTGTACAATCCTTGAAGTCTTCCAGATTGTAGCCCCCCCCCCCCTACACAACTGATACAATTACGGTGAACAGCTGAGCATGGATTGTGCCATCTGTGTGAGAATTGTTTTGATGTAAAACTCCAGGTTTTTATTCCACAATGTATATTTTTCTATAATGTCTTCCTTTTATCAAATAATGAAATTAAGATATTTAAGTAATGGAGAAATTTAGAGATTTTTATATATTTATGTACTCTATTTGATAAGTTTACCAAATATAAATTGTTTCATGGAATGTTTAAAGGATTATATACATATGTAGCAGGGGCCGCTGAAAGATTTTGAAAGTGGGGTTGGGATGGGGGGGGGGGGGGCTGAACATGTATAAAATATCATTGTCATATTTTTGTACTCATTCACTAAAAAAGGGGATGTTCAGCCCACCTTTCTGGATCTGCGATTTTTGCAATCATATTTGTTTGAATATCTATTTTATTACTGAGTATTTATACTATCTTTAAGATGTGAAACTGTTTGGATTTTTGTTCTCAATTATTAGAGTGTGATCAATACCTGGTAATAAAATTGTTTTAGAAGAAGCAGAATTAAAAAAAAGTAATGGAAGAGTAACGAAATGCAAACGATGCAAAGTGATTGGTTGCTCCTGTGAACTCTACCTAAACAGCAATATTTGAAATCCAATGAGAAAATTGATTACAAGTTCTTAAAAAAATAATAACTTATTGTTTGATTTTATTTTAAAGGGGAATCCAACCCAAATAAAAACTTGTTTTTATAAGAAAAAAAAAATCAGACAAGTTGATAGGTGAAAGTTTGAACAATATTGGACAAACAACAAGAAAGTTATGAATTTTTTAAAGTTGGAAATATTGGTAATCACTATACCTATGGAGACTTCAAATTGGCCGCATATATGGGATGTCATATTGATGTAAGGCAAGGACACTCTTCCATGTACTCCAATACATATTACGTCTAAAATGTCTTTTTTCCCCAAAAGTTTTCTTTCAAATTATATTTGTTTTTCATGAGGACATAAAACAATATACTACCTGGGTTATATTTAGATTACTGCCCCAGGGGAATGGGTACTTAGGAGAAAACCACAAATCCCTGATAATAAAGTACATGGCCTATGGGAAAGTTGTCCTTGCCCCTTGTCATAATTGATATACCCAGTTGCCAATTTGAAATCTACATACTATTAGTGATCTAAATTTTAAAGCAGTTATAACTTTCTTATTGCTTGTCCGATTTCTTTCAAACTTTCACCATTCTGTTTAATTTATTTTTATCCTTCCCAACACAGCAATTCATGGCCATGGCTGGATTCCCCTTTTTAAGCTTCACCATTCTGTCTCTGTAATTTTTTTTATTTTTTAGAACATTCGCCCATTAGATTGGATTCCCTTTTAACATTATTAGCATGTTTTGGGATAGAGATATTTTAAAATGATGTGATATCTAATGTATCAGATTATGATGATGTTTTGTGATGTACAATTTTATTTTCTATTTCTATCTGATGTTATATTTTGTTTTACTCAAGGATATATTGTGGTGCTAGAAAGAGACTTTGAATTGTTATATTTTTCGTACCAATTAATTAGATTTTTTTTAATGAGCCTATTCACATGATGTGAATTAAAGTTTCTATTTCTATTTAGAATAAAATGTATATTTTCTCACGAACCATGAACCTGGTTGACTATTTTTCTTGTATCAATATGTACTTAGTTTTATATACTTAATGTTTGTTATTTTTCAGCAAACCAGTTTGCATATTGTGCAATTATTTTTCATTTCTATCTGAATAAACTTAATATCTCATGAACCTTTATTGCAGTGGCTATTTTCTTTTCTTTGACTGAGTGTATCAGAATAAATGGAAACTCGGCTGTCTTGTCTTTTTCTGAGAAAATTGTAAATGCAATAACATACTTTCCTTTTATCTATGTTTCTATCTTAGATCTCCCTTAATTCATCATAGCTCCTCTAATCACTAATTTTTTTTGACGAATGAGAAAAAAGTAAGAAAAAAGTAAGAAGAAAGGGTAGTGAATATGACAGGTTGAAATATATAATTTATTTTTAAAATGTTGCGTCAAAATTATCCCAAATCAGATTTTTGTATGAAAAATATATATTTTTTGCTCGCTCGCTTTGCTCTCTAGCAGCTTTTTTCTTTCTTAAAAAAAAAAAAAAAATTGCCCCAGGTACCATGTTTTGGGCTCATTACATTATAGACACTCTCCTCTCTCTAATCTAAAAAGAAAGAAAGGATGAAAAAGAAAGAAAGAAAAAAAGAAGACCCCATCTCATCATAGGGCAAATGTGTCAGTCATATTCCAATCATGAATTCCATATCGAAATCGATGATTTCTATCTCTGTTTCTTTCTCTTTTTTGTTCCCCCCCCACCCACCAAACTTGTGTTCTTATCTTTCTCTCACTGCCCTCTCGTTTCTCCATAATTCACTCCCTATGTTTTGTTTCTAAGAAAAGAAAGAAAGATGGAACAGGGGGAGCAAGAAAAGAAGAACAAAAAATACCGAAAACAAGGGAGGAGAAAACGTGAAAAAGATTCATGAATTAAATAAAAAAGGTTTTCTTTAAGAGATAAAGTAAAAAAAAAAAGAGGGGGGAGGGCAAGGCGAAAACTGAATTAGGTCTCACTCTAATTACTCTTATTTAAGAGGTCTGTCTGTCCTTCACAAATGTTCCCTTTAGAGAGAGGTAGTAATATTCACTTCCCATTTCTCCTTCATTGCTCAAGTCCCCGGCACAAGGCACTGAATAGATTTTTATGGATGACAACTCCCAGAAATGATGGGAAAACGATGGTTATCACATCTAAATTTTGAATAGAGAAATGGCCAAGGGATTTTGTGACAGACCTCTTATTTGGTATTGAATCCCGATGGAATCTTAAACAATTTACAAAATAAATGTGTTTTGATCGTAGTATGTCAGCTTTGAGTATGGCGGGGCATATTAACTTAATGAATATAATTCAGTCTTTGTCTTTGTTAAAAGAGTTGGTTAAAATAACTTGCGGGGATACAAACTCTGTTTTAAAGATGACTCTGGATTCTCTTTTCCCCCTTTTCAGAGTTTACCGGTAATCAATATAACTGTCTTTTTATCGTGCGCCCTCTTTTGGTTTCCTTGTGCCAAAACATCAATAAACAACACAAAGATCGCATCCTCAATTTCGCCACGTTCTAAAGCATCCATTTTATCATTCATTGCCAAGTTAAATGACTGGTCGGATAAAATTCAGCGAGAATCGAGAAAATAATTTAGAAAGCAGGTTGAGTGATACATGGAACAGCCCCTTTTCACCCAAATTCGGGACCGTTGACAGGGCTAATTAGCTAGTCCGTAGTCGGAGTCAGTCGAGCCGAGAGTCGACTCGATCACCCGCCCGGTCGGTCCCCGTTCTCTCTGTGTTGGGATAAACTCCGAAGGCGTTGCTGCTCAGCTGTGCACAGCTCCGCTCCGATGCCGTCCTATATTGGCGTTGGCTGGCGGATATCGCATCAGACAGTGTCATCGTCTCATCCTTATGAATTATAGAGAAATTTAGGTGAGCTTTGTTGGACTGTACGGTACTGACTCTTAATTTATTCTTGGTGGTGTGACGTGAGTGAGAGAGACGAATTCAATTCATCGACATGCCGAGTACTATACCGTAGCGTAGTTGTACTTGTAGACAGCTGGCAGCCGTCTGTTTCGAGGAGTTTTTTAAACATTTTTATTTTTTTTTATTTCTCCTCATACACAGACGGCTCGCTAGCGTGCCGCCGCCATTAGGGGACTTACAATGCAAATTCCCCCCGACGGGGCTCATAGATTTTTGTCTTTATTTCATAAAAATATATAAAAAGAACTACCGGTATAAAGGTTATTATTCCCTTTTGGACTGAAATGCACCAAAACGGGGGGAAAAAATCTTAAAAGGGGGAAAAACAGTGACTTACTTCGGCTGTCGCGCAACTTCACTTCCCTGTTTTATCCAAACTTAATACATAAACATATGATATGGCCATTGAGTCCCTGTACAGATCGAGCTAGAACTTCGGTCTCTGTATTTGGTGAGTGGAGCCAACGGGGTTCAGCGGAACAACCAAAACAGAGACCGAAGCTTTTGGTCTAGTGTAGTTGCTGACCACTCACCCAAGCATGCGAGGTTGTGACGGATCATAATAATTGTTCTTTTGAACATGGAAATGCCGGAATGGGCCAATTATTATGATTGAAATGGGTTTACCTTTTAATATTAGGCTTAAGATCAAGAATACAACACAACGCTTTATCGTTTTACACCAGCCTTGCCCTTGTTCTATAACTGTTGCTGGCAGTGTTGCATGTGAGGATTGATTTAATGATGATGTGGTGGTGGTGATGATGATGGTGATGGTGATGTGATGATGATCAGCTGATGATGATGGTGATATTGATGATGATGATGGTGATAATACTCTATAGCTGTGGTGATATTGATGTCTTAATGATGATAATGGTGTGATGATGATAATGTCTGAAATGATATGCACTATTCATTTGACATTTTATGTAACCCAAACTGTGAGTTCTATTTTCACACTTTTGTATGTCATATGATAGATCCCCAAATGCCATTTTCTAAAAAAATTGAAAGTGAATTTATTCGTGCAGGGAATATCATTAGACACACCATTAATAGGTAAAAAAATAGGTCATACCCTCCTTTGGGAAGAGTTTCTTTTGCGACAGCCACCCAAAGTGAAAGAATATATAGGCCTACTCAGCTCAGTATTATGGTGTTAGAGTTTAGGGGTAGGGGTAGGGTTAGTATGAGGGTTGGGGATTAGGGTGGCTTTCACAAAAGGAACTCTTTCCCCTTTGGAATCTAGTTTTAAAAAAATGAATTTATCATTTTCCATTGGAACATAAGATACACGGTGGGATCTGCTCACATACATACTTGATACTTGATGTACTGTACATGTAGTAATCCCTTTGGCAGCTCATAAGCTACATGTATATACTGGGATGATGAATAAAGTGAGCCACTGGAAGTGAGTGTCATGAAGTACAGAAATGGTGATGGATAGACATAGCAATCAATGTCACAATTTACAGTTTTTTAAAAACTTTTATCAACCTTTACTTTTTAATGGATTTTCATCAAACATTCACCATAATTAACATGGGGTATGAACTGCTCACATATAACTCAAAATATTTGACTTTTTATACCGGTAACCCTCAGACTCAGCATAAGTATAATTTCAAACAGCCATCATTTTTGTATTGCCCATGAAATTCCATTTTGAATAGAAAGTGTACTGTAAACAAAGACATTAGTTGTAGCCTCCGCCTAGGCGCCTACTAGTTGTATACAACATAGGCTTTTTGTGTAATTGTGTATGGCTTGTACCCCCCTCCCCCGCTTCCCCCTCAACAGTGCCCAATTTCTCGAATTCACATGCTGATACACTCTATACAGACGGTCGCGTGGCGTCTGTCTTCCGTCCACAGTTTCAAAATGCTTCTTCTTCGTCATTTCAATTCTGTTTGCTTTATATCATAGCACTAGGTGGGGGATTCAAAACTTCTACATGTACACAGAATTTTGCAACCCATTAAAATATGCTAATTTATGCGCATTTTTCAAAGTTCACAAAAAATGCTTGTTGACCAATTTAGATTTTTATTTGCTTCCATCTGGTAGAGCTTCATATTTAAGGTTCACCAAACTTCTAGACAGAATTTTGAAAATTTGACTAGAAAAATTGTTATGCTAATTTATAAATGCAAAAATAATATTTATGCATATTTTTCAAAATTCACATAAATGCTTCTTTATTTGTTGACCGTTTTTTTTTTTCTTCCATCTGGTAAAAGCTTCATGAGGTTCTCCAAACTTTTACTAAGAATTTTGAAAATTTGACTAGAAATTTTTTAATGCTAGTTTGTGCAAAATTTAAGAATGCTTATTTTTCAAAATTCATGTAAAATGCTTTTCTTCTTTATTTGTTGATTTTTTATTTGATTTATTTATTTACGTTTCACAATTGTACATAATATGATAAACATAACATAACAAGTTCGAAAATACTACAAGACAACATATTTTTAATATAATCATAGATTTAAGGAACACAATTCAGTAAATAAAGTTATCTCAAATGACATTTGTATTTAAAAGTAAAACGGTTGTTGACCGATTTTGATTTTTTTTTTCCATCTGGTAGAGCTTCATCAAAATCTACACAGAATTTTGAGTAGAAAATTAATTTATGCAAAATTTATATAACTCACAGAAAATGCCTCTTCTTTAATAATTTGGTTACCAATTTTGATTTTTTTTTCTTCCATCTGGTAGAGCTGCACAAGGTTCACCAAACTTCTACACAGAATTTTGAAATTTTGACTAGAAAACTGTTTATGCTAATTTATGCGAAATCAATTAATGTGTATTTTTCAAAATTCACATTAAATGCTTCTTCTTCTTTATTTGTGGACCGATTTTGATTTATTTTCTTCCATCTGGTAGAGCTTCATGAGGTTCACCAAATTTCTACAAGGAATTTTGAAAATTTGAGTACAAAGTTAATTACCGGTATGCTAATTTATGCAAAATTTATTCATAAATCACAGAAAATGCCTCTTCTTTATTTGTTGACCGACTTTTTTTGTTTTCCTATTCTATTTGTTTTCTTCCATGTGGTAGAGCTTCATGAGGTTCACCAAACTTGTACACAGAATTTGGAAATTTTACTTATTTGTGTGAAATTTATTCATAAATCACAAAAAAATGTTTTTTCTCCTTCATTTGTTGATCATTTCAATTTTGTTTACTTTTTATGATAGCTCTAGGTGGAGATACAAAATTTCTACACAGAATTTTGAAACTCATTATTTTTATGCTAATTTACATGTATGCATATTTTTCAAAACTCACAAAATATGCTTTGTAATATTTGTTGACTGATTTGGAATTATTTTGTTCCATCCGAGAGCTACAGTACATGAGGTCCACCAAGTTTCTACACAGAATTTAGAAATTTTGACCAGAAAATTATTTATGCTTATTTATACAAAATTCATTCATGGATCACAAAAATGCTTAGTCATTTCTTCATCAATTTCAATTCTCTTTCCTCAATTTTTATCACCAATATACAGTGTCAACTGGGCTGAAAATTTCTATGCGAGTAGGATCCATGGTTTATATAGATAGATAGATAGATAGATAAATGGTTTTTATTTGATAAAAATCATACATCATGACGGCCAAGCCGAATTGTGATGCATTTACATATAAATTAAAATGAATCAATACATTAAAAATGGAATATAATGTATATCATTGAAATGAATAATAATTAATAAGCGCAAATATTAACTATTAAAGATACACTGCAGCTTTGAATGACACCAACTTCATGACAATACATACATCTCTCTGTGCAATTGAGATGGTCTGTGTACATACAGTACCAGTATGTTAAACCGCATAAAATTTGATAAGTATAAACTGGAAAATATTTATCTTTTCCACATACTTTTGTGGCTTAAACAAAATTGCCTTTTCTTTAATTGGGATAATACACACCCAGGCTACATGTATGTGATAGAATTAGAAATGACCATATAAATGTTAAAGCCTGGGAAATTTGGGAATCATTCATCATTACACACATTTGTATTATCTTTCCCAATGAAAAATATGAAGATTGATGCATTTTTATGATTTTTCAATTTAAGTAGGAGTGGGCTATAAATGGGTGATTTTTGGTTTTACTGTGGCAACAGTTTTTTTGTGTTCCTTTTACCTTATCTCAACATGAAATGACAATATTTTTTGTCTCGGGTCCGAGAAAAAAGTGTGCCGGGCCAAAATCCAAAATGGCCGCCAAAACCCCCCCAAAATCACAGTTTTGGCCACAACTTTTTTATTTGGTGGTCAATTTCTCTGGTTTTGGTGTCAATTCATATGTTTTGGTGGGCAGGCAATTTGTTTTTCCTATATTTAGTACTTTTAAACCATTATTCAGTCCTTCACGTTTATAATTTCGTGGAGCTCAATAAATCGCTCTCCTTATTTTTCTGAGGAGCTCAATTGAGCTCCTCAGAATCGCTCTCCGTGAGGAGCTCAAATCAATTTATTACAATACATGTATGATAAATTGTAGATTTTTCTTAACATTGTATATATGCAGTAGCTGTGTTAGCTATTAATTAATCTGTGGTGAAACTAGGCCTGGGTCACGTCAATACGTTTACAAGATGTCGTATGCGCTACTGCTAAAAAAAAAAAAAAAAAAAAAAAAAAATTGAAAAAAAAAAAATTGCTAAAATTTTACATTTTACATCTTTAAATCCATGCAAGGCCTTCTTTTTTCCATAATACCTTGAAATTACTTTGATTTAGTTGAAAACTATCAGAAAAATGAAGAATATTCACCTCTTTCCCGACTCTGATTTGAACTTACCTCGGTAAATATTGTAGTCCCACATGTAGACTTTCATGGTGCTGCCTAACCCAGAGAGCTCCCGCCCGCGCAGCGGGCGGGAGCCCAGAAGCTTACCGTGTATTTTACCATTGTCACCGGACTAGGGTGATTTATGGTCTAAATATTTCTCCAAATGAATTGTGAAAACGGAAAGTATACAATTACCACGATTATATGGATGAAGGTCTAACGAGTGGCAGATTCCTGACATCTGGGCACAGTCTGGAACCTCAAAAAAACGAAAAGTTCTCTCCTTCTACCCAGTCTCGATCGGCCATTTTGTTACGATTTTTAACAAAAATGGCCGATCGAGACGGGGTAGAAGGAGAGAACTTTTCGTTTTTTTGAGGTTCCAGACTGTGCCCAGATGTCAGGAATCTGCCACTCGTTAGACCTTCATCCATATAATCGTGGTAATTGTATACTTTCTGTTTTCACAATTCATTTGGAGAAATATTTAGACCATAAATCACCCTAGTCCGGTGACAATGGTAAAATACACGGTAAGCTTCTGGGCTCCCGCCCGCTGCGCGGGCGGGAGCTCTCTGGGTTAGGTGCTGCCATGAAAATCTACATATGGGACTACATGGGACTGCAAATATTTACCGAGTTTAAATTAAAATCAGAGTCGGGGAAAGAGATGAATATTCTTAATTTTTCTGATAGTTTTCAACTAAATCAAAGTAATGTCAAGGAATTATGGAAAAAAGAAGACCATTTCATAGATTTAAAGATGTGAAATGTGAAATTTTAGCAATTTTTTTTTTCATTTTTTTTTTCATTTTTTTTTTTTTTTTTAGGAGCGCGATTTTTTGCTCTCCTTATTTTTTTTAAGGAGCGCGGTAGGAGCGCCGGCGCGATCGCGCTCCTCAAAAATGAAGGTCTGATTATTTGTAGAGTTAAAGGTAATTATACCTAAATTTTCCCATTTTTGTAGCCTTTTTTCAGCCAAAAAGTGGGTTTTATCATCCTGGGGTTCTGGGATATTAGATGGTACGAGGTCAACAATAGCAAGCAGCTTCATATAGCTAGATTGCTTTTATTCCTCCACTTTGGTTCTTACGGATATTTGTGAAATATATCTTATCAAATAAAAGAAAATGTCATTTATCCATAAGGACTATACGGTGTACAATGCACTCTACAAACTACGCTGCATATATCCATGCATTGACCACCATGGCATATGACAAGGCCTGTATATAAACTATATTGTCATAGAAATGAGCTTCAAAGGTTTAGAATTAGATTGTGAATTTGATTCCTTGTCAGCTGATGTACATGGTGAAACCAGCAACGTAAATTACACTTACATGTATATCACAGACATGTATATATACGTACATCACATTTTTAGCCATATCTTCTTCATTTGGAGGCTTTTTTTTTTACCTGGTTCTGGTGTCTAACTGGCCTATGTTTATGGGGTCAGGTAAGTACTAGTATCATGGTAAGGCTGATCAACAAGCCAATCAGACTAAAGGATTGCATGCAAGTTACCAATAAGTTAACACTATAAATGGTAAATTTTTATGCAACGGGGCCCAGAATAGCTACAGTGTAAATTACCTCTCTCCGCCCCCTGAATTAGCATATTTGACAAAACATGTCTTCAATTTCTGAGACAAAACATATCTTCAATTTCTGAGGCATCTAATTCTAAACCTGAGAGCTCATTTCTATGACACTATAGTTTATACAACCCTTGTTATCTGTCATGGTGGCCAATGCATTTATGCAGTGCAGTATGTATGTACAGTACATTGTACACTGTATAGCCCCAATGGATAATTGACATTTTTTATTTAATAAGATGTATTTCACAAATATCCGTAAGACCCAAAGTGGAGGAATAAAAGCAATCTAGCTATATGAAGCTGCTTGCTATAGTTGACCTCGTACCATCTAATATCCCAGAACCCCAGGATGATAAAACCTACTTTTTGGCTGAAAAAAGGCTACAAAAATGGGAAAATTTAGGTATAATTACCTTTTAACTCTACACATAATGGTTTAAAAGTACTAATTATAGGAAAAACAAATTGCCTGCCCCCGAAAACATATGAATAGACACCAAAACCAGAGAAATTGACCACCAAATAAAAAAGTTGTGGCCAAAACTGTGATTTTGGGGGGTTTTGGCGGCCATTTTGGATTTTGGCCCGGCACACTTTTTTCTCGGACCCAAGACAAAAAATATTGTCATTTCATGTTGAGATACATTACAAGGAATAAAAAAAAACTGTTGTCATATTGAAATTACAAAAAAAGTATTTTTGACCCATGTATAGCCCACTCCTATAATTTAAGGAACATATATGGTTCTGGGCCCTGTTGCATAAAAGTTTAATCTTTGCCATCCAATGGTAACTACCATATGTTGAGGATGATCAACAGCCAATGAGAATTAAGGATTCCATGCAAGTTACCATTGCATGGCAGAATTAAATGGTAACCGTTACGCAACAGGGTATAGCGCTTGCTCTACAAGTACAATGTACATGTACAATATGTAGGCCTATATTGTTATAAATCTGTCCTGTTTCCATCATGATTTCAGTGGGAGTGTTTCACAAAAAGACTTCTCAGCAGGCTTGGCCTCAATTACATGTACAATGTAATTGATCGATTGCGTAATTAATTACATTTTTTCAATTAATTGTATTAAATTTGTAATTGAAATTCTTAAAGGGAAAGTAATTGTAATTGACTTCAATTACTTTTAAATACATTACTTCATTTATTTTATCTTGCATGCAACTATATCCTTTCCCATGATGTGGGGGAAAGAGGAAACATTGCTATAAAAAGTACCGTACACATATTGAACATTTGAAATATTTGAGAAAATTTGCAAAAGGAAATACACTGTAGGCTCCAACAAGGAATCAAACTGTAATTTTTCATAATACTAGCAAAGTTACATTTCTTATAAACTTATGCAGTGGCCTCATTTTGTTTGTAAGAATAAATGTAAGATGTTTTACTGCATGTACATGTATATAAATCTTTTATAAGTTAGCTTTTAAAAGTGGATGAAAATATTTATTATTGAGAATTGTCAATTGACTTTGGCATTGAAGGGAGCGATAGGCAGGATCAATGCTCTCTATAACTATTAAACCTCCATTTTGTCAGTTTCTTTCAAACGTAGAATTAAGTTGAAATGGGTGACACTACATGTATACAAAATATAAATTGAATTTTTTTTTAATGATTTTATAGAAAGTGAAATTGTAATTGACAAAAGTAATTGGTATTAAATTGTAATTGCAAAAAATGTAATTTAATTGAGTATTTGAAATGGAACATTTCTTCAACTATGTAATTTCAAGAAAGTTATTGAGCCCAACTCTGCTTGTCAGTGATTTTTCCCTGGCTGATTTACTCTTGGCCAATCGGGTGAAGGATTTGTAGTACTTATAATCAACAGTCACTGACTATTAGACAGGAAGTTCATAGGGGATGCCCTCACATAGTATTTTGTAGAGATAGAATATCATATCTTTATCATTTATTTATTCAGACAATAGAATGATTATCAGGTTTGAAGATCAAGTGCCTCGTTGGTTGTGTAAATATTTTCACATAACAAACATCAGTCTTCACTTTTTAACATTGTACAATGTAGGATACGTTATGTACCAATGTAAAGTTTGATGATTTTTTTTTTCTTTAGGTCTAAGCCGAGAGATCCTTTTTGTTTAATATGCTTTGGGAGTCAGATAATGTACTTCCATGGTCAAGTTGTGAAAGCAACACATTGTTGTATATTTTATCTGACAATTTAAGAAGATTTTATAGAAAGTTTAATAGTGTACTTAAATGCACTACATGTACATAATACATATTGCCAAAATGTTACTTTAAAGTTGCTAGAAAAAAAACATGTTTAAGTGTACAATGTAGAAGCTTCAACTTGAAATTTTAAAAAAATTATATATATTTTTTTTATCCTGAAGGTGAAGAGAACAAGAACTTTATTAAGAAGATTATTCAAGAAAACCTTGAATAGGCATTTGATCTGTCATTAATAAATACATGTACGTGTACATTTGTATTTCCTAAGATTAATTACATGTATTACGGCACATTTCTTTGAAATTCTTGAAAAGACGGTGTACCGGTATTTGTAATGTGTGATTTTTTAAAGGGTAGGATGTGCTTATACTGGTACCAAAGATCAATTAGAGCATTCAAAACAGCTGGTTTCATACTGGGCTAAACAAACAAAAATCACTTTTTTCTGAATGTGTTTTAATATTAAAAATATGCAGATGGTTCATTTAAAATTTAAAATGGAGAAAAGCTATAAAGTTCTACAGATGTTTTAAAAATACATACTGTACTACAGTGCATATATCAAAAAAAGTTTACACTTTGAAAAAGCCCTGGGAATTAAAAAAATATACAACATGTGAGTAATTTTATATTCTTGGGTTTGGCAAACCGTTTGGGTCTCATCTATCCAATGGAAGTAAAAGTAATGACAGAATGTTACACTTAAGTGAGCAGTGAGCACTGTCCATTTTTGTAAAGCTCGCAGAAATCTGTTTGCGCAGAAATGCTCGTTTTCACGCTGTGTCAAGGGGAAAGGGCGAAATCAAACCTACCCTGCGAAACATTTCTTATACATTTTCCTTGCACTTTTAGTCAATTGAAATAAAACGGATACAATCAAGCATTTTGTAACAATTTTGCCACCTAAATTGAAATTTCAACACTTTAATTAGTAAGCACAACCTTTGCCCATTTTGTGCCAGCTGGCTCTGAGGACATAACTGAATCTGAACAAAAGTTTATATCAGACATCTCCAGCATTTTTTTACTAAGTTTTTATCATTTAAACTTTAAAGTGGGTTTACATTTCATTTTTCATTTAATACTTGTTACTCCACACTTTTCCCGAGTTTGACAATGATTAACAAAATAAAAATCAAGCCTAAGCCATTTTATGTAAATCACAGCTCAGTGTAAAGCAAATATCGTCACGATGGCCTCGGTACATGTATGTGGGGGAGTGGGGTGGGGCGCAATGCGCTCTTCGTAGTGTTTTGGACAAGGAAACAGGTTAAAAAAAGTAAAAGATATCTTCAAATCAATTCTACTACCTAAATTCCACATGTTCTTCATGAATAAGGTCTACTTTTATTCGCATAACTATTTCAAAGTTCTGCGCAAACCATTTTTCACTATTAAACTTTTCAAAAGTAAGTGGTGCTCACTCAAGCGGAAATGTTTTTCGACAGTTATGTCGTCATTTGCTTAAATAGGTCTGTACCAATGTTAAAATGAGGAAAAATCTTCAGGATACATGTATCACAAATGTATAATTTTACAGGAGTGTAAACTTTTTTTTGATACGCACTGTATAACACAAAAGGGCAGATAATTTTTTTTCCAGGGTACATTCCCATTTTAGTTTGGAAGTCAGTCTCTTTTGTAATACAGACCTGTACACACCCCCAAAGTAAATACATTTTTATAGTGTACAGTCAATGTAAGCCTAATACATCGTACAGAAGTCATTGTCAAAACATAATTGATTCACAGTTCTTTGTCAGTACAATGTGCCAGCATCAATCATTGTAGAATACTCATACTGCTCAAGTTGTCCCAGTTCATGAGTTTATTTAATAGTTCCAGCATTAAACTCTTTGAAAGGTATTAGGTAAATTACATTAGATTTTTCAAAAACGCTAGCCACTATTCCAGTACTTGTAGTATGCAATTAAAGGGGAATCCAGCCTTGGCCATTAAATGTTGTATTGGGAAGGAGAAAAATAAATTAAACAGAATGGTGAAAGTTTGAAAGAAATCGGACAAGCAATAAGAAAGTTATAGCTGCTTTAAAATTGAGATCACTAATACTATGTAGATTTCAAATTGGCAACTGGATAAGTAAATTATGACAAGGGGCAAGGACAACTTTCCCATAGGCCATGTACTTTATTATCAGGGATTAGTGGTTTTCTCCTAAGTACCCATTCCCCTGGGGCAGTAATCTAAATATAACCCAGGTAGTATATTGTTTTATGTCCTCATGAAAAACAAATATAATTTGAAAGAAAACTTTTGGGGAAAAAAGACATTTTAGACGTAATATGTATTGGAGTACATGGAAGAGTGTCCTTGCCTTACATCAATATGACATCCCATATATGCGGCCAATTTGAAGTCTCCATAGGTATAGTGATTACCAATATTTCCAACTTTAAAAAATTCATAACTTTCTTGTTGTTTGTCCAATATTGTTCAAACTTTCACCTATCAACTTGTCTGATTTTTTTTTTCTTATAAAAACAAGTTTTTATTTGGGTTGGATTCCCCTTTAAAATAAAATCAAACAATAAGTTATTATTTTTTTAAGAACTTGTAATCAATTTTCTCATTGGATTTCAAATATTGCTGTTTAGGTAGAGTTCACAGGAGCAACCAATCACTTTGCATCGTTTGCATTTCGTTACTCTTCCATTACTTTTTTTTAATTCTGCTTCTTCTAAAACAATTTTATTACCAGGTATTGATCACACTCTAATAATTGAGAACAAAAATCCAAACAGTTTCACATCTTAAAGATAGTATAAATACTCAGTAATAAAATAGATATTCAAACAAATATGATTGCAAAAATCGCAGATCCAGAAAGGTGGGCTGAACATCCCCTTTTTTAGTGAATGAGTACAAAAATATGACAATGATATTTTATACATGTTCAGCCCCCCCCCCCCCCATCCCAACCCCACTTTCAAAATCTTTCAGCGGCCCCTGCTACATATGTATATAATCCTTTAAACATTCCATGAAACAATTTATATTTGGTAAACTTATCAAATAGAGTACATAAATATATAAAAATCTCTAAATTTCTCCATTACTTAAATATCTTAATTTCATTATTTGATAAAAGGAAGACATTATAGAAAAATATACATTGTGGAATAAAAACCTGGAGTTTTACATCAAAACAATTCTCACACAGATGGCACAATCCATGCTCAGCTGTTCAAGTACCCATTCCCCTGGGGCAGTAATCTAAATATAACCCAAGTAGTATATTGTTTTATGTCCTCATGAAAGAAAAATATTAATTTGAAATAAAACTTTTGGGAAAAAAAAAAAAATCACATTTTCGCCATAATATGAATTGGAGTACATGGAAGAGTAGTCCTTGCCTTACATCACTATGACATCCCATATGCGGCCAATTTGAAGTCTCCATGGATACAGTGATTACCAATATTTACAACTTTTAAAAATTCATAACTTTCTTGTTGTTTGTCCAATATTGTTCAAACTTTCACCTATCAACTTGTCTGATTTTTCTTTTCCTTATAAAAACAATTTTTTATTTGGGTTGGATTCCCCTTTAAGATTTTTTTTTTTTGGGGGGGGGTGGGACTCCTGCAAATGACACTGGTCATATCTTCATCCAATAGTGTGGTTAATTTTGCTTGCTCTTTTCACATGCCCAAATTATTTTTCCAATTCAGAAATTATTCTCAAAACAAAATGCTTTCTCTCTTTACTTGCTCTACTTGGAGTGGAGAGTGTAAATGTATACACCATACATGTAGATCTGTGTCATTTTAAATGTGTCGGGCTGAAAGGGGAATCCATCCCAAATAAAAAGCTGTTTTTAGAGGAAAAGAATAATCTGCCAAGCTGATAGGTGAAAGTTTTGAGCAATATCGGAAACATGAATTTTTAAAAGTTTAAAAATAAATCACTGTACCAATGGAGATTTCAAATCTGCCGCATTTGTGAAAAAAGTAAAGGACTACTTTATGTACTATTCTGTGTTCCAATACAAATAATGGCTGAAATTTTATTTTTTCAAAAATGTTTATGTAAAATTGTATTTTTCATGAGGACATTTAAAACAAAATGCTAACTGGGTTAACTTTTGATTACTGCTAAATGGGAATAGGTTCTTAGGAGAAAACTGCAAATCCCTGATAATCATTAGATGGCCTACATATGTACATGTATATATGTGAAAGTTGTCCTTGCTCCTTGTCATAATTTACTTGTAAACCCAGTTGCCAATTTGAAATAGAGATCTCAATTTCAAACCAGCCATTGCTTTCTTTAATATTGCTTGTCCGATTTCTTTCAAACTTTCTCCATTCTGTTTTATACTTACATATGCATTTTCTCCTTTCCAGCACTTTTTATGACCAAGTTTGGATTATCCTTTAAAGGAGTTAAGTTTACCCTGACAAAAAAATTATTGTAAAAGTAGCAGAAAAAATAATGAAAAATATTGCAGGTGTGAAAAAATCCATCAAAGAATAAAAAAGTTATTAGAATTTCAATTATTTGATTTGTGACGTCATATGCGAGCAGCTTTCCTACATATATCGAATGGTAAAAAAATTAATGAAATGTCATTTTCTCAGCAAATTGAAAATGGTTTTTATTGTATTAAATTCAGTATATCAATAGACAAATCATTTTACACCCGTTCTTAAACAGAAAACTAAAATAAGTCATCATGAAATGTATTTTACATTACATAACATATGGGGCAGCTGCTTGTTTATAATGATACAAATCCAAAACTTAAAATTCTAACAACTTTCTTAATTTTTATTTCAGGTATTCCTCAAAACTGCTATTTTTACAACAAAGTTTTCTTCTGGGTGAACCTTCCCTTTAAATTGATCCAAGGCTGCAGAGGCCATGGTTGTGGACCTTTCTTGTTCCTTTTTTAAATGGTTTTGCCACTTGTGATCTGTTTAAAGAAAATTAGAAATTTTCCCTAAATTGTGCTTGCCTTAGAATTGTCATTGAAAGCATGACAGTCATGTGTTATTCCGGTATGTAAACTTGGGACTTCCAAACGTTATAATAATTTTTGCAAAATGTTTCTAAAATAAAACAACTATACGTTTGATCTAATGTGTTTCAATACAAACAATTTTGTGCATCTATAAAATAAAACAACTAATTTTGCAGATCAGCATTAAAAAATGAGGGCATTTTCCAGGGCATGCAATGCCTGCGTCATTATGTGTGCTTGTACCAGTACAAATCTATCTCATCTTTCATTATCTTCCTGTTTTGAAATTTACCAGCACCTCTTATCAGATGTTTGATAAATACCATTTAAAAGATACATGTACTCATTAGGTGTTCCCTTTCTTTTGTATCTTCCTTTACAGATTTGTCACAATGGTTGATGCCTACACATGTGTAAGTGTCAGGCTACACAATGCTGGACAGTTGTGGGAGTTCTTTGACCTACATGGGTCTGTGCTTTAGTTGAAAAGAGGATAGCAAAAGCAATGCAATCTTCATGTGAAAGATGTCAAGTTCTTCGGAGAGAATACAATCTTTGCTGATCAACAGCACATGTACATGTGCCTGAATAACTTTGTGATCTGTGACTCCTGCGAGGAGATGGCAAACAAGAAAACATGCGAATTCCTGAGGACGTCAGAAACAAATTTACAGTGTACAATTTGTTCTAGACACTTTGAAGTATTAAACTGAAGCCTGGGCCTTTCAGTGAAAGAAACCATGGGTCAATATTGATCCTTAATATTAAAGAGAGAGAAGTAAATACCCATGGGTGTCCTCGTTTGGAGAGTGAGTAAAGATATGTTCTAAGAGGGAAAATGCCAATATTTATTTATTTCTATAAAATATATATATTTTAGACAACTTCTATTTATTGACAAGGATAATAGCTGCCTTTGACTGATCGATTGCTGTTTTGATATGTTCTCCATATTGCTTGTGTTGAAGAAATATTGACAAAATGGGATCTATTGTGACTGACAGCACAATCTTCAGCTATCGCTATTTGGCAATGGTGAACATGATTACATTGGGAACTGAGCTCTGCTCATCTGCGGCCTTCAGTTACCTCCCGCCCTTGCTACTTGAAGCAGGCTTCTCGGAAAGCGGGATGAGCACCGTGATGGCCATGGGACCATTCATGGCGCTGTTTTTGCTGCCGGTCATGGGAACGTCGAGCGATCGCTGCCGAAGTCGGTTTGGGCGTCGTCGACCTTACATCGCCTTTCTCTCCGTTGGAATCATCCTGTCATTAATACTTCTTCCAAACACCAAGGCGATCACTGCATACTTCACCTCATATTTCCCCGAGAAGCAGTTTGGCTTGATGTTGCTAGCAGCATGTGTGGTTCTTCTGGACTTCTGCTCCCAGGTATGCTACACACCCATCGAGTCGCTTCTCTCGGACCCCTGTAAAACGGAAACTCAGCGTAACCGCAGCTTCGGTATATTCTCACTCATGATGTCGTTAGGTGCATGCCTAGGCTACTGGGTTGTGTCGGTGGATTGGAAGAACACCCTGTTGGGCTATTACTTTGGAGGGCAAGAAAGAACGTTGTTCAATCTACTCCTCATCCTCTTCACATTTTCTTTTCTTATATCAACTTACTTTGCATATGATCCTCCGTTATTTGATGCTGTGCCCAAAGACATCGCTGAAGCCACCACTGCCAATGCCCGTCCAACCGTGAATGGAAATGCTGCTCTAAAGACTGCCAATGGCAAAGCCATAACAACAGTACCAATGCCGATATCAGCAACCTCGCAGGCACTACCCTTCCGCATCGCTTCCACGATCTCCGTGAAGAACGTGTGCTCGTCTCTTTTCTCGTACATTCCTAGACCAAAGATTGACTTAAGTCCTATCGCTGATACCCTGGAGGGTATACGGACAATGCCAAAGGCCATGAAAACGCTTTGGCTCGCTCATCTAACAACATCCACGGCGGTGATGGGCTTTCGGCTGTACTTTACAGACTATATGGGAGAGTCAATATTCAGTGGTAACCCCGATGCCCTTGACGGTTCTCCAGTTAAAAGAGCATATGAAGAAGGTAAGATTGTCTAGGACATTACTTGGAGTTTGGCTTCACCAGAATCAGAGGGAATGCATGTGGTGTGTTTGCCTCCTTCCTCAGATTCAATATTTTATCAAATGAAGACTTTCTGTGACATGTACATGTAGTATAACATGACATGCTATGAGTGAAGCATTTCTGCTTTATAAAAATTGGCCTGTGCATTTTTTTTTAATAGTAAACATCACTCCCCCCCTCAAAAAATAAAAATAAATGATAAAAAAATAATAAAATAAAATGAATTAAGAACTTTTTGAAGGACATTGTTAGGTATAATATTTCATGATAAAACTGTTAAAATACAAAACGTCAGTACAAAAAAAAAAATTTAGCCGGCCGTTTGAATAGGTGATTTTGTTAAAACTCATTTGTATTTTGCATATTGTAAAAGTCTGACATCAAATATTCATTGGATTTATCACTTTTTCTTTCAAGGTTGGATTCCCATACATTTATCTTTCATATTAAAATTTCTGTTGTATTTTAAATTATGCACACATACATGTACATTATTCTAGAGTACTCCGACTAACATTAGTCCATGCAAATTAAAGTACCAGAAATTTGTTAAAGCCCCCATCACACTTATTCCGAATCAAGCAGAATTGGCCTGAATGAAAGGACTATTGTTTGACCACCAATTGGTCATTTAAATCTACTTCCAACATCGTTCGAGAATACCCCTCGAATGTTTTGAACATGACCAAAACCTTCGGGACGGCCAAAAGAAATGACAAAAATATTTCGAATGCACTCAGAATGCAGTCAGAATATTTAGAATGCCCCTAGAATGTCCAAGAACGTAGCAAGAATTATCAATCTGACTCCATTGCGGTTCATTTTGACTAGTGTATGATGATACACCTGGTCAATTTACTGAATTTCAACTCCAGTTTGATGAATTCATAAGTTCCTCCCAAAAATTTCTAGATTTTTTGAATATTTTTTCTTTCCAGCTTCTGCTCGATTCCTGTTGATTCCGAATAAGTGTGACGGGGTATAAAGGATTATTAATCCCAAAGTTCTGTATTGTTATGAGCAGTAGTACCAGTACTTCCTCGATGTACCGTACAAGTACACACAATACAGTGTCATGTTCCTTTTTCATGCACAGCTGTATTTGCTCTCTACATACATGTAGATCCTGGAGAAAACATTGAACAGGGGTGTGAGAGTTCAGATTTTATCTGATTTCAGATTTTTTTGGTTTTGATTTTCAGCTTAATTTCAGCTTATTTTTGGCTTTCCTCTGTACAAAAAGTATGGGAGCTCTTTCTATTTCAGATTTTTTCAACACTTTTCAGCTTTTTTCAGATCTTTTTAATTGTGACCACTCACACCCCTGAGTACTTCTTTGAACTAATAATGTACAAGTACCCCCCCCCCTGGTACACACAATACAGTGTTAGTCTGCTATGCAGACTCTGAATGGCTCGTGAAGTGGGATCTGCAGCTGGTTTGCGAAGCAAACCGGCCTGAAAGGGCGAGTGAAGCGCAGCTCCAGTAGACCTAGTCTGCTATGCAGACTCCTTGAATCAGCTGTGATACACACACTGCAGATGTGGGTCTACAGTTGTAGACTAATACAGTGTCACATTCCTTTTTCATGTTGCTCTACATACACATGTAGATCCTTGAGAAAACATTGAAAAAAAAAACTTCAGATTTAACATGATTGATTGATTTTATTTTATAAGCCATCATTACACTTTACAGGGTTCCAACATCACACCCAATGTACATAAGAACATCTCCATAAAGCAATGTACACAAAAACATCTCCATAAAGTAATGTACACAAAACATATCCATAAAGTAATGTACACAAAAACATCTCCATAAAGTAATGTACACAAAAACATCTCCATAAAGTAATGTACACAAAAACATATCCATAAAGCAATGTAATGTACATACACAAAAATATCTCAAAAAGTCTGAATGTCCATTACACCTGTACAGGTGCTGTACATTGAATTGAATTGAATTTTATTGTCCAATCAAATGGAAATTTGGTGCTCGCTGGTTACCAACAAATTTACAAATACTATGTATACCAATAAATGATAATTGACAGTATAACAGCAAAATGGCGTTATGACTAAATAAATATTTGAATTGGTTATTAAACATGAATTATTAGTAACATGCTGTTACCAGGGGACTGATCCCCAACCCCTCCCATCTAAGATACATCAGCCTACAAGGCAGTTTCACCTCGTCTTGCCCTACTGTTAAATATGTGAATTGCGTCTGGTACAAATGAGAATCTGTATCGACTTCGCTTAGTGCGAGGGACGCACAAACAAATTCCCGATCGATTGTAGTAGGTGCATCATGTGTATTGACAGGAAATCTAAAAGCTCTTCACAAACATGTTAGGATCCCAAAGAAAGAACATGGGCATAACAAAAAATGGGTCGTTTGAATTTGAAAATTGCCAACGCTATATTACTAAAATCTCAAATTAGCATTTTTGGGAGAAATACATTGTTTTTTTCACGTACAGTACATTGGAAGGAAACTTGTAGTTATCTTTAAAAAAAAAACATCATTTAGGGTAGAAATGCTAAAATCAGTAAACTTTTTTTTCGAAACTTGTAAAGACTTTCTCTTTTAAAATAAATTTAAGAATCTCTATTCATGAATATTACTGTATAATGGAAACTATAAATTGCTGATTAGTGTGACCTGTGGTCAACTAAAAAAGGCATGTGCAAAATCTTTGCCTGAAACTTAGTTGATATTAAATCTTTTAAATCACTCATTTTCACGAAACAGTGATATGCACAACTGAGTGACATGCAAATGACAGAGTCAATGACGTCCATCACTCACTATTTCTTTTGTTTTTTATTGTTTAAATTATACAATATTTCATTTTTTACAGATTTGACAATAAGGACCAACTTGACTGAACCATATAGTTTTAAAACAATGCGAATTCCACATGTTCAGGGAGGAATTAATCCATTGTTTCACTTGACAATGAGGAGAAAATTAGAATATTTCATACATCATATAATAAAATACAAAAGAAATAGTGAGTGGATGACGTCATCAGTCTCCTCATTTGCATACCGACCAGGATGTGCATATTAAACTGTTTTGTGAAATTAAGCATAACTTTAAAATGTCATAACTTTCTTATTTTACATCCGATTTTGATGAAATTTTCAGTGTTCTGCTTGTTGGATTTTTCTCTTTTTATTCAAACCAACATTTTGTTGGGGTGGACTTGTCCTTTAAGGGTAGGGTTTCACACGCCAGTTGTTAAGGGGCGCATTTTCAGATTATGGAAAATAATCGTTTAGGGTGCTATTCGAAACCCCATGGTCGTGCCTGGTATCCACTCGTCAATAGAAGTGCCCCCCCCCCTCCCAGGCTACTTGTGTACTAGAGGCCAGTTTTTTTTTACTGGATGTGAATCATGTGATCAATGTTTTGCAGAGCCAGGGTGTTTGCAAAGTGTGATCAAATGGTCACCATAGGGCTCATGGCCATTTATATTGAAATCCCATTTACAGTTCTAACTACATGTAGAACTGGGGAAGGAGCTACATGTATGCACATAATGTACATATGCATGGAGCTATGGGTACACGTACTGTACTGTACATGTACATGTATGTACATAACAAAGGGAAGAAAATATTATAAAAGAGAGTACCCCAAACTCCCTTTTTGCTGTTCAAACCAGAACCCATAGTAGTTTTGTGTTTGGCAACTGTCCGTTGTATTGATGAATTATATATGGCTGCAGCAAGCCTACATGTACAGTTACTCGTCTGCTCCAACAGATCATTGTTTTCTACCTATTCAGTTGTTCTCAGAGACCTCAATTGTTTGAGAATCCCTAGCAAACACAAAGTTTGCACAGTTTAACCAAGGGTGACCATTTGCTGCCTTTGCAAGCCCAGGTTTGCTTCAAGAATCCACACTTAAAACCTGATTTCTTGTTGGTTCATTACTTTCTTCCAATTTTCTTTTAGTATCTAGATTCACCCCCATTTTCTTGACATTTTCTGCATGTATGCAATATTGATAATTTCCCAAAATGGAATACCAGACTGAAACTTTGACCAAATTACTATTGCCCCACAATGCCCCCCCCCCCCAATTTTAATGAAGTTCTCCTGTAGTGTACATGTAGATGTACATGTACATCCCGCTGTGAGCCTAGTCTGCAGGTACAGACCCTGATTGAAACTTTGATCAACAAGTGTGTCTCCACGCAAAGACTAGCACTTCAGTAGTCAGTACCCAAGGCATGAGTAGGCTGCAATTCAGACCCTTTTTTCAAGTGAACGGTTTGCACAGTAGACTACTGTGAGCCCACTCAGTACCATCATCTTTGATATGGTGGGTTGTCAGATTCATGCACATTGTGCAGTATATACTTACTGCACAGACAAATCATGTTGACCGAAATTCAAGTTTCTCATCTTGGCTATACACAGCCCCCCCCCCCCCCGACATCTGAAAAAACTTACATATCTTCATGAGAATTTTCACAATATTCACCAAAAGTGCACACTGAATCCTTCAATTTCACCTAATAGAAAATGCACCCATAGGATAACAAGCTCCCTCGCTTCTAAATTTGAGTTTCTTAGTACTGTAAAAGGCTTGTCCCACTCCCCTTCCCTGGAAGGAATGGAACACTGTCCTATATGTCTACAGATAGAAGTCACATACTGTTTGTACCTCAAACATATTTAATAGAGCTACATTGTGAATATACATATACATGAACATCTGTACAAAAGTAGTAAAGTACAGTATGTACAGTACATAATTTACATGCAATTCAAAGTGGAGAATACTTTAATACCCAGTGTGCAAGCCCCCTGTAGTGAACAAGATAAAATCTTAACAAGCCCCCCCCCCTACGTACCCCTATTGTCCTTTTTAAAAACTACTTTTTTTTCATGAGCGCTATTTCAAACACAATCCAGCAACCTGTATGTACACACATTTTCTTTATTGCAAGGACTATTAGACTTATTTCCTTTGAAAACAGCAGTTTTGTGGGGTTTTTTTGTATAAATTTGTGGTTTCTTCAAACCAGCATGGGTCAATGAGCCTCTTACACTATTGTATTCTGCTTTTAGATAGCCGATTTACTCCATCCTGAATGGAAATATACCTGGTATTGTGACAGTGTATGCATGTAAAGCAATATGTAAATCATAGAGGTTTTAATGGATTTTTTTTACTCTTGCTGGATACAAATTTCCACTTGGTCAACACCTACTTTGTCTTTTTTGCATAATTTGGTCTCATGGTCTACATTTAAAGTCCTACATGATGAAGTTCAACAACCAGTTGGTCTAGAGCCATTTGTCCATTTGCTTTTAATAGCCAATTTGTATTCTTTTTCTTATTTCCACTTTACGTACCATTGTTCACGAATCAAACTTTTATTTGACATAAAAAATGATTTAGATAATGGAAGTGAAAATGTTACTATGATTAGGAGATATTAACTGATAAACTGATTAATAGACAAAATTGGTTTGAATACAGTGTAGGATTATTCCCACGTTCCATCAAATTCTTTATACTTGCACACAAAAAAGGCACTTTCTCCACTCCCTAGGGAGCATTTCATTCGATTACATGTATGACACCTTTGTTTTATCGCAAACCCTGTCAGTCGAGGTATTCTTAAAAATGGGAAGATTTATTGGTTGTGCGTGGATACATTACGTAGATGTACATTTACTTTCTCCACTCCCTACTGAGCATTTCATAAAGTTCTATAAATGGCACCAGTATTTTTCCCCATCCTGTCCCTCCAGATATTCGTATAGGAAGCTTTATCGTTTGCGCAGAAAATATGTCCTTTCTCCACTCCCTAGGGAGCATTTGTAGGATTCTCCTAGAAATGACACCATTTTTATTTTCCCCCAAATCTGTCACTCCAGGTACATGTACAATTATTTTGTATGGGGAGCTTTATCATTTGCGCAAAGAAGATATGTACATGACATGTTCTCAACTTTCTCCACTCCCTAGGGAGCGATTCGTAGGATTCTCCTATAAATGACACTGGTTATTT
This sequence comes from Lytechinus pictus, assembly GCF_037042905.1. Taxonomy (NCBI): domain Eukaryota; kingdom Metazoa; phylum Echinodermata; class Echinoidea; order Temnopleuroida; family Toxopneustidae; genus Lytechinus; species Lytechinus pictus. Next base: position 16,380,743 of record NC_087253.1, on the reverse strand, counting down.
CCCCCAATCCCTGACACTCAAGGTACATGTATATATTTTGTATGGGGAGCTTTATTAATTGTGCACAGAATATACTTTTGTACTCATACTTTCTCCACTCCCTAGGGAGCTTACAGGATTTCTCCTATGGGCCCACTTTGTTTTAACATTTCCCCACCTACATGTATTTCACTCCAGGTATTCGTATGGGGAGCTTCGGCCTTCTCCTCCATAGCATAATCTCTGCCGTGTTCTCAGTCGCCATTGGCGCTGTTATCACGACGTGGGGTGCCGTCCGGACCTACATATTTGGCATGGTACTGTTCACACTAGCAACATTCTTCATGCTCTTCATGGACGGGATCGTGTTCACACTTCTCCTCGCGAGTCTGACGGGCTTCGCCAACGCTACCATCACCACAGTGCCATATACGCTTCTAACGGGCTACCACCAAAAGAAAGAAGTGAGTGTTTTATTTAAATAATAAATTATAGTAGTGATGACTATGAAAACAATGGTGATGATGATGATGAAAATAGCAATGATTTTGTCATTGCTCAAACAGCTGGAATTTGTGCAAAGCCCTTTGAAGTTTTGGAAAAATCCCCTGAAAATGTCTCTCACATTTCCAGCTCATTACAACATGAAAGTTTGCAGTGTGGCACTGTGTTTGATATGTAATACAAATAGGCCTACACAGTAGTCAGTTTTTTGTGTGTTTTTTTTACAGGAATATTCTTTTTGATTGGGTCCCCTATCAAAAAAAAAATATTGTTTTTTAGTTTGATTTACAAAAAAAATTTTGAACAGACTGAAAATTTCAGATTATGATCTTTGCAGGTAGCTTTCTGATACCCCATTTAATACTGAAGTGTTCATAAGGTACTGAGAGAGGGTGCAAGATATAAACAATATATTTTTTCTTGAAACAAATCAAGTTTTTTCATTAAAAGGTTCACTGGTCATTACAATTTAATACAATTATTACATAAAAAGACTTGAATTCATTAAGATAATGAAACTTCACCCAAGCTTTACAGTAAGTTTTTTTTACTCCTTAACAAATGATTTTTTTTACCCATTTTCTTTTTTAGTTGTACTACCAAGACAGCGATGATGCGGATGCCCATGGCAAGGGTGCGGATCTAGCCCTCCTTGACAGCGCTTACATCCTCTCCGAGGTCATCTCGTCATTCGCCTTCGGTGTGATCGTCGAGATCACCAAGACGACTGGAGCGTACATTGCCTGCTCGTTCGCTTGTGGCCTTGCGAGCTGTTTCCTCGTACTACGAATCAAATAGTACTTGTGCTATGTTACCAAACCTAACTGTTGTTTGTTTTTGTTGTTGTTCAGGATGGGGATTTCTTGAATGCAAGAGGAAGAGCGGGAGAGAAGGGGGAGAGTGAGAGAGAGAGAAAGAGGGGGAGAGAGAGAGGGAGAGAGAGAGAGAGGCAAAAAATAGATGTTCATCTTCATCAAGTTGAATTGATTAGGTACATGTATTTCATTTTGGTTTGTCTTGATATGGTCAACTGGTAGAAATCATGATAGTCAAAAGTAATTTTCATATTTTTACATCCCTGGTCCAGATGATCTAATCCTATTTTGTAGACCTGCCAACCAGTACGTTTTAGCCGTATTTAGTACGTTTTTGCAACCAAAATACGGCAGAACGTTTTTTCTTTTAAAAATATGTTTTTTGTAATAAAAAAAAAACAAAATCGTAATTTATTGAGATAAATCATCTCTATATGTCTCTATTTCATAAAACGTACACAAATATGGTTATTAGATCAATGTAATTTCAGGTAACTTGTTTTTTTTTTCTATCATTTTGTAAAAACCAGGGTGAGATATACACAAGTTTCAATGGGTTTTTTTTTCATCTGCAAGAGCAGCGCGCATTTTAGCTTGCATGCAGCTTGAGCGCCGTGATGGGCGAGTGCGCCAAGCATTTTATTATGAAATACACTTTTTTGGGGGGAAATACAGATTTTTGTATCACAGAATACAGTTTTTCATTCCCAGAGGTTGGCAGGTCTGATCTTGTCTTACCATGGACCTATTACGAATGGACATTCAACGAATCCCCTCCTTTGACACAGAGACCGTCGCCGCTAATCCTTTTATAAACAGAGCGCTGGCAGCTGACACCCATCAAGCCGGTCGTAAAACATGCTCTCACTGATGGACAGCGGAAATCAATTGTACGCTGCTCCTACCCATTGCGATGTTGTTCGTTCACTTTATCAAAAGCAACGCACAGCAGCGAACGTTAGCGCTATGAAAATGATAGCAGAAACAAGAAAACAGGCGTGCATAAACATATTTTTTACGTACATCGCTAACAACCGGAAATGAAATGCATTGACATCACCTTGCAGATCCGTATATCTACGGCAAAAAAGCAGTTGAAATTCGACGAAAAAATCTGCGGAAAAACGTTAAAATCTCAGCTTTTTCGGACAGTATCGATGTCGATAGTAGCGCTTACCTTCGGTCAGAAGTTGATTTTCATTTGGGCATAAAATTCCACAGGATTGATGAAATTTAACGGGATTTTTTTTGATGGACAGACGACAATCGCACATTATAGAGAGCCTAAAATAATGTACTGAAAAACCGGATATGAATTGCGCATTGCATTCTAGGTAATGTAAGGACTTTCCCTATTGGCAATCGGGGCTACAACATGACCGTCTTTGGTCGAAAGAGGGCCAGTGATCGATCGGTGACGATCATCGGGCGAAAGGAGCTTGTGTAAACAATCACCCCGGGCGGTCGTTGTAAAAACCGCGTAAAGAGAAAGTTAAGGGTTAGACAGCAATTTTGACAGCTGGAAACAGGTGGTGGTCATAAAATGCTCTTGTTGAATGTCCATTCGTAATAGGTCCATGGTCTTACAACCTGTTTGTCTTCTATCAGTTCGTACATGTATGAATCATTTGGTCTCATTGCCACTTTACCATTTTGTCTAAATAATTGCCATTTTATAGGCTATACTAATTTCTTGGATGACCTTGTTGGTCAACTCGTACTGGTAGATGAATTTTCATAAACCAACGTAATTTGACAAAGTGGAAGGAAAGTTACTATTCAATTCAATTCAATTCAAAATTTATTTCAATCAATCAATCATAAAAAATACAGGTATATACAAATTAGGTAAAAACATGGGATTGGGAGCCCCTAGAAGTTTTCATTAAAAAAAACTTGTGAGTGGGGCACCACCATGGTACAATCAAATACAAATTAATATAATACATACATGTACATAAAGAGTGAACAACAAATAACATTGAAAAACAATTAAAAAAAAAAAAAAAAAACAATGGGCTAACATAGGGGAAATAAACAAACAAGCAAACTATACAAATTTTAGTCTAAGTGACAGGTAGACCAAATGGGTTTATCTAATAATGCGGTATTTATCTTTAGACAATCTGAGAAGTGAGTGTAAACAATGCGGATATAAACTTCAGATTTTAGTCTGAAAAAAAAATGTTTTTTTAAAGAAAGAACCTATATCCTGTATGCTGTGCTATTTTTAAGTCAGTACCGTATTGGGAAAGTTAAGCCTTTATAAGCTGCATTAATGGCATAAAAATGTGTTTTTATTTCTTTTTTTATACACCTGTACTCGTTGAATGAAGTATTTCCCCCCTCTCCTATCAGAGGAGGCGCGATAGCTCAGTCGGTAGAGCGGGGGATTTGTATTCTGGTGACCCGGGTTCGATTCACACTTGGTGCGCTAGTGCCCTTTGGTAAGGCATTAATCCTCATTACCAGGTCCTTCGGAGAGGACCTTAAGCCGTCGGTCCTCTGGTTGCTTGCTTACAAGCATTCATGCTTTCTTAGCAATCAGGTAAAAAATCCCCACCAATCAATCAATCAATAGAACATTCTACTACTGAGTATTGATTAATGAGATGTGTAATTTTATATAGGTTTTATCAATTTATGATTTTTTTTCTTCTTTTTAAAACACTAATACTAGGCCCTCCCACATACATTTACATGTCATGCATTCGCCCATACATGTGTATATCTTCTGCATATACACATATAAATACATAAAACAATTTTATAACAATGTACATGTATAAAATAAAAAAAATAAAGAAAGTGAGGAAAGTAATGACCAAAAAGGTAGAAGCTTATGAAAATATAAAAATTAAAATATTAATAATAATAGTCATGAACACAATCATGATACACCATAAAATCACAATGATTACAATAAAAAAGAAAGGAATAAAACCCTAAACCTGAACTGGATGAAGAGAGAGCCTGAAATGGATTAAGGGATGGATAATGAAAATGTTTTGTATAATTTCCTTTTTTTTTAACAATGCAGCTGTCCAACTCTTTACAGAATGGGGGGAGGGGGAGGGCAAGTGGAAAGTGCTTTTGATGTGCATCCATAATATTACTATATATACAGGATATTTGATTACTTTTTCTGAGAGGCTCTACATGTGTGAAGGGAGGGGTTGTGCTAAAGAAGAACATTCTCAGCATTTCATATATAGCATTATGTAACAGCTCAATTTCTACTCAGTTTGGCAGATATATTTTTTGTGCTATAAAGTGAATATTGATAGTTTACAGTATGAGAATGAATTTGCATTTGAAGGTGATATATATATATATTTCCCTTTTTCAGCAAATAATCTTGAAGGTAGTTTATCTAAATCTGGTGTAGTGATATATAAAAATATAATATATATAATATATATGTGTTCGAATCCCACCGCGGTCTAGCGTCCTTTGGCAAGGCGTTAATCCACACTTTTCCACTCTCGACCCAGGTGCTAAATGGGTACCCGGTAGGATGCGAAAGATATTGTATGTTGATTTTGCCAGCGCCATAATGAGGCTGCGATGAATGCAAGGAATGCTCCCCAGGGAGTGGAAATTGTGCACTTTTCGTGCGGGATTGAAATGAATCCAATGACCGGGGTAATAATATGCTGTAATGCGCTTTGAGCCATTCTGGGAAAAGCGCTCTATAAAAATTGGCTATTATTATTATTATTATTATATTATATACAAGTATAATATTATTTTTTGCTCATATTGTTCCAGAAAAGATAACATACATGTAGCATATTAAAGTCAGTCAGAATTATTAAGTTCTTTCCTCCTTGTGTGCTAAAGCTCTTTCATATATATTCTAGAATGTTCAAATTGTGTTCCTTGTTTAGGTGCTTGGCGGTGTTTATATATACATAGAGGCCCGTATTCTGAACCCGGGTTTAAATTAAACCCTGGTTTAAAGTTGTGGTTTAACTATGGAGAGCCAATTGGGGCACAAATCCTTAACAATAAACATTCCATTTATCAAGTCATATGATATTCAAATTGTGCATAATTGTCTGGGAATGAAATCTGAAGTATTTTTCTTCATTATGAAAGCAAAAGGAAACAAAATAGTAAACATAAGAAATATACAATACAAACAGAATTTTTGAACTTTTGTCTTCCCATAATTTTAGCAAAGAGTTAGACTGTGGTCTAAGTTAAACCTGACTTCAGAATACGGGCCAGAGAGTGTAACCTTTGATGGAGGCAACTGTAGAAGAAGTAAGGTGCCTAAAGTGAGTCACTTGATGTAGAATAAGAAAGAGGCTGAATTCCGGGTGAAATATTAGACATCCATGTAAAAAAATTCAAGTCTAATCATAAAATAGATTGATTATGTGTCGAGAAAGACAGCACAACTGGCTTTCGCTCGATGTTCAGATTTCACAAAAGAGGGTAATTAAACTAGGAGGGGAACAAGAAAACCATGGACAATGCAAATTTCCTGTGCATAATTGTGCTAATTTCAGCACATACACTGTGAAAGATTTGGTATTAAAAACAATTTGCTTTTGCAAAGGGTGCTAATTTCATGCTTGAATGAAGCAAATTTCTGTGATAACTCTGCATACTACATGATTTCATAGCCCCTTCTTGTTTACAGCTCTTTTGTACAATGTAAATTAGGGCCCCTAATCGAGTATGAGATTCTTGCATTTTGGCCATACTCCCATATCTAAAATTTGTATGCATTTCTGTTGGTCTTGTAACCATATCATTGTTTTACATGTAACATGTATTGAATGCTCCAAGCATTTCTTCACAACTCTTCACATGCCTCTTTAATTTGTATTGAAAGTAGTTTGTTTTTACTTTTTGGTCTTTTAATATAAAAAAGCCTTGCTTGATATTGATAATATGAATAAAGCCTTGCATTGTATCTTGTGGAAGAAGCACTATGATAATGTCAACTTTTATTATTAATGAGCATAAATTACTCCATATGAGTACATTTTGTGGTTTTATATGAATTGATTTCCAATGCATGCACTGCTTGAAGCTCAAGGTTATCCATTGTACTGTAGATGTAATCGAAATTGCTATTTTACTAGTATTGGTGTGGTTAATCATTGTAAACTGGAACATTAGTGGTATTTGTGAGGCTTACAAGCAGGATATGTTAATTCACTATTGGGTCATTTTGATGTTTTGGGTACATAAAGAATTAGTATCACCCGCCGATTCTGCAAAAGAATAAAGCCTTGAACTCAATTCAACTTTATATAAATCAAGTTCAACATGTATAGTTCTCTCAGACTTTGCATACTTGCATGGTATAAATGATAAATATCACATTTGTCAGTCTTTGGGGTGTTTTTTAATGAAAGTTCTAATCAGATTTTTAACCTACTTTTTTTAAACCATGGTTTTGCAGACTTCTATTCAATAGTACTGAATGGAAAGAGACTTGTGGCTGAAGAGAACTAAGAGGAGGAGAGAGAAGATGATAAAGGTAGAGATGAGAAGAGAGAGAGACAGAGAGATAGGGACATAGAGAAGAAATTGACATGGATAAGAGGAAAACAGAGAGAAAGAGAGGGGGGGGGGGTTGGAGAGACGATCGTATTACAAAAAAAAATTAGATGCGTCGAGAAACAGATGGGTGGAGCAAATGGTTTACACTTGCAGGGGTGAACGTAAAATACCCCATATATAGCACAACCCTGGCCACAAATGCAGCTGTTATGAACAAGTACATAAATGTGGCACAAACATCAATACATATTGCCATATACAGCTTGAATCGTTATTTATCCAAGTTACTCAATAATTTGAGATGTGTGGGTTGATCACATAGGCTGAAAATCGCTACTTCCTCTGGAAATTAACTGTTGGCATGGCAACTAATTTGTACACGTGTACATGTAAAATGAACTCAAGAGCGCCCTTTTTCCAGTGCTCAAGTACCATGCAAATGTTTTATTAGTATGAATTATGAGTTATGACGAAGATTGGTAATGAAGCGCATGATGGGATAGGTACTTTTCAAAGAAAGAAAATATATCCATTAAATTTAAACAAAATATTTGCTAGTAGTATTATGAATCCTATATATCTCATTTCATTTTCTTTCGTACACTTCACTCATTGGAAATGTTGCAATGTTAGACTTTTGTATAATTTTTTTCAAAGAGCACTGTTATATTTTATGTTTTAGAATATTATTATAACATTTTGCTTTATCAGAATTACTGTATGAAATTATTGCAGGTAACGTTTTGATGTAACAAAATACTGATCTATATTTTTCCAGATGCTATTTTGTCGAGTGTCATATCTTTTTAAATATATTACGATCCCTCTCGTGAAATTTCTGTCTTTGCTTTGTTTGTCTTAGTGTAAGTTGCATGTTTTATAAGAAACCCATCCCATATGGCGATATTGATAAACAGGGGATACAAAAGTCACAAAATGAAAGTGGAAGTAGAAAAGTCTCGTGTAAAACTTATGACTACAATAAAAGTTTATAGTATATATTAAGTATCTACCAGGCTACCTACTACAAATAATGACCTATAAGCATTATCCTGGTTTTGATTTATTTTAGATTTGAGTTATCATTACTATCGTTATGATGACGAGGATAATGATGATAATGATGATGGTGATGATGATAATGGTGATGATGATGATGATTATGTTATATGAATATCTGCACAGCAGACTAATCTTTCATGAAAAAATGTCATTCAAAGCGAAACTTCAGTTACAGTATGAAAGGGAATTTATTGATAGGCTTAGTTTTTATTAATGATATTCAGGAAAGAAATAAAACATAAGGCTCCTCAACCCTTTAAATGAAAAACAGATTGTTTTTAAATAAATATGAAAGAAATTGCATTTCCCATAGAGAGTGCACTGCAAAATAGTCCCCAAAATACCCAAAATTAAAAATCTTATACGCATGTAAACAAGAGGTCTTAATGGTAGAAATTCAGATCATTTTCTCCAAATTCATAATGGTTGAGAGTCTGACTTGACTTCAAGAAGGAAAAAAAAAGAAAGATAAGCCTGAAATGGGATACGGCAGGTACATAGATTGGAGTTGGAAAAAGGGAAATGGAAAAAAAAGGAATAGACCACAATATTACCCTTTTCAATAGAACCATTTCATGTGGGCTGACTTGAGTACATAAACCCTTGTAAGAGGTGATGATATCAGCCCAAGGACATGCAGGCTCAACTAATATTTATATTCAACTTAACAAATATAGAATCAGTCAATAGAGAGGCATTCATATAAACATATATCTGTTACATCTGTATAATACGTGGTTTTCATTTATTGTTAATGTGTTATGGGAATTGATTTTTACTGCTCTAAAATTGGTACAGTTATACCAATATAATATTTGTCACTCTGCTGTTCACACAATGTCTGTTATACATGATCTGGGTGAGAAATGGGTTCTCATGTTGCTAATGTTTGTGCCCAGTGTTTGTGCAAATTGATTCATCCCCTCCAAAACCTGTAAAATTAAAGTGGCCCTCAAATTGTTATGGGATTTGATTTTTACCCCTCTAAAATCGAAAATTATACTGTACCAATATTAGTCATACAGAGCTGTTCATACATAATTTTCTTAAATGTGATACAGCAATTGCTTTTTAACACTACAAAATCAGCGTTCAACCAATATTTGGATTTTAAAAAAGCCAAAGAATCAGTCGCACCGAGCTGTTGATACATCATATCTGTTACCTGTATACAAAAGTGATTATCATATTGCTAAAAGTGTTATTGGAATATATCTACCCCTCTTCGAAAATGGTTAAACCGATATTTAAATTGATCATAATAACCATAGAATCAGTCACACACAATGGCAGATCCCTTTGAGAGGCACAATTAAAATTTGTAATGTAAAAATGCCATTAAAACAGAAGTGTGCCCCCCCCCCCTTTTGAAAGTGAAGAACTTTTTTTTTTTTGCTTGTCAAACATTTTTTTGCTTGTCAATTTTTTTCTTGGAAAAATATGCTACCCCTTTTGGAAAATCCTGGATCTGCCCCTGGTCACACATAACCATTCAACATCAAACATGTTGCATCTGGATATTAAATAGCTCTAAAATTGTTAGTGTGTTAAAAGAATTGATTTTTCCTCCTATAAATAACAAATATTTTAAAAGATGGTCGTTCTGGATAGGATTATCAGTGTTCTGTATACTAGTGTGGGATGCCAGTCTTCAGGCCCTCGCAATTTCCCTGATAAATTCTTTTCAGGCTTTAATTTTTACAGCCTGTATTGGGCTTTAACGTGTCTTCGCTTCTTTTTAGAACCAGTCAGCAAAATTGTCTGGCATCCATAAATGATTATAGCGCTATTATGTTTATCTATTTATTTCTGTGACGTGTTCTGGCTACATTTGCTTAGCTATAAATTCCACACACTAATCGAATGACCAACTTCAACATTTAACACTATAACCCAGCTTAAAACTAGCATAAAACCCCCTTGCAACCATAACACTTTACCCTACAACTTAAAGGACAAGTCCACCCAAAGAAAAGTTGATTTGAATAAAAAGAGGAAAATCCAACAAGCGTAACACTGACAATTTCATCAAAATCGGATGTAAAATAAGAAAGTTATGACATTTAAAGTTTTGCTTTATTTCACAAAATAGTTATATGCACATCCCGGTCGGTATGCAAATAAAGGGGACTGATGACATTATTTCTTTTGTATTTTATTACATGAAATATTCTAATTTTCTCCTCATTGTCCTGTAAAACAAAGTTTCATTTCTCACTGAACAAATGGAATTACCATTGTTTAACATTTTATGGTTGTCAAGTTGGTCCTTATAGCCAAATCTGTAAAAAATAAAATATTGTATAATTCCAACAATGAAAAACAAAAGAAATAGGGAGGGACATCGATTCTCTCATTTGCATGTGACTAAATTGTGCATATAACTATTTTGTGAAAATATACGTGAAACTTTAATTTGTCATAAGTTTCTTATTTTACATCCAATGCTTATCTAATTTTTCTCTATTGATTCAAATCAACATTTTTCTGAGGTGGACTTGACCTTTAAGACAAAATAAAGCTTAAAGCAATCGTCGCAGGAGCAAATGTGTCACCTACCAACCAACATTCAACCTACTTTATACACTTGTTTATGTTTAAGCAAACTTGTGCACACAATCAGAAACTCTGAACAAAGGGTAAAAAAAAAGAAACATGTAATACAGCTGATTTTTTTGGAAAACCAAATGACTTTGTGTTTATTACATAATTATGGAAATTTTTATAAGAGACTTTCTTTGAAGCAACACAGGGAAAAGACTACATCACACAAAGGAAACAAAAATTTATCACGCTTTAAAAGAAAATTATTTGGAAGCTTTCTTTTACGTCATGGAATATTGGAATGAATACCCAGTGCTGTCACTGTATGTGTGGTATTACAGCTGGGGGGTGTTTCACAAATATTGAAGAATTACTGAGGGTCACACTTACAGGTAAATGATATTTAATGCGCTAACTTAATAGTGCGCATCGTCTTAGCATGATCTGACCAATTCAGTCACGCCTTTTATACTGCATGCAACTAGGCAAGTGAGACTAAGTGACACTTAAATCTTTGTGAAACACCCCCCTGGTGAAATATGCAATATCATGTAGCCAAGAAACATCGTCATTCTGGGTATCTTAAGCCGAATGAGAACGGGGCCATTCCAAAAAGCTGTCCGAAAGCTATGCACAACTTTTCAAACAAATGGTAACCCTTTAATAGAGAAAATGATACACCAAGTTTTCATTGGTGTTGATTTAGCTCCTAAAAGTCACCAGCTTTTCGTAAAATCGCTTGTAACTCAACAACAGCTTTACGAAACACCAACCTGTCCAGGCAAATAAAATGGAACAAAATGAAATAGCATTGCAATACAATATAATACGGTGCATATGGGTTATCACTTATGAATATTATGCAAAATTCTACTTTTAATTAGTTTCTGCACTTACAAAAATATTTGCACATAATCCGTTAAAAAAAATAATAATCTGTGCATGCGAATTTTCCTTATCTTCTGTCCATTCAATTTACATTTCATATTAACCACATGGGAATCTCTGAGGGCTTATACATGCGTGCAACATAACCAGGCTACATGCATTTCCGACCTGCTTATGAGGTTGCATAAAGGCTACCCTTATCAATGACTTCCAAATAATGACTTCTTGTGAGGGCAATAGTATAAACTATTGCCCCAAATTGAACATGAGACTATTATGCTACTTTCCACCAATACCAAAGTTTGAGGGAAAACAGAGACCTATAGTCTCGAGATCACCATAGAGGTACATGTATGTGTCTTTACTATTGCTTGAATACAGGAGCAGTCAATATTTCTTTTATTTACTGATTATTTTTTAAGCATGGTAATAGTAAAAACTATTGCGCTGTTCAAATCACGCAAATTAGTTGCCATCATTAGTTTATATAATTTGAAGATTTCTCGCGTTTTAAAACTGCGAGCAATCTCTGTCAAAATCTATGTATGATAAACAGCAGAAAACCTGAATTCAAAAAGTGGAATAAAAATAGAATTAACCTTGTTTTTCAGACAATATTAAATGTCGGCATGTGACAGGCTATATGAAGTTGAAGTCTTTTTTTCAGTCTTAAAAACCATCTAAATAATCCAGCAACACATTGAATGAGAATTATTTTTAAACAACTTGATTGGTTATTACCCTGTGCTTCATAAAAACCTAATATTATCGATTTAAAAAAGAAATACTGTTGATCAACAAAACTGCCCATTCTGCCATTGATAATCACAAATTTTTACAACTTTTATATCAAACCAAGCTTGCAAACTTTTTTGTTGCAATATCAGTGCTCTACTAAAACAAGAAACGTATTGACACACATACACTGCACCATGTATATTTGGAGTCAGATGTGCTTAATTACACGAGAGAAACAAAACTTTGATCAGCATCTACGAACATAAACTTTTCAATTTTTTATTGTGCCGATTATAGATATTAGGCAAACCCGAACCAATTATGTTGTACATTTTTTGAAAAGGAAATAGATGCATAAAAAAGGGCTATGTACAGATCTATTTTGCATTCGATTCACAGTTACACGGTAAGCGGACATTAACGGAGATTTACATCCGGGGAGTTTCACGAAACGTTTTGTCACTGATGACTACTTTGTTCTCAGCCAATCAGATGCAAGGATTTACAGTAGCTTCTAACATCTGCCAGTAAAAATCACAGACAAAACTTTTTGTGAAATGCTCGCCGTTGACATACACGGTTGTTACAAGTCTGCATATCATAAGAGAAGGTTGGCGTTATATTCTATCGCAATGTACATCTTGCACTGAATTAAGTTATAAGAAATCCGAGCATGGGATATAAATAGCATAAAAAATGTGTCATAGTTTGTAGTACACTAGGGAGCCTTAATCTTGCATGATGGATGCTTAGTTGACAAATTGACTAATGAACCACATACATCAACTTTTGATCATAATCCAGTTTATACTACTGTTTACGGGTGCATCAGCGGGTAAATTGCCAATTCGTCCACTGCAAACTCGTCCACTCACCACATGGTCTACTTTCATTTAGGCTAATGCCATTCCGTCCATCAACATTTCGTCTAACAACCATTTGGTCCAATCATCACTTCTTCTGATCACCAGTTCGTCTATTACCATTTCGTCTAATAACCAGTTGGCCTAATACCCATTTTCTTTTCATTCATTTTGCACAAATAACACTTAAGTTAAATTAGACCACATGGTATATGGACTAAATGGCTATTGGACCAACTGGTTATTAGACGGAATGGCATTAGACTAAATGAAAGTAGACCATGTGGTGAGTGGACGAACTGATGGTAGACCAAATGATAGTAGACGAGTTGGCGATTGGACGAATTGGCATTAGACGAACTGGAAATAAGCCCATCAGCGTTGTACCGAAAGGGGAAACATGACTGCAATTAAAACTGGCCATGGTATACCCGTTCAGTGCGTCAACTCAATGAGTACGTCCAGTCCTAAAAAATCAATTTATTTGCAGGACGGAAACAGCGGAACGCCCAATGGCACAGAAGCATCCATCACACAAAATAACAGCTCCTTAATATTAACCCATCAACTAACGAACAAAAAGACAGCACTGATTGTCACATACTGTATGATCAATTAAAGCGAAAATCCCAAGTTATACTGTTTCTAATATATACAGAATCAAAATCAACTCAAAGACAGTCGTTAAAAACACACTGTAAAATCAAAACCAAGAGTTGGGAGAAATTTACATTGATCGGCAGAAAGCATTTACTGTAGTTTTGAAGAAAAAAAAATTTACATCAAAAAGGTACAATTTGTTCTATTCTTAAAATTTGACGTGAACTTAGGAGCATAGCAGGAAACTTATAATCAGTTGCAAGCTAATTTTAGGCTGTGGAATCTATCACAAGTCTTAAATAATATATGATTAATCATAATTTTGGATGCTTCTCGCAGCAGAGTATGAATGACTTGTTAAAGTTAAAATCGATCTATCATTTGCAATTTAACAACTGAAATTCGCAATCAATTGTCAAGTTTGAAGCAATCCCCCTTTGTGTGTTGTTCATCTAGCTTTAAGAACTCTCATGCACGGAAACTTTGTTCCTCTAATATCAGCCAATAAAGTCATGGTATATAATTGCTAACAGACACATGTGGCCCGTTTTATAAAAAAATGTCAATATGACTTATGCCATTTTGCGTATGAAGGATAGAAATGCACATTGCATGCACCGGATATGTATAAAGGCAATAGACTTGTGCTGATATCATCCTTTCCCATATTTTATACATATACCCCTCGTGTATGTGTAGACGATATTTGATTAAACCACAAAGGTAAACTTCATGTTTGTAGTGCCCTCTATAGTTTTAAACTGTACAGTGAAGCTAAAAAAGTGCCTCAAAAGTAGATTTTTTCTTCTTTTCCCAGAAGAGGACAGTGTACAGTGTATGAAGATCAGAGGATTTCTATAAAATAAGGGAGTACAATAGCACTTAAACAAATTTTAAAAATAGCTTTGGTAGTTGCAACTAAAAAATCAACCTGTGAAAGAAAAGGAATCTCAAGCCTGCCTCGTGAACATTTGTGACACGATTAGAAATAATCTTATAAAACGTAACATCAACCATGTAACTGACTATGACTGACATTGATGTGGCCTTTATTCTGGCATTCGAATTGGGTTACCTAAAATCACACAACAGGCTGTTACAATTACGAGTTCATGTAATTTAGATGCACATATTTCGAACGGTGATATCACAATTCCATGTTACAGTAATTTGAATTACACAGGAGCTTTTAAAGTCCCCGGGTATACCACATTCATCAGGTATCCGTACTGCTGATGAGAACCCTAAATTAGGCATACATATAGGTGATTTGGCAAAGGGCTTGAATTTAATTCTATAGAGATTGATTACCAAAAATATGTCATATTCGGACCGCATCGCATGAGACAGGTGTAAGGGATTACAGAGAAGTTTCTCGAACAAAGAACTACATTCTTGTACCAGTATCATCATCATCAGCATCAAAATCATTACTCTTTCGCTATTTCATCTTTCTCATCCTCTCACACACACACAATTGCATCCCACTCCTCTCTATATATGGAAAATACACTGCTTTTGTTTATGAATATCTTAATCAATTAACAACAAAATCATTAAATATAAAATGAAAAGATTGGAATTATATTAGGCAAATAAAAATTCAATTGCGAAAAACACAACACGAAAATAGCGATAAAAGCAGACTAAGAATCATACTTTCACTTTAGGAAGTACATTCATGCAAGAAAAAAAGGGAATAACATAAATGACCCGCATTAGGGTGACGACAAATGCATAAATAAGTTAATTCTTTAAAAATTGAATCCTTGGAAAATCCCATTGCCTTGCATCAAATACTGTTTGAAAGAATTTCTTTGATGATGTGTCAAAGATTTTTAAAACACAAAGAACCATTTTGGGTATCCACCATCCAATGCATTGTGTTGGAACAATTTTTTTCTATAAGCTCCAATTTCAAAGAGATTCACTGTATCCTTCTGGTTATTAAAAAAAAAAATTGTCTTCAAATTCAACAAAGTATAGAACTGGTAACCCTTCTCGGATATTAATTAACATCTAAAATCCAAAAATGGCAGTTAAAAAGCATGAAGTACGAATAACGATATCAGCTTCACAATCTGTGTACAAAAGCTATGTGACCTGATCTCCTTTTGATTTAAACATTTCATGAAATGATTAATAGTCTGAAAATACAAATAAACAAAAAGGGACAGTCAACAGAAAGCATTAAAAAAGCAAACTTTGTATTTTCTAGACAGACATATACAACATTTGATGTTTATAAAAGTGATTCTTTTTCTCTCTCTCCGAAGATGTTTCTTTAAAATCTGGGTATTGATATTAAAAAGCTATATCATCTTTTCTAAAAATTCCTGATTGTCCTCCCAACCCACAGAATCTTATCAAAGTATTATAGTTTCCTTTCATTTTTATTTACAAAAAAGTAGAATAAACATGGGTTGATGTGATTTACATTTGCCTTGGCTTCATTCCTTGTTTTTCTCTTCAAAGCTACACTACTCCTCATACGCTATCATTTCGTGCACATGACCTTTATCTACATTATCTCACAAAACACCAATCAGAAATCAACATTTAAAAGGTTTAATATAACTATATACAATGATACATTTAAAAGAATCCCGTTACTCTCTTCATTGTCCACCTTTAACACAATACATCTCTAAACAAATTTTACAAGTCTAAAACTGATACCGTCATCTAGCGTTTCTCTATAGGATCTCTCGTCTCATCTGTACCTCACACGATAGAATGTTCAACAGTCTTTATTAGGGAATTCATTAGCACATTTTTGATTGAGAATCATTTCTAATTTCCAGCACTCACTCGATCTGACTAGATATACCACCGTAACCAAATTTACATCCGAGAGTTCAAGTAAGAGCCAATTCTTACTGCTTAATCCGTGCTAATACCTTGTCAGGATTCAAAATAGATATCATGTGACTAGAAGTGTAAAGGTGATTGGCCGATAAGGGGGAGACAGACATGACCTCAATTTGACCCGACACTGATTGGTGGCGAAGACTGCACACCATCGACCTGGGAAAAAAAAATAATAAAAAGGAATTAATCAAACAGTAATGAAAGGAACATTCCACAATTTCAACGGTTCGTCATATACGGTATTCTATCCCACCAAGACAATTATATCTGACAGTTACCATAGTAATGGCAAGATACCTGTGCTTGTGGCCAATCAAATCCAAGGAAGGCTGTCAGATCTGAAAACTTTTGAAATAAACATTAATTTGTATAGCACAGCTTTTATATGGATATATTCAGCTGCGCTTGTTCAGAGCTCTTGTTACTTTATGTGTACACAGCAAATTTTCTTAACTAAAGAGTTTTCATTTTGATTTGAAGAGAGTCAAGGATGGAGAGCTTCTTATATCAATTGGCAGGCTATTCCATAGTTTTGGAAATGACAAATATTGATGAAGTGCTCCACTTGGGAGCATTTCATGAAACCAATAATCCAGGTTTTTCACCAACATTCTTGCTCTGAGCCAATCAGAAGGAAGAATATCAGTAGCTTATAACAAACAGTCAGATGAAAATCACAGATGGTATTTTTTTCATGAATACTCCCAAGAATTCCAAGGGGCTCTATCACCCTGTGAAATTCCTGCCATAGCCCTATAAATATTATACTAGTCTTCGAGCTATTCCTTAGCTGCTTCATCTAATACTGCACTCTTCTACTGGGGCCCGTCTTACAAAGAGTTGTGATTGATCCGATCAATTGCAACTATGGAAAGCCAGCAAAATCAACATATAAAATGCATGTTTAAAAAAAAAAATTCTAGATATGAATGCATATCCATAAATTAATTGATTTCTTGACAATTTGGTGATCTATGTTTTCAAATGTTTTCAAAAGGATATTTTGCAAATTTCCTGTAGAAAAAATTATGACACCGATGGATTTCCATAGTTATGATTGATTGGATCAATCGTAACTCTTTGTAAGACTGAGCCAGATGTATGTTTTTTTTTCTTCATTTTTTTTGGCAAATATCTTGACTGCAGCAAAGGGAAGCAGTCCATTTTTAGTGGGCACATGTCACAAGACCACAAGATAAAATGTTACATCCTAATAAGAATCTGGTAACTATGCAAGTAGTTTAGGTCTTGAAGAGGATACATGTATTCGCTTCACTTTGATCTCATGTGCTTTCAAAACAGATTAGGGTCTTGCATTGATACCTGTCAAGAACAATGAACAGGATGCGCTTAATATAAGTCAGGCTTTCAAAATTGGGATTAATTTGGTGCCCTTTGGTGCCCTCCTTCACAAAAGTTCTCCCTTTTTTTAGTTATAGTCTGCTATCAGCCAACTTTGAGCTATAAATGGAGAGTCAGTGAGCTTTTGAATAGACCAGCACACTTTAAGCCTCAACTTCTCAAAAGCAATGTACTAAGTTGGTGAATGTTGTTAGATTTTGTAAAGCAAAAAGGATCTTCCAGTGATGAATGATAGGTCACTTTATGGGATGATAACACCATATCCAGGCATGACATTCCCCTCTGAAAAAAAAAAATCTGAAAAATAGCCAAGGGTGGCTAAGTCACCACCAAAGTCCAAGGCGCCCCGGTCGGGGTTACAAGCTCTTGCATAGTAAACAAATGAAAGTGATCTTTCAAGGTGAGTCTGCATGATAGCTTTATCATCTGACTTAAAAAAGCATTAAAAAACAGCATGAGAATGTTCTTGGGCAAAGGATTTCACGTAAAAAAAAAAAACACAGAAAAAACAGAAATTAAAAATATTCAAAAAATCAGAATACCGATTTAAATCGGGAGAATATCATTCCTGCATTTCTTACCTGTGAGGGCGCATCTTCTCCGTTGGTACCGTTGGGGGTGCCATTGCTTTGGTTGACTTCTGGTGCTGGAGGTTTGACTGGTTGCACTGCTGGTTCTGGTTCAGGCGGTGTGACGCAAACCACTGGCGGTGCTACAGCTGGTTCGCTGGGGACCACTGGAGGTGTAACAGCTTTTTCACAAGGTTCCTACGTCATGGTGAAAAACATTTAAATTATTATTCAGATGTAGAGTTTTAGAGGCGCAGATATTTCTTCACGTCTTGCGAGGTTGTTTCAAAGAGACAAAATATTAAAACTGATTTTAAATGTGTATGCCTATGAAAACCGTCCCAATATTTTCCATATTGGATGAAATGAATATTTTACCCCACCTGCAAGATTATCATTGGTTAATAAATGATTGTGGGTATGAAGCTATTGTTACGTCACAATGAAATTGCATTGTATATTAGTTGCCAGGATGTGTAGCAAAGGAGCGAGATTGCGTCAATTGAATGCGCTTGCACTATGCACTATAAGCTAGTGCATCTTTACAGAGATTTCTTTAAAATAAAATGATAACACTCACACGCCATGCTCAAGTTTTACAGGACTGACATAAAATGGTGAATAAAAACGATGTTTTTGCTTTATCAATTTATGTTAAGCTTTGTGGGGGTATCTAAATAAGAATATTGGACGACCAATTTTCGTGGAATGCTTAGAAATACTGTTACTCGCTGAAGAACAATATTGGATTCGTCTCTGACTCATCCAATATTGTTCTTCAACTCGTACAATATTTCTACGCATCCCACTCAAAGCCATCCAATATTCCCTAAATATTAATATATCAATGCTTTCCTAATATTCTTCCCGTTTTCAGTGACATACTGCCAACATGAAGAGGATGCTGATGTACATAACGATAACACATAACTCTCCTTTGAAGGATATACTATGCATAATTGAACAGCAGGAAGTAATCTGCTAAAAGTGAACAATATACATGTTGCAAAATCATAAAGAAAATTTTAAGTTTTACGGTCCATTTTTGGCACCTGCATGCCCTAGTTTCAATAGCGGTTGACCCATCAATGTCATTATTGTTCATTTGTTGCAGAGGTGCCGCAAAATTATTGCGGTACAATACATTTTCTAAAGTAAAAGACACCAATCGACCACATTGTAGCTGCTGGGTAACATCCATTTCGCTTTGCTTTATATCCTAAAAATTACATTCTAGATTCTACAGAGTAAACAATTACCTTTAGAATTAGCATAATTTAATATTTAGGTACAAAGAGCAGACCTGCCAATCTTAGTTGTGAAAACATTCCTATTCTTTATTTCTTTTTATATTTCTTTCTTTCTTTTTTTCAGGCTTGAAATCTTATTTTTTCTTTCAAATTTTGAAGAAAAAACACCATACCAAATATCACTCTTACAAGTTTTGAAAACCCCATTTTTATGGGAAAAAAAATCATATTTCTGTTATAACCCCTTAGAAAACTCACTAAATAGGATAAAATCCCTTATTGGCAGATCACGGCCCCATCTTACGAAGAGTTATGACTGATCCGATCGACCAAAACTCTATGGAAATCCAACAATGCCATAATTATTTCCTCCAGGAAATTTGCACGATGCCCTTTATAAAAAAGAGAAGCACACTGAATTTTTAAGAAAACAATGAATGTATCATTGCAATGCACATCATATCTCTAGAAAATATTTTGAACAAACATGCATTTTAGATGTTGACGTTGCTGGCTTTTCATAGTTTAGGTTGATCGGATCAATCGTAACCGCTTGTAAGACAGAGCCCTGAGAGAAGTTTAGAGGAAACATACCTGAGAGGGTTCTGGGACTGCTGCAGCTTCTGAAAAGGGAAGAACAAAATGATAAACAAATTAGTATGGTGAATTAAGGAGTTCCATGACATAATTTGGTCATGCGACAATTGCTTCGGGCTTAACCCTAAGAAGACTGGGGGGGGGGCTGATTTAGCCCCCCCTCGAAATTTTTTTTCGCGATAAATCCGCCGCTCAAAATTTTTTGACCGCGTCGCTCGCTGACTTTTTACTTTCAAGTCTCGCGCAACTTTTGAGACCAAAATTGTGACCCCCGGGTACGCGGTTCCGAAATTACACAACATTACGTAAGTGCATTCAGACCAAAAATTACTAAAAAACGTGAATTTGTGTACAAATCCAATGCAAGTAGTGTTTTTAGCCAAAATTCATAAATGTATCATTATTTTTCCTTTTACTGCTTAAAATCAATTAATTCTAACTTGTTTATGGTCAAAATTAAGTCCCTGACAATTTCCATTGAAAAAACAAAAAGTTGAAAAACAAAGAAATACATAAGAAATTTAGAAAACAATAGAATACATAAAAAAATTAATGTTTTTTTGAAACTTTTGAAAATAAATATGATCAGATGCCTATCTAGAGTATGTGAAACAAAAATTAGCATTTTAGGGGCATTGTTTTATTAATTAGAGCAAACTTATGATTTTTCGCAGAATTTAATATTATACAGTAGTTTTGTAGATAATGCCATGGGTAATGCGCATGCCAATTTTTATCGCGATCACGCGATCGACGGCCGAGATCATAAGGGGAGGCTGAATCAGCCCCCCCAGTCTTCTTAGGCGTCGAAATAGCCCTGTCTATTTAGGGTTATGTATAAGACGTAGGGTTGCAATAGGGTTTTTATGAAAGGTTTAGGGTTAAGGGTATAGTGTTAAACCCAGGGTCGAAGTTGGTCATGCGATAAGTGTTTGGAATTTAGAGCAGAGCAATTGTCGCCAGAGCAAATATCATGGAATCAATTAAAGACACCTATGAGAGGTAAAAGTATCTCTTCTCACTGGTACACCAAGTTTGCTTTCCCCCAAAGATGTCTCAGTTACAGGTATTCCAAATGCTTTTTAAAAGTCTGGAGCCGGCAAATAATATTCCACTCCCCAAGAAAGTCAACGGACTTTGAATTAGATATGGAAAGCTCTGGAAAGGAATGATTATACTTAAAGAAGGATCCAGGACTTTCCGGGGGGGGGGGCACTTTGTACAGGAAAATTTTGATAACCCAAAGGGGGGGGGGGTGGCTTCACTACCAAATCGATGTCATTTTTTTTGTTCCATGAAAAAAAAAGCCTCATGCCTATGCATGATATATTCCACTACAAAATATTTTTTGGGCCTCTCAAAAGGGAAGGGGGGGCATATGCTGAATGTGCCCCTCCCCCTGGATCCGCCACTGGTTATACTAACCCTTAGTTTCTGGAGTTTGTTCTTTTGCTGGCTCCGGTTCCGTCGGCTCAGAAACTTTGGGATCTGATGTGGCTACTTGCTCCGCGGGGGCATCTGATTCAAAAGAATTACAAGAGAAAAGAATACAGGAAAATTATTTACAGATTCTTGTAAGCTTGGCAAATTGATGATTATCTTTTTTTTTACAAAATGTTGAAAGGAACACCACAAAAATACAGGTGAATAACTTGGGACCAGCGTAGGAAATACACAAGGTCGACGGGCGATTTTGCCATCATGATGGCCCAAATTGCTAATAAAATTTCCAAATTGGCAAATTATAGCTAGTATGCCAATTTGGAAAATGTAGACAAGGATGTAAAGTTAATCATTAAAATTATCAAATTGTACTTTGAAACTTTAATAGAATATCAAACACATTTGGAACAATATTTTCATGAGCTTCAATGTGTATATTTGATTTATCATTGGTAAAATAGAATCCATACTAGACAAACACATTTCAGATGTAGTTTGTTGCGGACGTCACAATTTTGAACTAACCCCCGAAAATGGCTTTGAACAGTCTGAAGAAGCCCAACTTTGAAGAAGTGGTAATCCATATCGGGAAATCGGATTGGGGGTACGAATTGATTCAATTTGATTATCCTGTACTTTTCAATGATATAATGTGGTATTAGATTTTGGGTTTCATTTTCCTTTACGGATGCTAGCATTGCCATATTTCTAAATAGTTAACATTTTGCTGGGCTGCCCAAAAAATTCTTTAATTTTGAGATACAAGGGTTCAGCGGCCACACACTTTGCATATTCTGGAGCCATAAGACAAAGTTTAGAGCTTGATTGTAAGGCTTATTTTTATACCTGGGCACATAACACAAAGCTTAGCAATGATCATAGAACATTTTTTCTACGACTCATTGCACTGACTACATCTTATTATCAATCGTAAAATCAAGCGTACGATTAATCGCAACCCTTTGTGTTACAGGACCCTGGTTACATTGATCATTATGCAATCAAGCATACAAATCAGTTGTACAATCAATCACTAGAACTTGTGCTTTGGTCCCCTGGTCCAAGAAAAATGCTTCGACTTCTGAAAACTTATCTGCAGATGTATTTTAAAAACTACAACAGTCTCCACTGAAAAGTATGAAAAAAATTCTGAGGAAGTGTGAAGTGTCTGTCAAACTCTTAGATGCAAGTAATAATAAGAGGGATAGGCAGTCAAGAATATTTTTAGTCTAAGGGAATTCCATGCACCTTTTGGTAAAGTTATGAACGACGCACCAATCTGAAAGGGTGCTCTAAAAGCTCAGCAATATTTGCCAGTGTTCAAGCATGGTCAGAAAAGACGAAATGTTCCGAGCATTCTGCAGAAATGGGGATAATTTGCCGATTCAGGTAGACTGGATGGGGCCCAGATGTTGTTTTCATGTGAACCAATACAGTATACACCAAATTCAGTAGTTAGTGAAACTATAAACAGGTCAAGCGTCAAGGTCGGGTGAGGAGAGAAAAAAGGAGAGAGGACCATTCTTTGCATCAAATGATACGTTTGTCAAGAGTTGGAGTAT
Source organism: Lytechinus pictus (assembly GCF_037042905.1). Classification (NCBI taxonomy): domain Eukaryota; kingdom Metazoa; phylum Echinodermata; class Echinoidea; order Temnopleuroida; family Toxopneustidae; genus Lytechinus; species Lytechinus pictus. Next base: position 16,357,573 of record NC_087253.1, on the reverse strand, counting down.
ACCAATCTCTCTAAGTCAAACAAGACATTTGCTCCTTTTCAAATTACTCCTTCACCGACTTCTCTGAAGATATGGGATTGGATTAGGGTCGTGATAGTCACTGTGAGAATCGGGATTACGGTTAGCTTTGAGGTATTAAAGGGTTTATATTTGGCTTTGTGTGAGTTTCCCATGGAGCAAGTGTCATGGAATCGCTGCTAAAACTAAATACCAACATACCACTATCTCTGTACTACTACTAAATGTCATAAGAGTTATATTTACTTTTAGTGATTACTTTAATGAAAACAATAGGTTCAACTGTCAGGTAGGTAATGTTACCAGGGACGGATCCAGGATTTTCCTGAAGGGGGGAGGGGGTCATATTTGTACAGGAAAAATTTGACACGCACAAAAAAGGAAAAAAAAAAGGTAATTACTTGCAAATGGATGACATATTCCCCTAAATATATTTTTGGTGTCTCTCAAAGGGGGGGGGGGGGGCTGAGCCGGATGTGCCCCTACCTTGATCCGCCAATGAATGTTACCATCATACTGTACAGTTGTAATTGCTGGGGGTGGGGAGGTCAAGCAATCAAAACTACATCGCTGTATAATAATATGCATGCCCCAAAACCACCTCCTGGGGAGCGTTTCATCAACATTTTTGTCCGACAAGTTGTCAGATATGACGACTTCCCTTCATTCTGAATTGCTGACAGGCGCTACTATGGTAACTGTCGGATAAAACAGGACTTGTCAAATAAAATGTCTGATAAGTCCTTTCCTATAGCGATTCATACAAAGAAACATGGTGGACCCAACAGTAAAAGACAATGAAAACCAGCTGATTGAAATAAAGCTCTAATATTATTAGGAGTGGGCTATACATGGGTCAAAAATACTTTTTTTGTAATTTCAATATGACAACAGTTTTTTTTTATTCCTTGTAATGTATCTCAACATGAAATGACAATATTTTTTGTCTCGGGTCCGAGAAAAAAGTGTGCCGGGCCAAAATCCAAAATGGCCGCCAAAACCCCCCAAAATCACAGTTTTGGCCACAATTTATTTATTTGGTGGTCAATTTCTCTGGTTTTGGTGTCTATTCATATGTTTTTGGGGGCAGGCAATTTGTTTTTCCTATAATTAGTACTTTTAAACCATTATTTGTGGAGTTAAAAGGTAATTATACCTAAATTTTCCCATTTTTGTAGCCTTTTTTCAGCCAAAAAGTAGGTTTTATCATCCTGGGGTTCTGGGATATTAGATGGTACGAGGTCAACAATAGCAAGCAGCTTCATATAGCTATATTGCTTTTATTCCTCCACTTTGGGTTTTACGGATATTTGTGAAATATATCTTATTAAATAAAAAAATGTCAATTATCCATTGGGGCTATACAGTATACACATGTACAATGTACTGTACATACATACTGCACTGCATAAATGCATTGGCCACCATGACAGATAACAAGGCTTGTATAAACTATAGTGTCATAGAAATGAGCTCTCAGGTTTAGAATTAGATGCCTCAGAAATTGAAGATATGTTTTGTCTCAGAAATTGAGGACATGTTTTGTCAAATATGCTAATTCAGGGGGTGGAGAGAGGTAATTTACACTGTAGCTATTCTGGGCCCCGTTGCATAAAAATTTACCATTATGTTATCTTAACTTAATGGTAACTTGCATGCAATCCTTTATTCTGATTGGCTATTGATCAGCGTTACCATGATACTAGTAGTTACCTGACCCCATAAATATAGGCCAGTTAGACACCAGAACCAGGTTTTAAAAAAAGCCTCCAAATGAAGAAGATATGGCTAAAAATGTGATGTACGTATATATACATGTACATGTATGTGATATTTACATGTAAGTTTAATTTACGTTACTGGTTTCACCATGTACATCAGCTGACAAGGAATCAAATTCACAATCTAATTCTAAACCTTTGAAGCTCATTTCTATGACACTATAGTTTATATACAGGCCTCGTCATATGCCATGGTGGTCAATGCATGGATATATGCAGTGTAGTATGTACAGTGCATTGTACACCGTATAGCCCCTATGGATAAATGACATTTTCTTTTATTTGATAAGATATATTTCACAAATATCCGTAAAACCCAAAGTGGAGGAATAAAAGCAATATAGCTACATGAAGCTGCTTGCTATTGTTGACCTCGTACCATCTAATATCCCAGAACCCCAGGATGATAAAACCCACTTTTTGGCTGAAAAAAGGTTACAAAAATTGGAAAATTTAGGTATAATTACCTTTTAACTCTACAAATAATGGTTTAAAAGTACTAATTATAGGAAAAACAAATTGCCTGCCCCCAAAAACATATAAATAGACACCAAAACCAGAGAAAATGACCACCAAATAAAAAAGTTGTGGCCAAAACTGTGATTTTGGGGGGTTGTGGCGGCCATTTTGGATTTTGGCCCGGCACACTTTTTTCTCGGACCCGAGACAAAAAATATTGTCATTTCATGTTGAGATAAGGTAAAAGGAACACAAAAAAACTGTTCCCACAGTAAAACCAAAAATCACCCATTTATAGCCCACTCCTAATATTATCAAAAGGATAATAATTGCTGGCAGGAAAGTGAACTCTATTTTACTATCAGGCAATACACGAAAAAAAAAAAAGAAAGTAATAAGAAATAAAAGACCTGTGGTGAAATCTTATCATGGATACCACTACCTCCTTATATCTACATAAAAAAAACAAGGACATCGTTGTCTGCATAAAGAAATAAATACTGATAATTATCATATAAAATGTCTTCAGTACAGGTATACCAATTCAGATATTAATATCAATTGGCTCATCCGATGAGAAAGAATTATTTCATTAAAAGAGGTCCTATACTTATCAAAAAGGGGATCATGATGACTGAAATAGATTATTCTTTGTCAGGGAAAATAAACAAACAATAACAAAAAATGCGATAAATTACCAGTTATATTGGAAAATATAGAGCATTATCACAGCGGCCAAAACACTCCCCCCATATCTGTCAGTGTTAGGAAATAAGAATAAACGTAATAAAATGTAATTGGTGTCTTGTAGTTTCTCCTCTTGGTTTCGGCTAGACACAAGTGTTTCTGCCTAAGTCTCTGTCTCACATGTAGGTGTCACTTTCTCTGTATCTGTCTCATGTCGTCTGAGTCCACCTCAGATCCGACACTGACTATTATTATGAATTGCACTGCAAAACCCCCCAAACTACGAAAGCAGTCGTCAAGCAAGTTTTGCTATTGCATGTATATGATGATCGATATCATTTGCACTTCCAGCAACTCTGAAGTCTGTCTCAATAAATTAAAAAAAAATAGAAATCAAATCAAATTTAACTATTCATTAGACTGAATTTCTGTATCAGAAATATGAAAAAGGTATATGACGATCGAAATCATTTGCACATCCGGCATTTCTGAAGTCTGTCTCAATAAATTCAATAAAATAGAAATAAATCAAATTTAACTATTCATTAGACTGAATTTCTGTATCAGAAATATGAAAAAGGTATATGACGATCAAAATCATTTGCACTTCCAGCAACTCTGAAGTCTGTCACAATAAATAAAATAAAAAAATAGAAATAAAATCTAACTTAACTATTCATTAGACTGAATTTCTGTATCAGAAATATGAAAAAGGTATACGACGATAGAAATCATTTGCACATCCGGCAATTCTGAAGTCTGTCTCAATAAATTTAATAAAATAGAAATGAAATAAGACTTTACTATTCATTAGACTGAATTTCTGTATCAGAAATATGAAAAAGGTGATACATTTATTACAGGTAATCTTCATATTACAAACCATGTAGGAGTGTAATGCCTAAATCCACATCTCTACTAAATTAGTGGAAGGAATTCAAGGAAATTCATAGTACATTTCGGTGTTCCATTCTCATAACCTGCTTTTAGACAACACAGAAAGGAAAAATATTGATTTCTAATTTTGTTGTAGAAAAAAAATGACATTAACTGTCATAAGTTGTAAAAAGCATTTTAAAAAGAAAAGTAGATGACATGGAAATTAATGTACATTTATTCAAACTGAAATGTAATGAAAATGAACAACTGAATATTTCTTTCTGTCTTTCAAAATCTATTAATAAAAGTGGAGAAAAGGAAACAAATTCATGATGATATTGAATTTCACATATTTTGTAAAGGGATGGTGAAATAAAATGTGCTGCAGTCTTTAATAGTGATGATCAACTTTCTGTTTAAATCAAATAGAGAAAGAAAATATTCAATCATTTCATTGAGGAATACATGCACATCTAAAGATACAAAATTGAATGATCGCCTATCGAAATCAAATAAATATAGGATGAATATTAGAGATAAAGATTTGAAAGGAGGGATTAATGGAACAATAACATGTTTACCAAATACATTAAGTGTGAACATGACAGCACCGAAAGCAATGTGAAAATTGGATGGGATATTCCATGAGGATCTGTTGTATAAAAGATGACAAAGACTGTTTATTTCATCAGCAGCATATATCCAACAAACAGCAGGAATGCAATTGATTTTGCAATCGAAAATGAAATTCACATTTTACACAGACCACATGTTTGCAGGTACCTGATGATAACAGCTTTCACTACACCTGTACACACATGGGAAGAAAAGAATCAATTACTAGAGAAAAAAAAATATTTAAAATAATTAAAAATTGAAAAAAAAAATGAATAACTTTGCCAATTGCCAGGTAGAAATCACACAACCATGTTACATTTGTCTGGACATACAGCCATAGCGGACAAGTGTTACAAGAGCAACTGTGGGATAAAGAAACATTTATAAACAAAACTATGCATATATAAATGGATATCACACATCACACCTCCTGGCATCATAAGTACAATATCCATCCCATAATATCATTTGATTCAAGATTCAAGCTCAACACTCAAAAAGAATAGGGCTAAATCTTATCTTTCCAGCAAGTAATCTGAAAAATAGTGTATTTTTTAAAAAGTTCATGTAAGTCTATAATGAGAAGTTTTCAGGTCTGAATCGGATATCAAAGCTGAAACTAATATTAGCCGAAACCTCAAAGACAGGTCGGATACAGCTATATTAAAAGGTAGGGTGAAGTTAATCTCGAGAGATGCTCATTATGTAAGTTAATTCAATAAGAGTCTGGAACACAGGGCGAGTAAATCTAAACGAAAGAAAGAAGGTAAAACTACATCTACTTGTTGAGGTGTGATGGCATAGGACAGAACTCAAATATAGAAATATTGAAGGAACAATGCCCAACAATGGTCAAAAATAGTCCGGAAAAATAGATCAGTCAATCAAAGGGAGTACTTGATGGTTGAAATCTAGTGATGGAATTAATTAGTAATCAATATGAAATTAGAAATGCCCTCATCTAATAGTCAATACAGGAGTTCGAAAAAGAGTTCGGTATATTAGTCCTTCATGTAAGTTGTTTAGGTCTAATAGAATAGAACACTATGTCTCCATTACCAGTAGGCTATCGATTAAGAGGTCTGAAATAATATTTCAAATGTAATACGGTAGCGCCAGCTTGTTTTAGTCTGATAATGTAGAACAAGGATCGGTAGGAATCAAGATCGATTATTCAATCGAATAGAAGGAGTCTGAAATATAGGTAAAATTGACTCAAGTATATTGTAAGCAAAGAAAAATTATGGTCTGATTAAAAAAAAAAAAAAAAATCTCTCCAAGAAACAAGCTACCAACGCCTTAGTCAATCAAAATGGTGGTCAGAAAGAGTAAAATAGCCCATTGAGTTCAAGGGGAAGTTCAAACTAACAAACAACTATTGTAAAAATAGCAGAAAAATATATTGGTGAAGGTTTGAGGAAAATCCATCAAAAATTCAAGTTATCAGAATTTCATTCTTTTTTTCATCTGTAATGTCATCCCTTGCATCATGGACCCAAATGTATGTATGTATACATGTATTTAAAAAAAAAATCATATTGAAATGTCATATTCTCAGAAAAATGAATATTGGTTTTATTGTACCTTCACTATATCAACAGTCAAATTACTTCACACCTGATCTGAAAGAATAATTTTTTTTTATCATGAACCATTAACAATTGAAATGTATGCATTTTACATTATGAAACACTTGGGCAACTGCTCGTTTATGACGTCACAAGTGAAAAACTTTAAAATTTAAATAACTTTTTTAATATTTGATGGAATTTCCTAAAAACAATTCACCAATATTTTTTATCGTTTTTTTACAGCCAATTTTTGACGAGGTAAACTTCACCTTTTAATGAGGAATTTGAGAAATTGGTATACAAGAAGGTATTTACACTGGTCCTGGGGTATGAAAAAATATAGAGAGCTGGCATTTACATCAGATATGGGGGTGTTTCATGAAACAAATGGTTAGTGATATGAACTTTCAACATAAGCTCAGAGCCAATCAGATGCAAGGATTTCAGCAGCTTATAACAGCAGTCAGTGAATATCAGTGACCATTTGTTTCATGAAAAGCTAAAAGGTATCATCACCCCAGCCAGGCAAAGTTCTACCTTCAAGGCAATTACCTGAAAGTCTATTGCAATTCTCCATTCCCCTTTGTCAAGCTGGAAGGATTCTTCCCTTACCGGCCGCACAGAAATGTTATTAGCACTAGCAATGCTTTAACAGAGGCCCTGTTACAACTGGTAATGTTGCAGCAATGCCTGACGTCACAGTTAGGCGTTTCTTTCACCTTGAAACAACATTCGACATCACAATCTGAAAGATGTGATTGGGCCTACTGTTAGTGTTCTGTTGGCACTAACAAAGTGCAGCCGGTACAGATGGGTGCCTCTTAAACTTCATGAAAGGCCACCGAACACCTTACGATTGATATGCGACCCGCTTTTGGAATAAAACGTAGCAGAATTTGATATTGAGACATGGAATATCTTACTGTGTAATCAGTAATAAGAGATTCATCTGAGTGGTAGAAATCAATTCAAAATTTGTTTTCATCTTTTCACAATCAATTTCTTTTTACCTTGTGAGGTTTCGCCTACTCGTTTCTGTAAGCATCTTCAGAATAGTGCTGGCTCGCAGTAGATGGGTAGTATCGGCATCGCGGAAGTCCGTGAGAATGGGATGTACATAGTAGAAAATTGATATTGTCTAGCGTCTCTGTTCATGGAATGTACTTGGTCACGGACTGGTCAAAGACTTCCGCGCTGCGAATACTACCCAATCTCCGGTGAGTCAGCGCTCGTCTGAAGCAGCCTGTAGGAACGAGAAGGCGAAAGCTCCCAAGGTAAAAACCAAATTAGTTTGGCTACGATTTTAAACTAATTTGGCCTATACTACAAAATAAAGGCTTGCAATAATCCAAAATTATCATATTACCATTATTTCAGTTAATTTGAACCTCAAATAAAATAAACCTTTTCATTTACATTTTCAGGAAATGAGCAGAATGCGATTTGGTAGAAAAGCGGGTCGTGGACCAGTCGTAAGGTATGCTGTGGCCTTTAGATGGAACAGACACACCAAAGAACTGCCTCCCAACTGATCAGTGTGATGTTATTGAAAATAACATAATAAATATGATCGGTCTGGAATTGGTTCTGCCGGTGTGACTGCGGCGTCACTGCTCTCTCGCTGGCGTCTGCATGATCAAGACCTTCAGGTTACAGAAATATCAGGCATTTTGACTGTTCAGTGCTCCAGGACACTAATTGATAACATTACCCTGGCTTTGGTCAGACCACCTATCCCAGTACACAAGCAAAAAGGAAAATCCATAAAGAGAAAGGTATCAAAGATGAATAGGGAAGTTCTTCCAGCAGGACAGATACAAGAACAGAGTAAATGTATTGAAAATGCCTGCTGAATGACAAAGAACAGCTGGGAAGCCTGTCGAAAATTGGTGAACGGAACAGCAGTTCTGTTCCAAAGTTTCGAAGCTGACAAAAATCATTTGCTCAGAGTCTAGGACGAAACTGCTGATTTGATTCAACAATTTTCGACAAAGACTTCTTGGTTGCTCTGTCATGAAGGGCGTTTGCCAATACATTTTCTATGTTCTTGAATCCGTTCTCCTCATTGAGGACTTTCTGAATGCTCAAAGAGCCTCAGGGTATTGCCAGCTGCGGTAGGGGCCATGAGAGCAGTGTTTGATTGTAAAAATACAACAGGAACATCTCAATCGAGGAGCGGTAGGAATAGATTCCTTGCAACGTTTGTGCACTGTAACTAATGGCTGCCAGGCTAAATCAAAGGTAAGAATATCCAAGTCCTTGGGGAAATGCAAAGAGATAGATGTCACATCATAATGTGATGTGTGCTAATATAAAAGAACTGCTAATTATTATTGGTACAAATGTACTTGGGAACAATGTTTCAGATAACATCGAAAATTAAAAAGAGGAAAAGAAAACATGGCTAGAGTTGAATGCATTCTGCATTAGCAACCATAGTTTAAACATGAGCACATCAAGTTGGAAAAAGCAACGAAAAAATATCAGTTTTACAATGTTAAGGTTAAAATAGGAAACTAAAACTAACATGCAAAGGTGAAAAGGGATGAAAATATCACAGGCAAATTGAAAAAAATATGAGGTGATAAAGATGTAAAGCATAAAAATGTCGGTCAAAGGTTAAAATAAAACAATAATTGTTTTCAAGTGAAAGATCAATCTACCATTTTTTTAATAGCAAAATCCAATGGCATGAATAAAGTGAGAATCAAGAAAAATAAGCACAAATGACAGGGACTAATTTTGCTTTACAAATTTGAATAGCATTTTTGGTTATAAGAGAAAAGCTCTTAACCAAGTACAGTCCCATGTAAAAATATGCTATACAAAAGACTTTACGCATAGAAGTCTTTCAAAAATATGGAGCAAATTGTGATGCAATACCAGGAAAATTAATCCCTGAATGATGTACTGCACATTGAATTGCAGATGACTGTTTGAATTCCTACAAATTAGACCCAAGTAATCTTTTTTTAAAGGTGTCTGCTGGTGATTTTAGGAATTTGATTTAATACAGAAATATGTCAGAAATTCTAGGTCCCACTTGGTTGATAAGATCATTGAAAATTCTAGGAATCAATTAATTACGAATTCTTTGACTCTGTGAATATTCTTATGTATTTCTGAATTTATTCGGTCCCCAAGGGTTTCAAGAAACTGGAATGGTGCAGGGCACCGTTGGACCGGTCGGTTCGACTCAGCACTTCTAAGAGACAAAACCTAACCTTTCCCATGTCACTGTTTTAGTTTTCTCTATGCTTTGATTCAGGCCAAGAAGTTTCGCTATCAAGTTACTGAGAAGAAAGCAGGTTCAATTTACAAATACCATCACACAAGGTGGGGGTTTCACAAAGCTGTTCGTATAAAGATAAGAGCGACTTTAAGAACGACTGGTGATCCTTTCTTGTGGTAAATGATGTTCACCATTATATGTTGATGATTATTTAGCGCGTAAGAAAGGATCACCAGTCGTTCTTAACTTATGAACAGCTTTATGAAACACCCACCTGGTGGGAGTTTCATAAGGCTGTTCGGAAGTTACGAGTGACTTCATGAACTGCTGATCTTTTCTTACCACATTGACACTAATGAAACTCTGGTGTAGTGTGTGTATCATTTACCACATGAAATGATCACTCATCGTTCATAAGTCACTCACAACTTACAAACAGCTTTCTGAAACGCCCACCAGGGATTAAAACCCAGGTAAGATTAGTAAAGTCCAGAAATAAAGGAAATTTCAATGGAATAATGCTAAATTGAAGATTCATCATGAAGATGATAAGAGTTTATTAAACATACCTGTTCTATTTCTTCCGATCATCTCATCAAAATATTGTAAGTTACTTGATATCTGATTTTGATGAAAGTTACAGTGTAAACTTGTTTGATTTGTCTCTTTTTAATCAAATAAACGTTTGGTTGGAGTGGACTTGCCCTTCAACCAAAAAAATATGACTTTGCTGAGCTTGTACATGGTAACAATCACTGGCAGATAATATGATTGAACCTGCTATCTGTTAAAGATAAATTCCAGTTTTGGTAACGATCTCAAAATGACTTTTTACAGAATCTAATATAATGACCACCCAAGTGTCTGTTTGTATGAATAAAAAATATGTGCCAAAGGATTCTGGAAGAAATTGTGTTATTGCTGAGAAATAAGCAAAATAAGCGCGGATTCGGTCACTTCCGTCGGGTCTTTATTCCAGCAATAATAATACACTGTCCCACGTGTGCCTATCTGTGTTGGCGATCTTCAGTGTGAACATTTTTCAGCGTAGATTTTAAGATTTCACAAAGTTCAGTTCATGTAACTGTACCAGATCTAGATCCTCGATGATATACTGACAATTAAGCCTGGTTTTACAGACTTTCTGATGAAATCAGTGTTTACTGCAATTACTGGAATTTCTCTTTAATGGTTAATGCGATGTAAAAAACAAACTGCACTAAGGTTAGTCAAGATCTAACATGCACTATCCACTACCAACTAAAACTGGATGAAGAGTTAGAAAAAAAGATAGGGATACAGACAACTTGTGCAGAAATGACCAATTATCGAAGAAAGTAGATTTTGAGATTTTAAACTTCTTAGGAAAAACACAAATTTTGAAGCAAGTATAAAAAGAGAGGAAACTTTGGGAAGGGAGGTTTTTTCATACTTTGTTATAAAACATTAAAATTCTTCAGGGTTATTTTTTCCCATCAATATTTGTCTCTTTTTCATTGAAGTGTGTTTGTGTATACATATACATATTACCGGTATACTACAAAAGCCAGCAGTCCTGGGTACTTTGCACTCCAATCTGAAAACAATATTTTTCATTTCCAAATCTGATTGACTTCAAAATTTAGAAACAATGGCTGTGCCAAGAACTTTAAAATATGGGAAAATTTCGAATTTCTATCCTTACAAAAAGATAAAAAAAGAAATTTGGCAATAAAGGATACAAATAGAGAGTATGACATTCAATGAAAAAGGGAATCATGCCAGGAAGAAAAAAAATGTTGGTCGAGTCCCATCTAAAAGCACAAGTGTAATTGTATCCTGAAAGAAGATTAGTTTAAGTGGACAGAGACACAAGAAACTGGGAAACTGGGTTAAGGTCACGACCAGTACCAAGTTGACCAATTCTCTAAGAAAAAGAAAAGTAAGGAAAGAGCCAAGGGCGAATTTGAATACTTGTACAACATAATTGATACATGAATTGGAAAAAAAAAGCAAGCCAGACACAATCAATCAACCTCACCAGACATGGACTCTGCAGGTACTGCAGGTTCAGTGGTAGATTCTGTTGGTTCTGCAACTGCATCTGGGGCGTCATACATCGGTGCCTCCGGCTGCTGGCTCGGTACTGCCTGCGACTCTGAGGGTATCTGTGCGGTTTCAGAATGGGGTTCTGAGACATGGATCTCGGGGATGTGCATGGGTTCGGGTTGCTGTTCACCGGCAGGGGTAGGTATGTTATCAGTTGACTGCTGCAGGACCTCTACAGCTGCCTCTGACGATTGTTCTTGTGTAGCAGGTTCACTATAGGATTGTATTTCAGGAATGACTGGTTGAATGACCTGTGGCTCTGATGGCTCAACAGAATCAGGAATACAAGGAGCCTGGAACTCAGATTCAGGAGCAGTAAGTACCTGCTCCAATGCCCCACGGTTTTCAACAACACTGTCCTGAACTTCCATAGCAATTTCATCAACGTCCATAGAGGTAGCTTCAGGCTCAGCTTCTGGAATCAAAGATTCTGTAAGCTGCCCGAGGGTAGCAACTTGGGCCTCTGGATAAGAGTCTCTTTGTGAAGCAATATTAGGTATTTCAGATTGCATGGATTCGGGGGCATTTGGGACAATTTCAGATTCTTGGACTGTGGCTTCAGGAGCAGGTACCGCTTGCTCCTGTGGCATTGAGACTTGCGCTACTTCTTCAACTGGCTGAGACACCTCTGGTAACGACACCTGGGAATCAACCTCAGTAACGGCTTCTAACCTCTCCTCATCCGCCAGCACTGATTGCTCAACCGAAACAGGTTCTACTGGCTCAACAAGTGTCGATTCTACTGCAGCCTCTGGTGCAACATCGGGAACAACTTCTGGAGCAACACTGGGAACAACCTCTGGCACAACATCAGGAACATCTTCTGAAGCAACCTCTTGAACAACCTCTGGGACATCTTCTTGTATAGGCTCTGATTCCATGGCTGGTTCTACAGATTCTTCTACCTGCTCTGGTGCTGGTGATACTGCTTCCGAAGCTGGTTCTACAGGAAGCTCTACAGCCTTTTCTACTGGCTCTTCCATTTCTACTGGTGGTTCTGCGACTGCTTCCGGAGCTGTTTCATTTGGAGGTGTTGGTGGTGCCATTTCTACACTCTCTTCTTCCTGAGGAACTGCTTCTAGGATGGAAAAATTATGGGACAGGTGTATTGCACATTGAATATAATAATGAAGGTGTGATGAAGAGAGAAGAATGGAGAAAGTCAGAGAACCATATTTAGGTTCTGTTGCAATGAGTGAACAAGAATGCCATGTTTGAACCCTTTAGTATAGCGATAGGCCACTAAGTAAATCATTACATAAATTTACCCCAAAAAAGGAATTGTTGAACAATAAAAAAACCCTTCCCCAATGAAAATCACATCTTTACATCCAAGAAATACCGATCTATTTTCCAATTTCTAGGTGATTAGTTTTTATTTTAATAGTTGGAAACTATCAAGAAAATTAGTAATTTTCCCTTCTTTCTTGACTCAGAAAGATTTGATTTCACACTAGATCTACTACATGAAAGTCTACAAAGATCATGTTATCTTCAAGAATGAATCAGAGGGCATCAAGGGAAAAGCAAAAGTTCATTGACTTGCCTTCTCCACCTTGATCAAAGCTGATACAATTTTTTTTTTTAAGTCGAGAAAAGGAGTCCAAAAGCATACAAGCTTGATATTAATGCTTCAATTACTAATGATGCAGTCACATTTCCCCTAAGGCCGCCATACGGCGAGTCGAAAACAGGCATTTTATCTAATTTAATTCAAACCACCCCTGGTACAAAAAATGTTTAACAGCTATTTTCGACTCGCTGAACAGCGACTGCGGGGGAAATGTGACTGCATCATTAGTAATTGAAGCATTAATATTGAACTTGTATATGCTGTTGGGCCATTATTCTTGGATAATCCCTGGGCATAAATTGTATTCTTAACTCCGAAAGACGACATAGTCATTTGCTTCACCAGAATATGACATTCAGGTCCCATTTGTATAATGTACACATTGATAATGGTAGATCTTGTGTGCTATCAGCTCATATCAATCTTTCAAGGTCAAGAAATAAGGGTAGTATATTCCTTGTTCTCTTGATAGTTTCCAACTAAAAACACTTCAGAAAAAGATGGTCGCTTCATTGATATAATGTAGATGGGAAATGCAATTTTAAGCACCTTTAGATTTTTCATAGTCAAACAGTTGTCAAATTACGAAAATAATTTGCTTTTAACAGTTTTCTGAACAACGGTGAAATTTTTTAAAGTGTATTAAAATTAATTCATGATATAAACTAGGCCCTTATACAAACCTTTAAACCAACAAGGATCATGGAAAGATTATTGAGCAGGATTTTTCAATTTTCTTGCTCCAATTTAATATCGGTCCGTAATATATCATTTTGTTGCATTATGCACTAGGCGAGGCCATTTTGTTCTGCTTCTTTTTGCAACTACTGATAACGCCACTGGTGTTATAGCGCCATGTTGGGGCAAGGAGCTAAAGAATCATAGTTGTTGGCAGTATGCGCCAATAGAGAACGCAACGACATCGCAACATACTGTATACAGGACGATAAATTCAAGCAAGAAAATTGATAAGTTCTGCATGGCAATGTGATTTTCATAGTGCAAGGACACTTTTTGGAAAATTTAGTTCTTATTATGATTGATTTTTTTAAAGTCTTTAACACTGAATTTCATCGGTCCCCCAGTCTAAAATGGCACTGGTGACCAGCGGCCTCAGCCTGGTGCCGGTACAGGAGTATATAACAATTGTGCACTCATTGCAACAGCAGAAAATAGGCGAATAGAGAGTTCAAAAAGGCAACAAAACAAACAAAAAAGCAGAAAGTGTCATTTTGAAGGTTACACCAATAGCAACCCACGATGATAGACAGAATTTATGTATGTATACACTGTAATTTATGTAGTAGCTATACCGGCTGTTGGAGAAAACAATAGTGATTAATGAGGACGACTGCATAATAAATATTTTGCATGAGGAAAATGGGGATATAATATGAACAGATTTCAACTGTAACGGTGGACCATGATATGAAAAAGATATTGTGAGGAAATAACAGGATGACATTGAAAAATGAAACTTCTGTCTGGTTTCAGCTATGTATATATTTTAACCAAAGGATGATGGAGAAAAGATAGAGGGATAGCAGAGGGAGAGAAAGAGACAAAGGAAGAGAGACAGAGTGGGAGAGGAGAATATTTAAAAGAAAGGGGTGCAAGGAAGGGAAAGGACAGAGAAAGGGGGTAGAGAAGGGAAAGGAGGAGATGAAAGGGAAAGAGGTGAGAATTACAAAAGAAAAAAATTGCAAGTTAAACAGGAATGCGAATGAATGAACCCCCCCCCCAAAAAAAAAAAAAAAAATAGAAAAGAAAGAAAGAGTGTCAATTTCCAACAACAGATAAAGAAGGATTGAAAAGACCAAACAATATTATATAACAGAGGTGGAGAAGACAAAAGGACAGTAAGAGGGAAAAAGAAATACAATGTATGACTAGTTTAATAGGGAATGGAGAGTCATAGAGGAAAATGGGAGGATAGATAGAAGAAATACCTAGTATATGTTCATCCTCTGGAAGAGAAATTTCGCATCGAACAGGTAAATAAAATAAAAAATACTTTGATACTGTGGAAAAAAGAAAAAGTGGAAAATTTCATGGAAAGAACAGCTAATAGTAAATACTCATCCACCTCAATATTCTTTTTTTACCAAAATGAAGTTGATGGAGTTTATAGGTCCACAGCTGATTGTCCTTGTCTGGAAAATAATCTCAAGACTTCATCAAAATGAAAAGAAAAAAAGTAATTTCCATAAATACCATAGACTTATACAGCAAATACAGCAAATATTACATTAAATTGTATTGTAATCGTGATTTTGAACCTATAATATTTAGCTTTGAGTGCACATATTCATTTATTGTGTCTGTGGTTCAAACGCTATTCTATTTCAATTCAATCCTTAGCTTATAAAAAGAATGCATGAAAATGATATGCAGTGTTGAATATAATATCAGCTAACTCCCCAATTTATGGGCGCGTCGTGGTCTGGTGGTTCTGACTCTCGCCTTTCAACCAGAGGGCCGTAGGTTCGAATCCTAGCCATGGTGTGTTTTCCTTCAGCAAGAAATTTATCCACACTGTGCTGCACTCGATCCAGGTGAGGTGAATGGGTACCAGGCAGGATTCATTCCTTAAATGCACGAGCGCTGAAAGGCAGTTCGAGCTAAAGCCGGGTAATAATAATAACAATGCCCCTCAAAAAAGATTGTTTGTAGATAGATGGTGCTATGATGCAAATGCCTATTATTATCATTAATTTCTTTGGGAGGATCTAATAAAGGAGACTATTTTGGGGGCTACTTTACACAAACTACATGTACTCGCCTGGAACTGCTATATTAGATAAGCTCTAACAATGTAGTGAATGGGGATTTTCAAAGGCTCTTTTTTTTTCAGGGAACTTTTGAGCGTTTTAGGGCACAAAGTCACCCAAACACCTGTGTGATTTTTTTGGGCGTGTGTTAGTGAGATAATCCCTTTGCCTCTATGCAACTTACATCCAAGTAGATACTTCAAAACTACATAATAGAGGCATTCTTCAAAATAAAATTAATGTCCTTGTAGAGACAACAGGAGTTGTAGCAAGACAACCTCAATTCTTCGTCTAAAAATTACCTCTTGTTTATTGGAACCGAAGGGTATTATTGTTGGTATGCATGCTTCATACACTAATTAATTATAGTCAAGACATCACTAAGAAAGTTTTATGGCTCCAAATCATTGCTAAACGTAGATTGTTTAATTTCTGGCTAGATTTTCAATAATGTTGCAGCAACAACTTCACCTGGAAAAACAAAACAAGAATGAACAAAACCACTGGAGTTTCAATATAACTATTCAGCTATAGAGATGGACAGCACCTGCACTGGAGTTTGTGAGGGAAAGTAAAACAAAAAGTTATTAAAACAAAATCATACACAAATCAATTCAGAGAATTTGAATAAAAAATTAATGAAAATTTGGGTACGGAAAAAGAGAAAACTTTAATCATACCTTTCCTCTCTCCATCCCCCTGAGGTCCGACGACACCATCATCCATCTTCTCCTCTTCCTTCTGTTCTTTTGGAGCAGCCGTCTCCTCCGATGGAGCCTCCTCTTCCTCCTTCTCCTGTGCTGTTTCCTTCTCCTCGACCTCTTCAGGTTCCTCCGTCATCTCAGCATCATCCCCATCAGCTTCATCATCTTTGGATACCTTTTACAGTTCACAGATAAAATAAAATAATGATTGAGTAAATTATTACTCAGAACAAGCAAGTCTCATTCCAAATATTCCTCAGTGAGATTTATAGTTAATAATAGAATAGAATTTGTAATTGTAATCATACCCACAACTGATAATTTGATTATTCCAAATCATATCTTGTCTTGACCTAGAATTCAATCACATCGTGTTATTCGTGCATATGACAATCTGTTACAAAGTTACCTTTTTTTTGTATGTTTTGTCAAAACCAAATGGGCCTTGTCACATACATGTATATAGTGACTCCACTTCATCATGAATATCTAAGCTGTGCAGATAAGGTTCACTGGTTTGGTGTCACTGGGATTGGCAGGCTACAGCATTTAAAGGTCAAGTCCACCCCAGGAAAATGCTGACTTGAATAAATAGAGAAAAATCAAACTAGCATAGTGCTGAAAATTTCATCAAAATCGGATGTAAAATAAGAAAGAACTTTATGACATTTTAAAGTTTCGCTTATTTTTCACAAAACAGTGATATGCACAACTAGTTGAGTCAGTTGATGATGTCCATCACTCACTATTTCTTTTGTTTTTTATTGTTTGAATTATACAATATTTCATTTTTTATAGATTTGACAATAAGTACAGACTTGACTGAACCATATAGTGTTAAACAATGCTAATTCCATATGTTCAGGGAGGAATTAATCGTTTTTCACTTGACAATGAGGAGATAATAAGAATATTTCATATTTCATATAATAAAATACAAAAGAAATAGTGAGTGGATGACGTCATAGTCTCCTAATTTGCATACCAGCCAGGATGTGCATATAACTGTTTTGTGAAATTAAGCGAAACTTTGAAATGTCATAACTTTCTTATTTTACATCCAATTTTGATGAAATTTTCAGTGTTATGCTTGTTGGATTTTTCTCTTTTTATTCAAATCAACTTTTAGTTGTGGTGGACTTGTCCTTTAATAAAGGGGTGATCATTGAAATGGTTTAGTTCATAGTGGATTGCCATCACAGGGCTATTGAGCTTGGCTGATTTTTTTCACCGAGTTAAAACTGTTTTTTTTTTAAACTGCTTGCCTAACAAATCAATACAGGCCTTGTTGTAACCAATCAAGAACAAATGGGCCTAAAGAGAGCTGTAATAAAGGGCTCTACACTGTAATTGCACCCAAATTCCGGGAAAACTGCCATCTAAATCAGTGATATGTGATGATCGTCCTTTACAAAAATCATTTTTATGCTCTCATCTTGATGAGGTAGTGACACACTTGATTATCAAAATGAATAACCTAAAAAAAAATCTTTTGTCAAATATTAAAGAAAATCTTTGGTCCGCTTTGATGTGTGCAGACATAAGGGGCCTTCCTCGGTGGTTCCATGACCTTTGCTCCAGCGACAATTGCTCCGCTGGAAATTCCACACATTAACGGAATGACCAATTTCAACCCTGGATTTAACACTATACCCTATCCTAACGCTAACCCTAAACCTATTGACATAAAAACCCTATTGCAACCCTAACCCTATATCTTAGACAAAACAAAGCCTGTAGCAATTGTCGCCGGAGCAAATGTCGTGTCATCCCCTAAGTACCTTTGTTTCTGGCTCTTCCTCAGGTTGTTCTTCTGCTTTTCGCTTACGCCCCCTTCCTGTTGTCTTCTTCTCTGGTGCAGCGGCAGGTTGCGACCTGGGTCGACCTCTCGTCTTGCTGGGGCTCGTCTTTTTGGGAGGAGGAGGGGACGACCTTCGGCCGCGAGTCGGGACCTCTGACATGTCCACCTTGGGTTGGGTGGCTAGCCTGGCGCTACGACGACCAACCGGGGCCGCTGAGCGGTCTGTAGACTGGGATCTCCGTGGCATGGTAAATACTGAACTTTAATGTCCAATTTGGAATAAAACAAGATAAAATTATAAGTAGATAATAAAACCTCGAGTTGTGATAAGTTCAATCTTTATTCAGGGTTTATTTTCACTTACTGAACAAGAGGGGAGGGGAACAAAACGAAATTAAGAAAAGAAAAAAAAAGTAGAAAAAATTAACAATTTTTGTTAAAATCAGATACTTTGGGTCCACTGGCACATTTTGAATTTCAATTCAAGGATTCCACCCCCCCCCCCTTTTTTTTCTAATAATTCAAGGAGTTTTAAGGCCTGTGAAATGAAAGGCAAAATTTGTGGGAAGTGTTTCATGATACAATTTGTCAGACATTTTATCTGCCTGTTTCCATATTAACAGTGCTTCAAGGAAATCAAGGAATTACAATCAAGGAAAGTTGTCAGATCTGACTGGTCAGATGAAAAAAATGTTGAAGAAAATAGAAATGCTGTCCGGGTTTTTACTTATTCGATTTCCAGGACCCAAGATCCCAATTAAAAAATAAAAAAAAAACCCTGCTGAATGGTGAATAAGTTTAATTAATCTAAATTCAAATATGATATAAAGGGTCCGACTTTAATGACATTATCCTCCTAAACTTGTGAGTCTAACGTTAGTCTTTTCCTGCTGAATAATATTGGACGCTTGGAACAAAGGATTACAAAGATTAAAAGGGATTATTCATCATTATGAGATCAGTGAAAAAGTTTACAAGCATTAGATCTTATGCTAAAGTTTATGGACAATTTTTAAAATTAAAGTCAGAAAAATGAGCATGAGATTGCAAGTATTAACACTTTTTTTACTCAGCTAACATTAGACATGATGATGATGAAGTTTGTGCAATTTCATATCATAATCATACCATATCATATTCCCTATCATTTTATCATAATCATATCCCACCAAAATCTTATCCATTTATTGAACTCCTAACAGTTAGCACCTTATTATTGTTGTCTTTAATGTAGATCTAACTAAGATCAAACTAGTTTAGATAGAATAGAACTCAATGCTATGCTAGTTTTTCAAGACTACACTTGCCCAAGGCCAAGGCTAGTCTACTGTTTAGCAATGATTAGTCTTGGATTGGAATCCATCGAAATTAACATAAATTAATATCAACTCAAATCAACAATCCAAGCACATCATTTTACAAAATAAATAGCATAAATTAATGAACGTAAAATACAATACTCATTCATCCATGTAAACGGATCAGAAATACATCATACTTGAGAAATTGTGATACTCAAATTGATTTTTCGCAACTTAACGACTGTACAGAGTCTACACAATGAGCTGAACGCGCAAAATACATACATAAGACGTCTCATACATTCAACATGCACGCAGCTATATTGCTTTTGCGAACAATACATCTGCGACATCATGACCATACATGCACATTTAGCGTTATTGAACACAACATTGTGGTTTAAAATTCAATTCTAATAATTCTACATTATTGATGAGAGCTTACCTAAACCAGTAATAGACGGAAAAATTAAGAAGAACGGAAGAAATCGAGCCAAAAGCAGGCAGACTTCGCGCAGCTTCCCTGTCTCTCGCACACTTGCCTCGATTTGCAGGTGACCTTTGTGTTTTTTATTTGACCTCAAAGCCCGCGAATGGGGCGCCCTCAGCGAGAGATTTCAAATTATCAGAGAGACAAAATCATGATGCATATGGAAAGATTCCTTTGCCCCCTTTCTTTTTTCCTTTTTTTTTCTCGCTCGCTGCCATAGGCGGCGGAAGCGGGGAGGGGGGGACGGGGGGGGGGGGGGGGGGGGGTCGGGTCCTGTCCCCCCTAAATTTGAGGTGGGGAACGGAACCCCCCCTAAAAACTCTGTTGATAACCTTCTTTTTTTTTTGCTTGTCAATTTTGTTTCATGCGTCCCCCCTAAAATTTTGGTTGATAACCTTTTTTTTTTTTTTGCTTGTCCAATTTTTTACCTGTGTCCATTTACTAATTTCATGTGGACCCCTTTTAAATTTTTTGGCTTCCGCCGCCAATGCTCGCTGCCATTTCGCGCTGGTATTGTCTGTTTATCTTTTTTCAGTTTTATTACAAGCTAATTTACATGGTTACTATAAAATGTTCTTGAAAGGAACTTTTTTTTTAAATAACAGGCATAAGTGGGAGTTATCTTCCTTATTGTGATTTATTTTCTTTATCGTATTTTGCATAATAATTATGTGCACTGACTATGGCATTCTGTAAAATGAAACAAAATTAGATTACATGGGGTTTTTTAATTTAAAATACAACAAACATTTATAGCTCGATCCTTCCCCCTTTAACATTTTTTGTGTGTTTGTGTGAGATATGCTTATGACTTACAAGTTCTATTTTTTAGGCCAGTAGTTAAAAAAAATCAACGCTATTGGCTCTTAAAAGTCCATACACTCCAGTAAGTATACATACCTACTGAGGAAACTCTAGCTTGGAGAAGCCATTAAATGGATAGTGCGAATTATGGATAAGATAAGAGCAAAGTTCCCGCTACACTTTAAAAAAAATTAACGCATTACAAATTTTCGCAAAAATTTGCCAGGGGGAATAAACTTTAGATTAAACAAATCTTTTTTTTTTTAATATTTATGTTTTCATTATAAATTACCAAGATTCCAAAATTTGCAACAGATTGGAATTATCACACCATATATATATATATATATATATATATATATATATATATATATATATATAAAACATGAATCGATGATACGAATACAAAATTAATGAAAGAAAGAAAGAAAAAAGGCAGAGCAATTTAAAATAACGGATTATTTAAGACAAATACGAATACGAATACAAAATCAATGAAAGAAAGAAAAAAAAAGGCAAAGCAATTTAAAATAACGGATTAATTAAGACAAACCTTAAGTGGTCATTCGCGGGGTCAAATCTTTTTAGGGTATTTTTTCTATAGCTTTTTTTTTTGGACTAGCCAAACGTTTTTAGGGTATGTTATTTTTCCCCAAGCTTTTTACCCGGGGCTTTTTCCTCCTCGTTTCTTAAAAGTGTTAGGGTTCTTCCCGATTGTAAGCAACGACCCTGGGAACGGGCCTGGGAAACGGGAAAACGGTCGTGAAATTTGTTACCTCTCTGTCCACGTGACAACTTGTTTAGGGGCCAAAATGTGTAAATGAAGCCCACGAAAAAACTTGTGTAGGGGATTATTTTTCACACTGAGAAAAGCTCGTTTAGGGGGTATTTGGAAATAATTTGGTCACGCATGTGTACAGTAATACATTTTAGGGGCGGATCCAGCCTTTTCCAATGGGGGAGGGGGGGGGCGGATTTTTTTTCAGCCACATTTTCACCTTCTTTGAAGGGGTCACTTCTAATCTAATCTTTATTCCTATAAATCAACATAAATATATAACAATATCATAAGCCCCATTTAAATATTGCTAATTTTTAATATACATATTGATCTGATCCAAAAGGGATCTGTTTATGGCTGTTTGCAGTTAGCCATGAAGGCGTTACATATTTCAACAATCAAATACTGCAAGCGCGAACTGAAAATTTTGACATTTCTACCTGAAGAATGTAATTCAATGATTGTAAGCACTTTTTTGTAATCGTGAAAAGGACAAGTATATAACTAAACAATCGATGCGAGCGCGAAGTGCGAGCGGAAAAATTCGAGATTTACACCTAAAAATGGGTCTATTCATGTTTCGTAAATCATGAAAAGGATGAGTAATTGCGAATCTTCCTACATTAATAATGCGAGCGCAAAGCGCGAGCAGAAAATATTTGATATTGTGATATGAAAATGGACAATGATTTAAATAGTATAAGAGAACAATCTGCATATCTGAATAAACATGCGCGCGCGTGTTCCAGGTTTCGACCTAAAAATTGGGCATTCTTAATACCTTTTTTATCATGAAAATCAATAAAGCGAGCGCGAAGCGCGAGCTTGAAATATTTGATATTTTGATCTGAAAAAGGGTCTATTTAAGCTCTGTATTTCAAGCACTTTGTAGGAAAATTGTGAGGTGGATATGAATCACATTTAAAAAATAGCTGATATGTTTCATTATTATTATTACTTTGAGTTTTGACATATGACCGGGACATTCTAAGAACATTGTCATCATATGAAAATGATGAATATCTTCCTATTTCTCTTCCTAAGCGCGCGATGAAACTTGTCGATATTCTATTCTGACAAAAGGGACAATTTGATTATTAAATTAATATCTTACTTATTAATCTTATAAGCCCAATGAGAGCGCGAAATCTGTTAATATTATGGCATGAAAACTGTACATTTAAAGCACTTTTGTAATTATGAATAAGATGCATGACTTAATATTTTTTTTCAACAATCAATGCGAGCCCAAATCGCGAGCCGATTTTTTTTGATAAACTGTCTTAAAATGATGGTTTTAAGCAGTTTAACTCACCATTTAAAATGCGAGCGTGCAGCGCTATTACTGATACAATGGATACGTTTTGACAATCTGACCTGAATAGGGATATTTTGAGAACTTTTTGGAATACATCAGTAAAAAATTGGTACCTAACAAATCAAATTTTGCGAGCGCGGAGCACGAGCAAAAAATGTTAATATTTAGAGTCTGAATATTAACATTTTCTATTTTAGACCATAAAACAATTTTTTTACCTAGTACTTTTTTAAAAACAATTTGTAAATCAAACAAAATACTGAAAGTTCGATTTTCGAGCTGACATATGTTTTGTATATTGACTTCAAAATTTGACATTTTAAGCTCCATATTGAGCAAGATATATAATTCACCTAACAGGCATGAAATATTAAAAAAAATTATTTTCCAAGTCTTCCCCTCATCTTACTTTATTCACTCGTCTTCCTCCTCTTATGTTTCCCATTCTTTTTTTCTCCCCTCTTTTCCTTTTTTTTCTCTTTCTTTCCCCTGTTTTCCCCCTTTTTTTTGCTCCGCCAATAGGGGGGGGGGGGGCAGGCCCCTCGGCCCCCTGGATCCGCCTATGAATTTGACTGCCCCCCCCCCCCCAGGGGCAGATGTAAACATCAATTCGTTTAGCATTTCGATCCCCACTCACATCATCAGCATTGAAACAGACAAGAATCATTGAGTCACATTCGATAGATATAACGAATAGGCGTTTATATGTCATGGTCAGGTACTGATACAGAGTGAGAAACAGGCACAGATAAATGGATGTGATCGAACAATTATCTGAAAGATGGGGTCTATAAATAATCATGAGGCGCAATTGCTCATTTCATTTCATTTACTTATATACACAATAACCTGATAACAGGAAAGTAAAAGAAAAGTTTTTAGGCCTACATCTTAAAACCATTCTGAAAAAAAAATCAATTTTATTGAAATATAGCAATACAATACATTCATAAGGTACTTTGAAACCTTGAAAGCATAGCTTGTGAATCAGGTTCCCTATAATGGTAGTATTTTGTTAATAATAATGGTAATTGAGATTTCTCGGTCATCAAGTGACTTGTATATAGGCACCGTTTCAAAATAGAATTACGATAGATTCGAATCATACTCGAATTGCAATTGATCTGTATTGGTGTGTGTAGTTGAGATATAGGTCTGTTAAATATTTTACAACTTGACTTGACTCCATCACAACCTGACAACTATTCGTTGGACCGGCCTGTTGCAACCGTTAATGTCACACTAACGCATAATGTCGCAGATTGCGACATTATGCCGATAGCGTCCAACGCATATATGTCACAGTCAACGCATAATGTCGTAGCTTTTTACTAACGCATAATGTCGCAGCGATATTCGCTTTAGGACTCGAGTTAATATAAGACATAAATTATGTTTTCACTGATTAATTTGTGCAAGCTCTGTCCTATGAACGTTTTAAGAGCGAGTCTGGTGGTGGTGGTGGGGCAGGTGCGGATGCAGGGGAGGGGGTCAGTTCAGTATCGAATTCATTGTCAGGAGAAGGGGGCGGACTTTGGAAAAAAATTATGTGTGGACTAGTGAAACGCAAGTATACGCCTACCACCATTCATCTGTGCACATCGCTATACATGCAATTCAACTCATTTTGCGAGAGAGTAAGATCATCTAGCTGAAAACTAAATACAAATTTCTTTACATTTCATTGTTGTTCATGACATTTTAAATAAGAAATTATATTTCTTATTGTTACTCGGAATGGGCCATCAATATATAAAAAAAAAATAGCGCGCGATTCGCGCTCGCATATCTTATACTGCCAAAAACTGCACAGAATGTTCATTGCCTTGGTCTAAATGCATCAAATATCCAAAAAGTTGAGCTCGCGCTTCGCGCTCTCATTATCTATTTAGGCAATGTGAGATAGCTTATCTTGATTGTAAGAATACTTCAGTCTTTAGTTGTGACTGCTCCCTCTATAAACCAACAGCAAAAATGGGCTTTTAGCGGACGATCGGGGAAACATGGATGAAAATATTCTGCCACCACCCCTTTTGGAGAAATCCTGCTTTATATACTGTATAAGAAACACATATGTATGCGTGCTGTGCCCCTGTACTCTAGCAGGGATCCAAAAGTTGGATCCAGCGCCCTAGTCACAAAGCTTGCACTTAACACTCCATTGTGTGAAACATGCAAAATAAATGTTATCCCCTCTTTTCCTTTGCCACCACCAGTTTCGAAATCCTGGTGCCACCACTGCTTGGGGGCTCTCGTTATTTCGAAGAGAAACGAATATAGGTTGTCAATGCATGTAAAACATGTAATGCCCGGTTATTATTTTTTTAAGAAATAGTATACGCAGATTTTTTTTCATGTGAGGAGGGAATGTGAAAACGAATTTTAAGTGATATTTAATGATTTCGTGCACATTTTAGTGAATTTTGTGAAACTCTTCATTAAGAAAGGAAGCCGTTTTCACTTTTTCCGCTACGTAACAACATGTTATTGATTTATCACGTGCTCCCCTCTCCCCCAGGGGAAATTGGTATAGGACCTATCGCTTATTATTCATACGGTACATTCCGAGTTACAATACGAAATATAATTTCTTTCTTAAAATGTCATGAACAACGATAAAATATTAACTTGTTAAAAAGTGACCACTCTTCATCATAATGAATTCAATAGGCCTACTGCCCCCTGCATTCGCGCCTGTCCCTTCAAACACACTTCCCCCCAAAAACCGTTCAGATGACAGAGCTTCAACAAATTACTGAGTGAAAACATATCTTATCTGCAACTCGATTCCTAAATAAAATACCGATGCGACATAATACGTTGACTGTGACATTATGCCAAAATCATCCAATACATATTGTCACAGTCAACGCAAAATGTCGCAATTACGACATTATGCGTCGCTGCGACAGTCGGTTGTAACACGGCCTTGGTCCGATGCATGGGAAGGAATATTGCCTGATTGCTCGGAGTGGAAATTTAGCCACAACCAATGACAACCACCAACCAGAATCGCATACATTCGTAATTCCGAAGGTTCGGATATTCCGAAGGTTTGTTATTCCGAAGGTTCGTATTTCCAAAGGTTCGTAATTCCGAAGGTTCGTTAATCCGAAAACGAAATGAGGTTCGCAATTCCGAAGGTTCGTTGATCCTAAAACTAATGATTAACGAACCTTATTTCGTTTTCGGACTTACGAACCTTCGGAACAACGAACCTTATTTCGTTTTCGGATCAACGAACCTTCGGAACAACGAACCTTATTTCGTTTTCGGATTATCGAACCTTCGGAATAACGCCACAAATGTTCGGATTAACGAACCCTTTAACGTTTTCGGATTAACGAACATCGAGGTATAGGCAATTTACGTGTTTCGGAATTACGAACCTTCGGAATAAAGAACCTTGGGAATTACGAACCTTCGGAATTACGAAGTGTAACCACGAGAATATGATGAAGTACATAGTAGGTCTAAATTACAAATATAGGCCAATAAGATGGGGGGGGGGGGCATAGCATTAGAATTATTATTATTTTTTTATTGTTTGATCTGACTAATTAATACGCTGTATACAATTCATATAACGCTTGTAAAATGGAATATTAAGTGATGATTTATTGTTTGAGACGTTTAATTGAACAGTGAATGATTGATGATGTTGTTTCGATGAGACCAGAATACAAAAAAGAAAGTTTATAAGAAAATGATGATTATAATAGGGGCTCCTGTTTAGGCCTGTGATCTTGTAAGGGGAGCAATGAAATATGACGCAGTCACATTTCCCCTGCGGACGCCGTACGGCGAGTCGAAAACAGCCACATTTTTTTGGTACCAGCTGCATGTGGGTGGTCAATGAATACAATTTGATAAAACGGCCGTTTTCGACTCGCTGTCCGACGGCCGTAGGGGAAATGTGACTGCAGCATAAATCTAGCAATCGTTTGGAAGCAAATAAAAAAAAATTGGCATGCAATAAGCAACAGTGCAAACATACATTATTACCTGCCTGCTTTATCAGACATAGCATGTAGGCCTATAGAAAATGATTTGATTGGATAGAAATGAAAAAGATCTATTGATTGCCAATTTGTGTTTAGACAACATCCCTCGTCAAAATAAGAAAATAAAAAGGAAAATGAGAGAAAGCAGAATGAAGAGAGGGAACATCGATAGGCTTAAAGGTCAAGTCCACCCCAAAAAATGTTGATTTGAGTCAATTGAGAAAAACAAGCAAAACGCTGAAAATTTCATCAATATCGGATGTAAAAGTTATGACATTTTTAAGTTTCGCTTATTTTTCACAAAACAGAGAGTCAATGATGTCCCTCATTCACTATTCCCTTTCTTTTTAATTATACAATTTCAATTTTTTTAATACAAATTTGACAATAAGGACAAACTGCCCTGAACCAGAAAATCTTATAATAATGGCCATTCCACATGTTCAGGGAGGAAAATCTTTGTTACACATGACAATAAGGGAAAAAATAGAATATTTCACACATTGTATAATAAAATACACAAGAAATAGTGAGTTAATTATGTCATCAGTCCCTCGTTTGCATACCAACCTGGATGTGAATATAACTGTTTTGTGAAATTAAGCGAAATCTAAAATGTCATAACTTTCCTATTTTACATCTGATCTTGATGAAATTTCAGTATTATGTTTGTTGGATTTTTTCTTTTTATTCAAATAAACTTTTCGTTGGGGGTGGACTTGACCTTTAACTGAATATTTCTTTCGCGTAGCATTATGAACACGAGGATTGGTAGATCGCTAGACGTATATTCGTATAATGTTTTGGCTTGATCATGCTTAATTCCTTCGCTGATTTACGTTTGGTTCTGTTAATAATAATAATATACAAAATTTATAAAGCGCTTTTTATGAAAGTTTCAAAGCGCTAAGAAAGAAGGGGGGGGGGGGGGGAGGAAGAATACAAGATAACTCAGTAAAAAGAACAACAAAGAAACAGAAGAAAGTGAAAACACCATTACGAAAATTACTATTTATTTATGTTATTTATTATTATGTACACAAGATGATACGTTTATCATGTATATATCAATGTTGTATTCTTTGTTAGAATTGTTTTGAATAAAATATCTAGCGAAATATTGTGTAAGCATATAATCATGATGTGTCCGCGTGAAGGATATATGTGAGTAGACTCGCAGATTGTGTGAGAGTGTGTGTGGGTGCACGACGAAATGTCTTGAAGGTGCTTCAACCAGAATTAGTTAAAATGGATTCAGATTTACTGCTTTTTAATTGTAAGCTAGGCTATTTTGGTGGACTGAGTGCAGGCGATTATACATTTTTCTGCGTTCATATAGCCATATAATTATAGCACCGCATCCACTATACGGCCCCCGATTGACACCATGCCTGTTGATGCTTCGGACGAGTGCTCTTCGTCAAAGGATCCTCGATATCAGGTATTTTGGGGCGGTTTGGAGCTTATTATGAGAGAGTGAATAGTACCTGGTATATTATGAAAAGGTTCCCCACCCTATAAAGAAGAGCAGAAGGCTGTAACACAGTTTAGGCTGTGTACTGTATGGTTGTCTGGATAAAGTTGTACAACAACATATCATACCAGGCTTTTGCCAGACAATCCTTTCTCGGATTCGGCGACACCCAAGCAAGATAAGATAGTTGTGTGCCCTTGAGTTCGACCTCCGTTCGCTAAAAAGGATATCCCTGCATTTGTTATATTGGAACCTTAATTCTGTAAGTTTTGTTTGTTTCATATGTTTCATTATTTCATGACCAGTAAGTCATACAGGTTTTTCGGTTTTGTGGTCTTTGTATCATTTGTATAAAACGGAAGAATGAAGAAGAAGAAGAAGGAGAAGGAGAAGAAGAAGGAAAAGGAGGAGGAGGAGGAGAAGGAAAAGGAAAAGGAAAAAGAGGAGAAGGAGAAGACGAAGAAGAAGAAGAAGAAGAAGAAGAAGAAGGAGAAGACGAAGACGAAGACGAAGAAGAAGTAGAAGTATAGAAGGAGAAGAAGAAGAAGAAGAAGAAGACGAAGAAGAAGAAGAAGGAGAAGACGAAGACGATGAAGAAGAAGAAGAAGAAGACGAAGAAGTAGAAGGATAAGAAGACGAAGACGAAGAATAATGAGGAGGAGGAGGAGATGATCAGGGAACAAGATTAGTTCTGGAAGAGAGGGATGTGTCGTGTATTTATAAGTCTAAACTGCGATAATAATAATAATACTTATTATAACATTTGTAGGGCTCTTATTGAATACAGACGTTTCTAAGCGCTCAGTTTTCTGCCTATCAATTAAATTACTGGGAAAATAAAAAGTAGTTTAAATGAATTCAAAATTTTTTTTAAAGAAATAACCGAAAGCCACCACGTAGCCACCATGTAGCCACATCCCCTATAAATGGTCCAAGCTATATATTAGCACCTTATATTTTCAACATACAGGAGAATGTCAAATCTCATTGTTTTCAGGTCAATTAATGACGACGAATGTTGATGGTGACGAATGCATGTGGAGGGTTTTAACGGGGACCATTAGAGCCCATATGAAAAAATAAATTGTTCCAATTCTATTTTTGAATTGAAGGATTTTTTTTGGAAGAAGTTGGGAAGGATTGAAGAAAAAGGAAAGAATAATTCAGGAAGGACCTGACAGATAAAGAGGAAATGAGAATTATTTGTACTCCTGAAAATTCAGAATTGTTTTACTTTCCTTAACAGAAATAGCAAATCAAAATGGCTAACAGCACAGAAGAGATCTGCACGGCCACAGATAGCGACCATTTCTTCCTGATCGTCATGTCATGTGTCATCTTTTGTAAGTATTGTCTCCCCACCATAGGCGGCGGAAGCGGGGGGGGGGGGACCTGTCCCCCCTAAATTTGAGGTGGGGGGACGTTCCCGGCCCTAATTTTTTTGTTGAGAACCTTTTTTTTTTAATTGTCAAATTTTTTAGTTAGTTTCCTGCGTCCCCCCCCTAAGTTCAGGTGGACCCCCTAAAATGTGTGTGGTCCCCCCTGAAATTTTGGTTGATAACCTTTTTTTTTTATTATTGTCAACTTTTTTACCTGTGTCCATCCCAAAATTTTAGGTGGACCCCCCAAAAAAAACCAGTATGTACACTTTAAAAAAAAAATCTTAAACAAGAAAGTCTAATGTTTGATCTCTGGCCTTCAAGACAGCACCTTCTATATAACTTAAAAGCACTTTCTGATGAAATATTACTGAAAACAATAGTCCGAAGTCGAGAATATCACGGCCATTTTCAACGGTTTCATTTTGCCACGAAACGAGTTTTAAAATTGGGAGGAGGGAGGGGGGGGGGCTGCAGTGACAGTCAGATGGTCATTTTTTATGATTTTGTATACACGTTTACTGCAAAATGAGGGGGGGGGGGGGTGAAGCTCCCAGATTGGTTCCTGCACGAAGGATTAATAATAACAATAATGAAACATTTTTGTATTTTAGCGCAAAGTGCATGGGAAAACTTGCATGTCTCTAAGCGCTTTTATCAAGTGGAGATTGAGAGGAGATCACTGGGTTCCTACTCGTTTACGAAAAGCGTAAGAAATGTGTCTTCAACCTCTTTTTAAACTTTCCATGATTATGTTTGTATATTCCTCAGATATTCTGGCAGATTATTCCATGAAAATTATTGACTAATTGACCTTTTTTGTTTCAACATTTCTAGTGATGCAGATGGGTTTCGCTTTCCTCGAAGCTGGATCGGTCCGGGCAAAAAACACAACCAACATTCTGCTTAAAAACATGCTCGATGTTTGTAAGTATTTTCTTTGAAAACTTTATTTTGCATACATGTATTGAATGTTTATTATGTATTAAGTTAACGATCAACATTTAGCATCTATATACTTCCCAACCGCGTTGATTGGCTGAAAGTTTTTGTTTGGTAACTTTGGTCATAAGTATTCTACTTTGACACGAGTTTGGCGGGATTCCGTGTGCTTTGATATCCTTTTTAATTTATTTTCTAGGTATTGGAGCGGTAGCTTACTGGGCCATCGGCTACGCCTTCGCATTTGGAAAGCAAGCAAATGCGTTCATTGGCTACCGGTATTTCTTTTTCGAGAGTCTTCCGGCATGCCTCTACTCTCACTTCTTCTTTCATTTTGTGTTTGCTGCCACGGCGGCCACTATCGTCTCCGGGGCCATGGCGGAGCGTACGGAGTTTATGGCCTACTTTGTCTATTCCAGCGCCATAACTGGTAAGCTTCATGCATCTTACGTCTTCATTTGATATGAAGTCACTCTGTAATACATCAACCCACCCCCTCCTTAGATCACAACGGGGCATATGATTATGATAACAATATTAACATGATTAATCATGCAATGACACTACTACTATACAACTACTACTATTCCTACTACAACAACGACAACAACAACAACAACACCACCAACAACAACAACAACAACAACAACAACAACTACTACTACCACTACCACTACCACTACAACTACTACTACTACTACTACTACTACTACTACTACTTCTACTACTACTACTGCTGCTGCTGCTGCTGCTATTACTAATGTTACTCCTACTAATAGAACTGCTGCTAATATACTACTGCTGCTGCACTGGGTTCCGCAACACAAAAATAAATGTTACAAATCAATCGTACGCTTGATTTTCACGATTGATTGTACATTGTGGTCAACGGAATCGATCGTAAATATATTCTTCAATGATGATTTCTAAGTTTTGTTTACGGGACCATGGTTATAATATCTTACTAGAGGCGTGGATTGTTTGCTGCACTGTGATGACGATCGTCAAGAGACCTCTGGGGATTTACAAAGGTGTTTTTGAATGATAGATTATTGGTTTGTTCATGTCTTTTTTGTGTGTCTCGGTCCAGGATTCATATATCCAGTCGTGGTACATTGGGCTTGGTCTAGCGAAGGTTGGCTTGCCAACGGACCATCAGGTCTTGCTTACCAGGTGAGTTTATATTGCAGAGTTGTCTGCAGAGCGTTAACGCCCCCTACGTTCGATTGATATAAACTTTCTTGGATATTTGAATGGATATCAGATAGGAATATACCCAGGCAAGATTCTGACCGCATGCCTCTATTATATCAAGTTTCAAATTATTCTTCTCCAAGATGGTTGGATTATTCCCAGGATCAGTACTTATACTTATAATCAAGAGGGTCTATGACAACTTCATTTGTTAGACTATTCCATGTCTTACGTATTCTTACATAAAGTCATATCTTTGTTTTAACTCTGGTAAATGTAGCTTCGACCATCCAATTTCTTAATAATGAAATGTGAAATGCAATAATGTAAAAATGCTAAAGGCGATTTTGAGTTTTGGATAAGACAACAACAACAACAACAACACTACAAAGTTTAATAATATACTTGGCGCACAATTCTTTCCATTTTTTAATTCCAAATTAGCACTTTTCAATCTTTAATAGATGTTTAGAATGTGCCATCAATATTGTTTCAGAATAAGTTTCATTCATAAGGTTTTTCACCGAAATGCCTTTGTCTCTTTATGCTTAATGAATGAATAAAAAAAGACATTCCCGTAAATCCTAAATCTCCCTTCTAGGATTTTGCAGGTAGTGGAGTGGTTCATTGTGTCGGAGGAGCTGCTGCTTTGGTCGGAGCCGCCATCCTAGGCCCTCGTATTGGTCGCTACGATGAGAATGGCAAACCTAAAGAGATCTCTGGTCATACAGTCCCGGTAAGACAATACATGAAGAGATGGGCATTGACCTCAATACCTTTCATTGGACCGTTTCAGCGCTGATAAGTTTTCGTTATACTCCATAGTTCCCTAGTAACAGTCAGACACCAACGCTTCTCATACGATCAAAATACAATGAAAGTTATTGTCAGGAAAGTTGTCAGCATAGTAAAATGCAGACTTTTTTCCTCTCAGCCTTCTTTTCCTCCTCCTCTTCCTTCTTTTTCTTCTTCCCCGGCCTCTTCTTCCTCTTGTTCACTGTCATTGTTGTGGCGGTGTGCGCGAGCGCGTTTGTGTAAGTGTGTGAGGGTGTGTGTGTAGGGGGAGGGTGTATAAAAGCGGAGCGTTTCATGAAAGGACTTGTCGGATGTTTTATCCGACAGATGCCACAGTAACAGTGTCTCTCAGCCAAGTCAGATCTGACAACTTGTCGGACAAAACTGCTAATGAAACGCTCCCCGGAGTCTACATAGAATTAAGGCATAGATTCATGTAAAAAAAAAAAAGACATTGGGTTATTTTCACTTGCATGCTCACCATGCTAGCACATAATACTTTTTATTCAAATAAGATGAACTAATGTCTAGGTGTACACTGATTTCTTAAAGGATTTCTTTCAAATTTAGATGGTTGCTCTTGGTGGCTTCATTCTCTTCTTCGGATTCTTTGCCTTCAATGGCGGTTCCCAAGCAAGCATCTCGACAGAAGGCGATGGAACTACGGTCTCTTTGGCTGTGGTCAATACCATCATCTCAGGGGCTTGCGGTGCTCTGGTCGCCTTGGTCATCAAGAGGATTGGTTTCAGCGGAAGCTACTGGTCGCTTCTGACCACTATCAACGGTGGATTGACTGGAATGGTAATGTTTTGCTTGTAATTAGTACCTAGTAGTTTATTAACAAGTTGATTTCAGAAGACGTGTTCGTTTGAACCATGGAGCTATAATGGTTTGAACCGCTTTGTGCGTTTTGTTAATAGAAGCTAATACCATGGAGCAATTGCTAATACTCTAGGAGGTAAACAATTGTTAAAAGGGCTGATGTGTTGCCAATTGTCGGAATGGTTGTGTAGCTCAGGGGCCGCGGAACGGTTTTGAAAGTGGGGGGGGGGTGTGATTTTGTACATGGTTTCGGGGGAAAAAAGGTGTGTCTATGGGGGGGGGGGGGGGGCTGAAGCCCACCGAGCCCCCCCCCCCGGTTCCGCGGCCCCTTTAGCTTATAGCCAATGTCATAGAAGTTGGCTTTGACTAATTAACTCTCCTTTTCGCAGAACAAAGAATTACATAAGTCCAACTGTTTCATTTTCATTTTTCATGTAATAGCATGTGAACAATTATTGCAAAGGAAGATGCGTGTAATGTGGAATCTGTTTAAATCAAAACAGATCAAATCAGAACAAGTTAAAAGTTTTCGAAGAGGATCATATCATCATCATATTAGGTAATGACGTCTGGATATCAAATGACCTAACTAGTGAATGGATAGGCAGGAAATTTGATAATGAAAATAAAAAAGTTAGACGAAGTAATAGGAGTCGAAATTTGATTAGAAAATCAGATGATGTAGATGAAACCACTCATCTTTGTACGAATAGAACTCAGTTGTTGCACTCAGTTGTTGCACTGTTTGTCTGATTTTCATTCCCCTTTCCTTTGAGGCCTTTATCAATTTCAAGCTCTAAGCTTAAGATGAAGGTCTCCCACATTTCAAAATGTATTATGTCGATATATGTATATATATAATTTTTTTGTGCTATTTGTTTTTATAATAAAAAAAAGAGATTTATCAAGTATGAATATATTTCAATAGATTGTACATATGCATATGTTATTAATTATGTCATTTGCTTATTGTTATGTTATGCTAAGAAAAAAAATTGATTACACTTGTATATACTTTTGTTCTTGGAATGTGAAAATAAATAAATCAAATCAATCAAAATCAATCAAACGAATAATTGAATTGGAAAGAATTGTTTCGCTTGCTCCCTTACGTCAGGTTGCAATCTGTGCTGGGTGTGACGCCGTATACCCATGGGGAGCAGCGATCATTGGTGCTGTAGCTGGTGCTGCGTACATGATGTGGAGTTCTATGATGGTTTCTGTCCGGGTTGATGATCCTTTGGATGCCATTGCAGGTAAAAGCATAGGCGGCGAGAGCGGGGGGGGGGGGGGAACAGGTCCCCCCTAAATTTGAGGTGGGGGGACGATCTCCCCCTAAAATCTTTGTTGATGCGCTTTTTTTTTTTTGCTTGTCAAAAAATTCTGTCGGCCCCCCTAAAATTTTGTTTGATATATAACCTTTTTTTTTTTTGGTTGTCACAAAATTTTGGTAGTCCCCCCCAATTTGTTTGGCTTCCGCCTTCAATGGGTAAAAGCACTACTTTCTTTCAGCTCTGATGCTTCGAATCATTAAAGAACACTGAATAATTGATAAGGGCTTTACGTCCGCCGTGCTTGAGCAAATACATTTCGCACCTCGACGCAGAACGAATTTTAGAACACAGTACATATATTAACGGCGCGCGTCAAATAACATGTAATAGCTGGGAGGTCTTTGTCGAAAAATTGGTTAACCGTCCTAAGTTCCAGAGATGACGAGAAATTGCAAATATATGTATGTCGTTTGTCCAGAGTCTAGGACGAAACTGCTATTTGGTTCACCAGTATTTTCTACAAAGAGTTCATCATCATCATCATCATCGCCATCATCATTATCATCATTCTGATACGGGATGAAGGCACGAGCCTGTAACTCCCGATCGCTTCTTGTAGTATTAGTGTTGCTGAAAACTACTACTTCATGAGCTTGCGTGAAGAGTCATGAAAGCGTAAAGTGCTTACTTTGCCAATATTAATCTATACATGTACATTTATAGTTGTCTGTTGTTGGAATTTGTATTAAGTGTTCAGTCAATTTATTACTCTTCTACCAAAAGTCTTTATGTCTGACATTCATGGCTATTCATTTTCATAAAAGGCATTTGATAATACATTATCTAGGTTCTTGAATACGTCCTGCGTCGTGGAGCGAAACTCTATATTGATCGACACCGCAGAACAGATAAGGGATAATGTCCGCCGTGCCTGAACAACTCTCGCTTTAGAATGTTTCCCTTCTGCAACGCGGCCGCACATACAGACAACCAGCTTCACAAACATATTCACATTTTCAATCCAGAGTGCGGATAAATTCCCTTATTGCTCATCCGTCAGAATTTATATCCTATTAACACGGAATGCTGACTATGGCAATATCTATTTTAAATCTATGGTTTTTGCCTCCTTCTTTCGATTATAATTCATTATTAAGTATCGACCCATCTGTATCAACATCAAGGAAATATACATTAATACACTTTTGTTTACCTTCCAACGGCTGATGTTCCTAAAGCGTTATGCTCACTACATTATGTATCTCCACATTTCTTTTTAGTACACCTCGGAGGCGGCCTTTGGGGAGTGTTAGCGGTGCCCCTCTTCGACATGAACGACGGCATAGTTTTTACTTTCTCAAAGACCGCATGGCAGGTTTGTAAAACTGATATTTCTCTTTTTGAAACGAATGCGAAGAATAGCATGAGTTAGAGAGCAGAAATGAGTACTTAATGTTAAGCTTCTTTCATCTGTCGTATAGGTGTTTAAAATAATTAAAGGGACAAATTATTCAGAATTATAGTTGAAGGATACACATTTTCTAAAAAAATTGCTTTTGAGTGGGGGGGGGGGGTTGGGGGGTTGGGGGCACGACAAAGACTAGCTACTCCAATCACTTAAGGAAATCGTAACTACAGGTATCAATGTTTGAACATCGTCCATATAACCATCTGACTTTAAAGCACACCAAGTTTCGAAGCAATTTTGGACAATCGGACCTCTAAAATGAATTCGACATGGGAAGATAAAATATCTTGGAATATCGCCAAGTAGATGGCACTTCTCTGACTCCATGCTTAATTTTTGTGATGTTTTCTTTTCTTCATTTCACCCAGTCCTTTGGTTGGAATCTTCTGGGAGTCTTTGTCATCACAAGCTGGACTTCTGTTCTTTCTTTAGTTCTCTTCGGTTTGATGCAGGCTTGTGGCATCCTTCGCGTCTCTCCGGAGATGGAGATGAAAGGTATGTGTAAAACCATGTAGGTCTAGTGTGAACTGGGTTATTTAATCCGGTGTTATACAGTTTCAACACCGTTTAAGTATATTCCTGACCAAGTATTCATTGGGTCCGCTTTATCATTGACGGGAAGAACACAGCGCGTCTCACAGTGTGAAATCACCTGCAGACTGTTACATTGAGCATTCCAACAGTATGTTAGTCACCCTGAATTTCACCTTGTCTACTCCTACTGTTGAGGTGTCAACAATGTGAAAATAACTACACACTATTAAATTTCAACAATTCAACAGTGTGTAAACCACATTTTCACATAGTCTGCTAACACTCCACTATGTGAACACATTACACTGTCGAGATTGTTCACAGTGTGAAATTATTTTCACACTTTAAAATTGAGTATTTTTTCAGTATAAGAATCACATTTTCCCATAGTCCAATTTGTTAACACACTCAACATATCTGTCTACAGTGTGAAAGTATTTTCACACTGTTAAATTTAGGATTTTAACCGTATGTGAGTGACATTGTCACAGAACACACACTTTTTAATATACTCAACAACGTAGAGAGGTCCTCAGGATAACAATATCTTAGAACATTTAAATTTGAACATTTTGATAGTGTGAATCATATCTTTGCATGATTCATTAAGTGAACAGGCACTGTGAACATACTGTGAACACGCAATGTGAACACACTATGTGAATTAATTATGTGAACACACTATTTGAACACATTTTGAGCACGCTGAACACACTGTGGATACACTTCGTGACACAGTATGCAGTGTGATCTTCAAAGAGGTTTATTGATTCGAAACAAACCGCATCTACCCCATTGTTCTCTTCTCTCAGGTCTGGATATACCCAAACACGGTGAGCCTGCGTACCCCTTAGAAAGCTACGGACACGGATGGGCCGAGTCTAACCAAGACAACGGTGTAAATGGGCACCCACTCGGTAGGTTTTCAGCTCACTCACATGGATACACCTTCCAGATTTATGTTGCGTCGTTTAGACAGAGAGCAAAATGGGGAAAACGTTGCGATGGGTAAAACTCAATCAAGGACATTGCTGAAAATGAATTTAAAAATATGGAATTGAAATTGAATTTTGCTTACTTTTCCCCATGATGGATTATGCAGAACAAAGTGATATTGAAATGAGAGAGTCGAAGATGTCATCAACTTACTATTTCCTTTGTGTGTGTTTTTTTTAATTGTTAAATGAGAATTTTCGCGAATTTAACTCTTCATCAATGATAGGTTTAACGATAATAATTCTACAAGTTCAGATAGCAACAAAGCCTTGTTTCACATTATAAGAGGAATACTACTAATTAAATGAATATAAATACATAGAAAGAGTAATTAGATGACATCAGCGATACGATCTCTTGTATACCGACAAGTCGGGGAAATGAAGCGATAATTTTAAATGCCATAATTTTTGTATTTTACATCCGATTTCGACGAAGTTTTCGGCTTTAATTGTCTTGAATGAAACATGTTTTTGTTCGGTTGGACTGATCTTTGATATGAAACATCACTGATGTATTGTACTCTTTCTTTCTTCTTGTTTTCAGGTCAAGTACAGGAATATACGAATTCCGCCTTTGAGGGCGCTGTAGCGATAGATAATCCTTCTTATACCGACAAGGGAGACGGAAACGATCTTCCTCTCTGAAACTTCATTGCTGTTTTGATAACCTCGCATAGCAACACGATGTGGCTATGTTTCCAATGTTGTTGGCCATTTAGAATCCAACCAATTTTAGAACAAGTTTATGGTTTACCTATAACCCAAGTAGGTGACATTAAGATGCCCGATATTATTCACGGTAATGAAAAGAATCTAACCTGATCTATTCGAATTTAATGATTGTTCAAAAATATGTGAAACTTATCAAAGGAGGTTGGAGTAAACTCCTTCAAAATATAACAAATTATAAACATTTATAATGTTCTTTATGAAACGTTTCATACGACAAGCAGCCCTACTTGTCATGCAATATAAACTCCACGATTATTATTTTTTAAGGTTTATGACGACTTGATAGTGGATGCGTACATAAAATAATGTGTGAATTGTTAGATGCACGGGTCACCAACGTAACCATGGTAACGATCTCTCCCTGTGAAAACTAAAAACAATGTCAGACTGGTGCTTAGTTTATGCAACTTGATTTTTTTTTTATATTGCTTATCCGTACTCCTTCCAATAGATAAAGTGCCTTAAACATCATTGTTGTAAATATCTTTGCCATCTCTTTTGTCCGAATCGGTATTATTTTATCATCACCATGTCATCATCATCCCGATCATCTCACTACCGCCAGCATCGTTATTACAAAAACAAAAAGCAAGTGCCCTAAACATTGTTGTTGTAATTATCAGCGTCATAGATATCGTCCGAATCAGCATTACTTTTATCATCATAATTATCATCATCCTCTCGCTACCGCCAGAATCATTATTATAAAAAAGCAAGGGCCTTAAACATCATCGTTGTAATTATCAATGTCATTTATACCATCCGGAACAGGATTACTTTTATCTTCATAATTATCATCATCATCTCGCTACCACCAGCATCATTATTATGTGGAAGAGCCGTGTTGTAGTGGTTCTGACTCTCGCCTTGTAAACAGAGGGTCGTGTGTTCGAATCCCACCGCGGTCTAGCGTCCTTTGGCAAGGCGTTAATCCACACTTTGCCACTCTCGACCCAGGTGCTAAATGGGTACCCGGTAGGATGCGAAAGACATTGTACGTTTGATTTTGCCAGCGCCATAATGAGGCTGCGATGAATGCAAGGAATACTCCCCGGGGAGTGGATATTGTGCACTCTTCGTGCGGGATTGAAATGAATCCAATGACCGGGGTAATAATATGCTGTAACGCGCTTTGAGCCATTCAGGGAAAAGCGCTTTATAAAAATTGGCTATTATTATTATTATTATTACAAAAAAAGTAAATGTCTTAAACATCATTGTTGTAATTATCAATGTCATTTTTATTGTGCGAATCTGCATTATATTAGCACTATCATTATATCATCTCATACCGCCAGCATTATTGTTACTAAAAAGGTTAACATACTCGCTATTATCACTGATATTAATAGTAGTAGGGGTAGTATTAAAAGTAGTATAGAGTAGTTCAGTCACTGTCTTTCTAGCCAAGTCATTCTATTAGTATATTTTTTAATATCCAATTTATTGTTGATTAAATTATGTAATATTAATTTCGCATTTCTATGATTATTTAAACTCGTACATTTTATGGAGTATGATTTGTTATTCTTGTGTATTAAACTTAACAGTTTTTTGTGTATTAATAGTGATAAACATGACAACTTCATATTTTTATACGCTGCATAATAAATGATCACATTGATTATCAAACAATTTACTGCCATCTGGAATTGTTTTTACTCATTCTAGTAATATGGGACAAGACAATCTCAATTTGTATGCAGTGCTGACTGGTTCATAACTACTCCCCCTCAAAATATACTACACCTAGAACACATACACACTCTCACCCTCGCGTATAAACACACACTCACTCACACCCTTCCTCACACCCCAAATCCTTTGAAAGAAACAGTGTGTTCCACAGGTGTGAAAGTGCATTTACACTGTTAGGATTGAGCATCTTAAGAGCGTGGATCGCATTCACTGTGTGAACACACTGAACACACACTAAAGAGGTGTCCTCGTCGTCAAAATTGACTGTGAGCATCCTAACATTGTCATCAGAGACCATCATTTCATATAACCAGTATGGTAAATTGCACATTCGTCTATCGCCAACTCATCGATCCATGCACTCATCACATGGTCTACCTTCATTTAGTCTAATACCATTCCGTCCATCTACATTTCGTATAACAACCATTTGGTCCAATCATCACTTCCCCATTACGTCTATGCCATGTCGTCTCATAACCAGTTGGTCTAATATCCATTTTAATTTCATTCATTTCACCAAATTAAGACTTATTCCAATTAGACCAAATGGTACACGGACTAAATGGCTACTGGACCAACTGGTTATTAGAAGAAATGGTGAGTGGACGAAATGGCAATTAGATTATGTGGATGGTGGACCAAATGATAGTAGACGAATTGGCATTAGAAGAATTGAAAAGGACACATATGCACTGTCCTACATATCTTGGCATGTATTTCTTTCACACACAAGTTCGCACACACTCTATTCCGCACACACACACACACACACCCACCCTACCGCACAGGGACACATCACATAATACATATGTATTCATACCTTCACTGTGTATGATATATCATTTGCAACCAGGGGCGGATCGAGGATTTTCCAAAGGGGGGGGGGGGAGAGACATTTTCCCGATGAAAATTTGACAAGCAAACAAAAAAGTTATCACTTTCAAAAGGGCAGCACACTGCTCCTCCCCCTGCATCTGTCACTCTTTGCAACTAAAAGATGTAATTGAAATTGAATCGGTTGCCGAAGTTCACCACAGCTATTCGCAATCGGGGCATGAGGCCGACTGTTACGCCCTCAAAGATTTTCGGCTCATCCTTATCTTTTCATGTAAGCTATATATATATATATATATATATATATATATATATTTATATTTATATATACATATGTGGTCATTTTCAAACGTGAGTGACACGACAATCGGAGAGGGTTAACGGCTCATATCTTTAAACTTAAAGGTAATGAATCAATCATGACTACTGTATTGTGTACAATGTAGGACTGGCATGGGCCACTACCAGTTTGACTTGAATTCTACAATTTTTTTAGTAGGTATGATTGAAAAATGGTGCGTGAGTGACACGACAAATTTTGGACATGGGTTTCTGACCATTACCAGATTGGATTCGTGCCCAAGTAGCTGTCCAGGAGTACTGTGAGTACCTGTACATGTACGTAATAGTGTACCTATCTAACACATATAGTCAAAATAAATCAAACCTTAATAATAGCAGGGCCCGCTGGGAGAACAGTTTTCGGAACTGAAGTGGCTACCCTGGGTAAATATGCCGTTATTATTGTTATTATTATTAACCTTCTCTCTGGAAAATGGTGCCCTCCTATATACTGTGAGTGACACGACATCCAAAACGTGAGTGACACGACAAGTGCAAAAATACAACAATTATCTCAACAATGAAAGTATTTTTGGCATGATACAAGAGTGAAATCCCATCAACCCAAAAACAAGCCTTAATTACATAACAACTGCCTTCTTCAAAGTTGATAATGTGTCATCCTGATGGTTTATTCTTGGTTTATGGTCATATTTGCCCATCAACTCACATTCCCTATACCATACCTCAATATTGTCACACTCGGGA
This sequence comes from Lytechinus pictus, assembly GCF_037042905.1. Taxonomy (NCBI): domain Eukaryota; kingdom Metazoa; phylum Echinodermata; class Echinoidea; order Temnopleuroida; family Toxopneustidae; genus Lytechinus; species Lytechinus pictus. Next base: position 16,315,496 of record NC_087253.1, on the reverse strand, counting down.
CTTCTACCACTCTCTTCTTTGGTGGAGGAGGCACTTCTGGCATTGGCATTGACATCAACTCGAAATTCTTTTTGTGGCTTGATGTCATTCAAAACTTTTACTCTTTCTTCCTATCTGTATGACAGTTTGCGGGTTTACAACTCAACATCCACAACTGATGGAATAATTTTTCCTTGTAAGAAAGGGGTATTGCCAATAGTCACTCACATCATCTGGCATGGTCTGGTAGCCAATGATGTCATGTATGACTCCTTTTTCTTTAAATATTGGATTGCAATATTTTCCTCCTTTAACATTTTAGGCATTGTCCAAATAGGACTTGGCTGCTTCAATGTCTTTTTTCGTACCAAGCCATAGTTACTTGGCTGCACACTTCAGATGGGGACTATTAGCAAATCCTTGAGAAACTTAAAGATCAAGTTCAACTCATCAAGCATTGGTTTTTCTCCAGAAAAAATGCTTGTGTGTGGACCCTCCAAAGGCACTCTACCAAAATTCAGAGCTGTGATTTTCAGTAGGAATCTTGCAAGCTGCTTTTCATTGCTAATTATCATATTTGATAATAAACCAAACCACGGTTAATCCAGGGGAAACCACGAAGTTAAAGATGCATAGTCAGTACCTGATTCTTGCAAAAAGCTCTTGCAAAAGATTCTTCCAAAAACCAAGGTTAATACAGGGAAAGCCAAGAGGTGAAAGATGAATAGTCAGTACCTGATTCTTGCAAAAAGCCACAGCACAGTCTGTTGGTATTACCTACAACAAATCATTAGCCTTTCCTTTGCTGAATCCCTTGGAATTGGATGTTACACTGAATTTCAATTCAGCATCCCCAACCATCAAATATTCCCCCTATACCTCCATAGCCTTTTCCCCTGCGAGGTCTAGTTCAGTTCTAACCAGGGTACCAAAAAAAAAAGATCTACATGAAAACATAGCAACCCACCAAAGTTTCTCAAATGCAGATTCGGTCTTGGTTGGGACTTGTTGGGGCCTACATATACAATTCTTTATACGTGTGTAATGCAAATCTGCTCTGAACCCACATCGGCCCGCTCACAGTAGTTTGCTGTTCAGACCCTAGTTCATCACTAGTGGTATGAATGGTGGCCGAACAAAGAATGACTTTGAACCAGGCATGTAGCTACTTCAAGCAGCATAAAAAATGCTCTTTAAAATCTCAGTACATTCTCACCTGAGATGTTCTTGCAAATTTGTTTATTTCATGTCCTCGGATACAGGCTTTGTGGCAAAAAGGTTAATTTTAATCAGAGAGGAAAATTATTTTTTTCTTGATTTTGAAAGAATGTTTGGTGTTCACGGAGATCTCTCATATCTCATACACTTTTCTACCATTATATCATTTTATCTATTTCTGCAAATTTCAAAATAAGACCCCTAACTTTGCTAGCTTTAAACGTTTCTTAATGAGTAAAACAAAGAAATAACATTGCTAAAAAGATAGGTGAACGTTCTGCTCATTTCCGTAAAAGGAGACAGAGAATGTTCAAGTCATACCTGTACCGGCGATTTGAACCATCACCATCACCAACTCTTTATGCACTGTAAATATGTTCATTATTATGTAAAGGGTTTTTTCTCTTGATATATTCATAATCTTGTGTTGATTGATTATGTTGTTATATTCTTAATCTCAGTACATCATCAAAATATGAATTAGGATCCGAGTCTTCACAAGAATGGAAAATTGTCAGGATTTTTGAAACTGAGGCATCAAACATCAAATTCAATATTTCCATTAATAGGTGTGAAGTTGGGAAAACGGAAAAAATTATTAGCCTAATATAGGCCTAAATGATGTCAGGAACAACATTTTGACTCCATCCCTGAATTTATGTAGTAAAATGCTTCAAATATTATTTGATGTCCTTTTTATACACAATATGAGACCGTTAGTGACACAACATTCCGTGAGTGACACGACATTGTGAGTGACACGACACAACTTTAACATTTAATTTTAGCTTAACCTTAACATATTGGACCAAGTTACTTAATATACAATAAGGTATGGGAAAACTGCATTTGCTCCTATACTGGGATAAATTAATTTTCAGAATATACAGCTCTAGAGAACTTTTTGTATTTAAACGTGAGTGACACGACAACCAGTTTTGAAAAGTTTGAAGATCTACTTTTTTCAGAAAAACACTTCAGATAATTTTTTTTTTGCTATCTAGGAGTTAGATACAATACAGAGCTTGTATCTTGCCAACACATATTCTTCTAATACAAATTTTATATTGTGATAGGCTATATGTGAATTTTAATGCAAAAATCAATATTTTGAACCATTAAGTTTCCCTTGCACTAAATTCACTAAATTTCAAGACACAATGAATAATTTTCCGTAACTGAAATGGAAAAATATACTTTAAGATGTCTAGTTTAAAAAAAACATTAAAGCCTACTGATTTCTAGCAAGTTTTGATTTTCACCTCCATGTCCACTTTAGTTTGAAGATGACCATATATATATATTTATATACCTTCTAGAGAAAACATCGAAGTCACTTTAACCACGCAGAAGTCGACTTCATGGCCCGGGGAAACTTTCATTATTTTTATTTTTGTTTTGCTTGTCAAATATTTCTTGACCAAAATCACCTTCATTTTAGAATAATAACTAATTTTTCTTTCCTTTTTCGCCTGATATCTTTTTAAACAAACAACCAATTCTTTTAGAAATCAGGGCCATGGGAACGATTTTGTTTTTACTGGGGGTGCCGATATTATTTGGTCAAGCAAAACAAGAAAAAGGTTTTCACTACAAAATAAAGGTCATTTTGGTCTCGAGAAATTTGAAAAGCAAAATATAAAAATAAAAAAGAAGAGTTTTCAATAAAGAATGAAGGTCATTTTGATCGCAAGAAATTCGACATTTTCCCATTATGTCACACCTTTCAGAATTCCATACGGTGCTGCATATGGATAACGACATACGCAGCATCCCTGGGAAATTCTGGTATTGCTGAACCACCGCTTCCAAGGGCTATGTTAGAAATTTGTTCCCGGGCCCCTTTTTAACTTTGGGCATTCGGAGCATGTTTTAAAACAGAAAGCAAGGTTTGGGCTATTCTTCGTTACACACCACCAAAATAATCGGCCTCTTGAACACCTCTTCCAACCATTTGACCCCAGAAGGCAGGACCAGGAATATATAACACAGTCTCTCCTAAGTTTGTTAATACCCCCTTTTATACTATTTAATCTTGTGAATGTTAATATGATATAGAACGTCTCGCAGATGGCATATTTCATTGAACTAATGAATAAAAAAAGACAGAAAGGCAGGCACATTTCCTAAATTAAGAAAATTTATTTCTTTCACTTAAATAGAATGACAAATCAAAAGCAGTTTCAAAGATTACAAAAAATATCAGGTTATAAATAACCTGATATTAAAAAATGTAAGTTTATTTAATAGAAAAAATGAGTTTATACCAAACGCGATGTTGCAAATGACCAGAGTATAACGTGACCTGTCGTTAGCCAAAAAGACTATTGTTTGCATTGAAGAATATAGAAAAACATTTAAAAAATCTAATTTAGATTTACTGAAGATTAAAGGATTATCGGGAAAATGTAACTTGGAACTCTAAAATATGAGTAATGAAACAATAACGAAATTTTGCCTCGCATGTCGGACGTGTTCAATTTCATTACCTTCATGAAAAACGACAAATATTCTAAAGATGTATCAAACGGCATTTCTTCTACATGGTACAAAAAAAAATCACCAGGGAGAAAGGTAAACGGTCATAAAAACTAAAAAAGACACTACTTAAAAAGGCATAAAAATTGTTTTTGTGAAAAAACGACAATTCTAATCGTATTTTGTGGCTTAATATAATCCAGCTTCAAGTTGATTAACAATACAATTTTCTAGCCCCCTATCCTTGTTTATAGTCATGGCGGGGGTGGGGGTACGCAATCAGTGGTTTGACTTTCGAGTTGATTATCACATTCCCCTAACACCCGCATTCACATTAGTTATTTTGTCTCTATTTTTAGGAAGTTCCCTGGGCAAAAGAGGTTTCTGGTTACTAACCCTGCTTCGGGGTTGATTTATCCTTTCTCAAGTTAACTTTGTTAATTTTAACGTTCCAGAAATATTGTAAACTTCCAACCGTAATCTTAGAGTAAATTTAAGGACTCTAGGAAATGCCACTAAATTCCAAAGCTGGGGACCCAATTCCTGGTAAAAATAACAATAATGATGCTTGTGCTGTAAAAAACACTATTAGCAACAATGCCAAAATGATGCCTGATCACTCAGCAGTAGGCCTATAACCAAATGTAAAAAAATGTTACATGTGAGGATTTTGAAATAATAAATTATGATAAAGAATAAGAGCATTATATGTGATATATTAAAGGTATTGTTTAACTTTGTGAGCAGCCGATAAAAAAAATTCTCAAACCAAGATGAAACATGTGTACAAGTGCATGTATTAGAACTAATAAACCCTGAAAACAACCAATATTGAGAATGAAAAGCTGAAACTACAAGGCAAACCCCGATTTTATAAATAGGCGTCTTATAGACGCCTAAATAATACACATAAGTGTATGGGATGAAATTAAGATGGTGTTTTCGGTCACTTTATATTTTGATTTTTGAAGCACTAAATAATTATTTTCGAACGCAATATTTTCTGGGCTTCATTTTTGTAACAAATCACAGACACAGGTGACATGTGTAACCTTCTAGCTCAGAATTTTAAAAAGTCAGACCAATGTTAACCAATCACTTTAAGACTGAACAATATTAAGAATAAATAATGATGTAGTGGAATGTAGAATTCAATTTGGTTATCTGCCACACGGGTGAAAATAATTGCTATCTGAGTGTGCTCCAGATACTGTTCAAAGGTACGTCCGTACCTTACGTTCATAAGGTCCGCTTGTACGATTGAAAATTAGATATATCCCCGATGAAAATAAAATTTAATTTGAAATATGCTTTATTTAGCGTTCTGACTTAGCGCTAGCTAGGAATTCCTTATGTACAGTCGGTCAAAAAGTCATGAATATATTGAAAACATTTTTCCTCCTTCAAACAGCCCCGAAATCTTTACGAAAAATTGTTCTAATTGTCATTTGTTAAAGTTTTCAATTAAAGAGGCTCTGTCGTGTACCAAGGCATTGCAAAAATTTGAGTTGACTGGTTTTATATAAGACATGTAAAATACGAACGAAGATGACTATAATCTACAGAAATATTAGACCTTGAAATAAGATTTACCCACACCATATAAGAATACAAAAGTGAATAATAGTGATACTGGCTACCTGACCCTAATAATGAAAAAAAAAAAAGGTTATTAGATTTCAAAAACGTTTTCTTATTTAGGCTAGGCCTAGTGTAGACCTCATAGGCCTTTCAGGTGCTAATCACTGAATGGTCAAAATAACGTCACGTGACACGGTGGTTTGCGGTATGATTCTGATCAGCACTAGGGGGTAGTACAAACGACTCCAGCATCTTCGCGATGGCTACAGTTGTGAAGACCAACGTCTGAATGTTGGCAGGCCCAGATGGTTGATTCATCTCCTGAACAGACGGTATCGTCCAGGAAGATTGCACCGCTGCCCTGCCCAAAATGAGCATTTATAGGAGCACTAGACGCACCCGGGAAACCAAGCATTCTACAGACCACGCCAGCAGTGGCCAGACCCCATCTATCGTCACAGACAGTACCCCACTGCCCTTCATGGTAGACCTCGACCCTTCCTTCACTCGCGTTGTTCCCATTAACCAGTCGTACATCTTTTGTAAAGGTATCGTGAAAGAGAAAACAATGTGAGAAAATACATTTGCAATTATTACCCTATTAGACATCTACTGCTGCTACTACTACTACTACTATACTACTACTATTACTACTACTACTACTACTATTACTACTATTACTACTACTACTACTACTACTTCTACTACTACTAATACTACTACTAATACTAATACTACTACTACTACTAGTACCATCACTACTACTACTACTGCGGCTGTTACTACTTCTAGGCCATCGGAATGGTTTTGAAAGTTGAGGGTTGAGCCAAAATTGGGTGCTGCCCTGTTCTACTCCAAAACACGAACACCCGTCCTCTTAGACCCCGCTTTTGATGACACCTTTAGCGTTGTGCTTGTTTGATTATTCTCTTTTGATTCAAATCATTTTTCCGGGATGGACTTGACCTTTAAGAATGGAAACATGGCCCTCTCTGGCCTTTCATTTCTCTACTGAGACCAGAAACGTGGAATATCATCGAAGCAAGTAATCTGCTTTTAGTTTCCGGCATTTTTAACCACTTCCTTCATATCAATGCATATCCCATTTTTCGGGATATACAAATCAGCTTCAAAAGTAGCAAAATAGAGCTGGTAGAACTATCCTCAATATTATTACTCGGTCACATTTTTCTATCGATTCCATTCATAAAATAAAGGAATGGCAAACCCTGAAATCGAGGCAAAACTTTCACATTAAATAATGATGTACGATCCTTCATTATTTGGCTCTAAATTATCTAACAAAACATATACTTTACACCTTCAAGACCTTACCATCTCCCAAGTAATCATTTGTGTCTCCCAAAACCCAGAACTTATTATTGCAAACGCACATTTTTCTAAAGGGGGACTAAGTTATTTAACAGCATCCCAGATAATTTCCGTAATTGTATAACCTTAATTTCCTTAAATTAACCTTGTCACAATCGAGACCTTGATTTTTCTGGGGGAGGGGATAGGCAAACTGATAGTGTGTGTCTTTATTTTTCTTGTTCATTCTTTCTTTTTTTCTTTTATGTTCTGTCGTTCTTCTTCCTATGGTTCTCTCTCTCTCTCTCTTATTTTGGTTTAATTTAAATAAAGTATCTCCTACCTTGTTGATCGCACACAACTCCAGCGTCTTCGCCGTGACCACAATTGTGTTCACCAATCGGGCGATGAGAACAGTCCAAGATTGTCTGTTCATCTCCTGAACAGCTGACGTCATCGAGTTGGATAGGACCAGAGCCTTGGCCGAATTCAGCCGACCCAGGGGCGCTGAGAGCTCCCTGGAAATCGAGCATTCTGCAGATAACATTAGCATTGTCCAGATCCCATCCATCATCACAGATAGTTCCCCATTCTCCATTAACGTTGATCTCGACTCTTCCTTCAGCTTCGTTGTTTCCATTGGCTAGACGTACCACTTCTGTGATGGTATTTAAAATTGATATCAATAGAACCATGTGTTGTCTATTCTATATTACTTCTTCATTTTCTTGCGAGCGAGCGGAGCAATCGAGCAAAATTTTTGACATTTTTATTACAAAATTTTGTGATAGATTTGGACATAATATTCAGAAAATAATACATATCACCATTTTTTTTTTTTTTTTTGGGGGGGGGGGGGGTGGGGCTAGAGTCCCCCCTCCCATTTGTACGCCACTGATTCCGACCTCTCTTACAAATTGTATGAAGGTGAAAAGGATGTAGTTTCCTTTAGAATCATAAATATGTATATCCATGTTATAACCATTCGATTGAATCTGTATAAATTAATTAAAATTCAAACTCAAACAGAAACAACGTTTTCGTCATGAGCTTATTCCCCATTGATCCCTGTGCCGTTGAACAGCATCTTCAAAGGTTCGTGCACCTCCTACTAAATAAGATATGCCCCTCTAAGGTCTTCTTCCAAGTAGACACAAATCTTCTGCATTCTGCTTCACCTCTTCAATTACAAAAACAAGTCCTGACCTATTATTAGTTCATATATTCTAAAGAGCGCTGTTGACTTCAAAGTTATTTCTGAAGGTGATGGAAGGGGGGGGGGGGATTGGAAATGGTCTAAGAATTTAAATAGGATATCATCTACCATTGATGTGTAATGCACTCAACTCTAAAGTCTTCTTTACCTGTCCTTATCAGGGCCATGTTCGAGGTAGATACAAACTTTCTACTACCACTTTACATTTTCAAAATCGTCAACAAAGACATGATACATATTAGTTATCGCTTCATTCCTCCTAATTTCTGTGGATTTAGGCTATTTATTTGGGAGGGTGGTAGTATGTTCTAGAGGCTATACTTAGAGAAGTACAACGGAGTAAGCCCTACCTTTGGGAATGCACACAACCCCAGCGTCTTCTATGTGAAGACAATTGTGTTCACCAATCGGGCGATGAGAACAGTCAAAGATTGTCGGTTCATCTCCTGAACAGCTGACGTCATCGAGTTGGATAGGACCAGAACCTTGGCCGAATTGAGCTGATCCTGGGGCGCTGAGAGCTCCCTCGAAATTGAGCATTCTGCAGATAACATCAGCATTGTCCAGATCCCATTGGTCATCACAGATAGTTCCCCATTCTCCATTAACGTTGATCTCGACTCTTCCTTTAGCATTGTTGTTTCCATCAACCAGGCGTACAACTTCTGTGTTTGTATTAAAGAGTTATAGAAAAGAATCTTAACTATTTACAATTTAAACGCACGATAAATATGTTCCCTTTCGAAATACGCAAAATTAAAATAATGCAAAACAAATAATATAGGATAAGTTTAAGACAGTGGACATTTGGTGAATGACGAACCATTTCGACCTCTTTCGTCATGCAGTAACTCAAACAGAAAATGACGTCTTTGTCATGAGCTCAGTCCCCTCCACAACCTTGCGTTTTTCTGCCATTGAAAACCCTTTCATATTTCTCCAATTCTACGAGAGAAAATATATCCTTCTTACGGAGGGATCCAAATAGACAGAAACTTTTTACATTCCGCCTTAGCTCCTCGCATTTGACAAGAAAATAATGAGACACTGGTAATCGCTTAATTACATCCTCATCAATGTTGTAAATTTACGTTATCGATTGGGGGGAGGGGTTATGGAGGGGTATTATTTAATATTTTATAGACGATATTGTTGAATAATTTAAATAAAGTATCTCCTACCTTGTTGAACGCACACAACTCCAGCGTCTTCGCCGTGACCACAATTGTGTTCACCAATCGGGCGATGGGAACAGTCCAATATTGTCTCTTCATTTCCTGAACAGCTGACGTCATCGAGTTGGATAGGACCAGAGCCTTGGCCGAATTCAGCTGACCCAGGGGCGCTGAGAGCTCCCTGGAAATCGAGCATTCTGCAGATAACATTAGCATTGTCCAGATCCCATCCATCATCACAGATAGTTCCCCATTCTCCGTCAAGGTTGATCTCGACTCTTCCTTCAGCTTCGTTGTTTCCATCAGCCAGGCGTACCACTTCTATATCTGCATTAAAAAGTTATAGAAAGAATCTTAACTATTAATCCTTTACAATTCAAACGCTTGAGGAATACGTTCCCTTTCGAAATACGCAGAAATGACAATAATGTAGAATACACATACAGGATGAGTGCAGAATTATGGACAATTGGACATGTGTTGAAAGACCAACCATTTCGACCTCTCTCGTCATGTCGTGTGAAGAATGGGAACTTTCTTACAGAGCCATATGTATATACACTAGACATTCCGTCGAATCTAGAGAAATTAAATGAAATTCATTTAATTTTAAACAGAAAAAGAGCTGTAGTGACCAAACTAATTTCTTATTTTTTTGGTTTGATTTATCTATTTTAGACCACCCTACGGCCAATTCGGGTGTGCTAAAATTTTGTCACAGACCGTGAAACCTAATCACTTTTGGGTCACGTGGGTCTAGTGTCATCCCGCCGAGGAAAAATAGTCCTCCCCTTTATTATTTTTAAAAACATGTATTATGATACAATTGTTGGACATAGATGCATGAATATAAATATGCATATATATATTACACATTAATGTCGATTTAAATTAATATTCACTCGCATATCATATTTTGATGCATTAGAGTGTGACGTCATTAATATCTAAATGCGGAGATATATTAGGCAAGGCCCGGTAGCTGGGCAGTGACATTATCCCGTGCACAACTCAAAACGAAGTCGTCGCGGCTTGTTGACCCTTTTAGAAGCTGCACATTAGCTTTTGACTGTAGGTTTGCAGTTGTTATTTACCAGCCGCTGATATAGAGGCTGTTGAGTGTTCATGGCTGCTGACCATGGGCGCAGCTGACCAGGAGACATATATTTCTGGGACCTTATTATACTAGGGGGTTGTCCCGTTTTTCCGTTTTTTCTTCTGTTTATGATTAATAAACACTACACAACACATCTGCCTGTCCCTTCGCTCTCATCTGTCCTCTTGTCGCCCTTGATGAGTGAATGGTTGCGGCCAACTTCGGCCCCAACAGAGCCATAATCGCAATCCTGTTCTCCTCAGAAAACAGTGGAGAGTTTATTATAGTTAAAATATTGAATTATACGGTTTCACATGACAAATGTTCGACAGTATTCGTGGTAGGCCTAATGTTATTTTAACTACTTTTGTATGAAAAAATGAATGAATGTATATCAATATGAGTATGTCTTTTCGGCTTATGAGATAACCAACATAAACGACGCATAAGCGATGTTGTGTCTAGTTATCAGAAATATCGTGATTTGCGATGGCACGCAACAGAATCGTATCCAAAGTTCATTGTAAAATAACTGGGATGGAAGAACATTTGTCATAAGAGTCTTGCACGTAAACTTTAATGTTGACCTCAAAATAAAATTTGACCTTACCATGTGACCTCTGACTGCACCATTACACGCAGGTCTCGTAAGTACATCTACAATCCAAGTTTGTGTGAAAAGTGACTTGCGGTTGCGGAGTTATGTGTCATAAGAGAATCATGCACGTAAATTTTAACGTTGACCTCAAAATGACCTTTGACCTTACCATGTGCCCTCCGATTGCACCATAACATTTAGGTCTAAGTATCTACCATCCAAGTTTGTTTGAAAAGTGACTAACGGTTGCGAAGTTGTGTGTCATATAAGATAGTCATGCAAGTAAACCTTAACGTTGACCTGAAAATGACCTTTGACCTTACCATGTGACCTCCGACTGAAACATAACATGCATGTCTGCTATTCTACAACCCGGGTTTGTGTGAAAAGTGAATTACGGTTGCGGAGTTATGTGTCATAAGACAGTCTTGCACGTAAACTTGAATGTTGACCTGAAAATGACCTTGAACCTCAACATGTGACCTCTGATTGCACCATGACATGCACGTCTATTAGATAAATCAACAACCCAAGTTCGGGTGAAAGGTGAATGGCGGTTGCGGTCCTTGCTGAGTTGTGAGTCATGCATGTAAACTTTAATTTTGACCTGAAAATGACCTTTGACCTTACCTTGTGACCTCCGACTGAAACATAATATGCAGGTCTGCTAAATATATCTACAACCCAAGATTGTGTGAAAAGTGACTTACGGTTACGGAGTTATGTGTCAAAAGAAAGTCTTGGACGTAAACTTTAATGTTGACCTTAAAATTACATTTGACCTTACCATGTGACCTCCGACTGCAGCATCACATGCAAGTTCTCTAAGTACATCTACCATCCAAGTTTGGTTGAAAACTGACTAATGGTTGCGGAGATATTTGTCATAATGTTTGTGACAGACGGACGGCATTTGGATCCCTTAGTCTCGCCTTCACCTCTGGTGGGCGAGACAAAAATGAACAGTATATAATTGCACTCTGCCTTTTTGATACGCAGCATGATCTTTATGGGGGGGGGGATTTGACAGAGGTGATTTTATACTTTCAAAAGAATACCAATAATATGTGGAGTGCTCACAATCTAGCGTCTTCAGAAGATCTGTCCTCTTCACAGCCATGCTCGAGGTAGACACAAGCGTTCTACTTTCCGACTTGATTAATCGTATTCGAAAAAAACTCCGAGACACTAGTCATCGCTTTATTGTATCCTTATTATCGCTGTCAATTTAGGTTATTTCTTTGGAGAAGTGGAAGTATACTTTTGAAAGCTATACTAATAGAATAACCCCTACCATGCCTACCTTGGGGAATGCACACAACCCCAGCGTCTTCGCTGTGAGCACAATTGTGTTGACCAATCGGGCGATGAGAGCAGTCCAAGATGGTTTCCTCGTCTCCTGAACAGCCGACGTCGTCGAGTTGGATAGGACCAGAGCCAAGGCCAAACTCAGCTGATCCTGGTGCGCTGAGAGCTCCCTCAAAACCGAGCATTCTGCAGATAACATTAGCATCCTCTAGACTCCAGAGATCATCACAGATAGTTCCCCATTCTCCGTCAACGTTGATCTCGACTCTTCCTTCAGCGTCGTTGTTTCCATTAACCAGTCGTACCACTTCTATGTTGGTAGCAAAATGTGATAGCAAGATCGAGAATATTCATGTACGATTCAAACGCTCGACAAATACGTTTCCTTTCCGAATATCCCAAACTATAATACCACAAAATAAGCCAAGTCGGATGAATGCAAGATGTGGACCCGTGTTGAAATACCAACAATTTCGACTTCTCTTTCATACCGTATACTGTATGAAGGAAAAAGGGTTGTATTTTCCATTAGAGTCGTGGGTATGTATATACATGTGTTCCATTCAGTTTAATCTGTATAAATCAATTATCTTTTCAGATTCTTTAGATTCATTTATTTTCCCCAATCTGATAAACATACTAGTACAATAGCATAAAAACATATCCAAAAAATACATTAAAAATACATTTAAACACGAATACAAAGGGGTACATTATGAATAGAGTAAATAACAGAAAGTGGTGGGATTAGCAATAGGCCTCAAGACCTTTCAAAGGTCAATCCCTTTAACACAAAAGATCTACCAAAACGAAAACCAAGAGGGGAGGGGGGCGGATAGGGCAAATCAATAGGAGTTCAGAAGAAAATTTCTGAATGTTCGTTTAAAAGTCGAAAGACTTTGGCTAGATTTCAGGCTACTCGGAAGGCTATTCCACATACTCGGTCCTGAATACACGAAAAATGTTTTCCGCATGAACACATTCCCCATTTATCCTTCACTAATTTGTGTCATTGAACATCACCTTTAAAGATTCATGCACCTTCTACTTGAGAAAATATGCATCTTTTTGGTGTTGTTCCAAGTAGACACATGCCTTCTTTTTTTTACTTTACCTTTTCAATTAAAAAACACAAGACCTGACCTATTATTAGTAAATACATCTCAAGATCGCTGTTGACTTCAAAGTTATTTCTCGAGGTGAAGGGGGGGGGGGGGATTGGGAGATGGTCTTAAATAATTTTTTAAAGGATATCCTCTACCAATTTTGATGGACCCAACTCTAACGTCTTCCGACCTATTCTTATCACGGCCATGTTCGAGGTACACACAAACTTTCTACTTTCGCCCTACATTTTCGAAAATGTCAAGAAAAACACGATACATATAATAGTTATCGCTTAATTATATCCTCCTTTTCGCTGTCAATTTAGGTTATTCATTCGGGGGAGTGGCAGTATTTTCTAGAAGCTATATACTAAGAGAAGTTCAATGGAGTAACCCCTACCTTCATGACCTTGGGGAATGCACACAACACCAGCGTCTTCGCTGTGACCACAATTGTGTTCACCAATCGGGCGATGAGAACAGTCCAAAATTGTTTGTTCATCTCCTGAACAGCTGACGTCATCGAGTTGGATAGGATCAGAGCCTTGGCCGAATTCAGCTGACCCAGGGGCGCTGAGAGCACCCTCGAAATCGAGCATTCTACAGATAACATTAGCATTGTCCAGATCCCATCCATCATCACAGATAGTTCCCCATTCTCCGTTAAGGTTGATCTCGACTCTTCCTTCAGCTTCGTTGTTTCCATTTACCAGGCGTACCACTTCTATGTTTGCATTAACAAGTTATAGAAAGAATCTTAACTAATAATCCTTTACAATTCAAACGCTTGAGGAATACGTTCCCTTTCGAAATACGCAGAAATTTAAATTATTGAAATATACGGTTTCACAAACATGATAAATGTTTGACAGTAATCATCGTAGGCCTATTGTTATTTAACTACTTTTGTATAAAAAAAATTAATACATGTATATCAATTTGAGTGTCTTTCCGGCCTATGAGATAACCAACATAAACAAGACATAAGCGATGTTGTGTCTCGCCCACTTGTAAAAGCAATCCCTTCTATGTTGGTATTAGAAGTCATAGAAAATAATCCAAAATATTCATTATGTACGATTCAAACGCTCGTTTCCTTTCGGAATACTCAAACATTACAATAATGTATGATAAACGATATAGGATAAGTGCAAGACAGTGGACATTTGTTGTAAGACCGACCATTTCGACCTCTCTAATCATGCTGTAACTCAAACAGAAAACAGCGTCTTTATCATGAGCTCCGTCCTCTTCACAACCTCGCGTTTTTCTGCCATTGAACGCCCTTTTATTTAATTTTTTTGAGATAAAAGTTATCTTTCTAACATAAATGTTCGAAGAAGACAAAAACTTTCTACATTCCGCCTTACCCACTCAAATTTAACAAGAAAACAATGAGACACTAGAAATCGCTTAATTACATCCTCATCAATGTTATCAATTTGAATTATCGATGGGGGGGGGGTAAATATTTAGTATTTTTTTAGAAGATATAGTTGAATAATTTCATTACAATATTTCCTACCTTGTTGAAGGCACACAACTCCAGCGTCTTCGCTATGACCACAATTGTGTTCACCAATGCCTCGGTGAGAACAGTCCAAGATGGTCTCTTCATTTCCTGAACAGGTGACATCATCGAGTTGGATTGGACCAGAGCCTTGACCGAATTGAGCTGATCCTGGGGCGCTGAGAGCTTCCTCGAAACCTAGCATTCTACAGATAACACTAGCATCCTCTAGACTCCAGAGATCATCACAGATAGTTCCCCATTCTCCGTCAACGTTGATCTCGACTCTTCCTTCAGCTTCGTTGTTTCCATTAACCAGTCGTACCACTTCTGTGTTGGCATCAAAATGTGATAGCAAGAGAATCGAAAATATTTATTAACGTACGATTCAAACGCTCGATAAATACCACCACTTTCAAAATACGCAAAAATTACAATAATGCATGATAAACAATATAGGGTAAGTGCAAGACAGTGGACATTTGTTGAAAGACCAACCATTTCGACCTCTGTAGTCATCCCGTAAGTCAAACAGAAATGACGTCTTTATAATGAGCCTAGTCCCCTTCATAACCTTGCGCTTTTCTGCCATTGAAAATCCTTTTATATTTTTCAAATTCTACGAGAGAATATATAGCCTTCTAACGGAAGTGATCTAAGTAGACAAAAACTTTCTACATTCTGCCTTAGCTCCTCGCATTTGACAATAAAACAATAAGACATTAGTTATCGCTTAACTACATCCTGATCAATATAAATCTAAGTTATCAGTGGAAGAGGGGGGGGGGGATGGTGGACAGGAAGTATTTAGTATTTTATAGAAGTCATAGTAGAATAATTTCAATAAATTATCTCCTACCTTGTTGAGTGCACACAACTCCAGCGTCTTCGCTGTGACCACAATTGTGTTGACCAATGCCTCGGTGAGAACAGTCCAAGATGGTTTCTTCATTTCCTGAACAGGTAACATCATCGAGTTGGATTGGACCAGAGCCTTGGCCGAATTGAGCTGATCCTGGGGCGCTGAGAGCTTCCTCGAAACCTAGCATTCTACAGATAACATTAGCATCTTCTAGACTCCAGAGATCATCACAGATAGTTCCCCATTCTCCGTTAACGTTGATCTCGACTCTTCCTTCAGCTTCGTTGTTTCCATTAACCAGTCGTACCACTTCTGTGTTGGTATCAAAATGTGATAGCATGGGAATCGAGAATATTTATGTAAGATTCAAACGCTCGACAAATACGTTCCCTTTTTGAATACCCCAAACTACAATACTACAAGATAAGATGAGTAAGATGAATGCAGGACGTGGACTCATGTTGAAAGACAAACCATTTCGACTTTTCTTTGATACCGTATGAAGTGAAAAAGTGTGTATTTTCCATTAGACTGTTAGAGTCATGGGTATTATATACATGTGCATGTGTTCCATTTAGTTGAATCTCTATAAATCAATTATCTTTTTAGATTCTTTAGATTTATTTATTTTCCACAATCTGATAAAAATACTGGTACAATAGCATAAAAACACATTAAAAAATACATGAAAAATACGGTCAAACACGAGTACAAAGGGGTACATTATGAATCGAGTAAATAACAGAAAGTGGTTGGATAAACAATAGGCCTCAAGACCTTTCGAAGGTCAATTCCTATAACACAAAAAGATCTACCAAAACGAAAACCAAGGGGGGGGGGGGGCGGATAGGGCAAATGAATAGGAGTTCAGAAGAAAATTTCTGAATGTTCGTTTAAAAGTCGAAAGACTTTGGCTAGATTTCAGGCTACTCGGAAGGCTATTCCACAAACTAGGTCCTGAATACACGAAAAATGTTTTCCGCATGAACACATTACCCATTGATCCTTCACTAATTTGTGTCATTGAACATCAACTTTAAAGATTCATGCACCTTCTACTAGAGAAAATATGCATCTTTTTGGTGTTGTTCCAAGTAGATACAGGCCTTCTATATTTTACTTTACCTTTTCAATTAAAACACACAAGACCTGACCTATTATTAGTAAATACATCTCAAGATCGCTGTTGACTTCAAAGTTATTTCTCGAGGTGAAGGGGGGGGGGGGGGATTGGGAGATGGTCTTAAATAATGTTTTAAAGGATATCCTCTACCAATTTTGATGGACCCAACTCTAACGTCTTCCGACCTATTCTTATCACGGCAATGTTCGAGGTACACACAAACTTTCTACTTTCGCCCTACATTTTCGAAAATATCAAGAAAAACACGATACATATAATAGTTATCGCTTAATTATATCCTCCTTTTCGCTGTCAATTTAGGTTATTCATTCGGGGGAGTGGCAGTATTTTCTAGAAGCTATATACTAAGAGAAGTTCAATGGAGTAACCCCTACCTTCATGACCTTGGGGAATGCACACAACACCAGCGTCTTCGCTGTGACCACAATTGTGTTCACCAATCGGGCGATGAGAACAGTCCAAGATTGTTTGTTCATCTCCTGAACAGCTGACGTCATCGAGTTGGATAGGATCAGAGCCTTGGCCGAATTCAGCTGACCCAGGGGCGCTGAGAGCACCCTCGAAATCGAGCATTCTACAGATAACATTAGCATTGTCCAGATCCCATCCATCATCACAGATAGTTCCCCATTCTCCGTTAAGGTTGATCTCGACTCTTCCTTCAGCTTCGTTGTTTCCATTTACCAGGCGTACCACTTCTATGTTTGCATTAAAAAGTTATAGAAAGAATCTTAACTAATAATCCTTTACAATTCAAACGCTTGAGGAATACGTTCCCTTTCGAAATACGCAGAAATTTAAATTATTGAAATATACGGTTTCACAAACATGATAAATGTTTGACAGTAATCATCGTAGGCCTATTGTTATTTAACTACTTTTGTATAAAAAAAATTAATACATGTATATCAATTTGAGTGTCTTTCCGGCCTATGAGATAACCAACATAAACAAGACATAAGCGATGTTGTGTCTCGCCCACTTGTAAAAGCAATCCCTTCTATGTTGGTATTAGAAGTCATAGAAAATAATCCAAAATATTCATTATGTACGATTCAAACGCTCGTTTCCTTTCGGAATACTCAAACATTACAATAATAATAATAATAATAATACAGGTATATTTACCCAGGGAAGCCGCTTCAGTTCCGAAAACTGTTCTCCCAGCGGGCCCTGCTATTATTATTACCCCGGCTTTACAATAATGTATGATAAACGATATAGGATAAGTGCAAGACAGTGGACATTTGTTGTAAGACCGACCATTTCGACCTCTCTAATCATGCTGTAACTCAAACAGAAAACAGCGTCTTTATCATGAGCTCCGTCCTCTTCACAACCTCGCGTTTTTCTGCCATTGAACGCCCTTTTATTTAATTTTTTTGAGATAAAAGTTATCTTTCTAACATAAATGTTCGAAGAAGACAAAAACTTTCTACATTCCGCCTTACCCACTCAAATTTAACAAGAAAACAATGAGACACTAGAAATCGCTTAATTACATCCTCATCAATGTTATCAATTTGAATTATCGATGGGGGGGGGGTAAATATTTAGTATTTTTTTAGAAGATATAGTTGAATAATTTCATTACAATATTTCCTACCTTGTTGAAGGCACACAACTCCAGCGTCTTCGCTATGACCACAATTGTGTTCACCAATGCCTCGGTGAGAACAGTCCAAGATGGTCTCTTCATTTCCTGAACAGGTGACATCATCGAGTTGGATTGGACCAGAGCCTTGACCGAATTGAGCTGATCCTGGGGCGCTGAGAGCTTCCTCGAAACCTAGCATTCTACAGATAACACTAGCATCCTCTAGACTCCAGAGATCATCACAGATAGTTCCCCATTCTCCGTCAACGTTGATCTCGACTCTTCCTTCAGCTTCGTTGTTTCCATTAACCAGTCGTACCACTTCTGTGTTGGCATCAAAATGTGATAGCAAGAGAATCGAAAATATTTATTAACGTACGATTCAAACGCTCGATAAATACCACCACTTTCAAAATACGCAAAAATTACAATAATGCATGATAAACAATATAGGGTAAGTGCAAGACAGTGGACATTTGTTGAAAGACCAACCATTTCGACCTCTGTAGTCATCCCGTAAGTCAAACAGAAATGACGTCTTTATAATGAGCCTAGTCCCCTTCATAACCTTGCGCTTTTCTGCCATTGAAAATCCTTTTATATTTTTCAAATTCTACGAGAGAATATATAGCCTTCTAACGGAAGTGATCTAAGTAGACAAAAACTTTCTACATTCTGCCTTAGCTCCTCGCATTTGACAATAAAACAATAAGACATTAGTTATCGCTTAACTACATCCTGATCAATATAAATCTAAGTTATCAGTGGAAGGGGGGGGGGGTGGTGGACAGGAAGTATTTAGTATTTTATAGAAGTCATAGTAGAATAATTTCAATAAATTATCTCCTACCTTGTTGAGTGCACACAACTCCAGCGTCTTCGCTGTGACCACAATTGTGTTGACCAATGCCTCGGTGAGAACAGTCCAAGATGGTTTCTTCATTTCCTGAACAGGTAACATCATCGAGTTGGATTGGACCAGAGCCTTGGCCGAATTGAGCTGATCCTGGGGCGCTGAGAGCTTCCTCGAAACCTAGCATTCTACAGATAACATTAGCATCTTCTAGACTCCAGAGATCATCACAGATAGTTCCCCATTCTCCGTTAACGTTGATCTCGACTCTTCCTTCAGCTTCGTTGTTTCCATTAACCAGTCGTACCACTTCTGTGTTGGTATCAAAATGTGATAGCATGGGAATCGAGAATATTTATGTAAGATTCAAACGCTCGACAAATACGTTCCCTTTTTGAATACCCCAAACTACAATACTACAAGATAAGATGAGTAAGATGAATGCAGGACGTGGACTCATGTTGAAAGACAAACCATTTCGACTTTTCTTTGATACCGTATGAAGTGAAAAAGTGTGTATTTTCCATTAGACTGTTAGAGTCATGGGTATTATATACATGTGCATGTGTTCCATTTAGTTGAATCTCTATAAATCAATTATCTTTGACAGGCATGCCCCCGTGATATCAGTGCGGCAAAAACAAAGAGGGGTACCTTGGATAAATGATGATTTTTTGGTGTTAGCACGCGAAAGGGATTATTATCGAAAGCAATTTAGAAAAACAAGATTAATTTATTGGTGGAATAAATTTCAGTTTTCCCGTAACAGAGCTAATAACTTGATTAAAAATTTGAAAAAGAAGTATTATCAGGACAAATTTAAGGACTGCGAAAATGACATAAAAAAGAACTGGAACATTTTATCGAAGCTTATACCTAAGAAAAATAAAACCACGAGTCATGATGTTAAATTAACAATTGATAATGATCAAATACCTAACAATGAAATAGCTCACGTTCTAAACAAAGCCTTTAATGAAGTCGGCTCAAGGTTGCAAGCCGCTTCGGGTAATTTCTCGAAAGATTTATTAAACAATTTACAAACTCTGTTTATTCCAGATTGTGAATTTAAATTTTATGCAATCAAAAAGGAGTATGTTTTGAAAGAACTATTACATATTGATTGTTCGAAAGCGGTCGGAGTAGATGGCATTCACCCTAAGTTTCTTAAGCTGGCAGCAGAGAGTATAGATGGCCCTTTAACCCATTTATTTAATGCAACTTTACAAACTAGTGTTATTCCAGAAGATTTTAAAACAGCAAGAATTACTCCTGTACATAAGGGAGGATCATTTGATATTGACAATTATAGACCAATTTCTGTGCTTCCAGTCCTGTCCAAAATACTAGAGAGAGCAATACATGATCAATTGTATAAGTACTTAAATGTGAATGATCTACTTGCAAATTGTCAGTCTGGCTTCAGACCGTCTTATTCTACTGCCACTTGTCTAACTGAGATTACAGACTTTTTGTATGATAAAATGGACCGAAAACATGTTACTGGTGGTATTTTCTTGGACTTACGCAAAGCTTTTGATGTTATTCCTCACAATTTTATACTTGCAAAACTTAAGTACTATGGTATTACTGGCAATGAATACAACTGGATGGAATCGTATTTAACAGACAGAAGGCAATTTGTAATGATTAACAGTTGTCGCAGTGAATTTTTGAAGATAAAATCAGGTGTCCCACAAGGATCTATACTGGGTCCATTGATATTTTGTATTTTTATTAATGACATGTGTAATTTGAAATTGCATGTACATTCTAAAATGTCTCTTTATGCTGATGATACCGCCATTTTTAATCACGGTGAATCAATTAAGGAGGTACAAAAGTATTTGCAAGATGATTTTGATTCAATAAGTAAATGGCTAGACTTAAATAATATGCATTTACACCCGCAAAAAACAAAAGCCATGGTATTTGGTCAAAAGAAAAAGTTGAGGGGTGCTCATTTGTCAGTGAAATTCAGGAACATACAATTAGAAAATGTAAAAAAGATTAAATACTTAGGTGTCGATCCGGGCTTGACTTGGTGCGAACATATTACTAATATCGTTTGTAAAATATCTCGGGCAATAGGTTGTGTAAGGCGGATTAAGCACTTACTGTCCTTTGATATTATGAAGAAGCTGTACTTTTCTATGATTTTACCTTACATTGATTACTGTATTACATCTTGGGGAAGCAGTGCAAAAATACATTTAGATAAGATACAAAAACTTCAAAATAAATATGCCAGAATGCTTTTGAAAAAAGATTATAATACATCACAAATTTCTTTGTTGCAGTCACTGAAGTGGCAATCAGTAGATCAGCGTATAAAATATCAGTATTGTGTTCTTGCATATAAAATAATGAATGATTTAGTTCCAAATTATTTAAAACCTTTAGTATGTAAACGGCCCGTGAAATACAGGACACGGTATTCTTTACGATGCCCCCTTCAGCTTCCCAAAGCTAGAATTGAACATAAAAGAAAATCTTTCGCATATGTCGGACCCAAATTATTTAATGCACTTCCTTCAAATTTACAAGTTTGTACCTCCTTGTTAGTTTTTAAAAAATTATGCAAAGCCTTTCATACGAATTGATAAAGAGCGAAATGATATTCTATTGATTTACAATGCTATGTATGTTTAAATTGTCACTTCCCACTCTATATTTTGGTGTTAATTGTTTCTGATGTTAGATATTTTGTATTTTGTATTTTTGATGTTGTTTGTTGTTGTTGTTCATAGTCATCTTGACATGTATTTTAAACTGCAGGGCGCCTTTGTAAAGCAGTTTTAAGAACTGAACAGGCCTACCCTGCAGTATAAAATAAATAAAACAAAATAAATAAATAAATAAATAAATAAATCTTTTTAGATTCTTTAGATTTATTTATTTTCCACAATCTGATAAAAATACTGGTACAATAGCATAAAAACACATTAAAAAATACATGAAAAATACAGTCAAACACGAGTACAAAGGGGTACATTATGAATAGAGTAAATAACAGAAAGTGGTGGGATAAACAATAGGCCTCAAGACCTTTCGAAGGTCAATCCCTATAACACAAAAAGATCTACCAAAACGAAAACCAAGGGGGGGGGGCGGATAGGGCAAATCAATAGGAGTTCAGAAGAAAATTTCTGAATGTTCGTTTAAAAGTCGAAAGACTTTGGCTAGATTTCAGGCTACTCGGAAGGCTATTCCACATACTTGGTCCTGAATACACGAAAGATGTTTTCCGCATGAACACATTCCCCATTGATCCTTCACTAATTTGTGTCATTGAACATCACCTTTAAAGATTCATGCACCTTCTACTAGAGAAAATATGCATCTTTTTGGTGTTGTTCCAAGTAGATACAGGCCTTCTATATTTTACTTTACCTTTTCAATTAAAACACACAAGACCTGACCTATTATTAGTAAATACATTTTCAAGATCGCTGTTGACTTCAAAGTTATTTCTCGAGGTGAAGGGGGGGGGGGGTGGATCGGAAGATGGTCTTAAATAATTTTTTAAAGGATATCCTCTACCAATTTTAATGGACACAACTTTAAACGTCTCCCGACCTATTCTTATAACGGCCATGTTCGAGGTAGACACAAACTTTCTACTTTCGCCTTACATTTTCGAAAATGTCAAGAAAAACATTATACATATAATAATTATCGCTTAAGTATATCCTCCTTTTCGCTGTCAATTTAGGTTATTCATTCGGGGGAGTGGCAGTATTTTCTAGAAGCTATACTAAGAGAAGTTCAATGGAGTAACCCCTACCTTCATGACCTTGGGGAATGCACACAACACCAGCGTCTTCGCTGTGACCACAATTGTGATCACCAATCGGGCGATGAGAACAGTCCAAGATTGTCTGTTCATCTCCTGAACAGCTGACGTCATCGAGTTGGATAGGACCAGAGCCTTGGCCGAATTGAGCGAATCCTGGGGCGCTGAGAGCTCCCTGGAAATCGAGCATTCTACAGATAACATTAGCATTGTCAAGATCCCATCCGTCATCACAGATAGTTCCCCATTCTCCGTTAAGGTTGATCTCGACTCTTCCTTCAGCTTCGTTGTTTCCATTAACCAGGCGTACCACTTCTATGTTTGCATTATAAAGTTATAGAAAAGAATCTTTACTATTAATCATTAACGATTCAAACGCTCGAGGAATACGTTCCCTTTCGAAATACGCAGACATTACAATAATGTTGGATAAACATACACACTGTAAAAACTGCGGTGTTGAAACTGACACCAGTTGGTGTTAATAGAGGACCACACCCCGAGGTGTTAAAATAACACCCTAGAGATTAAAAATAACACCAAAGCGTGTAAATGTAACAACCAAAGGTGTTGTAATGACACCTATAGGTGTAAAACTAACACCACCAATTCAACACTGGTGTAAAATAACTGGTGTGGTCCTCTATGTACACCGGTTAACACCACAGTTTTTGCTGTGCAGGATGAGTGCAGGACTATGGACATGATAGTCTAGGTGATTGGTGAAAAAAATGTTCAGAAAATGGTAAAAGCATGACAATTGGCACAGAGGTAGAGTAAGTTATTCTAATCACTTTTAGCAGGGGGTGCCAACGTGAATTTGCCAAACATAGCAACGGTTGCTAGGTAAGATATTTACCTTAGTAACTGAGCTTTATTGGGCTTAAGTAACATTTTCATGAGCGATGTGTTGCATGAATTTCAACCTAAAGCATGTTCCTTTGTATCACAACAGTTTTGATCCATTTATTCACAGCAACGGCTGCTAAGGGACCATTTTCCATAGCAACAAATTGTTTATCATTGTTCAGATGAATATGATCAACAAGATTTACTCAGAATAGCTCAGAAATTAAATCTGGCCCATAGATTCCTCATGTGATTAATTTTTCCTAAGGTAGACCTAATAAGCACCATAGCAACGGTTGCTAGGCAACATTTTTTCCACAGTAACCAATTCTTATAGGGTATTTTTTTCATGATCATAATTTATATGAACCATATCTTTTCTATTAAAGCATTAATACATTAATCACAACAACCCAGAGACAATCATACCATGTTAACATGCCCATGCGAAATACCAGATGATGTAACATGTTTTCTGTAGCAACCAATGGTTAAAGGTCTTAGGGTAAGATTATTGATATATGCTTAAAAACGTAAAATCTTGCACAAATTAAACTACCTCATGATATGGTTTATATTTCCAAAGACGATGTCTATGGGTTCCATATTATTGGTATAGTAATGCTTGCTGCATGTTAAAAAAACTCACCTTAACACCAATTTTTCTCCATTTCATGGATTAACATAAACACGTGTAAAAGATCGACCATCGATGTAAATTATTTGGTGTCTTTCATAGCAAAGGGTACTTTGTTAATGTCTGTTATTACTATATAATTTAGTTACCCATTTATCAATGAATGATAATAGACCTCATGTTTACTTATCTGAGTGATTGACAATGGAGGTAGAATTGATCGAATTTGTATCATCGAGAATTAAAAGTCTAGAAACCGTTGACATTCTGGAAATTTGTGGCTATGTATTTGCCCTATGAATCTCCTATAAGACCCTGTGTAACACCTACAAATGCCCTTGGAAAGAATTCCACAAAACCAACATTTAACAAGAGAAGAACAGTTAGAAGAACAGTTACAAGAGCTCACCAGGAGGTCATGGGTGCTTACAAGTTGAATATCTCTGATCTTGGAGCGATGAAAAAATGACCGCCAAGAATTGATTGAGTCAACTAAAAAATTATTTAAAACACCAAAATCCCGCCAGAAAGTAATTTTAAAATGAGTGCTTGGATACCACTTTATCTCTAGCTAACAGAAGTCGTTCTCTTGAAAGCCAACACACTATGCCTTGGTTTATCCCCTCCCTTTCGAAGCCTGCAATGAAGATCATATTAGCTTTCCATACCGTTTCCGGACCTAATGCCATGTGCAGGAGTTGATTTTGACTTGTCAATTCCGTCTCTAGGTGTTTTGACTTTGATCAATCCTGCAGCTCTGTGATCTATCATGACGTGAAAGATCCTGCATGCTAGAATTGATTTTGACCGATCATTTCCGTTTCTAGGCATGTTGGCCGGATCCTGTAGCTATATGATTGATCTATCATGACTCGACCCTGCAGATTTGGACCTGTCCGTTCTGTTGTAGGTGTTGTGACCTGGATCAATCCTTCAGCTTCAGGATTTATCATCACGTGAAAGATCTCCCAAGAGTTGATTTGGACCGACCATCAGTTCTGTTTCCAGGCTTGTTGGCCTGGATCCTGCTGCTCCGGGATCTATCATGACTTGAAAGCTCTCGCAGAAGTTGATTTTGACCAGTCAGTTCCGATTGCAGGTGTTTTGGCTGGGATCCTGCAGCTTCATGGATCATTATTTGAAAGATCTTGCAGGATGTACCATATGACGCACTTGTGATATTTGGGGCCCGTTGCAGAAAGAGTTGCGATCAACGCAACTCAAAAAATCTTGCGCAACTTGATTTTCAGCCAATAAAGCACCCGTGTTCGGGACTTGCGTTTAAACGCAACTCTTTCTTGCAACAGGCCCCAGGTTGGCTGGACGTGATCCATACTCGGCCAGAGAACCCCGGCACAGAACGGTAGTATTAAGTTCTGATATGCTTCTTCCTTCAATATACCTCCAATACATTTTTGCATGTGTAACTCAGAACTCAGATGGAAATGAATTTGCTGATTGCACTATCACCTTATATAATGTCCTTATGAGGAGAAATGTCTCTTACACTCTGATTGATGAACAATTCATTGTTACACCGAAGATGATGATGGCTGTAACTTTCTTGATGTATTCCTCTGTTGCCTCTAATATTCTTTGTCGAGCATAATGCATGCTTTACAGTGGTTTTGCTTTTCCCGACTTATAATCAATCCAGACAGTCTTAACCTAAATTTTGGACTAGATATATGCCCAACTCTGTGAAGGCATGTGCGACACATAAAATGTACGTTCTATTCATTCGCTAGAATGGTGCACAAAGTCCCAAACTACTGGAAACTGCACAGTTGTACATTATGTAAATATTTTTTATTCATTATCTACATGTAGATAGAAACTATTGCAAAATAAATGACTCAACTGTCCAGCATTATAATCAAATAAAAAAGGCGCAACATACATACGGACAATGATGATTGAGCTGTTTCAGGTCTACTGCACATGCTCTACAGTGCAGTTACAGGAAATGATTCTTGAGGCTGTTTCAGGTCTACTGTACATATATGTTCAAGTCAGTCAATATGATATCAACATTTTACTGACAAGTGCGTATGTATTAGGTTTGTTAGGTTAGGTTTGTCATTTAATTGGGAGCGATTAGTTAATGTCAATAAAATTTCAGCTTCCCTTTACCCTCAAGGTTCTGTGTTTTTCTGAGTGTTCCATGTTACATCCACTACAATAACCTGTTTCAGTTTCATAACAAGAGAGATCCTATATGCACATTCAATGACCCAATCATGATTTTTGTCTGTGTGTTAGCTTTGTCATGTGTGAGTAAAAAGTATGCAAAAATAGTAAAATTATGTATATCGAAATTAGGTTTGTTACCAATAGATAAGATTAGGCCTACTATGCAGGCATTATAATTATTTGGACTGTCTCTGAACTTTTTAGGGATCTGGTATATTTTTTCATTCCAGAGTCATACCTTGACCAATTTTCTAACCACTTTCATTCAAACACTATGTCCAGATGTTGTATTAAGTAATAGTATCTATAGTTGCTATGGAAAATGTGTTGCTTAGCAACTGTTGCTATACATGGTTGGAATGTTTCTTGATATGTGATTGTAAAATGGGAGCTTCGAAGTCAAAATATAGTTTTTGAAATGTAGATAACACCCCAAAAATGGTGGTTGCCAAGGTAAATATGTTACCTAACAACTGTTGCTATACGAGAAGAGGTCCGGTTGGCACCCCCTGCTAAAAATGTTCAGCACTATTTTCTCTACCTGTCAGCCAAATGTCATGCTTTTACCATAATCTGAACAATTCTTGCTATTTTTTGCACCGATCATCTAGACTATGAGCTGAAAGACCAACCATTTCGATCTCTCTCGTCATGCCGTGTGAGGGGAGAAGGGGTATACTTTCCTTTAGAACCATAGGTATATACACCTAACATTCCGTTGAATCTATCGAAATTAATTAAAATTCAAACTTAAAAAGAAAAGAGGTCTTCGTCATAAACTCAGCGCCCTATCGCTTCTTTGTGCACATGTTGTGTCACTGATCCCATTTATGTTCTTTCACTTTCCACGAGGGAATGTTCGTCCTTTATAAGGTTATGATTCAAGCAGACACAAATTTTCCATTCTGCTTATTACCTCTTCTAACTAAAAAATCAATATATTAAAAGTTAATATGTATATTCTCACGATCACAGTTGGTTTACAACAAGCTTTATATGAAAGTGGATGGAAGATAGTTCAAGAATCAGAAGAATAACCCCTAAGAAGAAACCCCATCCGTCAATCACAGACAGTTCCCCAATCTCCGTTAACGTTGATCGCCACCCATCCTTCAGCTTCGCTGTCTCCGTTAACCAGGCTTATCCCTTCTATGTTTGATTTGATTTGATTTTATTTCACATATTTCACAAGTACAAACAAAATTATGAAACAATATCAGAAAACTTATGAGAATACAAATCAGACAAGGCATAACAATTAATTCAAATTAAACAAAATAGCGATTTGGAATTAAAGACAATTTAAAAGAGTGAAATATGAGGGAACCTGCATAAAAAAGCAAGGCTTGTTAAGTCTGCAGGATCCAGAAAAAAATCGGTCCTAATGAGGAGAGGACAGGTAAGTAAATTGATTATAACAAAGTAATGCCAAAAATGTGACGATTGTGTAAGGAATACAAAAAAAAATAAAAAAAAATAAATAAAAAAGAGTCCGCCACTCTATGACAATTATTTATTACTCATTACTCGGCCAGAGCGTATTAACAAAGTGCATGAATATAAAAGTTTACAAAGGGAAATTATAAGAATTGATAAGCATCGCTTTCAATTTACGTTTGAATATATTAAGTGAGGCACTATGTACCATATCATCGGGAAGATCGTTCCAAAACCTGGGCCCTTCAAATGCGATAGTTCTTTGAGCAAGGAGAGTGCGAGTACGCGGAAGGTGATAGGAGTCACTTAGCCGGGTGGGATATGTGTGGATTAGATTGTTCCTTTGAAACATAGAAACAAATGTATCAGGCAATTCACCTCTTGAAAGCTTAAACATAAATATACCAACTTTAAATGCATATATATCAGAAATTTTGAGTACTTTATTTTGGAAAAATAATGGGTTTGTGTGGGAATAAAAACCAACTTGATTAACCACCCTTATTGCTCGTTTTTGTATCGCGAATATTTTATTAATTAAGGTTGTATTGCAATTACCCCAGGCCAATATTCCATAATTCATATGGGATAAAACAAGTGTAGAATATAATGTTTTTAAAATGTGATCAGGAAAAAAATATTTAAGTTTATTCAAAATGCCAGTGTTACGAGAAGATAACTTACATATATAATAAATTTGACATTTCCATGATAATTCATGATCAATGTAAAGACCAAGAAATTTGGTGGAATTAACTTGTTGCAAATTAACATTGTTTATAATTACATGGTCCGGCAAAGAATTCACAGAGTTACTGAAAAGCATAAAATTTGTTTTGTTTACATTGAGTGACAACTTATTTGCTTGAATCCATGTCTGAACAGACCGCAATTCCCTATTCAAAATGGTAAGTAGTAAATTAGGGTTACGGTGTGACAAAAAAAGGTTCGAGTCATCCGCGAAAAGAATAAATGATAGGTCATTCGATGAATTATTAAAATCATTAATATACAACAAGAAAAGCAGTGGGCCTAGGAGTGATCCTTGCGGTACACCGCAAGAAATAGTTTTCATTTGAGATTTATGGTCTTCTATTGAAACAAATTGTTTTCTGTTAATAGTTAGGTAACTCGTGAACCATTCCAAGGCCTTTCCACGCACACCATAATGTGATAACTTGTAAAGCAAAATAT
Organism: Lytechinus pictus; assembly: GCF_037042905.1. Taxonomy (NCBI): domain Eukaryota; kingdom Metazoa; phylum Echinodermata; class Echinoidea; order Temnopleuroida; family Toxopneustidae; genus Lytechinus; species Lytechinus pictus. The sequence goes on along the minus strand of NC_087253.1, from coordinate 16,286,358 downwards.
CATGATTAATCGTGTCAAAGGCCTTGGAAAGGTCCAGGAATACACCAGCTGTGTGCAGAGAATTATCAATAGCATTTGCCACTTTGTGAATAAAAGAAAGTAAGGCGTGTACAGTGGAATGTTTTTTTCTAAAACCGAATTGGGAGTCGCATAAAATATGATTATCAGATAAGAAATTTGTCAAACGAGAATAGATTAATCTTTCTAGAATTTTAGACAGGGAAGTAAGGAGTGAAAGTGGACGATAGTTGCTGACAATCCGTCTATCTCCTTTTTTAAACACTGGAACAACCTTGGCTACTTTCATATTTTGAGGAACCAGACCAGTTACCAAAGATTGGTTGAATATAAAAGTCAAGGGAGTTACAATTTCATTAATGACACGTTTTATGACACAATTCGTAAGTTCGTCGCATCCAGGACTTTTCTTAGGTTTTAAATTATTTACAATATTTTTAATTTCAAATTCAGTGATCGGAGTAAGGAAAATGGTTTTAGGGTTGGGATTTTTTAGAAAGTATTGGAATCTTTTGTCAGGTTCAGGAATATTATGGCAAAGAGTCGCACCAATATCAACAAAATAGTTGTTAAACACGTCAGCCATATCTGCAGGATTAACAACCGTTACATTATTATTTATAATTTCTTTAGTGAACTCCTTCGATTTCTTTGTTTGTAAAACATTATTTATCACCTTCCACGTACTCGATGCATCATTTTTATACTTATTAAATTGATTAGCAAAATACTGTTTTTTAGCTAAACGTAACAGGGATGTAAGAACGTTCCGATAACGAACATATTTACTTTTTAAATGACTATTTTCAGGATTCTTTTTGTATTTACAATATAAATTGTTTTTACGATTTATTGACTTCAGGAGCGATTTAGAAACCCACGGAAGTCTTGGTATTTTTTTATAATTAGATCGGAAAATTTTCTTAGTGGTATAGTTTCTTGATAAATCGACATAAATATGTCCATAAACTTGTCAAAACAAACATTAACGTCGTGAATATTGTATATTTCACTCCAGTCAACCAATTCCAGTCTCTCTCGAAGTCTAATAATATTGTCATCCGATAAGTCACGAAATGTATGTTTAATATTGTTATCTTTAGAGACTCTATCAAACACAATTTCAACAAATATTGGGAAATGGTCGGATATATCCGATACCAAGATGCCAGATGATATATGGGAAAAATCGTTAACAAAAATATTATCAATTAAGGTTGATGACGTATCTGTAATCCGTGTGGGTTTTGTTACTAATGGAATGCAAAAGTTGGATAACATAATATCTATAGATTCTTGATTACAGGGGGTATTACGATCTAACAGGTTCAAATTAAAATCTCCCATTATAAAAACCTTTTTATTATTCAAAACATGCATTGACAAAAGACTTTGAGCACAGTGTAAAAAATCATGGACACTACCTTTAGGGGGTCTGTATATTTCTCCAACAACTATTTGTTTTTTATCAGGTAATTCTATTTGGATAAATATGCATTCAATAACCTCAGACATCATGTTGGTATTAGAAGTCATAGAAAATAATCCTAATATTCATTATGTACGATTCAAATGCTCGAAAAATATGTTCCCTTTTGAAATACGCAAACATTACAATAATGCGTGATGAACAATACAGGATAAGTGCAAGACAATGGACATTTGTTGAAAGAACCACCATTTCGACCTCTCTAGTCAAGCCGCAACTCAAGCAGAAAATGACGTCTCTATCATGAATGCAGTCCCCTTCACAACTTCGCGTTTTTTCTGCCGTTGAACACCATTTCATATTTTCCATTTCTACGATAGAAAATTTATTCTCCTAACAGAAATGTTCCTAGTAGACACAAACTTTCTACATTCCGCCTTACCTCCTCGAATTCGAAATGAATTAATGAGACACTAGTAATCGCTTAACTACATCCCCATCAATGTAAATCTACGTTATCGATGGGGGGGGGGGGGGGGTAGGTGGAGGGGTAGTATTTTATAGAAGATATAGTTGAATAATTTCAATAAATTATCTCCTACCTTGTTGAGTGCACACAACTCCAGCGTCTTCGCTGTGACCACAATTGTGTTGACGAATGCCTCGGTGAGAACAGTCCAAGATGGTTTCTTCATTTCCTGAACAGGTAACATCATCGAGTTGGATTGGACCAGAGCCTTGGCCGAATTGAGCTGATCCTGGGGCGCTGAGAGCTTCCTCGAAACCTAGCATTCTACAGATAACATTAGCATCCTCTAGACTCCAGAGATCATCACAGATAGTTCCCCATTCTCCGTTAAGGTTGATCTCGACTCTTCCTTCAGCGTCGTTGTTTCCATTAACCAGTCGTACCACTTCTATGTTGGTATCAAAATGTGATAGCATGATCGATAATATTTATGTACGATTCAAACGCTCGAAATACACGTTTCCTTTTTTATTATCCCAAACTACAATACCATTAAATAAGCCAAGTTGGATGAATGCAGGATGTGGACTCGTGTTGAAAGACCAACCATTTCGACTTCTCTATTTTATACTGATGAAGTGAAAAGGGTTGTATTTTCCATTAGAGTCATGGGTAATATAAACATGTGTTCCATTCAGTTGAATCTGTATAAATCAATTATCTTTTTAGATTCTTTAGATTTATTTATTTTCCACATTCTGATAAAAATACTGGTACAATAGAATAAAAACACATTAAAAAATACATTAAAAATACATTCAAACACGAGTAAAAAGGGGTACATTATGAATCGAGTAAATAACAGAAAGTGGTGGGATAAACAATAGGCCTCAAGACCTTTCGAAGGTCAATTCCTATAACACAAAAAGATCTACCAAAACGAAAACCAAGGGGGGGGGGCGGATAGGGCAAATCAATAGGAGTTCAGAAGAAAATTTCTGAATGTTCGTTTAAAAGTCGAAAGACTTTGGCTAGATTTCAGGCTACTCGGAAGGCTATTCCACATACTCGGTCCTGAATACACGAAAAATGTTTTCCGCATGAACACATTCCCCATTGATCCTTCACTAATTTGTGTCATTGAACATCACCTTTAAAGATTCATGCACCTTCTACTAGAGAAAATATGCATCTTTTTGGTGTTGTTCCAAGTAGACACAGGCCTTCTATATTTTACTTTTCAAGATCGCTGTTGACTTCAAAGTTATTTCTCGAGGTGAAGGGGGGGGGGGTGGATTGGAAGATGGTCTTAAATAAGGATATCCTCTACCAATTTTAATGGACACAACTTAAAGCGTCTCCCGACCTATTCTTATCACGGCCATGTTCGAGGTAGACACAAACTTTCTACTTTCGCCTTACATTTTCGAAAATGTCAAGAAAAACATTATACACATAATAATTTTCGCTTGATTATATCCTCATTTTCGCTGTCAATTCAGGTTATTCATTCGGGGGAGTGGCAGTATTTTCTAGAAGCTATACTAAGAGAAGTCTAATGGAGTAACCCCTACCTTGGGGAATGCACACAACACCAGCGTCTTCGCTGTGACCACAATTGTGTTCACCAATCGGGCGATGAGAACAGTCCAAGATTGTTTGTTCATCTCCTGAACAGCTGACGTCATCGAGTTGGATAGGACCAGAGCCTTGGCCGAATTGAGCGAATCCTGGGGCGCTGAGAGCTCCCTGGAAATCGAGCATTCTACAGATAACATTAGCATTGTCCAGATCCCATCCATCATCACAGATAGTTCCCCATTCTCCGTTAAGATTGATCTCGACTCTTCCTTCAGCTTCGTTGTTTCCATTTACCAGGCGTACCACTTTTATGTTTGCATTAGAAAATATATAGAATATAATCCTAACTATTAATCATTTACGATTCAAACGCTCGAGGAATACGTTCCCTTTCGAAATACGCAGAAATTACAATAATGTAGGATGTACATACAGGATGAGTGGAGAATTATGGACAATTGGACATGCGTTGAATGACCAACCATTTCGACCTCTCTCGTCATGCCGTGTGAAGAAGGGGTAAACTTTCTTACAGAGCCATAGGTATATACACTAAACTTTCCGTCGAATGGAAATTAAATGAAATTCATTTAAACTTAAACAGAAAAAGAGGTCGTCGTCATAAACTCAAACCTGTTCTCCACAGAAAACAGTGGAGAGTTCATTATAGTTTAAATACTGTTTCACAGGCATGAAAAATATTCGACGGTATTCATGGTAGGCCTATTGTTATTGTACAACGCCTACTTAGCTTGTTGTACGCGAGCAAATGGGAGGCTGAATGTCAAACATTCGTACCGTTGCACAAAAGACGTACCATCCAAAATGTACCGTCCAAAATGTACCGTTGCACGGCTTAGGAGGTGACGTCACAATACGATTCAATTCATTGCGCTCAGTAAAAATGCAGGTGCAATACGCGTATAGCCTGCTGGCCTGGCTAAATGCGCAATGCTGCCCGAGGTGTTCGCTTGTGGGATTTTGCTTTTCGTTTTCCATATTTTTGCTCCCTTTTAATAGATTACTGCAGGAAAAACTCTTTGTTTTTACATATTTTCGCTAACTTCCGAGGCGTTGTACAACACAAATAGCGAATATTCTTATTCGTGCAATGGTGCGAGATTTCGCATTCGGTGAAAGAAAGAAACACTCTATTCAACTCGGCTAACGCCTCGTTGAATAGAGCATCTTTCTTTCACCTCATGCGAAATCTCGCACCATCGCACTCATGCCTATTCGCTATTTGTATATTGTAACTACTTTTGTATAAAAATGAATACATGTATATCAGTATGAGAGTATGTCTTTTCGGCTTATGAGATAACCAACATAAACAAGGCATAAGCGATGTTGTGTCTAGTAATCAGAAATATCGTGATTTGCTATGGCACGCAACAGAATTGTATCAAAAGTTCATTGTAAAATAACTGGGATCGAAGAATATTTGTCATAAGAGTCTTGCACGTAAACTTAAATGTTGACCTCTAAATGACCTTTGGCCTTACCATGTGACCTCTGACTGCACCATGACATACAAGTCTCGTAAGTACATCTACAACCAAAGTTTGTGTGAAAAGTGACTTGCGGTTGCGGAGTTATGTGTCATAAGACAGTCTTGCACGTAAACTTGAATGTTGATCTGAAAATGACCTTTGATGTCACCATGTGCCACCTCTGACTGTACCATGACATGCAGGTCTCGTAAGTAAATCAAAAACCCAAGTTCGGGTGAAAGGTAAATTGCGGTTGCGGAGTTGTGTGTCATAAGACAGTCTTGCACGTAAACTTGAATGTTGATCTGAAAATGACCTTTGTCCTTACCATGTGCCACCTCTGACTGTACCATGACATGCATGTCGCGTAAGTAAATCAAAACCTCCGACCTCCGATTTCAGAATTACATGCAAGTTTCCTAAGTACATCTACGATACAAGTTTGGTTGAAAACTGACTAACGGTTGCGGAGTTATTTGTCATAATGTTTGTGACGGACGGACGACAGTCGGATCCCTTAGTCTCGCCTTCAACACTGGAGGGCGAGACATAAAAGGAACAGTGTATTAATACACTCTGCCTTTTTGATACGCGGCATGATCCTTATAGGGGGGGGGGGGGATTTTAGCAGAGGTGATTCAATAATTTCAAAAGAATACCAATAATATGTGGAATGCACACAATCTAGCGTCTTCAGAAGATCTGTCCTCTTCATAGCCATGTTCGAGGTAGACTCAATCGTTCTATTTTCCGACTTAATTTTTTCGTATTCGAAAAAAAACTCCCACGAGACACTAGTCATCGCTTTATTATATCCTTATTATCGCTGTCAATTTAGGTTATTTCTTCGGAAAAGTGAAGGTATATTTTTGGAAGCTATACTTAAAGAGTAACCCCTACCTTGGGGAATGCACACAACCCCAGCGTCTTCGCTGTGAGCACAATTGTGTTCACCAATCGGGCGATGATAGCAGTCCAAGATGGTTTCCTCGTATCCTGAACAGCCAACGTCGTCGAGTTGAACAGGTCCAGAGCCTATGCCAAACTCAGCTGATCCTGGTGCGCTGAGAGCATCCTCGAAACCGAGCATTCTGCAGATGACACCGGCATCCTCCAGACCCCATCCGTCATCACAGATAGTTCCCCAGACTCCGTCATGTTGAATTTCAACCCTTCCTTCTGCATCGCTGCTTCCACCAACTAGACGTACAACTGCCGAGTCGATGTCTATAATCAAGACACAGTAAATTGATATGGAGAATATCAAATTCTAAACCGTGACATTGTTAAGAATGAACCAAGCTCTCTGAAACGCGTCATTGATTATTTGTTTTATATAACATTTATTTTTATAAAAAGGTTGGCCCAGACGATGTCCCAAAGTCTGCTTCTTGAAATACCGTACTATTTGTTAAATTTCCAAAGCGTGGGCGTCATGTGAGATATATATCTGAAATGGCCCTTCATATTGTTGTAGGTTTTGGGTGAATGAGCGCAAACATTATAAGGGATGAAGGTGTAATTTACGTCATGCCCAAATATCGTTCGGAGGATATGGGAGACGATTCTGACCGTGCGGTACATTTCGCATATTTTTCTTTGAAATTTTTAGCAAATTGACATAAAACAAATACATTTTAAAATTTGGAACAACTTTGCCACCCAAATTAACATTTTAACCCCAAGTAAGCACAACCTTCACCATTTCATGCCAGCTGGATCTAAGAACATAACTGAATGCAAAGAAAAATAATTTCAGACATCTCCAGCATTTCTTTTTACTAAGACTGCATCATTTAAACGAGATTTACAATTAATATTTAATTTAGTACTTGTTTCTCCACACCTTTCCTAAGCATGACAATGATTAACAGAAGGGAAATCAATATTAAGCCATTTCATGTGAATCACTGCTCCGTGCAAAGCAGATATCATCACGATGGTCTCGGTGTATGGGGCGAGCGGTGATGACGATGATGATCGTGATTATCACTTAAATAATTGTTGTTCTGATACAATATTACAATTAGAAGAATTAAAGTTTCCAGATGGGCGAGAAATAGGCCTACCTGATGGACACTCCTCCTCTGGAACGCAGCGAGAGTCGTCACCTGAAACCCTGAACAATCCGGCCGGACACTGGCATTCCTGCACACAGATAAGTGGACAGCTTTGCGGTTCTCTATCCTCACACGTAAGCGGGCATGCTGAACCGCATATCTGGAATACCATGTCACCTTCGCATTGGGCTTAGGGTTGGAGAAATGAACAATGAAACTACAAAGATTATGTACATAGGGGAAGTCATGGTGAGTTTTTGCACGGCGACGTAGAAAGAATTCTAGAACATAGTATATGTATTGGAAAATACCCGTCAAATGACAATGAACAGCTGGGTGTTATTTCATCTAAAATTGGTGAACCGGAACAGCAGTTCGTCCGAAGTTCCGGAACTGACGAATAAATGCAAATATGTCGTTTTTCTAGAGTCCAGGACGAAACTGCTGCTTCGTTTCGATGTAAAAGTCAATTACAGCTCACGAAATTGGGGCTTGCGTTGTACTAAATATATTAGGGAGTTTTTTTGCACAGCGGCGCGGAATGAACCCTACAACGCATAAAATGCATTGCCGTGCTTGTCAAATCGCAATGAGGTATTTGTTGAGGGTCGAATAATCGAAAGAGCAGTTTCGTCCGTGACTCTGGACACACGACATATTTACAATTTGTATCGTCAGCTCTGAAACGTCAGACGAATCTGCTGTTCCGATTCATTGACTATCGACAAAATTAAATCGTTACGTTATATACATGTATAGGACTCATTCTCTGGCGCTTTCTGAAAACTCCCTATTAAACGAAAGGTTGGGGTCGTTTCGCCTTTGAAAAGGAGTGTTACCTTCGTTGCTGCAAACCACTCCTGCATCCTCGTAATGGCCACAATTGTTAACACCGATGCCCGGATTACCACAATCAAAGATACTCTCCTCATCCCCCGTACAAGCCACGTCATCAAGAAGAATAGGACCGGAACCTTGGCCGAAGTGAGCATATCCTGGAGCATCAGTAGCTGCAGGATAGCCCAGCATTCTGCACACAACACCGGCATCTTCCAAATCCCATGAGTCGTCGCAAATGGTTCCCCATTCGCCATTATGTTCAATTTCAACTCTTCCCTCTGCTGGGTTATTTCCTCCAACAAGACGTACGTCTCCTGTTGCCGAATCTAGGAACAGGGGGTAGGAAAAGGTAGGTAGTTACTAAAAGTTGCCTTGAGGGTCCCATAGTAATAATAATGATAATAATAATAATAAAAATAATAATAATAATAGGCATTTATATAGCGCAATCTATCTAGAAATATTCTATTCCGATGCGCATTTTTATTATTACCCCGGCTTTAGCTCGAGCTGCCTTTCAGCGCTCATGCATTCAAGGAATTAATCCTGCCGGGTACCCATTAACCTCACCTGGGTTGAGTGCAGCACAGTGTAGATAAATTTCTTGCTGAAGGAAATTACGCCATGGCTGGGATTTTGACACCACGACCCTCTGTTTTAAAGTCAGAAGACTAATCCACTGGGCCACAACGCCCCCTAAAAGAATTGGTCTAAATAACCGTATTGACACATTGCCTATATATTTGAGAGCCGCAGTTGTCAAGAAATGAACGGATACAGGGATTGAATCATTTCAGGTATGCTTTCACCTCACATGGCTGACTACAGTACAATGAGAATGAATCTTTTACTGAAGGAATAACGCCTTGGCTAGGATTCATACCCTTGAATCGTGCAGCACTGCTCCACTGAAAACGGAGTACGAGACCACTACGCGACTGATGTACATGTATGTATGTTCTAGAACTTCCACCAATGCACTTACAAAACGTGCATTTATTGGCCCGTATTCTAAAGTATTCTGTGCTAAATAAGCGGAAGCCAAAATTGTCAAAATTGCGTTTACATTGTAGGCTAAATAATTACTTGAGTATCAAATGAGCTGATAATTTAACCTTTACTGTTAGACATTCATGTTACTATTGGCTATCCATTATTAAACCACAACTTTATACAAGAGTTTAAATTAAAACCGACTCAAAATGCGGGCCATTATAATTGAAACACTATTGATAAATAAATCAGAGCGCTGCCAAATACCCTCGAACTATACAAGCTATATCTGATTATTTCGAAGAGATAGCAGCGACCCCCCTTGTAGAAACCTAATCAAACTCTGATTCGATATTATACTTCAGAATAAACCAAGATCATTAATTTTGCAAGCTCATGATTTCCTAACATGTTTGGCATCTACCAAGTCTTTACCAACGAACGAACAGGGCAGCAACACAGGCAGTGTTGCTCTGTTGACGCCCTCATCGTTCGTTGGCCTTTACCATATGGGATACAGGTAATTCCGACGTCCTCAGAGTGCTGACAGTTATGGACATACGGTCCTCCGTGGCGACACGATGCGATGCTACTTTCGTTTCCGTTACAGATTACGTCATCAAGGATAATCAAACCGTCACCTTGGCCGAAAGCGGCACAACAAGAATAGTTCGCCCCACGGAGGAAGCCGAGGGCACGGCAGGCAACATCGGTAGCATCCGAATCCCAGAAGTCATCGCATACCGTGCCCCACTGGCCTTGGTAGAAAACCTCGAGACGTCCCTCGTTGTCAGTGCCGCCATTAACCAGTCTTGTCGGTAGATCAGTAATACCTTCCGTTGTCCAAGCCTGCGTTGTTGGTAGAATGGGGGGTGTCACTGAAGGATGGAAAGAAGAATACCATGCATTTAAATAGATACCATTTCTTCATAAAGACGATGTGGACTATTCAAGACGTCTGGAAAAATATACTCGCATATGTTTAGACTGTTTCACGTGGTCATATGAATCCCAATCAAATGATTGGCTGAAATGCATCACATGACTTGTCATTAATTTTAGCTATCATACAAATTTGCCAATGGCGGCTACCATTGATTGAGATGATTTTATTTGATTAATTCTATTAACCCGCTTGCCATGCTTATCGGCCACGATATTGAGGAGTGGATGGGTTATCATCCTTATCACAATCCTATAAAACATATAATGCACCGCATTTTCCTCGGGCATTTCGTAGAATGGTTACTCAAGTTGTTACTTTGAAATAGTCCAAATACACATACAAAGTGTTCGAACTGATCCAAAGGAACTCCACGTGTGCAATTTCTATAATGCCCTTCAAAGACGGATGATGTATTGCATACCTATTAATTTTTCCTAGTTTTCCTGTCAATTTCCAATACTGCTTCATTTTTCAAGTACTCAAATAATTTCTCTCTAATCATATTGCAGTTTAACAATGTCGATTTCATAAAAATATGTTCTTTTGATTGTTTTATGTATATATGTATTGTGCAGGGCCCTGGTTGACAACAGTGTCTAAACCACTGAACAGGCTACCCTGAGTAAAGAATACAAATAAAATAAAATAAATATAAATATGTACATGTATTTGTATAATTAACACTTGGAGAGACATGAGACATAAATCATGAACTGTATTCTATTTCTGTTTATGGTACCCCCCGTAGGAACTCGGCAGGACAGCATTTTGCTTGTAAACGCCAAACTTGCATATAACCATTTACCAAGGAAACATATTGGCCCAAATTCATTAAGGTGGTTTCTTAAACTATTGGTTAAACCCATGGTTTATGAAGTTGTCCGGTATAAATTTACGCTCATTTACCGCGGTTATAAAAAAAAATGTCCAAAGCTGATACGCGCATTTGTCACAGTGCACGGCTTTGACGCCTGTTGCCTTGGTTATCCATGCTATTTTATTCATGAGTCCACTGTTTTGCATTAATGAGTCCACTCTTCAAACAGTGGACTCATGAATAAAATACGTTATACTTAACCATGGCAACAGCGTCAATTTGGCGCACTCTGACAAAAGCGCGCATCAGCATTGGGCATTATGTTTAATATACGCGGTAAATAAGGGTAATTTATACAGGAAATCTACAGAAAACCACATTTGTGAATTCAGGCCTTTATGTCTGGATTAATCAGTCACAGTGACTGACCTTATATACGACAGATGGTACTCTGACATTCTGAAGTCTGGTTCAACTTAAACCATGGTCCAAATCTCGGCTGAAAATATGGCAAGCCGAAATTTGTCACAAATCTACATTTTATATTTTATATTTTTTTCTGTGCTTTTCATCATGTTTTAATGATGAATACAAATATTTTAGCTACCGTTAACATATGGTTTATTACTTTATTTGAGTGTCAAATAAGAAATTGTACTGAGCATGTACCGTGAGAGATTCGTGTCAAAATTTGCTATCCATAGTTAAACCACAACTTTAGACCAGAGTTAAAATCATACCCGACTTCGGAACATGTGGCCCATGCGTCTATCACAATAATCTTTACCTTCAAGACTGCAGCTCACGCTGATATCCTCATAGTGGACACAATTATTGATTGTTAAACCAGCATTTGGGCATTGGCCGAGGAAAGACTCGACCCCTAGGCATCTCAGATCGTCATAAAGGATATCACCACTGCCAGGATTCAAGTTTCCAAGTGAAATGGCTTCCCCTCGGTATCCAAGTTGCCGGCACACAACGGTGGCGTCATCATCGTCGAAGTCATCGTCGCAGACGGTCCCCCAAGTACCGTTGTATTGAACTTCAACGCGTCCTTCATCTGGAGTGCTACCGTCAGCGAGCCGGATGGGAAGTCGAGGCGCTTTGAGTGGTAACAAAAAAAGAGGAAGAAAAAAATATTGTTATTATCCTTTGTCCATCATATCAATCTTCTTACAATTTTACCAGATTTCAATTTACTTGTTTGGGTGGAAACGCGTCTTCATGGTAATTAGTTTTGTTCCGTTTGTTGTCACTAGGAGGCGAACCGCGAACTGAGTCATTGTGACCCGCGATGCTCTCCTCCCGACATAACTGATAAGGTTCGTGCCTAACACCACACCAGGGTCCTCCTGTCGGTGTGCGATTAGTGACGTGGGTCCTTGAGTACATAGGTGGTGACTTCCCTCCACACGAGGCCTCAACTTAACATCCTGTCCGAGGAGGATGGATTTTTCCTGTCCGTGTCTAAGAACGAAACAGGGGAGGGCACGTGGGCACACAATCTTGGCTTTAGTCATCCGCGCGCAGTCACATGTGGTTGGATTCGAACCAATGATCTTTGGCCTGAAAGGCAAACGCTTTACAAACTGCCCATCCGCTCCCTGCGTGTTGTTATTCTTTGCGCCATGCTTTGGCAAAGTACAAAATGTGCGGTCGACATAGTGGATATGGGGAATGGTAGAACAAAAAAAGCAAGTGCAAAGTCCTTACAGAAGTGTCGATCTAATGAACAAACCTGTTAAAAGAGGGTATAAACTTGTTTGAGAAAAATAATAATAGTAATAATAATAAAATAATATAAATTTGTATAGCGCAGCTTTTGTATGAATGTATTCATCTGCGCTTTGTTCAGAACACTTTTTACTTAATTTTATAGGTTCACAACAATGTTCTGAACTAAAAAGATATATGATATTGAGCACTCGTCGAGGCTATCGTTATGATAATTTAGTTCTGTATAATTGTCTAAAACTTGCTTAAAACATTTCTCCATCGCCGTTTGAATAAGGTTATGCGTATAAAGGCATGGCACCTACATTAGTGCATGGACGAATATTGGACTAATATGATCGTTTTTTTAATAGAATAAAATGTATTTTGTTGTTCCTTTAAACGAATTTGTTTACAAGAGTTACGAGTACTGAATAATATTTTAACAATGAAATTACGGAAGTTTGAAATAAACTTACTTCTTGGACCGAAAGCTGTACTTATGTACCGGCACATCTGAAGGATATCAGTAAATCCACTGTACATTGGCATGTAGATATTTTCCACCTCCTCCCGAGAAGTTCCTGGTATAGCGTCAGCGACTGCCAGGGCGCTGTCAAGTACAGAGACACATTTTTCTTCATCATGCAGCACATTCAGGGCGTTTAACACAAGGAATCGTTCAAAGGTGTTTGCATGTTCTCCCGGCAAGGCAGTAGCGGTCTGGATGTACGTACACAATGAATCCCTGTCGGGGAAGTCGGTCAGCAGCGCAACGACTCCAGATATCTCTTCCACCAGGAATCCGAGATCGACTTCGACGTAACTACCAGACTCGGCCACCAGGGCTTCGATAAAGCTGTCCCACTCCTGGCAAATTTCACTACCTATTGGGAAGAGGGCTGCCAGCACTTCCGTCATGAACTCTATCGCAAGATCACGTGGCCGGTTGTCAACATCAGTCAGGTGATTCACTCCAGAGCACAAACTGTCCTGGTCATATTCCGTGATGTTCAGCACGTTATCGACGGCTTGCAATAAGATAGGTACCGGGTCGAATCCTTGAAGGGCGTCGATGCCAAAGTCAGGGCCTTCGGAGGTAATATCATAGGACGAAAGAGGGAATATGCAGATGATCGGGGTTATTGATTCAATGAACGAGGGGAAATCCGTGGGCCACACTGCGGGTGTTGAGCTACTTCTCATGCTTGTTTGAGGTGGTATGGTGGTCGTACTAAAGGGAGCGTCGGTATAGGAAGGTTCAGGGTAAGGTCCATGGGTTGCCAAGGAGTAGATGTATCGACATATCTCTTCACCAACGGACCCATCTAAGTCAACGCCGTCCGCCGAAGGTATCAGAGGATCGCATATGCCAGGAAATATGTCAGGACCAGCTGACGCTGTCGCTCGTGGAGCAATGAGGGTGCAGAAGTTGCCTAACCCTTCGAACAAGTCGTCAGATCCCCAAATGGCTCCTGCAGCGTCGATAATGTTTGCTACAGTGAGGAAAGGCATGACCTCCCCGGGAACCGGAGGGTATCTGATGTATGACTGTATGAACTCTTGGAAGTAAGGCAGTTCACATTCGTATATCGCTTCCCAATCAATTGCTGGTCCAATTGGAAGAGGGCAAGGCGTAAGTTCTCCTGTGAAATTAATAAAAAAAGATAAGTAGTAGTGTTTCTATGTTCAAGAAGGAAGGAAGGCGGGGGGGGGGGGGTAGGGATCTTCATGGCATCCTTATAGAAGGGTCCAACGGGTTTCAACATTCACAACAGAAATTGTTTTTATCAAACATTTTTCTTAATTTCCACTTAACATTTTTTATTTTACTTAGACTACGTGATTAGATTAATTGTTGCACATAATTCCAAAATGATTGGTGACACAACATATGCTCCTGCGACAATTCGTCCGGTCGTAGTAGCTCAGAGGACATGGGGTTGAGAGTTAGGGCTGTACCAGAGTTTTTGGCTCAGAATAATGTAAACGTAAGGATTAGGATTTATTTAGTGTTTGAGGTTGAGTTTGGCTCAAAGCGCAGATTTTTTATCGGAGCAATTGTCGCCGGAGCAAATGTTACGTAACCTCGAAATTGTCCTCCCCTGAAGATCACCCATAAACCAATATATATAAGGGTAAATTTTGCCTTATGCTTTGTACACTTACCTCTACACACGACTCCAGCGTTTGCCCAGGGATAGCAGGGATTGTAGGTGTAGGCTGGTTCATCTTGGGGACATGCAAGAAGGTTGTCCTCCGTCCCGGTGCAGCTTAATCCGCCAAGGACGCCCGGTACGTCGGTGAATCCATACCGCGAACAACACCACGTTGCAACTGCTGCGTCAAATCCTAGCTGTCGGCAAACAACTTCGGCCTCTTCTTCGTTGAAAGAATTGTCACACACTGGAGACCAAGAGCCATTCACAAAGATCTCAACACGTCCCTCTAGTTCAGTAGACCCATCAGCCAGGCGTACGTCCCCTTCAACATGTTCAAGTCCTAAGTGATACAAAAGAAGACCGATTCCCCAAAACGCACGTTATCACACTGATAACCGGATAAAACCTTAAGTAACACCATGAACACGGGTATACTTATAAACAATTTTCTTTAAGCATGTTAGGAATTTCATATTAGAACCAAACTTGCTAACCTAACAAACTTTACTAACTAAATTAACATAACCAAAGTATAATTTTGATTTTATATATGCGAGGTTTCGACCATTGAAGTATTCTTTGGGCCCATGCACAATCATAACATAGCAATGTAGACAAACCGTGTCCCTCCACGACGTTGCTATCCGTATTTCAGAAAGGCACAGTGGATTTGTAGAAAGTAAATGGAATAACATACAAGTATCTGATCAATCTGCAATATCCACTTTGTTATCATCACAAGGAAATAAAGAAAAAGGCTGGATAATACATGTAGGTGAACTGGGTTGAAGTGAGTTGGATTTCACATTTATGAGAGGTGACGATCCTCTATTTTTTCTAAGATAATGGAGGGAAAACATGCAGATAGAAGACAGGTCTGTGTAGAATCATGTAAGTACATAATGCCATTACAACCTCTAGAATCCCTTGTCTCGATCGGTACCATCTCTCATTATATATATATATATGAGATAATAGTGTTACCCACCTTCTGCCTGGAATGCGTCTTCGACAACCTGACAGAGCTGGTCGGTGCCGTTAATCCCTGTTATCTGATAGATTTGAAGATTTAGCGTGTCTCTATCTAGGGTAGGGGTGTACGCCAAAGAAAGATCTATAGCCTCCTGAGCGATGGCAGAACAATGTTGAGAATCGGTCAACACAGAGAGCATATTACCTACAATATCTGAAGCTGCAAGATGAAGCAGTGGGCTGGAAGTAGATATGTTCAAACGTTGGCACAAAGCCTCTCTGTTTTCAAAGCCTACTAAATGTGCTATTAGGTCGGACACGTCGTTGAATATCTCAGGTGGTGAATCGTACGGACCCGACGCAGCCTCAATAGCCGAATTGATGGCATCCCAGCTATTACAGATCTCCGCAGCTCTGGGTATGAGAGCTTCGACAAATGCCACAAGGAAATTTGAGACAAGTTCCCGCAAAGCCAACCCAGAATCCACTAGAACCTGTCGAGCACTACAGATTGCGTCCACGTCGTCACTGGTGATCCCGAATTGCTCGGCAACAATGTCCCTTATGACCCCCTCAAAGTCGAAAGGTCGTAATGCGGCGATTCCCGTAGGGTATTCGGTATCAGTAGTTGGTGTTGGAGTAATGGCAGCCCCCATGAATGAGGACATGTACCCTGTTATGTTGAATATCATCCTACAGTGTCCTTCTGCATCAAGCTGCGTCCCCTCTCTCAAAGACGTCAGGACAGGATCGCAGTACTCTCTGAAGATATCAGCTCCAAACGCAGCTGCCGAGAGCTGGGGTATGATCCTAACACATATCTCCCCTTCTGATTCAATGAGGTTGTCGGCGGTCCAGGACGCTCCTGCTGCTTGTATGACATCGGTTACGGTCAACAGAGGCAGGATCTGACCGGGAATAGCACCAGGGAATGGCTGAGAAAGCTGCGAGAGACACTCGTAGGAGGCGTCCCAATCCACGTACCATTCTCCCGTTACCGGACATGGAGCTTCTGTTTAAATATGAATGGAAAAAAAAAACAGGTGAAATGTTAAACGTATATATATATTAAACGCCTTTTGACTTTAGAATGTAGCAGTTTTGAAAATGGATTTGTTTGACCCCAGTGCTTAATGACCGAACTTTCCGTACTTGATTAGTGAAAATTGTATTTTCATTATCACGATTATAGAAGTTCCCTGTCTGTTCATGCACACAACCACACAACGTACGTTTTAGAAAGATATACAAGTTTGTTTTTATTTTCGAAATTATCCAAATGCAATGAAAACAGTTCTAGTGAATCTCAGCAATTCGCAAAACATTCAAATCAATCATGTGTCAGTTGAGCTTCACAATAACAACTTTGTGTGACCTATCTTTGCAAAAGTTTTGTCGTCGTACTTTTCTTCTTATAAGAGTGACCAAATCTTTCCCGGTTTCAAAAGAAGTTTGAGGTTTTGACCTTAGCTGTCAAAATCCGCATCACTGAGCTTTATTTTTTATTTCTTTACAATTCAAGTTCATTTTTAAGGTCTTAACCGTGGCTCGTTACATCATTAACAATATCACCGGGCAGACATGATTCGTGAAGTATGATCACTTTTAATATTTAATATTATTTGCATTTCGACGATTTTGATACCGAATCTCGGGGAAGCATAATGGAAAAACATTTACTGCAAAATATGAAGGAGGTTGAAGATAGTGGAACTACGAGGGGTTGGGGTTAACCTCCGTGGTAGTGAGATGAAGCACTTTTTGCTCTATAACATTACGGGATATAAAAGTGCGGGTAAACTGTCCACGGGGGAGTGTAGTGATAAAGCAATGTTATTTGGCGTTTACCAATGAATCTTAACACTTTAATTGGCCCCTAAACGTTCTGATAAGACAAAGCTTAAAAGAGGGGCGTCAACAATAGTTCGACACCCCCCCCCCCGGTTTCTGACAGCTTCGATGTCTCATAGTGTTAAAATGTCAAAAAAAAAGTAATTAATTTGTAGATTGCAAGAAATAAAATGCGAACTTGTAGTAAGTTATTTTGTGCGCTTCCAAATTGTAAGAGAGGATGTATCTGTTGCAGTTTGCAATTATGTTTTTTTTTCTTGAAATCAACTTCATCTTCTTATGCATAATTCATAACCACAATATAGCAATTATATCTACAAATTCATTGATCTGTATTTTTACGAATGCCTGGTTGACACTTGCACGCATTGTGGTATCCGCATTGCCCCGCATTGATGCGTGCCAGTGCGGGACACTTCATGGCACGACTTGGCTATATCAGTTCACGCAATGTTCCGACACGTTCACGACATGTTTGCGCATAGTTCGCGCATAGTTCACGCAGTGTTCGCGCATAGTTCACGCAGTGTTCACGCACTGTCCCGACGTGCTTTCAGCAAATATATTCGACACCCTATTCTGTGACGTATCTAGCGCAAATTTAAATATTCAACGTTCTTGTGTTGACACCCTCTACGTTCGTTTATTAGGACGACTCTTACTGATCACGTGGTCTGCACTCACAATTTGCGCATATCATTCGTGAACTATGCGTGAAGTATGCTTGACCTATGCGCAAAGTATGCGCGACCCTGTCGTGAACTAGTCGTGAACTGCGTGCCACTACCCCGGGGGTGTGCCTACTATTCTTTGCGCCACAAATTTTATATTTCGATGCCACGCAGTGGTACGCAGTGGCACGACTTGTTTGCGCATAGTTTGCGCACTGCTGCAATGCGGGAAGTGCGTGGCAAAATTTTCAACATGTTGAAAATTTTTTTTCGCTCTTCACGCATTGCTGCGCATTGCCGCTCATCGTCCCGCCCCTTCCCGCAAGTGTCGACGCATTGGCACGCATGACGCAATATCAGTGCGTGAACTATGCGGGAACCGAAAATCGTGAAAGTGTCAACTAGGCAGAAGATACAAAGTTATTTTCTATCCAAAGTTTTGACTTTTCTTTTCAACATATTGCTATCTGCAGTGGTTAAATCGTGGAAAATACAAAATTTTATTTACAGTCTGCTCTTTTTACGTTTCCAAATTTGAAAACGGGATGTGCGTGTATCTCTGTTACACTTTATGGGATATTCTTTTAAAACCTCGTTCTCACTGGTGTACGATCTTTTACGAAAGCCACGATTGGCCTATTGTGTAACTGATCGCGAAAATTGTTTAAAGGTCAAGTCCACGTCAGAAAAATGTTGATTTGAATCAACAGAGAAAAATCAGACAAGCATAATGCTGAAAATTTCATCAAAATCGTACGTACAATAAGAAAGTTATGACTTGCTTATTTTTCACAAAAGAGTTATATGCACAATTTAGTCACATGCAAATGAAATAATCATTGATGTCCATCACTCACTATTTCTTTTGTTCTTTATTGTTTGAATTGTACAATATTTCAACTTTTACAGTTTTGACAATAAGGATCAACTCGACTGAACCATATATTGCTAAACAATGGTAATTTCACATGTTCAGGGCGAAATAAAACTTGGTTTCACGCGACAATGAGGAGAAAATTAGAATACTTCATTTTTCATTTGATAAAATACAAAAGAAATAGTGAGTAATGTCATCGGTTCCCTCATTTGCACAATGACTGGGATGTGCATATAACTATTTTGTGAAATTAAGCAAATTTTTAAAATTTCATAACTTTCTTATTGTACATCCGATTTTGATGAAATTTTCAGTGTTGTGTTTGTTTGATTTTTCTCTTTTTATTTAAATCAATTTTTTATTAGGAATGGACTTGTCCATTAACCATTCAAACAATTTCTACGATCAATACGATTTCCACGACTGATCTAATACGATGTGATAAGATGTGATAGTGGAGCGTTGTGGCCCAGTGGATTAGTCTCCGGACTCTGAAACAGAGGGTCGTGGGTTCGAATCCCAACCATGGCGTAATTTCCTTCAGCAAGACATTGATCCACAATGTGCTGCACTCAACCCAGGTGACGTAAATGGGTACCTGGCAGGAATTTATTCCTTGAAACGCAGCGCGCGTAACAGCTGCACTGCTAAAGCCAGGGTAATTATGCTGCATATACTGTAGAGCGCTTAGAGACTTCTGACAAAGTAAGTGTTAAGCACTATATAAGCAAGTATAATTATTATAAGATCACGACGATTACTTTATGATTAAGAACGCTGTTTGAGTCGTAGAGCAAATCGTGTAAGTGGGAACTAGGTATTACGTAAAAATCTTCATTAAAAAAAAAGTTCACACCTAGTTACCAATAATGCATAAAGCATTTCCATTTATTTGAAAGCAGGATAAAAGAGCATTGTAGATTAAATGCCTTGCTCACGGGCATAGCTGCCGCGGCCGGGGATCGAACCCCGGACTTTTGCATGTATAGCCAGGCGCCTTAGCTAGACCACTCGGCCACGGCACCTCCACACCTTCTTGTGAATAAGAATCGATAATTACCACAAGATAACAGTTACAAATGCAATATCAATGATTTTTGTTTCATTTTACGAATGTAACGAAAATAGAAGACTATTTTTTTTGAGGCGTTGTGATTTTTCGAGAGGGGATGTGGGAATGTTTTACTTCTCTCTTTCATCGCCCCCTGTACTCCAATCTCTTTGAAGAAAAACGTGCATTACACGAACAGTATTTGTAACAGAACGTTGTCATGAAAATTGTCTCATGGCCTGCATAGGCAACTCAATGTTTTTATAGGTCTACTTCATCTGCATAGATCTGAAAAAGCGCGGTGGCTTATCCGTACACTTTAAGAACAGGGGTTTGAGTCAATCTTGTTATAGAAAACATTACATTACAACTTGAAGACCTGAATGAGGTTTACTCGTGATTCTCATGGCCTTTTCACACGTTAATCTTGAACCATCATTGTAATGATAATTGCAATTCGTCTTTAGAATCATCGGACATTTCACACGCTCACTCGAAAACTGTGATTTGAATTCTAATTCCCGAGCGAAGGCGGTATGTGTCCTTGGTGACTTGTCACTGAAAGCACTGCATCGCAAATACAAACCACGATGAGTGCATGACAATTGTATTATCTACGGAAGTGCTTGAAAAGTCACGTAAGCCCCCCTCCCCTTCCCAAAGTTGTTTTGGAGGTCAAGCCTTTCACACGCAAAATTCGTACCGTAATTTAGGGAAACTTAAATGGAATTCACTCCGGAGTAGAATTTGAATTCGTGATTGTGATTAGCGTTCGGATTCTAATCATATTTGGTTTCTTTGGTTTCACACGTGCAAAAAAAAAAATCGTCATTAGCCTTATTTTTCACAAGAATCATTCAAATTACGATTTTGTGACCGTATGAAAGGACGGTCACTCGTGATGTTCTTGAAAGGGCCTTTTTACACGTGAATCTTGAATCATCATTGTAATGATGATTGCAATTCGTCTTTAGAATCATCGGACCTTTCACACGGAAAATTCGTATCGTAATTTGAGTTAAAATTACCTGTTATTCATCTCCGGAGCAGAATTAGAAGTTGTGATTATGATTGGCGTTCGTGATTCTAGTTTGGTTTCACACGTGCTCAAAATTCCTCGTTAGCCTTATTTTTCACTGGAATCATCATTCAAATTACGATTATTTTTTTTTACCGTGTGAAAAGGCGGAAACATTCTCAGGGTACGATATTTCTGTGTTCGAGGGAAGGGTCTTTCCCGTCTTTATGAAGCACATTAGAATTCTCTCACAAGAATACCGTTTTTGTTTTATTTCATTATATCTCCATCCTAACAATTTTAAGACATGCACATAAACCTGAATGGTCGGCGACACAAATTAAAAACTATTAACGGTCTATGCTGTGTTTATGTCAGAGAAAAATGAAAGTTCTTCGTTTAATTTCACTTATTATTATTATTTTTTTTTTTTGGGGGGGGGGGGATTGCACGTCCATGACGGGCAATCCTGGTCAGACTAAAAAAAAAAAAAACAAGGATAACAATAGCATATCTGAGAAATGCCATCTCTACCATTAAGATATTGTTCATAACCAATTAGCAGAGGATGATGATATTGTAAAAAAAATCCAACCAGGGCATTCCCAAATTATGATAAAGGTATTCCCAACACCAGAATTGTTACAATATAATCTTTATGAAACATGAGGCTTTTAAATTGCAAGTTTTTTTTTAATATTTGAATTCGACTCGTTACCCTCTCTCGGAAAATACAAATTTTCTTCACAAAACTACTTCCCACTTGGCTCTGCTTGGCGTGGTTAAGTGTAAAACCTATATACTGTACATTTTCATTTTCATTTCTCATAACATATTGCAGACACTTTAAAAGAAATACGGATATCACTAAAGAGAGCCATTAATATAGTGATTCTGTTCGTTTATAACTGTATCGTGCCCTACATGTACATATAGCTCATCATGTTTGTAGTACATTGTATCATATACCACAGAAACTGCAGTTAGGCTACTAAGGAAAATGTTATATCTCAAACCACGCTTGTCAGTATAATAAAACATAGATAGATGGATGGATGAATAGATAGATACATACGTACATACATACATAGATGAATAAATAGACTAACGAACATTTCATGTCTTAGAGATGGATATTGTGATTTTCTTATTTCATTCTATATGAATGATGATCATGATGATTATTGTGATAATTATGAAAGATAATAAGAATGGCAATAAAACAATCTATGATCAAACATTATAACAATATATTTAAACTTGGTATAGTTAACAAAATTGTGTTGAGACTAGTTTATTTACTTGTCAGCCTTTTTTTTCTCAAAACATCCCCAAAGTGGGGTAAAATATTAACCAACCAAGTGTTGGTTGACAAAATCCTAAAACGTTTTCCACTTGATTATTTTATTTTAACAAATGTTTGGTGCACTGCAAAAGCGCCGGTGTTAATTTAACACCAGTCTTGTATTTATATAGTAAAACACCAGAGAGGTCACCGGTTTGGCGTTAGGCTAACACCAATTTGGTTTTTAAGCAACATCAGTTAGTGTTAAGGAATATCGGTTTGATTCTAAACTGGTGTTATTTCAACACTTCTCTGATGTTGTCCGATTAAGATACCAGGCTGGTGATGTTCAACACCAATGTTTTTGCAGTGATAGGGTAGTGTTTGAACCAACAAATAGATTGATTAAACCATTTCTGGGAATGTTTGAAGATTCGACAGATTTCATGGTTTTTTACACGACATGGAAAACAAAATGGTAATAAATATAATCTTTACTATTCTCATTACCACTGCCACTACTTCTACTATCATTAATGAAATAATGATACTAATGAATATAAATATTTGATAGTAAAAGTTCTATTAATAGAAAATTAAGAAGAAAAGACGGGGGAGAAGAAAATTATATTGTACACCTCAAGACTTATCGCTTTCAGGCGCTGCTCAAGGATTCTTTTTAAAATGCTGGCTTTATAGAAAAAACATTAAAAGCAAAAATGAAGAAAAAAAATGTCATCACTAAGAAAATAAAGCTATTCGTCTCTTTATGGATAAATATTACGGCCCCACCCATGATGCGCGCCTGGCTTTTGAAAGAGATGGATTGTGAATAACCTACCAGGTGAAGTGGCATAAGCTGAAACGGCAAAACCCATCAAGAGAACACCCAAAAGAGGGACCGCCATGGTCTATTCACTCCGGAAAAACCAACTCGTAGATTAATCTTTAGACGACAATTTGGTCTGGAGAACGGTCAAGTCAAAGTTTGGCGACCAAAGTGACTGCAAGAATGATATCTATCTGGTGATATTATATTAATTTAATTTCCAGTAAAAACACTGGAAGATTCTGCTTATAATCACATGACTGTGAAGATGCCGTCCTATTGGGTGAATTAACCATTTTACTATCATACAACGCATGCGCGATTGGAAATTTCCACGTATGCAATCCCTATGTAATTTCTATAGATAGACTACCATCATAAATTAAAAAGCCCTTGACATTAACCAATAAGGAAAGGGCTTTTTAAAATCTTGTCTAGCAAGAGGACTAAGAAGTGATATTGTCTCCGTTGCAGAATGCTTCTCCCCTTAGCATATATTCAATTACACAGAAATGCACCAGTGGCGGCGGGTGCAGCACTGTATATTCAAGATAATTTTGCCCCCCCCACAAAAAAAAAAAAAAAATCTTTACAATGGAAGTCGTGGGTTCAAGAGATATGATTCAAATCAACATTAGCAAGTTACGAATTAGAAATTTGCCATGCAAAAAAAAAAAATATATATATGTTAATAGTAGAATATACATATACATATACATATACATATATATATATATATATATATATATACACGTGTGTCTGTGTGTGTATGTGCATTTGTGTATACATGTATACAAAAAAATTAGCCTGCTTGGTATTACAATTATCACGAATGCCAATAGCAAAATGCCACAAAGGAATTAAAATTTACAAGCAAAAGGAGCATAATTCTCACAAATGAAAGGCAACGTCACACTCGTCAGCAGTGGCGTACTGACCAAGACAATAAATAAATATATAAATAAATATATAGAGAAAATGAAAGTAAGGAGGGTGAAATATAATTTTTTCTGAATATTATGTCAAAATCTATTAAAAATTTGGATTAAAAAAAGAAATGTCGAAATATTTGCTCGCTCGCAAGTTTTTTTAAAATTCCCGATATGCCAAATCTGGCCCCCTCAAAAGTTTTGCCTAATTACGCCACTGTTCGTCAGCGACCATGATGTGTTAACAAGGAAGAAGAAGGAAATGAAGGAGGAGAAGCAGTAACAGTGTTCTTCCTCGTAGTAGTAAAGTCATAGTGTTGTCAGTAGTTGCAGTATAATGATTTTTGTAGTACCAGATAATTATGTGTAAACAAGGAAGAAGAAGGAAATGAAGGAGGAGAAGCAGTAACAGTGTTCTTCCTCGTAGTAGTAAAGTCATAGTGTTGTCAGTAGTTGCAGTATAATGATTTTTGTAGTACCAGATAATTATTGATCGTAAAAGTATCATTACCATTCCTAAATACTCTGACATCACGACGAACAAGTTCTGTCTGCCATGAACGTGGTACGTACAGTTTGATCATGTTCCCAGAGGCATCGAGTAGGCCTACCCGCATTTTCTCACCGGAAAATCGAAAGTCTTCTCAACTTCCATCTCGTTTGTTGGTTTGCTCTCGAGAGAAGGATACACAACCACTCTTCCTCTTGAAGAAGGTATTAATTGGTGTCATTTTTCCAGTCAAGCGTTAGATGATCCGCTCTCAAGGTGAGGCGGGTAAGACAAGTGTATAATTGTTTTGCAAGGTGTTTGTGCATCGCTACCTGATAGTTCGCGCAAAAGTTCCCGGTTGGGTTGGGGGCGCTCTCGGATTAGGAAAGGATATAGAGGTGTGCAGCTCCAAAATCTGAAACCATACCATTCAGAACTTAGGCTAAGTTTCTATGAAATGGGGGGGGGGGGGGGGGGGCGGGGCTTAAGAACTAGATAGCCCTCTGCAAATGAAGGGTATTGTGGAAGCTGGAATTTAACATGAAATAGGGGTCTTCGAAAACAGAGGCGTGTTAAGGCCCTAACCGCAAATTGCACCTAAACCGCAAATCGTCGCCTAAGCTTCAGGGGCGGCAATCCCCCCACAAGGTAGGGGGACAAGGGGCTGGAAAATGTGACAAGCAAAAAAAAAAAAAAAAGCTTATCACCCCAAATTTAAGTTCATTTCGACGAAAATAAATATGACAAGCAAAAAAATAAAAAATAAATAAAGGTTATCATCCCAAAATTAAGGTCATATCGTCCTAAAATACATGTCTTATTCCGATTTTGAATGATGTATGGAAATGCCATCATAAAAGACCAAAAATAGTAGGGGGAAATTTGATATCGTGTCCCCCCTACTATTTTGAGTAGGGGGGACACGTCCCCCTGTCCCCCCCTGGGATTTCCGTTCATGCTAAGCTTGTACAAAATTAACAAGGACCGTGTGCACGTATGACTGTATGAGCCCGGTGTATGAGGCGTTAACACAGAAATGGGAGTTTAAGAACTAAGAACTAGATGGCCCTTTACAAATGAGGGGTATTGTGGAAATTCAAATTTAACATGAAATAGGGGTCTTCAAAAAAGAGGATGTTAAGGCTCTAAACCGCAAATCGCCGCCTAAGCTTGTACAAAATTAACAAGAAACGTGCGCGCGTATGAGGCGTGAACACAGAGGGTGGCAAACATAAATTGCAGGAGGATATAGGTTGAAGAGTAAGGGAACGAGAACTAGGTCGGTGATCTCATTTTTATGAGAAATGTTGTTGTTGATATATATGTATTTATCTATATAATCTATTTATTTATCTATTTATTTATTTATTCATTTATTCAAATATTTTACAAGGGTATTCATTCAACATAAAGTTGGTCTCCCATTATCATTATTATTCTTCATGTTTGTTGGTTTGGGACCTTTTTTCGTTATGGGGGGGAGTTGGGCCACTTGGGATGTACATAGTAATGTTTTTAGTTTTTGTTTGTGTATCCCTAATTGTCACTTAGCATATAATCTAATGCCTTTAGAACGCCTTTACGTTTAAGCAAAGGAAAAGGACAAGAGAAGAAATAAAACTGATTACAATTCAGAGAAAATAAATTACTTTTTACAACCATGAGGAAGAATGACAGCAAATTTAATCATTTAAATCAATCAAAATCAGATCGAAATAACCCTTTTCTGTTTTAATGTCGCTTTCTATATTTTGCGATTTAGGGCCTTGACAGACGCGGGTTGGAAACGAGGGAGAACTGGTTTATCAATGAAAAAGGTCTGGAGGGGAATTATATCCTTTGGGAACTGCTGACAAAGCGTGAAAAGGGTACCTTTAGGGCCACACGCACACACCCGTACTGTCATCATACATTAGTGCCCCGCCCCCCCCCTCCCGACACAGGTATTCATGATTATGATGGTAAAGCCTAATACACTGCTGAGGACCTTTGTTTAGACCCATCTTTCATCACCCCCGTCAACCTCCTTCGTTTACCTTGTTGTTCTTCTTGTGTTTACCTCTTTTTACAATACGACGTTATTAATATTAGTATCTTTCGTTATTATAAAAGTTATTTTCACTACATTATACGAATGACATGTGTTTTTCATGGATTCGTTTGAGGGTAAAATCATGAAAGTTGAGGTGTCTGCAGGGGTTTATTTCCAAATCGTCTAATGCCAATTCGTTCAATTGCCAATTCGTCTACTCTCGTTTGGTCTACCATCAGTTCGTCCACCGACCACATGGTCTTCTTTCATTTAGTCTAATGTCATTCCGTGTAATAACCAATTGGTCAAATAGCCATTTAGTCCATATACCATTTGGTCTAAATAGACTAAAGTGTTAATTGTGCAAAATGAATGGAAAGAAAATAGGTATTAGACCAACTGGTTATTAGACGAAATGGTAATAGACCAACTGGTGATTAGACGAGGTGTTAACTGGACCAAATGGTTGTTAGATGAAATGTTGATGGACGGAATGGCATTAGACTAAATGAAGGTAGACCATGTGGTGAGTGGACGGGTTGGCAGTGGACGAATTGGCATTTACCTCTGCAGGCATGGACCCTGCTTGATACTTTGACCTTCAAGCGGGTCTTCACACAAAGGATGGTCTGCCTTAGTACCCAAGTCATTGTAGGCTTTGCGCTCAGACCATTTTACTCGAGTAGAGGGCATAATCCTTCGAAGGTTGATGTTATGGTAAATTATAATTCGTATTCAAAGACTTCGTAAAAAGACAAAGCTTAGCTATATGGACATCTCGAAATGTTGAGATGTCTTTGACTGATAATAATGGGCTTGAATTTGATAACATGGTATCCAGAAAATTAAAATTATACTTTGAATTCTGACTAGTTATAAGTTATGAATGTTGTATAAGACGGGGTGATCATACCCTCATAAATGAGCGTGATCTAAGGCAATGGCTCGTTTATTAATGCGAAGATGACGAGACTAGCCTTGATCAGCCTGAGATCATAGTCGGAGTAAAATTCTACAATGCATGGAATAAAATTCCATAGCCATTTCTCATCCCGACCAAGGAAAAGGCTGTTTTGGTCGGAGGAAAGGTCGGATCAGTGCTAGTGTAGACAGAAGGCGGTGCTGCACCAGCCCGAGTTTGCTCAATCTCGAGATTTTAGCCCGATCTGCCCTCTCGAGATTCAAGAAACCCCGTCTCCACCATCGCAAGAATAGCGATTCCTGCTCGAGCGAGGCATCGATGCGTTATGGTCTGACGACGTGAATAAAATAATCCCGAGTGCGTCTGCACTGCGAATTAGCAGGATAATTCGTAAAATAGCGCGCTATTTTGCAAATAATCCCAAGTTGTCTTGGGATTGCAATTAAGGGATTAATCCTGCGAACTAGCGCAAAAATTGCATCTCCATTACAAATAATCTCGAGATTGTTCAGATAGGGATAATTTGCCGGATCAGAACTAGCACGCTAATTTGAAAACTCGGGTTGGTGCAGACGGCCCTAGTTACTCCGACCTTCCTCCGACCCGGATACTCGTCTCCTTTATAACAAGTATTTAAAAAAAATATGGGACTTTGATCGCATACCAACTAATCTGCCTCATAAAGCAATGAAAGCTCCGTGACAAAATATATAATTGCAAATATAATATAGATGGTCTGTACACGTGTAGCTACAGATTTCGATTTTAAATTAAACCCCTATAAAAGTGCGCATTTTCATCTAATTTCCAGGAATATTCCATTCCCTAAACGAATACAAACTGCAAATTGATGCCCCTCATCACGGGAATTTAGTCCGGCCCAAAATGCTGAAAAATTGATGATATGCCTAAATCATGAGTTCGTTCATTCAAGAAACGAACATTTCTTCAGGGTTAGTTTAATTGTTCCCTCTTTTCTTAATTGAAAAAAAGTAGCCTTAAGAAGAAAAGCTATCCGACGAGTTTACCATGTTTAGTTGCCACTCGATTGTATGTGTTTTCACCGTGTGAGATACAGATGATTCCGATCATTCTTTAAAATTGTTAAAGAAATCAAAGGGTAAGAACCTGCATACGTGTACTAGAATATTATTATCGAGTGCTAACACATTTATTCAAACTCAACTGTTACAACTCGCTAGACGGATACACTTACTATGAAGACAAAATCCTTATATCATAAGTAAATGAAATGGCAGTCGATGGATACTATTAAGTTATGACTAAATCCATACTTTTTGTGCGTTAAGAGGAACATAATTATTCCGACATAAACCTTGCGTTCTGACAAAAATATTCTTAAGAACGTCTGCAATATTAGCAAAAAGCTGTATTACTACTTAAATTCCACCTAATGAAACTATGATTATATTTCCTTTAAACTACATACCGTCGCACTGATCGACAGGGATGCACCGATCCCCATAATCTTGATCAAGGACAAGGCCTTCGGGACAGTAGCAGCCTGGACGGCATATTCGTGGGCATATATCTCGAGGCAGGTTATCACAACTGAATGGACGACATCCTGAACCGCATTCCTCATAGACCAGACCCGGTGGACAAGAACTTGGTTCATAACAAACACTCGGCGGAAGACATTGATAGCCATTGTCCCGATCCTTGACGAGTCCTTCTGGACAGTAACAACCAGGGTTACATATTTGTGGACAATCTCCCCTTATCGGAGGGTTATCGCAGCTGAAAGGGCCACATCCAGATCCGCATTCTTCATAGATCATACCCTCTGGACAGGAAGATGGCTCTTGGCACGCAGCAGGCTCGATGCATTGGTTGCCGTTTGACGGATAATCCTTGACGAGTCCTTCTGGACAGTAGCAACCAGGTCGACATATTCTTGGACATATATCTCTTGGAGGGTTGTCACAACTGGGAGGGCCACATCCCGATCCACACTCCTCAAACGTCATACCCTCGGGGCATGCAGAACAGTTCACCAAGACGCCATCAACGTAAAAATCGGCGTAGCATCCTCCACAATAGTTTGGCCTAGATAGACAAAAATCACAAACCAGGATATCCCTCTTAATGAGTATAGGATTAACTTAAGCGAGTGCTATGTGTGAGAAGAGTAAATTTTGTGACACCATTTAATTAATGATAGACCGAATGGCTCCCAAGTAGGGAGGTTAGACGCTCGCCCTATGCAGGCCAATGTAGGCTCGACCTTGGACTATAAACCGTGGATTACTATCTTACAACCGATGTAAGATGCGTTGATTTCAGTAGCTCATCGAACTTATCAGTGAAATTCACGAAATGATTCTTTCCGGGAATGCTCAGCTTTAACCAAACATGTAAAAAGAATACATGTTTTGTTTTGCTGTATGAAGTTTTAATGTAAATTTCCTTGATTTCTTAAATTCTTAGCTGAATTTTAATTTCTTTTATATTAGCTGGATTTTTCGTGAGTCGTTCTTTTAAGGGATATTTCAAGACAGATTACACAAAATGTCTGAAAATATAGCGGGATTTTTTAAAAATATTTTTTTTACTTATCCATTCTTCTTGCTTAGGTGCGAGAGATGAAGATCTATTCTACGTGCGGTTAAAAATAATCAGCGCGGTTCCAACTGCGCTAAGACTGCGCTGATTCTTTTAACCGCATGTAGAATAGATCTTCCACAGCACTGTTCTCACTCCTGCGTAAGACGATGCACCAACCAGGGCTCCGTAACACAAAGGTTTGCGATGAATTGCAAATATGAAAGAACCGCACTGCTTGGTCCCTGGCAAGTATTTTAAAACCAATGCGCGTGTAACATTCATATTGATTGGTCAGTTCATTTAGCGATTGATCACTAATCTTTGGGTTACGGAGCCCTGGTGGACTGTACTTTCACGGATGGTGATGAATATGAGGGGGTGATAATGGAAAGATGAACGTATGCCTACCTACATTCAGCAAGGGGATATGCAAAACATTCGGAGTTAACGCATGGGTCCATTCCACAGTTCAAGACATCAGGGCAGTTATCTAAATATCAGTTAAATGATGATCATATCAATATCAGAAGAACTACCAAAGGACAATTTCGATGATGGCAACATATTATGAACTAGGTTAACACTAAATATATTGATGTTTATAATACTGATGAGAATAATGATGCAAATAGTGGTGATAAGAATACTGACAATGTTTTAAGGATAACGAAGACATTGATGAGCAAACTGAGTAAAAAAAAGATTCAGATAAAGTATTAAACCAAATAAAGATTACCAACAAATATCATATCCCGATCCGTAGATCTGCTGTCTTATTTTCGCCTAAACGACACGATAATCATGAGATTGGTCTTCTAATATTTAATCGCCATCGGAAAACCAAATAACCTTTGTTATCAATTCTAGAAACTGATAAAACTGACCCTTTCTTAATTTCATTCATCGCTGTCAGCTTGATCGATCACAAATAACATGCAAGCTTATTCTTGCTAAATCAAATGCTGCTATAAGAGTTATAAATCTATTCTACTATTGAAACAACTTATAAAGTGATTTGATTGACAAAGTTGTAAAAGGTCTTTGTAGGCCTAATACAATTACAAAAAAATATTCTCGAAATATATATTTATAAGTAAAAGCGTTAGATAAGATACCAACTGCATAATTAAACTTGCAAGTAACCCTACAAAATTACACAATTTTCTCCCATGAAACCTGTTGATTTTTTTTAAATCTAATCCTAAGAAGAAGGGAACAACAAGTTTTCTGGATTTCCATATACCAATTGTTAGCGTTAATAAGATTTCACATATGGATTCGTGACTTGTTTATTGTCATCATGTCAATATTTTCAGTTAATGGATATGACAAAATACTTCTAGCCGTATGCAATTAATTATTCATAACTACAATCCCGATATCTACATTTCAACAAACAGAGCTATGATATAAATTCCCTCAAACTACATACCGTGGCACTGATCAATAGGTATGCACCGATGCCCGTAATCTTCATCAAGGACAAGGCCTTCGGGACAGTAGCAGCCTGGACGGCATATTCGTGGGCATATATCTCGAGGCAGGTTATCACAGCTGAAGGGACCACATCCTGAACCGCATTCTTCATAGACCATACCCGGGGGACAAGAACTTAGTTCATAACAGGAACTCGGCTGAAGACATTGATAGCCATTGTCCCGGTCTTTGACGAGTCCTTCGGGACAGTAGCAACCAGGGCGACATATTTTGGGGCATATATCTCTTGGACGGCTGTCACAGCTGAAAGGACCACATCCAGATCCGCATTCTTCAAATACCATACCCTCTGGACAGGTAGGTGTCTCTTGACACTCGGCAAACTCGATGCATTGGTTACCGTTTGCTTGATAATCATTGACGAGTCCTTCTGGACAGTAGCAACCAGGTCGACATAGACCCCTGTTACACATACGTTTGCAAGTGGACTGAGGCCGGCCCCGGAGGCGGCTCGACGTATGTGTAACATCAACTTTTTTTGAAAAGCCGGACTGAGGCCGGACTGAGGCCAGGTGGACTCAGTCCACCTCTGGATGTGGTTTGAGGCCGGCCCGAGTCCGGACTCAGTCCCGCAATCGGTAGGTGTAACACCAAAGTGGACTCGGCGCCGGCTTATAAGCGGAAGTGACGCGACCTGTCATCATCAACAATGCATCGGCCGGGCGCGCTTTTGCCATTTGGACCAGGCATGCAGTATATATTATAGGTAAGCCTCGCCCCGAGCGTAAAATTACATTGTTTTTCATCATTTATTGCTTTAAATTTTAATTTCCTCATATCCAGCAGCCTGCACTAAGACACGACATATTCTGTACTGGTGGGCTAAAAGTTTAAACCGTTTATTCCTGGTATTTTCTCCGAACAGAACTGATGAGTGATGGTGACTTGTAATTCAGTCCCATCCCTATATTTCTGTGGGTTTGGGAATTATGATTTTCGATCGTCTGATCATTTCCTGTTTATTTCGATGTTTTTAAATACATCGCTACTGTGATTGCACCATCTGAAGAATGATCATTATTTTTTTGTTGGCGATGATAATTTATCAATACTAATAGACAGACTAAAAACAATAGCCTGGACAGGAGTGCCATACATCATGAGCCGTCATAATTTTTCTCATATGATTATGAAATTATGACTCATCATCATCAGACTCGGAGTCAGACTGTCAGAGTTAATACATCATCTTATGCCTCAAACAAAGTCATCATGATCATGAGGCATGAACTTGATGAAGTATTTAACTTTGATTTTGAAGGCATGGCCAGGGGCAGGCCAGGCCATGAGACATGAAACTAGACAATTGCCATTAATTATTTCAAATGCCAATAATCCACTCAGTCGGAGTCGCACATAGTCAGAAATTGGACATGAAATATGTCGCTAGACATTGAAACAAATGAGTAGGGTCTAGATCTACATATAAAATAGTGTCTGCCTGTAAAATCCCCACAAAAAAGAAGTAGACTAAAATAAGTAGATTCTAGCGGTGAGTGCATAAAACAATGTTAATACAGATTACAGTACAATAATATACACAACTCTAACTTCGAAGTCCTATCCCTAACCAACCAAAGTCATCAGGAGGCCGCGTACTCTAGGATGGACGCCGGGGTCTGCGAACCCTAACCCTAGCTGTAACAGACTCTGCGTACCTTACTATTATAGTATTAACTGTCTCTATAATTAACACTCTAGGCCTACCATCTCTAAATGATCATTAAACCGTCTCTAAAATTATCACTAGAAGCAAATTGTATTAAAAATTGTATACATTAACAGATTAACACGTGATATGATAACAAAAGAAACTTGTAAATAAAGTATGAATAAGTTCTTCTTCCACCGGTATTCAGAGATCAGCGGCTGGCCACGTGTTAGTTGCCGAGCTGTAGGAGTTTATCTTGATGGACTTGATAGATTTTTAGAATATTATTTCCCATATTTTGTATACTATATGGATTTCTAGATAGTTATTTTAGAAAGTGATTTCCCATATTTTGTATACTTTATTTATATTAGTTATGTCATTCTAAGTCATACCCATATTTTTCAATTGTTTTATTCAATTTTAGTGATGGGTACATATGGAACTTTAGCGGAATAATTTGTCCATCGATCATCAAATGTTACATAGCAGGGGGAGAAGGGCCTTCATATATCTAGGTGGTCGATCAATCTGAATCATTAAATTTGAATTTTTGATGATATTCATGTCAACTGTCCCCTGACAAGAGAAGTTGTTGACAAGATCAAAAATCCTAAAAGGTGATTAATAGATGTTACACATAATTTTATATAATAATTTTACCACATCGTAATCTTTGTGGTTACCATTATTAATTTGTATTTGTATTTGTTCTCTCATTTTAGATCAAAATGGCACCAACAGGGAGAGGGAGTCTGTGGGAAGATGTGGAGACGCTGTGCCTCCTGAATATTTGGCGGGAGAAAAACATTCAAGAACAGATGGATGGCACAGTAAGGAACAAAACGGTATTTCGTAAGATATGCCAATTGATGAAAGAAAGGGGGTTCGAAAGGGCAGAGGACCAAATCAAGCGGAAAATTAAACAACTAAGAGCGTCCTTCCGAAAGACGGAGGACAATAACAATCGATCAGGCAGGGGGAGAATTACATGTAAATTCTATAGCGAACTGCAGGAGATCTTTGGGGGCAGACCAGAGACTGCACCAGTTGCCATTCTGGCGTCGCAACCAGAGGAGGAGGATCAATCTGAGTCGCTAGACTCGGTGGACTCTGATTCACTGCCGAGAGAGGAGGAGGAGGATGGAGCCGAAGAAGATAGAAGTATAACGGATGATGAACTGGAGGAAAATGATGTGGAAGCACCAACAGAATTGGGTAAAGGATTCCTCTTCCTTTTTTCATTTGTAATCACATATACATGTTTATTTGTATATACATGTGTAATTATAAAGACTAATCCTTTTTGGCTCTTACCCTCTCAGTGTGAGCATTTAAAATAAACATTATTGGTATCATTATATTGTCTTGATGTATCATTTTATACTGAGTAATATGAAAGGAACTGATTTGAATTTAATAAAATAAAAATGTATTGAAAGTTAGCCTTTGTTTTAAAATGTTTTTACTTCAGTGACACATAACAACATAAAAATTAGTTCCCCTTCATTTTATGCATAAAAATGAAATGTTTATTATTGTAGTCACTTATTGTAATCGCTTTTCTATCCCTCATTTTCTTTAGTTGGCAATTTTCCACCGGAGGATCTAGAGGGACCTTCAACATCATCTGCTAATGGACGTAAGGCAACTGGTAATATAAACAGATTGTTTCCATACATTTGCTTATTTATAGTTCATATGATATTTGAATTCGATTCAGCAAATTTTCAAGAAAAGGGGCCTTTTACATCCCGTTGATGTTGCTTTCATGCAGTATGATTTTTTTTTGCAACTCAAGGTTTTCTCACTTGATTTGTTGTATTAGCTATTAGAAGTGTGATATTGCATGCCTTATGTCAAATACAGAAAAGTATGTGTGTAACAAGTTGAAAGAAATAAAATGATTGTATACCTTTCTTACCGCTATCACATTTGATTGATTTTTTTTTATTTACGATGTATTTTATACTACCTACTTCATAACAGGGGAAAAGCGGAAGAAATCAAAGCTGCAGGAGTCCTTCGGACTGATAGCCAAGGAGATAAAGACACTGGAGGAGGACAGTACAAATGCCTTCAATGCTAGGGAGGATCGGTTCATGCAGCGCCAAATGGAGTGGGAGCGTGAGCTCCTAATGAAGGCACAGCGTACTGAAGAAAAAAAACTAGAGGAGAAGGAGAGGAGGAGAAGAGAAGAGAGGGAGCATAGAGAGCAAGAAAAAGAACGTGATAGACAGCATCAACTCCAAATGCTTCAGGCCTTAATGGCTGGTATGCGGCAGTCGTCAACTTCAATGTGGCAGCAACAGGGAAACAACTCCCAGTCCGGTCCAGAGCGGTCTCCAAATTCCTGGCCCTACAATCACGATTACACTCCACTGTAATTGTTACAAACATAATGCATTCTTCAAGTGGAGGAGTGTGTGTGTTTGGAATTCCCACGGTGGTAAACATGTATTTGTCATATGAGATGACACTTTTCAGGATTTTTGTTCATCACAATTTCTTTCCTCAGTACTTGTTGCTGCATATCATTCACCTGTACTCTTGCCATGCTGAAACCCTTGTTTTTACTTAGCCATCCATCTCAGTGCTGCCAGAATCATTGCCAAGGGCAAGGGAATTTACATGTAAATTGTAGATGTTAGTACTTTTTGTTCTTAGCACTTATAGATTTTTATAAACATATAACTTTGTTTTTATGTAGTTCTTTTTTACATCAAGTAACCATTTACTTGCTATTGGAACTTTTGTACATCTGTATATAAACATTCATTTTTATTTTTTCTTCTATTCTATGCATAACTTTTGAATGGACTATGTTTTATTGTTGTTCTTAAATAAGATCTATATCAACCGCTGCCAACCCTCATTTTGTACCAATTTGATATTGCCAAAGAAAGTTGAGTCACAACTTGAAAGTGTAAAGTATTATATCTTTTTACTGCTCATTTTTGTCAGTACCTGTTATCTTGCAATTACTGTACATGTATAAAACAGGTTATATACATATGCATTCACACAAAGTTACAAAGTCTATTTGCTATTTAAGCACACATTTCTACATGTGAACTTTTGTACATCTACAGTATATATAAACATTCCATTTTTATTTTGTCTTCTATTATATACATACCTTTTCGAATGACTGTTTTATTGTTCTTAAATAAGATCTATATCAAATGCTGCCAGCCCTCATTTTGTACCAATTTGATATTGCCAAAGAAAGTTGAGTCACAACTTGAAAGTGTAAAGTATTATATTTTTTAACTGCTCTTTTTGTTAGTACTTGTTATCTTGCAATTTCTGTACATGTATAAAACAGGTATATGCATTCACACAAAGTTACAAAGTCTGTTTGCTATTTAAGCACACATTTCTACATGTGAACTTTTGTACATATACAGTATATATATATAAACATTCCATTTTTATTTTGATCTTCTATTATATACATACCTTTCAAATGACTATGTTTTATTGTTCTTAAATAAGATCTATATCAAACGCTGCCAACCCTCATTTTGTACCAATGTGATATTGCCAAAGAAAGTTGAGTCACAACTTGAAAGTGTAAAGTATTATATTTTTTAACTGTTTGTTTTTGTCAGTACTTGTTATCTTGCAATTACATGTATAAGATGGGTTATATACATATGCATTCACACAAAGTTTCAAAGTCTATTTGCTATTTTATCACACATGTCTACATTTTTGTTTGTCATCATTGCATTTGCAGTACTTTTCAAAAACTTTTCCCCCCTTTTCTTTGTATTTATTAAGAAAGAAACTGTATATTGGCAATAAAACGTTACCAAAGTCTGCCTTTCGATAGTGCCAACTAATTTAAACTCAGGACATAATTGTGGTATATTTTATAACTTTTCAGTTACTATGTAAAGAAAATTGCACTTTGTGAATGCATTATGCAAATATTGCACTTTTATGTTTTACTTTTTATGTACGTGTTCATTATTCTCTGAATAATAAATAATTTGTTTGGTATATTTCCAGTCTTCTTGCCTGATTGCATGTGTGACCTAACCCTATACCTTTACCTCTGTTAATACATTGTCTACCTAGATCCAGTCAAATGATTGGCTGAGCATGCTTTTCATGGGGATTTGCGAAACAATGCAAACAAAATATGGATGTTATTTTGATCGTTCAAAGCAAATCGGCTCTTTAACAAAAAAGACTATCTTATATATACATGTATTTGCAAAGCTTATAGAGTCAAGGAAAGTGTGATTTAATCCTAAGAGAATATAATAATAGAGGTGCCATATGTCATCTTGCAAGAGTTGAAAGATAACATATCTTGGCATCTCGGGTATTAATTTCTCCTCTTTGGAAAACATCACATTTTCCAAACACTACATGCTTTGCAGAAAAATAGTCCCTCTTGGAATATTTAAGCATTTACAGGCCCAACAAAATTCTATATTACACCCCATGTCAGTCAAAATAATGTTGTAATATAGTGACCTAAATTGCCTTTTTGGTACATGTACTATGAAACTTTTTGTTTAAATTCTGTATCTTTATACTTCATAATTTGTTTAAATTTTTTTTAAATAAAAAATATTACCTTTTGATTCTACAATGTTAAATGGACAATGATACATGTTCCAGCCCCCCCCCCCCAGAAAAAAATGGACATCAACAAGACAAACTATAACACCTGGGGTACCCCCCCCCCCCCCCAAGATTTCTGTGTCTGCCACTGACATGTACTTAATGTGTTTTCTAAACAAACTAATCAAATATGAATAGGAATCAAATGGGGACATATTAGTTTCTATTCAAATTCTCAGAATTGAAGAGAATCCGAAGGAAAAAGATGAATAGAATCTATTCTAAATAAGAATAGAAACAAATATGTCCCCATTTGATTCCAATTTAGATTGGTTTGCTTTTAGAGTGTTATAATACAGAAATAATAGGATAGACCCTTAGCTGAATTCTTGATGTTTTTTCTTCTTTTTATTCATTATCGGAGGCATGTTGTATTTAACATATACACAGAAAATACCTAACAATTTTGAACTAAAAGTGGTTAGAGAAGAAAAAACGACATATATGTACAAAACAGCTATTTCATAGTGGTTGAATACAATCCAATATAATCACATAGCTAAAGAGATAATGACCACTTGCGCCTGCCCCCAAGCAATTACTACTTATCCACATGGGTTTGAAGATAAATCATGTTTATCTGGTATTGTTTTATATACATTATACATTTACCTCTGTAACCTTTGTTTGAAATTCCTCTCCAAATGAATACTTGTTAGCACATTGAATACAAGAAGCAAATAGTACAAGATATTATGATAAAAGAACTACAAATAGGTAATGTTTCATGTGTATTAACCTCTGTGTCCTTTGACCTACATAACCCTAAACAAAATTAATTCATCTTCCCATGATGAGGCATGCTGGTGTCAAGTTTAAAGTGCATCTTTTAAGATTAATGATTGATATAAATTATCGCATTGATGAAATAGCAAGAAAGTCACATGGACAACAAGAAAAAAAATAATGCTTCTGGCACTATATTTGCTTGAAAAAATAACAATACAACTGCATTTTACCTCAAATGAAATAACATAACACAAAACTGGCTTTTGAATGGGCACAGGATAAGATGGTTAAAATGTGTTCATCACTTGTAGATCATATAGGCAAATGAATTTGAATTTGAATATTCGGTTTTAAAACACTTAAACTTATGTCAGTCATAACAGGGAAGAAACACAAGATGAAAAGAAGATTGCAGTGTGCTATGCTACTGGTCAGATGCATTGCTATGTCAGTGCATACATTAACCTCTGCTATGCATACCTAAAGCCCCCAGCTATGGTTGACAATAACATAAACCCAGTCTTACTGTATCCATGGATTGGGAAAGAGACTGATACAAAGAAGAAAAAAAAATCATTCTAATTAATTGACAATCTTCTGGCCCTGATAATCTTATCTGCCATAGGCCTACCTTAAATTTACTACTTTTTCATCACTCTGTATAGTAAAATATGAAACAAATGACTTGGTGAAATAAAAGCATATTATTAAAAAAAAAAAAGATTATTCATTACAAAAAGGCCAACCATCTACTTTAAAATGGATTATAAAAAAATAACAGATTTGCATTTTCTCAATAGTCTATTATGAATGATTAACATAAATTAATAATTAAAAAGGAAAAACAAAGAGAAATGTCCAAGAGAGAAAACTCTATTCTTGATAACTGTTTTACATTACAAAACAGAGGCTACATAACATTTTCAATCATGAGGGCGGGGGTTGGGGGGGGGGGGGGGGGGGGGTCATTGACTAACCGAATGAATGAGTTCATTTGAGGCTCTGTTTACACCTGTGGAATATCATTAACAGTGGTTGAAGAAATGCATAAAAAAAGTTACCTAACATACTGAACAAGAGCATCACGCACTACAGATGCTGATGGTGCAGGCCTTTGATTTGGCAAAGGACAAGGTGGCTGAAACTCTCGTAATTCATGAGCAACATCAAGCCACTCGTCATCTGGCTCATCGGACTGCATCTGACAAAGGTTATGCAAGGTACAACACGCTCCAACAATATTAGTTACGTTCTCAAGAGCGCTGTCATTGCGCTTCAATAAGCATCTCCATCGCCCCTTCAGTCTACCAAAACTACCTTCGATGACCATTCTCGCCCTGCTGAGCCTGTAGTTAAAGTTAGTCTGATCTTCAGTCAGACGACCATTATCGGCAAAACCTTTCATTAGCCATGGCAGCAGTGGGTAGGCAGGGTCCCCAAGTATCATCAGCGGAACATCTTGGCCATTGATGTTTCTTGTCATCTGGTCAAAAACAATGTATTGAAAATGATAATAATGAAATATAATCATTTAATAATATTAATAACATCAATACTAAGTAGAGGTCTATTTTAATATCATGAAGATGTTTAGAAAAATATATATTAAAATTAATTCATTAAAATACACATTGATCATGCTGATGAACATGCAGGCCCGTAGCCAGGGGGGGGGGGCACGTGCCCCCCCCCCCAAGATCACACACCCATCCTTATAGACCCCTCCCCAGGACGTTGATCAATTACATGTATGTGCCCCCCAAACATCAAACACTGGCTATGGCCCTGCTGATGAAATATCAAAATCACACAAACCTCAGTGTTTTTAGATGAATAGGTGGAGCAAACTAATGGTAGCCTATTATTACTTATGAAATTTTAAAAGAAGATCTACCCTTATTCTAGGCTTGATTTCTCTAGGTTTATTTATTGTTTTAAATCCTTTGTTTATATTATCCCTTTAAAAAAATGAAATGTGCATGTTACTATTGACTTGTAGATCTATGAGATTTTAAATGATTGTAGTCTATCATAATCTTTTGTGGCTTAAATCTTTAATAATAAAATGAAATTTAATTCAAGTTTTATAAATTAGATTTAAAAGTAAACGTACATTTGGAAGCAGTTCTCCATTTTCCGCTCTTCGGTGAAAAGAAGAGTTTGCCAGCACCCGGGCATCGTGGCAGCGTCCTGGCCATCCTACCATGATATCTGTGAACATGTACTTATGGTCACAAACTGCCTGGAGAATGACAGAGTACCATCCCTTTCGATTATGATAATCAGCATGGTAATTAACAGGTCCAATTATAGGGATATGGGTTCCATCAATGGCACCTGCAACTTGGGGAAACCCCATGTCCTCGAACCCCTGAACAGTTGCCCGTAATCTATCTCCAGAAGGAAAGGTAATATATCTTCTCATTAGTTCTTGTACAATTACAAGGCAGGTGTCGTTGACGATGACATTGGCGGTACATCTCGCTACCCCAAAAAGATGCCCGATTGTTCGATACTCGCAGTTTGTGGATAAACGCCACAGAGTTATGGCAACTCTCTTTCTGACACAAACTGCTTTACGCCATCGTGTGTTTTGGCGACGAATAGCCGGTGCTAGCTCACCACACAGAAAATCAAATGTCGACTTGTTCACACGGAAATTTTCACGAAAATCTCTTGCCGTGAATCTCCCTTCCACTATCCTCTCCCAGAAATGTCCAGATCGCTCCTTCATCCACACACTCCTTTCCACGGTGCAGGCAAACGTTATAGCACATAACAAAAAATAGTACCGTACTCGCCGACGACGTGCTTCAAACTCCCGGAATCGCCTTTTTTGAGCACGTCGAAATTCCCTCCTTCGATCAGAAATAATAGTTACGATATTCTTAACCTTCATAATGCAATTATATAAACAAAATATGGAGGTAAGATATGTGTACGGATCGGTCGCGATGTCGATGAGATCCAATGCAATTAAAAAGACCTGCAAACCGCGCGAAAATATTAAGCGTTTGTTTACATGAAGTGCGCCCCAACGTCAGCTCGTGAAAAGGCGACGTGAGGCCGGCCTATGTGTAGACGCAAAATTGCGGGCCCGAGACTATGTGTAACAGGGGTTTGATGATTTTGAGGCGGCTTCAAATTGCAGGCGTGAGGCCGCCTCCGGGGCCGGCTTTGAAAGCCGACGCATGTGTAACAGGGGTCATATTCTTGGACATATATCTCTTGGAGGGTTGTCACAACTGAAAGGGCCACATCCTGATCCACACTCCTCAAAGGTCATACCCTCAGAGCACGCAGAACAGTTCACCTTGATGTCACCAACGTAGAAATCGGCAAAGCATCCTCCGCAATAGTTTGGTCTGGATAGAAGAAAGCCCCATACAAAGATATCAAGTGCCTAAATCACTCCCAGATTATTATATTTCTGAAGTAGGGAATGGGAAATAAATAGGAATCGGGAGAGATCGTGTAAAAAAGAAATTGACTCAGAAACGGGGCGTAGTTTTAGCAGTAGACGGACACAGGGACGGTGCAATGGTAACTTGATAGGGGCAGGCAAAGCGACCTTAGGGCGGCATCATATTCTTTTTTTATAATTTAATTATCGGGTTATTGTGCACTTAATTATAATTTGGTTTATAATTGCAAATTTAGTTTTGCTCTTCTCTTCTTAAACAGAGGTAATCGCACACTCCCCCAGTGGCGCCGCCCCTTGTACGCTTTGCTGACGATTTCAACAACAAATAATCAAAATAATGGTATCTTATAGCTTCTTCCGTCATAGGCTG
This sequence comes from Lytechinus pictus, assembly GCF_037042905.1. Lineage (NCBI taxonomy): Eukaryota > Metazoa > Echinodermata > Echinoidea > Temnopleuroida > Toxopneustidae > Lytechinus > Lytechinus pictus. The sequence goes on along the minus strand of NC_087253.1, from coordinate 16,244,027 downwards.
ATTTTTTTTAGGATTATGTTTAGACGGTTTACACAAACGTGGTTAATTACTTGATTATGGTTCTATTGTTAATCATGAATTCTATATACCAATGGAGAGAGCAGAAGGAAGGGGGGGGGGGTGATGCTTACCGACACACAGCACCAGGGTATGCGAAACATTGCGAATATTGACATGGGTCCGTTACACAGTTCCAAACATCAGTGCAGCTTTCTAAACATCAACGAGAATTATACCAAAAAAAATATCGTTTTTACTTACATAAAATCATTTCATAGTCTGAATTATAATATTCACCTGACATGTTGTGGCGAGCACCTATAATCCTAGCTACATTTGGCAAGTTACAAATCGATGCGGAGCTAAGAGGTTCGAGTCCTAGCTTGCATTACTAACCGATGGTGACCGGGGGTGGGGCACTCGGACATGGAAAGGGTAGGGGTGCGCTGCCCTAAGATATAAGGCCATACGCTTAAGATCTGAAATCACTATGAATTGATGGGCTAAAGGCGACCGCACACCTTACGATTGGTCTGCGACCCGATTTCAGAATAAAATGTTGTAAAATGTTATGCTAATATTGAGACTTGGAATGTCTTACTGTGTAATGTTTGAAATCATCGTACGAATACCTATATTCAAATCTGTGACTGTGCTATCATCCTTCTTAGCATAAAAGCGAATTTAATATCTAGTCGTAATGACGTCATAGCAGTCGTACGATTCGCTACAATTTGAAACCAATTTGGCCTTTACTCCAAAATAAAGGTTTGCAATCTTTTAATATGGTTATATTAGTATTCTTTCAATTAATTTCAACCTCAAATAAAATGATATGTTCTATTCACAATTTCAGAAAATGAGCAAAGTGCGATTTGTTCCAAAATCGGATCGCGAACAGTCGTAAGGTGTGCGGTGGCCTTAAGATCTAGATGGCCCTCAGCAAATGTGTGTGCTTGGGTACTACCGCAGAATTGAACATGAAAAGAAGAGGCTTGTGGTTGGTCAATGAAGAAGGGTGAAAATCGTATCCTTTGGAACTGCTGGCAGGGCGTGAAAAGGGGCCGGCCTCATGGGCCGCACATACCCTTACTGCATTCATAGGCGAGTGCCCCGGAATGGTGACGTTAGAGGTCGGTCCTATACATAGATAGTAATATTTGATTGATACATGTCTGACAAAACTGATCGCACACACACACACCTCCCACACACACGCCTGGACACCAGAACAGGTTCAATGTTTTGTTGTAAGGAGTGATAGGATACCCGTACTGCCATTATGCATGAGTTCCCCCGGGATGGGAACATTATAAAGGTCGATCACACACACATGCACGCACCTCCCACACACGCATGCACGCCAGAACAGGTTTCTTCTTTTTTTTTGAGCAGGTTAAATGTTTTGTTGTTTCGTTGTAAAGAATGATAAGATAACATACCTTGCTCACAGTACACCCCCGTAAATCCAGCTGGACATATGCACATCGGAACATCTGCTGGAGCACTGCAGCTACCACCGTTACGACAAGGAAAGTCATGACAAGGATCTCGGAGAGCTGATTGAGCATAAGTGGAGAAAACACATCACATAATTTGAACTACAGCTAGTAAACAAAGATACGTTACACAAAATATGTCGTGACTCTTTTTATCTTAATAATAATAACGATTATGATGATGGATATTGTAAAGAAGGATTATGACGATTAAACTTGTTGATGATAGTGATGGTGATGATTGTTATTATGATGATGATGATGATGATGATAGCAATAATACCCATACTGCCATTATGCATGATTGCCCCGGGATGGCAAACATACATAAATAATCAGATTTAATTGATACACGTCTGACAATTAACTGATCGCGCGCACGCGCACACACACACACCTCCAACACACACATGCACACCAGAAAAAGTTGAATGTTTTCTCGTTATGTTGTCAGGAATAATACAATTACTAACCTTGCTCACAGTACACCCCCGTAAATCCAGCTGGACATATGCATATCTGAACATCTGCTCGAGCAATGCAGCTACCACCGTTACGACAAGGAAAGCCGTAACAAGGATCTCGGAGAGCTGATTGAGCAGGAGTGGAGAAAACACATCACATAATTTGAACTACAGCTAGTAAACAAAGATATGTTACACAAAATATGTCGTGACTCTTTTCATCTTAATAATAATAACGATTATGATGATGGATATTGTAAAGAAGGATTATGACGATTAAACTTGTTGATGATAGTGATGGTGATGATTGTTATTATGATGATGATGATGATGATGATAACAATAATACCCATACTGCCATTATTCATGATTGCCCCGGGATGGGAAACATACATAAATAATCAGATTTAATTGATACACGTCTGACAAAAACTGATCGCGCGCACGCACACACACACACACCCTCACACCTCCAACACACACATGCACACCAGATAACGTTGAATGTTTTGTTGATTTGTTGTAAGGAATAATACGATAACATACCTTGCTCACAGTACACCCCTGTAAATCCAGCTGGACAGATGCACATAGGATAATCTGCTGGAGCACTGCAGCTACCACCGTTACGACAAGGAAAGCCGTGACAGGGATCTCGGGCTTAAGTGGAGAAAAACAAATCACCAGATTTAAATTTCAGTAAACAAATAATGCACCATATGAAATGCCGCGGTAATAACAATTATGATAATTATATAATATTGACTGGCTTTTAGGGAGATATCATATATAATTCCCGAAGAAATCTCATATTGCCCGAGTCTTGACGAGGTCAATATGAGTCTACTTCTAGAATAATAATACTCAACATTTATAACGCGCTTTTCCCACATGGCCCAAAGCGCTCACAATTTCAGTTAACTTATTAATACAAAAAAAAATCAGAATGACATATTAAATGTTGCCTAGAACAAAAGAGTTTTAAGGGACTTCTTAAAGGACTCAATTGTTGGGGATTGTCTTATTGTGAGAGGGAGTTTGTTCCATTCTATTGTGGATGTAACCGTGAATGTTCTATCTCCGGTCTGTTCTCTTTTACTTGGATAATATCCATATTATGTTAATTTAAGTCTACTGAGTAAAATAAAATATGGTATTTCCCGAAAATTAAAGCTTGTATGGAATTCAAATTTGTAACAATCTATGATTGTTTGTCTGTTGTATATCCGACATCAGGATATTCGTTGATGAAGTAATTGTGACGTATATTCAATATAGCGCAGGCGCGCACATACACTTAACGGCAACCGCACATTATCCGATGGAATATCTTACTGTGCAATGTTTATAAATCATTATACGAATATCTACGTTCAAATATGTGTCTATATGCTATCATCCTTACTTAAGAAGAGCGAATTTCATATCTAGTCGTAATGACGTCATGGCAATCGTACGATTTGCTACGATTTAAAACTAATTTGGTAAAGGCTTGCATCATCCAAAAAAAATTATATTATTATTTTTTTAGTTAGAGGTAAAAGACAGTAGTTGCAGCAGACATTTATTTCATGAGAAAGTCTATTAAATCAAGGTTAATTGGCAAACTATTATCATACATCTAGATCTGGTACATTACTGGAAACTTATCTTTCTAAAATCATTAAATCTTAGCTAAAATTCGACAATTCTGGTGATCACTAACACAGAAAAGCATATGTGGGACAGTGAATTAATATTGCTTTGAAGGATACTCGACATTTGAAGGAATTCTGTGCTTATTTTGCTATTTTTTTTTGCAATTACGCATTTTCTTCCAGAGCTATTTGGCAAATATTATTTTTATTTATACCTACAAACACTCTGGTGGTTGTGGATTCTGTTCGAACTCATTTTGAGATCGTTACCACGAAGGGCATTTATCTTTAATTTGAACCTCAAATAAAAATACACTTTTCATCCACATTTTCTGAAAATGAGCAGAATGCGATTTGTTCCAAAATCGGAACGTGGACTATTCGTAAGGTGTGCAATGGCCTCAACGCGTCAACATCTATATGAGCGTACACCAGCCTTGCGCTTAGGTTTGATGAAATGTATATACGAATATCATCGACCGACAGTTTTCTACATAGGCGCAATAGGAAAATGACAATTTCGGCGACGAGGGGTGTATGAATATTATGGTCCTAGTCATTCAGTTGAAGCCTTGCTGGCATTGTGACGTATTTCCTGTTGAGTTAATCAATCAGACGTACAATACGCGTTCATATCTTGTCTCCAAGACGCTTTATTCAGGTAATCATTATAACGAGGATGTTGAGTTGATATTGATGATGATAACATTTGTTGATGATTAACATGATTGTAATTGTGATGATGATGGCCATGATAACAATGATGACTTAAAAATCGTATACATGCTTTTAGGTACACATTTCATGGATGTAAACTTTGATAGAGGTAAGAAAAATATTTAATACTGCTTTGAATTTAAAAGAATACCGTGAACTGATTACTAACAATCAGAAAGTCACTATACTGACACAATTTCATTCGTATCAACCATGGACTGCAGAATACCCCCCCTCCTGCAAATTAGGACAAGAAAAAAAACGCATTTTTTACGGAACTTGAGACTTGAGTGAAATATTGTTGAATTTATAGACGAACAAATGGTGCAAATTGGTTCTTCACATCAGTAGCATAATGAGCCAGCAATTGTTATAGGGTCAAACACGACATGTATGGCACACTCTATAAAAAGCTGCGAGCGAGCGAAGCGAGCGATCAAGAAATTAAAAACAGTTAAAATACTTAAAACAAAAATTGAATTGTATGGTAGATTTGAAATTTTATCCAGAAAATAATGATAATACTAATTCACCCTTCTCTTCCCTTTTCATCTTTTGTTTCTTGGTCGTAAAAGTTCAAGGCGCCCATGGTCTAAAGAACCACTTTCCCCATCTGTACGCCATGCGATGCTCCACGTGGAAGACATGTTTAATGATACTTCAACCAGCTATATTGCAGAAGCTGAAATGAATACACTGCACTGCATTTCAAGTTTTCAACGTACAATGTGATTTGTATCGAAGTTATGGCATCACTACTCTATTCTTTAGCATTTTAACATTTTTATACCGTATTTCGGTAGTACAGGATGAAAAGTCTCAGCTACACAAATTTGGTGGGAATAGGTCCATGGGGCCCAGGATATGACCCCAAGAGTGTCTGATTAGCCCCACCGAAAACAATGTGTTATTTGCCTACTTGATAACATTTAAAATCAGAAGATTAATACATTGATGTCAATGGGGCTAGTTTTGTATTCATGAGGTCATATCGTGGGTCCCAATCAAACGATTCCCACTACATTTAGGTCGTGGAGATATTTCACCATGCTCCACCACCGAAATATGGTCGTATAAAAAGTAGTATTTGAAATTTGATGATGTCTCACTTCGGTGCTATATAACCATACGATTTTACTTACAGTATTGACACCCTTCTCCAAAAAACCCAGGTCTACATGCACAGATCGGTCCAGTTGGCTGTATTTGGCATGTTCCGTTATTCATACAGTAACCATCACAATCCGTTGCGTTAGATCCTACAGGTGAAACGAGAACACGAATATTGAATGGGTCGTATGGTCCAGTGGTTAGAGCATTGGACTCATAATCGCAAGGTTGTGAGTTCGAATCCCCACTCTGCCATTGTCTCCACTTTGATAAAAAAAGGTCCAAGAGTAATATCTATCAGTGTTTCCTAGGTATTTGATTATATATTAGCTTGGCGTTTACCAGCAAACTGCTGTCCTGCCGAGTCCCTACTGGAGTTACCATAAACAGAAACAGAAACCGTGGGTGGGGGGGGGGGGGGGGTATCGAATGTGCGGGCGCTCCCCGTAAAATGTTAAAATGTAATGGAGCAGCAATGAAGCGTGCATTAATTGCGCACCCCAATGAGCGAAATTTTTGGGAGACGAAATGTCATTAGTTTTTCACTAATGAATTTTCTTTTTTTGCTTGCTTATTATTCTTAAAGACATATTGTCACCCCGTAAAGGTACGACACTTGATCGTTTTCTCCCATACTAAACGTTTGATGCACAATGTTCAGTGGTATGTACAAAGTATCAGCGGACTTAATATAGAACCTTGTGGGACGCCTGATAGATCTTCAAACATTCAGTGGAACAATTATTAACTGTAACAAAATATCTCATGTCTGTTAAATAGGATTCCAGACAGTCGTATTATTTCCCTTTGATACCATAAAACTTAAAGTATACATCCAAAGAAAATTCACGAAAGTGATGATTATAGACAAATTATATATGAATGGAAAGGTCTTGTCTTTTTATACACAAATATGTCACTAAAAAGTCTTATTGATGTCGTGGAAATGCAAGAAATGAAATTATTAGAGACCCTTCTCAGCCCCCAAGCCGCCCCCAGACAGACAGTCACGCGATCAAAAACAGTCGAGAATAATGACGTCACATGATCGACTCACTCTGTGCAAGCCAGCAGTACACTGATAGCTGATTCACCTTCCTGGTCTCTATTTTTCTTCGAATTTACCGTTTTCTTCATGTATTGTGATATCCGAATTCTGTTTTCGACAACTTCAGACTATAAGGGAACCAAAAGTGTGTTATTTTGCCCGTTTTTTATTGAATTGTGAACCGGAAAGATCGATTTTGTCCACTCGACAGTCTTCGTTGTGTTGCTCTACTAACTATTGAAAAACTCCAAGCTGCACGGTCCCATTCACTTGCTCCCGATGCATGTTGCAGGCTACGCTGTTTGATCCAGTCAAAAGTCAAGGTAAGCATGTTTGGAAACTGTACTTGTTCTGACGATGCATTCAGGTCAGATGACATATACAGATCTGATATAAGTTTAGAATCATGCATTTTGGCATTTTAACTACTATTAAAATTAAAAAGTTTTTATTTTAGAAATAATGTTTTTGTAGAATTCCAGCAGATTTTTTCTTCAGATTTCTAAAACTGGTCAGGACTCAGGCAGGCGATTAAATTATTTAGGAGCACTGGTATAGACCATGGCTGAAAATCTGCTGTTTCAGAGGAATGTTTAAGTTTTTATTATACACAGAATTATATCACCATGATGCCGATGTCATGAAGCCAGACAAATTTTCAGCAGTGATTACCCTGATTCCTGGCCAAAATCACTCACACGTATTGCGAGGTTAGTATTAGTATACTAACCTCGAACCGCGTTTGGCAGTGGATTTCTAACTAGTGGGTCGCGCGTGCTGGGATCTCACTTCTTGGGTCCACGATTTCTATGGCTTGAATTTTCTGTGCGCGGCGGCATGTAATGAACCCTTGGGTGGGCCAAAATTAGAGTCTGGTGTTTCTTTCTGATTTGAGTGTTGCTGCATATATGTATGCGTAATGCCTTCAACAATGAAGATAAATGCAATCTTTGTAATGACACAGAGACTCAGAGAGCACCGTACCTCAAGTGATGTTCGTGTAGTCTCCACTTCACTACTGCTACAGCCCACACTACGCTACACACCTACCCGGGTAGGTGTGGCGTACATGTACGGTAGTGTAGCGGTAGTGAAGTGGAGTGGGGCCTACACAAACATCACTTGAGGTAGAGCACCAGTGTTTTGAATGGAACTTTTCAGGTGTCTAAACCTACTATCATTTGTTGTTGACCGGGAATTACATGCCACCGCACGTCATCAATCATCACGATAATTAAATTCATACTTTGATTTGATTATTTAAACTACTTCTTTTTTTCTCTCTTCTACACACAGATCTGCACACTTGCTGACTCTGGTGACTTCTGGTCTCTGCTTGCTACCTCAATCTGGGAGATTCCAGCATGTCCTTTTACTATGATTTGGATATAGCCATTTTTTTCTTCACTCTTTCCAGGACCTACGGTTTGCAAGTTGTGGACTGATAATGATACAAAAGAAAAATTTTCTTTATCAATCTTGGAAACAATTTTGAGCACAGTTTTGGAGAGAACTAAGAAATTTGACTTGGACAGGAATACAGCTTGTCAAAAATAATAACACACAATTTAAACGAAATAACAATTTTAATGTTACTAGGGCATTTTGCGAGAAATGTTATACTCAATCACACGTCCCAAATCAAGGGTAAGTCCTTTGATTAAACATGTGGTTGAATTGCGATTGCAACTCGACCTTATTACACTTGAATTTGAATTTAAGACTTACCCTTGATTTGCAATTGAACATAAGTTTCTTGCAGTGCCCCATAATTATGTTTTGTTATCAGATATTCAACGTGCTGATTTTTCTCGAAAGGTATAATATATTTGTCCTTTTAAACGGTATTTGAATATGGGTACGCCTTTTATTTGTTTTCCACAATATTTATTGCATGTATGAACAGAAGTGAAATATTTATTGTGAAGCACTGTGAATGTGGTGTGCTGTTGTGTGATGGTTCATCATTTTTGTTATAAGACTGAAAGCCTGGTGGATGTGAGGAAGTGGCCTGGATGAAAGAAAAGTGAACATGTGTCCAATTACTGATTTGCATATTCTAAGACAATTTTGTTTCTGGATAAATTTTGCTATGCATTCCCTACATTAAGAGTAAAGGAGAAGTCCACGCAATCAAAAATTCATTTGAATTTAAAGAAAAATAACAAGATATTGCAGGAAATTTCATAAAAACTTTGATTCAAATTTATATAATTACTATTTTACAGTTCCGTAAATATAACCTATTGTGATCAGATGAAGAGTTTCCTATCGTCAAATCTGCAAAGAATAAAAAACAAAATGCCACAAAAAATAGAAACGAATGTGATGTGAGTGACAACTCTAATTTGCATATCATTGTTTTGTGTATATGACTGTTTTGAGTAAAAACAACCAGGGAAATTACTCTATTCAAATAATTTTTAGTTGATGTGGACTTGACTTTTAACTCTACCCCTCCCATCCCAAAAAAGAGTAGAAATAATCTAATCAAGAACTTGAAAATCAAAAGCAGCAATTAAGAAGCAAGATTTGATAAATACAGGTCTGAATAGAATTTCACAAGAAAATAAAAAGAGAAAAAAAGATGGGTAGGGACGGGGAAGGAATAAAAAAAAATACCCAGAAAAAAAAAATCCGAGTTTCGAACCAGGGTCCTCGCACATGACAAAACAAAGGGACGCATTTGGCCACAGACCATCACCTTATCGGAAAGGCATTTTTAAAATATATGAAAGAAAGTCCGCTCGCCGCTGTTTCCTAATAATGCTTCGGCAATTCAACTGCAATTTGAGTCATTTCGCGATGGATATTGCCGTGTTTTTTTTGTGGTTCCTGACTTTGCTACTTAATGAAATTTCATAATTTTTGTTCAGTCATAAAGAAGAATGTCTATGCTTTATATTGATTATAACATTAATGTGACGCAAGTGTGATTTCTACGTGAAAATATGCTTTGTTTATTCACATATATTTCTTGAAAAAAAAAAATTCTAAGCTAAATATCGGTAACCAAAATACGTTAAATGTGCACTTTTTTTTCACTGTTCAGTAAATTCAAACTTTTATCTATATAACAAAACCAATCTTAAGAGGAATAAACAATTCTAAGAGCAAAAAACGCTGATTGGAAAAATCGTCTCCAATGGGCTGCTGTCAGCTCAGCTGCTCACTGCTCATTGTGTGACGTCACTCAGCTGGAGCTCGCAAAAGGACCGGTGGAAGGCAGAAATATGGCATGAAAATAAATCATTTTTGAGAGCTGATTTCTGCAATCTCTGATCACTATTTTGAAAAGTGAAGTTATATATCTGATTAGTAATACTTCCCCTTTACAATGATGACCAAATAAAGTCATTATAAAATACTTTTGATTCTTCGGATGTATACTTTAAGCTTTGCAAGAATTGTTTGTGTAGAATAACAAAATATGAAAGATTAAACTAATAAGCGCAAAAGTTTTGAAAACCCCTATGTTATTACAACCGTTGAAATATAATTCAATTTGAACAATGTGTTCTGAACTTCGACTATTAATAGTAGACTCGGGTGAACCGTACTTACAGAAAATGAGCTGGTAAAAGTGTAGTGGAAAGCTAAAATGATTCTTTGCATTCTTTGTACTAGAGAGAAGTAATACCCAAAGTGAGAAAAAATGCTAAACATTGTTTTGAATGTCAAAGTAATGTAAGTACTGTAGTGATAATTGCGAAGAATAAATTAAATGTCACTTGGGGCATTATTTCACTCTTGTCAGCCATGGAATGCAGACCCCACCCCTCCTCCCGGAAAACGATAAAAAAGAGTGCCATCTAACGTACTTTTTAATCCTTACGCCCCTCATTCCATAAACAAATTCCCGTTTGGAGGCCACACACCCCTTCCCTTTCCAAATCCGATTACCCCCACCCCCCCCGACCAACCTGGGGAACCATCTTCACACATTATTGACATCCTTCTCCTAGAACCCTGTGCCCCATCTTACAAAGAGTTACGATCGACCCGATCAACCACAACAATGGAAAGCCAGCAATATCAACATCTAATGCTTGTTTGATCAAAACATTTTTTCGAGATTAGATTTATATTTATACATTCAGTGCTTTTTTTTTTAATTCAGTGTGCTCCTCCTTGTTTATAAAGGACATTAATTATTTTTTTTGTTGTAGAAATTAATTATGACATTGATGGATTTCCATACAGTTGAGTTTGATCAAATCAATCGTAACTCTTCGTAAGCCGGGGCCCAGGTATGGTCATTAACATCGAAGCCTCTATTAGTATCCCGTAATTAGTAACCATCTGGAATAAAATTATTGGAAATGGTTTTTTGACTGATTTGAGTAGGTATTGGTGTCAACATTAAAAAAAAAAGTTAGGAGGAATACGGGTTGGGGAAAGTGCTTTTTTTCAAGGTCAAAGGTCAATGACCTTTTTAAATATACTGTATCATGGTATCTTCGAGATGAAATATTACAGGTTGGTGATCATGGTGTCAAAATGCACAGATTCTTACAAGAAGATCAAATAAAATCAAGTTAAGTACCTATAATACTCATTCACCCATGAAATTCAAGGTCAAAGCATTTCAAAGGTCAATGACCTTTTTAACATTATGTACCATATACGGTATAATGGTATCTCTGAGATGAAAAGGCGCAGGTTGGTGATATTGGTGTCAAAATGCAGGGGTTCTTACAGGAAGATCAAAAAAAAAAATTAAGTACCCAGAATGCACATTAAACAATAACATTCAAGGTCAAAGCCTTTCAAAGGTCAATGACCTTTTTTTTACATTATATACCATATACGGTATAATGGTATATCTGAGATGAAAAGGCGCAGGTTGGTGATATCGGTGTCAAAATGCAGAGGTTCTTACAGGAATATCAAATAAAATAGAATTAAGTACCCAGAGTGCACATTAAACAATAACATTCAAGGTCAAAGCCTTTCAAAGTTCAATGACCTTTTTTTACATTATATACCATATACGGTATAATGGTATCTCTGAGATGAAAAGGCGCAGGTTGGTGATATTGGTGTCAAAATGCAGAGGTTTTTACAGGAAGATCAAATAAAATAAAATTAAGTACCCATAATGCACATTAAACAATAACATTCAAGGTCATAGCCTTTCAAAGGTCAATGACCTTTTTACATTATATACCATATACGGTATAATGGTATCTCTGAGATGAAAAGGCGCAGGTTGGTGATATCGGTGTCAAAATGCAGAGGTTCTTACAGGAAGATCAAATAAAATAGAATTAAGTACCCAGAGTGCACATTAAACAATAACATTCAAGGTCAAAGCCTTCCAAAGTTCAATGACCTTTTTTTACATTATATACCATATACGGTATAATGGTATCTCTGAGATGAAAAGGCGCAGGTTGGTGATATTGGTGTCAAAATGCAGAGGTTCAGCCTTTCAAAGGTCAATAACCTTTTTACATTATATACCATATACGGTATAATGGTATCTCTGAGATGAAAAGGCACAAGTTGGTGATATTGGTGTCAAAATGCAGGGGTTCTTACAGGAAGATCAAAAAAAAAAATTAAGTACCCAGAGTGCACATTAAACAATAACATTCAAGGTCAAAGCCTTTCAAAGTTCAATGACCTTTTTTTACATTATATACCATATACGGTATAATGGTATCTCTGAGATGAAAAGGCACAGGTTGGTGATATTGGTGTCAAAATGCAGAGGTTCAGCCTTTCAAAGGTCAATGACCTTTTTACATTATATACCATATACGGTATAATGGTATCTCTGAGATGAAAAGACGCAGGTTGGTGATCGTTGTGTCTAAATGCACATATTCTTACAGGAAGGTCAAAGAAGATAAAGTTAATCACATTGAATGCATATTAATCCATAAAGTTCAAGGTCAAAGGTCAATGACCTTTTTACATAGGCTATTTATCGTATAATGGTATCTCTGAGATAAAACGCTGCATGTTGGTGATTTTGGTTTCAAAAAGCAATTTTTGCAAGAAGATAAAAAGGCACAAAATAATCAAAGAACAATCCTTCACCTTTGGTATCCAAAGTCAAAGGTCAAAAGTTAATAAATATTTATATATCCATGCATGAGTCCCTCCAAAAAAGAAATTAATCCATTATATTTACATTTTATTTGTGAATAATAGAAAGAAAGGTAGCTATTTGTAATGAAAACTTGGATGTTTAATAATTTCTCTCTCAAATAAGGATAAAAAATGATCATGAAAAATATATTAAGGGGTTACCGTTAGAGGTCAATTAACTATGTCAATAACCTCAGGGAATTTAAGTAAATAGGTCGATATAACGTGATTGTGGCATGTAGGTATAGTGATTCTGATGGGAAAAAGACTGACCTGCGTGGAAAATGAACACAAATTTAATAGTTGAATCCTTGACCAATGATGATGTCAAAATACAAGTTCGAGGTGAAATTGAGATCAAATAGCACTTAAGTAATGTATTGCCAAAAGTGTAAAATTCATGTATGTTATAATTTGAAATGGTGAAGTTGTCTAAAGTAGCAGCATTTAGATAGGCATTTTATAAATCTAAATCAAGGTACTAATTTCTCTGTAGCAATATGTCACTAACCTCAAATGCTACAATCAATACTATAAAACTATAACTTAATCTGTAAATGGGAAGGATAGGCCTAACTCTTATGGGAAGCATCATCCGAGAACATTTTCATATAGCCAGGGACAATGATGAAGAATTAAAATAAGGCAATCATTATAGAGCTGCAGCTTTTGTCATAGTAAATAAAGTTAAGTGTCTCAACTTCAGTAAAAAGTAATTAAACTCTTAAAAAACCTTCTGACATTTTCAGGACTTTGATCTGGCCAATTCAATGAAAGCCTAACGTTCTGTCAAGGGATATCAGACCAGGATCTATATTATTACTGATATGTTGCACAGCTTGATTCTCAAGAACTGGAAGTGGTGCTTTAGGAGTTTTGTTAGGTTGATGGATGTGTACTTGTAAGCTATCATATCCTTTTGAATCCATTATTATGTGCCTTATTTGTGCATGATAACAATCAGTTGTTCTGGACCAAATACATGATCCTTGTACAAACTGATACCTAGTAGAAATCTTTGTTGAAGTTGATATACATGCCATTTACTACATGTATGACAGAAGCTGCAGCTCTAATGATGGCCTTCTTTTCATCTTCATCATCATCCCTCTGCTGTTTGGAAATGCTCTCAGATGGTGCTAGCTGTGACATGAGAGTTAGACCTATCCTATCCATTTTCAGAAGATTAAGCTAATAGTTTATAGTATTTATTATAGCATTGAGGTGAGTGGCCTATCGCTGGAGAGAAAAAGACACGACAACCTTGATTTCGATATTATGATGCATTAAATGCTGCTATTTTATAAACATCATTTAAAATTATATACTTGATTTCATTTATTTTCTTATTGCTTTTGGCAACACATCGCAGTATATGAAGAAGTGTTATTTGGTTATCAACTTTTTTTACTTAATTTCCACTTATATTTTGGAAAGGGTTCATCGAACTCTGACCCCTAAATACATTCTCAATGACCTTCATTATTTCAGACTGAAATTATGTAACCTCCATGTTTTCATTACAAATTAGCCATCTTTATTTACATTATTCACAAATAACATATGAACACAAAATATATTTTTTTTGTTATTTTTATTTCATACATAATATATATATATATAATTATATATATATTTTTTTTTCCTCTGATCTTGGATTTCAAGGGTGAAAGTTTATTCTTTATACTTATTTTGGTGTTGTTTTATCTTCTTGTACAAGTCTTTGCATTTTGGCACCAAGATCACCAACCTGCGGTGTTTTATCTCAGAGATACCATTATTATTATCTAATGTTAAAAAAGACATTGACCTTTGGCCTTGAACTTCATGGGTGAATGTGCATTATCGATACTTAATTTCATTTGATTTAATCTTCCTGTAAGAATATGTGTATTTTGACACCAAGAACACCAACCTGCGCCGTTTTATCTTAGAGATACCATTATATAATATGTTATATAATGTATAAAAGGTCATTGACCTTTGGCCTTAAATTTTAAGGGTGAATGTGCATTCTAGGTACTTAATTTTATTTTATTTGATCTTCTGGTAAGAATCTGTACATTTTGACACCATGATCACCAGCCTGTACCTTATAATCTCAGAGATACCATTATACGGTATGGTATATAATGTAAAAAAAAAAAGGTAATTGAGCTTTGAAAGGATTTGACCTTGAATTTTATGAGTGAATGTGCATTCTAGGTACTAAATTTTATTTTATTTGATCTTCTGGTAAGAATCTGTACATTTTGACACCATGATCACCAGCCTGTACCTTATAATCTCAGAGATACCATTATACGGTATGGTATATAATGTAACAAAAAGGTCATTGACCTTTGAAAGGCTTTTACCTTGAATTTTATCGGTGAATGTGCATTCTAGGTAATTAATTTTATTTCATTTGATATTCTGGTAAGAATTTGTGCATTTTGACACCATTATCACTTTTTTGTTTTGTGTTGCGTGCTGTGTTGATGTGCTTACGTGTTGATGATTGCTTGAAGTGGTTGGTTGTGTTGAAAGGTGGTCGATGAGTGGTTGATCTCTTGTGTTGGTCTGAGCATCGTTTGATGTAGCTTCGTTGTTAGCATCGACGGTATGACAGCTAGTGCTCTTATGCCCAGGTTGTTTGCAAATTCTACACTTGATATCATTTGTGCAATGCGATGAGTGGTGGCCATTTTCTAGGCATTTTGAACATTTCTTTGTTTGCTCGGGCTGACCGGCGTGGAAAGCTCTGCCCCGAAATATATTTGCGACGTTGATCATTCTCGGCAGAGGTTGTGATGGTGGCTCTATATAACATACACGGTCTCCATTCAAACAGTTAATGAGTTGCCCATTTACTCGTAACTTCTGTCTGATCACTTGACTCTTTACGTTACATTTCAATTTTTCAAGGGATAATTTCACGAGGTCATCCCCGACAGATAAGGGAATATCCTTGATCGTTACCCTGGTTAACTCCTCATTATTTGTTTTTGTGAATGGGTTCGTATCGTACACTGGTAGACTTGTTTGCCTCATTTGCAGACCACTAGTGATGAGCTTAACCCTGTCTTCTTGCGTACCAAGGTAGATTCTCCATAACGATCCTATTCGTTGTATTCCTAAAATTGCGTCACTAGCAACAGACTTAGACAAGGCATGATAGAATTCCTCACCTGTAGGCATGTTGTTGTTAGCCGGGATGTCACGGGCTTGGATGAAGACGGGTTTCGGCCCATTGGGTACGTAAGCGTCCCGGCTGGGCGTAGCAGATTGGGCATACATTGCGTGTACTCTTCTGGCAAAAAAAATCGTCAAATATCTGTTGAATCGTTGAATGTTCCAAAAAAGATCTCAACACAGTAGAACAATAATTCCTTCAATGGTAATATAATCGTATTCTCATGAACTTCGGTAGTTTACTTTCTTCGTAAAAAGATAAGAAAACACGAGCTATCTTGGAAGTCTTCGGTTCGTCTTGACGTGACCTTTGACCTGCGCCTTTCCATCTCAGAGATACCATTATACAGTATATATGAAAAGGTCATTGACCTTTGACCTTGAAAAAAACACTTTCCCCAACCCGTATTCCTCCTAACTTTTTTGGTAAATGTTGACACCCATACCTATTCAAATCAGTTTAAAAATCATTTCCAATAATTTTATTCCAGATTGGCCATTTTGGGATCTAATTTAGGGATACTATATACTGGGTAGTCTATGATATATAAATATATTATCACGGATCCAATAAAGTAGCTCCATGATATGATGACCAATCACAAAATACCTCATTAGTTAGCAGGTTATTATCCTAGAATTGTAATTCTTTTTTATTTTGCAATAAATGGATAAGAAGTACTATACATGAAATAACACCAAATGCATTCCGGTAGTAACAGCAGGGCCCGCTGGGAGAACAGTTTTCGAAACTGAAAAGGCTACCCTGGGTAAAGATACAATTATTATTATTATTCATTTCGCCATATTAACACTTGGTCCTATTAGACCAAACGGTATATAGACTAAATGGCTATTGGACCATCTGCTTATTAGACGAAATGGTGAGTGAACGAAATGGCAGTTTGATAGACCATGTGGTTAGTGGCCGAACTGATGGAAGACCAAAATGATAGTAGACGAGCTGGTAATTGGACGAATTGGCATTAGAACAATTGAAAATAAACTGTTTGACTTACCTCCCAAGGGTGAAGTAGCAGAAACGGAAGCAGCAAAGAAAACCAGGACAAAACTCAAAAGCAGGACCGCCATGGCCTCTTTACTTCAAAAGGCCTACAACTTCAGTTATTGAGTGGGCGATGTTGAAAAACTGAAACTTCTTTTCGCAATACAGTAGGTCTAGTTTAGCAGCAAGCAGAACTAGACTGCGCAAACACGAAAAGTTGCCCTAGATCATTCCCTTTTTAGGTTTCAGCATGCGTACAAACCGAAGTAACGATGCCTTTCTATTGGCTGAATCATTAGCCAATCATATTTCTTCCCTGCTTTCAATTATAACCTTGATCATGAAAGCTCTGTTAATCAAGATTAAAAATAATCTTTCAGAACGAAGTTTTCCCAGGTCAGTAATGAATGTGTTATTCCCTGGGGGACATCCGGATCTTCCCTCAATTGTTTTGTTTAGCTTTGAAAGCCAAACTTTAATATTTTTTTATTAATTAACGTCCGTGTTCTTATAAAATTACAGTGAAATTACCATAAACGAAATCTTGCTTATAGGCCAGGACTTCAAGGACATCCAAAGCAATGCACCTTGAATTTCCTTTTGACTGGCCTCAGTGCCACATACTCTATGTCTGTGCCATTTTTAGCCTATTCCATTGTGATGCAATATATAAAAAATATGCCCTAGATATCGAAATCTATAGCCCGCGTAGCAGAAAGTATTAAAAAAAAATCACTTCTGAATGTACATTAAACGCCCACCAACATTAAACAAGTACCCTATTTTTTCTTTTTAAAACCTGATTAAATGGGACAAAATGTCAGTCACTGTAAAAAAAAAAAAAAAAATTAAATTTTAACCAGCACGAGGGTAAATGTGTCCAACCAATTTGATGCAGTTTTTTACCCAGTGCGGGAAGCATATTGCCCAGTAAGGTTAAAAAATGAGCAGCAGTTACTTTAAAATGGGCAAAATTTTCATGACACTGGATAAATAAAAATGCCAAAAAGAAATGCCCAATATTGGTTGGACACATAATTACAATCACGGAGAATTTTTTACCCAATATTTTTAGAGTGTTGTTGTGTGGTGTAAAGCAATTTGAAGACACTCAGAGCAGGGGCATTATGACGGGGGGGGGGGGGGGTGGGGTGAGAGAGACGATCAAAATATGTCATTTTTATTGAGATGTAAGAGCAACCGCTCTTTTATAAGCCACCCCCTTTCACCTTCTCCTTTCCTTTACCTTTCCCGTGACGATGCAGCTTCAGTTTGGGTGGAAAACAAACTGGATTTTCGAAAGAAAAAAACCCGAACGAGCAAGCACGCCAAAAAAAAAAAAAAAAAGTTAATAAGTTACACACTTAAAATGTTGGGCAACATACTGTCCACTGTGTTTGGGTAATGTATGTTGGTAAAAAAAATTATTACCCAATTATTAGTTTTTATTACCCAATTTGGGCTTATTTTAACCAATAGTTGTGTGGAAAGTATGTTACCACTAGCGTACCTACGAGGGGGGCAGAGGGGGCAGACTGCTCCCTGACGAGTCACAACCCATGCAAGGGACATATCCCTGCCCCCTCCCCCTTACGAGTCTTGAAGACCTTTTTTTTTTTCTTTGCTTGTCACATTTTTTCTGGTACGAAATCCTTTATTTGCGGTTGAAGACCTTTTTTTTTGGCTTGTAAATTTTTTTGGCAGACGACTTTGCCCCCCCCCCCCTGTGGAAAATCCTAGGTTCGCCACTGTATGTTACCCAGGGTTTGTTAAAAGTTGGACAGTTTTTGCCAAACTATTCTAAAAGTGTATAAAACCCCCCAGAAATTACAAATAACGTTATAGTCTAATTACAAGTAATGTAATAATCTAATGAATACTTATTGGTGTTTTTGTTGAAATAATTATTGCCATTGTTGTCGTTGATACGTTGTCATCGATAACAATATCATTTTTATAATAATTCATTCCGTCAAAATAACCTTAATAAACCTGCAACATCATTGCTTCTCATTTCACTTGCATCATGTTTATAACATGCGTTTACCGCATGAACCATTTCCTACCCGCAATTTTTCCTGGAAACCAAACACTTCTCAATCTTTAGGGTTTATGTTGGCCTGTCCTCATGAGAAGGATTAGGAACCTCTCGACATCTTAAGCAGTGTTTTGATTTGTGTTTTCATTTTCCCTATAAGTGTTTACTTGCAAAAGATCGGGTTAAGGTTAGACAAGGACATATACCGTGAGCTTGTTGTCGCTCTAAGATAATTAATGATAAAACGATAACATTACCCCTATACAGTTTAAACTGCACATTAGTCATAATGAGAAAGTATTTTGCTATTATCATAATAAGTTTATTATTCGATTTCATTTATTTATTTCATTACTTATTAATAGCAACATAATAAGATTTAATAATATCGTACACCTGTATGATAGGGAATATTATCACCACGATACAACACTAATAATCTGTTCAAACTTTACGTCCAATAATAAACTTGTGATTCAAAATAAATGAATGAATGGAACTTATATAAAACAGAATAAATGCATTACTCATAGGCGGATCCAGAGAAAGGGGGGAGGGGGGGGGGGGAAGGGGCCCGGGCACCCCTATTGGCGGAAAAAAAATAAGGGGAAAGAAATAAAAAAAGAAAAAGAAGGGAAGAGAGAGGATAAAAAATAATGGGAAACGTAAAATGAAGAAGACGAATTAATAAAATAAGATGAGGGAAAGACTTGGAAAATAATTTAAAAAATCTTTCATGACATTATATAACATTTTCGCTCGCGCTTTGCGCTCGCTTTGCCTTTTAGGTTATTTACATATTTTGCTCAATATGGAGCTTAAAATATCTAATGTAGAAGTCAATAAACAAAACATGTTTCAGCTCGAAAATCGAACTTTCATTATTTTGTTTGATTTACAAATTGATTTTTGAAAAGTGCTTTGTGAAAATTTATATTTTATGGTCTGAATATTAACAATTTCTGCTTGCGCTGTGCACTCGCAAAATTTGATTTGTCAGGTACCTTTTATTTTGCTATATTCCAAAATGTTCTCAAAATATCCCGATTCAGCTCAGACTGTCACAACGCTCGCATTTTGATTGGTGAGTTATGTACATTTTAATATTATTTCTATAACATCCACATTTGTTAAAATCCGAATTTCAAGACAGTTTATCAAAAATTTCGGCTCGCGATTTCGCGCTCGCATTGATTGTTGAAAATATATTTATATCAACTCATGCACCTTATTCACAATTACAAAAGTGCTTTAAATGTCAAGTTTTAAGGCCATGATACTAACAGATTTCGAGCTCTCATTAGGCTTATTATTATATAGATTAATAAATGAATAATATATCAATTTAATTATCAAATTGTCTTGTTGATGACAAGTTTCATCTCGCGCTTAGGAAGAGAAACAGGAAGATAGTCATCATTTTCATATGATGACATAATGTTCTTAAAATGTCCCTGTCCTATGTAACAAACTCAAAGTAATAATAATGAAACATATCAGCTCATTTTTAACTTTGATCCATATCCACTTCACAATTTTCCTAAAAAGTGCTTGAAATACAGAGTTTAAATTAACGCATTTACAGATCTGAATATCAAATATCTTAAGCTCGCGCTTCGTGCTCGCTTTATTGATTTTCATGATAAAAAGGGTATTTAGAATGCCCAGATCCTAGGTCGAAATCTGAAACACACGCGCGCGCATGTTTATTCAGATACGCAGCTTGTTATTTAAATCATTATCCAGTTTCAGATCAAACTATCAAAATTAATATATGAAGATTTCCAATTACTTATTCTTTTCATGATTTACAAAACATGAATAGAGTGTCCCATTTTTATGTGTAAATCTCGATTTTTTATTCCGCTAGCACTTCGCGCTCGCATCAATTGTTTAGTTATATATACTTATCATTTTAACGTCACAAAAATCGCTTAGAATTTCCATTCTTCAGGAAAAAATGTCAGAATTTTCAGCTCGCGCTCGCATTTTTTTATTGTTGAAATATGTAACGTCTTCATGGCTAACTGCACGCAGCCGTTAACAGATCCCTTTTTGATCAGATACATTAAAACTTTCTGCTCGCGCTTGCAGTAATTATTTAGTTGGATACACATCTTATTTAGGATCATAAACATTGCCCAGAATGTTTAAATTTTAGTACAAAATACATGAAATAAAAAATAGCTCGCGCTTCGCGCTTGCACTATTTAAATAAGGCTTATGAGATTATTATATATTCATGTTCATTTATAAGAATAGAGCTTAGAAGTGACTATTAGGACTACCCCTTCCAAGAAAAATCAACTTCGAGCGGCCGATCGGGGAAAAAATGTGGCTGAACCCCCCCCCCCCCCCCTATTGGCGAGGGCTGGATCCGTCCCTGTTACTAGTGAAATGGAATGCCCCAATAGACGGGCCAATGGTTAGACCCGGAAGAAATAGCAACAATTAATTTTTCAACCGTTTCTTGCAGTATTTGACCTCAGGAATAACATACTAAAAAAGAGAGAAGAATTTGTTAATACAAGTTAGAGTGAATGTAAGAAATCCTGGGTACCTGGAAAATCCAAGATGGCGCAAAAAAATTCCTGCTGTAGGCTAAAAATCCACAATTCATCTATACTTAAAGGTCAAGTCCACTCCAGCAAAGTGTTGATTTGAATAAATAGAGAAAAATCTAACTAGTATAACACTGAAAATTTCATCAAAATCGGATGTAAAATAAGAAAGTTATGGTATTTTAAAGTTTCGCTTATTTTTTACAAAACAGTGATGTGCACAACTCGGTGACATGCAAATGAGTCCGTCGATGATGTCCATCGCTCACTATTTCTTTTGTTTTTTATTGTTTGAATTATACAATATTTCATTTTTTTACAGATTTGACCGTAGGGACCGACTTGACTGAACCATATAATATTAATTAATGCTAATTCCACATGTATAGGGAGGAATAATAATCACTGTTTCACTTGACAGTGAGGAGAAATTTTGAATATTTCATATTTCATATAATAAAATACAAAAGAAATAGTGAGTGGATGATGTCATCAGTCTCCTCGTATGCATACCGACCAGGATGTACATACAACTGTTTTGTGAAATTAAGCGAAACTTTAAAATGTCATAACTTTCTTATTTTACATCCGATTTTGATGAAATTTTAAATGTTATGCTTGTTGGATTTTTCTCTTTTTATTCAAATAATTTTTTTGTTGGGGTGGACTTGTCCTTTAAGTGGCTTTAATTTGGTTTGTATTTATTGGTTTCAGGGTGAAGTAGTACATTGGGACACGTTACAAGGACGGTCAGTGGTCCCATAAGTTAAAAAAATCCAAGATATCTTCGAAAAGTGGAGTCTAAAATTGTTGCTGCTACCTAAAAAAAAACTCTCAAAATAGTTTATTCAATGTCTGGGAATATGATTTTTTGTGTCTATACCATGGTTAAATTGGTCAAATAATACATTGGGATAAGTTACAAGGACAATCGGTGGTCATGTATGTCCAAAAGTCCACGGTGGTGTAAAAAATATGGAGTATGACATAGCCGGTTATTTACAAATGTACATACTTAATGAAATATTCATCAAAGGCATATGATTTTGATGCCTAAACCATGGTTTTAAAAGTCAGAAAATTAGTTACAAGGACATTCAGCGGTCCAGTATGTCGTAAAATCCAAGATGGTTTCCAAAAGTCGGAGTCTAAAATGACTCAGCTGTTACTTAAAAATGAGCATAGTTCTTTTAAAATCCAATGATTTTGGTGTCCTCACTATGGTTTCATGGTTAAAATAATATAAACGTTTAGACTGGTTACCATGATTATGCAGTTGTCCATTTTGCCTAAAAACCCAAGAGGCTTTTCAAAATGGCATCTAAAACGACTCCTATCACTCAATAATTGTCAGAGTTCGCACAATATCAGTCTATGAGAAATAATTTTGGTGTCTACACTGTAGTTCTGAGAACTGAGAGTCAAATAGTGCATTCGGACAAGTAACAAGGATGGTTTTGTCCAAAAATCCAAGGTAGATTCTAAAATTTCGTCAAAATGGGTGATGTTACCAACTCATGAAACACTATGATAATATCCCCATGCTTTTAAGTGTAGGCACCAAAATATTTCGCACAGTTGGATAATGTATGAACTATGTCAATTTTTGAGCAATAGCAGTCACTTTTGGACCAATTCTGGAAGCCAACTTGGATTTTAAGGCAACATGGATAACTGCATATCATTGTAACCAGTCCCAAAGTATTTTTGATCCTTGAAACCCTAGTAAAGACACCAAAATAGTATCCCCCATGAGTTGAGAAATGTTAATGTTCTGTATCAATTATTAAGTAACAGCAGTCAATTTAGACCCCATTTTGTGAAGCCATCTTCAATTTTTAGCATATCAGACCACTGTCTGTTCTGTTAACTTGCCCTAGTGCATTACTCGACCCTTTAAACCATGGTTTAGAAACCAAACTCATAGTATATTGAACAATTTTGTCCATTTATAAATATTATGAGACCAGTTTTTACTCAATTTTTGGAAGCCATCTTGGAATTTTGGAAATACTAGACTACTGACTGTCATTGTAACTTGTCCTAATGTTTTATTTGCCTCTTGAAACCAGTGGTTTAGCCACCAAAATCACATCTCCTAGACCGATATGAAATATTTTAAGATCAATTGTTGGATGCCATCTTGGATTTTTCGACATACCAGACCACCAACTGTCATTGTAACTTGTCCCAATGTAATATGTAACCATTGAAACCATGATCTTGACGCCACAATCATATCTCCCAGATGGATATGAAATGAGTTATGACCATTTCAAGTATCAACAGTCATGTTAGCTATTAAAATGATTACTAAAATGCCGCAATACATGACCATAGACAACATCACAGCTACCACACACTCCCAGATAGCTCAATCGTCGATTTCAGCATCGTGGAGGCATTCGTCGTTGAAATCGAACTTTACTTGCAGGTACGGACGTGCATGGGGAGATGACTTCTGCTTTACATGACGTACTGTCAACATGTGAGTGGTACCCTCTATGTACAGGTACATTGGCGTCGTGGTCTAGTGGCTACGACTCTCGTCTTTCAATCAGAGGGACGTGGGTTCGAAAACCAACCATGGCGTGCTTTCCTTCAGCAAGATATTTACCCACATTGTGTTGCTCTCAACAATGGTGAGGTGAATGGGTACCAGGCAGGAATAATTGCTTGAATGCACCAAACGCCTTTAGCAGCTGGAGCTAAAGCCGGGTATGTATTGCGCCGTTGAATAGGCAACTAGATAATGGGCGCCTCATAAATATGATATATCGTTATTTCTATTCCTTATTTTCCTCAGTTATTTTTATCACTTGAAATATGATATGTGCCCAGCTTTGGCGAGAATAATGTTCCGTGTATATAGATTAGTCGATATTTATGTGTAGAATACTATTAAAATCTAATATTTTTATTTTGTTGATATTTTTAAAGCAAAGTTGAAATCAACTAATAATTTTCAATTCAATCAAGAAGTTGAATGTAACCGCTTCATAAATACAACCAAATTATGTATTGTTTTCGAATATCTATTATAATGATGAAAAAAGCATCTTTGGAAAAACTTTGGAGAAATATGTTTGGCTCATCACAGCCGGTCTAAATTTATTTCAAATCCTTGAAAGTTAGAGTGAAGAAAGGGTAATGAATTAAGTTTTCATTACGAAAGAAATTGTTGAGTACTATTCTGTTTTAACAAATAAATGATGTCTTATTCATTTCCTGTATTGCAGAGAATGGAGGAGAAGTCCTTACCCTACATCTCTATGATATCGTCATCGTCAATTTGGGAATATAAACTAGTGATCAATGTTTTAAAACTTTTCAGAGTTGATAACTTTTCTATTGTTTGCCTGTAGCTGTCAAACATGTTTGTCAGTTTTTGTGTGCTTCCCTCGTCTTTCTCCTTTATTTTAAAACAAGTTCTTTTGGGGGTTGGATTTTCCTCTAACATTAAAATGGTTAATCACCACCGCGATGGTACATGTATGTTATCATAGGCTTGTTTGAGCATACACACACACCCTCAACCATACCCCATGCACTCATCCACCCCCCCCCCCCCACACACATACGCAAACACAAAAACAGTTCAGCGACCCATTATAAGTCAGGCGTACAATTGCGAACATCTCCATTAAAAATAGAATAATTGGCGTGCCCTTTATCATCGAATAAAACAATAAAACAATGAGAACCATACTACACAGATTGAAAATATTAATGTGATTGATTTGATGATATAAGAAAACGTCCCTTTTCACAATCGTGACATTTTACATGCTTTTTGTAGACTTCGTTTGCCAGGCCGTGTTTGACAGATTCTTCAAAGAGGTAAATTGTCGTGATTGCGAAAAAGTACATTTTTAATGGAAAACGTAATTCATTGCACAAATTGACGACAATATCCAAACCAAATTGTAACAACAACTTCGTACTTTATGCTTTGCACGGATAAACCTATTTAGCTTCTTCATTTGTTTTTGGCAATAACCATAATATGGAATGTAGGGAGTGTCGATACAGCGCACTGACCTTCTACAAAATCCCCCATTACCATATAAAATTACAAGACTTATAAGAACAGAAACTGCTAAAAACGAACATGTAATAATCAATGCACAACTTCAAACGTTTATCTTTTCCCATAAAGATTTTTTTTATAAACGCTTTGAAAACGTTATTTTTGAAAAAAATGGAGAACGTATTTTATTGCATAAATTGACGACAATGTCCAAACCAAATTGTAAAAAAAATACCCCTTACACGGATAAACCTATTTACTTTCTTAAAAGGTGTTTTTTTGGGTGTTCTTTTTTGGCAATAACCATATGGCATGTAGGAAGTGCCGATACAGTGCACTGACCGCCTACAGAATCCCCCATTACTATATAAGGTTGCAAGATTTATAGAAAAAATTATGTTAAAGACAGAACATGTAATAATTAACACAGCTTCAATCGTTTATTTTTTCCCATAAAGTATTTTAATAAACGTTTTGAAAATCTTTTTTGAAAAGTATACCAGAATATTACTTAAAGCTTACACACTACAAATTACTACGTGCACATGATTCAAATTAAAACGGTAAGACACCGAATACGAAGCACACGAATCCCATTGCCCAAAACTCTTTTACCGTTAGATTTTAGAGTACAACATCAAAGTTTGAATAAACAAGCGGATAAAGAGTAAGAAAGGATTATGGATATGCAATTAAAGATATGGAATGTTTATCAATTGACCCTATTTAGAATAAGAGTGAAAACTTATTTGCACCTTTGACTTTATAAAGATACACATATTCTAAAAATGTCAAAGGCATTTGGAGCTGCACAGGCACACGTTTTCATGATAATTACTAAAGATCTTTGTAACACTCCTTAAATAATAATCCGTTTTTTATATAGCGCTTAATACATCGGAACGACGTGTCGAAGCGCTTTACAGATATATTATTACCCCGGTCATCGTATTCAATCAGTCATTCCCGCACACAATGTGTGCACATCCTCCACTCCCTGGGGAGTATTCCAGTCAGTCGCCGGTGAGGCGCACACAGTACTTGACAAGCTACAATGACTTTCACATCCTACCGGGTACCCATTTAGCACCTGGGTCGAGAATGGCAAAGTGTGGATTAACGCCTTGCCAAAGGACGCCAGACCGCGGTGGGATTCGAACACACGAACCTCTGTTTACAAGGCGAGAGTCAGAACCACTACACCACGGCTCCTCCACAATGAAGCAAGTGTTCATATATTTCTGCTAGTTTGAATAGCGTTAACGGATTTATAGTTCGTAAAAGTCGACTGATGTATCCTAATAGATATTAGACCAAGTATGATGTATAAGACCAATGGTAATTGCACGATCCATATTACTCACATCCACAACGTTTTATCACAAAAAAAGACAAACCCATGCTAAATATATTTTGAAAAACAACAGAAGGATCATACCATTAACCAAACTACCCCGGCTGATTATAAGGATATAAAATTCTGTAGTAAATGAAGACGCAGACCCTTTCCAATGTGCTGAACGCTATAGAAATACAAAATGTTATGTTTAATGGAGGAGATGATTCGACACAATCATGGTGGGAAAGAAAATCATGGTTAGCTACGAAGTCATGGGGAGCAAACGACGCCAGCGTCTTCAGCGTGAACACAGTTATGATCAGAATATCCTGGGTGACTGCATTGAGAGAGTGTCTCCTCGTCTCCAGCGCAGTTGACGTCATCGAGTAGGATCTGACCGCTTCCTCCTCCGAAATAAGCCCTTCCTGGAGCGCGGAGAGCTCTTGGGAAACCCAGCATTCTACAGACTACAGCAGCATCGTTCAAATCCCAGAGGTCATCGCAGATCGTTCCCCAGACTCCTTTGTAGCGAATCTCTACCCTTCCGGTCGAGTGGCCGTTTCCACCTGCTAGACGCACTTCAAGAGGGGCTGGATATGATCACAAGAAAATTGAATCATACACTTCATGTTACCTAGAAACTCCAGAAAAGCAGAATAGTCTTACAGCTAAAAAAAATAAAGTGGAGTGAGACAGGGGCGGATCTAGGATACCCCCCCCCCCAAAAGGTTTTTAACCAAAAATTTAGGACATTTCGTCCACGAAAACGGTCTCCACTTAAAAGGGGGGCACTTCTATTTTAAAGGCATTTTTGCATTATAAATTGTGCCTCTCAGAGGGGGGGGGGGGGGGGGGGGGGCGTGCCGGCTTTGCCCTCCCCCTGGATCTGCCAGTGGAATGAGACACTTGACACTTCTGAGCGGTCAATAAGCAAAATACTTTTAGAGCTACAATCAACACACTAACGAATTTGCGTTTTGGGGATTTGAGAAAACATTTTCGGACTGTAGGTGTACGTCTAGTCCCCTTTATGCTGTTTTGCATGTCGGAACAAAACAAGAAATTTAGTTTGCCCTTTATTTTGACAGCTCTGTACAGTGCGTGGGAACAATGCACTGTCCAGAGAGAACCAGACAATTTATTCAAAGTATTCAAAGTACACGAGAGAAGAAGGAAAGCACATTATTATTAACATACTATTCAAACCGCCAAAAAGAGGAACCTTTTACTCACGGAAATAGCTAACTTATAAGCAAAATAATCTAGCAAATTGACTATTCCTTCATTCTTCTTCATCCCATTTGTAAGACAAACTGGATCGAAAAGCTCTCATTAATGGAGAATGAAACAGGAGATGTATTAATTCTAACGAAAAACAGAGAAGCGATTCTTATACAATACCATCAATAATTTAGGTGACGAAATGAAAGGGCTGAGATCGTGAAAAATTTTCTAGGGCGAATCGCACATTGAAATTATTGCTTAAGATTGCAGGCTGTGTAGTATAGCTATTGAATGTTTGTCAGAGATGCGCCATCTGCAGATCACTGATGCATGCAAGACAATGGTTTCTTTCTGCCTCTAAGATTGCGGCATGATGACGTCAATTCACGAGACCTATTGCGCGTGCGCGCAGCGAAGTGATCAAGAGCTACCTCCCCCTTCCCTACCCCACCTGGAACAAACCTACCTTGGAGCATACAAATCACAGATGCGTCCTCGTTATGGCCACAGTTGTGAACACCAAAGCCGCTGTTTTTACAGTCGAAGATGGACGATTCCCTTCCTGAACAGTCAACGTTGTCGAGCGTGATGGGGCCAGTACCTTGTCCAAAATATGCCCTGATCGGGGCACGAGCAGCGCGTGGGAACCCAAGCATTCTGCAGACAACATAAGCATCGTTGATATCCCACTTGTCATCACAGATAGTGCCCCACTCGCCATCGTGTAGAACCTCGACCCTCCCTTCAGCGCTGGTGCTTCCGCCTACAAGACGTACGGCTATAATATAAAGAAAAGTTTTTTCATTCTTTGATATCAGTATAGTAAATCCCTTTCCCTTACACACCGGTCATCACTTAAGGTACGACTATCACTACATACTACTCCTTATTTTACTGACTACTACTACCCCCCCTTCCTCCGACTACTCCTTCTTCTTCTTCTCCTACTAGAGTACTCTTACTATATTAATACAACTACTTCCAAGGAGGTACCACTTTGTACGAATTTGCTGTTGTTACATGTGCTTCTATCACTACTACTATTACTTTGTTAACTCTGTTACGTCCGTAGGGTATGGTAGTAGATATGGCCGGTCAATAATAATAATTATAGTTCATTCCTACATTAATGTTTCTTTCAATATTCATGTTACACATATTGAAAACGAAAAGTATGGATAATCATATTCAGAAAAAAGGAAAACATACGCAGTGGACATTCGTCCTGTGGGACGCAACGAGTATCGTCTTCTGAGACCCGGAACAGCCCTCCTGGACATTGACATTCCTGCACACAGATACGTGGACAGATCTGCGGTTCCTGGTCATTACATATAAGCGGGCATGATGAACCACATGTCTGGAACTCCAAGTCACCTTCACATCGGGCTGTTTGAGAAAGGAAAGAACATCTAGGATTAAAAGATCGAAGCAATAAAGATACTATTCATTGCGCTCGAAGCGATTACCATGCCGGAACAACGTCGACCCAGTCATGTCGTTCTGGTTTGCAACATGCATTGTGATGCCACAGTTGCACCAACGACCCATACCCCAAGTTGATCGATGGCAAGCCATTCGAAATAACGAATGAGCTTTGATCGGTCTAGGGAATGTTTCATGACAAGAAGGTTTGATCCGACAAGTCCCATTTTATCCGGAATTTACCATACAAACATTGCTTCTCAGCCAATCAAAATCTAGCAAAGTTGTCAGATCTGACACCTTGTCAGACAACAAATATTGACGAAACGCTCCCCTGAAATTGGTTTCCATGGTATAACTGCAGCATATAGCATACTCCCCAAGTATTCGAGCATTGGCCGTTCAAGACCCTCTTATTGATCCATAAGACGTAGGATTTTCTATCATCAAACTACATGTAAATAGCATGTCGTATATTTTTTCTAAAACAAAACCTTTATATATAAGTAAAGTATGTCAAGAGACTCAAGTTTATCGCATAAAAATATAGCTATGAAATCATGTTGCCTTTGATGAATCAGGAATTATGTGATGATTAGGAGGAAGAGGATAATGATAATAATGATGATAAAAATATTAATAATAATAGTAATAGTAACAATGATGATGATGTTGATGATAATAGCAATAATAATAACAATAATAATATGGATATATGGTTACCAAAGCTTGTACGAATAAAGAGGTTTTCAGTGAATGATTGAGGAGCTAAGCAAAGTAACATTGCGGGTGCCTTGTGGAAGCGTATCCAGTTGGAATGGCCAAGCACATTGGACTTATCGATCCTCCATGAATATTCTAATTTAGCTTTGAAATATAATGTTAATTCCATGATGCAACTTTCTTATGAAATTAATAATGATTCCCCCAGTCCTTTTAAGCATACCAACTACTTGTTACATTTTGACCAGAGAAATTACCCAACTGTGGTAAAATATTCTGAACACATACGTGTACATGTAATTCCGATGTCTTCTGAGTGGCCGCAGTTATGTTCGAATGGTGGATTATGATCACACGATATAATGCTATCTTCAGTTCCAGAACATTCTACGTCATCAAGGATGATCCGACCGCTGCCGCGACCGTATTCCGCACAACAATCGTATCTTTCACCGCCCTGGAAGCCAAGAGCTCGGCAGGCAACATCTGTCGCTTCCGAATCCCAGTAATCATCACAGACTGTACCCCACTGGCCTTTGTAGAATACCTCGAGACGTCCCTCGTTCTCCGTGTTGCCACCAACTAGTCGCATCTCGAAGTGACTGTCTGTCGTAGGTGGTGTAGGTGGTATGGTTGGTGGTATAGATGGTGGCACGACTAAAAGAGTATGGCAAGAAAAGTTATCTAATGAAACAACTGAAGAGCTTGATTCCAGAAGGGCCTAAATCCACCTTTGACCAAAATTGATTTTTTGATAAAAGATATATGTATCTTGCTCGTGGGAATCAAATGCAACATATCGCATTTGAAAAAAAAATGAAAAGGATGGTAAAACATGATTGCAAATTTGATTTTAGAACCAAAAGGAGCTAAATAAAAAACAGTTTCACTATACGGTTTTTTCAAATTGGTTATTTTTCCTATTTTCCATAAAGTTATGCATTCAATTTTTGAGGTACATGTTGTGAATATAAGTTCACATCATCAGTGCAAATTTTGATGAAAATAACAGAATTTTACCATTATTATGAATATTTTTGGATTTTGCTCCTTTTGGAATAAGACATCGAAAAGTCAACGTCCTTAAAAAAGCTGACAAAATATCTTCTTTTTTTTTTTGGGGGGGGGGGTAATTGTCAATGGATAAGCATTAGAAAAGATGTTAAATGTACTCTGCTAGCCATATTTATGCGTTTCGTGTTCAATTTCCAATATCAAACATATCTAAATTGGCAAAAACCCAGGTGAGGTAAATGGGTAGCGGCAGGAAGCAATTCCTACAATTAGCTGTGAGCACCGGAATCGGTAGACTAGCTTAGCCCGGGTATATTAGCGTCTTGAGCACCTAAGAAGGTGCGCTTTAAAAATCCTATATCATTATCAAATCAGAATCAATACATAAACAACTGCGAACTGCTTTGAGCGTTGACCCTATTGCTCCTATTGTAAGGAGGTGTATTGTCTATTCAAATAGACACACATCTTGTATATCGATCCATGGCTGATAGGATGCATACTATGGTTATTATGGTTATATGTATATATATATATATATATATATATATATATATATATATATATATATATATATATATATATACATATATTGTTGTTGTACATGTATAACTTCACACATATATATATATATATATATATATATATATATATATATATATGTTATATTTTTGGTTACACCTGTATGAAAATGAGGGTGGGGGATTAAACATTTGCACGGGTCTATTTAACTTCATCTTGTAAATTTGTTTAGAAATATAACGATTGCATGATTAGGTTGTTAATGTTGAAAATAAATCAGAATGACGGGGCAAATATATGAAAAAATATAAAGAGTGACGAGCTATTACACCTTCAACGTCGTTTATCAACTAACAAAAAAAAAATAAAACTAGTGACACCATCAATTTTCCCTTTCTTAAAGGAAAATTGTCGCGTGAAGTGAATGGTGTAGTCAATCCTATGAATTTTAATCGAAGAGGGGCTAATTTGATGGATCTCATTGTCAAGAATGAGGACAGAGTGGGTCATTTTCGCTACATGGGGAACATTTCCTCCACATTTTTGTATGAAAAGTTGTCACATGTGAACTATCCTGTATTCACAGTGGCTGATAAGTACAGGTCCTGTGGGAACTGTCAGATAAAACAGAATTTGTTGGATAAAACGTCTGACAAAACCTTTCATGAAAACGCTCCCCCGATCTAAATAATGGGAACCAGCAAATATATGCATACAGGATTCAACGTACCTTCAAGACTGCAACTAACACTGACATCTTGATTGTGGTTGCAATCATAGACAGGGTTCAGAGGGTCCCCTTCATGGGGACATTGGACGATGCTAAGCTCGACTCCCATACACTCCACGTTGCTCAGTAAGATATCCCCCGTGCCAAGGTTCTGACCCCTAGGAACAACGGACGATTCCCCTCTGTATCCAAGTTGCCTGCACACAACTGTGGCGCCCTCACCGTCGAATCCATTGCTGCAGACGGTTCCCCACGCACCGTTGTATTGTACTTCTACTCGTCCATCGTTAGGAGTGTCACCGTCAACCAGTCGAACCGGAAGTGGAGTTGCTTTGAACGATGCAAATACAAATAAATAAATTTAATTATAGTTCTCAATTGTAATACTTTTTTCATTCTCAAGGGTTCTAGTTCTACGTTTACTTCGGTTAGCATAATTTTGTGCGAGGGTGTTTATAATTATGTTTGTTGGCGAATGTCCATGTTCACTGTAGCTATTCCCTTACCATTTGAAGGACGTTTGCAAGTCCGTTTGCTGCTCTCTTTCAACCAGCTAGCTTACATTTTGCCGTTACACAATCATGACAATATACCCAGACTATTTCAATTTCAATTCACTTCAGTCAACATTATCAATACCTTAAATTGGGGTCAGTCACACTTTTTGAGGAGCTTATAGGCTGGGAGTATAGAAATTGATACTTATTTGAATCCCCGGGTTCATCCTACAGGGATAAATCCTGTTGGCTTACAAGGGCAAGTTAAAGGGGAAGGTCACCCTGATAAACAGGTTATCGTAATAAAGAAACAATGGTGAAGGTTTGAGGAAAATCCATCAAAGAATAACACAGTTGTTAGAATTTTAATCACTTGATTTGTGACGTTGAATGCGAACAGCTTTCCTACATATCGTATGGTAAAAATTCAATAAGATGTCGATTTCTCAGAAAATTGTAAATGTTTTTATTTTTTATTTACCCTCATTATACTTATACACAAATGATTTCACACCCGCTCCTAAAAAAAATGAAAGATAAGTCACCATGAACTATTATGCATTTTATACTACATAACACATGGGACAGCTGCGCATTTATGACGTCACACATAAACGAAACCTGAAATTTTAATAGCTTTCTTAATCTTTAATGGATTTTCCTCAAACCTTTACTCATATTTTTATTATTTTTTCTGCTATTTTTACAAAAAAGTTTTCGTCAGGGTAAACTTCCCCTTCAATGCACATCAGTGATCCATTTCATAAAACTTGTTATAATAACAAATTTACAATAACAGTTAAAAGCTACTGAAATCTATTTATCTCATTGGCTGATAGTAAATTTGTTATATGAATTATGTGTTTGTTATTGTATCAAGTCTTTATGAAACGGAACCAGGTCTCGATTTTGTTGCTAGGTTCGAATTTGGACTCTCAACAATTATATTGACTCTTCTAGGAGTCAAGAGCACCGGGTGAAGGGCTGTTCACATTGAATAGTCTGTTCAAATAATTATTTTAGGAAATAGTTGATGACAATCATATATATAGTATTAAAACTACTTATCAATGATGACAGACCAATTGTACTACATACAGCCGATCCACAATTAGAATATAAGAACTGAAGGCCTAATGTTATCATAACTATACAAAAATACATTTGTATTGTAATCATAATTACATTGAACTTACATCTTTGACTGAAGGAGGTAGCCATATAAAGGCACATGTCATGGACATCGCCAAACCCAGAGTACAGGGGAATATAGACATTCTCGAGCTCTTCCATGGAAATACCTTCTACGACGCCAGTAACCACTCCAAGAGTACTCTGAACAACATCTATGCATTTCTGGTTATCTGTGAGGACAGTAAGGAAATTTTCAACCAGTTGTCCTGCACCGTCAATCACGGCTTCATCCCAAGAGATGGTATGTATGTAATCACAAAGCGATTCCCTGTTTGGAAAGTCTACTATGAAAGCAATGAGATCCGGTAGAACGTTTGTCAAAATTTCAACATTGACCCCAGGAGTATCAACGAGATCGTCGCGAATGGTTTGAACGAAGTCGTCCCAGTTGTCGCAGATCTCTGAGGCGATTGGGATGAAGCCTGCCAGGATTTCCACCATGAACTCGGTGGCAAGGTCGCGTGGTGGGATGTCTTCACTCGTCAAGCGACCCACTGCCGAGCATACACTGTCCTGATCGAGCGTGGTGATGTCCAGTACATTTTCGACAGCTTGAGTCAATATAGATACGGGGTCAAAGTTTCGAAGACCTTCAATGCCCAAAGGTGGGCCATCCAACAATGCGTAGCTTGGTCCAAAAGATGGTAAGGGGTAAACACAAATGAATGGAGTTATGGGTTCGAGGAAAGATGGGAAGCCAATGGGGAGATACCCTGGTGTCGAACGGCTTTGAGTACTTGGTGTAGGAGGGGTCTCAGTCGTTGAAGGATACGGGTTGAAGGATTCTTGTGATATGATTGAGTAGATTAGTGTGCACATCTGTTCGCCATCGAAGGAAGTTCCACTCTCCAAAGCTGCCAGCACGGGGTCGCATATACCCCGGAATAAATCAGGGCCTATTGCTGCTGTTAAACGTGGCGCTACCAAGTGGCAAAAGTCGCCCATTCCTTCGACAAGGCCAGAGGATTCCCAAATAGCAGCACTAGCGTCGAGCGTGTTTGCTGCTGTAAGAAAAGGCATGAGCTCACCGGGAACTTGAGGATAAATATGTTGCCCATTAATGTACTCTTGGAAGTAGGGAAGTTCACACTGATACACTGCATCCCAGTCAATACTTGGACCAGTAGGAAGTGGACATGGTGTGAGTTCTCCTGTATGAATAATTGAATACAAAGATCAAGCAATAAATGAGTATATATGCATGCACTGATAATATAATAATAATAATTGGAATGATTAATGTAAAGATGAAGACAGTGCCATTGTAAATGATAATACAATTGAAATAATAGTAAAATTTGAATAATATTAAATAACAGTATGTTTTATATATAATGCCATGAAATGGATATGTGATCATTATCTTGGCAAAATCACTAAGTCTATATATATGAACCACTGCAGTTTTTTTCGTCCTTTTTTCGCCGTTTTGCGTGTTATAACCTATGGGAAATTAAAAGTTGCAGTTTTTCGCCGTTTTGAAGACGGCTAAAAAACGGCGAACAAAGGGCGAATTTTTGGAGAAAAAAAGGGCAGAAAAACGGCTACATTCACTTTCTACGTATTACTTGATATTCTATGGAGTGCCATCGTTGTCTAAAGCCATTATGAGAGAAGCAGGATATTGATTTCTTCATGAAAACGGCGAATGAAAGAGACAAGGATCCGGGAAGAGGACCGAAAATAAAACGGCTAAAAAACGGAGACAAAAGGGCTAAAATATGGAGAAAAAAGGGAGAATCGATAATGGGATAAGAACGGAGAGAAAAGGGCTAAAAAACGGAGACAAAATGGCTAATAAACGGAGAAAAAAAGGAAGAATCGATAATGGGATAAGAACGGAGAGAAAAGGGCTAAAAAACGGAGACAAAATGGCAAAAAAACGGAGAAAAAAGGGAGAATCGATAATGGGATAAGAACGGAGAGAAAAGGGCTAAAAAACGGAGAAAAAATGGAGAATTCATTAAGGGGTAAGCGTTGCGTTAAACGGAGAGAAAAGGGCTAAAAACGGAGAAAAAACGGAGAATCGATAATGGGATAAGCGTTGCATTAAACGGAGAAACGGAGACATATGGCACTGGCGTAAATCCGTGTTGAGGGGTGGGGGGGATGACTGAAATATTTTGGCATTTTTTTTGCATTCATGTTTTTAGATATGCAAGGAATTGTAATTGATATGTCCACAATGGCGTACCGTGGGTCACGGTATTGTGGGGGCACCAGCAAAATTTTTGAATCACTGAGTGAGCGCGCGAAGCGCGCTCAGTTGCTAGTTATTCTGACCTAATAGAGACATTTTAAGGACAATGTCAGTGAACGGATGTGTATCTCACTGATCAAATAATGCGAGCGCGAAGCGCGAGCTGAATTTTTTTATATTCACACCTAAAAAGGGACATTATAATCAAATTTGCGTAATCATGATAGTTACCTGTCTCGCTAAACAATGCGAGCGCGAAGCGCGAGCTGAAATTTTCGTATAATTTGACCCCAGCAAACAGCGAGATTTTAAGGAATATATTTTAGGAATCCATTAAGAGTATGCATATCTCACCATAGTCATCTAATGCGAGTGCCAAGCGCTTGCTGATTTTATTAGAATTACATCTGAACACATGAAACACTTTTTGTAGTCATTGCAATCATGATTATCATACGCACCTCACTAATCAAATATTGCGAGCGTGAAGCGTGAGCAGAAAATTTAGATAAGTTAGATAATTCAGACCTGAAGTGGGGCATTCTAAGGTTTCTTTGTAGGAATTAACTTGGACCATACGTATTTCATTAACCAAATGATGCGAGTGCGAAGCGCGAGCTGAAAATTTTTGATATTCAGATCAGAAAAAGGGACATTTTAAGGACTGATTTTAGGAATTCATGAAGAGCAGACATATCTCACCAATCCACTAATGCGAACGTAATCACGGACAGGAAATGTTTTTATATATACGAAGACCTTAACATGGGGCAATCACTTTTTGAGTTATGTAAAAGAAGCATAGGCCTATGTCACTACATAAAACAATGATAACTCAAGTGCTAGGAAATATATTTGGTTTATATTGACTTGAAAACGGGATGTTTTAGTACAACAGGATTATATATCTCGTTGAACAGACAATGCGAGCACCAGGAACAATGAAGACGTAGGCCCTGGGCAAATTATGTTTCATAAAGTTATGATAAAAATGTTTCTTATGTAATGTAACATAACATAATTATAATATAATATAACATTATAATGAATAATACTTTCTTCTTTCCCACTACGTTTCTTTTCCTTTCTCCCTCTTTTCTCCTTTTCCCCATTTCCCCGGGGTTTTTTTGTCAGCCGATGGGGGGAGCATGTGCCTCCCATGCCCCCCCCCCCCCCGTAGTTACGCCACTGTATGTCCATATGGCAAATACCCCTCCAATAGTATTATCTTTTACCCCATGATGGTTTAATGATTTTATTAGAGATTACATTAAAAAAATTTTGACATTCCATCTTAATCCCTTCCCAAAGACCCCAACATTGATGAATTGGAAGAAACGTGGGTTTCTCTTCAATGTTATAATAAGGACATAAGTATTTCGTTTGGAAATGGTGAACTGGCTCTTTATTTGCATTTTATGATTCAATAATATTGTTTTATTTAATAGGCGGTATTTTAGGAAGAATTTTCACCAATAAAACAATTATCTCTTGTGATTTTTTTAAATTTCTTTCGTAAAAAGTGGGGGGGATGATTGTACAGGCCATCCCCCCCTCCTCGAAAAGTGGGGGGGATATATCCCCCCCATCCCCCCCGGGATTTACGCCAGTGACATATGGTCAATTTAACCTTGATCACATCAATTAATTTGAGCATATTCAAAATCGATTGCAAGCAGTACCATATGATGCTAAACACTAAATTTTCAAGCTCAATTATAAAGGCTTCATAACCATATGTCCGAACACATTGTAATTCCCGAAAATTAGAACTTAAAATCTATTTCAAAATTGATCATAAAATTGATTTTGTCACATTTATAATCGATTGCAATACCATACTTCCAATATTTTACACTTCGTACCGTTTTAAAATCAACTTTAAGGCTTCATTTCCGTATGTCCAAATATATTGTAGGCCTATAGGCCCAGAGGCATACGGTCGATTTAAGATTGATCACAAAATTGATTTGATCATACATGTATCTAAAGTGATTGCAATACCATCCTTGCAATGATATATACATTTTCAAACACAATGGTAATGCTTATGTCCGAACACAACTCCAAAATAGGATATAAAATCTATTTTGAGAATTGATCATGAAATTTATAGTATGGCTTTTAAAACCAAGTGCAATACCTAAGTTAACCTAACCTTACAATTTTTTTGTACTTTTCGTATGTTTTTAAATAGATTGTAAGGCTTATTAGTTGTCGCATTGCCAAGGGAAGCATTTGTCCCATTTCTCCCTTTTTGTAGCCGTTTTGCTAAGGGAGATATTCGCCTTTTTATAGCCGTTTTGCCAAGGGAGGTATTCGCCCTTTATTCGCCTTTTTATAGCCGTTTTGCCAAGGGAGGTATTCGCCCTTTATTCGCCGTTTTATAACCGTTTTGCCAAGGGAGGTATTCGCCCTTTATTCGCCGTTTTATAGCCGTTTTGCCAAGGGAGGTATTCGCCGTTTATTCGCCGTTTTATAGCCATTTTGCCAAGGGAGGTATTCGCCGTTTTATAGCCGTTTTATAGCCATTTTGCCAAGGGAGGTATTCGCCGTTTTATAGCCGTTTTATAGCCATTTTGCCAAGGGAGGTATTCGCCGTTTTATAGCCGTTTGGCCAAGGGAGGTACTCGCCCTTTATTTGCCGTTTTAAGTTTTGGTCTCCTTTCAATTTGATGCAAATCATTGTTATACACACTTAGCTTTCCATAGTCAGCACCATATTTTTGTCGCCGTTTTTTATCCGTTTTTTAGCCCTTTCATGCGCTCAAAAACGGAGAAAAAAGGGCAAAAAACGGCGAATCACCCAAACTGGTCTGGCTCACTATGGTACTCGATCATAGTGATTCTGCGATAGAAAGTGCTACAGAAACACCTACTTCTTCCATGAGGATGATGATGGTGACGATGACGACGATGATGATGACGATCATCATTATCACGAATATGTTCTGAATATGGCTTCACTTACTTCTACAAAGAACACCTGCGTGGCCCCAGCTACCGCAGCCACTTTGTCCTGGATCAGAATGTTGACAGGAAAGGAGGTCGTTCTCCCCGCCAGTACAGTCCAGACTGCCGAAGACGCCGGGGACTGTGCCAAATCCATACCGTGAGCAGCACTGGTGCCCGATGGCAGCGTCGAATCCTAACTGGCGGCAAACAACCTCGGCCTCTTCATTGCCGAAGGCAGTGTCGCATACCGGAGTCCAGACGCTGTTGTGGAAGATCTCTACGCGACCCTCCAGTTCAGTAGGTCCATCGACCAAACGCACACTACCCTCACCCACTGACGTGCAAAATAAAAATTTAAAAAATCATTACTCTGCACTTAAGCTCTGCATTCAAAACTTTTATAGGATAGAACGTACCATTTTATAGAAGGGACCAGTCGTGAAAGAATAAAAGAAAAGGAAAATTATCCATCGAAATTGTGAGCCAGTTTTTTTTTTATTTAAATGATGTTTTATTGGTCACTTCAAGGTATATTCAATTCAATACAGTTGAACAAATACAAATGATACATTATAAGAAATTTCATAGCAGTTACATAACATCAGTGGATAACCACTGTATCATGTCTCGCTACCTGCCTTCGTGGCCACTCCTTTTGTTATTTCGAATAGCTATAATTTGTTTTCCCTCAAATACGATCTAGTTAACAAATCAACACAATCAGAAACTGTTGGTGTACATGATTTACATTTACTAAGATAAATTGATTTCTTTGCAATAACTAGATTAAAAAGAGGACATTTTTGTATAACATACCGAGTATTACACTTTTTTCCGTTAATAATGAAAAATCAAACATAGTGAGTTATTTTCCTAGCTGGTTCCAAATAACTGGATAAATGAACAATTCCAAAATAAATTTTTGATCGATTCATTTTATGTATTACAGAAAGAACATAAACTTTAAGGTGAAGTAATGACTTTCATTTTATATAACTTATAGTTCAAGTTTATGATATCGTTCAATACTTTGAACTGAAATTCTCTGTAATTTACATCAATAGTGTTCAATAAAATAGATGAACGAGCGAATACAAATTCTTTATCTGAAACATCATATCTATTTTGAAGTACGTACTTACCAGACGCTCATATCTTTCTGCTACCAATAGATCATAAAAATGTTTACTTTGTATTTTGTTTAGCTGTACCAATCCAACAGGTAAAATAATATTTGATATAACTGTATTCTTAAATGAATCCGTATATGATATTTAAGAAAAAAATGTCTTTAAAAATGCAGAATACACTCCTTATAATCTAAAGTAGTCGTTGGCGTCTTAATCAAATAACCTTTTCATTTCATCCCATCGTCTTAAAATACATCCTTCAGTAAGTATGTCATTAAAAAACACAATTCTTTTTAAAAACTATAATTCTCGAAAGAAGATCATATCTCGAGTAACTTTCAATTGTTTATTTTTCCAGATGATCTTGAACTTCGTATCCTCTCTGTTTCTCACTTTAAGAGAATCCCAACATTGTATTCGTAATTTGATAAAACTGAGGAATATCCAAGCTCAACATTTTATTACCATAGTTACAGTTGAATACAAATAATCCCCCGCTCTTTAAAAGATAATATTGAAGAATTTGAAACCATTCTTGTTTATCCGCTTGTTTAATTCTCTCTATCCAAAATAACTGCTGGGCTTCAACAGCTGAATACACATCTACCATCTTAATTCCTCCGTTTGATAGATCCTGGATCATGATATTTCTTCTTATTTTAACGGGTCCATTACAGATGAAACTGAAAAGCACCCTCTCTAACTTTTTAAGAAACCAATCTGGTCAAAGAGTGGATGAAAAAAAAAATGACTTTGGATATTCCAAATGATTTAATTATTTGAATTTTACCGAATAAAGTGAGGCTTCTCATTTTCCACATTTTTAAAGTAACTTGTATTGATGATAATATTTATTCTGCTTTTAACTTGCGCAGTACCTGATCAAGTACCCACAAAAGTACCAAGCACATTACAGTATCTACAAAATTGAAATTATGTCGGAAACTGCACTCGACACATTTCCAATCTTTAAAATGTCTGTCATATTTAAATTGTTAAACTTAAACATTTCTCAAAATGTTGTATAATATCAAATAATGAGTTCAGAAAATTTAAATCTGAACAAAATGAGCAAAAATCGTTTGCGTATAAAGACAGTTTTAATTCACCGGTACCAACTGATAAACCTCTTACATCAATTGAATTTCTAATACGTATAGTAAGTGTTTCTAGAAATATTATAAATAAATAGGGGAGAGGGGATCTCCCTGTCTTTACTCCTCTCGTAATTTGAAAGTATCCAGTAGATTTACCATTATTCAAAACACAACCTTCTAATTTTTTTATACAGAGCTTTAACCCACTTAATGAAGGATGCACCGAAACCAAACGAATTTAAGCATTCAAACAAATAATCATGGTCGAGCGAGTCAAACGCTTTCTTAAAATCTACTGAAGCAATGAATCATGCTTTCTGTTCAGCCCTAACTGCCTAAGAAAATGATATACGTCATGTACGTTTCAGATAGCTTCCCCAAATGCTCTTCCGCGTAGGAATGCAAATTGATCTTTGTCAATTATTTCATTTAAAACATTAATTATCCTATTGGCTAATGCCTTCGAACATATTTGTGCGTCCACATTTATTAACGATATAGGTCTGTAACTCTCCAATATATTTTTTGTCTTTATTTAGCTTACAAATTAAAGATATGACACTGCTTTTGACGTACTGACAATCCATTTTCTCGAAAAGAAAAATTCAAAGAAACAAGGGATCCTTTACAATGTCCCAAAAAGTAATTTAAAATTCCTTGGAAATTCCATCATTATTCTGGAGACTTTCCACAGTTCATTTCCGTCGATACTTTCTTACACCCATGTTCAGTGAGGAGTCCTTCACATGATTTGGAGGAAGATTCAGAGAGTTTGTGTCCTCTTATTTTCAAAAAATTATTTGCATTTTCATCTGTTATGTTAACGTTTTGCTTTGTATACAGCTGCCTGTAAAAGTGTTTAATGTTTTGTAAAATTTCCTTTTCGTCTTCAATTATACAGTATCATCTTCTTTCAACAGTTTTCGGATAGTGGAATTAACGTTGTGTGCAAGAAAATATTTATTATCTTTTCTCCGTATTCGATCCAATTTGCCTTGGAGTGAATAATAATACCTGTAATTTTACCATAGTACTTTTCTAATTCCTGTTTAGCTTGTTTGATAATTAATTACTTGTTCAGAATTCAAATATAACTTCGATTCCAAAATCTGTACCTTTTGTTACAACTGTATCCTTTCTTTCTTTAACTCTCTAACCTTATTTTTACTATACTTTTGTGTGTATCTTCGAATTTGATATTTCATATAATCCCACCTAACTCTGGGATCCGAAAAATTCCTTAGATTCTTCCAACCATACTTGGAACTCCGTACAGATACTTGTACAGTATTCTTTATCTTGACACAAAGATGAATTAAATTTCCAATAACCATGATATAAACCTTTTCCTGGAATCAACTCAGTGAACTTTAGCTCTAATAAAAGCGCTGAATGATCAGTTGCTAAGCTGTCTTAGATACATTATCTTGAAGATCAAAAGGACCAAACCAATGATCTAATCTACTCTGAGAAGAACAATCTAACTTTCTTCAAGAGTATTGTTTTTCATCAAGGTTTAATAAACGCCATATATCACACAAGTCGAAATCATTTAGTAACAATACCAGACTATCTCTACTTACCTGTGAGTAGGATGTA
Organism: Lytechinus pictus; assembly: GCF_037042905.1. Lineage (NCBI taxonomy): Eukaryota > Metazoa > Echinodermata > Echinoidea > Temnopleuroida > Toxopneustidae > Lytechinus > Lytechinus pictus. The sequence goes on along the minus strand of NC_087253.1, from coordinate 16,200,995 downwards.
CTTTTTGACTGATTTATCCTATTTTGTTTGGGATTCATAACCACATTAACATGATCAAAATCCCCTCCTGTTAATAATGTATATTGGGGTTCGGCATTACTTTCCCAAATATTTCTTAATTCTGACCAAAATCTTACTTGTTCCTGATAGTTATTAAAAGCCAGGTACACTGACATGAACATTTTGAAGGTATTCATGAAAGAGGATTGTGTATTTCACTTATGACGGTAATTTATATGAAATAGCACTGGGACAAGGGCTGCAAGGAATAGTAAACGCAGCGAATTACACGTTTCATAAAATGGTGAAAAACTATATCTCTTATCCCTTTCCGGCAAAGACATTTCTTTTACCCCCCCCCCCCTATTTCTCTTATTTTAACCGTTAATTGAGAACATGTGGGTGGCAGGGGTGGTTTTTGTTGGAGGTTTGTTTTCACATCACATCTTAGCCTTTTAGATATATCAACCTAATTCTAGACAAAAATGTGATTGTTGGGGATTTCTCAATGGCACAATAGCTGATATTAGGGGGGGATGACAAACCGGTGATATATACTTTCGTAAAATGAAATGGATATCAAGAATCAAGGAAAATATTACAATCCAAGCAATGAAGGGTTTTTTCCCCTTTATGGACTCTTTAAAAAAAAGGGTCCTGCAAAGATTTCGTATAAATACTGCTTGGTTGGTTGGTTTATTCACGATTTAAAATACAGAAAATATAAACAAAATGTACATTACATGATCCAATTATTATTTACAACAATATGATCCACTCGCACGTCTTTGCTGGTGAGTGAATACGATCATCGACTAAAAAAAATTGATATCTTTTCTATCAGAATACTTTAAAATCAGAGAAAAGGGAGCGAGCGTTCGTAATTATATCGTCAGTGTTTTTCACGTTCTATCCGCTTTATCCGAGAATATTCCTCTATGAAGAACTGCATATCCAAATAATAGAATATGGTTCTTTTAGCGATCTTGTTTAGAGCTGTTTGAAAATGAACGTTCTTGGCAGCACACTTAAAGTTTTCCTTTCATATTTTCAGTCTGGGATACCAATTATTTTACTTTGTTTTTACTGAACAACAGTGCTCAGTGGCAAACCCAAGTGTTAGCCCAACCAAAATATCATTTAATACATGCACTTTTAGGTAATAAGATACTCATTTCACTGATATAAATTTCTTATACAGATAGATGTCCAGATACCTTGCGTATAGAGTACATGCAAGTAGGCCCGAATAACTAATAATTAACATGTTTTTGTCGTCACAATTTACCCTTGCATAATTAACCATGTGAAGTCTCGGAGCTTAAATAACAAATCACAAGCAAGGCAACAAATAATATTCTGGGGAGTGGTTTCAGTAAACATTAGCATTGGAATATAATCCCTGACAGTTGATAATGATGCCTGAAAATCTGTTTGGCCAAATATCCCCCCCCCCCCCTTCCCATCAAAAGGTAAAAATTAATGAAAAAATGAAACCTGAAATGGAAACGCACTAGAAAGGAATTAATTATGGCCCTGCAGTGGGGTTGCCGAAGCAACCTCCAAAATTTCATTGGAAATGGAAAAATGTAACAAAATGACTTTCATTTTGTAGTTGAACCCTTTGTAGTAAAACTATTTTTTCTCTTTTCAAATTTACATCAGAACCCCCAGTAAAAAAAAATCGTTCCCAGGGCCCTGAAGTTAATGTCATGGCACATCAATTCGCTTGCAAGTTTTTAGCATTGCACAATGAACCCTTCGCGCCACTTTGCGGGTCAACCAGAGAATCGTCTTACAAAGAGTTACTATTGATCCAATTTACCTCAACTGTATGGAAATCCATCGGTGTCACATTTTTCTACATGGAATTTGCATAATATCCTATGTAAGCAAAAAAAAGCACACTGAATTTTGAAGAAAGTGATGGATGTATGAATATACAGCATATAGCTTTAACATATTTGGAAGAAACATGCATTTTAGATGTTGTTGTTGCTGGCCATCCATAGTTGTGGTCGATCGGATCACTCACAACTCTTTGTAAGACGGGGACCAGAGGAGTTATGAAACTTACCCCCTGGAGGTGAAACAGCAGTGCTAGAAACGGCAAAAACTATCAGGACGAGACTCAAAAGACCAACTGCCATGGTCTCTCTACAGTAGAAGCACAACTACAAAAATGACCTTTCGATGACAATGTTGTACACCGTAAAAACGCTGTTTAAAATAATTTTTTTTCATACAACGCCGTTTTTATTATGAACCTTAAAGAAGTATAAGTATTTGGACAAATGTTTTTAATCCTAAAAAATATTTGATATTAAATATTTGATTCTTAATCAATTAAGCAAGGTTGTTTAAACCATTATACGGCTACTGTATGGGACATTTACACTCTTAAAATGTTGGGCAAAATACTGTCCACACAACAATTGGTTAAAAAAATATATCCAACTATGGGTAGTTTTCAACCAATACTGTGTAGTTTTCGCCCAAAGCACATATTATTGGTTTAAAACGACCCAGAATCGAATAAAGTTTTAACCAATTGTTATGTGGACAGTATGTTGCCCAAACATTTTTAAGTGTAGTAAACAGCGTTGTATCGAATTTTAAACATCGTTTTAACCGTGTGATACCGAAGCTCGATCTGTCTGGGTAACAATTTCAGTTCAGCGGCAAGAGAACCCACTGCAGCTGCAGCCTGCTTGGTAATTTCTTCCTAATTTAAACACAGGGATCTCTCGAGGATCATCAGCAAAAATCAAATCCATGTCCACGTCGTAATCCTAACACAGGTGTCTTCTCATTGGGTGAACAAAATGACCAATCACATTTCTGCATCTCAGCCGAAACTACCGTCAGAAATAGTAAGGCTTTTAAATTAACCCTTGGATTTCATGTAGTTGTAGGGTCAGCCAGGTAAAAGCATTTAGCAAGGTAGCACTTTGAACTACATTTTAGAAGAAGTTGATCTTTTTTCCAGGTCCCCCTTTGAGTGCAGGTGTAATAATCCAGGTTGTCACCCACAAACAAAAATGAAAATGAAATAGGTCATGCTTTTAAACTAACTCCATTGGCTTAAGGAGGTAAAAAATAATAGGAATAAGAAGTAAGCGGTTCACTGCGCCGTTTGCAAATTCTGCAAGAAAACGAAGTGAATGAGCCAAAAAGGGATAATTCTCGATATGAAAATAATTCTGAAGTAAATTCTGCACTAAAAAATGGTCGATTCGGTAGGGTATTGTACTAAGTTTTCACATTTCAGGGGGGGGGGGGGCAACTGCCCCCTGCCCCCCCCCCCCCCCTGTGTCCGGCCATGTAAACTAAGATATAAACTTGATATCAGTTTTAATAATAATGATAATAACATAATAATAATCCCTATAAATGTAACACACATATTTTAGGTAAAAAGGTGTAAATTGATGAATAAAGGCCTAATATTAATGGTAGTAATGCCGATTTTAATACCTTGATCTTCCTTACGTCCCGCCCTAATCACCCTAGGTTCATCAGACGCTTGTTCTTTATTCCAATGTTCTGAAATCAACTTCTACCTACCAGTAATTGCCCACAAGAAGGCTTGAAAAGCCCTCGACCGTCTTTAAAGTTGTTTATTAAACCTCAAAAACATATATCTACCCACGCTTCCTCTCTTATGAGGCGCGTTAATTGGTGTCACTTTACCAAGCAGGTATTAACACTGATCAACATTTGAAAGACGATCCGGGCCTTGCTTGATAAACATTTACGATCGATTGTATCCCATGGGGGGGGGGGGGGGTGGGAGGCAGGACATCATCTTTTTTATCATTGCTTTGAAGGAAGACCTTCCACCTCGCATTTTACGTGAATTTGCTTATGAATTTAGTAAACCTGTAACTGATATCTTAAATGCATCTTTTAATTTAGGTATTGTACCATGGCAGTGGAAAAAAAGTCAAATTGTTCCTCTCCCAAAGGCACAACCCCCTACTATTACTCAACTACGCCCAATTGCTCTAACAAGCCGTCTCTCTAAAATAGCAGAATCCTTTATTGTTAAATGGCTTTTGGAAGATGTTTCTCAATGTATTGATTTAAACCAATATGGCAACATTCCTGGATTATCAACATCGCATTATCTCATCAAATTATTACACAGTATTTTAGAAAATTGTGAGAAACCCAAATCTATATCAACTATTATTTGTACTGATTTTTCCAAAGCGTTTGACAAGTTGGACCATAATATTTTAGTTAGAAAATTAATTGATTTTAGAGTTAGACCGTTTATTATTGATTGGATCATTAGTTTTTTAGAACAAAGATCTCAGTGTGTAAAATATCAGAATAACTTTTCAGAATATGTAACCACCCACGCCGGAGTGCCCCAAGGCACGAAATTAGGACCCATTTTATTTTTGATTATGTTTAACCCTTTGCGTGCGGGCCCGCGAAACCGGATACCTCTCCCTGCGGCGGAGCCGTTTTTGTACATTGCTGATATTTGGATCTGTGGTGGTGTTTTCCTAATCTATTGCTAATTGCGCCAAACTGAAGTATTTTCAGGATTTTTAGTAAATGTAAAGATGAAAGATCAGACATTTTTCTTTCTAGAATTAAAGGTCTCGCTTCTCAAATCAACAGAATAGTTGAGAAATTTACGAGGAAAAAGTCGCGTTATTTTGTAAAATCTTCATTTTTTCCCCAAGTCAATAGGCACTGTGTACAAAATTGCGTAAGGGCAATCAGCACGCGCGGACAAGTCGGGTTCGATCGATACCGCTTTGTTGTCTGCTCTAGTGCTTTTTTCATTGCCTATTGTCACGCTACTCATGAATGGTCTCTTTACCTCCTTGTATTCAGATCATTTGCAAAGTGTATAATTACGACGATAATCCGTTTTGGGTGAAATCACAGCATACCAAATACCTTTATTTTCCAGAATGAATAAAAAAGGGTGAATATATTCCCTTGCAAGTACGATGATGATGCTGCGCAACGAAAGTCCGACACTATATTGTGATTTTTGGCTTCTGGGCTTCAAGACGGTGGCCTCAATGTTTCACTAAAAATCGCCCTTGGTTTCTTCTTTTCATATATTATAGTTTGTAATAAAAAATAATTTTGTTCCTGAAGATTGCATACCAGTGTTCGATTTGTTTTCTTGTTGCAATTTCAAAGAGCGAAGGGGGTAAATGTGACTTAAATCTGAAATCACACCTCCCAACGCTCTCCTCGTCTCGTTCTACGTTTCATTTTTCTATCTCCTTTTTCCCTCCAAAATAACGATGCTACCGATTACTGTTCGTCACAATGAGAGAAAGTAAATTTTATTATCTATTGAAATTGTAGCATAAACTTTTAGTTCATTGTTAGTTTTAGCGTTTGAACTGATTATGCTTTTGTCGAATTTTCAGTGCAGAAATTTTCACATGGGAGAGAAAGAGAGAATGAGATGAAGAGCTTCCAAAACCTAACATGACAAATTCATTCTATAAAATGACGTGAATTTCAAATTGAGGCGGGGACTATAGTATTCTAATTCTTTATAAGTAAATATTTATGCAATAACAAAAGCGCACATAATGGTTTACATTATACCTTTTTGGTCTATTTCCTCTTTTTCTCCTTCCATTCTTTCTGTCGATTTATCATTCTCCTATACATGTATCTCGATTTGCATTTTCTATTCTTTTTAAAAATCTCACTTGCATCTTCTTCCATCCCTATGGGTATCATCACCCAGGGGAAATTGTATTTTTTGTGAAGAAAGCACTGTCATGCTCAAGAAAATGTTCTTGGCATGCATGTCTTAAGCGCCTGCATGTTTTAAATAAGTAAACATTTACTTTTTTATTGTTACTGTCGTAATATAAAAAGCAGTATTCCTAAGAGCTTTTTGTATCGCTAAATACGAGAAGCATTTACTAGGTCATCCTGACGAAATACACTAATCTTCCTTTTATTCAGGGCGTTGGCTATTATTTTGTCCCCTGCTCTTTTTATAAGGAATTTGTTTGAGCGTCCGCCATGACTTTCTTTGTTCATTTTTAAAAGAGCAGAGGATAAACGGTGTTATTAATTCCTTTAATTTGTTTCCTTTGAAATAGAGGACAAAAAAGAGCAATATTGGATGAGAGAACGAGAGAAAGCGGGAGGTGGGGGTTCAAAAGTTTTCCAGGGGCTCGTATTATATAAAATTTGTTTACAAATTTTCAATAGCACTTGAAAGCTACTGAAACCATTCTATTTGACTGGCGGATGGTAATTTTTTTTTAATTATTGCGCATTTTTCAATATGAAATGTGCATGTATAATGTATTTATAAAACGCTACCAATTAAGGTTTTCCTCGTTTTCCCTGGTTTCTAACCTGTAACTGAATGTATTATCTATCGCTTTCATTCCCTTATATCTATCGTCTTTCTTTATCCCCTCCCTTCTACACCTTTTTTCTCTAAGTTCTTCTCATTTAAATTATATCTGTATCGTCTTCTTTCTTCCCGATTTGGATTACGAGGTATATACCTACCCCCATCCCCTCAATCCTTTCTGATTTTTCTTCTCAGTACCTGTCATTTTACATAACATCGAACGTCTCCCCCCCCCCTCTCTCTCTCTCTTAATCGGAAACGGTTCCGAGAGAATGCCTCGTTTTTGGCAACTTGTATTGATCGGAGATGGTTGCATTTGTGGGCCTCTCGTCCTATTGCATCGTGGTCATCATGTCGAAAATTTTGGTGTTTTTCCCCCCTGTTTCTCAAATAATGTCCCGAAAAACTTTTTAAAATTACTATTGTAACTGTCATTTCACAATAATTTCTATATCATCTTCCATTTTCTATATTGATAACGTGGGTAGATATCTTTCGCAAAAGACAATATGATGATGATGATCATCATCATCGTATAAAAATTCACGACTAAACTATTTTTTTTTAACTTGGGGCTTAGGATTATGGCAAGACAGAGGCCTCAATCTTTCACTAAAAGTAATTTTCTTTTTTAGATTTTTTCATAAATTTTATGTCTCATTTAATTCGATTTCCCACGCAGATATTATAATAATAATAAAATAATCTTGTTCCTGAAGTTTGCGCATCGGTATTCGATTTGTAATATCCTGAAATTATTTCAAAGAGTTAAAAGAATAAAAGTGACTAAAATTGTAAGTCTGAAATCATACCTCCCAACTCTCTTCTTGTCACTTTCTACGTTTCTTTCTTTATCTTACTATTCCCTCAAAAAGAGCCAAGCAATTACTGAAAGTAACAGAAAGTATTTTTTTCTTGAATAAATTATAGCATCCGCAATCATAAGTGTTTTTTATTTGTTCTTTCGTTTTGTTCGATTGTCTCCTTCGTTCTGTTCTATTGTCTCCTTGATTTCACAACCGAAAATAAATCATTAAAAAAAACATTCACAATAGTTATAATTCATTTTGTCTCTATCGTTTTAATCGTTCAATCTAATAGTACAGAGGCGGCGGAGTTGGTAGGTATTTTCAGTCCTCACCCCTTGCAGCAAACATGTACAAAAAATCCGAAGTCTATAAATTTCTGATTTTTTTTCGGCCGGTCCACTCCCTCCCACATTCAGTAACGAAAACAATTTTTCCCTCTATGAATCTTTTCTACCACGCTATTCGCCGGTAAAAAAAAGGGAGAAAGAAATTGGCAAAAAAGTAGGAAATTCAATAAAATTTGGGTCGGTATCAACATTTTTTTTTTGGGGGGGGGGGTGTAGGTTACACATGAATAAAAGTTTGTAGGATTGAGAGGGTTCTATCGGGTGACACGCCAGACAAACGTGTTTTCTTTGTAGGGGGTGCCTTAGCGTAATTTCTCATCCTGTATTATTCTATTTCCTCCAAGTTCGCACGAGGAAACTTTTAGTTCATTATTGGTTTTATCATTTGAGTGATTATGTTTCCGTCAACTTTTCAATGCAAAAGTTTTCATCTGGGAGAGAAAAGGAAATAAGATGAAGAGCTTCTAAAACCTAACCTATTATAAATTAATTCTGTAAAATGATATGAATTAACAAATTGTAATAATTTAGCCGCTTCATCCCCGTCCCACAGCTCAACCCCTGTATCATAAAAAACATTGCTGTCCCTGTATAACATCTTTTTCCAAACATTTGGGTTTAGATGCAAACCATGGTAAGCGCCCCAAATGCGATTTTTTTTGGGGGGGTTGTAACGGGGAAAAAAGGGGCCAGGACGGTCTTTATTCTTATCTTTTCCACCGCGTTACTCGCAATTAAAAAACAGAAAATCGGAGAGAGGAGACAAACAAGCAATATATATTAGAGTGTAGGTCAAACAAGAACAATGATAAACAGTCATCAGTTTGGCAAGGGTCTGAGGACCGAGTTGCAACAAATAAACGTTGTGTGATTTTTTTTTAAAGTAATCTAACCAAAAAAATAAAGTCATGTTGTAATTCGTTTAAGTAGATATTCATGCATGGAATTTTAGCAAAAGCGCACTTGTCTGTTCCCCCTTTTATCACTGTATCTCATTCTCTCTCGTTATCCCTGACATTTGAACATATCTTTTCGATAATTTCCCTAAATATTTAGTCGTTCATCCTTATATGCATCATCACCCAGGGGAAGCGCCTTTATGCAATATGAATCACTGACGGATGTCATAAGCAACTGTGTTGTCGGTAAACGAGACCTTTTTTGTAGATACGGTATGTTGGTCGAAAAAAAAAAGATTCATAAAAGCTTTTTGTATTGCTAAGTACGAAAAGCGTTCAATGGGTCATCCTGCCGATAAACACTAATCTTCCTTTTGTTCGGGGCGTTGGCCATCTGTATCCTGCTCTTTTCGGAAGGAATTTGCTTGAGTGGCCGCCCAGACATTCTTTTGTTCGGGTAGTGCCGATATCATGAACTACATGGACGTTCCCCTTTTGAAAAGAGCAGAAGATGAATGGTGTGCTAAACTGCTTTCTTTTCTCTTTTTTTCATAATAGTAGACAAAAATAATGAGAAGAAGAGGGATGATGGGGAGGGAAAAAGTTCAAAAGTGCACCGAGATCAGCTCAAAGTACTAAGACATTACAAGCTTTTTGCTTTTCTGAAAATGCAATCAATCGATGAAACCAAGGAGATATCATTCAATCTAGAGTGATATCTTCTTGATTAAACAAATAAGACGAAAATGGTGAATAAACGCGTAGCTTATTACGTGACGATCTTGCAGAAAAGATGTTAGCGTATATCTATCAGAACAACGATATGGATCAAATCACGTGATCGGAAAAAAAATCACGTGATCAGGCCTTATGCGCGCGCGTACGTGCTCGTCACAAAATTTATCCTTCCCGTCCGACTCCAACGAAAAAATCGGGTAAAGTTGAAATGATTTCCTATTTTCGGGATTTTTCCCCACGTAGCTGTATATTTTTTTCAATCTGTTATCGAAATAGGTTTATAAAGTAAATAGTGGCAGAGGTTTTAGTACATAACAATTACGAAAAAGCTGAAAAACTTCATTAAATTAAACCAAACATTTCTCGGCTTCTGTAGAAGCCCGTCGTAGCTAAGTGAATGACTCGCTGGGCTTCTGTGGAAGCCCGTCGCACGCAAAGGGTTAATGATGCTTGTCAAGAACAATTGTTGCCTTATTTCAAATACGTTGATGATCTCACGTTACTTGAAAACAGAAACTTACAAAAACTATCAATATTACAAAATGTATTAGATGATTTATTAGAATGGACAGACAGTAATCATATGACACTAAATCCTAGTAAGTGCATGGCAATGAACATAACATTTATGAAAAATGCACCCTTATGTGAGTCTTTGCATATCGGCGAATCAGAACTGCCTTATGTTGATACCTTAAAGATTTTAGGAGTTTATATCCAATATAATTTAAAATGGGACTTCCATATAAATGAAATGTTAAAAAAGTGCAATAAAAAGCTCTATATGTTTAGATTAGTGAAAAAATATAAATTACCAATTTCTGACTTAATACAAATATATATCGGATACATTCGCCCTGTTTTAGAATATTGTGTGCCTGTGTTTAACGGAAGTTTAACTTTAGATCATGTACAGAAACTAGAAAGAATCCAGAAAAGAGTTTGTAAAATTATCTTAGGTCAAAGTTATTCTACTTATGAAGATGCTTTAAAACGATGCAAACTGGATACACTAAAAGATAGACGTGAACAATTATGCTCTGATTTTGCAGTATCTGTGAGCAAAAATCCACACTGTGAAAACTGGTTACCGGAAAGGAAAGTTGTTGGCATGACCTTACGCAATAAACAAAAATATATGCAATACAAATGCAGGACCTCCCGTTTTAAACATAGTGCAATACCGTATTTTATTGATCTTCTTAATAACTCGTAAAGTGTATATTTTCATTGTAATTTTATTGTATACTGGATTTTTCTTAATGTATCATTAGTTTTATCATTATTACATAATTTTTTAATGCTACATGTGCAATTGTTATATATATTTGTAAATACATACATTTCAGCTTTCTAGCTGCAGTATGTGTATGATTGTTTTAATGGAAATAAATAAACCATGAAATGAATGAATGAAAAAAATGAATTTTTATCTCTTGTCATTTAATACATCTTGTTAATATTTCATTTTGTCATTGTTGAAACGCATAAGTATTAATTTACAGTATCTTTGAAGTTTGATGTATAATTTGTATAATTATATGGGATATGGATTTGTTGTATAATTTATGATAATGTTTCAAATAATTTGTGTAGGGAATGTGAATGTGTATTTTGATTTGACAGAATACAATAAAAACATCCTTAAAAACATCAATCCTGATTTGCTGGTGGTGGGTACATGTATGACAGACAGGAATGGGATACAATATTGATGTCGAATGCCCATTGCCAATTTGTGATTGTGTGAAGGCCTGTCTGTTACTGGATCAACCGTACATGTATTTTTTTGTTAAAAACGTGACATCACTTCATGAAGTAACGGATGTCTTGAAAATTAACATAGAACACAAAATGAAAAACATGTACAAAAAATTGCATCATTATCATACATTTAATTCTTTCTACGATTATTTCTGTCTTACGACAAATGTCATCAATAGGGGATTCAATTCGCGAATGAGAACTTATATGTTCTCCCATTAACAGTTTAATATAGTGTTTTATTCAGGAGAATTCAAAATTCTATACTTCTTCGTTTTATATTATTATTCGTGTGTGTGTTTATTTTTCTTGAAGGGCCATGAGCACCGAAAGGTGGACCTGTGCGCAATGTAAGTAGCCAACGCTATTATTGTTATTATTATTATAGTCGTTATTATTGTTATTATAGTAGTACATCATGTCTTTATTAAAGATCAAGCATAACAAAAACCAGGCCCGGCAACCTATCAGGTTGGCCGGCAGGTTAAATTTACATTATTACATGATACATAAATCAGAGTACATTATACATTACGATCATAATACATTATTATTACTGTTTGATACAGTAACATAACGATTATAACATTAAATATCTAAAATACAATACCAATAAATTCAAACAACGATGAATGCATTCACATGGTACACATTAAGATAGAGAGATAGTGAGAGATAGAGAAAAATAGAGGGGAAAAGAAGTAAGAGAGGGGAAGAGTGAGAGAAAGAAACAAAAAAGGCATTAGATAGATGGGATCGAGGAAGAGAGAGGGGGAGAAGGGGAGGGAGTGGAAGAAATAGAAGAAAAAGTGGTAAAGGGAATATATCATTTACTGATCAGTACAGTATACAACATTGTCATGAAATGGCAAAATATGTGGATGTAGATCCAAACGGTCGTAACAATAAAGATTCAAACACGTGGCACTGGGGAGGTAGCATAAAGAGAAATCGGGAGGGGGAGAGAGATAGAGAGGGAGGGAAAGAGAGAGAGACTGAGTTTGGGTAGAAGTAAGGGGGGGGGGGTAGAAAATGGAACAATACTACCGTAACTTGTATACGAACATGATGGTATGTTGGATTGAATGACAGATTTAAATATGCGTTAATATAATCAGATTGGCAAATTAAGGAACAATAGATATATATGTAACTTTAACTTATATAAAAATCTATTATACTTTCATGTATTGGTCAATCTGCCATGTTGGCTCACGCCTGCCTTGAAATATTACGTAAGAATTAAAAAGAACAGTCTTGACTATTTGGTCCCTATAAAATCTGGATATCTTTCTGAGTGGGTACTGAGATTGAGTATTTCTTTCATTCTATATTTATTTTGGGGGGTTATTAGACCACGTGAACCAATTTCAATGTATATGAGATTGCTCTTCCAACCTGTTGCCGTGATGTCGTGTACGAGTCCTGCGTATCTGTCTTGTTTACGTTGATGTGCGTTTTCAATATTTGTTTCGAATGGTACAGTAAGTTCGATGATGGTGATGGTTTTATTATTGTTGTCACTGTAGCAAATATCAGGTTTTAGTTGGGTTGGTATTATGTGTGGTGGTACGGTGCCCCCGTTGATACTTTCCCCTTCGATGTCTGCATAAACTCTGTTGGTATTGCTTGTGGTGGGTTTTATGTTTTTTAGTATGATGTGTATTATGTTGTTATGGCGCCAGGTATATCGGTCGAGCATCTTTTCGCAATTGTTAAGAACATGGTGTAAAGTACCAGTAGAGTTACAAAGATTACATTTGTCTGAGATTCTTTTCCCCCAACGGTACAGATTTTTGTTTGTAGGGAGATTATTTTATATATTATTATTATTAAACATACTTATGTCCCCTCCCCAAAGAAAAGTGAATTAAGAACATTAAATAAACTCAAAACAAGTAAATATCCAAAGAAATTGTTCCTTCTAATGTGAAATTTAGCAATAATTATTAGATTATAAGAGAAATTGAAAGATACACATTAAATACTCTCAAAAAATTTCATTTTATTTTGCAGATAAACTAGATTGATTAAAAAGTAATAAAGAACGGGGAACAACAAAAAAGTTATGCTAAAAACCAGATGTTGCAGCCATAACAGAGTGTCAGATATTCCAATATTGTATTAATAAGATTCAGTTTGTAAGATTTAGGATGTATTATTATTGCACTTCAAGTTAGTAAATATCAAATAACCATAAAAATATTCATTAATGATAGATCAAAGTGATCCAGAGACTAAAATTACCTACGCGTCATCAGTATTGCACAATCATAAAGTAAGTGTAACGTTCATGGATGAAGTTGCATTATAAATACAATAATTAGATGATACATATTAACAAAAACAATGGAGTGAAATGCATTCATACATACATACATAACAGGTATTTATAACGCTTTACCAAACAAAGCGCTTTACAATGAACAACCATTCATTGGTTCATTGTCCATATCCATATGTTTGAGTTAAGTAGTCTTATTGCAGAGGGTTCCTCACAGTGGGGTATCCAAGTGATCGAAATAGCGTAGATCTGTAGTATAGATGCCGGGAGGATACTCCACTGCGCAGGGGCGGGAGGAAATTTCTATGCCGAGGATAGGTCAACAGACTCTTAAAGGACAAGTCCACCGCAACAAAAAGTTGATTTGAATAAAAAGAGAAAAATCCAACAAGCATAACACTGAAAATGTCATCAATAAGTCATCAATAAGAAAGTTATGACATTTCAAAGTTTCGCTTAATTTCACAAAACAGTTATATGCACATCCTGGTCGGTATGCAAATGAGCAGACTGATGACGTCACCCACTCAATATTTCTTTTGTATTTTACTATATGAAATATTCTAATTATCTCCTCATTGTCAAATGAAAAACGATTAATTCCTCCCTGAACATGTGGAATAAGCATAGTTTAACACTATATGGTTCAGTCAAGTTGGTACTTATTGTCAAATCTATAAAAAATGAAATATTGTATAATTCAAACAATAAAAAACAAAAAAAGTAATGAGTGATGGACATCATCAACTGACTCACCTAGTTGTGCATATCACTGTTTTGTGAAAAATAAGCGAAACTTTAAAATGTCATAACTTTCTTATTTTACATCCGATTTTCATGAAATTTTCAGCACTATGCTAGTTGAATTTTTTTTTACCTTTTCAGGTCAGCATTTTCCTGGGGTGGACTTGACCTTTAACAAAAGAGAGTAGTAACAATTCGTGACGTTCAGACTTGCGACTAATAAAGCCAAGTTTCCAAAATCGTGTTCATATGAGATGTATTGATCTTTCAGATTGATACGACACACACGCTTCTGGATACTTTCATTGTCATTATGCTTGTAAACCACAACCATTGGCGACGGAAGCCAACAAATTTAGGGGGGGGGGGACCATCTGAAATTTATGGATGGACACGGGTAAAAAATGGACAAGCGAAACAAAAAAATGGTTATCAACCAAAATTTTAGGGGGGCCACCTAAATTTAGGGGGGACGCAGCAAACAAAATTGACAAGCAAAAAAAAAAGAAAAAAAGGTTATCAACAGAAATTTTAGGGGGGCCGTCCCCCCACCTCAAATTTAGGGGGGCATGACCCCCCCCCCAGCCCGTCCCCCCCGGCTACGCCGTTTCTAATGTTGGACGAATGTAAATAGATCGATAAATAAATAGATAGATAGATAGACGGATGGATAAATGGTTTATTCGATAAAAAATCATTTCTTTCTTGTAATGTTGTGGATTTAGGTGAAAAGTTTATCCGGTGGGTGTTTCATGAAAGTTGTCAGCACTGACAAAATTTCAGTGCTGACAATTTCAGTGAAATCCTTGGTTTTGATTGGCTGAAAGGCACTGGCCTCTGACTGTTAATATGGTAACTGTCGGAGAAAGACCACATGTCAGTGCTAACAGCTTTCATGAAACGGTCCCCCGTTCTAAAAGTGTTGTGCAGCTCAAAACTTTGTGCGCGTATGTACATGTAATCACAGTGGACGGATGCTCGATGGGTAGAGCATAATCACGTATGGGTTCACGCGCGTAAAACATTCCCCATAGAATTGTGTATTAAAATGGCACTTTAAAAAATTCATAAAAAATAAATGTGAAATTAGAGGGTCGAATGTTTACTACCTTTGGATAGGATATCCATTCCATATCTGACCAGAGAAGGGTATCGTAGCCAGCTCATTTTTAAAATAAATCGCCATTTATGGAGATAACTATGATGGGATCAAATTCATCAACTGAAACAGTAAAATAGCCCCAATTCTTCCGCCAGTCAAAAAATAGTTCCAAATCATTGATATATCTTCCCAATTTGGGCAAAGGAAGTTCAGTAGTTACCATTTCTAGAATCAGTGTTAGATTTTGAATCATATTCATACACTTTTGTCAATCAGCAATATCAAATTGAAAAAATTCGAATGGGTTGGGTCGAACGAATATCTTTAGCCCTCCTGATGTAATTAGGTTCATGGCACCTATATTATATGACCTATGAATTTTATTTTTTTAAATTGCTACTTTGTTATTCTTTTATATCTGTACACTCACACTAGCACAAAGAAATGCATTGAAAATGCCTATTTTCTATGCAGTGACCCAATTTTATGTGTTACTCATATATGTTATATTATATATGGATGTCTACATATCCTACCTGCATATAGCCCAACAGTGAATGCAATGACAATATGTAAAGGCCCCTATTCTCCTTGTAATATAAATAAAGGTGTATGTAAATTTTGTGTAGATATCAGGATACCAGAACTGCCCCAAACATAATTACCAGATATACATGAGATTGAATGAGGAAACAATAAAAGAATGAGAACATATTACTTTAGTACATTTGCATTTGACCTATTATATCAAAATCTTCCTAGGGCTATTGCCTATCAGATGTAAGAAGGAAGAGATACATAAATAGATAGAAAGAGAGAGAGAAAGAGAGAGAGAAAGAAAGAAAGAAAGATAATTTTATAGATGACATAGCTTATAAAGAAGGGGGGGGGGGCTAGACTAAGATTGGAGCACACAGCCACCCCCTTCCCTCCTTAGTTGAGCACTATTAGATACCTTACCTTACTCTGTGCCTTTTTCTAAATACCTTATTGAAGGTACCACTCTAGTTCTCTTCAGTAAAGTTCACAAAGTTCTATCTCCTCTCTACCCCATTCCAAAGAACAATTTTAACATGAGCAATTTGTAAAGGTCTTTCTAACATTAAGTAGGTGATCATACACTAGCACAAACCAATGATGAATCAGAACATAAAGAGGCCTAGACTCTCATTGACCAGTCAATATGCATTCCTAGGCTTACATACACATACCTACTAACTTACCTGATATATAGCCTTACTAAGCCATTAAATCCATTTTTGCACCACTTGATGACTAAACATATTGATATCAGTTAGCAAATTGTTTGCTACTGAGGAGTTTGGGCAGGTATTCCATCCACTATAGGGAATTCGCCTGTATTACTCATAGGTGTCACGCGCGTAAAACATTCCCCATAGAATTGTGTATTAAAATGGCACTTAAGAAAAATTTATAAAAAATAAATGTGAAATTAGAGGGTCGAATGTTTACTACCTTTGGATAGGATATATATCTGACATTCCATATCTGACCAGAGAAGGGTATCGTAGCCAGCTCATTTTAAAAATAAATCGCCATTTATGAAGATAACTATGATGGGATGAAATACATCAACTGAAACAGTAAATAGCCCCAATTCTTCCGCCAGTCAAAAAATAGTTCCAAATCATTGATATATCTTCCCAATTTGGGCAAAGGAAGTTCAGTAGTTACCATTTCTAGAATCAGTATTAGATTTTGAATCATATTCATACACTTTTGTCAATCAGCAATATCAAATTGAAAAAATTCGAATGGGTTGGGTCGACCGAATATCTTTAGCCCTCCTGATGTAATTAGGCTCATGGCACCTATGCGATGAGTATACAACGGATGCATAGCGTTTTTCAACGGATGGCAAGATTTGTTCCGCTGTACATCTGCTTTTTGCATCAGTAAGTGCAGTGGGACCAGGCCTTCGAGACAGTGCCATCTGTAAGAGGAATCTTTATGATGCGCTGTTTCAGGAAAAAAAGTTCGACCCAGATATAATGACTTAATGATTAAAAAAGTCACAACGACCAGATAGCTATTCCATTAAATCGATGCAAAATATGACGATGAAAACTGTCTTCCAGCTGTAACCCTCGATCTCTTACTACAGTGCTTAAAAAAAAACGGGACAGATTTGAAAAGTCTATAAAAATTTTGTTTCAAATTATAATGTCTATATTTTGGTGTTAATGGGTGCTCTAAGGTCTTATCTTTTAAATGCTATTAAAAGAAATTAGTTTCGTTCATGCTTGAGCGAACACGGAATGTTTTTGTCTGGGGTTAAAAAGGAGGCTTGCGCCAAAATGGCATAAAATTATAAATATGATGATCGGACTTCTTGCTAATTAGCAGTCTTCCTCTTAACCTTTTCATTATCTTTGCCATAATTTTCAAATTATGCGGTCAAAATTCATTTTGAGATCTATTTATTTGCTTAAATTGTTCTGTTGTTGTTTCTTTTTAATATGCTCTCTGTTAGCTTTGAATATTCCTTCTTCAAGCTAAAACAATTTTGTTTCAACCGAAGTATGGAAGAGCGTGGATTTTTTTCAAATCCTTTCATTGTGTGCTACAAAGGTTATGGTGCCTTTTGAACAGTGCCACACAGATGGGCGGGGACTTGGGATGCCCCCCCCCCCCCTCAATAAAAAAAATCATGACCAAGAACAAAAGTGGACAGGAAATAAAAGGAAAGATAAAAAGTAAAATATATTATTTTCTGAATATTTTGTCAAAATCTATCACAAAATTTTATATTGTAATAAAAAAGTGGGAATATCTGCGTGCTCACTTCGCTCGCTCACAACTTTATAATACATTTTACCCGATCTACCATATCTAGCTCCTTCAAAATTGACTCAGATGTTGTTTGAAGGTTTGCATGGTGGCATGTACAATCGCTGATGTGGTTTACGGTACACCATGTGGAGTGTAATAGAAACAGTGGATAGAAGAAGAGAAGAAATGGATAGGCGAGAAAGTGGAGATTTGAGAGTAGAGTATTCTTTCTTGAAAGTAGTCCTGAAAAGGACTGTAAACCAGGAAAGATTGATGAGTTGAGAACAGCTTGAGTAGTAGAGCTAATGAGGAGATGCTGGCTTGAGTCGGCGAGTAGAGATGATGAGTAGTAGAGAGACTCGACGTTTCGGACAGCTTGACTGTCCGTCTCCTGAAGACATAATATATAACATTCTATAACACTCCACATGGTGTACCGTAAACCACATCAGCGAAAATTGACTCAATACACCATTGTCATTGAAAGACATGAATCCCTTCCTGTGTTTCCTGTCAAGCAATTAAACTTGGTCAAGGAATCAAGGACCCCTTGAAAAATAGATTCATGTCTTTTAAAGGTACATATAACATAATTTGTTTCACAACATAATAAAAGGATTTGAATAATTACAAGTTTTCCCAATTAATAATGCAAATCTTTTTGCTTGGGTTGACAAAAAATCTTATTTTCTCAGTTACTTATGAAGGAAAATTAAAAGGTAAGAGAATTTTAAATGAAAAAAAAAAATTATTCCAGTAAATAAATAAATTTGTAAATAAAATTTGACAGCATAATTCGAAAATTGTAGCACAGATAATGAAAAGGTCAAGAGGAAGTCTCCTGATTAGCAAGAAGTCTGATCATCATATTACTCATATTCTGCAATTCTGGCGGAAGCCTCTTTTTGAACTCCCCCCAAAAACGTCCCGTGTTCGCTCAAGCATGAACAAAGTTTTTTTTTATTGCATTTCAAATATAAGAACTTATAGAGTACCTATTTACACCAACATATAGACATCATAATTTGAAACAAAAATTTTATAGACTTTTCAAATCTGTCCGGTTTTTTTTTTAAGCACTGTAGTATGCCACTAGTTATTGCGTGTAACCATCACGATCAGGGAGCTCTCACTTTTATCTTCATGGTATGATCAAGTATTTCCTCCAGAGGGCGCCTTCTGCTTTCAGATAGATGTATATAGAGGCATGTTGACTGCTTTCCCAGAGCTATTGGCTTTTTGCCCATGCCAATAAAATGGATTATCAACAGAGTGAGCCTTGCTTGATGCATCCACGTGGTAATGCTGCATCATTTCATAAGCCAAACGACAAATCTGTGATGAATTGAGAATGAAGTGTTAATTTGGGTAATTTCTTTAAGATTACGGTTTTTATCAGTTATTTTCATTAACACATGTCTATGTTTAAATACTATCAAGTGCTTGGGCTGGGCTATAAATCCACCACGCACAAGTTAACAACTCGACTATACCCTCGTATTCATGCACACCAGTGCGAACACACATAAGCAAATCCAAACACACCTGTAACCCTATCTTTGAAAACAAATCATTCGTTTCTAGATGAAAAGTAGACCATAAAGCTACTTTGCCGGTACACATTGTCTTTTAACAAAAATATTGTCAGCTAATGCTAAGATATCTTTAGTGGAATATAAAAAATATCTGCACATGCCTGAAGGCACGGTCGCACACATAATCAAGGATAGGCTCCATAGAAAACCGACCAAACCTTGTTTTTTATATATACAACATTTTTTTATGGTTTCTTGTCAATTCGAGGGTGCTGATTACGAATCTGAATGCCACTCGAGCATTTTCCGCAAATTGGCAAAAGCCAATATGCAAATTACCCATGAAAATCATAAAATTGCCCGCATATTGGCTATAAAATGTATCATTTGTGTTGCAGGAGTGAAATACTCTCTGAAAAAACTACTTTTTACAAAAAAAAAACATTTCCTAGATATTCAGAATGGCCACCATAGACCCCTGTATTCTATATTATGTACAATATGAATGGGGAAAACTAAGTTTTACAAAAGTGAGCACTAAATGCAAGTAATTGTGATTTTTAGTGAAATAAAGAATGAAAACCTGATTGCTAATGAAATGTATCATTTGTTTTGTCATGTACATGTATGTAATAAATGAGGCATTTTAATATTCAAAAAGCCACCAAATACCCTGACAGTATCATGTACAATGTTAATGGGGACAAAAGAAAATTACAAGAGTGAGTACTAAAATGCATATTACAAGTATTAAGATAAACGAGTGGAATACTAAACCTAATTTTTAACGAAATATAAATGCAATTTATGTGCTAAATGCTGTATTTTGACATTCAAAATGGCCGCCATAGGCCCATTATATAATATGTACAATGCGATTAGAGAAATTAATTTTCACAACAGTAAGAACTATAAAATGCTTGTAATTGTGATTACCGAGTAAAATAATGTTTGAAAACATGTTTTCTAGCGAAACATATTTATTTTGTCATTCATGAGATAAATGCTGTATGTGAAATTCAAATGGCCCCTATAAGCCCTAACAGTATTATCTGCAATGTAAATGGGGACATGTAATTTGTAAGAATTTGGATTTACTTGACTATGAAATCCATTAAGTCCTGTTGTATGATAACACATTGGTTGACAACATGATTTTTTTTATGAAATACAGCATTTCTTCTGCCATGTAAGTGATACATACTGTATTTTGACATTCAAAATAGCTGATACAAGCCCTAGCTAAATTACGTTACATGCGTATAGGGAATCTACTTTTTAAAAGAATGAGAATCATAAAATGCATTTAACTGTGATGTATGAATAAAAATACACTGTATTGTCTTAAACGTGATTTCTAAATAAATACATCACATATTGGTCATGGAGGTGATAAATGCTGTACTTTGAAATTCAAAATGGCTGCCTTAGGTCCTAAAAGTACATTATTATGTACATTGTAATTTGAGACATATACTTTTGACAGAATTTGGCTTTGCTTGACTAGTATTGCATATAATTGTGATGTAAGAGCGAAATATTGTCTAAAACCATGGTTCCTAACGGGGTATATCATACATATATGGTGCATTTAAGGTGATAAATGCTGCATTCTGAAATGGAAAATGACCGCCATGGGCCCTTATTGTATCATGTACAATTGAAATGAGGACAGATAATTTTCACAAAAGGGCATATGGCGGCCATTTTGAATTTTGAAATATAACATTTATCACCTAAATTTGAGATGATATGATATATTTCGTTAGTAATCATGTTTTCAGACAATATGTCACTCATACAACACCATTTTGTCAAGCAAAGCCAAAATCTGTTAAAATCATTTGTCCCCATTCACATTGCGCATAATATTGTTGGGGCCTGTAGCGGCCATTTTGACTTTCAAAATACAGTATTTATCACCTACCTGGCAAAAGAACTGATATATCTTGATAGAAATTATGCTTTCAGACAATATTTTACTCATATATCACAATTACGTGCATTTATGGTGCTCACTCGTGTGAAAATTTAATTCCTAGTTCGCATTGTACATAATACAATCAATGTCCATGGCGGCCATTTTGAAAGTCAAAATACAGTATTAAACACAAACTTTAAACCTGAATATTATATTTCGTTAAAAATTATGTCTTTTATAGACAGTTATCCATTTATCATCATTTATCATCACAAATAAATGCCTTGCAGTGCTCACTCTTGTGATTTCTTTAGTCCTGTTTCTCATTGTACGTAATATTGTTAGGGCCTTTGGCGGCCATTTTGATCATCAAAATACATCATTTATCACATACATGGCATATTAAATAATATATTTCGTTAGCAATTGTGTTTTAGTCAGTATTCCACTTGTTTCTCTTAATAATATGCACTTTAGTGCTCGCTCGTGAGATTTTTGTTCGCCCATTTGCCATAGAAAATAATACTATTTGGGCAAGTAGCAGCTATTTTGAATATCAAATACAACAATTTTCCATACATGACATAATAAATGATATATTATGTTAGCATTGATGATTTTCATATATTACTTCGTCCATAGATCACACTTACTTGCGATCATTTTTGTTAAAAAAAAAAAAATTTCCGTATACATATTAACATAATAGGGTATACAGGGGTCTGTGGCGGCCATTTTGAATATCAAGAAATAAGTATTTTGTCAAAAAATTGTTTTTTCAGAGAGTATTTCACTCCTGCACCACAATTGCATACATTTTATAACTAATTTGCTGGCAATTTTATGATTTTCATGGGTAATATTAATATTTTGGTGGCCATATTGGATTTTGCAAATTTGCAGAAAATGCTCAAGGTTACACGAGTGGCATCATTCAGATTCGTAATCAGCACCCTCGAATTGACAAGAAACCATCAAAAAATATTGTATATGTGAAAAAAAACAAGGTTATGCCTCTTCTATCCCTGACCAACACGGGCGATTTAGCCAGCATAGTCAAGTTTGCGCATGCGGCATGCTGTTGTATTATTAATGAAATTGATGTCAATTCATTAGCAATATGACACATGTTTTATCACATTAAAGGGGTACTCCGGGCTGGAAATAGAGTAAAATTCACAAAGCCAAATTTCATCAAAATCGGATAACAAATAATGAAGTTATTGAATTTAAAGTTTAGCAATATTTTGTGAAAATAGTTACATGCATGTCCTTATTAATATTCATTAGGTGGGATGATGATGTAACATCCACACTTTCCCTTTCATTATGTAATTACCAGTGACCTATTACAAATGGACATGCAACGAGAGCATTTTATGGCCACCACCTGTTTCCAGCTGTCAAAATTGCTGTCATACAGATAACTTTCTCTTTGCGCTTTTTTTTACGAGCGCCCGGGGCGGTTGTTTCGTCAATCCCTTCTCGGATCATGACAGTCACCGTTCGATCTTTGGCCCTCTTTCGACTAGATGCGGTCATGAAGCTCGATCGCTGCAATCAGGGAAAGCCCCCGCATTACCTATAATGCAATGCGCAATTTATTTCCGGTTTTTAATACATTATTTCACGCTGTCAATATTGTGCGATTGTCGTCTGATCATCAGAAAAAAAAATTCCTTTTAAATTTCACCAATCCTCTGGATTTTTACGTCCAAATGAAAAACAACATCTGACCGAAGGTTAGCGCAACTATCGACATCAATACTTTCCGAAAAAGATGCATTTTTTAAATCTTTCCGCACATATTTTCGTCAAATTTTAACTGCTTTTTTGCAGTAGATGTACTGATCTGCACGGTGATGTCAATGCATTTTGTGAGCGGTTGTTAGCAAGGTACGTAAGAGATACGTTTATGCACGCCTGTTTTCTTGTTTCTGCGATCATTTTCATAGCGCTAACGTTCGCTGCTATGTGTTGCTTTTGATAAAGTGAACGAACAACATCGCAATGTGTATAGGAGCAGCGCACAATTGATTTCCGCTGTTCATCAGTGACAGCGTGTTTTACGACCGGCTTGATGGGCGTCGGCTGCAGCGCTCTGTTTACATGGTTTATAAAAGGATTAGCGGTGACGGTCTTAGGCCCAAAGGAGGGATTCGTTGAATGTCCATTTGTAATAGATCCATGTTATTACATGGAATTATAATTGTTTCATTTTACCATACATGTGTGAGTAACGTATCTGATTTATAACGGGTTGCAGCAATGAATATCTAATGCACTAAATCAGTTCTCAGTCCAATTTATTAAGTTCTTGCTAGAAAAAAAGGAATAAATCTAATTTCATATAATAAAATACAAAAGAAAAAAGTGGGGATATGACATCATCAAATTGTTCACTGAATATTCATGAAGAAATGCCTGAAACTCTTTCACCGGAATAATGCATATCTTTAAAATGCCATAACTTGTCCGATTTTGATCATATTTTTAGTGTTTGTTTGTCTGATTTTTCTTTATCTGTTAAAATTTTTAGCCCGGAGCACCCCTTTAGAAAAAGAAAGCATCTTGAATTAATATTTCGATTACTTGATCAGATGCATCATTATCCGCTAGTTTTATCCCCTATGTGTGACGGCCCTTGGGTAATAGTTTAACAAAAATGTACAATCACCCCTGTACAGTACACTGTAAGACAACCGTGTTTAAAACGTTCAGCGTGCTCTCTAAGCCTCTATCAAGTTGTTTCGTTTTAAATAAGTTATTCAAATAATAATCAACATTCAAATAAACAAGTTGTCTATAAAAAGGTTTAAGCCACCTTTTCAAAAAGTTCCATTTGCTTACAAGTTTTAACAATTGTTTAAAAGTTTGAACCTAAATATAACCTCTGACCTCTTAATAATAGGGAGTTTTCGCTTTTACTACGGGGAAACTCTCTACAGCGCATCGATTCACTTGAAAAATGCAAATAAGATCACAATGGAGAGCTGAGAGGCTTTCGTCGAAATTTGGAGGACTGGGAGAGCAGATCATCCGAAGATTTGCCGCGGAAGAATAATTGCAAATGTGTCGTTGTCCAGAGTCAAGAGATTCCGATGACCACCTTTCGTTAAAAGCCTCTCAGCTCTCCACTGTATGACTTTCCAAGGAATTGTAGAGAGCTTCCTCTTAGGAAATGCGAAAAGTTCGGAAAGATATTCCACTGCAAACGGTGGTGATAAAATTATAACATTTGGTGTTTTGGGAAACACACCCCCTTTAATTTTACATCAGAGTGTTTAATTCATTTTTTTTAATTCAGTGTAAAAATCATTGGTGTTATACGAATACTTAATATGTTTATGATTGTAACACTATTTGGTGCTATGTTCAAACTCCCTTCGTGTACTTTTTTTTTATTTCTGAGACTGTTGTCATCTCATAACACCGAAAGGTGCTGTACTTAACACCATAAATTTTACGGTCGGTGTATACATGGTCATACATAAGTGAACGTACGTTTGAGGAGAAGGTGCAAACAAGAAAGTCAGAAAAAGCAAGGAGGTGTATGTCACTGATGATTCCTTGTAAGGACCCCGCTGACGATCTCAATGACCTCTGGGCTGACTCGGTGATATTCCTGTCACTTAGAAACATGTAATCAGGATATCTGCAAAAATAACGTGAATAACAGATCACGATAATAATACACCATAATAACATATTTCACAGCTTACATTGGTTACCAGTGAAAGATAGATTGATTTTCAAACTTCTAGTAATTACTTTTAAATGCCAGCATAAAGTGGCCCCTTCATACTTACAACAGCTTCTTAGTATCACCCGGTTATTAATTACAATGTCATACGGGCAAAAAGAATTTCAATATTCAGTCCCTCATGGAAAAAACTTTTTAAGTCAATGTTAAAATGTGACCTCTTCCAAAGATAAATTCAAATTTCCTAATCGTGCATTACATATTTCTAAATCGTCAAAATTCAGTCTCAAATATGCATTCTATAATGATGTATTTAGGTTCAATATAATTGTTTTTCCTTTTCTTTCTCTCTCTCTTACTTACTGTCTTATTCTTCATTTAAGAGCGCTAAGACACTTGACTGTAATTTGCGCTATATACAAAACTAAGTATCATTATTATTATCATTATTATTGTTGTTCAATTCATTCAATTCAATTAAAAAATGGTCGTTATTGATAATCAAACATATTAACAATCATACATGAAAAAACAGCAAAAGCTGGAAATATCATGTTTACAAGTTGGTGTTGGCACATTATTAAATACATAGTAAAAACCACAGTAAAATACATTAAAAAGGCTATACATTCAAAAGTTAATACAATTTAAATAAAGCATAAAAGGCAATGAGTGAATGAATGAATGAATACAATATGATAATGGCAGACTTGAAGGAGAGGAGACTGACACTTATTTAAATGACAAAAATAATTGTATGGTGGGGTGGGGATGACCATTTTGCATTGCCTTTCCTAGTCGACACACTCATCTTTTGTTGAGTATGTCAACCAAAAAAGGCAATGGACTGTTTTTAAATCTTGTTGTTCTTATTGGAAATTGTTGATAGTTGTTTGTACGACGAAGAGATATGTTTGTATGTTTTTTCCGAGGTAGCCATGTCTTACACAAAGGGTGAGTTGAAAGTGATTTTGCAAACTTTTTACACAGTGTCAGTCTTCTCTCCTCAAGTGTTGGTAAATTACATACCTGACATGCATTTGTGTATGTGATGTAATTATATCCTAAGATAATTTTACATAATCTCCGTTGTATTCGGTCAATAGTATTATTTTGTTTTGCTGTAAGACTGCTATGGAAAACTGGAGCACAATATTCTAAAATTGGTCGTATATAACCCATATATATTGTCACCAAATCCTTCAAAGGTAAATTGAACTTTTTCAGTTTCCTTAACATATATAATTTTCTATGGCACCTTTTAACCAAGTCATTGACATGTAAATTCCATTTCAAATCAGATTGTATAATAACTCCAAGAATTTTGATACTTTCTACATTACATAAGGCAGAGTTATTAATGGCAAGAACCTCAGGAGTGATCGGGTTTTTCATGAAAGTAATATGTAAGGTAAAGCACTTTGAGGGATTGAGTGACATATTATTTGATTGCGACCAGTATTGCACTGAATTAAGTACTGATTGTAATTGCGAAGTGTCAGTTGATCTACGACATTGGACTAAAGACAAATCATCAACATATTTGAAATAGTGTATAGGAATATTTTCACATAAATCATTTACCATAATTAAAAAAAAGTATTGGGCCAAGTCGTGTCCCTTGGGGCACACCGGCATGATTAACTTTGATATCAGAAAAGATTCCATGATATAATGTACATTGCTTGCGATATTCCAAAAAACTTACAATCCAATTTATGATCCATGGTTTTATGTGCATATCAATCATTTTTTTAATTAGAATATTGTGATCCAGGCGATCAAACGCCTTTCTAAAATCTGTACATACAACAGTGGACACAGATTTTTTGTTTTCTGCATTGTCATAGAGATGATGTAATAGACCAACAAGATAATGTGATGTAGACAATCCTGGTCTGTTACCGAACTGATACATATCAATTTGTTTCTCAATGTCTTTCAATAACCATTGAGCCATAAAAGATTCGGCGGGCTTAGCAAAATGTGAAGTTAAAGCTATAGGACGTAAATTATTGATGCAAGGTGGGTGAGATTTTGGAATGGGAGTTACTTGACCGAATTTCCACTGTGAAGGTACTATTCCTTGTCTAAAAGATATATTGAGTATCCTTGTAACCGGTACACTCAATTCACATGCAAATTCTCTAATAATACGAATGGGGAGATCGTCTCTGACAGATGCTTTGTGTAATTGTAATTTACGCAATTTAGAATAGACTTGCCAACAACTGATCTCAGGACTTTCAAACTGAGAAGGTAAAAAAGCTGGTAATGATTCTCTATTTAGAGGAGAAAGATCAGAAGCAATTGACACAAAAAAAATCGATGATTACATTAGCTGCTTGTTTACAATATTGATCATCTTCAATGTCAATACCAGGAATCGTGATTGGAATATTGTCTTGATTACCATTTGTAAGTATTTTAATATGTCTATACCAGGCTGAAGGATTATTTAATTTTTCTTTTTTATACGAGTGTTGTAATAATTAGTTTTTGCAACAGAGATAGCTTGAGCAATTTTATTTCTTAAATGTCTCCAAAGAGTGTCATTTTGTTTTTTAAAAGCCTTTTGTCGGTCACGTATAAGTGATTTGATAAAAGGTGTTATCCAAGGTTTATCAGTCTGACTAATTTTTACTTCTTGCGAAGGTAAGTATAAATAAAGTTTATTTTTAATAACCTGGTATACATTATTGATAAATCAGATGTATTTAAAAAGACTTCTTCCCATGTTTGTGATGTCAACCATTGTCCAAACAACCTCAAACCACTGTCCGTTAAAGGACGTACAATTCTAATTTTCCTATCAATAATTCTTTTAGAAATATTAGAAGGATACCAAATAACACAGTTATGGTCGCTTCTGCTGACTGGTGGGAGAATAAAAAAATTTTCATAAAATTCAGAGAAGTTTGTAAAAATCTTATCAAGTATATTGTGCCCTCTTGTTGGTTTATTTACAACTTGTTTAAACATGTCGTCATTTAGTATTTCTTGTACATTCAGATCATTAAAATCACCAATTACAGTTATCCCTGCGTCAGGGTATTTCACAAGTAAAGAATCAATTGTTGAGATAACATGATCTGCATAATCAGCCTCATTAGGGCTTCTTGGAGGAAAATAGAGTACACATAAAATGATACTTGAAATTTTCCTGGGTAAATGAGGGGGTCTTAACATGACCCATATTGCTTCAATATTCTCTGGTACTTTAATGTCAGTTAAAAGACGAGGATGAAATTCGTGCTTGGCAAGCAGAGCTACCCCACCTCCTTGTCGATTTTTACGTGGCCTAGAAAAAGTTGCGAAACCATCTAAATGTAACAACTCTAGAGGTGTTATTATTATCATATTATAGTCAGTCGGCAAGCCCTCTAAAAGTAGCTTTTTTTATCCAAGTGATATTCATGACTAGAGGGTTTTTGCATTGTTAATGAGCTTGGCGCGGACGAAAACACCTCTTTTTATTCGTCCATTGCTGCTCTAAATATTGACCAAATTTAATGTGCTTGGTATCTTTATAAAGAAGAATAGTCATTATTTCAGGTCATGTGTTTGGATTTTTAAAAAGATTGTGTGAAATAGGTGAAACTGCTGATCTAAGACATGAAAGAAAATGATTATTTTTATGCAACAAAAGTTGTTGTTTTCCACTTGATTTCTGTTTGAGCCCAAATGACTTTTAGATTATGATACAGCTGGAGATCTAAGCTTTAAATTGATATAATTTTTATAAGAAGAAGTATTTTAGATGGGTCAGCAGCCAGCTTTTCATAGGCCAGGTACATTTAGCAGTTCAAAAACAAGAATACTGCGCCCTGATTGGTCATGGAGACCACACACACACGCAAATTACAACGTTCCCCACACTGGGCCTCTGAAGGTCACACTCACCATGTGGTAATCTCTTTAAATTACCCGCGCCTGTTGTTCTGAAAACATTGTTCAGCCAGTCAGAACTCTGGATTTTATGTTACAGAAATTTCAGAAATCTCGCCCTGCATCTTGATGGAAAATGCTGGCTGCTGACCCATCTAAAAGATGCCACATATCAAGAGTGACATTCTAAGAAAGTATCGTGTTGAGCTTTCTGATGATATAAATAATGTTTGTGCCTAAAACACAAAATTTGGCACAATTTGCAAGTGAAAACAGAGGAAGAAAATTCTGTTTGAGGCATCTTTTAAAGCCAAAAATTCACTAATTTATCCAAATATTTTATTCAAAAAAAGAATCAGTAAAAAGAGTAACATTTATTCTTTCCTATGGTATAAGGATAATCAACTTTACTCAAGGAGAAAGTGGTTAAATCCTTTGAGAAAGAAAGTCTCACAATTCACGAGGATTTGCAGGGACATGGATTCAGCCACGAGAGGACTTGGATAAATCTTGCTCATTTGCTCATTAACATGGGGACTTGCAGACTGACTGTATATTGGTCTCAAATTGGTTATATAGAAATGTCACCATCATCAAAAATATTATCATCAATATTGCTATTTTTATTATCATTATTATTGCCTTTGTTATTAATATTATTATCAATAAGATATTGTTACTGTAATTATCATTATTATTGCTATTATTATTATCATTATTATTATTATTGTTCTTATTATTATTATCATTCTTATTATATCAGGGTCATTATAATATTACACATTGCAAAACTTACAACCTATCAGCAGTAGTAATAATTTTATAACTGTAATAATATTAAGAATAACGGATATATTTGCAATGCCTGCTTTAGTGAAGATGATGATGTTAATGATGATGGTGATGATGATGATGAAGATGATGGAAATAGTAAGTATGATCGTAGTGGTGGTGATGCTGCTGATTATGATAGTAGTTATGGGTTAGACCTGGGCTCACTTGACCTTTGACCTTTGACCTTTGACCGCATGACCTTTGACCCCAACTTCCGGTCACTGTTGACCCCGTGACCCCACCTTCCGGTCAATCATGACCTTTGACCTTTGGGTACGCGGTAAACAGGAAATTGGATAATGACTCCGCGTGGGGACGCGATTTTAATTGGATAATGGAGCGCGGGAAGCGATTTTAATTGGATAATGACTCCGCGTGGGGACGCCATCTTAATTGGATAATGAAGCGCGGGACGCGATTTTAATTGGATAATGACTCCGCGTGGGGACGCGATTTTAATTGGATAATGAAACGCGGGGACGCGATTTTAATTGGATAATGAAGCGCGGGGACGCCATTTTAATTGGATAATGAAGCGCGGGGACGCGATTTTAATTGGATAATGACTCCGCGTGGGGACGCCATCTTAATTGGATAATGAAGCGCGGGACGCGATTTTAATTGGATAATGAGGGTCGGCGTGGGGACGCCACGCTTCAACCCGGAAATGATGGGGGTGAATCTTAAAGAAAGAGTAAAAAGCAGCGCGTGCTATAAAACCCGCCAACTTGGACACCCGGCGCATTCTGGACCTCGGACTAACCAGAACAGCTCTGCCGCAGGAACACCAATTTATCTACATGCCATGTTGATAACCGTGTGGATGTTGTTTGCGCTTTGGAGAGAGCCGTACATAGGTTTTGAATTTTGGAGGAACTGGGAGAAAGTGTGGGAAGCGTATGAAGAGGAAAGGAAGAAAGGTATTTGCCGGTCCAAAGGTGAATCATGAGTCAAACGCAGTCATTTATGCCCGCATTTATGTTGACGGCGTTTTCTTGGATTATTCGACAAGCTGATGTTTGTGCCTTTAGTTGTAGGTTCCATCTTCACCCTCCGTTTCTTCTCCACCATCATCATTATCGTCAGCGTCTTCGAGGTACACGTTCTGCTGCAAGAACTGAGAGTACAGATCGAAAAAGATGCGTTTGACTGCCCACATTAGTTTCACGTGAGCCTTTGCTTTAGCGTCTTCTTCTTCCATTCCTTCTGAGATGTATTTCTGATATTTTTCGTCTCTCAAGTCCTTGGTGGCCGTCATGGCTTGCTCTAACCATCCTCGATAAGCGAGGTTGTCTTCAGTTTCTTCCATGTTTGCTGTCATTGACGATTCGTGTCCATCGCTTTCTGCCGGTCACTGTTGACCCCGTGACCCCACCTTCCGGTCAATCATGACCTTTGACCTTTCGGTACGCGGTAAACAGGAAATTGGATAATGACTCCGCGTGGGGACGCGATTTTAATTGGATAATGGAGCGCGGGAAGCGATTTTAATTGGATAATGACTCCGCGTGGGGACGCCATCTTAATTGGATAATGAAGCGCGGGACGCGATTTTAATTGGATAATGACTCCGCGTGGGGACGCGATTTTAATTGGATAATGAAACGCGGGGACGCGATTTTAATTGGATAATGAAGCGCGGGGACGCCATTTTAATTGGATAATGAAGCGCGGGGACGCGATTTTAATTGGATAATGACTCCGCGTGGGGACGCCATCTTAATTGGATAATGAAGCGCGGGACGCGATTTTAATTGGATAATGAGGGTCGGCGTGGGGACGCCACGCTTCAACCCGGAAATGATGGGGGTGAATCTTAAAGAAAGAGTAAAAAGCAGCGCGTGCTATAAAACCCGCCAACTTGGACACCCGGCGCATTCTGGACCTCGGACTAACCAGAACAGCTCTGCCGCAGGAACACCAATTTATCTACATGCCATGTTGATAACCGTGTGGATGTTGTTTGCGCTTTGGAGAGAGCCGTACATAGGTTTTGAATTTTGGAGGAACTGGGAGAAAGTGTGGGAAGCGTATGAAGAGGAAAGGAAGAAAGGTATTTGCCGGTCCAAAGGTGAATCATGAGTCAAACGCAGTCATTTATGCCCGCATTTATGTTGACGGCGTTTTCTTGGATTATTCGACAAGCTGATGTTTGTGCCTTTAGTTGTAGGTTCCATCTTCACCCTCCGTTTCTTCTCCACCATCATCATTATCGTCATCGTCACCTTGATACTGGAATAAACCATCGAATTGTGAACCATGCCTGGCTAACACTCTCTGTACGGCTTTCCGGAATTCCATGCCATTCTCTAATCTTTCCGTGAGATCGGACACGATTTCATGATTGATGTCAGCGTCTTCGAGGTACACGTTCTGCTGCAAGAACTGAGAGTACAGATCGAAAAAGATGCGTTTGACTGCCCACATTAGTTTCACGTGAGCCTTTGCTTTAGCGTCTTCTTCTTCCATTCCTTCTGAGATGTATTTCTGATATTTTTCGTCTCTCAAGTCCTTGGTGGCCGTCATGGCTTGCTCTAACCATCCTCGATAAGCGAGGTTGTCTTCAGTTTCTTCCATGTTTGCTGTCATTGACGATTCGTGTCCATCGCTTTCTGATACGCTCGTTTCGGAATCACCGTTGGATTCTTCAACTCTTTGCATTTGAGAGGATGGGTAGGATTCTTCATCTTCACTCGTTTCTTCTCCAGTATCATGCTCAATTTGTTCATGCCTCTGCATGTTATATTTCCTACTAAAAGTTTTATCGCATCGTGAACAAGCGTAACGGTTGGACATATCCAATATATTCATGCTGACTCGATGATTATTTGTTGGGAAATGAAGAAAATTAACGTTCAAACTTGTAATTATACGTAATCATGAAACGCGCGCGAAGGTACTTTGATTCTTACGGATTTTTACGCATTCTTACGGATTCTTACTCATTCTTACGGATTCTTACGGATGTTTACTCATTCTTACTCATTCTTACTCATTCTTACTCATTCTTACGGATTTTTTACGGATTCTTACGGATGTTTACGGATTCTTACGGATGTTTACGGATTCTTACGGATGTTTACTCATTCTTACTCATTCTTACTCATTCTTACTCATTCTTACGGATTTTTTACGGATTCTTACGGATGTTTACGGATTCTTACGGATGTTTACGGATTCTTACGGATTCTTACGGATTCTTACGGATGTTTACGGATTCTTACGGATTCTTACGGATTCTTACGGATGTTTACGGATTCTTACGGATTCTTACTCATTCTTACGGATTCTTACGGATGTTTACGGATTCTTACGGATTCTTACGGATTTTTACGGATTAATCAATGCCTTCATATAATCTCAAGGAAAATATGTTCATCCACGCTAAAAAGAATCCGTAAAAATCCGTAAGAATGAGTAAGAATCCGTAAGAATCCGTAAACATCCGTAAGAATCCGTAAGAATCCGTAAGAATCCGTAAACATCCGTAAGAATCCGTAAGAATCCGTAAGAATCCGTAAACATCCGTAAGAATCCGTAAACATCCGTAAGAATCCGTAAAAAATCCGTAAGAATGAGTAAGAATGAGTAAGAATGAGTAAGAATGAGTAAACATCCGTAAGAATCCGTAAACATCCGTAAGAATCCGTAAACATCCGTAAGAATCCGTAAAAAATCCGTAAGAATGAGTAAGAATGAGTAAACATCCGTAAGAATCCGTAAGAATGAGTAAGAATCCGTAAGAATGCGTAAAAATCCGTAAGAATCAAAGTACCTTCGCGCGCGTTTCATGATTACGTATAATTACAAGTTTGAACGTTAATTTTCTTCATTTCCCAACAAATAATCATCGAGTCAGCATGAATATATTGGATATGTCCAACCGTTACGCTTGTTCACGATGCGATAAAACTTTTAGTAGGAAATATAACATGCAGAGGCATGAACAAATTGAGCATGATACTGGAGAAGAAACGAGTGAAGATGAAGAATCCTACCCATCCTCTCAAATGCAAAGAGTTGAAGAATCCAACGGTGATTCCGAAACGAGCGTATCAGAAAGCGATGGACACGAATCGTCAATGACAGCAAACATGGAAGAAACTGAAGACAACCTCGCTTATCGAGGATGGTTAGAGCAAGCCATGACGGCCACCAAGGACTTGAGAGACGAAAAATATCAGAAATACATCTCAGAAGGAATGGAAGAAGAAGACGCTAAAGCAAAGGCTCACGTGAAACTAATGTGGGCAGTCAAACGCATCTTTTTCGATCTGTACTCTCAGTTCTTGCAGCAGAACGTGTACCTCGAAGACGCTGACATCAATCATGAAATCGTGTCCGATCTCACGGAAAGATTAGAGAATGGCATGGAATTCCGGAAAGCCGTACAGAGAGTGTTAGCCAGGCATGGTTCACAATTCGATGGTTTATTCCAGTATCAAGGTGACGATGACGATAATGATGATGGTGGAGAAGAAACGGAGGGTGAAGATGGAACCTACAACTAAAGGCACAAACATCAGCTTGTCGAATAATCCAAGAAAACGCCGTCAACATAAATGCGGGCATAAATGACTGCGTTTGACTCATGATTCACCTTTGGACCGGCAAATACCTTTCTTCCTTTCCTCTTCATACGCTTCCCACACTTTCTCCCAGTTCCTCCAAAATTCAAAACCTATGTACGGCTCTCTCCAAAGCGCAAACAACATCCACACGGTTATCAACATGGCATGTAGATAAATTGGTGTTCCTGCGGCAGAGCTGTTCTGGTTAGTCCGAGGTCCAGAATGCGCCGGGTGTCCAAGTTGGCGGGTTTTATAGCACGCGCTGCTTTTTACTCTTTCTTTAAGATTCACCCCCATCATTTCCGGGTTGAAGCGTGGCGTCCCCACGCCGACCCTCATTATCCAATTAAAATCGCGTCCCGCGCTTCATTATCCAATTAAGATGGCGTCCCCACGCGGAGTCATTATCCAATTAAAATCGCGTCCCCGCGCTTCATTATCCAATTAAAATGGCGTCCCCGCGCTTCATTATCCAATTAAAATCGCGTCCCCGCGTTTCATTATCCAATTAAAATCGCGTCCCCACGCGGAGTCATTATCCAATTAAAATCGCGTCCCGCGCTTCATTATCCAATTAAGATGGCGTCCCCACGCGGAGTCATTATCCAATTAAAATCGCTTCCCGCGCTCCATTATCCAATTAAAATCGCGTCCCCACGCGGAGTCATTATCCAATTTCCTGTTTACCGCGTACCCAAAGGTCAAAGGTCATGATTGACCGGAAGGTGGGGTCACGGGGTCAACAGTGACCGGAAGTTGGGGTCAAAGGTCATGCGGTCAAAGGTCAAAGGTCAAGTGAGCCCAGGTCTAACCCATAACTACTGATGATGATGGTAGTGGTGATGATGACGATTATGTCGATGATGATGATGACGATTATGTTAATGATGACGATGATGATGATTGATGGTGATGATAACGTTAATGATGATGATACCATACTTTTTCCTAGCTTCGTCAAGAAGACCAACGTCATCCGTTGCTATGAAGATTCTCCTCTTGCCTGTATATCCTTCCCTCCTTTCATAGTCCTCGTAGAAATCATTAGCATGCACCATGTACTCTTCAATGCCGTGGAATTTGGCTTCCCATATAAGTTTATCAGTACGCCTTACGTGGATGCTTTCATAAGATTGTTGTAAAATTCGAAAGTGAAGAAAGAAAGAAAGAAGTTATTTTCTGACAAGAAACGCATGCAAAAAATTAAATGTGTTTACACAGTGTGAGGAATAAATAATTAATTAAAATTCGATTTGATGTTGATTCACGATTTGGCATGGAATTGTCGCTAGGCCAAAAAAAAATATATATATATAATTTGACCCCCCCCCCCTGCATCACGTCATTCCGACATTTTCTGGCTTTTGTAATTTCCTTCTTTTGTCATTCATGTTAGAGTAATTTGCCATTATGCACTCTTAAAATACAGTAATAAATGTAAAAAATTGGGCAACTTTTAACCCACCCAGTGCAGGATAGTGTCCTCACAACTATTGGTCCAAATCGGTCCAAATTGGGTAATAAAAACTAATAATTGGGTACTAAATTTGCTCAATTGGATAACAATTGCCGATAATACTTATTTATATTTTTTACCAACATACAATACCAACCACAGTTGACTGTTTGTTGCCCAACATTTTCAATATGTACCGGTATCATATGCAGGGGCTTTGCTTTTGCAATTCGAGTGTGTAAGACCTACATTTTTGTTACCATTGCCATCTTTACCCATATAGTGTTAACGCGGAGCCGAATTTGATATACATGGTTTTCCGAATTGACAGATAAATTGATATTCAAGGTTTTAATAAACCAGAATTATCAAATTTGATAAACCTATTTTTTTCGAATTTGCAAACTGTTTTTTTAATCGATCAAACTGGAGAATGTGGAATAAACACGGTGAAATTTGTCAATAATAAATAACCGGGATAAACCGGGATTATCAAATTTGATAAACAAATTCTATCCGATTAATATACCAGTTTTTTCAGAGAACTCGATAACAAAATTTATCACTAAAGTCTTCTAAGGCAGCATTGGCGCAAACATAGCAAAGGTTGTATTTGTAATTATGTTTTGAAGTTCATCTGATATTCTTACCCAACGATCGGATGCGTAAACCCTAGTCCAGCCATCGCTTTGTCAATGAGATATTTCGTGTGGTTCTTCGGCCTCATAATGTAAGTCATTATTTCACCGATCCACCAGATGGATGGGTTGCTGTGGACTTTTCTTAGTTCATCTGCGATGTCCGCTGGTATTGCCAAAGGCAGAAAATCTGGCTTCAGATCCTTAGTAAGGTACCCTACGAGAGGGGCTTCCAGAACTTGGAAGTTTTCATTTTTATCAGGAGCTATTAATAACAAAACAAAAAACTATATTTGAAGATAAAGACATGAATTCACAAACGTGGGTACACCCCCCCCCCCCACTAGCCATAATCAATATTACAGACCTTATGAATGTGACATCATAATATCACAGCGCCCTCTTTCAGAGGCTACGAATGCATATAGGAGACTTCTACTGGCGTGCGGCGTGCGGCGCGACCGTGTCTCCAGAACCTCGTCTTTTCTGTGAAAATTTGCGGTTTTTTTATTGAATTTTGAGTGAAATTCTTCCCTCTTCATGTTGCAATGCTTAGACTGTGATCTAAAATATTTTGGAGTTGTTTGGACTTTCATTCCAAAGAGGTTCAGATAAGAAGGTAAGCAAGATTTTGTGGGCGTTTCACTAACACATACCGCACTGTAGTGTAATATCGCTAGATCGCACACACACGCATCTACACACATATAAATTTGAATCTCCCGCCTTTCTTTTCGGGAACCAATTCCGGTCATGGCCGGGCGCGGGGCTTCCTACGCCCCGCGCAAAGAGCCAACGGTGTTAGATTCTAACGATGATGACGATTTTAAAACAGTTACTCACTCCAGATCCCTAAAACAGAAAATTAAACGTAAACGTGAAGGCAGTGTAGAAGTTGAAAACCTATCGCTTAGATCAGATAACTCTTCAGAGGACGAACACAATATATTTAGTACACCAACCCAAGTAAGGCAATCGGAATTTAAAGTACTTATCACTCCCATAGATAGGAACAAATCGCTAAAGAATGTCAACCCCATTACCAGAGCTAGACAAATACGAGAAGCATGTCCAACTAGCCCAGAATTTGTTAAACCAACCGCTCAGGGTCTTCTCATTAAATGTAGAAATGCTAAGCAGTTAAGAGCAATATCCCAAATAAGTGTCATAGGAACCATCCCAGTGAAAGCTGTAGAGAAGCAGGTAGTTGAAAAGGGAGTCATCTACGGAATTTCAACAGAGATGACAGAGAAGGAAATACTAAATGAATTGAAACATCAGGGTGTTGTCGATGTAAAAAGAATAACGAAAAGATCTAAATCGAATGCAGATACAGGGGAAGACGGTGAAGAGAGTGGACCCAAGTTCATCCCAATGACAAGTGTCATTCTTAGCTTCAATAAGAACATCCTTCCAAACTTTGTTACAATGTGTTTTCAAAGATTTACTGTCAAACAGTACATCCCCCAAGTAAAAAGATGCTTTCACTGCCAAAGATTTGGACACGGAATTGCCCAGTGTAGGGCAAAATTAAGGTGTGTAAGGTGCGGGCAAGACCATAGTTTCGATGATTGTAATAATAAAGATAATAGGACCTGCCCCAATTGTGGGGGAGACCATTCGGCAGCATTTGGAGGATGTCCTGAAGCTAAGAGAGCCAAAAAAATACAGACAGTCAAAGTAAAAAACAATGTTACTTATGCAGAAGCTGCAAAACTGCTATCCCAAGAGGAAAACTCACGGCAAGTACCCCCAGAAATTCCAGTGGAACTACCAAAAGATCAGTTAAATAACCGCCAGCAAGAGTCTTTTCCCCTCCCACCCCAACCTATGAGAACCGTACGCCCCAAAATCAACCAAGTAACCAAACCAGATACCCAACCCCGCAACCCCATTCCCCAAACACATAGAAGAAACAATAACAGGGAAGAAACGCCCTCTCCGGGTAATCTCTTTACCCAAATGAGTAATGAGAACCTTATCTCATTCATCATCCAACTCATTCTTACCTTTACTGTGGGAAGAACTGAAGATGAAATTTCATCCTTTGTCAAATCAGCTGCAGATAGACTACTACAACAAAGTGTTCTCACCAAGGCCAATGATGAACTGGGCTAGTTTAATGCTGATGACTGGTGCGCTAACCATACTTCAGTGGAACGCGCAGGGGCTGTTAAATCACGGCCCCGAACTTATAAATTATTTGAATACGCATAAATACCCTTATCATATAATCTGTATCCAAGAAACTTGGTTTAGTGGAGATCACATACTGGATATCCCAAAATATATATGTTTTAATAGAAACAGAGAAAATCGTTCTAAAGGAGGTTGCGCAATTTACATACATGAATCCCTCAATTATGAATACCCCATTAATGATAGAGAAATTGAAATGCAATTTACCAAAATACATATTGCCGGAACAGCGATCTCCATTGTAAATTTCTACAATCCATGCAAAAAAATGGATGATGTTATCTTAAACAAAATTACCAACGGGATAGATAACAACCTTTTCCTTATAGTTGGGGATTTCAATTCCCACAATCCCGTATGGGGCAGTACAAAAACAGACCAAAACGGTAAAGTGGTTGAAAACTTCATCCATGAAAGAAACTTTGTATTTTTAAATGATGGAACAGGAACTAGAATAGATCCACATACTGGGAAAACTTCTTGTCTCGACCTCAGTATCACATCCCCCCTGCTATCTGGTAAGTGTACTTGGGAAGTTATGCAACACACTTTTGGGAGTGATCATTTTCCCATATCTACCCAAATATTACTGGATCGAACCAGGCAGGCAAGTAATAAAAGGGTCAATGAAGAAATATACTGGTCTTTTAAGAAATTTGATTGGAATTCCTTCACAAGAAACTGTCAAAGAAGACTAACAGGAAATCGAGATGTCCTAATCGACCAAACTGATATATATAGTGATTTTATTAATAAATTAACAAACATTATAAGTGAAATAATGCCCAAGAAGGGAAAAAAGAAACACAACCCTGTTCCCTGGTGGACAGATGAATGCACAAAAATCATCAAAGAAAGAAATAGGGCAAATAATAAATTAAAAAGACATATATCCGCAGAATATTTAAACATTTATTTAAAGAAGAAAACAGAAGCCCAAAAGATTCTGCGCCAATCAGAAAAAAGATATTGGGAAGATTTCTGTCGAAGACTAAATCCCTATGTACCAGAATCCATGATCTGGCACACCATTAAAAGACTGAAGGGATCGGTCAACAACAAACGAAAATCCCAAAACATGCCAATATTACTGATTAATGAAAAGGAAGTCTTGTGTAATAAAGAAAAAGCTGAGGCTTTTTCTTCCTTTTTCCAATCTATAAGTCAAGTAGAAGAAGGCACGGGAATAAAAGGCAATGAACACATTGCAATCAAGTCAATGAACCGGGGAATGGAACATGTTTTGAATGAACCTCTTACGTTTCAGGAGTTACAAAAGGCTCTCAATACTTTTAAACAATCATCCCCTGGGGAAGACAAGATCCCTTACCAGGTGTATCAAAAACTTCCGAATGAAAGTAAGAATTATATGCTAAAGGTCATGAATTGGATATGGGACACGGGGGCCATACCCCCAACTCTGAAACATTCTATATTAATCCCTGTACTAAAGCAGGACCAAGACCCCCATTCTGTATCATCATATCGACCCATAGTACTAACTTCGTGCTTTGCTAAGATACTTGAACGGATTGTAAAAAATAGACTTCAGTGGTACTTGGAAAAGAAAGAAATATTCCCACCTTTCATGACAGGTTTTCGCTCCAAACGTAGTTTGGTGGATAGTATAATACTCTTAGAGAACACGATTCAAAGAAGTATTAACGTTGGCGAACATACATTAGTAGTATTCCTTGATATTGAAAAAGCATATGATCGACTTGATATCAAAAGCTTAATGTACAAACTAGCATCATATTATAATATCTCGGGTAATATGCTACAATTCTTGAATAACTTTTTGAAAAATCGAACTTTTCATGTGAAGATTGGACAGGATAAATCAAAATGCTATGAAATATACAATGGTCTGCCCCAGGGTAGTGTATTAAGTCCATTGCTTTACAATGTTATGATGTGTGATATCCCGACTGATGAATCTGTTACAACATCCATATATGCGGACGACTGTGCTGTCTGGATATCGGGTGCGGATATAGATCTTATTTCAAAACAATTACAGTATTATTTGAATAAGTTGAACAATTGGTTTACCAAATGGGGATTTCGTCTCTCACAGAGCAAAACAGTCCCAGTACTTTTTACTAAGAAGAGGAAAGTCAAATATCCAGAGCTCAGGTTAAACAATGCTGCCCTGACCTTCAAATCTGAGAAAAAATTCTTAGGAATGATATTTGATCAAAAACTGTCATGGAAAAATCATATAGATATGATCATTTCAAAATGTAAACGTAAGATGAACATTTTGAGGTGCTTAACAGGTACGACGTGGGGAAGCTCCTCAAAATCGCTACTGATTGTATATAAAGCACTAATAAGATCATTATTAGATTTTGGCTGCGAAGCTTATGATAGTGCGCCCTCATACATCAAAAATTCCTTAGATCATATTCAATATCAGTCTCTGAGAATATGTGCAGGAGCTCTTCCCCTAACATCACTTGCTGCCTTACAAGCAGAATTAGGTGAAATGCCCCTAGACTTACGCAGGCAGATGCTTGCAGATATTCTAAGACAAAAAATTGCTATGCATCGTGATCATCCTGTTAACGTCAAGCCAAACTGGCAAATGGAGATATTAAAACATCAAAAAAATTATAAACCTTTTGGATGTAGGACAGCATTGATGAATGAAAAACCAATTGAAACTTATACTGTACCTTGTCTCCCCCCGTGGACAATGATTCTTCCAAAGGTTTCTCTAGAATTGAGTGAAGTTCTGAATAAACAACAAAACCCCTTATATTTAAAGCAACGTAGCTTAGAACTTATAGGAAGTAAATGGTCAAATCAGTTGCATATATTCACAGATGGGTCAAAAGTTCCAGACGATGGAACAGTCTCCACTTCCTTCTATGTACCAGCTTTCTCCATCCATGAAGCAAAAAGGATGGTGAACCATACATCATCATTCAGAGCTGAATTAGCAGCCATAGTCCTTGCCCTCAACTGGCTGGAGAATATAGATGTATACGTAGGAATTGTGATTTTCTCCGACTCATTGAGCTCACTACAGGCCATAAAAGAAGAAAAGGATATATCCTTTGTCACGGAAATTATCATTTTAACTACTAAATTAAACTATCAAGGGAAACAAATCCACCTTGAGTGGATCCCAAGCCATTGTGGTCTACATGGGAATGAAATGGCAGACCATTACGCCAAAGCTGCCCTACAAAACAACATTGAAATATTTAATAAACTATCTCTTTCTGAAATAAAGAGTATTATTACAGATAAGTATATCACCCTCTGGCAAGATAGGTGGAATTCATCGCACACCTTTCTAAGACAGGTACAACCTGCCGTTAACAAACCACATTTATGTGTTTTAACAAGATTTGAGGAGAGTATTGTTCATAGATTAAGACTCGGAGTAGTAGGTTTGAACGAAGATCTTTTTAAATTAAAAATGCACCCAACAGGATACTGCAATAATTGCAATGGGTGTATTGAAACTGTAAGTCATTTCCTCACTGAATGCCCAAAATACATCATAGAAAGGTCTATGTTACTTGCCGAAACCAATATAACTGATTCTAAGGAAATAATGACATTACTGAAAAGTGCACAAAACAAAAAGCAAAAATCCATTGTACGCTTTGTTTTAAGAACAAAGCGATTGTTTGAGAAACGGTAAATCTAGGTAGCTATAGCTATGCAGAATTTTAGTTGCTATCTTGTTCTTTACCTTATCAGTCAGTTAATTGTCTCGTGATTATGAAATCAAATTTCACTGAGAAGACTTCTGTCATTAATGCAAGACCTTTCTGAGGTATAACAAAATATAATGACTGCATGGCTACCGCTCAATAGCGAAATGATTTTTAGAAATATATTTTCTTGCAGTCTTTTACTTAATCATATCTTACATACAATTATATTTGAAAATATATATATTTGTGTGGGTATACACATATATGTACCAGCTATTGTAAGTTGTATAACTCTTGCAATTATTATTCATCAACTGAATCAATCGCACGTTGGATGTACACACAATATATGTTATAATACTTATGACTTTTTTCATCTCTAACCGCCCACAATATCTTGCAACTAACCTTGGATGATTGGTCGCAAAGCATCCCACACTATATATTTTACTAAACTGTCATATTATGCATGTGATAGAATATTTTATCTTTGTTAAAGCCTAGACTTCTAGAAAGGAAAAAGAGAGAAGAAATCACCCAATATCTTGCTGGGGTTTCCTTCTTTCTCTTTTTCTTTGCGAAAGAGGGAGAGAAGAAAGGATAATTTAATAGTTAAGACAAAAATATATATACATATATCAAAATTAATAGAAACAAAATTAAAATAACCACCCAAATGTATTGACACTTCCCTTTTGTATTTGCTGGATTTCATGTTTGAAGGCTCTTTCTCTATACAGACAAGTGTCCATCGACTGACTGAGGGTCACAAGGAGGAAGAAGGGCTTCCTCCCACAAGGGCCCCTTTTTATTTTCCATGTTAGGTAGGTTAAAGGCGTTTGTTCCCTGGAAAGATCAAACCTCAAGATGTTGATGGACCTGAATCCACCGACGGGACAGTCGTAACCCCGTAACTCTGGTACGGGTGTGGGAGGGGGCTCTTCTTTCTTTGCCTGTCTCTCTTTCAGTCATTCCAAATCAGTTTTTTTTTTTCTCCTATTATCACTTCTAGATCACATAAATCCTTTCTTTCTCTGTCTTTACGTAATTTACGGGTCAATACAACCCCAGAAAATTTTAAAGGCCACTGATTTGAATTGTAAAGAAAAGAAAAAAAAGTATCACAAATGATGCTTGGTACAATGAGAACCCAAAGTACCGAAAAACTTGTTAAAATGTTAGCCCCTCTTGTTAGAACGTTTTTTTTTTTCCTATAAAATATCACATAGATCGTCGATCAAAGACCTTATATCGGTTTTTTTTTTCATATGTATTAAATGTTTTTGTCTTGTTTGTTTTTTCATAGAAAAAAAAGAATGAATATACAAGAAATAATTAAAAAAAAGGAAAAAATAGAAATAATTAAAATAATAATAATGAATAAAATTGTTACCCTAATCCTTATACAGTGAGTGGCAAAAATAGTCAATCATGACTTATTGCCAAATAAAAACAAGGAATGGAATGGAATGGCACACGAGTGTAATTCATCTACGCGCAAAGCATGCCGGACAGGCGTAAGTAAAGATCACATGAGTTTATTGATTAAAATAATTCATTAAAAATATATCAAATGTTTGTATATCAAAAGAAAAACGATAGATATAATGCTATGTTCATACTCTTTCATAATTAAGGCGTTTGGGGAGGCTAGACTGCATTTATGTATTTCATTTTAATTATTATTACCCACAATGCAGTTCTGGTTTTCTGGCAATGAACTGGCCGAAATTATGGTTAGTCTTATTTCAGGCCATTTAACTTTTGATTGAGCTGGGCAAGTACCTGATTAACATATCAAGTCTTAATGTACTGTTAATTGTGATTAATGTCAGTGAATTAAAGCAAAATCTATCGAGGGATTGATTTTTAATGATTTTTTGATGAGCTATGATATAACACGTGAGTGAATGGGGGTCTGTAATACTCATGTGTGCCCTATATCGCGACTACACTTCTACACTGTCGTTGCTATGGCTGGGCGTCGTCTGCTAGAAATTGGTTACGAGAAAGCTTCAAACAGTTTTATGCAAAGTGATAGGTTATGTTTAACAACAGTTGATAAGTATGTAACTTGGCATTTAGTGCATTTATCGCTTACGATGCTGAAATGA
The DNA here is from genome assembly GCF_037042905.1 of Lytechinus pictus. Classification (NCBI taxonomy): domain Eukaryota; kingdom Metazoa; phylum Echinodermata; class Echinoidea; order Temnopleuroida; family Toxopneustidae; genus Lytechinus; species Lytechinus pictus. The sequence goes on along the minus strand of NC_087253.1, from coordinate 16,156,615 downwards.
CGCTTTCAAATGTATATTCAATGCTTTTTATCATTTATTATGCAGAAATGCGAGTTTCTACTGCCAATAGGATATCTGGTTGGTTTGAGAGTGTGAAATGAAATAAGTAGGGATTTCAAAATGATGAATAACTTCTAATTATCATCAGGATTCATATTTTCAATATTTAGAGCACGCAGAGAAAGAAAGATGAACAAAACATTAAAATACATACACTTGTCTCAGTCAGGTGTTATACATCATTGCGCAATTGAATACTATTTACTCCGTTGAAAGCTACAGGCGAGGGGGGGGGGGTTGGGGGTTTGGGGTGGAACTGAGTCGGGGTACATACCCCATCCTCCTGGCTTGCAAGCAGGGCGGGGTTGATCCCTATAGCACCCCCCCCCCCATTCTTCCTCCAAATTAACGGTTATAATGAGGAAGAGAGGCGAAATGAGCAAAAGAAATGCTTACATTCTTTGTTTGTTATCAATTTTCTTTTATTTACTTTGTTTATTTTTATGCGAATACAAAGGTAATAAATCACCTCGACCAAAATAAACATGTAAACAAGAAGTTGTAAATCCACACAATACATATTTAGCCCATTGATGGACATCAATCAAGTAGAACTTGTAGCTGCAATACCATAGGAAGCGCACAAAATATATGAATGGAACACTGCATTTTTACATTAAAATGAGGGGTGTCTAATGAGACGTTTTCTTTTCTTTTAATACGTTTAGTCAGATTAGGTATTGAATGCAAGGTATCAATATTTACAGAAGAACCCACTCTTTCCTTTGAGACCAAAATTTTTGACTTTTTGTCATTTGACCCTCAGTATAGGGCACACGAGTGTAATTCATCTGCGCGCAAAGCATGCCAGACAGGCGTAAGTAAATATCACATGACTTTATTGATTAAAATAATTCATTAAAAATATATCAAATGTTTGTATATCAAAAGAAAAACGATAGAGATAATGCTATGTTCATACTCTTTCACAATTAAGGCGTTTGGGGAGGCTAGACTGCATTTTTGTATTTCATTTTAATTATTATTACCCACAATGCAGTTCTGGTTTTCTGGCAATGAACTGGTCGAAATTATGGTTAGTCTTATTTCAGGCCATTTAACTTTTGATTGAGCTGGGCAAGTACCTGATTAACATATCAAGTCTTAATGTACTGTTAATTGTGATTAATGTCAGTGAATTAAAGCAAAATCTATCGAGGGATTGATTTTTAATGATTTTTTGATGAGCTATGATATAACACGTGAGTGAATGGGGGTCTGTAATACTCAGGTGTGCCCTATACACGCGGAGTTGTCAGAGATACGCCAGCAGGAGATCATCACACGCAAGACAATGGCGCCACGATGAAGTCAATTCCTTAGGTCTATTGGACGAATTTAATTTTTAAAGACGTATGTAATCTTTAGTACTCAATCGACGTCCGTTTATGTTCTCTATGGGCTTAAGGTAGTGTTCACAATGGTGATAAGTTAGTTTCAGTAAAAGCAAAACAATCAGAAAAAAAATATTAGTGAAAGTTTAATAAAAATCCGTCAAAGATCCATGGCTTTATGCATTTTTAATCAAAATATCACCGATGCTGTTATTGATTTTTTTCCATTTATTAAAACAACTTATTGTTAAGATATACCTCCCTTTGAAGGGTTCTGTTTGACGTCAACAACACGCGTTTTGATTGATTATGCGTTAGCCGCCTTTATAATAAATTTTTGTTTTAACACCAATTTATCAGACCTTTTTTTAGAATGCACTTGTAAATATAATTAATATAAATATGATGAATAAAATATGATGTAAAATTACATAAACTGGGAATAGCATGAGCTTGAGCTGGATGTACTATGAACAGTGCTCACCTTCATATCGAAGTCAAACTGTTTATAGTAATAGTCTCTTGTCCCGCCATTCTTTATATATATTTTTTTTTTCATGCCATTTATGTTTCACACACCTTACACACTAATGGGGCGTTGCAAAAAAGTTACGTTGCAATTGATTGCAAATCGACTGCAACTTTGCAGCTGATTCCGATCGACTGCAACTAGCAATCATTTGCCAATTTGCGTTGCAAGAAAAAGGCTTGCGATTGAACGCAAGTTGCAGCTGATTTGCAGACGGCGATTTGCAGCTGTAAACAGGGTCTGCAACACAAGACTAGCTGATGAAGCAAAATGTTGCTTGCAATAATCCTGATTGTGGGTGTCACGTGCGTAAAACATTCCCCATAAACTTATGTGTTAAAATGGCACTTAAGAAAAATTCATAAAAAATAAATGTGAAATTAGAGGGTCGAATGTTTACTTCCTTTGGATAGGATATACAGTGCGTCCCACAAAAAACGAAACCGAGATTTATCGATGATTTATCATAACTTAATCGCAAATACAATAGACAAATGACCTACCATTTTAAAGCTCAGAATCTCTTCTTTCATCTGAAATTACTTAGATTATTTCTCATTCACGCATGAGTGAGCAAAAACAATTTTAAAAGGGGATACCAAAAAGTCACTTGGCGGGCCGTATCTGGGTTTTAAAAAGAAAACCACATTTTTAAAAAGTTCAATATCTGCTCTTTAATTTGATACCTCAATTACAGAAAATGGTCAAGAAATAACAAAGTTCTTGTTATTTGAAATAAGGCTTGAATTTCAATAATTTCATAAAATGAAGAGGTTTTACAGGCTAGCGTTTAAACTCACTCGACACTCCGTTTTGTTGACGATCAGCCATGCATTAAGTCTTTTGTTACCGTGCGATAGCTTCAGTGGGAAACCGGTGAAAACACGTTTATTTAATGAAATTATTGAAATACAAGCATTGTTTTGAGGGATCATAACTTTTTTACTACTTGACCATTTTCTGTGATTTAGGTATCAAAGAAAAGAGAAGATATTGAACTTTTTAGTCATGTGATTTTCTTTTTGAAATTCAGATACCCCCCGCCAAATGAGTTTTTGGCATCCTTTCTTCGAATTGTTTTTGCTCAATCATGCATGAATGAGGAATAATCTAAGTAATACCAGATGAAAGAGGAGATTCTAAGCTTTACATTGGTAGGTCATTTGTCTATTTTATTTATGATTAAGTTATGATAAATCATCGCTAAATCTCGGTTTCGTTTTTTCTGGGACGCACTGTATATCTGATATTCCATATTTGACCAGAGAAGGGTATCGTAGCCAGCTCATTTTAAAAATAAATCGCCATTTATGAAGATAACTATAATGGGATCAAAGTCATCAACTAAAACAGTAAAATAGCCCCAATTCTTCCGCCAGTCAAAAATAGTTCCAAATCATTGATATATCTTCCCAATTTGGGCAAAGGAAGTTCAGAAGTTATCATTTCTAGAATCAGTGTTAGATTTTGAATCATATTCATACACTTTTGTCAATCAGCAATATCAAATTGAACAAATTCGAATGGGTTGGGTCGAACGAATATCTTTAGCCCTCCTGATGTAATTAGGCTCATGGCACCTATAGGAGAGCGTAAGTAGAAAATATTCATTTTTCAGAGTATTCTTTCTCCATCATGTATGTTTTCAGAGAATTTATGTATTTTAGACCTACGCCAGGAAAAAAAATCATTTTGAAAATAGTGAAAATGTATCTTTATCGCCGGTGGAAATTTCACCTTCAACAAATTTTCTACTGCACAATTTTAATCTCAGTCCCACACTTGACTTTTTTGTCGGTAATGCGCGGTTGTATCAACAACACGGCAGGTCATTGCCGGTGCAGTGCTGTTATTAAAAATCACCTTGAAGCAAGTATATTTTTAGGCTCTAATTATGTATGAAACATCGAAAATGACCTTAAAATATTATTTTTGTTCATATTTGAAATAATTTGTATAAGTTATATCGGTTTAAACGGCGAATAACCATCCAGTAAATGGATTCAATGCAATTGAATGGCCACAAGTCACAACTTTTTACATTTGAGAAACACTCGACATAAAGGGCTTTTTAGTTTAACGTTAGGCTTTAAATTACAGACTTCCATTAGAACCTCTCCATATGTCTCTTTTTTTTTAAGAGTCTGTCTAACCTCCCTTTTTATGACTTTCCTTGGCCTGGCCAGGGATAAAGTGAAAATTTTGCTGTTTTGACTTTGTCTTTGGAGGATTTTTTTTATTTATTATTATTATTATTATTATTTTTTTAATATTATTATTATTATTATTATTATTATTTTTTTTTTTTTTTTTTTTTTTTGGGGGGGGGGGTCCAAATATCTCGCCAGGCAAAAAAAAAAAAAAAAAACAAGTGTAAAGGGGGTCTACATGTATATATGTATATATTTTTTTTAATGTTATTGGGCTACTTTTCAGAACCTATTGGCCACATCTGCCACATTCTTGGGGAAGTTTTAACATTGAAATAGGGAGTTGCCAGCCCAGGGTTTTCCAAAGGGGGGGGGGGGCTGGAAAATTTGACAAGAACCTAAGACATTGGAGTAGAATATGGACCCATGTTTAAGGCCAGTATCTAAAATTGGCCCTATATTAGGGATTTTCCAGCATAAAACCATACCACATGTTTAGAGATTTCTTCCAAAAAAGTGACCCATTCGAGCAGCACATCCCCGTGTGCCTTATCTCATGAGTACCCCCCCCCCGGGCTTATATGTAGCTGACTCTTAAATTGAATTTTATACAAGCACACGAGGTGCTATAAAGATTACTGATTTTTTTCCCCCACTTTAATGGATGATTACAATGCTTTTCCAGGTGCTTTCAGTAAAAGGGTGTCTTTCATATGGTGCATCATAATTAATATTGAATGCATAATCATTTTTTTTACATCCTTTTACATCAAGCATAATACTCAGGGGGGGGGGGATGTGGTTCCCCTTGACATTTTTCAGAATAAATTCGCCCACTCAAAGTTTTATTACCGCACCGCTGACTGATGTTTTACTTTCAAGTCTCGCACAACTTTTGAGACCAAATTTGCATTGCCCAGGTACTGGGTCAGGAAATTTTGCAACATTTTGTTTAAAGTTGAATTAAGAAGGGGGTGAGTTTCCATAAATATAGGTTCTACATACAATATATAGTATATATAAGTTGTTCAAACACATAGCATGTCACAATAATCCTCTGCCTTCTCGATATTTTGCTTTGAAAGTTTATGAAATTAGCCACCTGTCAGAGCCCGAGAGACGAGTGTACAGAAAAGTCACTCGGAGTGTGACGTCACCGGGGGGAATTTAGTATAAGAGGTGCCTGAATGTCATACAGAAATGCTATGCAGAGAGAGAAAGATATTTTACAATTTTTTTTCAAAGCAACTCAAATCAAACAAATAGGACTGATATGTACAAATCTTTACTTTCCCTGTATAAAAAACAGTATGAATAACCACCATGAACTCTTCAATCATGATGTAAGATAGCAAACAGTGAGTTATTGAATGATATTTTCACTATTTCTCATTTATTTTATCACGATGTTCAATCAAGTGAGTAGCTGGAAAGTAATTCCGGCGGCTAGCTCAGCGCGCGCTGAACGCATAATACTAGTACACACAACACTCAGGCATTGAGTGTACTGTTATGGTCTGGTATGTCGACTTAGTTCATGGCCGTGCAGCGATCCCCTGGCGTTTTTTCTTCTTTTCTTTTGTCTTTGACTCCACTTTTATATCCTCTGGATCATTTCCACTCATAGCTCATTCCACAGAACAATCTGAACCAAACGTATAGTATTCTTTCTCGGCCTTCTGAGTTGTTTTCTATATTTAATTACGCTAGGGGTCACCGTCACACATACAAACGCAATTCGGAAGTGAGTTGAAGACAGAAAGATATATAGTAATTAGTATACATCTCTATGGTTGAAGACAACAAGAACGGTACGGTAGCTCGACAGCTAGCTGCGCCGGAGCGGGCGGCCGGTCGGCACAAAGCAATTCCGCAACCAACTGTGTTTTTTTGCAAGAGCCGCGTCACACGCGGATAAATATGTCATAATAACACGTCTGCTACGTTATCGACTGGTGAGAAGATCTCGATCAAATTTCATATTATTCACCTTGAAATTATTCCTTTAGGGTCCATGGTATCATTCTGAGGGAATTCACATATTTGGAATAATAGTACGGCCACAAATATTTTAATCATTTCCTCTTTGCAAGTTCTATGGCTCGCAGATACAACTTCAACTGCAGTTATTCCATATGAAGGAGTACGTGCATAGTACACAAAACGGCACTGCCTTGATTACTACACCGGGACCGAATACCCCCCGGTGACGTCACACTCAAAGAACACCCGTCTCGGTAGGCATTGCAGGAGCGAACTCAGGGAAAATGGGTAGGGATAAATCGTTCAAATTCACTATTTTGAAAAAAGAAAATGGGGGGTCGAATCACCTATTAGTGTTTGGGGGGTTGTAAGGTTGCTATTAATGTAAATATCTCAATATTTGGAATCGTCTTCTTAATTCAACTTTAAGTACATGTCAGACAAAAACATGATTACATGTAAAAAGTCAATATTCATAATTGAGTTATCTTTTTCTTTATTGACAATAGTAATGTAATGTCACTGATGAACTTTGTCTAAAAATAATAATTAAAATAAAAAATAGAAAAATACATTTATGAAATAAAAAAGAATATTAAAAAAAGCATGAAAGGAATTTATTTTGATACCAGATTGTGTAAAGTAAAGTTGTTAGGAATGCTCTAGAAGCGAATATGTACACCAAAGTTTAGCATTCTATTACGAGCTTTTTTTTTTGTAAATTAAAGCAAAAGGTATGATTTCATAAATTATTTAATTGCACCACCCATGGCTGAGGAACCAAAATGCCCCTCCCCAGGCCAGAGGTGACTATAATCAAAACACACTGGGTCTACTATAATGATTAACACACTGGCAACTGAGCTTAACTTTTATATAATTTCATGAACATGTTTTTTATCTTTGCTTTGTGCTTTTAATTGCTTACTACAGTTTAATAGATACGATGACAAAGAAGTCTGGAATAAACAAGAAACCTCAGAACCTCCACAACTGTGTCTGCTACAATGTTCTTGCCAGCAGCTGATTGATTCATTTTATCAAATGGTAGGTTAAATGTAAACTGTATTATTATTAATAATTCACCATGATCGAAATGGGGATGGGGGTGAATTCTGTACCAAGGATAATGCAAAATGAAAAAGGCAAAAACAAATCCCTATCTTGACTGGACATTTCTCAGCAATGAAGACACCTCATTGATGGGGGGGGGGGGTAGTTGTTGTGCTCATCGTCCAAGGTGTACTGCATGAAAATGTATATTTTGTTTCTATTGATTTAATTTATTGCGTATTTTAATTTCATGATTCATTGATTTGGGGAAAAACAATCAGTTCACACTTTTTTAGATTACATCATGGCAACTTGCCAATTATAATGGTCTCATAAGTAAGCCACTGTCCCTCTATCGTATCATCATGTCGGTGCAAACAACGCCCTCAGCAGCAGGCATATAAGGGCATGTCTGCACCGATGGGGTGTACAAAAATGTTTTGCTAAGGGCGTTCTTGCACTGAAAAGGACAAAATTTGAACTAACCCAAGCTATGTATAGTTATGGGCTTGCATTATTTCCTATATTATTATTTTTTTTTAACAGGTTGATTATCAGAACTGAATTCAGAGCTGCTCCTGTCTGTAGTAACATCATTATTAGAGTGGACTTCAGAATGAGGGTGTTGCTGGTTAAAAACTTCACTCCATGGAGCTCTCCAAATTCACCTCAAATTAGACTGCTTCTGGAAACCAGATTTGTTCCTTCAAGCAGAGACGCTTGTGGCTTTCCTGACTGGACTTCTGTGGATTCTTCATGCCAACCTTAAGGACTGTGGTCTTCTGCATGATACACGTCAATTTCAAACAAGACATTCTGTGGTGCAACACTTGATGTAGATGATATGAAATTTTATTTGATATAACTGAATCTCAGAAGTAATTCCTCGGGAGCAAGAAACAATGAAAAATAAAAGGTCCATCAATAATAAATGTCTTGAGCAGTGTTCTTTTTTGTGCACAAATCAATGGATCATTTTAATTCCAAACAGGGATGTAGTCAATGCTGACCTCGAGGCAACATTTTGCTGGCCTTGGTCCGAGTCACTGTACAGAATCTATGGGAAGTTCTCTCAAGCTGCCTCATGACTCGGAAGAATCAGCCTCGACCTCATCAATGTATGAAAATGTGATATATATCTACGATGCAATCTCATGATTAAAGAGAGCTTCAGATTTTGAAGTGTAGCAATCTCCTGAAATTTATGTTTTATTTGAAAATCAAACAAAAATAACTTAATTAGGCATGTTATTCATTATGATATTTATGAATGAAAGCATTGAAGCAATTTGGTGCTCTTGCACAACAAATTCTGAATTGTATTTACTGCAAACCCTCGGAAATATTGATAAGAATTTGCCAGTGCATGAAGTGTTTTGATAAAGAGTGGCTTTTGTGCCTATGGAGAGTTATTATTTTTTCAACATTTCTTCATACAAATTATTTCAGAAATCACAAATTGAATATTCCATGACCTCTGATAACAAGAGCAGAATATTTTTGGTGATTGACACACTTTAAAATGATATTAGGAGAGAATGTAGTGAAGTTGTGTGAAAATAATGGCATAATTGCTGTAGAGACCTATGAAGATTGAAAATAATAGTATTTTAAGTTTTTCTTGAAAAAACCTATGGAAAATTGAAAATGGCATAATTTACACAAGTTTTCAAAACAAAATACAAAAACAAACAAAAAATTGGGCAGAATTAGTACACAAGCCTATGGACAATCAATTGAACGTAAATCGAGCGCAAATTTTGCGCGTCTTCCAAAATATTACATAAGTCACGTTCGATTTGCAATCAATTGCAAAGCTTGCGCTTGATCTACGTTCAATTGATCAAACGCAACTTGTTCTTGCAACAGGAATGAACGTAACTTGCGTTCAATTGCAGATTTGCGCTTAATCGGAGGACTTACGCTTAATTTTGGGATTTGCGTTCAATCGCTAGTTTCTTGCAACACCCCATTAGACATTTTCGAATTATAAATAAAACACTTGTACCAACCTTTAAAGGGTGTAATCTTGCACCCTTAGTGGGCAAGGGATGCAAAAATGTACCTTTTTATCATTATTTGCACCCAGAAATAATCGTTTGCACCCTAACAGATGCAACTTTTCAACTGTTACAAGGTGCATGCTCCTTAAAATTATTTGAACCTTTATCACATGTTCATTGTCATTTAACGGGAATTTTCAATTACATTTACTGTGGTTTTAAATCTGTGTGCCTCGCGGAGCAAAAACTACCGATTATCAATTTACAATAGCGATTGAGGCAAACAAATGGGATACCTACTTGTCCATGTTCCTTGTGTCACTCCCGTTGGATCACGACAAGTCTCGCTTAGGGGCTGGAAGAACTTTTCCCATCCTTCTTTGTCATAATCCCAGCCCTTGGATTGTAGGACGAGCGTTCTCCCTGTGCCGTATGCCATTATCATACAGTATGAAACATGGTGGGCCTGGCAGCCGAATCCGCATCTATGGTTGAAGTTGCACACAATTTTCCTGGCCTTAGCACAGTCTGAGGGATTCTATATGTAATTATAAAGGTTTATTTCCAATTAGTCTAATGCCAATTCGTCCAATCGCCAACTCGTCTACTATCATTTGGTCTACCATCATTTCATCCGCTCACCACATGTAGACCGGGGGCTGATGGGAGAGTTTATTCAGCTGATCGGCTACATAAGTTTTGATGATCCCATCATGTTGGCATGATATCAGTGGTCAAGAAAATGTGTTGCTGCCGGGTCATATCCTGTACGGAAGGCCCAGAGGACCCCATTTTTGTCGACCATCTTGGATTTTTCATGAAAATAAATTATTTTTATATTTTTGCACAAACAATGGAAAAATATTAAATTAATACGCATTTCACAATTATTTAGATAGTAGAAATCGATTGCAATCGTTTTCTGGACACTCCGGCTAATATTTTTTTTTGAAAAATATGAGAGTTTATGCCCGAATTTCCATGTTTTGGGGAAAAAAATCTGCATATGCATTGATATCTTTCTGTTTTGTCATTAATATCAACAACTAATGCAAAATATCAGCATTCAGTGCGAAAGAGGATATATTAACGAAAAACATTGATATGCTTCATGACAGTATTAATGTCTAACTTGCTTGGATAAAGGGAAAATACCTTCAAATGTATCCCCGATATTGCGATAAAATGACACCATAAAGCAATGACCTCCGTCCCTAGTCACACTTATGATACAGACTACAATGCGCTCGCTTGCATACCTTTCAAAAAGAGTACAATAGACTCAATCGGTCTTGCTTCGCCTTGGTAGGTGTGACTAGCACGCATTAATGCATGTAATGAACATGGCGATAGAAAAGTGTATATTACATATATGGGTATAAGGGCAAAAGGCGTTTTCTACATATCAACTTTTATGTTAATGAAACCTCCTGGAAAAGTTAGAGGAGGCATTGCTCTGCATGTCGCAAGCAATTACATAGACTGGGCTATTTCGACGACTGTCGATCGCGGAATCGCGACAAAAATTGGCACGCGCGTTACCCATGGCATTATCTACAAAACTATAATATCTAATGCTGTGAAAAATATCATTGCTCATTAATCATGCTAATCTATGCGTAAAATCATAAGTTTGCTCTTATTAATAAAATGATGCCCCTAAAATGCTAATGTTTGTTTCACATACTTTGGTTAGGCATCTGATCAAATTTATTTTCAAAAAAATTTAACATCACATTTATTTTCTTATGTATTCTATTGTTTTTTAATTTTTTGTTTTTTATTGTTTTTTCAATTAAAATTGTCGGGGACTTTATTTTGACCATAAACAAGATCAAATTAATTGATTTTAAGAAGTGAAAGTAAAAATAATGATACATTTTATGAATTTTGGCTAAAATCAAATATTTGCATTGGATTTGTACACAAATTCACATTTTTGCGTAATTTTGGGTCTGCATGCACTTACGACATGTTGCGTAATTTCGTAACCGCATACCTGGGGGTCACAATTTTGGTCTCAAAAGTTGCGCGAGACTTGAAAGTAAAAAGTCAGCGAGCGACGCGGTCAAAAAAATTCGAGCGGCGGATTTATCGCGAAAAATGTCGAGGGGGGGGGGGGGGCTGAATCAGTCCCCCTCCCAGCCTTCCTAGGATTAAAGCATATTCCCGCAAGAGCCTGTCGAAGGTACCCCACCCTTTTCCGTAGCTTGAATTTTAAAATATCTTGCATTTTGGAGCCCTCAATATGGCAAAATGATGCTTCGGTAAGGAAAAAAAAATCAACTTTTATTTTCCTGAAATTAATTGGATACGAAAGAGTAGGCTTTTATCTATCAGCTACATATAAAGAGGTGAGGGAACAGCAAAGCCTGCCCTCTCCGGGGGCTGCCCCAATTCGCACAGCCTCTCTTTCGCATTTTGCCCATTTCGTGGAAAATTCGCCATTTTGGAGCCACATTGAGGGAAAAGTGTTTCTACTATGTAGTGAAGCCACTTTTATTCATTTAAACCACTTGGAGACGAAAGAATATATTTTCTTCGAGCTGCTTCATATAAAGAATCGCTGGAACATCGAAGCCACCCCCGTCAGTGGGTTGCCGAAGACACACTCCCCTTTTTCCGTATTTTACAAATTTATGGAAAAAATATTCAAATTTGGAGCCCCCACTGAGGCAAAAGGGAGTTTCTGCTAAAAAATGGTCCATTTTCATTTTCTTAAAACCACATGGAGACGAAAGAGTTGCTACTCCCCTATTAGTTACATATAACGAAGTACTGGTACAGCAAAGCCTACCCACTCAAAGGGCTGCCGAAATCACCCAACCCTTTTTCCGTATTTTACCTTTTTTTTCCAGAAAATCTGCGAATTTGGAGCCCACATTGAGGCAAAAAGATGTTTCTCCTAAATAGCAAACCACTTTCATTGTCTTAAAACCACTTGGATACGAAAAAGTAGTATTTCTCTATTTGCTACATATAACGAAGTGTTGGCACATCAAAGACTACATCCTCAGGGGCGGCTGAAGTCACCCTATACCCCTATTTCGTATTTTGCCAATTTATAGGAAAATCTGTCAATTTGGAGCCCCCATTGAGGCAAAAAGGTGTTTCTGCTATACAATGCGTATCAAAAAAATGTTTACACTTAGAAAATGTCCTGTAAAATTATACATTTGTAATATCTTGAAGATTTTTTTTCACATTTTAACATTGGTACAGTTCCGTTTTTTAATAAGCAAATGACGATATAACTGTGGAAAAATATTTCCGCTTGAGCACCACTTACTTCTAAAAAAGCTAGTGAAAAATGATTTGCGCAAAACTTAGAAATAGTTATGCGAATAAAAGTAGACCTTAATCATGAAGAACACATGAAATATAGCTAGTAAAATTGATTTGACGATTTTTTTTACCTTTTTAAACTTCTTTCCTTGCCCAAAACACTTTGAAGAGTGTCATTGCGCCCCACCCACTCCCCCACACACCGAAGCCATCGTGACGATATTTGCTTTACACTGAGCTGTGATTTTCATGAAATGGCTTAGGCTTGATTTTCATTTTGTTAATCATTGTCAAGCTTGGGAAAAGTGTGGAGAAACAAGTATTAAATGAAAAATGAAATGTAAACCCATTTTGAATGATAAAAATCAGTGAACAAATGTTCGAGAAGTCTGATATAAATTTTCGTTTAGATTTAGTTATGTCCTCTGATCCAACTGGCACAAAAAGGGTACGGTTGTGCTTACTAAGTAATACAATTTTAATTTTGGTGGCAACATTGTTACAAAATGCTTGCATGTATCCGTTTTACTTCAATAATTGACTCAAAGTGCAAGGGAAATGTATGAGAAATGTTTCGCAGAGTAAGTTTGATTTCGCCTTTTCCCCTTGACACAGCCTGAAAACGAGTATTTCTGCGCAAACAGATTTTTGCGAGCTTTACAAAACTGGACAGTGCTCATTCAAGTGTAACATTGTGTCTAAATTTTCACTTTCATTGGATAGATGAGACCCAAACCCAAAAATATATGTGAAAAAAATACCCACATGTTGTATATCTTTTAATTCCCAGGGCTTTTTCAAAGTGTAAACTTTTTTTTGATACGCATTGTATATCGATTCCATTTCATTGCCTTAATCTACTTGGAGACGAAAGAGTAGCATTTATCACCTAACTTCAATTTCGTATTTTGCCAATTTATAGGAAAATCTGTCAATTCGGAGCCCCCATTGAGGCAAAAAGGTGTTTCTGTTAAATATCGATTCCAATTCATTGCCTTAATCTACTTGGAGACGAAAGAGTAGCACATATTATATTAGTTACATATAAAGAAGTGCTGGTACAGCAAAGCCTACGCCCGTCAGCGGCTCCCGAAATCAACCCACCCCTTTTCCGTATTTTACCTTTTTTATTAGAAAATCTGCGGATTTGGAGCCCACATTGAGGTAAACAGATGTTTCTCCTATATAGCAAACCACTTTCATTGTCTTATAACCACTTGGATACGAAAAAGTAGTATTTTCTCTATCTGCTACATATAACGAAGTGCGGTACATCGAAGCCCGGTTACAACCTCAGGGGACGGCTGAAGTCACCCAACCCTTATTTCGTATATTGCCCATTTCTAGGAAAATTCGCCATTTTGGAGCCCCATTGAGTCAAACGGCGTTTGTGCTTTGCAGAAAGTCACTTTTGTTTTTTAACTCTTGGGAGACGAAAAGGTATGATTTTTCTCTATCAGCTTCATTTGAAGACTTGCTCGGACAGAGAAGCCTACCTCCGTCAGAGGCTGCCGAATCCCCCCCCCCAACCCTTTTGCCTATTTTCCCACTTTATTAAATAATTCACAGTTTTTGACCCCGTCGTTCAGGCAAAAGAGATTCCTGCTATATAGTGAAGCCAATTCAATGTTTTTTAAACAACTTTAAGATGAAATAATAGGCTTTCCTCTATCAGCTACATGCAAAAAACGTGCTGGCACATCGACGCCTACCCTCTTCAGGGGCTGCCGACTATTAAGTCACCCCATCCTGTGTCCATTTTGTCTAATTATTAGAAAATTCGTCATTTGGAGTCAGCATTGAGGCAAAGGGCGTTTCTGATATACAGTGCGTCCCACAAAAAACGAAACCGAGATTTATCGATGATTTATCATAACCTAATCACAAATAAAATAGACAAATGACCTACCATTGTAAAGCTAAGAATCTCCTCTTTCATCTGAAATTAATTAGATTATTTCTCATTCACGCATGAGTGAGCAAAAACAATTTGAAGAGGCGATACCAAAAAGTCATTTGGCGGGCTGTATCTGGGTTTCAAAAAGAAAACCACATAAAAAAAGTTCAATTTCTGCTCTTTAATTTGATACCTCAATTACAAGAAAATGGTCAAGAAATAACAAAGTTCTGGTTGTTTGAAATAAGGCTTGAATGTCAATAATTTCATAAAATTAAGAGGTTCTGCAGGCTAGCGTTCAAACTCACTTGACACTCCGTTTTGTTGACGATCAGCCATGCATGAAGTATTTTGTTAACCATGCGATAGCTTCTGTGGGAAACCGGTGAAAACACGTTTATTTAATGAAATTATGGAAATACAAGCATTGTTTCGAGAGAACATAACCTGTTTAATTCTTGACCAATTTTTGTGATTAAGGTATGAAATAAAAGAGCATATATTGAACTTTTTAGGCATGTGATTTTCTTTACATTGGTAGGTCATTTGTCTATTGTATTTGTGATTAAGTTATGATAAATCATCGCTTAATCTCGGTTTCGTTTTTTCTGGGACGCACTGTATAGTAAAGTCACTTTTTTTTAAACCACCTGAAAATGAAAAAAAAGGCTTTTTTCTAGAAGCTACATATAAACAGTTGCTGGCACATCGACGCCTACCCTCTTCAGTGGCTCAAAATTCGCAGATTTTCTAATAAAAAGGTAAAATATGGAAAAGGAGTTGGTGATTTCTGGAGCCCCTGACGGGGGTAGGCTTTGCTGTACCTGCACTTCTTTATACGCAACTGATAGAATAAATGCTACTCTTTTGTCTCAAGTAGATTAAGATAATGAAAGTTGTTTGCTATATAGGATAAACATCTTTTTGCCTCAATATGGGTTCCAAAATCGCAGATTTTCTAATAAAAAGGTAAAATACGGAAAAGGGGTGGGTGATTTCGGGAGCCCCTGGGGGGGGGGGGGGAGTAGGCTCCGATGTGCGAGCACGTCATCAACTGAAGCTGATAGAGAAAACCCTACCTTTTCGTCTCCCAGGAGTTACAAAATAATAAAAGTGATTTTTCTGCAAAGAAGAAACGCCGTTTGTCTCAATGTGGCTCAAAAATGGCGAATTTTCTAGGAAATGGGCAAAATACGAAATAGGGGTTGGGTAACTTCAGCCGCCCCCTGAGGGGGTAGGCTTCGATGTGCCAGCACTTCGTCATATGTAGCAAATAGCGAAAATACTAAATGTTGTATCCAAGTTGTTTTAAGACAATTAAAAGTGGATTGCTATTTAGTAGAAACATCCTTTTGCCTCAGTGGGGGCTCGAAATTTGCAGATTTTTCCATAAATTTGCACAATACTGAGAAAGGGGAGGGTGTCTTCGGCAACCCACTGACGGGGGTGGCTTCAATATGCCAGCGATTCTTAATATGTAGCAGATGTATGAAAACAATAAAAGTGGCTTCACCACATAGTAGAAACGCCCTTTCCTCAAAATGGCTCCGAAGTGGCAAATTTTCCAAGAAATGGGCAAAATACGAAAAAGGGTCTGGGTGACTTGGGGCAGCCCCCGGAGAGGATAGGCTTTGTTGTGCCCTCAATTCTTTATATGTAGCTGATAGAGAAAGACCTGCTCTTTCTTATCCTACTAGTTTCAAGAAAATAAATGTTGTTTTTTACCTTACCGAAGCATCATTATGCCACATTGAGGGCATAAAAATGCAAGATATTATAATAGTCAAGCTACGGATAAAGGCGGGGTACCTTCGAAAGGCTCTTGCGGGAATATGCTTTAATCCTAGGAAGGCTGGGAGGGGGACTGATTCAGCCCCCCCCCTCGACATTTTTCGCGATAAATCCGCCGCTCGAATTGTGTTGACCGCGTCGCTCGCTGACTTTTTACTTTCAAGTCTCGCGCAACTTTTGAGACCAAAATTGTGACCCCCAGGTATGCCCGAATGTAATAGCTTGTGACACGCAGAGCAATGCCTCCTCTAACTTTTCCAAGAGGTTTCATTAACATTAAAGTTGTTTAAAGATGTAGAAAACGCCTTTTGCTCTCATATATACACTTTTCTATCGCAACGCTCATTACATGCATTTATGCGTGCTAGTCACACCAACAAAGGCGAGGCAAGACCGATTGAGTCTATTGTACTCTTTTGAAATGTATGCAAGCGAGCGCATTGTAGTCTGTATCACTAGTGTGACTAGTGACGGAGGTTGCTTTTTGGTGTCATTTTATCGCAACATCGGGGAGTAAATCTGGAGGTAGTTTCCCTTTATCTTAGCAAAATAAGACATTAATACTGTCATGATGCATATCAATGTTCTCTTTATTATATCCTCTTTCGCACTGAATGCTGATATTTTGCATTAGTTGTTGATATTAATGACAAAACAGAAAGATATCAATGCATATGCAGATTTTTCCCCAAAACATGGACATTCGGGCATAAGTCCTGATATTTTTCCAAAAAAAATATTAACCGGAGTGTCCAGAAAACGATTGCAATCGATTTCCACTATCTAAATCATTGTGAAATGCGCATTTATTTGATATTTTCCCATTGTTTGTGCAAAAATATAAAAACAATTTATTTTCAAGAAAAATCCAAGATGGTCGACAAAAATTGGGTCCTCTGGGCCTTCCGTATAGGATATGACCCGGCAGCAACACATATTCTTGACCACTGATATCATGCCAACATGATGGGACCATCAAACCTTGTGTACCCGATCAGCTCCCAGCCCTCGGTCTAATGGTCTACTTTCATTCAGTCTAATGCCATTGCGTCTTATAACCAGTTGATCCTATAATCATTTAGTCCATATACCATTTGGTCGAGTTAAACTAAAGTGTTAATTGTTCAAAACGAATGAAAAGAAAATGGGCATTTGACCAACTGTTATTAGACGAAATGGCAATAGATGAACTGGTGTTTAGAGGAAGTGTTGATTGGATCAAATGGTTGTTAGACGAAATTTTAATGGACCGAATGGCATTAAACTAAATGAAGGTAGACCATGCGGTGAGTGGATGAGTTGGCAGTGGACGAATTCGCAATCTAATATGAGGACGGTCACATAATTATGCAATGGGGGCGTCAGCATTTACCCTTGCCTTCATCATTATTTTGGGGGTATTTTTTTTCAATTAAAAACACCTGTTTTCGTTATTACTACACTATAAGATTAGATATTTAATTGACAGATGAATTTTTACGGTAAATAAGGGAATAAAAGCCAAATCATTAACAATTTTCAATGATTCATCAAAATAAAAGTCTTTACAAAGGATATCATAATTATTAAATATTTTATTTCAAAAGCTACATCTTGTTTGAAAGCTGGCTTGGAATCATATATTGAAAATGACAGGCGTGATGAACATGATGAATGAAAATCAAAATGATTTAATTATGCCTGAAAGAAAATTTATAAACTATACGCAAGGCATCAATACCCCACCCTCGCCCTCCTTACCTGAAGGGAATAGAGCCTCTTCTGTATCAGAGTTGAAAGCCTTTTCGTCTCACTTTCTTTCAAAGACGAGCCGCCTCCCGTTCGACTGTGAAAAAAGGGAACTTGTTTGAGGATATACGTAATGCGTTCAGTTAGGTTTTTTTCCAGATGACATCAACCTCCCGCCTACATTAACAATATACAGTACTATTTCTGTAACATTGTTACATGTACATGCATGCATCATTTGTATGGTTCTTTCATCACAGATACATAACGTGGATTCGTTTATGATACTCTAAACGTTAATACTTTAACATACAAACATAAATTATACATACACACATGTATACCCTTTCATAAACATACATGCAACAAGTAAACATTTAACAAAAGAAAAGAAAATAAAGAAACATGTCAATTTGGATTTGCATTCGGATATATATTTTTTTCTAAAATATCATTGAAGCAGTGGGTTTTCTGTTCTAGATGACTACATTAGCAATATAAAGTACTATTTCAAGATCATTGTTACATGTACATGCACATGCTGACACGCACAAATTAGCGTCCTGTATCCCTACTTTCAATCTTTGATAAATAATTTGAAAAGCTGATTTATGCAAAGATAATATCTTATATATGCAAACACAATATTTTATAAAACAGACAGTTCGGTTTTCGTTCTGGGCATTCTACATCTATGGCTTTAATGGCATTTATTAATCATATTAATACAGCTTTTGAAATAACATCAGTTTTGGAATTTTATGGATTTGTCAAAAGCTTTCGACTCGATTAAAGGTATCGTTTAACTTTGTGAGCAGCCGATTTAAAAAATTCTCAAACCAAGATGAAACATGTGTACAAGTGCACGTATTAGAACTATTAAACCCTGAAAACAACCATTATTGAGAATGAAAAGCTAAACCTATACAAGGCAAATCCCGATTTTGTAAATAGGCGTCTTATAGACGCCTAAATAGTACACATAAGTATATGGGATGAAATTAAGATGGTGTTTTCGGTCACTTTATATTTCAATTTTTGAAGCACTAAATTATTTTTTTCGAACGCAATTTTTTCTGGGCTTCATTTTTGTAACATATCACAGACACAGGTGACAAGTGTGACCTTCTAGCTCAGATTTTTTAAAAGTCATACAAATGTTAACCAATCACTTTAATCATGATATTGTATTACAGAAGTTGCAATTTTATGGATTTTCCCCCAGTAAAATTTGACAAGCAAAAAAGAAGGTTTTCAGTCTGAAGTTAAGTTCAATTTATCCCGCATAAAATCTGAAAAGCCAAAAAGGAAAAAAAAGGTCCTTACTTGTGTCTGAACGTCATATACCCATTAAAATATGTCTTGTCTCTCGAAGTGGGGACAAACTTTTGTATTAATAACACGTTTACATTAAGATATTGACTAAGGCTCTCAAAGGGGGGGGGGGGCACGGGCCGGATTCACCCCCTGGATCTGCCGCTAATACAGGGGCTTTGCAGTTTGAGAGAAAAGATGTTTCTTACAATGATTATGTATAACAATTGGAATTCATTTGAGGGAGGGGGTGGGGCTCCGGGCCGTCATGTTGACACGACGCACAGTGGGCCAGAATGAGTTGAAAGTGCGCCAAAATTATATTCCGTGTTATATTTTTACTTTAACATGTTGATTATGGGAGATTTTGGACGTAGAATCGACTGAACATAATTTAAAGTCGATATGACGTCACCTTAATACCTAATTTTGATTGGCTACTTAAAACCTTTCTGTGAAAAGACAAATTACACTAAATCATATCTAGTATATAACCTTTGTGTTATGTGTTACTTTAAAATTGACCTTACTGAATTCTCACATGCCTAAGAAGTGTGTATGAGATCCTGAAAAATATTTTTATGGCATCAAAATGATCATTAAAGTGATTGGTTAACATTGGTTTGACTTTTAGAAAATCTGAGCTAAAAGGTCACACTTGTCACCTGTGTCTGTGATATGTTACAAAAATGAAGCCCAGAAAAAATTGCGTTCGAAAATAATTATTCAGTGCTTCAAAAATTGAAATATAAAGTGACCGAAAACACCATCTTAATTTCATCCCATACACTTATGTGTACTATTTAGGCGTCTATAAGACGCCTATTTACAAAATCGGGATTTGCCTTGTAGTTTTAGCTTTTCATTCTCAATAATGGTTGTTTTCAGGGTTTATTAGTTCTAATACATGCACTTGTACACATGTTTCATCTTGGTTTGAGAATTTTTTAAATCAGCTGCTCACAAAGTTAAACAATACCTTTAAATAGAAAAAAAAAACTTTAACATCTGCAAATATTAACCGTGCTTTATCAAGCTGTGTAGACTTGGGTAAAACGAGTATATATAACACCACGAATGTATCACTATGAGGAGGGTTTTTGGCTGAAATGAATCTACAAGTAACTTTTATCTCTGGAAGAGGGGTGGGTAGCCCTTACATGCATTATCAACCTTCATTTTGTTTACATTATGCTCGGAATTCATGTCGTTTTCATGGAATGGAAGGGGAATCGACCTCGCCGTGCAAAAATCAATGGAAATGTACACCCCATACGGTGTGCAGCGATGACTGCGCGGTATAAAATTGACAATGACCGTTTTGGGGGTGATGCGTCAAGTAAAATAGGCTCTAACATAAAAACGGGCAGCTAAATTTGGTATCAACCTAAAGCTTAGACATTGGGGAAAAATGATACCGATATAATTTAGACGGAAATCCACAGGAATCCAAATGTTTTTAATGTAAATGCAAAAGAAACATCGATTATCTGCCTATTTTGAGGAATAATTATTCTATAAACCTCTTAAAAGGTGTCTTTTATTTACTTTTTACCCTTTCACACGAAAACAGAATATATCAGGATTATGGGGGAGCCATTTAGGATTCCTACATGAAAAACCTGTGAAATAACCTGTTTTTCAACTAGGTTGTAATATACGCAGCATTTAACAAAATGTCAAATTTTACGATTTGAGGTAGGAGATTAACAACCTTTATGCACATTCCAGAAACAAATATTTTGCTGAAGTATTCTTCAAAGTATTGTCTTTCAGCTGGGCACGACAACAATTAAAAATCTGAAATTGCCCAAAATTACTATTGGCGCACTTATGTTTCGACCCGCCTACTGTGCGACGCAACCAAGAAAAAAAATGAGAAAAAGTAAAAGATTAAAATATTATTTTTTTAAATATCATTTAACTATTAAAAGTAAATCACTAAATTACTTTTTTATATTAAATTTGCTCTCTCGCTCACTTGCTTTTTTTTATAGAAATTTAATTTACCTCATATAGCGTGTCGGACCCCTTTTAATTTTTATTGCTCTTTATGTGAATTGAAAAAAATGTGAATTGAGATTGAATTTGTATTTACCTGATTCTGTAGACTGGTATCGCCGGGTTGTGACTGGTTGGCGATGACCAACTGGAATATTGGAGCAAGGCGAATAACAAAGCAGATGTACTGAACATCATCACATTTATTATCTTACCCATTACTGCGCATACGAGAAATTCACAATCCGTAGAATGCCTCTATACTGAACAAATTGAACAAGAAAAGAACAGAAAAAGTGACGACATTACTTTCTCTATAGTTGGAACCTTTTGCATACCTAAAATCTGACCAATAAATTTTTTTAATAGTGTAACCTTAATGATTCTCTCTGAAGTGCGTGAAACTTCGGCATGCATAATGATGATTTTTTTATGTTTTCCGTAATCAAAATCCAGCCTATTTGTTAAACATCTCTAAAAATCCGAAACTGTACATAGTCTTCGTACTCGTAGTGCACAATACAGGGGTTTAATTTTGCCAAAAGTTAAAACGGTAATGAGCAAGCAAGGTGTTTCTTTGCTGGTGCGTTCATTAAAGAATAATCTACCTTATTTTTAAAGAAATGCCCAATCCGAATCCTCATTTTGTCTTTCGTTTTGGCGTTATAATAACCTTAATACGGAGTTTTCGCAAACCTCTGGAACGCGAGATTAGGGTCCGGTAACACAAAAGTTAATAACGATTAATCATAGACTCGATTTTCAAAATTGATTGTACATTATAGTCAATATAATTAAACGTAGAAAACTGTTCTACAATCATTGCTAAGCTTCGTGTTACAGGCCCTATAGATCTGCTTTTCGTGTGCAAAATTATTTCATGCGATACCAGCATGCCATTCCAAATTGTTGAAATCCCGCTTTTATGCATATTATGCCTGCCTGAGCTCGCGGCGGAACTGCACCATGGCTATCATGACTCCAGCTGGCTGGAGACATGCAAAATGTAGATTATGACATGGATAATAAAGTGGTTTTTCAAACAAATCGAGTAGATATTGAGTGAGGAAAAACTGAATTAAGGCTCAGATATAGATCATTACAGTCCATCGAATCGATATTGCATTTAAGGACGTTCCACAGTTATGTTTGTGCGCATTATGATCTGCGCATAGTTTACACTCTGCACGCTGACGTCACAATGGATGAGCAAGTGATTAATTAGCTGCGGGTATGAGCTGATTTTTCTCATCTTCTGGGGTGGTATTCTGAGATCCATTTTATCTCAGATAAAATAAAATATTTTATTTCCGTTATAATCAGTGAGATAAAATACCCTTAAAATCTCTCCGAATTGGTATTCTGAGAACAATTTTATCTCCATTTTATCTCTGTAAGACACACCTATTTTTTAATCAATATCCAATTAGAAATGCGCTTTTATAGCTCTCTCATATCACTCAACCAATGAAAATCCATTCCACCAGGAGGTGTGGCAAAGGAGTGAAATTGCGTCAATTTATTGACTTCAAATACGCTTGCAAAATACGCTTGCGCGTCTTTACAGAGATTTCTTTTACAAAAATGACAATACTCTCATCTTTTTTTCGAAGTCTATATCACATATTTTCAAGCATCATTTCAAAGACAATATTAGTCAAGAAAAGTCTTATGAAATACTTCCTGATTGTACAGGAATAACATTAAGGTATTATTCTCAATAAATATATTATTTTTCTTAATTTTCATGTCAACATTTGTAGTTAATTCACCAAGGAATAATGATGACAGCAACGTCGCAGAGATAAAATAGCCCCTACCCTCTTTTAAGTTTATTTTATTTTTTCTTCAAAGAAACATGGGCGCAAGCACATCATCCGCGTTGCATGGCTAGATACGCGATGGTATGTCTACGCAGGCACTCCTCTGTTGCGTATCATCTGTAGATACGCAAGATAAAATGTATATGCAAGATAAAATTCAAAATTTCATCTGAGAGATAAAATGTCATCTCAGAATACCAATTTCATTTTAAGAGATAAAATAAAATATTTTAAAGATAAAATGACCTCAGAATACCGCCCAGGCACTTTAACTGCAGATCCGATGCGTTATTTCATGAAGCTAAAAAATTGAATTTTTCCATGGACCATTCAAAAAAAAAATTCTACAATTTCAAAATACTTTACTCTGCATTGCTGCCAAGAATCACGGATATTACCCCGAGTTTGAATAAATGGTAGAGTGATTTTGATTTTTTTCTTCACATAGATACAAAGCATTCGGCGCATTTTTGGGGTTTTAAAAAGCACATTTGCTCTAATAAAAATGCTGATAATTTAAATACAAGCACATGAATCCCTATTTTTCAATGTTTGTACCTCTTAGGTATACCTTCCTCTACAACTCTGCAAATTTTGGTGAAAATGACATGGATTTTGAATAAAGTGCAGCATTTATTGTACGTTTGTACTTTGTTACTGAAATTTTACATTTTTCAGATTGGGATTTTGTTATCGTTTACGCCTTTTTTAAGAACTGACAGAGCTGTTAAACTTAAAATTGCAAACAAATAGCACTATAAATAGATTCTCCATTCTAACGATACAATTATTAACTCTCTTGCGAAATTTGATGACTTTTTCATGTATTTTGACTGAGTAATAGAGGTTTAAACTCATTGTAGTAATCTTGGGCGGTCTAAAAATGCCAAATTCTTTTGAATGCGCAATTTTTAAGAACATCAATTTGGGTGAACTTTGAAGCACTATAGCAAAAAATCAAGCACATGGACCTATGTTAATTTTTGCATATTTCGAATATTAAGGTTCTAAAGTATCTATGTGCAAAGTTTGGTGAAAATGACATGGATTTCACTTTAACTGTGGAACGTCCTTAATGTGGATTATTGGTGGATCACTGGCATTTGATTCCATGGGTCAGATCACCTCTCAAGCCGAAACCATTTCGCATGCGTTGATATGTACTCAGCATATGCAATAGGCCATAATACGTCTCAAAAACATCCGAATTTGCGGATTTTTCTTTTGCCTGCTCTTCCTACACAAACGATATGCCTCTAGCACACAATGTAATGGGCATTATGTTTTACTTTCCCTAGAAATGGGGGATTACATTCGAATTCCCGGGGGGGGGGGGACACTTCCATTGATGAGTGGATACCAGACGCGACCATGGGGTTTCGAAAAGCACCCTAAACAAGGGAAGCAAGTCTTTTCCAGATTATGAAAATGCATCTCTTAACAAGTATTTGGCTTGTGAAACCCTACAAGTATTGGAAATATATCCCTTTTTTTAATTATTTTAATCATCGTTTTTGACACCCTTATAACGTTACATAGGCCTATACGTAACGTACTTGCTCACTCTTTCCCTTTTTACACGTGGTCGCGCCTGGTATCCACTCGTCAATGGAAGTGGGCCCCCCGGGCGGCCTCTCGAGCTCTGGGAGGAAGCAAATGTGGCTCTGGAAAGTCGTCCTAAATCGGATGTATCGCTGTTACCATAGTAGAAACCAGAATTTTGCACACAAAACGCAGATTGAATGTTTCCGTTCCAGATGCGAAACGAAAAAAAAAATCGCATTTCACACAATTTGCATTGCATGACAAAGTTTTACGACCATGATGACGGGCACAAAAGTCTCTTCCAAAATCAGCATACCGTCGTAAATAAGCGTTCGCGTTCTCCAGCGAAAGGTCGGGAACATGTAAACTGGCCCTCTGTGCTAATTGTTGTACGTTCTCTTCAGTGACGGATCCATGATTTTCCAAGAGGGGCATATTTTTCCGAGGAAAAAATTGAGAAGCAAAAAAAATGGTTTTAACCAAACATTAAGGATATTTCGTCCCCGAAAAATTTGACAAGCATAAAATAAAAGGTTAAGTCCACCCAGAAAATATGTTGATTTTAATCAAGAGAGAAATAACAAAGCAAGAATAATGCTGAAAATATCATCAAAATCAAACGTAAAATGAGACAGTTATGACATTTTAAAGTTTCGGTTATTTTCACAGTTTTACGCACAACTCAGTGATATGCAAATGAGAGAGTCGATGATGTTGCTCACTCACTGTTTCTTTTTTTTTACTTGAAATATTTTTCTGATTTATTTTCTTTCATCAAAGCCACAACTTTCATGGCGTATAACTACAGTTTCGGACCATAAATCTGACTTCTTCTGTAGAGAGAAAATAAAGGTAAGCTGAATTTATGGGCCTTTTCTTATCATACTGCACATACTAACACGTAGGCTAACACGTATATTCTTCATAAAGCCCGCCATGTATAGCGGCGGACATGGGCCTGGGAGTACTTCAGCACCCCACGATTTTCATTTGGGGGTGCTGCGTGTATTATTCTCCATAGGCAGCATCCCCAGGAATTGGACGGTGTGACAAAATGGGAAAATGTAACCAAAGTTACTTACATTTTTTTTATAGAAACCCTTTCTTTTTTTGTCAAATATATCGGGACGAAAATGACCTTCATTTGGATTTTTTTTTTTTACTTGTCAAATTGACATCAGCACCATGGGCGGGAATCCCTGGGAGGACAGGTTCCCCCACTTTTTTTTTTGAAAGGGGGGACACAATATCAAATGTCTCCCACTATTTGTGGAAGTGGCAAATAAAAGAAAAAGGGAAGGAAAGAAAGAACAAGAAAGGAAAAAGAGAGGAGAAAAAGAAGAGGGAAAATAAAAGGAGGAACTTTATTGAATAAAATAAGGTGAGGGAAAGACATTTTCCATGTCACGATATAAAAATTTCGCTCACGCTTCGTGCTCGCATTGTCTGTTCTATAAAGGCGACCGCACACCTTTCGATTGGTCTGCGACCCGATTTCAGAATAAAATGTAGTAGAATTTGATGCCAACATTGAGACTTGGAATATCTTACTATGTAATGTTCGAAATTATCGTACCAATACCTATGTTCAAATCTGTGACTATGCTATCATCCTTTTTTAGAATAAAAGCGAATTTAATATCTAGTCGTAATGACGTCATAGCAGTCGTACGATTGGCTACAATTTGAAACTGATTTGGCTTTTACTCCAAAATACAGGCTTGCAATCTTTCAAACTGGTTATATTAGTATTCTTTTAATTAATTTTAATGTCAAATAAAATTATATTATTCCATTCACATATTCAGAAAATAAGTAAAATGCGATTTGTTCCAAAATCGGATCGCGAACAGTCGTAAGGTGTGTGGTGGCCTTAAGATACATGCCTTGCTCACTAGGCTAATATGGAGCTTAAAGTCAAGTTTTAAAGTCTATATACAAAACATTCCTCAGAAATCAAGCTTTCATTATTTTGTTTGATTTACGAATTGATTTGTTTAAGTGTTCCAAAATGTCCATTTTATGGTCAGCTCGCGCCGCGCGCTAGCATTATTTGATTTGTCAAGTACTTGTTCTCTTCGTGTATTCCATAAAGTTCTCAAAATATCCCCTTCTATGTTTGATTGCCAAAACGGATCAGCTCGCGCTGCGCGCTCGCATTTTGATTGGCGAGTGATGTATACCGCTATTAATAATAATAAACTACTTAAATCCCCTTTCATGACATTCTATCAAAACTTTCGGCTTGCGATTTGCGCTCGCACTATTTTTTTTCAAGAATATATCAACCCTTGCATCCTTTTCATAATTACAAAAATGCTCAAAATGTCCAGTTTTCTGGCCTTAATATAAACGAATTTCGCGTTCTAATTAGGCTTATTAGATTAGTAAAATAATCTTTTCATGAATTCATAATAATCAAATTGTTCCTTTTTCAGAATGGAATATCGACACTCATCTCGCACTTAGAAAAAGGAATATAAAGATGGTCATTATTATCAAATAATGACAAAATATGCTAAGAATGTCCCGGTCCTAGGTCAAAATAATAATAACAAAAATATCAGCTCGTGCTTCGCGCTTGCGTCATTTATTAAGTGCGATCCAGCTCCAATTCAGAATTTCCCTACACCGTGCATGAGATAAATTCACCCATTTTCAGATCAGAATATCAAATACTTTCAGGTCGCGCTTCGCGCTCGCATTATTGATTTTTTTATAATATAGAGTTTAAGGAGCAGCGAACGAGAACGGCGAGACAGTTGTCTGATCGTTCGAGAAAACGTCGTCGTCTGCCCTTGTTCACTACAAATGCGAATATATTATATTTCACTCGACTGCATATGGAAAACTAGCGGACAGAAGGTCCTCGCTGCACGCGCGCACCCTTATAACACGCAGAATTCCCTTGCATTATACCCTTTTTTCACAAACAAATGTGTATCAAGGACAAGCGTTGATTCAGATAGAATTTCCGCCCCCCTGAAATGAATGGTAACAACTTCTTCTATCAGATGACCATAATTTTTTTTACATTCAATTGGTGGGAAATATGGCACTTCATTACATTAAAATCACTAGAAACCATCCATAGTCAGGAATATGTATTGGAATGGGAGTACTTCAGCACCCCACGATTTTCATTTGGGGGTGCTGCGTGTATTATTCTCCATAGGCAGCATCCCCAGGAATTGGACGGTGTGACAAAATGGGAAAATGTAACCAAAGTTACCTACATTTTTTTTATAGAAACCCTTTCTTTTTTGTCAAATATATCGGGACGAAAATGACCTTCATTTTGATTTTTATTTTTACTTGTCAAATTGACATCAGCACCATGGGCGGGAATCCCTGGGAGGACAGGTTCCCCCACTTTTTTTTTGAAAGGGGGGACACAATATCAAATGTCTCCCACTATTTGTGGAAGTGGCAAATAAAAGAAAAAGGGAAGGAAAGAAAGAACAAGAAAGGAAAAAGAGAGGAGAAAAAGAAGAGGGAAAATAAGAGGAGGAACTTTATTGAATAAAATAAGGTAAGGGAAAGACATTTTCCATGTCACGATATAAAAATTTCGCTCACGCTTCGTGCTCGCATAATGGGTTTGGGGGACATTTTTATAGTACCCGGGTGGATTATATCCGTCGTCACATCGGTGGGTGGTGGTATCATGAATTTCCGCCCAGATTACAATAAAGGGCACATTGTAAGGCAAATACTCATGAAAGTACCATGGAGATTGGTTAATAAGGAAATAGGGCACTTTTATCATCAAATCAGAGGTGATTTGTGATAGTGATGTCCGAAGAGCAAACCTACACTCGTGACGGGTCCATTATGTATACGAGGGGTGCATCCTAGCTTACCACTGCATAGCTAAGTCTGAAAATTAAGTTTTGCTTATTTATTTCATTTTATAATGATGTTTAAATGTTCAAACAACGATAATTCATGAAAATTGACTCAAAATATTGCGAATCAACGCTGAAACATTATCTGTGTATACATTTTATCCCTCTGTAATGCTATTTCCCCCATAAAGCCGCAATGGAACATTCCGCACCACTAGTCATACGATGATCGCGAGGTCTGCAAACGTCGTCTGCTATGTTTTTACATGTCCGCTACACTGCATACAAGTTTTCGATATGTACGTGTACGTACGTCCACGTGAAACAGCGTGATAACCAGGGGGTCATGACACGCTGCCCGACCCCGAAGATCTGGCGTACCATCGCCTGGCGACCTGGTCGGGTGATGCGAAAGTGCAAATTGTGCACATTGGCTCTTTCACTTGCTTTGATTCCTTTTTACGCGAGTTAGGATATATATCGATACATATTTTGGAGATCAGAAAGCAATTTCAAATATAATTTTGTGAAAAGTCACTGAAAACTGTGTTAAAAAGGGAACGGTTGATTTTCATGCTGAGCTTGAGCGGTTAAAATGACGTCACTCACGTGCACCTCGACTATGGTTTAGGAGAACCGCAGAATGGATATGGCGAGGTTCTCAATATACAATTATAGAATGGATGGGAAAATCCCTGCAATCTGATTGGTTGAGAGCAATGCAAGAATTTTTACTGGGCTGCATGAACGATATCCCGATAATCAAAACGATATCCACTGTAAACAAGCTATCGTCCGAAAAGGTCATTGTGATGTCATCGCGCATGTATTGTTACGCTTGTTTACGTCAAAATTTTGAATTTTCGATCAAGGCAGAATGAATCAAATAAAGGATGCAAAATGATATGTAAGTATAAATACGGTATCGTAATTGTCATAGGGATTAAAACTGCCTGCAAACTCGTTAGTTGAGAAGTCCAGACATACGATCTAACGTTTCAGCTGGGCTGGGCTGGGCTGGGCCAAATCTCCACTGCAGGCCCAGGCAGCCGTAGCCGTAGGCACTGGCCCCCGGCGCGGCCCGGGCATACACACACAGCTATTGGAGGTCTGAGGCTGCCTTATACCGGTCATGCCGGTACTCAGTCATAGACATAGATCTAGACTAGTCAATGCAAAGCTGTATCTGGCATTTTGGGTATAATAATGCCTTTGTGCCAACATATTATCAATTTAGGCATACATATTTATGTTGTCCAGGGTTATCAAAGGGTCTGCATTACATTTTGGTATTTTCATGCATCCGGTAATAAATCATGCGTCCAGTAAAAAAAATAATGCGTCCAATAAAAAAAATCATGCGTCCAGTAAATATTTTCATGCGTCCGGTAAATCGAATTTACCGGACGCATGAAATTATCATGCATCCGGTAAATCATTAATTTTTGTGGTTTATTCAATTATTTTTTTCCATTCTATAAAACAGATGATGCATGGGTTTCTTTCGTGGGTCAGTGGAACTGTGTGCACGCGGTAACTTTGGCATTATGGTCTAAACCCACTCGGCTGCGCCTCGTGGGTTAAACCATGCCAAAGTTACCTTGTGCACACAGTTCCTACTGACCCACTCTAACCCATGCATCATTGACCATAATGCCAATGTTACCGCGTGCACACAGTTCCACTGACCCACGAAAGAAACCCATGCATCATCTGTTTTATAGAATGGAAAAAATTTATTGAATAAACCACAAAAATTAATGATTTACCGGATGCATGGTAATTTCATGCGTCCGGTAAATTCAATTTACCGGACGCATGAAAATATTTACCGGACGCATGATTTTTTTTACCGGACGCATGATTTATTACCGGATGCATGAACATTTCAGAATGTAATGCAGACCCTTTGATAACCCTGGACAACATAAATATGTATGCCTAACTTGATAATATGTTGGCACAAAGGCATTACTATACCCAAAATGCCAGATACAGCTTTGCATTGACTAGATCTATTATGAGGCAGCCTCATACCTACAATAGCTGTGTGTGTATGCCCGGGCCGCACCGGGGGCCAGTGCCTACGGCTGCCTGGGCCTGCAGTGGAGATTTGGCTGTGCACAGCCAGCCCAGGGCAGTAGATCTATAATGTAGATAGTATGTCTGGACTTCTCAACTAACGAGTATGCAGGCAGTTTTAATCCCTATGTATGACAATTACGGTACCGTATTTGTACTTACAGATCATTTTGCATCCTTTATTTGATTCATTCTGCCTTGATCGAAAATTCACAATTTTGACGTAAACAAGCGTAACAGTACATGCTCGATGACATCACAATGACATTTTCGGACGATAGCTTGTTTACAGTGGATATCGTTTTGATTATCGGGATATCGTTCATGCAGCCCAGTAAAAATTCGTGCATAGTTCTCAACCAATCAGATTGCAGGGAATTTCCCATCCATTCTATAACTGTGGTAGGTTACACAGGCCTAATTACAACTGGCAGGCATAAGATATTCATTCGAGCCAACCCGTTTTCAATTTTTAAATTTGATATTGCTGATTTACAAAAGTGAATGAATATGACTGACAACCTAACACTAATTCTAGGGAGGGTACCTACTGAACTTCCTTTTTCCCAATTGGAAAGATTTATCACAACTACGGAATTATTTTTTTTACTGGCGGAAGAATTAGGGTCATTTTACTCTCTTAAGTGATGAATTTGTTGTTGTTATTGTTATCTTGGGTTTTAAGGCCCGTATCATTCAGATATGAATATTTACGCTTATGATTAATTTGTCGTTTTTGTGGTTATAAAATTTGACGCATTATGGATCAGCGCTGCTTTAAGATAATTTGTATTAGATCGTGATAGGCGGCTCATCACAAATCATTTGATCCCGTCAGGTGAAGCCTTCATAAATGCCGATTTATTTTTAAAATGAGCCGGTCGAGGTACCCTTTTCTGGTCAGATATGGAATTTCAGACAAACATGTATATCCTTTAACACTGGTAGTAAACATTCAACCCTCGAATTCCCTCCTTATTTTTAATGATTTGCCACTTTAAGTGCCACTTTAACACACACGAGTCTATGTGAAATGAATTAGGCCTGTGATACCGGTAGTGGACGAGGGTGAGGACCTGACGCATATGGCAGGCCAAAAAATTACGTCATCTCGTACCAGTCGTCTATGTGGACGTGTGTTTCTAAAACTACTTATTAAAAAATGTAGGCCTATTTAGAATGCCTAGAGTCGAGGTGTAAAAATCTTAACACACGCACGCATATTTATTGAGTATGCAGCTTGTTCTTTATTTAAAACGTGTTTAATTATCCAGTTCCAGATCAGAATATAAAAGGTCTTCGCTCGCACTTCGCGCTCAAATTATTAATATATAGGAAGATACCCGATTTCCTATTTTTCCTGATTCACAAAACATGAATAGAATGTCCCATTTATAGGTGTTAACCTCAATTTGTTTTCGCTCGCACTTCGCACTCGCATCAATTGTTTAAATTTATATACCTATCATGTTCATGGGTAACTACATATAGTTCTTAACAGGCCCCGTTTCGATCAGGCCAGAACGGATATTAAACATTTCTGCTCGCGCTTCGCGCTCGCAGTAATTATTTGTTACATATGCATCTTGTTCAGAAACACAAACATTGTTTAAAATGTTCAATTTCAAATACATAAAATTAACAAAAATCTTAGCTCACGCCTCGCATTATTTGATTGTTAAAATATGTCCGGAAATATGTATTTCTTTCCTGTGAGCTTTATCCCTGAAGAAGACCTATGTTTAACGTCGAAAATTTGGAATTCAAAATAAACTGTTGGAACTAAGTACAATGCATTACCACTTTGCCTCATTAATATCTTATATGTCCAACACGCGGAACGTAATATCGTTTTATACATATATATATATATATATATATTGGCGAAGAAGTTCAAAAAGTATTGAAGCAAGAGACTTAGCCTGGATTTCTTCAACTTTTATTAGACGCGAATGTATATGAATCAATACCTTTCCTAATATAGTGGAGCGGTTATGTGACAAAAAATGGCCAAGATGCTCGGAACTGGCAGAAAGTGTGAAATTTGGCATACAGGGGTATTTTTGGGCGCTGATTTCAAAAATTGCCGGCCCCAAGCGATTTGACCATCGGGTCGGCCGCCATTTTGAAATCCAAGATGGCCGCCATGAAATATCATTAAATGTCAATTTCTTGAGTTTTACATGGCATGTGACACTGAAATTTTGCATATAGGGTTATTTTGAGGCACTGATTTCAAATATTGCCGCCCATCAGCAATTTGACCATTTGGTCGGCGGCAAAATTGCCGCCATCTTGAAATCCAAGATGGCTGCCATGAAAAACCATTAAATGTCATTTTCTCGAGTTTTATATGAACTGCGGTATCGAAATTTGGCATATAGGCTTAATTTCGGGTGCTGATTTCAAATATTGCCGGCCCCAAGTGATTTGACCATTGGGTCGACCGCCATTTTGAAATCCAAGATGGCCGCCATTTTGAAATCATTCATGTCATTTTCTTGAGTTTCACATGATATGTGACACTGAAATTTGGCATATAGGCTTAATTCGGGTGCTGATTTCAAATATTGCCGGCTCCAAGTGATTTGACCATCGCGTCGGCCGCCATTTTGAAATCCAAGATGGCCGCCATGAGAAATCCTTAATGTAATTTTCTTGAGTTTTACATGACATGTTACACTGAAATTTGGTATGTTGGGGTATATGTAGGCACTGATTTCAAATATTGCCGGCCCCCAGCAATTTGACCACTTGGTCAGCGGCTAAATGGCCGCCATTTTGAAATCCAAGATGGCTGCCATGAAAAACCATTAAATGTCATTTTCTTGAGTTTTACATGATATGTGACACTGAAATTTGGCATATAGGCTTAATTCGGGTGCTGATTTCAAATATTGCCGGCTCCAAGTGATTTGACCATCGCGTCGGCCGCCATTTTGAAATCCAAGATGGCCGCCATGAGAAATCCTTAATGTAATTTTCTTGAGTTTTACATGACATGTTACACTGAAATTTGGTATGTTGGGGTATTTTTGAGCACTGATTTCAAATATTGCCAGCCCCCAGAAATTTCACCACTTGGTCAGTGGCTAAATGGCCGCCATTTTGAAATCCAAGATGGCCGCCTTGAAAAATCATTAAATGTCATTTTCTTGAGTTTTACGTGATATGTGACACTGAAAGTTGGCATATAGGCTTAATTCGGGGTGCTGATTTCAAAATTTGCCGGCCTCAAGCGATTTGACCATCGGGTCAGCCGCCATTTGAAATCCAAGATGGCGGCCATGAAAAATCAAAGAACTCATTTTCTTGAATTTTACATAATATGTGCCCCTGAAATTTGTAGTATATCGGTATCTGGGTGAGTTCATTAAAAAAATTGCTGGCTCCAAGCAATCTGACAATTGGTCGGCGGAAAAATGGCCTACATCTTGAATTCGAAGCTGGCTGCCTTAGAAATACTGCAATTATTTCGGTGAGTTTTATATGATCTGCGGTATTGCACTTTGACATAAAGAAGAAGTGTGGGGAGCTTATTTCAAATATTGCTGGCCCTCAGCGAACTGATCCCCTGAGTCAGGGTTATACGGGCCAAAGATATTCATTCGAGCCAACCCATTTAATTCTCAATTTTTTAATTTTGATATTGCTGATTGACAAAAAATGAATGAATATGATTGATAATCTAACACTGATTCTAGGGTGGGTAACTTTTATACTGAACTTCCTTTTTTCAAATTGGGAAGATATATCACCACTTTGGAACTATTTTTATACTGGCGGGAGAAGTATTGCCATTTTACTGTCTCAAGTGATGAATATGATCCTGTCAGGTGTAGTCTTCATAAATGCCGATTTATTTTAAAATGAGCTGGTCGAGGTACCCTTTTCTGATCAGATATGGAATGTCTGACATATCCTATCCACTGGACAGGTAGTAAAAATTCAATTCTCGAATATCATCCTTATTTTTTTTAGAGCGTCTCTTTAACACACGAGTCTATGGGAAATGTTTTAGGCCCGTGATACCTCAGCTGCAAAATGGCAGCCATCTTGAAATCCAAGATGGCTGCCATAAAAAAAATTATTAAAAAAATCAAGTATCATAATTATAACGTAGGTATTATTTTGAAATTTGGCATCTTGGGGTATTGAAATTTCCCCCCAGTAATCTGTCCAATAGATATGCTGCAAAATGGCCACCATCTTGAAATCTAGAGAGGATCGACTGTCATGAAAATTCATTAAAATAGTTTTCTTGAGTTTTGAATAATTTGAGGCACTGCATATTTTAGACATACAGGCAGGTTTTGGCCTGCTGGTTTTAGAATATTGCTGCCCCAGTGATTGATCCACCAGGTCAGCTGAAAATGACCGCCACTTTCAAATCTATAATGGCTACTACAAAATATCTTTCAAAAATGTTTTCCTGAATTCTACATTACCTGTGACACTGTAAATTGGTATTATGACGCAAAAACTTGTATGCTAATTTCAAATATGGATAGATAATGAACATATAACACATAACACACTTTATGTGCCATTTTAAATTCCCATATGACCCATCATGACACAAAGGACATGATTACCTAGCTTAGTTCTAAATATTGATTATTGTGGGGGAAAATAAGTACAATATGATAGCACGAATCAAAATTCATGTATGGTATAACTGATGGTAATCCATTTATTATTGTTATCAATCATTTATATGCTAGGCGATTGACAGTGAATCTTACAGATCTCCAGGAATTACTTTGGAACGATTCAATTGATAACCATCGTGTGTTCGACAATCTGACAATGGGAGCATGTTCGCCTCACAATCGGGAGATCAAGCTCCGACATCATCAGACCAAACGATGTTAAAAGAGGGGAGTTGCTTCTACCCTGTTTGGCGGTCAACGAATTAAAGGGGAAGTTCACCCTGACAAAAAGTTTATTGAAACAATAACAGAATAAATAATGAAAAAAATATTGAAGATTTGAGGAAATTCCATCAAATATTTAAAAAGCTATTTAAATTTCATTTAGTGTATTTGTGACGTCAGATGCAAGCAGTTCCCCCATAGTACAAAACTCAATGAAATGTAGCCTCCTCAAAAATATGAAAATGTTTTTTATTGAACCTTCAGTATATCAACAAACAAATGATTTCACACCCGCTCCAGAAAGAAAAAAATTACGATGATGAACCATTTATGCATTTTATATCACACAACATAATGGGGCAGCTGCTCGTACAGTATATGACGTCACAAATCAAAAACTTAAAATTCTGATATCTTTAGATGGATTTACCAATATCTTTTTTATATAATATTTTCTTGTTTTTTACAACAAACTTTTCTCCGGGGTGAACTTCCCTTTTTAAGGGATAGAGCAACGACCGATGTGGCGCTGCTAAGTTGCTGCCGGGCTCACGATCTACAGGGTATGGGCAAAATAAATTTTTGGAGCATTTCTTTTACTGAATTCTATTTTGAACAATAAAATATGTATTATTATCATCCATCATTAATATTAATTCATCATCATCATCATCATAACACTATATAACCATCAGTACTTCGAGTCTGGAGCAGTTTTCTTCATGTCGATTTGTAATAAAATATCACAATTATTGGAGCAATATTCTGAAACCAGCAGGCCAAAAACCTGCCTGTATGTCTAAAATGCAGTGCCTCAAATTATTCAAAACCAAGAAAATGATTTTAATGAATTTTCATGACAGTCGATCCTCTCTATAGATTTCAAGATGGGTGGCCATCTATTGGACAGATTACTGGGGGCAATTTCAATATTCCTAGATGCCAAATTTTAAAATAATACATTACGTGATACTAGATAAAGTAAATTTTTTTCAATGATCTTTTTTAATGGCAGCCATCTTGGATTTCAAGATGGCTGACATTTTGCTTCTGACTCAGGGGGTCAGATCGCTGAGGGCCAGCAATGTTTGAAATAAGCACCCCGCACTCCGTCGATATGTCAAAGTGCAATACTGCAGAACATATAAAACTCAAAGAAATAATTTACAGCCTCTTAACAGAAAATGATTGTTCCGGATGGTTATAATTCAACCAAAGCCACTTCAAATGTGTAACTGTAGAAGAAGCTAGCTGGTTTGTGTATTCATGGTGCTTCATACTTACGTAACATCTATATCAGCAATTAAGGGGGCCAAAGTATTATAATCCTTGCAACGGACAAAGATGTGGTTGTGTTGGATTTGTTTTCAGTGCCAATACAATGGATTTACTCACAATTATAATGTTGTACATCATTCAAACTTGGTAACCATATTGGAATTCAAAATAGCATCTATTTATTATATATTTTTTTTCATTGATCAAGGATGCAAAGATCAAGTTTTTCTCCAAATTCAGAGTGTTAAAGGCCATACGTAAGACTTGAGCAAATTATCTTTCATGGCGGCCATCTTGTATTTCAAAATGGCAACCAAACAGGGGTCTGACAATAATCAGTGCCTAAATATATGCCTATATGACAACTTTCAGGGCCAGAGTTCATGTAAAACTCAAGACAATTATCATTGCTTTTAATTCATGGCGGTCATTTTGCCGAAACCCGGTGGTTATATCGCTGGTGGCCGGCAAAAATCAGTGCCACGTACTGTATGCCAAAGTTTGGTTTCATATATAATGTAAAATCCAAGAAAATTATTGTGATATGGTTTTTCATGGCAGCCATCTTGCCGCTGAACTGATGGTCAGATCACTTGTGGCTGGCAATATTTGAAATTAGCACCCAAAAATAGGGACTCTATTTGCCAAAGTTCAGAGCACATGTAAAATTCAAGAAAAATGATTTTTAGTGATTTTCATGGCGACCATCTTAGATTTCAAGATAGCGGCTGACCTGGTGACTATTTGAAATAAGTGCCCTAAACTGTATATGCTAGATTTCAATACCATACATGTAGCTCACATAACTAGAGAAAATTATTGCAACGATTTTTCATGGTGGCCATCTTGGATTTTAAGATGGCCGCCGTTTTGCCGCTGACCTGGAGGTCAAATTGCAGGGGGCCGGCAATATTTGAAATCAGTGCCTCAAAATACCACTATTAGCCGAATTTCAATGTCACATATCATGTAAAACTCAAGAAAATGACATTTAATGATTTTTCATGGTGGCCATCTTGGATTTCAAAATGGCGGCCATTTAGCCGCCGACCAAATGGTCAAATTGCTGGGGGCCGGCGATATTTGAAATCAGTGCCTAAATATACCCCTATATGCCAAATTTCATGTCACACGTCATGTAAAACTCAAGAAATTGACATTTAATGATTTATCATGGCGGCCATATTGGATTTCCAAATGGCGGCCGACCCGATGGTCAAATCGCTTAGGGCCGGCAATTTTTGAAATCAGCGCCCAAAAATACCCCTGTATGCCAAATTTCACACTTTCTGCCAGATTCGAGCATCTTTTTCACATATCTACTGGACTAATATGTATTATACAGTACACACACCACAATATGTCTATATACTTTCATAAAATATTTGTAATAAAAATCTGTGCAAACTTAATCTATTTTAATAGCTTTTGGATAATCTTAATTAAGCATTACCAATACAACTTCTTTTGAGATATATATTATTTTGAGATATATGTACATTATTATTAAACATTTTGGGATATATGTATTATACAGCACACATAACACAATATGTCTACATACTTTCAAAAAAATGTTTGGAATAAAATCTGCGTAAACTTAATTGATTTTGATAGCTATTGGATAATCCTAATTAAACATTACCGATGTAAAACATTTTCTTTTAAGATATACCTATATTTAGTAAATTAATCCAAATATATGCATGGTAATTGTAAAGCCATTATGTCGTTTACATCTTCAGATACCTGAAGAAGGCCCTACTAAATGGCCGAAAGCTTGTACTAATAAAAGTTGAAGAAATCCAGGCTACGTCTCTTGCTTCAATGCTTTTTGAGCTTCTTCGCCAATATATTACTCACTGAAGCACCCACGCAATGTTTAGGTCCTTGCTCATCACAATTATATATATATGTGTGTGTGTGTGTGTGTGTGTGTATGTGAAGTTATACATGTACAACAGCTTTGGCAACTCTTTTATTTCAATATTGTGTGAAAGAAATGGATGAAGAGAACAATGGTAGGCGTAGCTTAAATATATATATATAAGCATCTTGGTTTTCCACGTATTGGCAATAAAAAGACATCAGAAATGCGAAACAAATGATATTCACGAGTAATGCAAGTTTGCAATGCCAACACGTTCTTTATTCACTTTCCAAATTTTCGGTAGTCATCTACCTTCTTCGGGGAAGATTCGTGAATTGTGACAAGTTTAAAAGACAGTTGTTTATATGTATATATATATATATATATATATATAGTTACCTTTGAGGAGAGATTTCTAAATGTTCAGCAGACCCAAGTCGATGACTCGTTCCCAGGGTCCTGCATGTACGTCCATCTATGGAAAAGAGCAGATACTAGGTTTGTTTCCTAAGTATTCATAACCTACTGAGACTGGGTACGCATGTATGCCTGTATGTGTATAATTATGCACGTCTACCGGGAGAAAATAAGGGCACTTATGTGTGTGTGTGTGTATGTGTGTGCGTGTGTGTGTCCCCCCTCGATCTCTCCTCTCCTTCAATTACCAATTGCAATCGATCTCTCTCTCCTTCAATTACCAAATGCAATATACAAATTTTCCCCTTAGGTAAAATATAGTAACATATATATGTTCTTGTATGCATTTTGTGCGGGCATGTGTGCGTGTTCACTATTATTTACGCATTTATGAACTTGGCAATCCCATACAGTAAAGACTAAAAATTCATGATTTATTATTACTGTTATTATCATTACTATCTATTTATTATTCATTTGTTCATTTACTTACCAATCTTTTCTATAAAACTATAATCATCATTATTATTTTCATAATTAATTAGTTTTTCTGAGTCTTTCCTTCTTGCACTTTTCACTCCCTTTCACACAGGCCCCAAATCCAGTTTATGTTTGCTTTCTCTCCGTGCTGTAGCACAACATAACAGAAGAAAGGTACTTAAAGAAATTATTGATTGCAATCAAAACAAAAGCAAAAGGAAACAAAAAAGAAAAAAAAAGAGATAGAAAAAAGAAGAAAAAGAAAATAAAAAAGACAGATTAACAGAAAAGAAAACAAAAGGAGAAAACGGGGGAAATGAGAAGGAAAAAAAAAGAAAGTAAAATAAGAAAAAAAAAGATGAAGGGAAAGAAGCTTTTCATCCTCTCAAAGAAGGCTCCAAATTAAAGCAGTGGCAAAATAGCAATTTTTTGGCTGGTCGCCAACACACCACAAGACAGAAGAAGAAAAAGTTATAAGCACGGTGAAACCCACAGCTTTCAACAACTCCTGCTATAGTAGACCGACCAAACGTCAAAAAGGGCTCTAGATAAGGATTCGACGGCAAAATTTGTTAATGCTTGGCATCCCAGCTAAAAGTCTTGCTAAAATACCCAGGAATAGCGTACGGCCGGATGCCAAGCGCACTTTTGCGTGAAAGTATAAATTTAGCGCGAAATATAAAGAATGTCGAAAATCACGCATTTTTATATTTTGACGGAATAGGTTAACATTTTTGATCACCTTTGATATGCGATCCTTTTTATTTTAATTTTCACATTATAAGTCTGAGTACATTTCAAATTTGAATATTACGCACACATATATGGCGCAGTGAAACATACAACCGCGAATTCCTCAAAATAAAAGTTTTTTAAAACTATCAATAGTTTGACGTTTTTTACACAACTTAAATTCTTCGATTTAAATGCGTTTACCCATTTAATGTATAGTAAATGTCCTAATGTTACAGATATTACAAGAATTTTCAATTAAGATGGAAGATTTTATGTTATCTGAAAAGGGTTAATGTATTTTTTACCAGGTGCGCATTTTGAATTAAAAATTGAACATACCGTACATTATGTACATAATTACATGTATAAAGTACATACTAAGAGTTTTTATACTTTGGAAGTTTGGATAGCAAAATTTGTCATTTCTTGGCATCCCAGCTTAAAGTCTTGCGGAAATACTGAGGAATAACGTACACTGTAAAAAATATTGGGTGAAATTTTAAAGTTTTTTATTACATTTTTTATTTTGATATGCGATCATTCTTATCTGGGCTTAATTAAAATTAAAAGTCTAATAAATATACATTTAAAATTGGAATATTACACACACATATATGGCTATATGGAACACAAAAATCGTGATTTACTCAAAATATAAGTTTGTGAAAACTATCAAAAGTATAGAATGTTTGTGTTCCGCATCTCAAATTCGTCCATTTTAACGCGTTCATCGAATAAACACAAAATAATTGTTGTCGTGTCACATATAGCGAAAAAAAATGAAATAAGATGTAAGATATTGTAACGACGACTCGGTTGTCCTACGAGTCTCGCTATAAGAGTATAATGTCGAGGATGGCCAGAGCTTAATTAGTATAGATGAAGCGAAATAAGATTAAAGTTCAGTAGTTTATTACTGTTCAAAACGTGATATAGGTGCAATTGAATATGTGATGATGATAAATCAATGACTCCAGCGATAAATGGAAAAATAGTAACTGAGATAACTTCGAACGATACTGGAACAATAATAAGAACTTAACTTGTGATAATTCTGAACTAAACTTTGCCTCAGACTGAACTTGATGAAAACTAAAATGGAATACATGTAGGACTACGCTCGGAAAAGACTCTCGAAAAACTCGAATATACGTGTAAGACTGGAATCATAAGGAAACCTCTAAAACTAAACTTGACTGAGATGCTGCTCGCTTATATACACTTTCTGGACATAGCATGAAGGTCATCCCCAGCACACAGCGAAAACCCTTTTGGAAGTCACTGGAAAGGTAAAGAGAGGAGGGATGAAAGTTACTGGAAGGAGAAGTGAGGAGGGGTGAAAGTCACTGGAAAGAGAAAGTGAGGAGGGTTAAAAGTCACTGGAAAGACAAAGTGAGGAGGGTTGAAAGTCACTAGAAAGAGAAAGTGAGGAGAGTAAAACTTCTGAAAATAGATGCAAGGTCGCATAGAAGGGAGATGCACTGTTAGCGATTTCTGGAAGACGTAGAAAAGCCGAAATGAGGAGAAAAAAGAGTGGACAGACCAGTAGAGTTTGACCCTGAGCAAGTTGGATTACAGTACAAGAGAACAACCGCGTAGCCAGGATTTCATTTTGGAGGGGGCGGTAAATGCACGCGAAGCGTGCCAACACTTACAGAGCGCGCGAAGCGCGCTCCCTAGGGGGTGGGTGCAGGGAGGAGGAGTTTCCCCCTCCCGCGCGAAGCGCGAAGCTTTCGGTGTTTCATAAATTGAAATAAAAAGGAGCCGCCTCCCTTGTCTCTAGTACCTATATCAGCTCCAATTCATTTGACTATATTGTGATTTTGAACCTTGTTTTCAAAAGTGATTTTAAAACGAACAAAAAGGAGATAAAATGGAGGAAATAAAAATGATATTAACCCCGCGCGAAGCGCGGAAGCTAAAGCGTTTTTAAATTTTTTTTGCAAAGAAAATGGTCCCGAGAAAAGGTTATTTTCTCATGAGTTAAATTGTTAGTACTTCCCTTGGAAAGATCAGATTTGATTACAAACAATTTAGCGACAGTGCATATCTTAACTCGCAAAACAGAGGAGAAGAAGGATATATGCCGGGAGGAAGATATTCCTCCCCGCTCAGAGCAATGAAACTCTGAAATTTCAAACGGGCGGACGTTTCATCAAATGCAGATATCTCTAATTCAGTTAATTTTCTAAGATTATTGAACTTCATTACAAGGAAAATAGTGCGCAAAAAGTTGAAACTTCTGTGATTATTGAAATTATATAAACACGATGATGTATAATTTCTTTCACTCATGATCCTGATGCGCTTCTCTTTGAATGATAAAGAAACTTAAGTGTCATTCAAAATTTCAAACTGAGGGCGCAAAACAGGACAGGAGATGAATGTGCAGGGAAATGACATGAAGTTGAATAGAACTTTATTTGAAAAAAAAATATTGCACTTTTTTTATTTAATACGACACGAATTTTATACCTTCCTCTTTTTAAATTAGAAACCTGTTTGCCCCCAAATTATGGTTGTTTAGTAATGAGCTGAAAAGCGGGAGAAGTTGCCTATATGGAGGTGACGGCAGAAATTGAGATAAAGATTTTACCAGCCAGGAGCCGACCCGACCAGAAGTTGCGCGATCAATTGAAAAAAAAAGATAAATTCATATACTTCGGCCTAACCTTACTCTAATCCCATGCCCTAATGTATACGTTTGAACTTTAACGGGCAAGAAACACATATAGCTGAGGTGGAAAAACAGGGTTAGAGAAAGGGTGAGGGAACTAAGGAGAACTGCAATATTGTCATTTAACCGCGCGCAGCGCGGAAGCAAAATTCATATAGATAAATTTAGAGCAAGAGTTACGGAGTTTCTTTTTTGAGAAAAAAATAACGAATAAAAAGAAAAACCTACAAAGCTACCTTTCTTCCCTTTCCTCTCTTCGCTTTTCCTTTTCTCCTCTCTTTTTCCCCTTCTTTTTTTTCTTTTTGGGGACGTTTTTTTGGGGGGGCGACCGCCCCCACCGCCCCCAGTGCGAACGTAAGCACGGACAAGAAATGTTTTATATTAACACCTTAAAATGGGGCAATCACTTTAAGTAGTCATGAAAAAGAACCATATGTCACTACATAAAACAATAATAAGTCGAAGTGCGAGGAAATATATTTGGTGTATATTGACTTAAAAACGTTAAACAGACAATGCGAGTACCGGGAACAATGAAGACATCTAGGCCTGAGCAAAATAAAGTTATGAAAAAATGTTTATGTATTATAACATAACATTATTATAATATAACATTATAATGAATAATTTCTTCATTCCCACTACGTTTCTCTTCCTTTCTCCCTCTTTTTCTCCTCTTCCCCGTTTTTTTTTTGGGGGGCCAGCCGATTGGGGGGGGGGGGGGCACGTATTGTTACAATATATTAATCTTTTCATCCACATTACACGTTGCACTTTAATAAAAACCTCAATTTTCATAGTTTTGATACATTGTGTTTCATTTTATATTATCTTGTCCATTCCAAATAAATTCGAATGTGATTCTTTCTATTTCCACATAAACCCACTTCGGGACCACAATCAAAGATGAGACATAAATCAGTTTTGAAAGTGCATAAGTTTTTAGAAGATGAATTTTCCCTAATATAGTCAAATCTCCGTTTTGCTTCCACCAACTCAATAACTTTTTTATTTTGCTTAATATTTCTTTGTAGTTCATTACTTCTTTGACCTTCACATCCATGGTAAAATATATTCTCCAAATCTTCACTACATTAACCATATTCCATCCTTTTGTCCTGGTTTGTACAGGTTCCTAATCTCATTAAATTTGTTTTATCCTTGTTTAATATGAGACCACTTAATTTACCAAAAAAATCAAAAAGAATTCAAGTCTTTCTTATGACCGTTCATCTCGGCGATACATCATCAGCATACAGCACTTGTTTGACTTCATTCTGAGCCAATAAAATACCTCTAACCCCTGTATCATTTCTTATAACATTTGACAAAATTCAATAGATAATATAAAATGTAAGGCGAGAGGGGATCTCCCTGTCTTACTCCCTCTGTATACCACAATAGCCAGTTGTGAAGCCACCATTCATAACACAATTACATGCTCCATATACAAAGTTTTGATCCACTTTCTAAAAGATACACCAAATCCAAACATTTTTAATACCTTTTGTATAAACTCATGCCATACAGAGTCAAATGCTTTTTCTAAATCCACCGCTAATAAATAGCCTTTTATATTGTTATTCAAAGCCTGAAACAAACTATCATCAATAAAACGAACTGCTTCGCCTTTATTTCGATTATTTATGTATCCATAAACCTGGTCAACCTGTATAATTTCGGGGAGAATCTTTTTAATTGGTGAGGATCTTATAATCGGTATTTAATAATAGGTCTATAGTTTTTAATGTATAGAGGGTTTTTACCTACTTTTTCATTAAGAGTGATTACTCCTTGTTTCTGTGATGCAGACAATTCACCTTTTTCAAAAGCTTCATTTAAACAATCAACCAATATATGTCATCAATTACACACCAAAAAATGGAGTAGAATTATGTGGTTAAACCATCATTACCTGGGGCTTTATTAAGTTGCATGCTTTTCGAAGCCTCAAAATATTCACTTTTGCTTAATTTACCTTCACAGCTATTTTTATTGTCTTCTGATAATTTAGTAATATATCTTGGAGGAAAGGGATTTTTTTTTCCAGTAAATTTTCAACATCATTGCAAACTCCCTTTAATACAAGAATATAAGGAACTGTAGAATAATTGATGATTTTTAGAATTTCTCCTTTTTCGCTATGTATTTGATTATCTTCACCTATTAATTTATGAATCTCA
Source organism: Lytechinus pictus (assembly GCF_037042905.1). Classification (NCBI taxonomy): domain Eukaryota; kingdom Metazoa; phylum Echinodermata; class Echinoidea; order Temnopleuroida; family Toxopneustidae; genus Lytechinus; species Lytechinus pictus. The sequence goes on along the minus strand of NC_087253.1, from coordinate 16,111,672 downwards.
GATTTACGTTTGTTTGATAACACAAGTTGTTGAAAAAATGCAGAATTCTTTACCTCTTTTTCACACCAGGCCGCACGTGACCTTACTTTGAGACCATCAAGGCCAAAGTCAAATAACTTCTTAAGGAGTTCTCTTTTTTCCTCCAAATTTTTCCGCGAAACATCAGAGTTATTCAAAGCAATTTGCTGTTCTAAATCTTTCTTTTTGGACTCTAAAATCAGCTTTTGCTTATTTCTTTCTCGTGCCTTTTCTTTAGAATATTTTCGAGTATACTCTCTAATCTTTAATTTAATAAAGCCCCAATGCAATGAGTAATTATAGAAAAGACATTTCTGTATTGCATTTTCCAAGAATCTCATTTTTCATAGCAGAAACATATTCTTTATCATAACATAGACTGTTATTGAATTTTCAGTATGAAGGACCTCGCTTTCAGATGATGGTCTGGAGTTATAGACGGTAAAATGTCATATTCCAACACCAATGTTTCAACTTCTTCTGATATTATCCAATAATCTAGCCTACTTTGAATAGGTGGTGTCTTCTGTCTGAAAGTAAACTGTTGTTTTTCTGAATGTCTTTTCCTCCAAATATCTATTAATTGAAATGTGTCCATGAACCCCAAAAATTCTGTATTAAATCTAGATTTCACCTGTATGGTTGACCCCATAATTATGATCTAATTTATCATCTAATATCTTATTGAAATCACCACCTATACATGTACATGACTGAGATAAAATATTTTGATTTTTTTCAGGAAATCTATTTGCTCATTTGCCTTGTTCCTTGTTGGAAAATAAACATTTCCTATTATCATTCTAACTCCATGTAATTCACAGTCGAAGATAATATATCTACCATCGTTATTCCTTTCCATATTTACAATAGTATTAAGCTCAGCTGCAATAGTATAAGCTCAGCTGCATTTGCACATATTCTGCAGATATCTTCGGTGCGGACTTATGCATCGCGTGCCCAGCTGATAATATAAACAAACTTAGACTCTTCACTAGTCGCTTTGTAGCTATTTTTGCGGAGATTGCCTTCGCCAGGGTGTAAAACGGAAACGCGCACCCGGTACCCACTGAACTAGAAATACGTATTTCTAGTTCAGTGGTAGCCTCTTGTCGAGGCCCTGGCTGCTGCTTCCCGAGCGAAGCGAGGGATTTCCTAATTCGCGAAGCGAATTAGGCTTGGCGCGAGCCAGGGCCTCTTGACATCTGAGACTGAGCTGAAGTATATATTCATGAGGAACGTCTTCCTAATGAATATACATGAGTCATGAGATTACCTGTCACCTAGTAAACCAATGAAATGTCAAAGCTGTTTCGTCCGGGGTTCGGAATACTACTATCACAATCGTCATTCACCAAGCCCAAAATCATCGAGTCCGACATCATAATTTCGTTTTCCATAACTCAACCTCTTTTTATTTTACGCCGAAGATGGCTCACTTCATGATTATGAACACCTCGTAACAAATGTATTGAGTACTTAATTAGCATGTTATCATTTAAGTGGGTCTATATTACTAGACTACACTAGCTTTATGGGTCAGGAAACTGCCAGGTATGAATAGTTGACGACTCGAGATGGCGCTATTGGTTCGTATCTGCTTTAAGCTGGGATGCCAAGAAATGGCAAATTTTGCTATCCAAAGTATAAAAACTATTAGTGTACTTACACATGTAATTATGTACATAATACGGTATGTTCAAGTTTTCATTCAAAATGCGCACATTGTAAAATACACATTGTCTCCTTTCGGATAACATGAAATGAGATATCTTCCATCTTATTTAAACAATTCTTTTAATATTTGTGGCATTAGGACATTAACTATACATTCGATGGATAAAATAATTTAAATCGAAGAATTTAAGTTGTGTAAAAAAACTTCAAACTATTGATAGTTTTCAAAAACTTTTACTTTGAGGAAATCGCGGTTTTATGTTTCATTGTGCCTTATAATGTGTGTGTAATATTCAAATTTGAAATATTTATTTATGAGACTTATATTTTGAAAAAAATAAATAAAAAGAATTGCATATCAAAGATAATAAAAAATGTTTACATATTCCGTCAAAATATCAAAATGCGTGATTACGACATTCTTTCAGATTTTACGCTAAAAATGACACTTTCACGCAAAAGTGCACTTGGCATCCGGCCGTACGCTATTTCTGGGTATTTTTGCAAGACTTTGAGCTGGGATGCCAAGCATTAGCAAGCATTAACAAATTTTGCCGTCCAAAGTATAAAAAATCGTTTTGGCCGGTCTACTAGCTCAGTAAGGCGATGGACTGGAGATGCCTCGTTCTGCAATCAGAGGTTCGAATCTTGTGACAACCGGAAATAAGGACAAAACAAATGAAGGGGTTTTTGTCATAGAATTTTATTTTAAGTGGAGGGGACATATGGAAGTCTTTCCCATTTCAATAAGACGTTTGATGTAATATGCTTACCCGAGTTAAATTCACGTGAAACTGATCTGATCCACCGTGGCACGGTATACTGGCAAGCAAGTCCTCGACTTAAGAGATGCTCAACCAGGTCAGGGAGTTAAACATTGGGTTTTCAAAAGTGCTCGATGACAGGTCAGAGCAATAGATCTTTGCGTGCTTTGTTTCGTCCGCTATCCGTCGCGAAGGATTCACACCCTGACTTGCCGATCTTTAAAGAGGCAAAGACGACTTTTGACAACCTCATTGGGCAGATCATAGACCTCTTCTAGTGACTCTTACCTAGTTTCCATTGACACGATTCGCGCCACGTACGATTGAAACGGTGGTCTTGTAGTAATCGTATTGATCGTGTCAGATCATATAATATCGTATCACATATATTCAGTCGAGGCAATCGTATTGGTAGGAGAAACGTTTTGGATGGCTTAAAAAATCGCGATCAGTTACGGATGGCAAACGTGGCGTTTGTAACGGATCGGACGACAGTATGATCAAGGAGGTCTCAAATGAGATGGAGTAACAGCAAATAAAATCTCTTTGAACAAGGTTAAAAACCGCCAGCAGAAAGTCTGTCAGGCATGCACTTTGCTCAACATCTCTTGCAATTGTGTAGACAAATGATTCCCGCATGACTCCGCAGCTATAGGTCATACAGAAAGGGAAATATGCTTTTGTGATGATAATTACTTTTTTCGCCGCATCTTGCTCTGGTTATCTGGTTACATAATTCGGAGGCATGCGGAAATAAACTATGCAAGATGTCCTGAAATATGACTCAAATTTGCTCGACTGGGCATAAGCAGGCACTCATCTGGCATATGCAGTAATGAACAACAATATTCCACCGACCACATTTGAAATTTTCATTCGCCGCAAACGATCGGAAAAGTGTTAAAATCTGGTTTCAGTAAAGTTCAAATTCTTTCTTTTTTCACTAATTAAAGGTTAATTGATATAATCTGGGCAAATATCTCGTCGTAATAGTGCTTGGTTATTGATGTTTTGTCATGCATTCAAATTTCAGTTTGGTTATTAATATGAAAGATGGAAAATCGATACAAATGAATATTCGTAGAATTTCACCCTTCGGATTTCTTCACTGAAACTGGCGGCTTCGAAGGTGGACATCAAAAGGATCCTTACTGCCGTTCTTTCTTTTGTGCTTCTTTAGAAATGAACAGCTGTTTGAATAAATTTGTTGACTGTTGGAACTCCAGTCATAGAATCTTCTTGGAATGATAGACAGTGGTATAAAAATTACATGTTCAGGGAGGAATAAAAACTTTTTTCATATTTCATACAAATAAAATGTAAAAGAAATAGTGGCTTGATGACATTACCAACCCCTTTCATTAGCATATTGACCAGGATGTGCATATAATTTTTCTTTGTAAAATTAGGCGACATAAAACTGTTTAAACTTTATTATTTAACACCCGATTTCGATGAAATTTTCAGTATTATGCTTGTTTGAATGAGTTCATTCAAACCAACTTTGTTTTGGGGTGTACTTGTCCTTTAATAATGCTTGTCAGCCCGCAGCCCCTCCCCTACATTCTTTTAGACGTCCATTTCACATTGCTTATGTAAATTATTTACCAATAGCTTATTACTATTACATACCCATCATTACCATTACAGTCATCTTTGAAAATATGTTATTTATTTGGGATATTATTATAAAGTTATGTCTTGGTTTTTCCGTTTGGGAAATAGTAAATACGAATTTGAATTTCAATTTGAACAGGAACGTGGAGATCACCGACATTGAATGTTCGCTTGCTACACTCTAAAAAAAATTGGGTAAAAGTGCCCCATGGGGGTAACTATGTGTCAAAAAAACATTGGGCATTTTTATTTATCCAGTGTGATGAAAATGTTGCCCATTCTAAAGTAATTGCTGCTTACTTTTTAACCTTTACTGGACAATATGCTTCCCGCATTGGATAAAATACTGCCCCAAATTGTTTGGACACATAATTACCCTCATGCTGGTTGCATTTTTACCCAATATTTTTTTACAGTGTAGTTGTTTGAGACAGCCGGGGTGGTTCATCCCTGGTTTGCCTTTTCAAGCCATGCTGCCATCTCGGGTCCGTTGTGAAGAAACCATTCATGACAAGCAAGCAACCTCAGTCACATTTGCTCCACGGCGCGCCGCGGCGGCCGTACGGCGAGTCGAAAACAGCCGTTTTATTCATTTTCATTCAAATCACATATAATGTAGCTGATACCAAAAACAAAAAAAATGTTAAAACGGCTGTTTACGACTCGCCATACGGCCGACGTAGAGCAAATCTGACCGAGGTATATATAACAGGAAATGAAATTCTTGAATCCAGTTGAATTTAACATACACTAAAGAAAGAGAGGGATGGGGGAGAGAAAAAAAAAATGCAAGTTTCATTTTTAAAATAATTGAATAATTAGACAGTTATGAGCATTTTGAATGACGAGATTACTAGTGCCTTTGAATCCCCTCCCCATTGGCAGTGCGACAAAGATTTGTGATGTCACACAGGTTAAAATTCACGTCAACTTAGTTTGTAGATATAGTTTACTTCATTCTTCTCTTTTCTTAGATAAATCCCAGTTTGTACCGCATCTGCCCCCCCAAAAAAAAAATAATAATAGTAATGAACTATACGTATACTAAAGAAATTTAAAAGTTCCCGTGGAATTATCATTTTTTTTAGATTTTCGAAAAGCATTCGACAATGTGAACCACTCATTCCTGTTTGAAACATTAAAGCGGATGAAGTTTAAGGAATCGTTTATAAATTGGATTAAGATGTTATATAAAAATGCTCTCGGTAGAGTACTACAGCGTGGGTGGTTATCATAATCATTTCATATTTATAAAGGTGTAAGACAAGGGTGTCCATTATCAGCATTGTTGTTTATTTGGTTGCAGAGATTTTAGCAATTCGTTTTAAAGAAAATGATAAAATCAGAGGTATAGATATTTCAGGAAATTGTTGATGCTTACCACACAGAGAGATACAAATAACACAGTTCGCAGATGATACGACGATATTTATTAATTCGATTAAATCCCTTCATAATGTTATGAAAGAGATAAATAATTTCGGTAATATTGCAGGTCCAAAATTAAATTGGAATAAGACAAAATGTTAAAAATTAGGATATTTAACTTAGAAAGAAGCGAGTTCGATTCTATAGATGATCCTGTCAAGTATTTAATAATATTTGTGGGAAAATGAAGAGCATATACGAAAGCTAAATTGGGGAGGGAAAATTGAAAATGTCAATAATATATTAAAAACATAGAAAATGAGACAGCTTACATGTTATGGTAAAATAATTATTATAAAATGTTTAATTGTGCATCAAATCGTTTATGTTGGTACGGTTATTCCTATGCCAGACTATATGCAAGGGTTTACATTTAGATATTATATCCTACATAGATTGAATCCTGTATAGTGATTGGTTCAAATAGCATCATGTGACCGGATATATTTCAACTATGATGTTGCGTGACGTCAGACCTCGATATATACGTCATTATTTCAGAAAACTGGATATTGAGCTAAACTCTCGGGCGCACCAGCCGGCGAGATCTCTCTCCCGGGCAAGTCCCGCGATGCGTCGGCGCAGGCACTCATCTGCGTTCCGCTGAGTGCGGTGGCTCGGAGAAAAGTAGGTAATTCAAGTAACCGGACTTTGCAAGGTCAGCGCATAGATTTTGGTTATTGGTCATTAAAAGTAGGATATAAAACAAATATATCAGGTGTTTCATTCGAAAGCATAGTGGGAATTATTAATCCTCGGTTGGACTGGCAAAACTACTATATTTCCCTCGGGGCTTTGCCCCTCGGGAAAAAATAGTAATTGCCAGACCAACATCGTAAAATAATTCCACTATACTTTCTCAAAGCCTGATATATTTGTTTAATATATTGCTTTTTATGGAATTCAAAGCGTGAGAAAGTTAAACGTAATATTTGTGTCAGACCGATAGTTTTGGTCGTGGTATGATCGATCTATATTCGAAATCAAAATCACTTATATTGTCTTGGATAAATTCCTTTTTTAATAATTACGATGCAGTCTGTAAAACACTTTTCTCGTTTTGGTTAAGTTACATAAAATAAATCCCCTACTGTTTTCAAATGAACTGTCATCCAAAACACATGTTAATGCTTTGTCGAAAAAAGGGTTTACCAATGTTTTATATTGAATTTCTATATATATGGGCCCAATTGCGTTATTTAGATGAGCAGAAGGTTGAAAATATATATCGTGAAATATTTTGGAATAATAGTAATATTACAATAAATGGACAACCTTTAAATTTTCAGGAATGGAAAGAAGCTGGTATTTTATATGTTAAACAAGTTGTATATAAAGGTAAATGGAAAAATATATCATTTTTTTAGACTTTTTTATGTTGATAATTGAGTATTCAGTTTTAGATTTTTGAAATTAAAAAAAGCATTTCCTGCACATTGGCTTGAAAAAAAAATTACGATGAAAGAAAAACAAAATGAGTCTCCAGAAGAAGAAACAATTGATACATCTGTTGGTGAACGCATTAATATAACTTGCACCAGAGCAAAAAAAATATTATGTGTTGTTTTTACAACAAAATAAAGTTGATTTTTATATTCTGGACATCTGGGGAAAACAACTAAAATTGCCAGAAAATTTAGTTTGGAAAGATATCCTTCATTTTAAATTCAAAAAGATAAAAGATAACAGAATTAAGCAATTCAATTTCAGACTATTACATAAAATATTACCTTCTAGATACAATTTGTTAAAGTGGAAAGTTGTAAATACGAATCAATGCGAAATCTGTAATGAAATCGAGACCATTGGCCATTTTCTGTTTTTTTGCAAAAATATTAAAGTTTATTGGAAAATCATATCGAGGATAATTTATTTTATTTTCAAAGAAGAAATGGTGATTACTATGAAAACATTGTTAATTAGGTTTAAAATAGACAACCCAAAATTTGATCAATGTTGCCCAGTTTGTAGTTTATTATCATTATGTAAAATGCATCCTTCAAAATCTAAATCATACCAATAAGAGATTGATCACGGAATTTGTTTCATATTTGAAGTTTTATTTAAATCATTACGGATCTAAACAATTTTGTGTATTAGAGGTCAACAAAATTATTGATATATTGTAATTCCTATAAATATTATATCATTTGACTCTTGAAAAAAAGTTATTCCTATGTAAATATGTATATATGTAAACATTTTGAAACAATATATCCTCAAGGAAGAGGCAAAGAGGAAAAAAATGCACCAAAGTTGATCCATTATTATCAGTGGAATACTAGTATATAGAGTCTATTCGAGGTGCAGAAAAAAATCTCGCCTGATCGGTACTGCTGGAGATAATACCATTCTCTAACAGGCTTTTCAATCTTGTAACCATTAACAAAGTTTCGTATGGGTGTAAGCTCATTTGTATACTCGTCTATACTCACCAACCCTTTTTCATGCTTCACCGTGGATACCAGGATGAGATTGCCTTGAGATACAGCAGCATTAATTGAACTACCAGGTTTGGTTAATGTATGTTGTACAACACTTTCTTTGTCCATCAATCGTAAAGTATCCCATGTTGTAACGACAAGAGAGTCATCGTAACTAGTGATTTGGTTAGGCGTATATCCACTGCATGGTATCTCCCTGACTGCTTGACCACCAGATGCTGAAAATACAAGGATTCTGGTGTGTAGAGTGTGATGTCCTTTGCATAATCGATCACAATGCCTTGACCGTCAGAGAGGAACGCTACTCCATGAATAACAACATCCTTGAGAACTGTCTGTTGGAATTTGCCGTCAGAAGAGCAGATGTTGATGCCACCTGTCCCACACCCTACTGCCATCCTACCGTCTAGAGTACTAACCATGACATTCATGCTATTCGCAGTAGGCAAAGCGACGTTATTTTCAACTACGTTAATAATCTTACCGAGATCTAGCTCGTCCTTTCGAACGTTTCTCTCAAAGGCGACACTTTTCCCTTTCTTGCTTGATTTCCTGGTCTTCTCGTCGTCAGGATCCTATTGATCAAAGGCCTCTCGTATCTCCTCACAGAGAGTGTCGTGTGCAGCCAAAGTATCCATATCGAATGGTATTTTTGTTCTGTTGGTTACCATGTCAGCAATGGTCGTCAACTGATTGATGTACTTCTGAGCCGATGTCTTCATCTCTTCCAGTTCTTTCTCTACTCCTTCGGTCTTTTCCTTAACTTCTCCAAACAGAATGTCTCTTCTCTATGTCAGTTGCCGGACTAAGTCATTGTAAGCCTTGTTGACATCATCTATACACTCTTTCTTAGTACTGCCAACAAGCTTCATCTGTTCATCGATGAAATCTAAGTACTATTGAAAGCATGCTTGATTCTCATCCACCTTTGATTTTAGGTCTTCGATGCTCTTCCTGTGTCTGCTCTCATAGGCAGCTGCCTCCATGACCTGGTGGTTAGCTTCGTCTTTATGTTCAATGACAACGCACTTGAAGCATGTGAATCTCATGCAGTTGGAACAGAAGCACTCCTCCTCTTCTTTTGGGTGTTTGCTGCATTTCCGGTATCTACGCACTGACACCTTTCCTGATGATATCTCACTCATGTCTATGACTTCATGATCAATGAAGTCACCCCATTGAGAGTGGGTGTTAAGGCAAGTGGTACAGTGATACTTGCCACAGTCTTGGCAGTAGACAGCAGCACTTGACTTGTCATCAGATTTACATACAACTCGTGCAAATCTGAGGATGACACTTCATGTCCTCTATTAGATTATTGAAAGCAAGATTTACCTGTAATCTGCTGACATCTTGGTTTGGGACCTGGGTTACAGCTCTGCATACAGGACATCGGATCTGGTAATTACCATGGCACCCCAAAAGGTTGTCCAGACAGGTCTAGCAGAAAGTGTGAGAACAAGACAGGATCCTGGGATCAGTGAATGTAGAAAGACATACAGGATACTCCGTACTCTGGGAGATGACATTTTTTAATGTGTCAGCCATGATGGAAACTCTATACAAAATAAAATACAATAAAAAATGCAAATCATTGAGTACATATGTACTTTGACTTTCATAAAAATAACAAAACAGTGTTATCTCAGAGATAAATTAAAACTAATTATTTACCCACATTATCTAAATATTTTAAAACATAAAATGATATGATATTCTATCGCACGTTTGGTACTGGAGAATGTACTTTGAGACAGGGTATTATAGGAAGCTCATAGCTCAGGTTTCGGGGGGTGGTAAGAAAAAAAAATCAAATTCGTCGTGGTCTAGTGGTTATGACTCTCGTCTTTCAATCTGAGGGACGTGGGTTCGATTCTTAGCCATGGCGTGTTTTATTCAGCAAGATATTTACCCAAATTGTGCTGCACTCAACCCAGGTGAGATTAATAGGTACGCGCCGGTGGAAGAAATTCCGTGAATGCTTCAGCGCCTATTTGCCAGCACAACTTAAGCCGGTGTAATAATAGCAGCGCTTTATATCTTCAGAAAAAAGTGCTTTTAGTCGGGTAGATATGATCAAAATTATTGCATGACCATCAAGTAGAGAGCGGTGTTGGCTCAGTCTGTAACGCGTCTGCCCGTCGAACCGAAGATCGTGGGTTCGAGTCCACCCCGGGCGGATGACTGAAGCCAGTGCGTTGTGTGTAAACGTCTCTCCCATGTTTCATAGATGCAGGCTATGTTACAATGGAAAACACTCCGTCCCTCGGATAGGACGTTAAATGGAGGCCCCGCGTAGAGGACAGTAACCACCTTTGCACGTTAAGAACCCACTGCACTATTCGTATAAGAGTAGGGGGAAACCCCGGTGTAGTGGTCCACCTGCATTCCCACCAATCAGTTATATCGGGAGGAGAGACCTGCGGGTCATAATGATTCAGTTCGCTTTTCGCTTCCCAGGCACAGGTGACGCCAAACAAATAATAATAATAATAATAATAATAAAGTTGGGTATGACTGCGATTTTTTGCTGGAAATTGTAGTATGGGGTGTCGTCTACTTCAAGAATCCGACGGGTGCCACCTGGGCGCCCTTGGGCATTTTTCTTTATTGACGTCACAAGCCACGCCCACTTTTTCACATACCTCTTAAATATGAATGTCATATTTTAAGGAATAAACATGTCATGTTTGGTATCAAATTTAAAAAAATGAAAAATCACAGGTAAATTTATGGATCACTGGACATCTAAATTAAGCATTGGTCAGTTAAGGGTCATTTAAGGTCATAAAAGGTCAAATTGCCTTGCAAATGTAAGAAATACATATAATGTGGAACATATCATGTTTTAAATACAAACAAGTTGGATATTATGTGAATCTATTGGCAAAGGTTAAGCTGAGGGTGTGCATATAAATTTTATTTTTGTTACATCTTAAACCACACCAACTTTCTTACATTCCTCTTAAATATTTAGCGGAATAAACACATCATGCTTGATATCGAATTGAATCAAATTCAAAATAAAATCCAAATATATGAAACACTAAGCATTTAAAGGACAGGTAAAGGTTATTTTAAGGTTATAAAAGGTCGAACTGGGCCACAAATGTAATTAATGCAACATACAATGTGGAATATCTCATGTTTGATTGAGGGTGTGTATATTTAGGATGTGGCGGGTTGTACCTCCTCATCCTTTGGCAATTTTTATTTTCTGACGTCACGAACCACGCCCACTTTTCACATATATATGGCCTATATGTAATTATGACAGAATGTGACACTTGATAGAAAAAAAATATCAGTTTGTTAACTAATTTAAGCTTAAGGCAAGTACAATGCAATGATAAAAGTTACAAGAGATTAAATATATGACAAGATCACCTAAAGTGCAGTAATGTTAATGGTAGGTCATATGATGTCAGGCAATGTAAGAAGACTTTAATCAAAACATGTAACATAAGCTTGGTATCATATCACCCATTTTCCTACAGGAAATAAAGCTGCACAGTGTTTTTATTTTTTAACTTTCTGTAAGAAACATATTAAAGGAGAATGAAACTCTTGGAGCAAGTTAGCTTTAGTGAAAGCAGAAAAATCAAAGAATAAGATCAACAAAATTTTGAGTAAAATAGGACTAGCAATAGAAGAGTAATGAGCATTTGAATGTCGAGATCACTAATGCTATGGAGATCCTCCCATTGGCAATGCGACCAAGATCTATGATGTCACAGATGAACAACTCTCCCCTTTTGGACACTGAAAATATACCCTAAAACATCTATTTTTGCTCATTCTAATCATATGATAAACGATTCATCAATGATATAATGTTGTGAAACCTCTGTACTTTCATAAAGAAAACACCTCACCTTGTGATAGACTCTATAAAGGTGAGAATATAAGTGAAATAAGTACTAAAGTAATGAGGGAGTTGTACGTGTGTGACATCACCGATCTTGGTCGCATTGCCAATAGGAGGATCTACATGGCATTAGTGATCTCAATATTCAAATGCTCATAACTTTCTTATTATTCATTCAATCTTCCTCAAACTTTCAACAATATGTTTTTTTGATTTTTCTCTTTGATATGGATTCAGCTGGTTTCAAGGGTTTCATTCTCCTTTAACTTTAATCAAGGAGAGCATCATACCCAGTAAATAAACACAATTTCCTGTTAAGATCTTTAGTAGTAATGGAGAGGATGTGATACGAAATGATTCCTAACTACTATTTTCTATGTTTTCTACTTATGATCTACTCACCAACTGTCCGACTTCTAATCCAAAAGGGCACACTTGGGCTGGTTCACGGAGTCCATGAATTAAGCTTCAAAGATAATATGGAAGCTAGCGATTGCGGTGGTATGAGCGATTTAGTCCGTTGAGGGCGTACAACGAATTGCGACCAGAGCTCTAGTTGATGACCGAATCGCGGAAGATATTAATCACTGCGAAAGTGAAGTCCAAAGTTTTTGCACAAATCTCAACACAATTAACAAAAACCTTGTCGCGTTATCTTGTCCGCGAAAAAGAAAAAAATGAAGTTGAAGCTCCTCGATGGCACACAGAAAATGCGAATAAAATAATCCACAGGTATGTCCACAGATGAAAAGATGAACTAAGAAATGCAGAAGTTAACTCCAATATATAAAAATCCAAGTGTATAAATCCAAGTATGGGTATATATAAAATCCAAGAATGTTTTAATTGTAAAACCACAAGGTGTAGCGACTTTCTTCAATATAAAACGCGTGACCACGAAGTTGACTCCTCGAGATCACAAGAAGAAATGAGGCAAAAACGTTTCCACAGAAAAAGCTCCGAGATAAGCCACGCCTTGAACTGAAATGATTGGTTTAATAAAAGTTTGTTGACCATAAACAAAAGCTGTCATTCGTTGATGGATTGTAAAAAAAAAATTGATTGGCTGTTCAGAAGTCTACAAGGCATGGAGCTTTGGAATGCGCGTACAAATTGTACATACAAAACAGGAAATGTTCTTACGCTTACAAATATGTGAAAACACGTGATTTATAAAGGTGAATGGACTTTATAGAAAATGAAGTTCTGTATAATTTTAAGAAAATTTGAAGTTGCTACATATCAATCATGTTGGAGCCACTTAAGAAAATGACTTCTACAACACAAATTCACATTTTTAGACAAGTATCCAATTAGAAAAATTTGACATTTTACATCACCCTAACTCCACTACATTTTGTTCTCTCATTTATCTTCCAGACTGATTTTCCCTCTTTAGTCTCAAATTCATGTTCAGTTTTCCTTGTATTTAGAATAACACAATGTTATTCACATTACGATACACGATAAGTGGCAAATGCTTACCCTAGAGCATGGTGGCCCCGATTTAAATCTACATGGAACAAGTTTTGATAATTATTCCTTGGGAGTAACGTGCTATGAACAGGTACAGGAGTGCCCTCCTAACTTATACTTCCCATCCATACATGGGAGGCAAGTTGTAGGGGAGCCATTCGATTCTGATCAGTTGCTCTCCAGATGAAGCTCCTGAGGAAGAGCACCTTTGATAATCATGCTCTTTTGCTGATTTTTCAGTTGGGCTAGGCTCATGATCTTTGAAGCATCTGTCTTCTTGCTAAATAATGTGAAGTAATACCTAGCAATTTGAGAGAGACCAGTACATTTGTTATATTAGTTAAGAAAGATGAAAAATATAAATATTACACTTTTAATTGATCCAGTCCACTTCTTCAGCATCGGACTCTGTAGATTAAGCTCTTATTCGAGCAGCAAGTTTAGAGTGGAAAATTTTCCCTTGCCAAATTGACACAACACGGTATCACAACCTGATAGGGAATTATTTGTGCAAAGCTAGCATTTTTCTCCAAACTTCAATGGCATACCTTTAATGTCAGTTACTTGTCCGTCAGTATGCAAAAGACTTGTAAACCCAAAATGAGAATACTGGTAGAACAAGAATTTAAACTAGCACCCCTGTAAAAAAAAATGGTCCCAGGGCCACTAGCAGCACTGCCTGACATACTTAGGATCCCCCCAAAGCACCTCCCAATGGAAAAAGGCTGGTGACGGCACTGGTGTGGGTGTGTGTGGAATGAAGGTTAGGTGTCTATCTGCATACACACACTGTAAAAACTGTGGTGTTAAAACTGACACCAGTTGGTGTTAATAGAGGACCACACCCTGAGGTGTTAAAATTTCACCCTAGAGAGTGAACATAACACCAACAAGTGTCAAAGTAACAACCAAAGGTGTTGTAATAACACCTATAGGTGTTAAACTAACACTGTCAATTTAACACCGGTGTAAAATAACTGGTGTGGTTCTATATGTACACCGGTTAACACCACAGTTTTTGCTGTGCACAAGTTACCTATTCACACTTTGTTTGATTCTTCACCAAGAGACGCAACTTCGAGCTTTTGACCTTCTAGTAGCCAGACATGCATGAAAATATGGTACCAAAGTATGCAAGAAGAATAACTCTGTCAGAACATCAATGATAAAATGTACAAAATTCAGACAAGACGACTTCAAACTGGTGGAACATTTTTTTCTGACTCACTCTGTATATTGCCCGCCATTTGCTCAGTATTTCCGATTAACAGTGACGTGCTATAGAGGTTCGTATACAAGCCTCTCTATTCAGTTCTATTTATTGATATCAATCAATTCAAGAGATTATTTCTTGTTGACAAATGACATTTTTTTTAAATCAAGAGTGTGTATTAAAAGATTAATTTAATTGCCATTTACGGACGCCGGAATACGCTGGATAAAATTTAAATTTTCCCCTTGTTTTTTCAGTGTAATTTTGCATGATTTCTTTATTTCAGTGTTTTCTGGTTTCGCTGTGTACCGTGTGAACAAGATCTTTTCCACGTGAAGCATTTTTCAATTCTAGACCTGGTTTATCAATTTACTTTGATATATATCATATACATATATACATGGATGTCATTGCTTTTTTTCTTTATGATATATCACTTATTGTGAATGTTTTGTTAAGTACACTCTTAAAATATTTGGGCAAAAACTTCCCAACTCTGTGCAACATACTGTCCACGCCTCTATTGGTTAAAATCTGCCCAAATTGGGTAATAAAAGCTAATAATTGGGGAATGATTTTGATCAATTGGATAATACTTGCCCAGAATATATTTATTTTTTACCAACATATATTAACCAGCACAGTGGACAGTATGTTGCCCAATATTTTAAGTGTGTACGTTTTGAAATAAAAGGATCAATTAACCATTAATTACATAATGCTATACTAATATCCAATGTCCCAAATAAATTGAAATTATATAACAGATTATTAATCAACAGAAATATAGAATAATAATACACCATCTTTAAAGCGGAGGGTGCACACTTTCATTATCGCAATCTTTTCCCTTTTTAAATTCGAAATTAAAACAGTTAAGTCAAATTATTGACAATAATTTTGCATCATAGTGATGCAGCACAGGTAATCCGCAAAATGACGTTTTTGATTGAGAAACAAAAACAAATTACGAGGTGGTGTCTAAATGGGGAATTCTTTATTTGAAATATTTTAATCTCATTTCGATCGCTATTACAACTTAACAAAATGAAAAGACTGTTCTCGGGTATACTTTGTTTATACACTAGTTTCTTTCATCCGATTGATTGGTTGATAATTTCTTGTTGAACACGAAATTATCAATATTGTGTCTAGTTTGAAAAACAAAAAAAGTCCTGGCTATGATGATATCAACGATTTTATTTTGAATGGTGTAATTTCCTCTATTGTCAATCCTTTGGTGTATATTTTAAACCTTTCATTACAAAATGGTCAAGTGCCCGACAACATGAAAATTGGTAAAGTAATACCTCTTTTTAAAAAAGGTGATAAGCTTAATGTCAATAATTACAGACCTATTTCCTTATTGTCCTCCATATAAAAAAAAAATGAAAAGGTTGTTTACAGTAGAACTATTAACTTTTTGAAAGCACACAATATTTACTCCGAGTACCAGGTTGGCTTTAGAAAAAAAAAAAAACAATACTGAACATGCCTTATTAAATTTCATTGACAAAGTGGCACATGCTCTCGACAACTCTTCACACATGGTTGGTATCTTCCTGGACTTCTCCAAGGCCTTCTACACAATCAATCACAATATATTATTGCGTAAACTCGCTCACTATGGGGTGCGTGGGAAGGCATTGGAGTGGTTCAAGAGCTACTTATCCAATATACGTCAGTACTTAACATTAAACGACTATACATCCAATGTGCGAAATATAAATTGCGGAGTCCCACAGGGTAGTCTGTTGGGTCCTTTATTATTTATCATTTATATTAATGATTTTTGTAAATCATCCGATATTCTTTCGTTAAAATTTTTTGCCGACGATTCTAATCTTTTATATTCTCATAAAAATCCAAACACACTACTAAATACAGTAAATTCTGAGCTAGAAAAGGTTACTCAGTGGATAAGAGCTAACAAACTATCCCTTAATCTAAAAAAGGTTATTTAGTAACTCCATAGACACATTGCCCGCAAACATTGTGTTTGATGATACCCATTTAGAAGTTGTTTCGTTTTATAAAGTTCCTAGGCATAACTGTTGAAACAAACTTTCGTGGAAATATCACATTTAAAATATTTGTAAAGCGATTTCACGCAACATCGGCATAATAAATAAACTTAAATTTCATTTTCCTCCACGAACCTTATTAATGCTTTATTCTTCTTTAATCTTACCATATTTGAACTACGGCATTCTTGTTTGGGGCAATACCCACCAAGTTTTATTAAACATACTTCTTTTAATGCAAAAGTCTCTCCGTATAATTTACAATTCTTCATTTCTTTCACACACAGACCCATTGTTTGCTGAAAACAAGCTGCTAAAAATAAATGATCTATATCTGTTTCCCTTAGGCCAATTTATAATAAATATAATAACAATTCACTTCCTCACGTATTTGATTCAATGTTCCCTCAAAATCGTTCATTTCATAATTAACCCTACGAGACAGTCTAACGAGTTCCATTTACCTATTTTAAGAAAACTGTCAGCTAGAGATTCTGGAAATCCCTTAGTGAAGATATCATTAAAAGCCCATCCCTATGTTCTTTTAACATGAAACTTAAAAATTTCCTCAATTTTGAATAATCATATCATTAAATTCACCATTTCATGCCTCCTCAACTTATTTTTTTTTTTTTATTATCCGCGCGTTGAAGTCCTGCTCTATTATCTTTCTTTATCTCTTTTCCCTTTTATTTTCATATCCCTTGTGTGTATTTCTTTTTTTTCTTGTTTCTTTTTTTTTTTTTTTTTTGTTCTGCTGTTCTGTGTTTTGTCACCTTCGTGTCCGTCTTCGTAGGCAATTCTAAAATAATTATTTAGAGGGGTCCACACAATACAAGCACTGCTTTTTAGTGGATCCCTCCATTTTCTAAGAATTTTATTTTAAAATGGTTATGATATTTTGCTTATATATAGTACTCTGTTTTGTTTTACTGTTACTTATAGATAAATATCATATACTGTACATGCCTCAATTTATTTTGTCTTTATAAGTTGATTGTAACTATTTTGACCACATTACTTTGCTCTGTGGAAAATGAAATTAAATAAATTGAAATAATAATCGCTAGGCATAACACAACATGCAGTAATATAAAATTTGAAGTATAAAAATAACTGGACACGAAAGCTGATGTATGGCTTAATTCGATGGATCTTACATATGTAACTGATGTCTTGAAAAATTATATTTAATAAAACACACCAGGGTCTCGTAACACACAGCTAGGTAAGCGATTGATTGTAAGCTTGATTTTCATGATCAATTGTACATTGTAGTCAATGCAATCAATCGTAAAGACGTGTTCAACGATGATTGCTAAGTTTTGTGTTAAGGGCCCCAGGACAGCTACAAAATACGTCTAACAAATCTTGAGCACTAAAAAGTAACAAGACAATCGGGAAAAAAACTTATATAAAACAAGACGTGTAAAATGTGTGAAATCAAAACATAATTCAACGGTTAAATATTTACAGAAGATATTCTGAAAATAACAAGAAATGATAAAACTATCAAAATTACGAAACACGTATTTTTTCATAACTTCATATGATATACATGTAAGGATATGAGCTAAAACGAAATTACGGTAGTATGTTTAATTACACCAATTTATCTTAAACACATGAATATTCTTCCAAATATGCAAAAATTAACATGGGTCCATATGCTTGATTTTTCGCTGTAGAGCTTCAAAGTTCACCCAAATAGATGCTCTTAAGAATTGCGCGTTCAAAAGAACAAGACATTTTTAAACCTCACGAGGTCACAACAATGAGTTTGAAGCTCTATTACTCATTCCAAATCCATGAAAATTTCATCAAATTTTGGCAATACAATTAATAATTGTATCCTTAGAATGATTACTGCATTTATATTGCTATTTGTTTGCTCTTTTTAGTCTAACAATACTCTCAGTTCTTAGGAATTGCGCGAAAGATAACAATTAAATCTCAATCTCAATGTGAAATTTCAATAACAAACTGGAGAAGTATAATAAATGCTGCACTTTATTCAAAACCCATGTCATTTTCACCAAACTTTGAACAATTTTAGAGGAAGTTATACTTAAGCGGTGCAAACATAAAAAATATGAGTTCATGTGCTTGTTTTCAAACTATTAGCACTTTTATTAGAGCAAATGTGCTTTTGAAATACCCCAAAACGCGCCCGTAACAAACGTTGGCGATCAATCGTTAATACCTAGTTCTCATTGTCACGATTGCGCCACGATTCTAACGGCGTATTTATTCGTGGAGTAATCGTAGTGATCTTATCTGATCGTATCAGAACATATCTGATCAGTCGAGTCAATCGCATTGATCGCAGAACACGTTTGAATGGTTCAAACATTATCGCGATCAGTTACGATATGCCAATCGTGGCTTTCGTAACGGATCGCACGCAGTTGGAACGAGGTACATGTATAACTGAAATGGCCTATCAAGATCATCGTTGCATGCGCACTTTGCTCAGTTGACTGACTAGGAACCAATCAGAATGGTTCTTTCAAATTAGTGACTAATCGCTACCCTTTGTGTTACGGGGCCCTGTTGCAGAAAGTGTTGCGATTAAACACAAATTCAAATATCAAACGCAACTTGTTTTTCAAGCAATGGAACCCGCGCTATTCGGGGACCTGCGTTTGCTTTTTTAAAGCTGCATTTAAACGAAATTCTTTGTGAAACCGACCGCTAGCCCCAGGTTATTATTAACCATGGATGTAGGCTGATAAATCAGGCAAGGTATAATTATTGAAACTTTGCACAATCTCAACTGCGAAGGAGGCACGTGGATGGTGGTAAATGGCTTCCTATCTTAATTCCTTGCTGTTCACTTCGAAGAGGCCCCCATCAATCATGAAAAAGGAGAGGGGTGTGGATGCGATAAGAGCCTTACCTTGGAACCAGTCTTCCCCTATTATTAGTCGTTAAAGGTGAACTCCGGGCTGAAAATTATTGTATCTGATTAAAAAAAGATGAAAATTCGCCTAGCTAAATGCTAAAAATGAAATCTAACAACGAAGTTATTAATTCTTATAGTTAAGTATTTTTTCAAAAAAAAAGTTACATGCATTCATAAAAAAATATATATAATAAACTCTTTCCATTTTCCTTTCCTTTCTGTTCTCTTTTGTATTTTTTTTTTGGTGATGAATCTTATTAATAAGATTTAATTGATCAGGGGTGATCAACGGAATTTATTTCCTTTCCAATATTAAAGTTGCAACAATATTTATCTCCAAGGCATCTATTTATTTTGTAATGATATCACAGCCAACATAGCGTTAAATCGGCAGAGAGAATGAAACAAAACTTTCCCAGCCTGGGGTCAAATATCCCCTTCTGTAAAGACGCGAAGTTCCTGTTAATTATATCTTAGTAAACTTGAATGTAAGATAGGCCTAAGTCTATAATAGTTCATTTCGAGTAAATCGAATAAAAAACTGAAATGATTTTGGGGCATGTCTATTGAAGAATTCGGTCGGCGTTTCATTTAATTCGGGCACTTTTTGATTGAATTAAAATAGAAATGAATCATACACAAGTAGGATGATGTATATGCAATATTAAAAATTAAAAAAAAAAAATCTGGCCATGATGTGGGCTTGGTTCTTTCATCTATTTATATACTCTATCATGTTTTATTTATCGTGTTTACCCAGCATGGCAACAGTAATTACACAATTGCTTTACCAACGGATCCTGCTTACTAGCATAACACTTCTCCGAACTAAATTATGTGAGCCTCAAACAACAACAAAAAAGTCCAAAAAAGTCCTACCACTGGTTAGTAATACACTCTCTGCACTAGCGTACCTACGGGGGGGGGGGGGCAGGGGGGGCACTTCCCCCCCCCCTGACGAGTCACAACCCATGCAAAAACGTATCTTTGCCCCCCCTGACGGGCTTGAAAAACCTTTTTTGCCCCCCCCCCCCCCCCCCCCCCGGCGAGCTTGAAGACCTTTCTTTTTTTTTTTTTTTTTTTTTTTTTTTTTTTTGCTTGTCAATTTTTGTCTGGTACGAAATCCTTAATTTGTGATCGAAGACCTTTATTTTATTTTTTTTATTTTTTTTTTTGCTTGTCAAATTTTTTGGTGGACGGTTTTGCCCCCCCTGTGAAAAATCCTAGGTACGCCACTGACTCTCTGGAAATCTTAATTGGACCATGATGTGGGCTCGTTTCGTTTATATATTTTTCTACTCTTTTTTGCATTATTCCTCGTGTTTACCCAGCATGGCAACAGTAATTACAAAGCTGCACTTATATATCCTGCACTGCAAAAACTCCTGTGTTGATTTAACGCCAGCCCGGAATATATATATGTCCACATCAGAGAAGTATTGAAACAACTCCAGTTTGGAATCAAACCGATGCTGTTTTAAATCTGGTGTTAGACCAAAACGAAACTGGTGTTGTTTAACACTTCTCTGGTGTGGACATATATAGATTCCGGGCTGGTGTTAAATCAACACCAGAGTTTTTGCAGTGTGCCTAACATAGCACTTCTCCGATCTAAGTTATGCGAGCCCAAAACAAAAATGTCCTATTACCCGGTTAGTAATACACGTTCTAGAATTCGAACCCATGTCCTTCCATTCACTTGGTAGGCATCCAAACCTTTGACCCACCGTGTCCATCATACCGTGAGCAAATTTTAATCAGTAATGTTAAATACAAATACATGAATAATAGGCTTGTCACCCGTTCAAACCATTCCTAACAAGTAAATTATTTCTTTTTTGCAAATGTTATCGACATTGTGAGTGAGAGAGAAGGCCCCAAAAAGACACGCATGTCATCAGATTTCATTAACTTTTTTTTTTTCGAGTCTATTACACCCATTTTTGGACCTGCATGACTTCAACAATAAATGTTACGCGATTTGTATGGCACGTCGGACTCCATGCAGAACGAATAACAAACTTTCAATGTTCTCCCTGCACAGCACATGGGACCCAAGAAGCGGAGCAATAAACAATCTTGGGCGATGCACCAGCGCGTGAGTGGGGGCGGAAGGGCAGGGGGTGATCACCCCGCTTGGTATTTTTAAGATATGCCCTAATGACAATAATAGTTCTATACATAACTATAATGAAAGTGATACTATTAGTAATAAAAATAATAGTGATTATAAATAATAATGATAGTATAAGTAATGATATTGACACAAATAACAACAATAATAACGATGATAATAATAACAATAAATAATAATAATTATGATGATGATAATAATAATACTATTAATTAAAATGATAGTAATTAAATTAATAGAAAGAGAAACACAGGAGGCAGCAAAAAGAAGCTATTGTAAAGGGTTTTCCGAATGATGATCCATTTTGTTACTGATGAAACTTTCTCCCGCTTTTTTTTTTGGGGGGGTGGGGGCTTGTCTGGTTTTTCGGCATGTTTGAGATACAATTGCTTTTCATTTTTGAGTGAGGACCTTTTTTCTTGTCTATTTTTTTTGGAGGGGGGAAATAACACATACTTCACACCGCTTTCTGAAGGGCCTTCAGAAAAGATTATGGAAACGTTCCCGCATCCCATCCCGTAAGCCGCCCTTGCGAATGATGCAGATCATATGTGGAAGATCAGCGGAGTATTGAGTTTTGTTTGACAAAAAAATATTTACATATTACAAACATTTACAAATAATTGGCAATAGCAACGTTCCAATCCAGAGCCAATTTTGATTAGATTTCAACGAAGCGGATTTCATTGAGCATTCAGAAAGAGATAAAAGTGAGAAAGACAAAGAGAGAGAGAGTTCATTTTTTCTCACTGTCATGTTTTTTTTCATCATTAAATTGATTGATGGATGAATAGATTTCATGTAATATTTTCTGCAATTCCAAAGCAATTCTGCAAACGGAGATAAAAAGAAATTGTGCAGTAAAACTTACATTTAAACTTAAACCCATCTGAATGTAATTTGTCTGATTATTAAAATACTTATATTTCAAGTAATCAATTTTCGACTCACAAGATACATTCATTATTGAAAAAAAAAGGGATTAAACAAATAAAGCACTGACAAGTTGTAGAAGTCAAGAAAAATTAAAAGTCTCCTGAACAACATAATTTGAATGGCAAAGAACCAATAGACAGATCATGTAGA
Organism: Lytechinus pictus; assembly: GCF_037042905.1. Taxonomy (NCBI): domain Eukaryota; kingdom Metazoa; phylum Echinodermata; class Echinoidea; order Temnopleuroida; family Toxopneustidae; genus Lytechinus; species Lytechinus pictus. The sequence goes on along the minus strand of NC_087253.1, from coordinate 16,089,018 downwards.
TTATAGGAAGGTTCTTCCACCCCATCCTACCCCTTTCATAAACCCAATAAAACCTATCCTCCAATTAGCCGCCTTAGTAATGCGGATAATTCAATAAAAATTGCGTTCACAAACTCCGAAAATTATCCGCATTATTTTTACGAGCGCCCGTCCTGAAAAAGGCGGATAATCGTCATGACAACTGGACACGCCCCCTCCGATGCGGTTGTGTTGGAAAAGGGTGACCTTGTGACCGCACCATGGCAATTATCCGCATTATTTGGAAATACGTTCATAAACTCAACATCTTGTCCCGATGCCACTATTATGCGGATAATAGCAGCATCAGAATAATGCGGATAACTCTTGTCCTCCTCTGATTTTACGACCAAATTATGCTGCTATTAGCCGCATAATTGGGTTTTATTGGGTTTATGAAAGGGGTATACTGCGAGACAATTAAAAAGAAAACCCTAACATTGATAATTCCTTTAAAAAAATATTTTTATCAATTTAATCATCATTTTTTGTTGTTGTCTTCAATATTATTAGTACCATTGTCAATTGGTAAATATAGTGTTATCAGGTTTTTTTCATCTGTATGATATAGATGTTATGTTATCATTACCCTTGCGAAAAGGCAGACTGTGAAGTATATATTATGAATCGACCAGGAATCCAACCTTGAACCTCCCGTTCTTTAGGCGGGAGTTGAATGATTTAGCGGTAAATAGAAGTTAGCATCGACACATTTCATAACTTTCGTCAGCTCCGAGTTTTAGGACAATCTGCTGTTCTTGTTCACCAATTTTCGACAAAGACCTCTAAGCTGTACATTGTGATTCGACGGATATATTTCAATAGATTTCCCACGTTCCAGAAAGCGTCTGCGTCGTAGTTGCGAGAACTCACTATTGTTCTTCATCAGTACGTCAAACAGGTCGTCCTGCATTTAGGAATGACATTATAACAATTTTGGCGACGAAAAGATAATGTTAATTGTAATTAAAAGAGCAAAATCGATACTGCTATTTGCCTCATCAAACGTAAACAAGCTAAATGGCAGCACACTTAGGGTTACGTAATTGAAAGCTCGTAGTGAAAGGGTTGCGCATTGTTCTCAAAGGTCGAATATTTAGTCTCAATTTTTCAGTTGCACGCAAGCGTACAATTATAAACGGGTAAAAAATATATCAAAAAAATTGTAGGTACGTAGGTCATATGCGGCCGGATGGAGATAAGAGCAAGCATATTTAGCCTACTTTTTTGTCTCAATTGACGTAGTTTTTAATGGCATATATTGGATAGATAACATTATAATTATAAAGGGCTTTGATCGTGTAACTTGGTTTCCAAACCAGTTTTCAATGGATAATTCAAGTTAACAGGGTATGAATATTTTCAGGAATATGCCTGTTTTTTTTAACAACATGAAGAATTTGATGTTGTGCATTATGACGAGAAGGATTGGCATTTTGGGAATATGAATTCTTTGATAAAAAGGTTTTCTTTTTTTTTACAATAGCTTCATTGAGTTCAGATTATGAGGCTAAATAATAATTTCCGATCGAGTTTTTATTTATATGTTTAGCATAGTATTGTTTTTTTGTTTTTTTTTGTTCAGCACAGTATTGTTTTGTGGAAATATATATATCCGGAATTACTTTTGCATCTATCTAGTAATTAGACGAAAAATAACAGAATTTATAATGAGTGATCATTTCGAGCTCCTGCAAAGTCTCTTCCATGCTACCGTAATTTTTTTAATTAAAAATTAAAAAATATGAAATATAAAAAAAAAACCTGGGACCCGTTTAACGCACTGTAACAACACAGTTTACGATAATGATGACATCTACCATGCCTATATACTGAAATCGTGATTTTTGTTTTGTTAGGATTCATCCTAACACATATTCTTTGTTTCTGATTGAAAATAATTCCAATGAAATGGAATCGCCCAGTTCATCAACTAAACTAGACACATGAAATTGAATTTAAATTTTTACCAAATTCACGAGGGTTTCTTTGTGTAAATTTAATTTTATGAGTACTTTGACCTTCAATATTGATACTTTTTTTAATAGCGGTATTGATGTGGAAGATCTGGGGCCCAGTCTTACAAAGAGTTACGATTGATCCAATCAACTTCAAAACTGCAAAAACTCCGGTGTTGATTTAACACCAGCCCGGAATCTATATATGTCCACACCAGAGAAGTATTGAAACAACACCAGTTTGGAATCAAACCGATGCTGTTTTAATACTAATTGATGTTGTATAAACACATTTCTGGTGTTAGACCAAAAAGAAACTGGTGTTGTTTAACACTTCTCTGGTGTGGACATATATAGATTCCGGGCTGGTGTTAAATCAACACCGGAGTTTTTGCAGTGATGTGGAAGTCCATCAATAACTTTTTTCTACAGGTAATTTGCACAATGTCCTTTGCAAAAAATTGAAGCACGCTAAAATTTCAAGAAATGTATGAATACACATCATAACATAGAAAATATTTAGAACAAAGCACGAATCTTAGGTGTTAACATTGCTGGTTTTCCATACGTGTGGTTGATCGGATCGACCACAACACTTTGTAAGACGGGACGCATATCTATCCCTTTACTCTTATTGACTATATTGTCTTGTTTTTTAATCTTATAAAACTTTATTTCGTTTGAATGTTTTAATAAGGGTTTAATAGGTATATTTTAAGGGGGGCTAGTATGTTAAGAAGATGTCAAAGAAATTAAAATAAGATGGAAATCGACAAGACTATTCCGAGCGGAAGCGTTAAGGAATTATTAAACGAAATGAAATTATATCATAACATATTTTTCCTCTTTACAAGAATATCAAGATACTCACGATGAACCTCATTTGAAATTCGTTTGCTTTCTCGTATTTTGCATTGTCTTTGTTTTGGGGGATAATTTCATTACATTACATTCTTTAAGATGCCGTTATAGGTTTACACGCCTACCGCCACCGCTTTCGCCTTAAAAGATTAGTTTTAAAAGGAGTTTTCTCTTTTAGCTTATTCCATAAGCCGAAAACCCCTTTTGATTCAACAAACCATGGTAATCTATTTAGTTCATTCAAATCAACTATCACTAAGGGATAACACGGAAAATCTTTTAAATCACCCTCCCCCTTCTAATCCAGTCAGATCTGTAAAGGGACAAAATAACAGTTTTCACCATTATAGTTTTATGGTATTTTGAAAATATATTAGGGTAATAATCTCAATCTGAACCTATCCAGAGGCTAAGCTAATAAAACCCATTATCCATTACCACCTGCACAATAAAATTTTAACAAAAAACAAAGGTTTTAATAAAAAAAGACCCCACTAAAACAAATGAGATCATATGAACATTGAGTTATCATACAGATAAATCCATATTATATACCTTTCAATTTACATAATTGAGGCATGTGGTGTATAATCATGCCCTGGGCTGTGGGAACTATTTTCTTTTTTTCTTTTTTCCCGGGGGTGCTACATTAAATTTGACAAGCAGCAAAAGATGGGATTTCACAACAATATAAAGACCTTTTTGTCCCGAGAAATTGACAAGTGAAAAATGAAAAATAAAAATTTAAAGAAGGTTTCACAAGATTAAGGTCGTTTTTGTCCCGAGAAATCGGACAAGCAAAATTTTTCTTTTTTTAAGTAGAAGGGGCGATTCACTTAAAAATATTGGTCATTTAAGTTAGATATTTTTTCTCATTTTTAACACCTACCAGAATTCCAGGGGATGCTGTCTGTGGATAATAATACACGTAGCACCCTACGGAAAATCTTGGGGGTGCTTCAGCACCAGCCCCCGGCACCCCGCTCCCTAGAGCCATGTTCATGCCTCTACTGGCATACAGATGAGGACTTGGGGGACATGGACCCCCAAAATTTCCATGACCAAGAAAAGATGGAGAAATCGCTAAAAATGAAAGGGAAAAAGGGTGAAATGCGACACAGAATTTCTAAATTTAATATCAAACTATATCACAAAATTAGATTCGTGTATTAAACAAATCTAAATCGCAGCTTTTTAGGAATTTTGCTCCATATAGATGTTCGCCATGTCTAGCCCCATCAAAGTCGTTGGTTTATTGAGATACTGCCTGTCTTTGGCGATGTGTTTGGTTGTTCAGTATGACATGTATAAGGTGTACACGTTTTTTTTTTTTTTTTTTTTTTTTTTTTTTTTCCGAAACTGCCTTATCGACAGCATCAGGAAATGGTCTCAAACACATATCGCTAAAAGATATTTAGTCTTGGTATTCATTTTTTATCACCAATTATATAGCGAAAATGAGAGACCATCGGAAAACAGTCTCAAACATATATCACTAAAAAATGTTTACTATTTATTTACTTTTTTATACGCAAATAATATAGCGAAAATTATGATATGTAGCATTGCTGGTCGATATTTGATTGAAATGTTATTCGATTATCGCCAGGAAAACATCGCCAATACATGTAACACGATACATCGCCGAGTCAGAAATTCATTATCGTTCGTTATGAATTGTAAATTCCTTGAAAGCGGGGAACCTGGGGAAGGGGGATTAAAGTAAAGCTTTCATGGGTGCTTGCTCATGAAAAGCGGGCATTTTGGGTCCCAGCACTCTGTAGTCCAATCAGTACTGAATTGGTTTTAAAAAAATACAAAGCTTATTTAGGTCAATAAACAGTCATAATTGACAATATTTTGGTCATCGAATACTCTATATTTTTTCCCAATATCGCATAATTTCGATAATATTGAAATATTGCCAAGCATGCACTAATTCTCACTGACCTTTGATAAAATAGCCGCATAGATAGCGAAAAAGAGAAGAAGATAAAATTGGTTTAATTTTAGCCATCTTGAAAAAAGAATATCTTCCACACTTTAAAGTGTAATCTTAAATATAGGAAGTTTGCTCTAAATTTTTTCAGACAGTAATCATTGAAATAAGATTATTTTCATTTAAGAAGTAGTCATGGATTCAAATACTTACTTAATATTTCTGATTCGGTTGCAGACGGTCAAGAGTATTATTACAAATCAAAATTACTAAACGTTGCCTCGTGTATCATAATAAATAGTGGCCTACTAACCACCACGGGGCAGGAGTATTTGAATTTCCAGCGAAAAGAAACTACGAACTAAAGAGGTCCTGTATATGAAGTGACTTGAAGTAATGAAAAACCACAATTTTATAGTTTTCCAGCTATGCTACCTGTGAACCACCGCGACCGAGGTATTTGTTTTAGTTTTGCCCTTTTCATCCATTTTATAGCACCTCAGCCGCCAGCGTTCAAATAATTTACGCGTTCACAATGAACTTACCTTACGCAAAAGTATCATACCTTATCGAATTAACCTTTCCCTCGAGCAATTTGGTAAGCGTTTCGAGCACCGAAATCAAATTGAGATGGCATGAGAGGAGAGAATTATAGCATAAATCAACGATATTTACGAGATGAAGAAGAACCTTTTGGGCCAAGAAAGGAGGTTTTTGACAAAAAAAAAATCATGATAATTCAGGAAAAATAACCCAAAGTCTTCGACTGAATATTATACCAGAGTCACGTTTCAAGAAGCCTTGTTATAATAACAAATTTACTATCAGCCAATCAGATTGAACTTTTTTAGTAGCTTTTAACTGTTATTGCACATTATTTTGTTATTGTAAAAAAGTTATATGAAATGGGCCCCTGAACTGCATGTATTTGTGCATGTTTGCGTCACCAACCGACCTCCTCCACTCTTTTAAGCCATCCACCCCACCCCCCCTCTCTCTCTCTCTCCCCCCCCCCCCCTTCTCTCTCTCTTCCCTCCCCCTTTCCCTCTCTTCACTCTCTTTCCGTCGGTCTCACGCTCTCACCTCTTATCTCTCTCTTTGCCTATCTATATACAGGACTCGCACAACCCCACCCCCTCTCTCTCCCCCTCCCCGCCCATTATATATCTCTCTATTTTTCTATTTTTTTTTCTATCTCTCTCATACACACCTGTGATTGCCTCTTTGAATACAATAGGTCTCGGGGTTGATACTCAAAGTTTTGTGATGATCTTTGCATAGAATATGTCATTAATCAAAAGCCGATTGGATTAAGGAGTTAAAAGACCAGCTTCGCTGATCCTTTCTCATTCTCATGAATGGATTGATGATCGCCTGCCAAAGATGAAGAATCGGCTTGTTTAATTACCATGGCAACCAAATCGGACCAATATTTGAGGAGGAGAGGCGATGCATAGTTTTCGGAGCAGGATCGACTAGGATCGGATGTTTGTTAATGAAATCGACACTGTGACTGTCACAAACGCCGCCAAAATTTCTTTAAAGGGAAAATCAGTTGTACGAGAACGGGAACAAATTATTGCACGAATGCAAGTGTTTTTAAATTTATTTTTTTAGCAAACTCAAGGGATGCGTTTGCAAGGTAAATCTTCCCGAATGCCATATTTTTCCCTACGACAATTTAGTTTCCGGCGTCAAAAAGGGTTTTACCAGTTAAAAGCAGACGAATTGTTTTTTTAGGTAAAACATTGCATCTCTGGCTTCAATGTCGCACGTTAGGTTGTAGCCCCCCCCCCCCCACCCGGCTTCTCATGAAATGATTTAACTGCTGCACTGGAGTTGTCAATATGTAATGGATAAAAAACACTAAATTATATATGATGCAAGTAATATAAGATAAAACGTTTGCATATGGCTGATTTTTTTGTATTATTTACCCATGATTTTCTTTCTTATCCCGATCCATGGAGCAAAAAAATAAAATTATTCTTCATTTTTTAATTTTAGTTTGATATGTGCACAAGAAAGTTGGTATCATATACATGGAGTAGAAAAATAAACCACGATATTGCCATAAGTGTGAATCGGTATATTTATCTTTGAAATGTTCGAAATCTTCTTTTGGAACTTCATCGACAATAGCCTTACTCCAATACGAAATATATTAATCATGATTATCAAATGTTCAAAGGAGACATCACATTGACTAATGAAGATTGATTTGCTATTCATGAATTATGTGATCATGTTGTTGGAGTTTTGGCATGGGAGGGTGTTTCCTTTCTTGAGTTATGGAAACCGAATGCTATGTGGGGCAATGGGCGGGAACAAACTTGTTAGTAGACTTAATGGCGGAAATGGAAATATGAGAAAAGTAACAGACAGTAGAGTGATCTGTCAATATTTTAAATTTGACAAGAAAAAAAAAATTGCAAAACAGGGAGTAGGAGAGTTGGTGGAGGCTGCTTACTTTTTTTTTTATTCCAACGCGAAGGCACAATGTCATCAAAGATCTATGAAATTAATTGACGAATGACTTATTGTCAGTTTGAATAATCGAGACAGCAAGGGGTCGTTTTGCTGAGTAATGTTTAACGCAATTAGATTTAGATGCGAAGGCTCGTTATCCATTTGTATGTATTATATGTATATATATGTATATATTATATATATACTGTATATAATATATATAAAAAAAATATATATATATATATTGTGTGTGTGGGGGGGGGGTTAAGTTTCTGACAGTTAGATTTGACGAAAGGGTGTAAATCTTTATTTCCCAGACTGCAAGTGGGTTGAAAAGTTATTTTCAAATCATAGTTCTAGTGCAACTTCTACCGATTTTGAAGATAAATGTCAATGGTGGCAACTTGTTCAAAATAAATACGTACATAATCCAATCAAATTACTGACTGTTTCTATGACAACTGTCGGAGAATACATTTAGTTTTCTTATTGCCGTGAACTTTCATCTATCCTCTATGTAAATTGGTTATGAATTTGATGAATATTTATCATGTTCATAGCAATGAGGCGGGTCAAATTCTGAAAGGCATTCGTTACCATTTGTATTTATGTTCCTGACAAACGTTTGTAAAGCTGTTAGCACCGGAATCGGTATAGGCTAGCTGCTAGCATAGCCGGGTTAAAATCGGAGCGCCTTGAGCACCAAACGAGATGGATACGTGCGCTCTATAAATCCTATATCATTTCATTATACATTCACTTTGTTTGAAAGTATAGTTATATGTGGGTGCAACTCCGTGAAACAGTTTAATTGAAATTATAGATACTCTCACAATTATGGCAAACGTTATAAAGGATATTTTCAATTGCGACTGCATTGTCATGCAAACACACGTCATTGCTGACAGTATGATCTTATAATATAATGAATAAAATATTGGAGATTATTATCGATCTAGAATGCAATTAGAAAAATTACAATCTGTAGATCTATGTAGAGATTTCGTTTTGAAATTGTAAAAAGATGACTTTTATCATACCCGGTAATGAGAGCTTAAAGGACGATCTATATTAAAAATGGTTATAAAGGTCACAATCTTCCCACCAACATGCCTGGTTAACGTATGTAGACAGCCATAACTTTTTCTTATTCCTAGATGTGAATCATGAAGAGAAAAACTTAATTGTTCTTAATACATTAGTGATAAAGAAAATCAAATAGAAAATAAACTCGGCAAAAATATAATGGTGAGGACATTATACAGACCCCTAAATTATATCGTCGTCAATTTATCAATAATTTCGACAAAGAACTTTAGAAGATTTTACGTCAAAATAAACAAGTATATAACATAAATGTGCTGCTGGTATTTTGGGTGGCAATGTCATACTGTAGCCAACAACCTCTACCCTCACACACATGCTCATACCCATCCATTAACACACACACACACACACCCTCACACAAACAAACACCAACACGTTAAAAAGGCAAACATAATGGAATAGTGTAAGGAACCCCGCTTTTTATATCCTTAATCTACCGCTGGTCATGACCGAAATATGAAATTCGACCAAATTCGGTTCCCTTCGACCGGGCACTTATCTTTTCGCACAATTTGATCTGCAATTCCACAGAGGAAATAGCCCCCTTGTGTGTGATAAGCCTAATTATCTCTCAATCAATATTCGATATTGGGGCTAAGAGCGATTATATTACACAGTCCACGTCATTATCGCGGCCATCATCCGTGTCAACGAAGGATGTTCGATGAAAATAGAAGATTGTTTCTCTTTCCATGCTGATGCCGATCATGATACACCGTGCGAAGCATAACAAGTAACGACGACAGCTGAAATTAATGTTTTACACTAAACAAGGTAAAAAAAAAATTGTGGCATTGGCAAAGACAAATATTTTTTTATCATTATTTTTTTTAACTTTGTTTGCTTTACTGCCAAGAAAGTATTTTTATTATTCCGTAAGTTGACTGACAGTGTTATAAGTCCTTTCCGAGGGACGCACATCATCACAGTACGCTCGCACATTCTCATTATTCATTTTATTATCATAAACTGTAGATCAACTTTATTTATACTTTATTTAGACTTCATAAACGGATACTGTTCTTGACAACTTGAAGGATTTCGTAGACACATGCCTGCCATATCAATTATTGGATTTCAAATAGTGTAATTTACATCAGCTTCATTGTCTGAATGTATATTTGATCTTCCTCTTCTCTCCTTTGCTAATTGTCACTTCTTTTCCTTTGTTGTTCTGAGTTTTCCATCCGTATCTTTTGTTAGTATTCATACCGTGCTTGCAATTCATTTTTAAATCTTAATTTCAGTATAATCTGCATTGCTCTGACTTTTATACGGTAATTAAAACCAAACCAAAAGAAAACAAAACAACTAAATTATAATTGTAGTAGTTGTCTTTGGAACACGAAACCCTGCTCAATACGATTCCAGCCTATTCAATTTTTTTATTATTATTTTTATAGACCTTCTTGCATGTCATAACTTTGCAAATGGATTGTGATTGTCCTAATCCAACCAGACCATCTTGTTGTGGTTATCGACCGACAATATCAAATCAATCTTAGCCTTTTCTCCTTCCTGAAAATTAGACCACGGCGGTCAGCGAGTGGAGACATGTGCCGACAATGATGTCCTGTGGGACGCCAACCTTACACTTTTTACATCTTTATTTTATGTCATCATATCGCCTATCAGGGTTCGATTTAAGACGAAATCTGTTCCGTCGGGGACGGCGGACCCGCCTGTTGACAATCAAACCCACTTTTTCTTATTGTATTTTTCTTCATATTTCCTTTCCCACTTGTGGAAAGCAGATGCCGGGATACGTAACCAAGCCGGGTGGTGATTCACAGTAAACCAAATGAAATATAAAACAGAGGAATATCGCAATCAAAAGGCTTATTTTGGTTTTGCATACCGCTAAAGAAATGTTGGTTATCAATATCATATTAGTGGGTGTGCCAATATTGATAGAATTAGGTGCCCTACCCCTTTATGTTGGTCTATGATCATAATTAAACCTACATAATGTATTGATAAATAATATTGCATGAAATATGGAAATAACTACAAAGCCATAAAGATCTTGAATTTACTGTGGTTAAAATTCCAAGCAAAAGTCAGGGTATAATTTGAATAGCCACAATTATGCAAAATAGTTATCGGGAATCATTTTTTTTCTGTCAGTGTAAGTGTATGTGTTTTATTTGCCTCCTTTTTTTTAAATGTTACTCTGAAACTTTTTTTTTCGTTTACGCCATTATCCCCCTAACACATACACGAATATCAATTTTAGAATGAGTTGTGCGTGCACTCAACATAAGATATGATTTGCAAGTATCCAGTTTTCTACTCATCTCTTATTGCTTGAAAATAAAACCCAAGTGATTGTAAACTGATCCATATGATAAAATGTCAAGGTTAAAGGCAAATATTTAATTATCTATAAATTGATGATATTGAATTCATGCAACAAATCATATATACGGTATATCATCACTTGTTCATACCCTATATCCACTGTTAGAAAATTTATCCTTAAAATAAAAGAAGTTCCTGCAGCAGAGTCTCGAGAACACCTGTAATCTTACCAGATTGGGTAATTTTACATTATATCATGTAAAATTACAGGAAATTGGTATTTGGTGTATGGAACCTTACAAATTTCCTTAAATAAAACAACCTTTTCCCCTTTTTAAACAGACCTGTTCTGTTAAATTGCAGAAAAGTTCCTGTTTTAGGAATTTACAGAATAATTATGTTATTGCTTTCTGCAAAATCTTCTTTTTTCCCCTGTAAAATCAGGTTTTTTTTTACAGTGTAGCCTGGACTATGCAATTTCTCCCGTCTTACCTCCCCCGTATATCTTGAATATCCCATTCCCGACCTTGGACTAATAATATTCATAAGAAGATACTATTCGAGCTCATCAAAACGATTATCGTTCATTTTATCTTTCCAGCCGAACAACTCTTATAATGTGTTAAAAATCAGCAAATCTTAAAATTACAAACCAGTTTCTAATAAATAATAACCATCATAGAATAATATTCAAGTATTTTCACGTTTGTAGTTTTTATTTAAAAATCAATTTAAACTATTTCCGATGAACTTTGCATGAATTTGCTCAATAGTATATAGCAATCACTAATTTCATAAGGTGTAATCCTGTTCCATTGCCGGAAATGTTTCTACAAAGTATCATTATTTTATTCGAGTAGTATCCAACATCTGAGTTAGATTCTCATAAAGCAATTAGATATTTTATTTGTAGCTTTCTTTCTATGTCACTCCCACGTCATCTGCGAAATATTGCGAAAACTTCAGCTACATGATTTTTTTTTTCATTTAAACCAGTAAAAACTATCGATTTTTAATATAGAAATGAATTGAATTGAAATGAATATGAGACTGAAGTGATATTAACATAAAAACAATCGGATTTCTCACTGATTTCGTGGCGTGCAAGTTCCGAAAGGCGGCCAATCATTGGTTTTAGTCTGATTTATCTCCCTCTAAACATTTTAAATGCGAAGTTCGGAACTACCACTTCCCGGTGTGAGATGCTATAGCCTACGCATTCCGTGGTATTAAGACGAACAGCCAATCAGCGTCGAGTATCGCGCGTGTTCACTTTCCGCCACTCTGTCCTCCCAAATAACTCGGCATTCCCCAACGATCGAAACATGAGTCAAATTGGAAACCGTACATCGAAATCATATCTATTTAAAAGGCCATCTATTTAGATAACGCTCTGTCTCAGGAGAAGAACGAGATACGATAATTTAAAAGGGAGACCATTTGAAGTGAATAAAACACGCTACGTCGACGTTTCATCGCCCTTTAGTGTCGAAATTGAACATCATAACATTTCATTTAGCGGAGGAAGTTAATTGAACGAAAGCTAGGAGAAGTTGCAAGCGGAAAAGTAAGTGCATCATCGCCGGCGCTCTCCGCTCGGTTGGCACTCATCGGGCCGCGGCCAGGAAAACCTTCCAAATTTGTGGCGAGGAGGACTTGTCATTTAAGTGATTGTATCAGGGTTGCAAAGGGGAGTTATTTTCAGTAGAGAGGGAGGCGAGGTAAAATTCCACCCTACCCGAAGATGAGGTTATTTCTAACGCTGATTGTCCTCTGTTACCTCATAGCGTCCTTAGCGGTGTCAGGTAAGTCCATCGTTTATATTAACCCTTGAACTACCGATTCATCTTGTTGAGATTTGCATGGTTTCACGTGTACCGCAATTCTCGGCCAAAGAATTTTAATTGCATCAACCATGTATTTGTTTCTAAATGAGCGAATGCCTAGGCCTATACCTCCGCAACCAGGTTTGTCCGACGTTATCATCCGATATCTTAGCTTGTTGTTAATTATTGAAATATATTAGCCCTCTTTTTTCCTTTTTATTATTTGAATGTCGTAAATAAAATATATTTGTATAAACACTACCAAGAGCTGTCCTTTACGCCTGTCCTGTTATCTTAAGAAGCAATATGTATTCAAACTTAACATGACTACATTCTAGTTCCAAATTAGGAACTGTCCTTAACAACGATCTAACCAAATTTATCATGGTGTCTATTTCAATTAGTACGTTAATCAATACCACCTTATATCGTCTATGTCTATTGAGGAGTACACTATCAATCCCAATTAAACCTCCTTGGTTCCACTATGAAGACAATATCTCTGAGGGATCCAAATATACTAGTACTCGGTGATCTTTCGTTTACTTACTGATTCAAGTTTCTTGATAATATTTCCGAAGAATATAGTAACGGGGAATTCCTTTAACCTGGCATTGTTAAATACAACAATTGGAATTCACTTTGCATACAAGATTATTTTGCCATGTCTTACAGTCTTAGATGCCTTTGGCAAACTTTCCTGTTGTTGCTAAAAACGTTTGTCTAGAATAAAACACACTGGCGATTTCGATTTTAATTGCCTAAGGGTCTTTGTTTTCGACTAACATGCGAACACATCGAAATGACCATGATGATGAATATGAAAAGCGTATATATAAGATTTTGCCTGTAATGTTATTTTATAAATCATTTCCAGATTTAAATACTGATCGTGACTTTTATACAGATTATTAGTGACTACCAAACATCTTGCCAGAGTCTTTTCAAGAATAAGAACAGAGTTATTGATACAGATCAATGCTAATTATTTCTATTTAAAATCGTATACCCTCTCTGAGATAAAGAAAATAATAAGTAAGTTACTGATTGTTGGTTAAAGGACAATTTCGTATAAAATTAACGGCGATGTTAGAAACTATATTTGCCAAAGTTTGGCAAGAAAAGATTATAAAAATGCGAGTTGCTGCTAATAATTTCTTTAAAACAAGTATCCTGATTTTTCAGAAATAATACAATTCAAATGATCATAAGCTAAACATCAACAATGTTATCAAGTCCCTGCACAGCTCTTCAGAGTGCTTTGCTTACATGACACTTTCATGAGAGAAATCTTATTGGTTCTACAAATAACATCTTGAACGAAAAAGAAACACCCATGTGAAAGAGGATATATTATTTTTCAACACTGATATTATTATGCAAACATTTGTTTATGGTAACCTATAGTAACAAATGAGTCCACAAATGCATGAAGATTAAACATGCAATTAATTACCCGAGGCATTCCCGTGGTGTTTAACGCAATGGGTCAACCTGCCAGTCGGCAGCTTTCCAATAAGGATTGGTCGTTTGTCAAGATCGATATAGCCCCGGGGCATTTCAAATTGATTATGATGCATAATTATGCAGACTCAAATGTTTTGTGTAAAGGGTACTAATAAGTGATAATTATATTGATGTGATAACTGTAATCTCGATGACTGTAAAAAAAAACCGCCATGGTATATGAACTTGTAAAACGAATGGATGTAACATACTGAATCTAATCTAATCTTTGGAGGTATATTTACTGAAGTTTGGAATGTTGGGGTATTGGTAATATTCATGGTTAATTTCGAAATAAGGCTCATTTGTGAAAAACATGTCAAAACCATCAACATTTTCCTCACAACAAGAACATGAAGAATATACATGACTTGACCTCGTTTGCCTTTTTGTTCATTTTGAATATTATTCGATAATAATCAAAGATGACGTCCCCAACACTACCATGATATACATCTAATATGATAATACACCCTTGAATTCATACATATGAGCGTAATTATTGTATACAGACAAACTAATTCGACAATTTAATGGATAAAGCATCCACATCCTTGTGGAGCAAATTCCTGGCACCCGTTCAACTCTAGAGTTGATTTGAAACAGAATCACTTAATGAAACATCAAGTGTACATATTGAAAACATGGGGTAGAAATTATATGCAGAAACGCCAAGAATTTTATTTTCACTAGGGTCAATGTTTGTTTCGATCCGTGGTATTATACGTATAATATATCCCTAGAAAACACGCAGATTTCCTTATGAAGTCATTCTGACTGTGACCAAACAGGACCACCTTTGTGGTATCATTCGGTGAGCCAGTGGCGTGTCTGAGGTGAGGGGAAGGAGGGCTGGGGCTTGGGTCACGTGACCCTGGCGCCACTTCCACGAAGTGAAAAAACGAGAAAAGAAGGAAGAGCTAACAAAAAATAAGGGGCAAAAATAAGTGAAGAAAAAATACTAGCATTCGGGTCTTTCAAAAAGGCGTATTTTTTCGAACCGTTATATTATATTTCTCAAATCCTTATTTTCTTCGAATGTCCTATAACATTTACTAGCACGGTATAATTTTACAGGAACAAATTATTATGAGATTAATATATAAATGTAATTATTTTCGATGGAGGTAGGGTGTTTTTGGCCATGCTTACTCGCATATCTTGACAATAGTGTATCGTAAAGGACCTGCAAAAAACAGTCCTTCCAGCAAATGTTTGCCTCATGACGCAAACTTTTTACTTTTTTATTGACCATGTTGATGTTTCATGATCTGCTAGACAATGGAATTATTTTCTGTGATCATTGTGGCTTAACGAACTCCATCAGAATTCCCAATTGGTCATCTATCACCGTGGTCGTCGAGCCTTTCGACACCGTCTTCAATTCAGCACTCATGCCATGGATGTGTGAAATCGGAGAGTACATCGGAGCGAGAGATGAGACGCTTTTATCGAGTTAAAATGGAAAGAAGTGATGTCGAGGGGGTGAATAAGGAGGCAACTGTAAGACGATATTAAAAGCAGACGACTACCTGTATGAACACACACTGAATAACCCACACGCACGTCATTCTCAATCGCGCACACACAAGTGAACGCACACACCATCGAAGGTTACGACAGCGCCGCAGCTTACGATCCGCACTCCCAGAGTACATAGGTCTTGTTATTTCTCGTATGGCGCTTAGCATCCCCCGACACACACACGCACATTCACACCCCACACACACAGCAAAGGGACATGTGTTTGAGGTCTCATACACTCACTCACCGTTTTGAATTTAAGCCACACACCCTCTTTTGGTCGAGAATAACGACTAGAAACCAGATATAATTATATCTGTGCTCAAAGTTCAAAATACTTCATATCGCCTTACTAGTCAGGTCACAATAAAATATCATTCCCTTGCACTGCGTTCGATTATCAAGTTCACTCGATCATCTTTAAGGCAACTGCTGCAATGACATTTCAATATTATTGTCCATGATTGAATACATATTTTTTTTCTTCTATCAACCACGGGTTTCCCTCAAGTGAAAGGGCAACTCCCTGTTTCAATAAGAGGTTTCAATCCATGCTACATTATTGAAATTTAATAAATTTCTTAGACGCCATCCGCCACAGAATCAGCTCTTTTATGTAATGATTGGGAAGGGGGGTCGTGTCGTGAGTTGATCCGGAACTTGGCGGCTAGATACTTTGGAAATACATGGATAATTCGAGAAAAAATTCCCCCTCGCGTCCTTTTTTCACCCATTTCCTTCTATTTGATGCGTACAATTTACAATCATATCTTCATCATGACCTCATTTGATCCATCCACAATTCAACCGTCTCTCTATCTCCATGAAATATCTTTCCAACCTAATTCACAATTTATCGATCTCCCATATCGTAAGGAATCGACCTTCCGAGCCAAGAAGGGCATTTCGACATTCGGTTGTAAGACATCGCATGCAACTCTCTCCTTTTTTTTAAACAAAATAAGCTAAACGACTAGAATTATTTCACGTCTCTATATATGACGGCGGTAAACTATATCTTTGGCGCAGATCGAAAACTTATTTAGTATTTTCGTTACCATAGCAACGTTTTAATCCTTTAGATTATATTCGTTGGATTCCGAGGCATGTTATATTGAAGTCATTTGTATCACTTTGCTGATGCGAACAATTTACTTTCAAAGAAACACCTGCATCGCAAGAATTGTTGGGAGGAACACCTGAAGTTTTTTTCCCTCTCGTTTTTTTTTTTTACTTCAAGGATTATTGCATAGTTGTTACTTTTGTATGGTCCGTATCGATAATCTGTAACATTGTTATAATCAGGGGGTCTGTTTCTTGAATGCGTCATAACTCCAGCTCAACTCCATCTGTATGAAAAGCCAAGCCGGACATTATTGGTCTGCAAAATGTCGTATACTATCCATGTGCAAATTCAATGTGTCAACATTCAGCAAATTGCCAATATTGGTTTTCGATATAGTTGGCATCCACCGGGAGCTATGCGTTATGAAGCTTTCATAAAACTGGCCCCAGTTTTCTGGTGCGATCAAAGCATGCCGTACTCTGTGGAGTCTCTGGATACGAACATCTACTTTACTTGGTATATAGCACAAAAGAAACATTTTTATGTGTAAACTGTAAATTATTTTAGCAAGATGTTTTATTTTTACCTCAGACATACATGTTTTATTATCCCTCTGTACATCCCCTTCAATTGACTTCGTATACACACTGTGATGCTGTCGGGAGATGGCACATGTCCTTGGTTGTTCTTGAATATTTTTTTTCGATGTAAATAGAAAATGACAATAGGATACTATGAAACAAATCGAAAAGACAAGTCAGTAGTACAACGTCTACACAACAAACATCCATGCGGTTATCGAATGTATTTTTTCATGGTAAAATAGATATATTATAATCATCACAATTTTATAAACGAGACGAAAAAGGTTGAATGAATTCTTATCTCATAAACACACCCTAAGACTGCTGACCGACTGTGTTTGGTGTATATGACGTAACAATTTTTGAAATGGCGGGACTGGAATGGGACAGAAAATGCATAAAGTTGATGGAATTTTTTCACCTTTCATGGCAATTTTACGGCCCCACAATGCTTGCATTTATGAAACATGTAGCACTGTATAAAGATACGTAAGTATCCATTTAAAGATATTAACTTTTTTAAATGTGTAAATTCGCCTTGGGGACTGCACAATCCATGGCATAAAAACCTATCTTATTCGTTTCTTTTCATAAGCAAATGCAAACCTCACTTACTTGAAAAAGCTTGAAATGCGAAAATATTATGTATTTTCCTTTACAATTTGATGGTGATTGTCAAGTTAACTGTCTATCAATATCAATAGAATATCGAAAAGTAGCGAAAGGCATTGGATTATAATGACAAGTAGAATTAAGAGATTGAGGAATTAAAAGCAAATATATATACCGAATATGAAGTATTTATCCATCCCTGAAAAGTGGTGTGATTAGGATTTCATATTGTCAGGAGAATCTATTCGATGACATACTATACGGAGAATATTAGATTCTTATATGTGGTTCCCTGATTCAATTTTTACTATAATCCCCTTCCCTCTAAAAGAAACTTCACAGATAATCTGCTAGTTAATAGTATAGAATTAAAACGACGATTCCAAATTAAATGGTACATCTGGAAGTAGGACTTACAAAAAAAAAACTGTCTCCCTCTACTTGTCTCAACTATTCGTAGACTAAAATTAGAGCTCGATCTAGAGACGGAAGATATTTAAAGTCTTTAAAAAATCACAACTGCACACACCCTCTCACACACAAGCGCACACAGTCATAATAAAAATGTGTGCGTTTCATGCGCTGCCTTTGGTCCTATTGACTGTGCGCATATTATAAGTTGTTTTCTTTATCTTCTTTTGAATGACGTTTAAACATACTTTTTTATCAAATAATATTAATCCGCTCTAAATATCGTTTAAGCCATCGCAAAGAAGTGTCAAAGAACTTTCAAAATAATATTGTGTTTTTGTATTAGATATTATCAAAAATTTACATTGTTTGCATAATGTCTTAATTGTATTGTTTGTCATTATAGGATACTTTATGATTAACCGTGCTTTGTTTTGCCATAGGCGAACATGTAGCATAGGTAATTTTCTGTAGAAATAGATCCATCGTTTCTTTGAGAGCAGTTATCATAAGAAAATGAATTGAATTGACTTTCGTTTCCTTTATAAGTCCATGACACAAAATATACATGTTCCCATAGCACTGCCATTAAAAATAAATGATTATAAGCACCCAAAATATTTTTACTCTTGATTCTAAGATTAGCGCCCGAATTGGCATACTGTTACTATGTATTAATTGGTCACGTATAGAATTATAATCTAATTGGGTAATCGTAGCAGTTTTCTAATCGTTACAAAGACATCAATCTAGAGTAACTACCCATCACCGCATCATCTGTGATAAAATCCCCCAGCGTTTTAATCCTCCATAATTTCCTCCACAGTCCCGGGTATTTAAACCGATGCTGTCATTCTTTGTCCCGTTGGGATACCCTAAGGAAACCGCAACCTATGAGTTCACGTAGGGAGGATCACGGCACGGAAGCCTGCGTGTATCTCGGAAGATACTCTGGCGCTAATAGGGACTCATCGGATGGGGAAAGTGTTAGAAGTAAGGGCAACACGACAATTTGGTTTTACCAAAGATAGGTCATGGCCTCCAAGTGGAAGATCATCTTGTAATTATGAACACATTTTATGAACTAAAACTCAGAAAAGTTTATAGACCAGCATGACCACGAACCAGTGTAATACACGCGATTTAGTAATAAACCTGCGGGGTTTCAAAAACCCATGTAGACGTACTAAACTTGGCATTTAATCCTAAGTTTCATCTGAAGTGACTTAAAGTTCATTTTCTGATCTTAAAAAGTTTGATGTTTCTCTCATTCTTTATGGGTAACATCAGTCCATCAAGTCCATGTTTATACGGACAATCTAAATCCGAGCACATCCCAGCGGATGTGATCTGATGCGAAAGGTCTTCTCGAAATTTGCTTCTGCATAAACAGAGCTTATGGTGTTTTCGGTTGATCTTTCGAGGAAGAGTTTTTTTCCTGTATAAGATCCCGTCACATGCGTTCGAATTGGTGTCATCTGTATGAACACGCATTTGACCGCTGTCAGTGCAGCGTGGTACCTCAAGAAAAACTCTTCGTGTGAACGTCACTTTCGAGAGAGTCCGTGTGCGGAAGTGATTAATAGAGGGCGAGATTCCCTCATGGGTTTCAAACTTCGCGCGCCAAAGAGATGAAACGGAAAGAGAAATTAAGATCGCAGAAGTTTGGCCATGGTGTGGGAGCCCAATCAAGTTAGTGTTCCAAATGTTTGGCATTAAGAATAACAGAATGATACTGTTTATTTGTTACACTTACATTGCGTGCTGACATGGCAATAATTCAATTTAACTCCAAACATCGCTTTAATAAACCGGTGGTAAGCGATGAGTGGTGGGGGAGAAGATCCATAGAGTTAATATTAAAAGGAAATAAATATGTTCCGGTATCATGGGTATATTTCCCCTCTTCCACCCCTCTCTCTCTCTCTCTCTCTCTCTCTCACTAACTCAAGCACATACACTTGTCCTCCAAACAACGTCACTTTAGTTTTCAAATTGTCACGAATGTGTCAGTCCTGTTTTAGATAATATTAGTTAATCGATATTTCTCTCGTCAGGAGCTAATTAATATATTAGCTTTAATATGGTGTTCAATTTGTCGGCCTACACATAAAGAAGGTAACATTTAGATATCAAGAAATAAACAGACACGAAAACGAAATGCATTTATGGAATCAGAGGCTAAACACATACGTCATTGCACATGCATGTATGAATATGTCGATACTTAATAATAAACATGAAAAATGAGTTTGAAAGACATATCCGATTGAATAAATTAGTTAAAGGTCAAAAAATAAAAAAATTAAAATATTCTATTAGCCACTTTTGCAACTTCTCCATATCATGATAATATTGGGAGGTTTTCACTCTTTTTCAATCATTTCTAATCAAATTACGCTACTACCTAAATCATGGGCCAAAATTGAGGAAGAACAAATCGATTACATACATACAGTATGTCAAAAATATTAACATCGAAGCATATTCAAATCTCTCTCATTCTCTTTTGCAAGGGTGTGACAATTCAGCGAAATGTACTTTGTATGTAATGAATACAAACAAAACTTCAACTACAATGCCTTTATTTTTTTTCGGCGTTTGCATCGTGTCCTTTGTATATTTCTTGAAAAAAAAATCAATTATATTCATAAAAAGGAATTACATTCAACGCACAGGGTCCATGAATCTACATATGGTGGTTCATTTCAGTTCATAAACTCTATTGATCATCATGATTAACTTGATATTCTCCTAATTTGAGGGCACGGCCTCACACAATCGCAACTCAACATATTTCTATCAGATACCATGCCCATTTCTCCTGAAAAATCAATTTTGATGTCAGAATAAGTACTACGTGTACATCCCCGCGTATTGAGTTTCATGTTGACTTTCATTAGCTCAATATTGAGATACTGTTTACATGGTTAGCCAGGTATATTGATTTTTTTTTCTGATGACTAGTGAAAGTGATACCTAAAACTTAGCCTTGAAAAAGCACTCATCTCCTTCCCATCCCTCCCTCTTGCGCCTCATATCTCTTTCCTCTTCCCGCCACCCGTCCAGCTTTCCCTCTCTTAGAAGCAGCCAGCCCCCCCCCCCCCCTCGGTTCCCAACCCCAATTTCCGAAACCGTATACAGAAACCTACAAATCACCATCTGATTATGATTTCTTGCATAGTCAGCCCCCTCCCCTCCATACTTTCGGCTCAGCTCCCCCCCCCCCCACTTTCAAAACTGTTCTACGGCCCCTGCCATCTGTCGTTCTTATAGTATCCTACAATACCAGGTGATTATAGGTTACCATTTTTAAGGGGGGGGGGGGTCATTCAGGAACCAAGAAAGCCTTCTGTCCGAGGTCTGTAATCAGACTGTTGGCAAGCTTAGCAAGACAGGGCCCGAACTGTTCTCTCTCCGAATACGAGCTCGAATCGTTTGTCAGAGAAAGTCGAATCACCATCATCGTTGTAACATATGGGTAGGAAATGTGTCATTAGTTTCGTTTCACCTAAAAAACTTTTATTGAAATCAATATTGTGCGGATGCTATCGACTGGGAGATAGCTTCTGCGCTTGGGGTTTGTGAGAGCGGGATGCGAAAGACCTAGCTAACGGATGTTTTTAAGGGGAGAAAAGTTTTGCAGTAACCTGTATAGTCTGGCCAACAACTTTTAAAGGAACAAGGGACATGAGGGGCTTCCCCCGTTGAAAGGGGCTTGGGGTAAATTCACCTTTGCCTTATTTCTCCTTACTTTTCCTTTGGTGTCGCCTGTGATCTAAGTTATAAGCATAATGCAAAAAAACAGTTTCTCAAGAGAAGGACAAATTCCTATATATGCAATTTCGTACCATCTTTGATTCCGATGGAACAGAGTAACAATAAAAATATGAAAAATATATTTAAGATAATAGTCATAGGAAGTGGGGTGTATGATCGTCAAATTCTATTTTTTCTTTGAAATATCAGCTCCTTCGGATTTTCTTACCTTTTCCACCTCATAAATAAAGATGATTTCAAGGAGACTTTGTTGAAACAAAACAAAGCAAAGGGTTCTAGAATGGATCACAGGTAAGAATGAGGATATATATATATTTTTTTATTTTTGCTTTGCAAATGCAACTTGGCCCACCTTAATGCGCTGCAAAGGGGCAAACTTGTTTCTAATTAAAACATAAACGTTTATTTTCACCCATAATTAGCGTGAAATTATTTTGTTTTAAGAAAAAAAGTTACGAGTACATCATCTAAGAATGGTGTATCTATTCATACATCATACACACTTGCCTGGGGTGCAGAATACACAGAATAAGGAGCCTAAATGTGATCGACATACAAAAACCCTTTTCTCTCCTTAGACTATTGCTGCAGTCACACTTCCACTACGGTGGTCGCACGATGAGTTGAAAACAGCTGTTTTTAGGATTTCTATACGAACCACACACAGGAGGTTGGTACAGCTATCGTAGGCGAAATGTGACTGCGCTATTAGTGGCCACAGACTAACGATGCCCAATGGCTCTTCATCGATGATTTATATTTAGATCATGTATGATTTTTGATGAAATTTTGAGCAGACTTCTCAGTATCCCTGTCGATTCCTCCCCCAATGCTTAAAACACACACAAAAAAAGAAAAGTACGTTTCGAGCAAGTCTAAATTCAAATCCCGGGGTAAAATATCACTTGAAGTGATACCACAGAGTCTGATATGCAAGACTAGTCCGTCCAGGGTCCCGTAACACAAAGGTTAGCGAATAATCGTACGCTTGATTTTCACGATTGATTGTACATTGTAGTCAATGCAATCAACCGTAAAAAAATGTTTTAAGAGCTTTGTGTTATGGATCCCTGATCTGGACAGAACACTAGAGCATCTCTTCAGCATGTATTCATTGCTCAACCAGAAACTGGAAGTTAGGCTGTGTTAAAGACCTAGTCAAACCGCTAAAACCATCAAGCGTGTTAGATTAGGGTTTAAGCTTGGAGACTACACTGGAGTCTCCTCGAGAAACCTGAGTTACCAAATCAGAACGGGATAGTCACGTGACGTCACAGGGGGTAATCAATAAAATCGAATCAGAAAAGCAAGAAAGTCAATAAAATCTAGTTTTCAATGACATCACTCGACTTGTGGTAATCGGAAGTGAACGAAATTGAAAAGGACGGTCAAACATATGTCCCTTGATATTTTGCAAGTTCATTTAAAATGCTGAATAAGTATTGATGTAGACATCAGTCACTGAATACTCTGCCTTTTTAAAACTATATTGGGGGTATTCCTATTTGGATTTGCATGTACATGTATTATTTTTTTCAACACATTTACGATCAAATGTGATAAGTAGCCAATGATGATTCTTCTCTCCATGAAGATATTTAGCTCATATATGCACCATCACTGACGAATTTAGACCTAAATCCAATAAAGATAAATGTAATGAATACCACGCGTTAAGGGATGTCTGATGCAGTACTGTCAGGCATTATATAAACAAGTATATGATTACTATTGGTTGTGAATTATGCGTTTGTAAAATATTACCTTTCTCTTTCGATGTATGTTAATCATTAACTAATGTCGTCAAGTTAAAAAGACCACATGAGACATTGTGTGTTTTATACACTGAAGTATATTTCTATGCTGTATACATAGCTAATATACTGCCCAATGGTATTTCGGAACATTCTTTTTAAGACCTGCATAATGTTTGTTAGGCCGGATTGTTCTGAAATCCGTGTAATATTATATTATATTTTTATTTGTATACTGACTATAGACTTTTAGCTTTATAACCTTGATATCAGTGTCAACCATATTTAATGCATAGTGTTGATCATATCTTTCAATAGATTCCAAACTAACCTTCAATAAT
Organism: Lytechinus pictus; assembly: GCF_037042905.1. NCBI lineage: Eukaryota > Metazoa > Echinodermata > Echinoidea > Temnopleuroida > Toxopneustidae > Lytechinus > Lytechinus pictus. The sequence continues at coordinate 16,064,961 of NC_087253.1, read as the reverse complement.
GCGATAATTGGTTTGGTTTCTTCCGAACTGTAGTAGGGGGAACAAATTTACACAGAGGTGCTCTCTTGTTTCCGCGTATATCGAAATATGTTTCATTCGTTGATTCCTGGCAGCATGAAGCATGTCATCTCTTATATTACATTTCCCAAGTTTAAAAGGCAATAATTGACTTCTTGAAACATTAATAAAAAGAGAAATGTATTGTATCTTTTTCCTAATGCTTACTCACCAATATCTGACAGTTCTTGACAAAAAAGTATCAATAATATATTTATCTGCAATAAGCCAATTACGCCTCTACACAATATAAAGTAAATTGAACAGTGACTGCACCCCATATTGTTTCGCTTTAAGGTCCCCCTCTTTTAAGAGTGCATGCACGTGTGTACAATAATAATAATAAACAGTTCTTGTATAGCGCATATCACGATTATGAATAATGTCTCTATGCGCTTCCAAAGGACTTGGATATTATTGGAGTACTCACCTCCTCGTATTGGTATGCTGTGTCAAAAAGGCAAGCAAGTTCCTCGAATTCTGGCGTCCGTAATTTTTCGTAGCGTATGAATTGGAAGAAAAATTGAGATCAGGAGCGAGAGAACTGCCCAACTTTCACGAACCAATAAGCACGTAATGTCTCGTAGTTTATGGACTGGAAGTAAGAGCAATTGTCCAATGTTCAGCGCTCACTCAAAGACATGTTGTGATTAATATACAGTGCGTCCCAGAATAAACGAAACCGAGATTTAGCGATGATTTATCATAACTTAATCACAGATACAATAGACAAGTGACCTACCAATGTAAAGCTTAGAATCTCTTCTTTCATCTAATATTACTTAGATTATTCCCCATTCACGCATGAGTGAGCAAAAACAATTTGAAGAAAAGATACCAAAAACTCATTTGGCGGGGGGTATCTGAATTTCAAAAAGAAAATCACATGCCTAAAAAGTTCAATATCTGCTATTTTATTTGATACCTTAATCACAAAAAATGGTCAAGAAGTAAAAAAGTTATGTTCCCTCGAAACAATGCTTGTATTTCCATAATTTGATTAAATAAACGTGTTTTCACCGGTTTCCCACAGAAGCTATCGCATGGTTAACAAAAGATGTAATGCATGGCTGATCGTCAACAAAACGGAGTGTCAAGTGAGTTTGCACGCTAGCCTGTAGAACCTCTTAATTTTATGAAATTATTGAAATTCAAGCCTTATTTCAAATAACCAGAACTTTGTTATTTCTTGACCATTTTCTGTAATTGAGGTATCAAATTAAAGAGCAGATATTGAACTTTTTTAAAATGTGGTTTTCTCTTTGATACCCAGATACAGCCCGCCAAATGACTTTTTGGTATCCCCTCTTCAAATTGTTTTTTGCTCACCCATGCGGGAATAAAAAATAATCTAAGTAATTTCAGATTAAAGAGAAGACTCTTAGCTTTAGAATGGTAGGTCATTTGTCTATTGTATTTGTGATGAAGTTATGATAAATCATCGATAAATCTCGGTTTCGTTTTTTGTGGGACGCACTGTATAAATGCGACCTATTTGATAAACGAAGTGAATAAGTAAAATATATTGATTTTTAAAATATCAATTGATATTTTTTTCTGGGTTACGAACAATTAAATGGATATTATTCACCCCGTTAAAGATACCCTTGATGATAATATATTCCCGGCATTCTTGATATACCATCAGATGTAGTGACGTAATAAGCAAAAAATAAAAAATAAAGGGGGCGAACATGGTGTGTGGGGCATAATTTATAGAAAATTTTGATTTCTGTAACCAAAATCAAATGTGATATGTTTTGACATCGTATTCCGAAAATACTACCATATATCATCCCCTTTTCCTTCGTTTGCTCTTTCATTTTTTTATTTTCTTGGTGTTATGATCTATGGGGGCTCTGTGTTCCCAGGCCCCAACGCCCCCTTCAACATACCAGTGAACACATAAGTCGTAATTATTCTTTATTTGCAAGCAGATAAGCAGAGTTTATTTTAAATTGGCAACGATTTTTATATCAATGTTTCATTTTAACGGCTATTATGTACATGTATACACATTTTTAGTGTAATAGGCTTCACGTAACACCATGTATCTTTCTTGGGAAAATGTTGGTCCTGAAAAGGACCACCCAGACTCGATGTTTCGTAAAGAGTGTTCTTCTCGTCTTTGCACATAAAACATACATGGTGTACTGTGAAACCTACTACACTTTTCTTCTTCGCCATAAAAACCTTCAGAAGTTACAGACATTTACTTTGTATAACGGATTAAGATGTGAAAAAAATTATCAGAAGAGAAATTTTAGATGCTATGTCGATCGGCAATTTAACCATGAAAACGGTTCCTTTCTCGGCATGTTTTACATCCCCCCTGAAAATATGCAAGATTTTTACACAAGTTTTCTACACCAGATTTTCTTAAACATGAATGAAATAATGAATAAAGTGACAACATTAATGAATGATAAAGTTTTTAAAAGGTGAAATGAAACAGGTAATATATAAAGAATGATTCTACATTTAATGATGATTAAGATAGTAACCCATTTATCTACTGCCGTCAGCTAATCACCGATGCGTTCTATAGTATCGCGTATTAAATGGATTGTAAAGTCCGAGCACACCCCAATAGGCAACGTTGGTTTTGTTCATCGCGGTATCCACGGTACAGATCACCAGCGTTACGCTTGACGCCCCAACCTCATCCCCAGGACGACAGGCACACTCGCACGAAACCGACTCCTAACCGATTTGCAATGTGCCATCGAAATAACGCAACAGCTTCGATCGTACGAAGTCAGTTTTGGTGGTGTGTGACAAGGGTGGCTGTACAAGTAGTCATAAATTCATTTACTGCAACCGGCCACAAATTTACTGTCCATAACTGAAAACAGAGTCACTTCCTATTTCTCCCTAAGGGGAAACGATTTTCGAACTGTCTTGAACATGCTCGATTTTGCTATTAAATAATGGCGGAAGAGGGACGTGTAGGGGTATGGCATCGAATTTGGTCTCCCTAAAACCATGTGATTTATTTATTTCCAACTTTTATTTTGTTATCGATTAAGAAATGTTAGACCATTTGAGCTTAAAGGTTAAGTTCACGAATGGGTTGTCAACCCTTGTTGAACATAAATAATTCATACCGTAAAAAAATGATATGCTTTCTCTACATCAGCAATCATTCGTTTTATTACATGTTCTACTTAAACAAAATAAACATATGGTTTTAACAAAAGTCAAAATGAATAAAAAACAGCATTATTTTAAAGCAAAAGGTTGCCAATTTGAATTTTTGAAATAGTGATTTTTATAATAATAAAAATAACAATAATAATCAAAAGTATGTGAATAGCGCTTATCTAAAAACATGTCTCTGAGCGCTCGGAAAAAAAGAAAGAGATAAGGAATTTTAGCAAAAAAAAAATAACTAGCTAATGCGATGGAAATAATAAGTTTATAGTATTATTTCCATCGCATTAGCTAGTGCTGTCCTTTAGATATGAGTTTAGCGGACCTCATCACCTTTCGTCATGAACCCTTGCTCTAACCTATCCATGACCAAAAACTACAAGACGGGTCCAATTCGTGACGTCACCAAACCAAGAGTGTCGTTGTCTACCACTCTCTCGTTTAACATCTACTATGTCCTCGGGCAAGATCTGCATTCTCTCATTTCTCATCACATGACCAATTTACACTGACCACTTGAATGTTATTTTCTGTTATCAGTTCTCTTTCTTTGTTTGGTCTGTCGATGACATATATATGAATTCGAAAAAACACCCCTCAATTATGGGTAATCGTGGGGAGCCGATGCTGAGACCATTTCATTATAAACTCACCTAACTAAGCTAACAGAAACCCTAGGGCATGCACGGTGTTTTCGATATGGGCAAAAAGATATTATAGGCGATACTTGACTAAATTTTCAAACGCTTCACCCGCGATCAGGTAATGCTTCGGGTCGTCTGTGCAATTAACGAAACATGTATAATGTCTCTTCTATTCATGTGTCCTGAATTTATCCATCGGCTGTTCTTCATTTTTCGGTATGAGTCTAGGGAATTTATCAAGGGTTGTTGACGGTAAGGTTGATGGTGGAAGACTCTCTGCCCCGATACTGTCCGATGTCAAGACATCTTCTTCCCGAGATGCTTTCTAATTTTTTGTCAATTTTAAATATTCCCAATGTTAATGTTCCCATTCTGAATATTCTTATTCCGGTTGGGTGTTTCATAAAGCTGTTCGTAAGTTAAGAGCGACTTTACGACTGACTGATGACCATTTCTCATAAACTACATCAACATCAACTAAATGTTCATGTACCACAAGAAATGATCACCAATCACCAGTCGTAATGTCGCTACGAACAGCTTTATGAAACACGCATTGTTTCACTGCTGCGTACATGTATTAGTACACTGCAGTCAGTGAAATAAGTGGTTGGACCGACTGATGTTGCATCGTCTTGTCCTTTCCGTGAATGAGAGTGGTGTCGGAGTTTCTCTGCCAACAAAGAGTTTAACCAATAATCTCTCTAAGAGTAAGAGCTTACGTGGAATTGTTGGTGTTCTTTCCTCTTTTTAGTTCGAGAATAGTAATTGCTTCGTCATGCTTTTATTGTAGGCGTACGTGTGTGCTGGTATTTTTGCAACTGATAGCGTATATGTATATATGCCTATAAGTTAGTTGTATTAGCCAGTTTATGAGTGAAATGGTCCCTATAAAACAATAGTAATTTATTCACGACTCATGCATAGCGCATATCACAAAGATCAATTTCAGGAATTTGATGCGGTCAGAAAAAAAAGGAACAAAAAAGTACATTCATGGAGAATGGAGAAGGATCAACCATAATGGGTCAGCATTAAATGCGAAGTTCCTGGCCAATTACAATGATTACTCCAAGTTCAAATATTTTTTGAGCTCCGTCTGGTTCACTTGAGGCATTCTCGATCACAGGCAAAAGGACTTGGAGTCACGTGACCAGGTTCCTGTGATTGAACAGCATGGAATCGAACAAGTGGGACTATTAATTCCAAGAGTCCTGCCGCAGATCAAGATCAACGCATTATTTATCGCCCATGACCACGCGTACATTCCATCGCTTCATCTATTGCAATTCGGCGCCATAATTTCCGGCTGTCAATGTGCATAAGGTTAATCGCGACTCATGATTTCCGCCCGGTCCAACATGTCCTCTTATCCATATTTTCAATTAAAAAGGGGGAAATGTCAAATGGTGGGAAAACGGTTGTAGAGAGGGGGGCGATACGCTTTGGGATGGGGAAGATTTATTCTACACCAGGTACAAGACCAAAGAGGGCAATATAGAGGGAAGGGGTACCAAGCCAAAGGAAGGACATGATTTTTTTTCTCTCTCCTTGAAAATGACATGAATGAGGGATGATGGGAAGAAGTGCCACTTTGCAATTCATAATAGCTCTGTCTGTCACTTTGAGGTTCATTCTGTGTAGTGTTTTGCAATTGTTTGTCCTAACTGTAAAATTGGAAACTGTTAATAAGCACACAAGGTAACAGTTTTTAAAGCGCTATTTTCACTGCGGATGAGAGCAAAACGTGGAAACAACAAAATGTGTCTTGGAGAGGAATACGGGATTTCATGATCATTACTTAGTTAAAACACACTCACTGGGTATCTGCAAATCTTTGGCGGTTTTACAAATCGGAACGCGATAAATACATTGCCAATTTTCAGGCATGATTACTAATATTCACAATTTTCATAAGAAAAATTTACTATTATTGCAAATATGAGAACGTTGGATATAGTTATATATTTTCTTAACTATTACCACTATCATCAATACCAAAGGTCTCGCCATTATTGCCGTTATTAACATCTCCTTTATCACTGTCATTATTTTGAATCGTATTGTAATTACAATTATCAATGTCATCATTATTAATGATCAATGTAAGTAATACATACCGGTATGCATTGTCGTTGATAGATACAATTTCAACAAAAGCTAGAATAAACATAGTATATTGCACAATAACATTATAAAGCGTATGTGCGGCACTTTTGTGCGGATGTGTGCGTGTGTACGGTGTCGTTGCATGGAAAATAAAATATAAAATCCAAATGCAAAATTACGCTGTTCTTCTTTTACCACGATTAAATGACCCGAATTTTTGTTCTGGTGGAGAATTGTCACATAATTAGCTTTAATATGCATTTTTTCTTAAAGAAATACAACGACATCCCGCACCTGCACCAATATAATACGGAATAGAGAAACATCTAAAGTAGATTGCACTCACCACTGTGTCAAATTTGCGCTGAACGTGTTTGTGTGAAATACATGTGGACATGATCAATGAATAATAAATGATGCCATCACTGGAATGTCCAACTTACATCAATTACGTACCGACTCTTCCTGGCTTGAATATCTACCGTGAACATCGTAATAAAACGGAATAAAACAGTAAACAATACAAAATTGGTATGTGGGTATATCATTTGCGCAGCGATGTGGAAGTTTAGGACACCGCGCATCTTACTCGCTACCCCAAATAGGAACAAAAATCCCATAATACGCGAGATGAGATAATTTTCATTCCGTCGGGTCGTCATCACCACTTCCGGTTCAGAGTCATACTCGTGCGAGGGTATCACAGGCCTAATTCATTCCCCATAGACTCGTGTGTTAAATTAGCACTTTAAAAAATTCATAAAAAATAAGGATGAAATTCGGGGGTCGAATGTTTACTACCAGTGGATAGGATATATATCTGGCAATCCATATCTGACCAGAAAAATGTCCCTCGACCGGCTCATTTTAAAAATAAATTGGCGTGTTTGAAGACATCGTCGGGGGGAGCAGATTCATCACCTCAAACAGCAAAATAGCCCTAATACACTTTGTCAATCAGCCATATCAAAATTAAAAAAAATAGCAATGGGTTGGCTCGAATGAATATCTATGGCCTGCCACTAGTGATTAGGCCCGTGCAGCCCGAGGTTCGCGATACTGAGTTTTCCACCACGCTGAAACCGATGCCAATCAGCGTAATATGTACAGATTATAATACTTTTTATTGAATTTGGTCAGTTTTGATTCCATTTGAATTATAAATAAAAATAGAAAATATATTTCACGTGAAACTAATTTTTATTCTTGTTTTTATTTGGTTATAAAAAAATTAAACAAAAAATGAATATCTTAAAATTTTGCATTTAGCGACCGGCCTGACATCACGATCGTATTCGACTAGACGCTAAATATATACACTACGGCATTCATTCCATTCAATTTTTCGTCGACCACAAAATGGATAAAAAATCAGTTTCGGAACTTAAAAAAATCTTAACTGACAGAGGAATACCGTGCAATGGAAAGCGTCGGGCAGAATAAGTGACTTTAGTAGAAAAGGTCGTTAAACTATCGTGAAAGAGAGGGTTGGGATCACGAACTTTCCGAGCGGAAGCGACGTTGTGTTGTTGTGGATGACGGCACTGTTGATCTGAATGGCAAAACAGTGCATTGGACTTCCGAACAGGAAGTTGTAATACCGAAAAGCTATCCCATAATGCAATGCGCGTAACAGGGATTTTTCCCGGATCTCGGCGAAATCGCTATTTGGGTCTGCGGCCCGATTTTGGAATGAAGCGTAAAAGAATCTGATGTTAATATTGAGGCATGGGGTATCTTACCCTAGAATGTTCTAAATCATTGAACGAATACCTTTGTTCAAATCCGTGACTATGCTATCATCCTTATTAGACTAAATGCGAATTCAATAGTCGTAATGACGTCATAGCAATCGTACGATTAGCTACGATTTGGAAACTAATTTGGCCTGTACTCCAAAGTAAAGGCTTGCAATCATCAAAGATTGCATTATTTACTTCTTTCAGTTTTTTAACCTCAAATAAAAAGATACTTTTCATTCATATTTTCAGAACAATGAGCAAAATACGGTTGGGTTAAAAAGATCAGATCGTGGAACAGTCGTAAGGTGTGCGTGCGGTGGCATTTAGACCCCACTTATCAGGTTAGACAGAGAGTAGACAAAGCTTCTGTTCAAATTCTCAACAGGTGGAAATGCAAATTTGGCTATTTGTCTACAATCGCTTCGTACATTTTCAATTTGGTCTCATCCAAAATGGTATAATCCTAGTTTGTCGACAGCCAGTTCGTCTATTTGGTCTAATCGGTATTTAGGCCGTTAACCACTTTATTTCTATTTAGGCTGTAGCCATTTCGTCTTCATCCACTTGGTCTAATATTACTTAATCTTCATGGTTAGATGATCTGCTTATGAACCAAAGTCACATTTGACAAAGCAAACAATGAACGGACGAAAGAAAAATTAGACCAAGTGGTCATTTTGCTAATTGAGAATTAAACCCGTCTAGATGATTTGCCTCTGCCAAACGTAACTACATACATCGTTGCTGGAGGCTATTTGGATGGCAGGAAAGTATGGGTTTAGATATCAGGAATCATTCCGTTTTCCCACTTGCCTTACGAAATGAAACGAATGGCCTTTGAGGTCCTATACCACAAAAATATTACTAGTTAAATGAAAAACAAAACCCGTCAGACTAATCACATTCTGTCTGACATTGGACGATTCTGAAGTGTTTTATAGAAGTGTTTATGAACGCGCCTCTAATAACATAGCAATGAATCATCCGCCATTTGTGTTCATATAATTATGTGAGGGCCTGTAGCAATCTTTGAGATAAGGGGTACAAAAATGAGGGGGCATTTAAAATTGAAAGGGGTCATTTTGAATTGGATTTTTCCTTTTCAAATTGGGTTGTTACAAAGGCTGCAATAGACATTATACATGTAACAGTCTTCCTTTAATTCAAATTTTGCAATGGAGTCAGTAAGATGTGTTTGACAACATTCCATGATATATATCGCCCGTACAAACGGAAGACCTGTTAAATATGATTGCCCGATATAAAATTATATTTTGAAAATACTTTAATATCAATGTTAAGTCTCAAAGTTTAAGCATTTGAAGCCCCCCCCCCCCCCCCCCCAAGTAAAAAAAAAGATTAAACATCAGCCAATTAGAAATTACAAGTTTGGCCTAACTTTCACAAGGGTCATTATTGAATGGATTATATTAGGAAATTGCCTCAAAATTGAAGCACTAAAAATATAATTCGCACAAGGAACAAAGAGACGTTCTAAAGGCAGATTTATTAAATAAATCAAAGGACGTAAATAGCGGGCGTGTTCATACCATGTATACTTCTCCTTTTCATTACAATGTATTTTGACTCTAAACAAAAGTTTACCCAATATTGGGTAAAATGAAAACATGCACGTTTGCTGTGTAAAATTTACGCAATATTACCCTAAAGATAGGCATTTTGCCCAGTGTAGGTGACAATTGCCCAGCAAACATATACAGTATGTTCCCTTTTTATACCCAATATTGGGTAAATTCTTACTCAATCTTTTTTTAGAGTGTTGACGATGGCGGAAAAACGAACAAAGGACAAAAAGAGGGACAAAGTAAGTGTCTGTACGTTAACTATGGAATAAGGAGTGAGGAGGTATGTTTACTCGTGTGCATTGGGATATTTTTACATGCACACATGCATCAAGAAGTGCAATTACATCAGTAATTACATTATAAACGCATCGGTAGAGGTTAGCCTGTTGTGCTAAATAATTAAAACCTTCCTTGGAATATGCATCTCTTCTTTATTTCATATATTACCGAACCGGTAAATAGCAAATTTTCTCAAGAGACAAAATATCAATAATAACTTCGAGAAGTGCTTGGCTATACAGTCCCATAGCATCCATTTCATGATTGTAATTTGCAAGCAATGATCCGTACATGTAATTAAATTACTTACGACTGTCTTAATTCTAATCATTTAACGATAGAGATATAATCATCATAGCTTCCACTATTGCAGAGACCATAAAACTCGCGTAAGGAATCCTGCTAGTTGAATGTCAGAGAAATTACAGTAAAATAACCCAAATGAAAAGAAAATTAATGTCATTACCCATGGCGGTTCCCAGTCCCATTTTCGCATGCGCAGATGAGACGCGGCCTGTGCAGCTTCTTTGAATTCCACTGTCTCTCTAGCAGGGATTTTTTTTAATTTAATTTTATATTTTTCCCACAACAGTTCCGGACCCAAATATGAATATTCGTGACTTCCGTCTTCGAAATAACAATACGCATGATCACACAGAAAAGCACGTTTGACATTTGATGGAATTCCATGCTTATTTTGCTCATTTCTCAGCACTTTAACGCAAGCCATCGCCCAGCTTAGCATTTTGATAAGTGTTTAAGAATGTGATGTATAATTCTAAGGCTAAGGCCTAAAGGTACATGCAATTTGAGGGTGCTGATTCATTTATGGCATTCAACGCGAACGACCATAACTTTGTAGGGATGAAATCAATGAACATGCATGTATACTCTTATTCCAAAGACGAAAGTAATGAATATTCATATTGGGGTCCGGAACTCCTGTGGGAAAAATAATTTCGCTGCCGGGACAGTATGAAGAGGAATTTGTTTTCGAAAGAGAATCAACTATGTTTATTAATACAAATTTAACTGCATATTGCAAAATGCAACACCGGGACTGTTATGCCAATGTTCATCAGATGATGTGTGTACCACATACCCCCCCCCCCCATCAGCGTTTATCAAATGTTTTATTTTTCACACATGTCAAACGAAAGCCCCCCCCCCCCCAAAAAAAAAAAAAAAAAAAAAAATAGGATGTCAAGTGTATTTCGCGGGCCGGAATCCACATGTTATTATAGGAAAAGGTATGGAAAAGTACGGTTTAATAAGAAAGTTTTCCAAGGATCGGTCACTGGAAGAGGGAGATATTGGTTCAATAAGGATAAGGTATGAGGACACTGGACGATTGCGCTCTTAGCATTTTCCCTTTTTCATTATTATTATTATTATTATTATTCACCGTCACCCAAAGTTGAACAATGTTTTGAAATAAAAAACGTTTTTAAAAATTCTATATATTTTAAATCCTAAGGCAACTGCCTGTCACTAAATTTGTTTTTATTGGACTGATTCACAAAATACATTTTTGTACAATTTTTTTTTTTGAAATCTTGTTCCGTCCCCAGGGACTCTCGTTAGCACAGATTAGCTCTACCTGTAATGATAATGGTGTATAATAATAACTAAAAATATACGAATTCAAAGGAAAATTTAGCAGGCGCTTCGGGCGAAAATCTGAAAAGAACTTCGGCCTTCGTAGAACGTCGAAATAAAACGGGCGGTTAATTGTTCTCGTGGGTCTAATACACGATTGAATTTACGATTTATGACTTGTCGTCCCCCGGGGGCTTTCGCTTCATTACACACGGATCTTAGCTGCTCTTGAATGTCTTCGACTGAAATGAGATTAATTGGATTCGAACGGATTTCCTTAGCACTGTTTGTCACCAATCGGTTCTGGTTCGGTTACCCGAATTAGTTTGTAAATGATTCCAATTTATCATTCGCTAACTGCGATTGGGATATTTCACGTGAGTCGTTCAAGTTTGTTGAACATTGCTAACATTATCAATTAAACTTTTCCACAAGTCATTGTTGGGTTCAGGGCGACCGTCGTGATAATGTCATATTTTGTAGCGTGTTCATTCATTTTCCCTGAAATGATAGCATGTAAATTCACGAGCGAAATAAAAGTAATGGATTAATTTATATTTTGTGATCTATTAAATACGTTGCTCACGTAATATTAGGTCTCTATACTTAAGCAAACCTGTGAAGGCGTATAATTTATTTTGTTTTCGTGTCTGGCGCAATTCCTTTGAATGATTATGCATGAAACATTGAAATTTCGTAGTAGTAATAGGAGTACTGTAGCAGCAGTAGTATTATTATTAGTTGAAGTAGTAATATGAGTAGTAGTAGTAGTAGTAATAGCAGTAGTAGTAGTTGTTGCTGTTGTTGTTGGAGCAGTAGCAGTGTAGTAGTAGTAGTAGTAGTAGTAGTAGTAGTAGTAGTAGTAGTAGTAGAAGTACTAGTAGTAGTAGAGTAGAAGCATCATTAGTAGTAGTAGTCATCGTCGTAGTAGTAGTGTTATAGTCCTATTAGAATTTATAGTAATGATCTATATCATTTTACTTATATTGGACAAAATCACTTATATTTACCTACAATGACCTAGGTTCAAGTTTATCCTTTTTTTCATTTGTATTCAGTATGATTGACATCAGACGTAATTCATTTGAATTTGTAATGCTATGTTACTCTGTCTGTAGTGTGTGAACGCAAAATTAATAAATCTATCACGCAAATTACTCAATAATAATAGTATTAGTCGATGTAGTAGAAGAAGAGGTGGGCGTATAGGGCTCAAATAGCAACAGCGTTATATTTCTCGTCAAAGTTATATTATGACCATCATATCCAAAGAGGGAAAAAAGATTTTCGTTTGTGAATATATATTTATGTATTTTCGTCCATTGCTTAAACATGATTTTTCAAATTGTACTATTGCCATAAATATATAAATTGTGTTATTTACCTTTCTGAAATACCATTCAATTCATAATTCTACTTTGTGTAGCATACACAATGATTTTTTCTTATAAATAGATGTGTATATTACATCTTGACGTCACGCAAGCACTAAAATTATGTCCCAATCATATCCTTTTCAAGTACGTTAAACCACAACAAGTAACTTTCAAAGAGCTGCATGTGCTTGACGCTCCCAGCTTCCATCTTTTGTATCATCTCATTCAACAGCCATTAGCCTCTTTGTGATCGATTCAAAGGTGATTATAAATATATCTCAGCTTCTATTCATATTCTCCTTAAAATGTCACAATTTCTGATCACTTTGAAGGTCAATAAGTCGTGTGTTTCTTTGGTTTAATGCAGATAAATAGTCTGAAATATTAAAAGTCAGGTACATGCAGAAAAGACGTCAACAGAGTACAAATATAGGTATTTTTTACTGTTTGAATTGTGAGATATCGCTAAAAATACACAACGCGTTTTGCTTCCCCCCCCCCCTGTCACTCTCTCTCTCTCTCTTGAGCTTTCTATCTGTTTTCCCCTTTTATTTCTTCAGTTGTATGAATGTTCTTGTGTTGTTTTTTCAACCTCATTCCCTGCAACTAAAAGTCTTGAATGTTGATAATGTAATTTTACCTCCTGCTGTTCGAGCATTTATACCACACAATTAATGTTTCATATTCCATGACTTTGTTGGATTTTGTGGTACATTATCCTAATTGATAGCTCTGAAGATGTGTGAAAATATGAGGAAGATTACTGTGTACAGACTTTTGTGCGGTGTTTTGTCTCTCATTCTCTCTGTCGCTCATACAATCCCTCAAAACCACACCCATACAGATAATACATGCATATCACTCACAAACACGTCAACTTAGAGACTAAGACATGTAATAATTATCCTGTGTCTATCCACACTGATCCATGTGATATTGGAATATTCATGCCGCAACATTTTGACGTTTGACACAACATTAAGCTGCATTTGCCACACTCGACCCAGGTGAGGTGAATGGGAAAATGCCTTAAAATGAGTTAAGGCTTTGCCTGGCTAGAGGCAGTGTATCATTTGGGAATCTAGACGAATGGAATACGATCATACACTAATTTGTTGCACAAATGATTCAATTTTATGTGCAGTTGAACCATGTAAATAACTGGAAGTATGTGCCGTAATGGAACAGTCTCATTGAGAAAATAAAAACACAGACGGAATATTTTCCTGTAAAGAAATGTCCACAACTGTTGATTAGCTAGTAACACTACATCTCATACAATATTAGCATAAAAGTATATTCCTAATTATAATGTGGTTACAAGTACATATCCAACTTTGCTGACGGAAAAAATTCAAAGGAATTGTGTTTAATTGATTCTCATTTGTTATGTAGGTTGTGTTTACCTTCTCTTAATGGGTCAGTGTCCTAGATTTGATAAAAGGAGGGAGTAGAGAAAGACAGAATGAGAATAAATTTGGGGGAGGAGAGAAAGAGATACAGAGAGAGAGAGAGGGGGGTGGGGTAGGAAAACATAACCTTTCACTTTGATTAATTTTGAAAATTTATTACATTGGTTTTTAGGAAGGGAAAAGGTGGGATTGTGAAACCCAAACCAAACCTTATACCGTGACGAATTTGTAGCATCATTGTTTTCAAGGGTTTTTCTTTCTTGTATTGTGTAAGGGAGAATATTCCCGATGGCCTATACGTAATAAAGTTACATTATTCAATTAGCACTGCAGTTACCCTGCTAATGTATATGTTTACCTAGTTTATATTCATTACGCGCTCAAAGCCTTTCAGACATATTTGTTTAATAACGGTGAGTGACTACCAATGTTTAAAGCGTTAGATAGAGATACTGCTCTGAGTGGGACATCTCAGATATTATTAATACCCGATATAAAGATACAGGAAATGACAAGAAAAGATTTAACTGATATTAAGTAATGAAGTTATAAATATTATCATCTTTAGCATCAGAGTATCTTCAACATTACCATCATTTTAACATGACGTTATCATAACCATCACTATCATCACCCTCCTCGAATACCGACCCTTCATTTTAAGCAAGGATTTAGTGTTGACACTTTTTTCTTTTCCACTCAAAAGTCACCTAAGATGCTCCAATTGCCTCTATCTGTTCCCCTCCACCAATTCTTATTTAATGAAATGAATAAAGAGTAAAATAATAACAATAATAATAATATTCAGCATTTATATAGCGCTGAATACAAATGTTTCTAAGCGCTGCGCTGCATACTGCTTTGTAGTGGATCCCCCTCATTTCCATTTATGCTCAATATTACACTGTGTTTTTTTTTTACGAAGTAAGAATGCTCTTCTGTAAAATTGTACTTGATTTGTATTACTTTATATTACTTTGCATTATGTTGTGAATGGAAATGGAATAAAGAATTGAAATGAATTGAAATTGAACACTATTACCCCGGCTTTAGCACGGCTACTCTGATCGGGCGCATCGAGCATTCAAGGAATTTCTTTACTCTACCTGGGTCGAGAATGTCAAATGTAGATAAACTCCTTGCAAAAGTATATTTGGACTTCTTGCCAGGTTTGGACGCAAAGGTCTCATTTCGTAGAACAATATTAATCGATTTTTTTTGGTTTTCTGAAATTAACTCGTCGACTTTTAAAAACCGAATTCAATAGTCTTCGTATTGGAATCATTCTGTTTAAGTATGTGACAGCTGAAATAAGCTGAATCAATCACCATGGTGTAATGTAAGAATTGAATTATATTTTCAACATCACTGATTAATATCTTTATCGTAGCAATATCACAGAGTGCCGATTGCCATATGTATCATTCCCGCGTCTCTTTTCCATATCTCCATGTGTTTTTTGTTCCCTGCAAGTGTTTAGAAGTCGATATCCGAATCACTTCGGCAGGTGTGGACGGAAAGACCATTATCGCTGATAAGAGGCATTATACACACATATTACCCCTGTCATCGTAGCTGTAAGACTGTCACCGTAAATAACGATTTGGGCCTTTGACAAGCGTTCCATGGTAAAAGTAGACGAAAGTTTTCACCGAAAACTGTTATATGTTTAGATTGATGATGATGATGACGATGATGATGATGATGATGATGGTGATGATTATGATGATAAACAGCATTTGTATAGCTCCATTTATCTGAAAGAACACATTCAAAGGCGCCGGCTCCCCAATATGTCACACACTATTAAAAAAGTTGCTGGGAAGATTTATTGTATATGATGAGTGAGAGAAAACAGTGCACATTAGCAACCAGCAGTTCTAAGGAAACGTGAAATGTACATTTCGTGAGGATGAATTCCAGATACATGTATCCTGTTATGGTACCATCAAGACAAATCATGTAGCATCTGAAAACACCTAAATCTATTATTCTCAACTGACACCACAGGACAATGGATTTTAAAAATATATGGCAATTTGTTTATAAACCATAATTGTTTCGTGTTCCGACCATTATGAGCTGATGTGCATGGTTTATTTTTTCAATTAGTTCTCCATAAGAAGTCAGACTTTACTAAGTTACTGTATAAAACTCTCCTTGTAAACGACTGGTGTTCTAAGAACTGAAGAACAAAATATAAAACGAGTAAATAGCTAAAGTAAGTGTAAACAAAATTACACAATTTCTTGTAATACTACGCTGGTTGATGATTAAGCTATTGCATCAATGGGCGAAAACTAACACCATCAATTTTACAATGGTCTGAAAATTATCAGGTTCTTTCAGGACGCATATACATAATATACCTCTGTAGTTTCAATACCACTGTTTTGCAGTGTGTAACGTGGAATGAGAAGGGACTTTAATGTGCGAGACCTTGCCTGATACATACTGAAATTGCCATCTCAACATGATGAAGTCATATTTATTAACGCCTATATATAGGGAAACAGGTCAAGCAGAAATATCAATTAGGCCTACTATTATCTATTCATAATACGTGCTGTCACGATGTCAACGATCTCGGCAGTTGTCAATACGCAACAAAGATGAGTGTTTTGATAGTTATGTTCTAACAAAAAAAATATATATATATATATTCGGAAATATCAAAGCTTAAAAAAGGTCATCATGACATCATTCAAGACTTTTTGTAGCTTTCACATAACTTCCATAATTTAAACTATTTAGCGTAATCATATGCAAATATGTTTCTTGTTATCGTTAAGTTAATGGAAGTTTTTTCCTTTTTCTCTCAATATTATGTACTTTTTTTTTATTAAATAAGATAAAATGGGTACCTTCTGTAAAACTAAGTTGCTAGGAATATCTACACCTAGTAGAGCAGTCTCTCCATGTTGTTTTTATTTTTCTCATCACGTCTACTTTTGTAAATAGACCCCTCTATTGTTTTGTTTACATATTATCTTGACGAAAATGAATATATCCATATGGGGTTCCTTGTCGAAATTCAACACTTTGAAAAAACAAATATTCCTCTCCCATGTCTTTTACATCTGATACATACTTGATAGTTTGGATTGTGTATTTTCCTTTACATGACCTACTGAATTATTTGTATTATATCTATAGTTCCGAAGAGTGTTGACCTAAAAGAATGCAGGTCGACAAACATTTCTGTAATTACATTCTCGCGCCGGAAGTGCCCTCAAAAGGTGCTCACTATATTGAGATGACTTATAAAACTGACCAACAAATACTGTGCTCTTCGTTATATTGGCAATTTCTGGACGACCCTGTCACTAGATCCGCTTGAAATCTGGCGGGAAATTAAAAGGAAATTCTATAAGGTGATGGAAATGATGTGGTTTAGTTAGGGGAAAAGTAACTTGGCACGGTAAAAGTGGATCGAGATTCGATGTGCTGTTTGACTACTGGGCAACTCCATAAAATATGTACGTCCGACCCCCTGTATTTGGGAACTTCATGACATTTTCTGTCTCTGATTTCTTGTTCTTTTGACAGTCTGTAATGTTCTCAAAGGACCATGACTTGGTCAGTTAATGAAGTGAAGTAAGACTTGAGACAAATGGGGGTCAGATGTACAAAAAGGTTGATTACTTTATGGAATTGCCCTACTGTGATTGTTAAGGAGTCCTGATCTCGTTTAGGAACCATGCTAGTGTTTTGATACCGAAGTTCCTGAACAAGTCTTTCTTCTAAAAGTTCAGTTTTGTACCTTGATAGTTCTGGGCGTGAGGATCTTGTTTTTGTTCCAAAGACAATAAAGACATTGGGAATAACGGCAAGAGCTCCCAAAGGTACGCACAGCCAGTGAATTTCAACAAAAAGTAGCGCTGTGATAGATTTTGGGGTAAATCAACGAAAATTACTATCTTTGTTTAAATCATGATTTGACCGAAACACTGGGTAGCAAATAAACTTTAGAAAATACATACATATATACATAAATTTATGAATTTTCTTTTCGTGATCTTCATCCCTACCCCCTCCCTCTATCTTTTCGCACTTGCATCTACACAATTTAGCACATCCCCACACACGTGTATGACTACATACCACCTCACATCCCCCCCCCCTTTCCCCTTTCTCTCTCTCTCCCTTTATCCTTGTCTCTCAATCTCTGAATTGAGTTGTGCATTTTGTTGAATTGTATGTGAAAGGAGACTTCATGTCTTTCTCTTTCTTTTACTTCATTCAATATCAACAGCAGTTCCCACTTTTATTAATGGTGGAAATATATGCATGTCATGATACGGTATTGTGTGATTGTATGCACACAAAAGGCAACCCTGGAAATTTGTTCGATTATGCCTTGCATCGTACACTCGTACCTGAGTACCGCTGTTTCGCTGAAATGTATTTTCCTTTCGTTATTCTAAATAAAAATGCATAATTAAGCTGCTTGATGAAACAAAACATGCTTCCGGTCGCGAGCTCATTAATAACCAAGGCTAGCTAAAACGAACTTTTTTTACCGTTAGGCTGACAGGGGTATCATTGAACTAACTGTTTTATTTGACGTTAACAAGAACCCCGCTGCCGGCAATGTAGTACACTTTTAAGCCGTTAGTAACATTAACAGCAACGATGAATCGCCGCTTGCTTTCTGTATCTCTTCCCATAATTAGATATATGGCGAATTTGTATCCCAAGGTTATCATGTAAACCAATAATTCAATGCACTTAAAAATGCTAAGATACATGATATATCCTTTGATCCTAGGCGTTCTCTATGTTATGAATGCAAGTGTAAGTTGCCTAATCTTCAAGCACGGTTCCCATTGATTCGATTATGGTACATATCGAGTTCTTGTCGAGATCCAGGTGCATGACCTTCTGATTTCTCAGTTTTCATTTTTCTCAAAAGTTATTGTCCAACTTACCAAAGAGTTATCGTTGTTCTCGGGCCTTGGGGCTTATTGTATAAATATTTTCTTATGTCATGCGCAGTGGTTCATAAATAATAAAGGTGACATAGAGTTGCCCTGAAGGAGTGGTTCATGGCGCTAATTTGAAGGTGGTAGTCATCAAAGCTGGGGGTTGACCATAACAATGCTAAGAGCAGCCACGCATTGTTTCTATTATTCACCCCTCCTCCACAAAACTTATGTAGCCTTTACCACCCCCCCCCCCCCCCGTCGAATGAAATATAATACTTTAACTTTCATCAGGAGGCTCAATCAATGGCCCAAGTCCAAGCCAAAGATCTCCAGTTTAGACCCTGAAGGATATCTGATAGATATTGATCTTCATGGAGAAAAGAGTTGACCTTGATGATATTATTCATATTATTCATTCTGTTGATTTCATTCAAAAGCTCAGTACAAAGGATTCGATAAATAAACCACCAAATAAAGTTATAAATGAATTGGAAATACGATTCATGAAAAAGTACCTTCTGTCGTTATCACTGTCATACAGAACGTTCCACTCCCGATATAAAAGAAAAAGACGGAGAAAAGGAACTCCAGGGGTTCCGGTTAGATTCCTGGCAGTTACAATTTTTTTCTGCCTTACCCAAATTTTCAAATGGGAGATGGATAGCTTCGGGGAGCTTTGATTTAAGATACACCCACAATTACACTCCTTCCCCTTTTCTTTCACAACATATATATGTCATTGGTATTGACGTTTAACTTCCTTTAGTGGTGAACATTGGTCGAATGTGCGTTTCCTTTTAGAGCAATCATCAATGAAGATTGTCTGGTATTATGCGTTCAGATAATAAACATCCAAGATCAAAATACACCACCTTTTCCCAGATATGTTAAGTTTGAATTGCGTCCTTGCATTCTCTTGCATGACAGCCCTATGATAATGGTGTTTGTCCTGGTCCTTGTCACTGAAGATGCGGAAAGCCTATTCAAGAGTTATCATAAGATGACCACATAATACGTTATAATGGGAGAGTATCTTTCTTTACACGTCATCCAGGCATCTTACGTCTGAATCCATCATTTGCATTTGAAATCTTCTTAAGAATGCCTTTCTTCTGGCTTTCAGTGCGGTGAAAGCGTTCTTTTCATCGGTTCCCATTGAATCTGACCGACATTAGTATATCTATCCTTGACGGAGTTGGATGTTAAACGGGAAGTATACCCTGAAAATAGTTTATTGTAAAAATAGCAGAAAAAAAATACTGTCAAAGGTTTGATAAAAATCCATCCAAGAATAATGAAAAGCTATTAGAATTTTAATTATTTGATTTGTGACGTCATATGCGAGCGGCTTTCCTACATATCGTGTGGTAAACAATGAATGAAACGTCATTTTCTCAGAAAACTGAAAATGATGTTTACTTTACCTTCAGTATACTAATAAAAAGTCGTTTTACCCCTGTTTCTATTAAAAGAAAACAAAAATAATTCAACGCAAACCATTAAAATATTGAAAATCATGTATCTTATTTTACATAATAAATGGGACAGCTTTTCGTTTATGATGTCACAAATCAAAAAAAATAAATTCTAATAACTTTCTTGATATTCAATATATTTTCCTCAAACCTTCACCAATATGTTTTATTTCTTTTCACCTGTTTTACAGCAAACTTTTCTTCAGGGTGAACTTCCCCTTTAATGGATAATCCGGATACACAGTGCGTCCCACAAAAAAACGAAACCGAGATTTATCGATGATTTATCATAACTTAATCACAAATACAATAGACAAATGACCTATCATTGTAAAGCTTAAAATCTCCTCATTCATCTGAAATTACTTTGATTATTCCTCATTCACGCATGAGTGAGCAAAAACAATTTGAAGAGGGGATACCAAAAAGTCATTTGGCGGGCTGTATCTGGGTTTCAAAAAGAAAACTACATTTTAAAAAGTTCAATATCTGCTCTTTAATTTGGTACCTCAATTACAGAAAATGGTCAAGAAATAAGAAAGTAATGGTTATTTGAAATAGGGCTTGAATTTCAATAATTTCATAAAATTAAGAGGTTCTACAGGCTAGCGTTCAAACTCACGTGACACTCCGTTTTGTTGACGATCAGCCTTGCATTAAGTCTTTTGTTAAAGGTCGAGTCTACCACAGAAAAAAAAATTATTTGAATATATAGAGAAAAATCAAACAAGAATAACGCTGAAAACTTCATCAAAATCGGATGACAAATAATAAAGTTATGACATTTTAAAGTTTCGCTTATTTTACACAAAACAGTTATATGCGCAATTCAGTGATATGCAAATGAGAGAGTCGATGATGTCACTCACTCACTATTTATTTCGTTTTTTATTGTTTGAATTTGACAAATAGGACCCTCTTGTTTGAACCACAAAATGTTAAAACAATGAAATCCCACATGTTCAGGGAGGATTTTTTATTTTTTTTTCACACGGCAATGAGGAAAAAATTTGATTATTTCATATTTCACATAATAAAATACAAAAGAAATAGTGAGTGAGTGATGTCATCGGTCCCCTCATTTGCATACCGATCAGGATGTGCATATAACTGTTTTGTGAAATTAAGCAAAACTTAAAAATGTCATTACTTTCTTATTTTAGATCGGATTTTGATGAAATTTTTAGCGTTATGTTTGTCTGATTTTTCTCATTCTATTCAAAGCAGCTTTTCGTTGGGGTAGACATGTCATTTAACCATGCGATAGCTTCTGTGGGAAACCGGTGAAACACGTTTATTTAATGAAATTATGGAAATACAAGCATTGTTTCGAAGGAACATAACTCTTTTACTTCTTGACCATTTTTGTGATTAAATAATAAAATAAAAGAGCAGATATTGAACTTCTTAGGCATGTGATTTTCTTTTTGAAATTCAGACACCCCCGCCAAATGAGTTTTTGGTATCCTTTCTTCAAATTGTTTTTGCTCACTCATACGTGAATGGGGAATAATCTAAGTAATATCAAATGAAAGAGGAGATTCGAAGCATTACATTGGTAGGTAATTTGTATATTGTATTTGTGATTAAGTTATGATAAATCATCGCTTAATCTCGGTTTCGTTTTTTCTGGGACGCACTGTAGAATGCAAGTAAACTTCATCAAATGATAACATGATAGTTGGTATTCTTATAATAATAGGTTTAATCCTTAAACTAAAATTTCAAACAACACTTCTACGGAATACCGGACTTAATAATTCTTGTAGTTCTTTCATATCCTGGACAATTATAATGTATCAACTAATTACTCAAAATTCATTATATTTTTCTATTTTCCTATTCTTCCCATTTCAGCACACAATTAACTTTTGTACAATTTTTGGCAGCAAGATGATAGATTATTTATAATTGGTGAATGAGTTGACAAGTGGAACTCCATAAAGTGTGGTGCAAATTAACCCAGGTTTAGCTAAACCATGGTCAGCAGAATACTACCCACTCAGTGTTACTTTTAAAAGACACTGAATCGCTTTTTATTAAGATTGGGATTGGTAGCAGAATGTGAATTACCAAGTAAAATGTATGAGGAATAATGATATCTTATGATCAAGACAAATGAAAAAGAAAATAAGCTCAAAATCTGCATTAAACCTTTTTGATTTGCAGTATTGGTGTCACTTTATAAATGGTAAACAAACGTCTCTATTTTTTAATTCTTATTTTCTGGCTGCTTAGATGATTAAGACCTTAAAAAGTACGCTCTCCTGGAAGAGCGGGCTAAAATAGCAAACTACGTGAGCTTAAGTTAACAGTTACCCCGTACCCATCAAAAATTATTTCTAAGCCCGTGTTTGCATTTGTACAAAAAGGGACCATAAAACACTCTAAATGAAAATTTACCCAATATTGGGTAAAATGGAAACACGCGTGTTTGTTTGGTAAGAATATACAACATATTTTGTAAATTTTACGCAATGTTGCGTTAAACCTTATCCTTAAAACATACATTTTGCCCAATATAAAGGGGAAAAATACCCAGCAAACATGCATGTTCTCTTTCTACCCAATATTGGGTAAGTCTTTACTCAGTGTTCTTAGAGTGAACCAGAAGCTCTTCAATTTTCAGGATTAAATACGGCCGCATAGTCAGCGAGGTATTTTTTTCGTAACAGTTGATATCTCAGCTTCATTTCATGATTATACAGATATATCATGCCTTGAACTGCCGATCTACGTGGTCTCTTTTAACAGTGACAGTTTGAATATTAAAAAAACATTGGGATATCATTTACTATCCAACCGTAACTATCATTCCCACATCATGAATAATTCAAGTTGAGTCTCCATTAGTAGAAAGACCGATTGACACTTTGCTGATGGGTGAAGCGCTGTCAAGTAGCCATGACCGCTGAACTGGACTTCCTACACCTCAAGACGCTGACGCAACAGCAAGCACTATGGAATCTCATGGATGGGGTAAATTTGGTAGTTTGATCTATCTGTTGCAATATGATTATCGATTCTACGATAATTGCTGCGGCACGATTGCTCCCACGGGGATCCACACAATACACTATAGTCGTATACACAGCGCACATGGGGTAGTCTACAACTGTAGACCCACATCTGCAGTGTGTGTATCACAGCTGATTCAAGGAGTCTGCATAGCAGACTAGGTCTACTGGAGCTGCAGCTGCAGGCCGCAGATCCCACTTCACGAGCCATTCAGAGTCTGCATAGCAGACTACGCAGGGGGGGGGGTGATGTGTCCATGAATTTCAATGAATACATACTCTGATAACCTAATATTTGATACTTAATATTTTATCATTACACTGAAAATTATGGCAATCCCAACATTTGTCCTCAGTTCTTATAATGGCAAATAGAGGATTAATAATAATAATGTCACCTGACCAAAAAACCCACACACAAACATAAATATGTCTTCCAGAGGGTGTATTGATTTAGTTTACATGTACACAAAATGACTGAACAGATCCGTCTGCAGACGTTAAAATTTATCATCATTTGTCGACGTCGATCCGCACAGGTAAATTGTCACGAGGAAGAAATATATTTTATCGAAATGCGAGAGATCCACATTATGCTACTGTTACATCAGCGAAACCGGCCATAGAACTATCTGAGCTATTACATCATTGAAAATGACAAAGCATCGGTCAGTTTGGAGTCGGTTTCGTCGGTGTGATTGTAACACAGCAATGCATCTCTGATTATAAGCTACCAGGGTAAATAAGAATGTTGCTTCAGTAGGAGTTTCATACGAAACACATAAATGTCTTCTGGGACCAGAGGTGAAAGTGCACACTCTGATTCACTCGTCGTCGAGTTAATAATGTCTTCTATTCACATCTTTTAGATGTGTTTTCAAAATCATTATTTCCATCGTCTAGGGTTAGGGTTACGGCGTGTTCGGTGCACATGCAGTATACAAGTGGTAATGTGATGTGACATTTGAGGCAGATTCAGGTTGAAGTATCACACTGTTGAAAATTGTGAAAATCTCGTTATTATTTTATCATTTATAATTAAAGGGATGGTCCGGGCTGAAAGTATTAATTGCTTAATAAATAGAGTAGAATTCACTAAGCAAAATGTCGAAAATTTCATCAAAATCGGATAACAAATAACAAAGTTATTGAATTTTAAAGTTTAGCAATAACTTGTGAAAACAGTCGTCATGAATACTCATTAGGTGGGCTGATGATGTCACATCCCCACTTTCTGTTTTCTTATGTTATTACATAAAATCATATTTTTTTCATTATTTCATACTTGTGTGGATAATATGTCTCCCTTATAATGAAATAAGTTGCAGCAATAAATATCTAATGCACTAATTCAGTTGTCAATCAAATTTTTCTAGTTCTTGGAGGAAAAAAATTGAATAAACCTAAGTTCATATAATAAAATACAAAAGAAAAAGTGGGGATGTGACATCATCAGCCCACCTAATGAATATTCATGATGACTGTTTTCACAAAATATTGATAAACTTTAAAATTCAATAACTTTGTTATTTGTTATCCGATTTTGATGAAATTTTGAGCATTTTGTTTATGGAATTCTACTCTATTTATTAAGCAATAAATACTTTCAGCCCGGACCATCCCTTTAAAGTGTAAAATCATATCATTCAAACATGTAAAAGACAAAAGATGGTTCTTGTTAGCCAAGAATATAAGCAAATTGTCTTCATGGATAGGTGATATAAATTCAATTTGTGTTTTCTTACCATATAAAAACATAACCTACACGAAAGCAAGATGAATCATATGGATTCTAATGCTAGTAGTACAAAGAGGCGAAGACAGACCAAATGGGTTGACTGCTACCTGATGCACTTCTTAATAACAACGTAATAATTGCAGCACAATTAAAGTCCACTTGTCCTTGCTTCACTTATAATTGATTATTAACGAGCCATATCGGCATTACATTGTCCGACAGTAGCCATGGTAGCACGAGAGTTGAAGGGAGTACGAACCGGCAGCTTTATAGCCCAACCTCAAAATAGTATACCATATATATATGGACAGGTTCATTATCCACAGTGCAACAATCTAAGCAGTTTAGACTTGTAATATAGCCCCGGTTATATAATACCCCACTAATTCACTACTAAATGCATTCATAACTCAAAATTATGTTATCTTGTAGCAAAACAGACACTTCTTCACTCTACTCATTTATGATTTTCTGCCTGAGTAAAATAATGTGCTAATTTGTTCTCTATACTGTTTATAGGAATTAACTGAAAAGGTATATTCTAAGATTATTTACAACAAACAGTCAATAAGAGATTACATACAATAGGCATATGATAAGGATATTGGAGCGATTAAAACTATGATCATTCTCACAAGATTTCAGGGGGGGAGATTAGTGGTGAAGTACAAGATGAGTCATTATGACATCTTTATCCGATTTAATTATTTTTTTAATGATTGTTTCAGCTTCTTCATACACTCTGAAAACACAAGGAGAAAAGGATGAAGACGGCCGAGGAGTGACAGTGTTCTCCACACTTATTAAAAACACTTTCACTCCACGTCCCTTTCGAAGGGTGATATACCCTACCCCTTCACTAATTCAATGGTTGCAGATGCATTGTATCCTAACATACAACGTGATTGTTCTTAATCGCGAGGACTTTTCGTTATACTTTATCTTGTCAGAAGCAGATTGTATCATCAAATTTTAATCTAATTATTTTCGTTTATCATATTTATTTTGTTATCTCATGATGCAGTCACATGATCTGTGCAATATATTGTGGCCAGGCAATCCGACGAATCCTCTTCCAGTGATTTTCAATAACCAATGTGTTTTCATTTAATCAGATGAAAGGATTTCAGAAGCTTATAACATTATCTGCAAAACCATTTGCAAACATTTTTGAGAAGCACTCCTCTTTTTGAAGCACCCTGTAGTGAGATCAGCTATCTTTCTTTGAGATGCCATTAATCGTTTCATATTAAGAATGCCTGAGTTGTGTTTTTGTTGGGAATATTTCGAGGACAATAAAATGGCTTTCAATTAAGTGTCCCTCGTTAATCATTTAGCGGCGCTGTCTTCAGCAGAGCGAGGATTGGCTCTCGTGGAGATTTTTTGTAGATGCTGCTACCGAGGATACACAAATTCAGCTATGGTGATCTTAACAAACCTGGAGAAAGGGATGTTATCGAAAAATCTTCTCGCAGCTGTTTTATTATTATTAGAAGTATCATTATTACATGTATTATTATTGAAAAGAAGAAAATAAGAGTAACAGAATGATCGATAAGAATGAATACCTTGACCAAAAAAGCAATGTTATTTTAATTCATATGATGGTAATATTAATGGTCAAAATAAATAGAACTTTATGATGGCAATAATTTCCATGACTAATATGTACAATAATCATGATGATAATTATGAAAATAACAAGAATTCTGATTAAGGTAAAATTATTTATTCTTACTAAGTGCCTTAATCGAAGCACAGGTCAAAAAGCTAAAGGCAATACCAAAAGAAGAATCAAAATAAACAGTAGCATAACAAAATAGTAGACCGAAAGTTGCAGTTCTCATTTTGAACTTAAACCTTCATTCAGGTTTTCTTAGGATATGCCCACGTGTAATGGGTGCATTTTTAAGTTTTATATTGTTTTTTGATAGAATCATGCAGCAATACATTTTAGCCTTAAAGGTTCATTCGTGTCGCTTCTCCCTTCATTAACGAGGATTCTTACGCATCGGTTTCCCGCTACCAGAGACAAGGGTTGCGGGAACATATTAAGGTCATCATGCTCTGTAACACTATGGGGAATTAAAGATCCTGGTCTACTTTTGATCTCGTTTTACAGGCCGTAGTTTAAAAAAAAATCAATTTTTAAATGAATAAAGTGTCATTCAGGAGACACGCCATATGTTCCTGCGGCATTTGCTCCAGTCTTAATATATCAGAAGGCACTGTAAAAATAATTTTACCTTTGAATGCGATTGGCCGAGGATTGTAATAGAGTTTTTGGTTCAGAATAATGTAAAGATTAGGATTAGGGTATATTTAGTTTATTAAGGTTAGGGTGTCATGTTTGACTTAACTTGCAGATTTTCTATCGGAGCAATTGTTGCCGGGAAAATGTCATGTAACTGGCATGCAATGATGTGTAAGCAAACAAACTCAGTTAATATCTACCTTAGATGACGGGCCATTTCGCTGTACAACTTGTCAGTGTTTGTTACTGATGAATTGTGTGTCACTGTGAAAAGCTACTGAAATGCCTCCATCTGATTGGCTGAGAGCGACTGCACAGTAAATATAATTTTCAAAAGTAATTGATACCTTTGATTGCGATTCGCCAGTTTTTTTTATCAATATTATTATTATTATTATTTTATTTGGCAGAATATCAAACAAGTCAAATACAATGATAAAAAATAATTGTTACAATAATACAGTAACACACAAAAAATTAAACACTGGATTCACCTGGATGAGCTGCCAGGCATTGGGCAAAGTTTACCAAATAACTATTGTCCACGGACCGCCCTAACCCATACCCCATCCAGGTGAATCCACTGTAGTATTTTCATGCGAAAAAAACATAGCATAGAATTTCATTCAAAGTTACATAATATAACAAAATGTTCAATTACTCAGAATCAAAACATAAAATCAAACAAACAATAGGGTAATAAATACACTGCATTAAAAGGTAAGAAATTGAATAACAGAAAGGGAATATGCTGACCAATTATCTAAATTAATTTTGGTTGGCTTTGTCGTGCGATTCGGTATGAGATTGTATAAATTGCAATAAATAATTGAAAATTGAAAGTACTGTGGTATCATGGCAAGAAATACAGCATATAATTATTCAATTTTATTGATTATATTGCACTTAACAAGTTGAATACAACCCCCTGAGATTTAAACTGCAATTAATGAAAATGCTATTGAAATCTTGAAAAATTGAAATATTGAATTATTGAAACACCATTGGATATAGATATTGGCCAGTAGTTGATAATAAGAATATATAAATAGATACAGTTAAATACATAAGAATAAAAAGAGATAATTCAAAAAATACATGAATATGGTGTCATATCGAATTTGGACACTTTATCAGAATCAACAAGATAGGAATTTAGGTGATTGCACCATGTTGAAAGAGATACAGTAAGAATAGAGTTTCTCAGGTCACAAGGTAAAGAGTTCCAGAGTCTGGGGAACTCATGAATTGGGCTGAAATGCAAACCATCTTTGCGTGCAAGGAGATGCTTGAATCTCAGGTCATCCGAATGGCGTGTGTTCACCACTACAAGAGCGTTCACAACAGGGCACTGGATAAGTTTGAACAAACACTTTGCAATGAAAACCAGGGTCAAGTAAGTTCTTCTTAACTTGAGAGATTTCCAATTCAATCTTTGAAGTCGCTGCAAGTAGGGCATTTGTCCCCGTCGTTGCTTCAAAGCAAGGCGTGTTGCTCGACGTTGGATTGACTCGAGTCTGTTGATAGAGCCTATTTTGTGAGGTGTCCAAACGGGAAGGCCATATTCAAGGATTGGTAGGACCAAACTCTTGTATAAGGTGAACACGGCCAATGAACATAGGCCTGATGCCAAGCTAGTTATCAGACCAAGTAACCGATTCGCCCTAGATATCACATATGTAACATGACTGTCCCAGGTCAAGCGATTGTTCATGATCACACCTAAGTATTTGATTTCAGATACTTCCTCCAGTTGAGTATCATTGAGATAGTACTAAGCTTGGCCTGGGTGCCTTTTCCAAGATATTATCATTACTTTGGTTTTAGACGTATTCAGACTCATTTTGTTTCTGACACACCAACCAGCAAGGGCATTGACGTCATCTTGAAGAATATGTTGATCTGCAGGGCCATTGATCGGGCGAGAGATAACAGTGTCGTCTGCGAGCAATGCACTATTTGACATAACAGCCTCAGGAAGGTCGTTGATGAATAAGTTGAAAAGACAAGGCCCCAGGACGCTCCCTTGCGGTATACCTGAGGTAGGCGTTGACCACTCAGAATGATATCCTTTGTACTGTACACGTTGCAATCTGCCAGATAGACATGAACGAATCCAGAACCAGATATCGCCCGAGATGTTATATAAAGCTAACTTCTGCAGAAGTACGTCATGAGGCATGCGATCAGATGCCTTGGCGAAGTCGAAGAATACTGCATCGATGGAAGGAGGTCTACGCTTGTCCAGGTCCTGGAGCCAAGAGTGGGCCAAGGTCGTCAGCTGAGTAACACATGAATTTTGATTAACAAAACCATGTTGGACTGGAGTAAGGAGACAATTTGATTCCATGTGGTGAAAGATCGCTTTTGAAATCAATGACTCCATCAGCTTGATAACAATATATGTTAGTGCGATTGGGCGATAATTTGATACAACTGATTTATCGCCAGCTTTAAACACAGGAACAATATGTGCAGATTTCCATCCTTCTGGCAGAGAATGTTGACTAAGTGATATATCAAACAGACGCTGCAAGACCAGAGATATAACATCCGCTGATTTCTTAAGAAGGATGGGAGTAATTGAATCAGGGCCAGGGCCCTGTTCGTTTGCTAGGTCGTTTCTTTCTTATATTTCGTAGGATTACAAGCCCTGTTAACATTTTTCAGGTAACAAGTATGATTGATATGCTGACTAATTTCTTTACAGTGATAGTGATTAAGTGATATTTCAACGTTGGTCTGGCGCTGCACAGTGGCTACCGGGACCACGATCAATTGGACAAAATAAATGTTCAAAGTATTTGTATCTCAGATATCGATTTCGAACAATAAAAAATTGATTTTCAATTTCATTTTTTTTATTTGAGGTACAACAATAATAAAAATGAAGTTTGACATGAAAATCGTAGTCATTATGGTGAATAGAAGCAAACTGTTGCACTTAATTTACTGGAAGTATGTTGTGAAACCGACATACGCATCCATGACGCACACCACGCACCTAATACTCGTACACACACGCATTCATCCAACACACACACACATCCATACCACTTCACATACCGATACAATTCTGCTACTTATTTTTTTTTCTTTTTTGTATTGTTGAATTTCATCTCGCGTTTTGGCGATGGTAGACGTCTTCGAATTCTCAGGTCCATTTAGGGATGAATATGCCTATTTACGACGACTGACAAATCTTGCTAACAAAATGCATTTTCTCACGCTGTTTGACATTCGGAATGGTGAACACACCTCTAGGCATTGTACTTGCATTAATGTGTAATATGAATTAAGTGTGCAAATTTGGTAATTCCATTTCAGTCATGTCCGTATCACTTGGGGTGGTAAGAGCAAGAAGGGGGCTTTTTTGCCTTATTTTTAGCCCCTGTACGAATGAAAAGCAGTCAATTTTGTGTGTGTGTGTGTGTCAAAAACAATTTCTCTCACTATTGAGTGATTAAGCAATATCTTCCTCCTCATTTATGTACCGCCCACCTCCCCTCTTCATCAGCATTCTTTGTTACCAGGGGCAGCGCTGGAGGGGCACGGGCGTCGCCCCTCATAATCTTTCTAGTAGCGGATGTAAAAGAGAACGAAAAGTACCGGAAACAAAAATGTATTGTGACAAGTAACTCTAAATCAACCCTTATTACTCGATGAAAACAACACATTGAAGCAACCATTAACACCTCCCCCTCCCCTTCTCTCTCCTTCAAAATATCCTGGCAACGCCCCCCCCCCCCCTGCTTGCCACCCTCTTTGTTGATCTTTCTCCCTGTATATTCCCTTTGGTCCCCTCGCTGACATGTGTGAAAAGCCGAGTTACAATCCAATTATATCACCATTGTACAGTACTTCAAAGGATGCTTCTATTAGTGGTTGTAAGTGCAAGAATTGGCCTCGGTCACACCAATGGGACCGACTCCAAACCGACCGATGATATACCATCGGTAATAACGTAATAGCTTTGATCGGTCTGGAGTCGGTTTCGCATGTGTGACAAGGGCATTGCATAGTCAAGTGTATCAATTTAGTTGATTAGATGTAAGTGTCCATAGACCGTTTTCACGCATTAATGATTAGATCATATACCAGTTTCAATTAACCTTGATAGGGGCATGTAAGATACTCGCCTATAAATGCAACTCTAATTGATAGATTTCATACGCATTATAATTATACGTATATGAACCAATAGGCCCTGAAGACAATCCTTCACGAGTAGGAATTTTATTGCCGGTAATAAAAAAATGTCTAAGACTAATCCTGATATTAGTATGTAATTAAAAAGTCAGGATTGGAAAAGCAATACCAGCGTTGATATCAAGCGTGGTGTTGTCTGGTAAGTGCTCGTGAGAAGTGATGATATCGTTCTACATGTTTTAAACAATCATGGGGGGTTGTTTTGGGGTTTTTTTTATTAAAGAGAGTGTGTGCGTGTGTGTGCACCCTCTTTCGATGCGGAATTCAGACTATAACATGTGTTTTTTAGAGGGACGTTTAAAATATGGCTACCGGAGGTTATGTGGAAGAAAAATACAGCGAGGTACCTTTAATCCCTCAAAGTTTGTTTTCATAAGTTAATCAGTTAATGGCAACGGAAATACTCTACATGACAAATGAGATATGTTCACTTTAGAACATCATTTTCGATGACAGGCTCGTCAATGTCGTGTCCCCTGAACTATGGATCCATTGGCTAAACCTTAACTCTCTCAAGCAACAATTGTCAAGGCATTCATCAAAAGCCTTGTATTGCATCCTTGTCCTGCTTACCAATTAAGGAGGCCATCCGTAATTCTTTTAATGGATTTTTTTATTTGAAGTAAGTTATAATTATGATGATCAAGGCTGAATAAGGTCCTTGCTGAGAATCGAACTCCGGACTTTCACATGTGTACTATGGCGCCTTAAAACAAGTCACGTGGATCCTATTCCGTGTTTGAAAGCTTACCGTGGGTACTAAAACCCAACCTATTCATTAGAGTAGTTGTTTTGTCTATAGACCAGTTCGTAGTTATTCATGGACAATTTTCGGTCAATTGACCTTTCATTTATTTCATTATGATAGGCAGATTTCAAAGCAAAATATTACATAAGCTTGCCTTACATAGCAGGATGAAGAAATTGAATAGACCGGGTGACTAGAATAGCACACGAATGAACACTTTGCATTCCTACTTTGAATGCAGATCATAGCATGTTGCACAATGTACTTGGCAAACTGTGAAAACCAGTCGTTCGTGGACGCGTCGTTGTTTTTTGTGGATGTAAATGAAAACCACAATTCAAAAGAATACATGAATAATCAAGACATCGAATTTGGTGCTTATCTCATTAGATTTTAAACCACCATGTCACTTTAGTACAAATGACCTTCCTCTGATCATGCGCAGAATCTTCTAATCATGCGCAGAGTGGAACTACGAACTGGCTTATTATACAGTTATGTTACATAAGTTCCAATTAGTATGGTATATTGTGGTTTAGCGCACCTAAGCTTCCGAGTTATTACCAGTCGTATAATCCCGGCCCCCTCACTCCGGGGTCGGAAGGACCGCATGCATGTTCCCAAAATGTCCGGTAAAGGGGTACTTTTTCGCGGGACAAGTCCGGCCCGCGAATTATTAAAAAGGGGGGTGTATTTGTATTTTCACCCGGAGATTTCTTTAAAAAGGGGTTGTTTTTTATCTATCTCTTTGGACTCCTGAGAAATTTAAAAAGGGGGTTATAAGATATTTTGAATAACATAGAAAAATTGATCAAATCCCGGGATCAAATTCCTTAAATTCCTGCTAGTTTTGAAAGCTTATTCGAATGAGCCTAAATAATCCTGAATTCAGGATTATTTCATTTTGAAAAGTAAAGTACGGTCCTTTGGTTGGCATGAGAGCTCACCTGAGATAGGGGGTACATTGAGCAGTGTTCCGGATTTAGGGGGGTCTCTAAGTCAGAAAAAGCCCGCGAAAAGCCCTCGAAAGGGGGTTCAGAAATTTTGGCAGACCTTCGATAGGGGGGGGGGTGCTTTCAAAGGGAGGGAACGAGCATAGGCGTACCCTAAATAACACTGAGTGGGGGGCCGGGCGTATAATTCATTATTATTGGCCGAGAAGGGCTCATCTTCTATCTTTTAGCACAATATATCGATCGTATGCTACCCTCCCTACCACGTCCTCCTTGGAACTCTTGGTTATACTGTATATGTAGCAAGATGTAAAAGCTGAAGAGTTTGGGGTTAATTGTTTAAATTTGAGGAACTATTTTACATTCCAAAAGTTAAAGCCCTACACTCACTCAAATAATTTGTTTAAAGAAAAAAAATTATTGAATATCTATGATATTCACAAATGTTCTACATGTATATTTATGTATTAATATGATCATAACTCCTTGCCAAACTTTCTAGGTAATTGTTTTATTCAGAAAAAATATGTGTATGATATATGACAGAACGATAACTTGTATGTCATGTATGTACCAAATTACAAATATAATTTTTCTCGATCAACCGTTAAATATTCAGGACCGAGTATATGGAATAGCCTTCCTGGTAGCCTGAAATCTTGCCAAAGTCTTTCGACTTTTAAACGAACATTCATAAATTTTCTTCCGAACTCATATTAATTTGCCTTATCCGTTCTTTCCTCCCCCCTTGGTTTCGTTTTGGTAGTTATTTTGTGTTATAGGGATTGACCTTTGAAAGGTCTTGAGGCCTATTGTTAATCCCACCACTTTCTGTTATTTACTCCATTTATAATGTACCCTTTTTTATTCATGTTTGAATGTATTTTTGAATGTGTTTTTTATGCTATTGTACCTGTATTTATCAGATTGTGGAAAAAAAATTTAACCTGTCATAAGAATTTTCAATGAAACCGCAAGCCCTCTATTTCAGGAAACAACGATCACGGTGGTTAGATTCATGATTTTTTTCCTGGAAAATAATCGTTACGTATTCATTTTGTTGTTGTTTCATCATGACTTTATTCAAGTTCAAAGACAATAATATATACATAAAGAGACCAGGTCCACCGTTTCCGTTCCAAAGAAGGTGGCAGGTCAATACACGGATTACAAAACAAAACAAGTAACACGTACCAATATAGAAAATTATTTAGAGTAACATAAATGCATGAAATAGTCAGTTAAAGCAGTCCTTGATATCACGTTGAAAAAAACCACTTAATTTTCTAAATTAGAAATGGATATATAAATTTTGTTAACATGTTTGACAAATGTTTAAAATGATATGAATTATACATAGATGGGATTATTTTGTAATTGGTTGTGAAACTTCGGTTTTCGACAATATGACTTGATACACTTAGTCATCAGTCAGATATTGACGGTTCTTGTATTAACGAAGGTTGGTATCGGGTGGTTAAAATGACAAAATTTTAATTACGTTAATAACTAAGTGATGCTCAAATTAGACCGATTATTCTACTTGACGGACAGGTTATGTTGGCATGATGCGGCGTAAACTGCTCCTTTTAAGTGAATTGATATGGTGATGTAATTTTCATGTTATATTTGTTAATGTTTTGAAGGTCTACATTACGCCGCATATATTCCAGCCATTTACAGATTCCATGTCATTGCATAATTTCGTAACAAGCGTTGAGAATTATTGATAGTGCCCTTTTGCAGAGTTGATTGAAATTCAACGCGATTTAAACTTCAAGCGAAACTCGGTCGTCAGCGTGTGAATTGATCTTGTTTTGGCTACTGTAACGTTCAAATAAACATATATGAAATAAAATAATGATTATTTTTGTAACTATACCAGAGAAAAAGTACCTTCGTGGTTATATAATGTGTATTGTGTAGGATCATTCCTTATATATCTTGAAAACATGGGAGTAAATGGTCCGTATTCTGAAGTAAGGTTTAATTTAGACAATGGTCTAACTCTGTGCTAAAATTATGGGAAGCCAAAAGTTTCAAAATGTTTCATATGTTCACTGTGCTCTTTCCTGATTCATCGATGGTGAAGACAATCGTCTCTTTATACTTCCTAAACAATTATGAATGATTTGAGAGCCAAATGAGCTGAAATATGATATATCTACTGTCAGTGATTTATGTAACAATTGGCTATCCATACTTAAACCACAACTTTAAACCTGAGTTTAAGTTAAACCCGACTTCAGAATACGGGCCAATGAAATTTTAAAAAGAGGGTACATGACATTGGCAGTAAAAATCCCAGGTAGATCATGCAGGAATCAAGAAGAGTAATACCTGATTTAAAAGCTCAGACAGTTATATTATTTTGAGGGCTCAACGTATCATAAAATTTGATAAATCTGTCACGTTTCCGTTCTGTCCTGCTTGAAATATATTAAGTACATTTAAAGATTACACATGGGATGGGTGGATTTCCTCGTAGATTGCTTAAATATATTATGGTATCCTACACGTGGGCTGGTGTATCAGAGTCAGGTATTTATAGTATGATATGATTGGTACAGATACATTGGTAGACTCGATAAGATATAAGAATCTAGCGATTTGCATGTATTTCAGCTTACAGAAAGAAATTAATAAAAGGAGGTTGATATTAATAGGGTATCATATCTTATCAAAATATGAGACTGCTAGGATTGGCAAACTAGACCATGGTGATTATGATTGATAGAGGGGGTGGGACAGAAGTTAAGGAATGAAGGAAGAAGAGTAAAAAGAAGGAGGTTTGGGGAAGAAAGAGAAACAAAAGGAAGGGAGAGAAGAAATAAGATGAAGGGGAAAGTAGAATAAAAAGAAGCAGAAAGAAAAAAAAAGAGAAGAAATGAAAAGAGGAATAGATGAAAGATGAATGAATGGGAGGCTGAGTGGAAGAGAAAAAATGGTCGTGCGGGAGGGTAGATAGTGATAGCAAAGTTTCCGAAAAGGATATAGGATGAACATATCTCTATTATTCAAAACCAAATATTAAAACAATTTATATTGATTCTCACCTTATCACTTCTAGTTTTGCCGAGAAGGAATTCTAGATTTCAAGCCAACAATTTATTTAGGTCGAATGGCTACTATTTGATATCATATCAAAGAAAATGAGACACGAGTAAACGAGTGGACTGTCCAACGAGAGCGATAGGTCTTAACACATGCTTTTCTATTTCAACTACCTCTCATGAACATCTCTATTTGCGTTGACATTAGAGCTTCGCAACTGCTATTTGATGAATGCTTCACGCATCTTGTGCCACACTCCTTAAACTATTTATTATTTATACACGAATACTGTCTCAGACTTCAAATATTCTCTCCTGGGTGTTTTGGTTTACGGTTGACGTGGTCGAAGCCACCCAGCATATTTTATTTTTTTCAGAATAGAACCCACTGCAACGAGTTTGTCCCCTCCTCTTTCTTCTCCTCCCTTCCCTTCACTTTTTCATACCTCAGTCACATTTGCTATACGGTGACCGTACGGCGAGTTGAAAACAGCCGTTTTTAACATTTTTTTGTACCAGCTACATGTAGGTGGTGTGAATGACAATGAATAAAACGGTTGTTTTCGACTTGCCGCACGGCCGCCGTCGGGGAAATGTGACTTTTTCATTATTATCTCTTCTCGTCTGTATTCTTCTTCTAGTAAACTAAAGTAGCAGTAGCAGCATGTGCTGTCCTTGCCCTTTTGGAAGTGTTTGACGCATTATCGTCTATAACAAAGTTTTTAGACACCATATCCCAGAATTTTGTTTTCCAGATCTATGCCTTGCCCTTTGGGAAGTGATTGACGCATATCGTCTACAACTAAAATTTCAGCCACGATTTCCCAAAAGATCTTTCCAGATCTATTGTTTTTCATTGCTCCAAATAAGGAATGCAATTTACCAATCGATCAAAAAAGGCATAAACTAAGATCATACACACTCTAAAATAGTTTACCCAATATTGGGTAAAAGGGAAACATGCATGTTGTTTGGGTAAAGAAAAAACCCAAATATTGTTTAAATGTTGCGTTGAAATTCATTATTAAAACATGCATTTGGCCCAGGATGGGGTAAAAAAAATACTCAGCAAATATGAATGTTTCCTTTCTACCCGATATTGGGTAAAATTTTACTCAGTGTTTTTAGACTGCAATGTCAGTAAGCTGTTGACGACCATAGAACAGAAATGAAAAAAAACATAGTTATTGTTATTTCTTTTAATGATGCTCAGTGCTCGCAGTACTTGAATTTAAAATGTTCAAATTTTTTGTTATCATCCCTTCCAACATCATTATTCATCACCTTCTTCATCGTCATTTTCTCCATTATTAACATCCTCCTCATCATTATCATCAACATCACCACATTACCCTCATAATCATCATCATCACCATCATCATTACCATTATCATCATCGCCATTATCATCGTCATCAGCATCTACGTGTACATCTTCATCATCATCGTCACTAATATTATCATTGTTATAAATATTGTAAAATAACCTCATTACGATCCATTTATTCTTTAGGTCGGAATTATTTCTTCTTCTTTTTTCTTTCAGTAAATTTATTTGTCCTCTCGGATCAATCGAAATCATGATTTTATCGCGATACAAAATGAAAGAGAATGGTTTTCATTAATGTGATGCCTCACGAAGCTTGAATATATTTGACAGTAATCTGTCAACACATTAGCCTCCTTTCCTAAACAGCTCCGTGACTGTCGCCACTTAAAAACATTGCTTCGTCAGGATGTGGGAGTACTGAACATTTGGAGTCTGTTACGTGTTGCGTGGTGAAAATGGGATATGATATACGCCTCAAAATGCAATATACCTAAATATAATTCTAAATGCTAATTTTCCTATAGGTTTCCATTCCCATCTAGGGAAATCACAATTACATGGCGCCATCATCGTCACTGTCCTCTTTTCTCGACGACACATGATCATGATGTTAAATGAAATAAAACATTCGACGATGACTCATTTCGTTCTAATTTTGTGGATGTATATAACAAAAATAAAGGTTTGCTGTCCTATATTTAACAATATATCGATATATAAATATACAACGTATGTTTATATGTCGTGGAGGTGCCGTGGCCGAGTGGTCTAAGGCCCCTGGCTATACATGGAAAGTCCGGGGTTCGATCCTCGGCCGCGGCACCTATGCCCGTGAGCAAGGCATTTAATCTACAATGCTCTTTTATCCTGCTTTCAAATAAATTGAAATGCTATATGTTTTTAAAAAATGTAGTTACTCAAAATCAGAAAATGAGTATGAAGCAAAAAATAAAATTGTTTCTTGAGAAAATGCATTCTAAGCTATTTTGATATCTTGGAGCCATAAGGTGGAGCCATAAGGTGAGCCATAATGTGGAGCCATAAGGTGGAGCGATAAGGCTACCAATGTAACCTCATATGAATTGGACTCAATATTCAAAATTCAAGAGAAATGTTTAAGAATAATTACCAATTCCCATTACTTAGCACCATCCGCACCTTTATTTAAGAAACTATCCTTACTTAATATAGATGATATTAATAAGCAAGAACTCGCAATATTTATGTATAAGTACAAGAAGAGGTTATTACCCACTCCTTTTTCAGATTTTTTTCAATACAATAACCAAGTTCATAATCATAATACCCGTTCTTCCAATAAATTTCATTTATGGTCTATCAAGTCTAGTCACGAAGCTAAATCATTGAGTTATGTAGGTCCCAAACAATGGAATGAGATTCCCCAAATAATAACTAATTCACAATTTATATCTTCCTTTAGAAAGCAGTACAAAAAAATTTCTAGTAAATGATTATTAATTTTTACAGTTGATATCAATGCATTACTTGTACCGTTTTTAACCCCCCCCCCCCCCCTTTCATTTCGTGTCTTTTTGTATTCTAAGTTTTTTTTCTCCCTGTTCCTACATTGTTTTTACTATAATAATATGGCATTCTGTTTTTCTTTAATTAACATTGTTGTGTTTTTACTATGTTTTGGCGATCCAGCCTTACAGGTTTCTTATAACCTTCATGGAAAGCTACGCAATTTATTTTATTATCTAATTACATTATTTGATGTTTCTTTGTATTTTTATCCTATTTGCGAAATAAAGATTGAATTGAATTGAATTGATAACGGTAAGATGCGTGTACGTGTATATACATATAAAAAAAGGATAGCATTTGTTCTCAACTCAACTTTATCCAGTTTTACTAGGGAAATTAGACTTGTCACATCGACCCCGTCACACAAATTGTTTACAATCGATCACTTAATGCCAATAGTCGAGACCGAGTGATTTATAAAGGCGCCTGTTTAGACACACGAGAGTCCGGGGTTCGATTCCCGGCCATGGAATTTACTGTTCGTCCATGCATGAAGGCATTTAGTCAACAGTACTCTTTTAATTTAAATTCAAATAAATAAAAATGCTATATGCATTCTTAACTTTGCATGCGCTTCTTTAAAAAACCGATCAAGATCATTGTTTCATGCGCGTATTGTTCTCTATACTTCCTATTACCCTATTTCTTTTAATACAATTGATCACAGTAAATGTTATAAAAACAATTCCAGAAGTTGCCCAAATCAAATGATTTGGTTTGTTTGGTTTTTTTACTGAAACAATGAAATCAGATTATTGCTGCTACAAATGAATTACATTTGTCAAACAACTACAAGACAAGATAAACTAATCATTGGGAAGTATCCCCCAGAGAGTCGTGAGTGTCGATGAAATCGTCATCTATTCAGCCAATTCAGGTTCCCGTAACACAAGGGTTAGCGATTGATCGTACGCTTGATTTTCACGATTGATTGTACATTGTATTAAATGGAATCAATCGTAGAAAAATGGTCTACGATCAATGCTAAGCTTTGTGTACCGGGCCCGGGAGTTGATGTGGAGTGTGGCCTACACAGAATGGCACACGCTAGACCAATTTACAATTGACTTTACTTTCGTGTAATAACATTATTATTGATTCGAGTATTCTAGTAAATTTATTCCTAACAATGTCAGATTGGCTTCAACATAATCTTCAATGTTTTAAAACCATGATGATTAAAATGAGATGATTTTCATGGCAATAAATGAACATGTCTAAATTAAAAGAAAAATATCGATTATTTCTGCTTTCTCTGTCTCTCTTCGTCTGATGTGGATAGGATCTTTAATATGACCTTTTATGATATTGAAAAACTTTTTTTTTTTTTTTCATATATATGCAACGATTTTCATCCACGTAAATTGGAAAATAAATGTTGCAAAGTATTGTAAGTGTTGCTCAAATCAACGATTATACAGTATTGAAATACCACCTACCATGCCCACGGAACGTTATCGTTTATTTATGAAACAAATGTATTATTGTGAATCATACAAAATCCTGATCGTATATTTGGAGCATAATTCGATCTTCAATGTTCACCTCCGCGAAAAATGTACCTTGTACATGTTGAACCTCACGCTAAAGAAACAGTTACCTAGTATAGTTTCCGCGTATGTAATAATTTATCACTCAAAACTCCTTCGAAAACAACTGACCCGTAGGGTATAACGAAGATATGTACTTGTTTTTTACCATGCTTACCGGCTGACCGCTGTCACAAATGGACAT
Organism: Lytechinus pictus; assembly: GCF_037042905.1. Taxonomy (NCBI): domain Eukaryota; kingdom Metazoa; phylum Echinodermata; class Echinoidea; order Temnopleuroida; family Toxopneustidae; genus Lytechinus; species Lytechinus pictus. The sequence continues at coordinate 16,024,018 of NC_087253.1, read as the reverse complement.
GTAAGAGGATTATTTTGTCTTAATCTATAGACCCCCTCCCCCCCCCCCTCCCCCCCCCCCCCTCCCCGTCATCTTGACTATATTATACAAGAACGAAATCAGAGTTTGTGGTTTTTCGCCCTAATTCACCTGATGGGTCTGTGGTCTCCGGCTGCTGCTTCTGTTGCTCTGATTACGGCATTTCGGCCAGGATTTGCATAATTGTTATTCTGACATTGGACAAAAATTGTAACAAGATGTCCCTTTGGTTGTTCACTGTCCGAGTTTTTGCTGACCCTACTGCCTTTGTATCTCCTCTCAAATTTGAAAATTATAATAATAGTGAAATTTATACAGCGCAAATTACATTCTATTTCTAAGCGCTTTTCATTGCAGTTATTATTGTCTCGAACATCAGATCCTGGTATGCCCGCACAAAATTATTTTTCTCCACTCCCTGGGGAGTAGTCCAACAAAAGTTCTAAGACTCAGTTGCAAGGCACACTACATACATATGCTTTCTGCCACCCCTCCTCTCCTTATCATTCTCTTTCCTTTTGTATCTCTGTCTCTCTTTCTATTTCTCTCTCTCTCTATTTATTTCTCATTCTCCTTTATGATTTTTTAAGTAACTTCATATCAGGATTAGATATCACTTAGGATAACACACATATCAAGTGTTCGGAAACAACCCACTCAAAGGTAGCGACGATAATATATAGTGTCTACACAGTACAACTTAAGTATCGTAATGCACTTTGAATTTTAATTCATGACGTCATAATGGTCAGTCAATATGATTTTGTGATCAATTATCTCACGGAGGTAAAAGCAAACAGACTAATCGCCTTTTCATTGCAAGTCTCTACCGATTTTTCTTAGGAATTTGCGTCATGTAAGAAACATAATGTATATGTCCCGTGTTTCTGTTTTCTTACCCAATCTCTCTCTCTCTCTCTCTCTCTCTCTCATTCTATATATATATATATACACACTGTAAAAAATAAAGTGCTAATTTAGCACTTACGGTGCTTGTATAGTGACTGCACTACGAGTGTTGATTTTCTAGTTCAAATTTAAACTAGAAAATCAGCACTCGTAGTGCAGTCACTATACAAGCACTGTAAGTGCTAAATTAGCACTTCATTTTTACAGTGTATATATATATATGTATATATATGAATATATATATATATATATATATATATATATATATATATATATATATATATATATATATATATATATATATATATAAATCGGTGTGTGTGTGTGTGGGTGTATTATTCTTATCTTTCTTTATTTTTCTCTAGTAAGAGTTTATTTACATAATCCCTAACTGAATTATTCATATTTTACTATGTAAGAATTTTACTTTATCGTTACTTTGACATTTTTACATCTTCCTCTTAATTTCTGCAGTAGAAACTTATTTGATAATTTCACTGCCCTGTATAGTTCGAAAGTTCAATTTCACAGAATCACTATATAATATAGAACAACCGAGGGGCTATGGTTTAAGTATAATTATTCATCTAATAAATATGCTTTTAAAATGTTTCGGCGCAATCAGATTCATTATATTTTTTATCAGGAAAAAATACTACGTCATTAAAAACTGCACACTTTTCTTCAGGCTTGCAACATTTTTTGTCTTTACTCCTCAAAAATGGATATTCCCTCTTGGCCATGGCTTTAAAGCAAATGACGTGTTCTGTGTGTTGTCTCAGCCGCACGCCAGGTATGACTGCTATTTTTAACATGCATTCGGGACCACTCAGTTGCGGAAAATCATTAATTAGAGCTTTTTACGCTAAATTATCGATTTCTGAAGGGGTCACTGCACCCGTCAACAGAAGGCGAGTGACGAGACAGAGACAAGTGCAAACACAGTGCGGCTTTGTGATGCCCCAATTACACCACCGAAACCGACTCCAGACCGACCAAAGCTAATATGTTATTGCAACTGATATCTCAATGGTTGGTTTGGAGTCAGTTTTGTTGGTGGGACTGACTGGTGGAAGGTCTGTTATTTTTCCTTTATTCTGATCTGTTTTTTCTACTTTCTCACGTTTTTGGGAAGGATTGTGTCTGTGCCTCTGTGTGTGTGGGGGGGGGGAGGTGGGGGTAGACATGCGTGCTAAACCAATTTGTATCCAATTGTATTGAGATCTGTGTTTAAGTAACCGAGGAAATTTGATTACTGTCTTGGATGAGGGGGTGGTCTGAAAACTTGAGAAATACACAGACGTGCTACGTCTTCTGTCGCCGTGCGCATGAAAAATGAATGAATGAATGCAAGAATGAATGAATGAATAATGAATGAATGAATGAAAGGGTGGACAGGTGAATGAATGAATGCATGAATGAATGAAAGGGTTGATAGGTAAATTAATGAATGAATGGATGGATGGATGGATAAATGGATGAATGAATGAATGAATGAATGAAAGGGGGGATAGGTGGATTAATGCATGAATGAATGAATGAACAGATGAATAAGGAAATGAGGGAATGAATGAATGTTTCACATTGTCTCAATGACAGTAGCCTATTCCCCTTTAACCTACATGTATCTTGACAAGTTTGTGTTCCGTGAACAGGCACTGTCAAAATCAATTTTCTCAGAATGAATCGGGATAAATTAGAGTACAAACCTTGCCCCAATTTTGCGCCATTCCTCCTGTGTATTTGTGCATCTTCCAGCTTCTTTCTTTTATACATGTCATTTACGTCTCGATTCTACCCCATTTTAATTCCTCGCAATCGAAAAACCTTGAGAAAGATTTAATCAAGAAAAGGGTCACCTTTGCATGTGATCCCTGTAATTGCAATATCAACTGAAAGCGATATTCTTGTCAGAATTATGAAGTCAAGAATGCCAAGTATTCCCATTCTGATAGAATTTGCTTCTGTTGAGAGCTTTGTGTCAAGTTTGCCCTGTTTTTATCCCATTTATCAAATCAACTACATTTTTTTAAGAAATAGATTTGTCTGTTTAATAAACTAATTCCAATACGTTGAGGAATCTCGGTTTCTTTTTATTTGTTTCATGAAAGTAGGCTTTTCTCTTATTGCATTCTAATTTGCATGTGTCACAAGAAAGCGTATTTCTCGATATGCTCTTTGATATGAAAAGTTTAATTTTTTAAATCAAATTTGGACAATTGTGGACGATTGTATTAAAATTGCCTGGTCTATTGTTTTCAGTTAATCTCCTAAACTCTGATACAGTCAAAGCTGTGTTAGTGACCACCACTCTATAACAGCCACCTGAATATAGTGACCACTAAAACTGATTCCCATGGAAGTCAGATTCAAGGGCGTATATCTCTCCCCGAAGGTAGAGGGACCAGGGGCTGGAAAATTTGACAAGCAATAGAAAAAAAGGGGAAAAAAGGTTATTACCCCAACTGTAAGATCATTTCGACAAAACTAAATTTGACACGCAAAAAAAAAGGGTACTTACCCAAAATGTAAGGTCATTTCGAGAAAAAATGAATTTGACAAGCAAAAAAAAAGGTTATCACCCAAAAAGTAAGGTCAACTCGTTCAAAAAACATGTTTTATTTCGATTTTGAATGATGCATTTCTTTCCATTATAAAAGACCACAAATAGTAGGGGGACATTTGATATAATTTAATATAGTTTTCCCCCTACTATTTTGGGTAGGGGCACACGTCCCCCTTTCCCCCTGCGATTTTCGCCCATGGTCAGATTATGTGTTTCAAAACCTGTCTATAGCAGTCACCCGTCTACAAAGGCAGCATGTCGTGCTTTCCTTGGGTGGCAACTACATGTATAGGCAGATTTCATTTAAGTAAAACTTTTTATCACTGAGCAGCCATTTAAGCTGGGTTATTGTTAATTAGCTTTTCCATTGCTATCCCTTGTCAATACTTGGCCCTTATGACTCCAGTCAGACTGCAGGTCCCAAGAAAGTGGCTTCTTTCATCCAAGTGATATTCATGACTTGAGATGTTTTGCATATTTAATGAGCTTGATGCGGACCGAAACACCTCTTTTCATTCGGTCATTGCTGCTCTAATTATGCATCGAATTTCATGAATTTGGTACCATTGTAAAGAAGAAGAATCATTCTTTCAGGTCATGTGTTTGGATTTATTCAAAGATTTTGAAATATAGGTTAAAATTTTGATCTAAAATATGCTACAAAATAAATATTTTCACCTGACAAAAGCTGCTATTTTCACACTTTATTTTTGTTTGAGCCCAACTGATTTTTATATCATGATAAAGCTGAATATGTATGCTTTGAAATGATATAGGTTTCAAAATAAGAATTGGTTTAATCGGGTCAAGATCACACTTTTCATTTGCCAAGTACATAAAGCAGCTTGAAAACAAGTATACTGCACTCTGATTGGTCAAAAAGACCACACAATGGCAAATTCCAACGGTTCCAGTGCCTGGGTTCGTGGGAAGGTCACACTTCCCATGTGGTAATCTCCTCAAATACCCCGCGCCTGTTGTTCTGTGAACCTTATCCAGCCAATCAGAACTCTGGATTTCATGCAAGTACAAAATTTCAGAAATCTCGTCTTGTACCTTGGTGGGAAAAGTGTGATCTTGACCCGATTAAAAGGTGCCGCATATCAAGAGTGGCATTGTGAGAAAGTACAGAAGTTCAGCTTTATGGTGATATAGATATCATTGAGGCTCAAAATAAAAACTTTTGCACAATTTGCAAAAGAGAACAGAGGAAGAAAATTCAGTTTTGAGGCACAATTTCAGGCCAGAAATTTACTTATTTAACAAAATATTGTATACAAAATAAATGACCAATATGAAAGAGTAACTTTTACTCTATCTGATGGTGCAATAATATTTCATTTAACTTGAGGTTAAAACAGGTAAATTCTTAGAGAAAGAAAATCTCACAAATCACGAGATTTTGCAAGGAGGAGGATTCAGCCACGAGATGATTTGGATGAATCTGGCCTTTTTGCTCATTAGCATAGGGACCTGCGGTCTGACTGGACTCCAGAGCTGTTGTGGCTCAGTGGAAAAGTCTCCAGACTTTGAACCGCAAGGTCCAGGGTTCAAATCCCACCTCAGCACACGCGTCCTTTGGCAAGGCGTTTATCTACATTTGCCACTCTCCACCCAGGTGTAGTAAATGGGTACCCGGTAGGAAGGAAGTTCTTAAATGCTCAAGCGTCCGATAAGGATAGCCGTGCTAATGCCGGGTGATAGTATGCAGCTCCTGGAGACATTTGTATTGAGCGCTATATAAATGTCGCATATCACAATTATTATCAAAATTACCTCAATAGTTACTGCCTATGTACCCTTCATCATAACTATTTCAATAGACATTTAGAAATTTTCAGTTAACAACACGGTTTTAACAGGCATGTTAAATTTTAAAAAAAGACGCATCATCTAATCATCGAAGGTATTAGTATCGGTTACACTCACGAGGTACAGTCGGGAAAAAATTGCAAAATTCCCGAGGCAGAGCCGAGAGCACTCGGACTGTTTCAAATGTAACAAGTGTGTGTAATATTTCTAATGCCCGAGCAAAATGGTGGGGTCTATATGTTTTATACCATATTGACGTGGATCATTGTTGTCTTATATTTACCATCATCTCAAAACCGTGATCGGTCAATAGCACTGGCGTAAATCCGTGTTGATGGATGGGGGGGATGACTGAAATATTTTGGCTTTTTTTTTGCAGTCATGTTTTTAGATATGCAAGGAATTGTCATTGATATGTCCACAGTGGCGTACCGTGGGTCACAGCATTGGGGAGGGGGCACCAGCAAAATTTTTGAATCACTGAGTGAGCGCGCTCAGTTGCCAGTTATACTGACCTAATAGAGACATTTTCTGGACAATGTCATTAAACGGATATGCATCTCACTGATCAAATAATGCGAGCGCGAAGCGCGAGCTGAATTTTTTTTATATTCACACCTAAAAAGAGACATTATAATCAAATTTGTGTAATCATGATATGTACCTGTCTCGCTAAACAATACGAGCGCGAAGCGCGAGCTGAAGTTTTCGTATATTTTGACCCCAAACAGCGAGATTTTGAGGAATATATTTTAGGAATCCATTAAGAGTATGCATATCTCACCATATTCATCTAATGCGAGTGCCAAGCGCTTGCTGGTTTATAAGAATTACATCTGAACACATGAAACACTTTTTGTAGTAATTGCAATCATGATTATCATACGCATCTCACTAATCAAATATTGCGAGCGCGAAGCGCGAGCTGAAAATTTAGATAATTCAGACCTGAAGTGGGGCATTCTGAGGTTTCTTTGTAGGAATTAACTAGGACCATACGTAATTCAATATCCAAATGATGCGAGCGCGAAGTGCGAGCTGAAATTTTTGATATTCAGATCAGAAGAAGGGACATTTTAAGGACTGATTTTAGGAATTCATGAAGAGCAGACATATCTCACCAATCCACTAATGCGAACATAATCACGGACAGGAAATGTTTCATATATAAGAAGACCTTAACATGGGGCAATCACTTTTTGAGTCATGAAAAAGAAGCATATGTCACTACATAAAACAATGATAAGTCAAGTGCTAGGAAATATATTTGGTTTATATTGACTTGAAAACGGGATGTTTCAGTACAACAGGATTATATATCTCGTGCACTAGGAACAATGAAGACGTAGGCCCTGGGCAAATTATGTTTCATGAAGTTATGATAAAAATGTTTCTTATGTAATGTAACATAACATAATTATAATATAACATTATAATGAATAATATTTTCTTCTTTCCCACTATACGCTTCTCTTCCTTTCTCCCTCTTTTCTCCTTTTCCCCGTTTTTTTTTTGGTCAGCCGATTGGGAGGGCACGTGCCCCCATGCCCCCCCGTAGTTACGCCACTGTATGTCCATATGGCAAATACCCCTCCAATATTATTATCTTTTTTACCCCATGATGGTTTAATGGTTTTATTAGAGATTACATTAAAAAAAGAATTGACATTCCATCTTAATCCCTTCCCAAAGACCCCAACATTGATGAATTGGAAGAAACGGGAGTTTCTCTTCAATGTTATGATAAGGACATAAGTATTTCGTTTGGAAATGGTGAACTGGCTCTTTATTTGCATTTTATTATTCAATAATATTGTTTTATTTGTTAAGCGGTATTTCAGGAAGAATTTTCACCAATAAAACAATTATCTCTTGTGATGTTTTTTTTTCTTCATTTCTTTCGTAAAAAGTGGGGGGATGTTTGTACAGGCCATCCCCCCCTCCTCGAAAAGTGGGGGGGATATATCCCCCCCATCCCCCCCCCCCGGATTTACGCCAGTGGTCAATAGAATTATTCATTAGTAACAGCCATTAGCATTGTTCATATCGCCTAAAATAAATATCTGGTCACGTGATAAATTTCATTCAATCACTTGATTAGGATCCATTATATCACCAAAAGTGAACTTCATTCCGAATGCAATGAATAGAGACTTTTGGGCCTCTCGGAAGTTATCTCTTCCCTACTCACTTGTTATAGCAATGTTAACGGGTGTTTGAGATACATCAAACATACATGACTTCTTCAAATAAAAATGCATTCCTTTATTGACCCGTGCCTGGATAAATCGGTCATACCGCCAGTGGTTATTTGAATCTTTAATGTCGGACTTGCCCTCGGAACCTATTGCCAATTTACAAATATATACATCTACATTTATTGTGCATGCGGCTCAAGGCGTTGGTGCTACAGGATCAAGAACAGTGTAGTCACTCTTTGTTCAGAGGGTTGAACCTTTAAAATGGGAGACAGCTTCTATTACTTATACACTGTGCTTTCAATAACTTATTGTTTCCCCATCGGTATCGTGTACAATAATAAGAGAATACAACAAAGAGGTAAATTATTTTCGAATTCTTAAATTCATTGTGTTATGTCGTTATTTTTACGCTCTTTTTGATAAATTCCTCGCCTCTTTTTCCGTTCATCTTGTTTTCTATAAAAAAAAAAAAATTCGAGTGGTTTTCATCGAATTAACTTTAATTCGAAAATATCATTATTCGTAAAACTCCCTTGAATTTTCTTCCAAGGGTCCGAACAAAGAAGAGCACGAGCCACGTGCAGAGTTCTGAACTTCCCTTGTCGACTGGTCCCTCCTTTTTCTCCAAAGGATAAAAAACACACCTCACATGTTAACAATGAACCACGTTTGTTGCTGTTAAACATGTCACATACTTGAGTGAATATCAAGTATCGTTTGCACATGATTGCGTGTTTTCACGCACGATTCCACGTCATTACGCTGAAAGACATGTGCTCGAAACGTTCCGAGCATTTATGGTTTTTGACATTTTTTGCTTTGGGCAGTTGTAAATTGATGTTCATGACGAAAACGTGACTCACAAACAGGCTCTTCCTTTTCCATTTCTTCTGTTTTCTTTCCTGTCTTCCCGACCAAATGACTGGCATATGTTTATAAGACTTCGAAGAAATTTCGCAATTTTGATTCTTATTAATCAAGATCATAATGCATTTCTTTTTAGTTAGATCATATTGTTTGATTTCATTTAGAAGATTTTTTTTGTGTAACCAAGTTTTTCTGTAGTTTTACTCCATCGTCTCCTCCTTTTCTCACCCTCTCTCCTCTGTTTCCTTAATTTCACCTTCCATTTCACACACATACACACCCTCACACACACACATAGACAGACATCATCATGTTGATACAAACTCAAGTCATTTTAAAATTCAAAGGAACGGTTTTTCATCGATTTCCACTTAACAGAACTACAGATGAGTGTCTGAAAACAAACCGTTTATCAATGTCAACTATTTGATTTCATAAGAAATATCGTCACTGACGACTGTTCAATCTTATCTTTCACTTTCATATATCTCTACTAAAATAAATACCATTTCATGCCATGCATTATTCCCCTCGAACACAAATCCTTTGACGGATACGCTTCCCTTAGCTTGATCCTTATGCTCTCAACTTTAGCGCAATTAGAAATACAGAAAATGACAAAATATTATTTACACACAAGCCAATCAAATGAAATAGAACTGAAAAATGGATGATTTGACTAGTGACATAACTAGACCAAGTAGGATATCGTCAACAAATTCCTTTTAGTTGTGCCACAATATTTCAAAATCCAACATGTTGCTTACTCTGTAAATACTAAGAGGAGAAGCAAACTTAACCAAGGAATAATGCAATCTTTAGAAAAAGCCTCGAGGGTTTAAGGACCCAGTTGTTGAAAGACATTCCCGATGGGAATCTCTAAATACGACGGTCACACGAACGTCGCCGATTACAAACAAAAGCGTATTAACGCGATAGCAGTGATCGATCAGGAACCGGTTTCGCTGGTGTTACTGCGGTGTTACTTCGATCGCGATACTTGTCCGTTTCATAGGACTCTACTGTCCACATCTATATTTCTAATGGCTTGTTCTCGGGTTTATTTCCAATTTGTCACACGCCAATTCGTCCAATTGCCAACTCGTTTATATCATTTGGTCTACTATCAGTGATCCACATGATCTAATTGCCAATTTTTCCACTCACTATTTCGTATAATAACCAGTTGGTCCAATAGCCATGTGGTCCATACACCATTGGTCTAATTGGACTAAGTATTAATTGTGCAAAATGAATGAAAATAAAATGGATATTAGACCAACTGGTTATGAGACATAATGGCCATAAACGAAATGGTGATTAGACGATGATTGAACTGAATGGTTATTGGACCAGATGGTTGGTAGACCAAATGATGATAGACGGAATGGTATTAGACTAAATAAAAGTTGACCATGTGTTGAGTGGACGAGTTGGCAGTAGACGAATTGGCAATTTACTGTGTTTTCGCACCACAACGCAGAACGCATGCAAGAAAGATAGAAAATGCATTTTAAATTGCCCTTCATGACAATGAGCAACCAGGGAGCCTTTGCCGAAAATTGGTAAATCAAAACAGCAGTTTTGTCCTGGGCACTGGACAAACGAATGTAGTTGCCCGTCGGCTCCAAAAAAATTAAGATGCAGTTGTTCCGGTTCACCAATTTTCGGGAAAGACCTACCAGCTGTTCAGTGTCATATGACAGGCATTTTCAATATATATTTATTATCTTCTTGAAATCGTTTTGCGAAGTTGTGCGAAATCTCGCTATTGTCTTTGTGACGACATCAAGATCCCGACAAGCTCTAAGTAACACAACAGTATTGATATATGCAAATAACAAAGGCAGCGAAGAGAAAAACCGAATTCTGCCAAACTTCTCGTGTTCCATTTTTATTATCCTTTCAGTCTAAAATAAAAAGGGAAACTATTTTTTTTCGAGGTCAACAGCCGTATGGGCATATAGGTCAAGTTCTGGCATTCGTATTTTGCTGTAATCCCTGAATATGGTAATACTAAATACTGCTCGTTGGTGCGTTGTCTTTTTAATATAAATTACGACTGAATCAGCTATCTAGGTCAGACGTATATCCAGATGAGTAGGAATTATATTTAGATCTCTAAGTTTCAATAGGCAATTACAAACCTGAGACCAGATGCAGAAACAGTTGCATTTCCTCTCAACTCGACAAATTAATCATAAGTCTATATGCACGCTTGTGATTCGGTGAAATTCAAGTTGCGTACGATTATCAAAGTTGCGCTTATATGCAACGATTTTTGCAACAGACTCCTAGATTGACATGAGCTTGCTGGTTTAATATCTTTCTATTTCCCTGTCTTCTGTTTCTGTTTTTTTCTTTGATATAGAGAGGAATTAGTTAAGTAGGCCAACGTGGGTTGGCATTTTTAATTGAAAATAATGATAAAATGGCTAATTGACCTTTCAGAATCTTGGGTTCCGAGCTGTATTCTTTGTTTGCTATCAATCAACCGTTTAAGTTCCTGTATAGGGCAATGACATAATGAACATGGACGATTTGATCTAAATTCATTCTTTCTCTGCCATTGATCATTGATATCAAACACCCGTTTGGGATAGTATGACTTCCACCAAAGTCGTACATTGATTTAGAAAATAAGATAATGAAGAAGAAGAAGAAGAGGGAGGAGAAGAAGAAGAAGAAGGAGAAGAAGAAGAACAAAAAGAGGAAGAAGAATTGAATTGAAATGAAAAGAATTGAAATAAATTACTAAGAAAACTTCATCGCAGCCAAAAGCTGAATTGCGAAATTCTTTACAAGGTAAAATACAAAACATATACAGTATCAATAATCATAACAAAATGGCATGTGAAAGTAATAAAACCAATGTTATATGTTGAAATGTTAAAAAAGGAGTTGAGTAGAATAATTGTATACATGGGATAATAGTAATTTTGGATATGTGTGACCACAATATGATTCTATGGGGATGAAGTCAGTACAAAAGAAGGAGGACGAGAAGAAGGGCGGAAAAAGAAAAAATGAAATAATGCCCAACAGAAATCGAACATGCTACAGATCAGACGAAGCAAAATCAGTGATCCCTCGAAAAGGTGTCCTATAATTTATTATAGTTCATGACACTCTATTCTAGCGCTAATGTGTTCCAAATCCGCGCTGCACCTGCTTATCCAGATTTGAATATAAACTATTTCATTGAGACGCTTTATACACTTTATGTTAATTTTATAAGTCAGTTTTGTAATTAACATACAACTCTCTCCATCAAATGGCAAACATGGATTTTCCCAGTATACACCTTTTAAAATATGAAGAGTTTAGTTGCAAAAGGGGTTGGGTCCACTTTGGAACATTCCGAGAAAAAACATGTTTTTTATTCTCACTTATTGCAATATTCTTATGAGAAACTTAATTGTCATGATGTACTACCTCATCATCTGAACATAAAATTGGGTATAAAAGAAATCTACTGTCTTCATTTTTTTTTCTATACATTTTTAAAAAAATTATCATTGTGGACCTAACCCCTTTTGCAAGTAAACTGAAATGAATCCAATCTCTTTTGATTAAAATAGTGATTTTTCTTTTCCACTTTCATTCACGGTTTCATTTGAATTTCAAATTTTCTTTGGTATCATCAAAGTGACTAAAAATTTAGAGGTTTAGATACAGAAAACAATAAAATTCATGAAAAATGGACCTAACCCCTTCTGACAAATGAGTTCTTCAGAAGAGTTTAGTTGCAAAAGGGGTTAGGTCCACTCCAATAATTTTTTTGTTTATTCTCCCATATTGCAATATTCTTATGCAAAACTGAATTTTCATGATACTCTACCATGAAAACATAAAATTGGGTATATAAGAAATATACCTGTCTTCATATTTTTTAAGATATTCTTTTCCCCAAAAAAAATATGTGTGGACCTAACCCCTTTTGCAACTAAACTTAAATGAATCCAATCTGTTTTGAAAAAAAAGTGATTTTTCTTTGCCATTTTAGTTCACTTTTTAATAGGAATTTCAACTTTTCTTTGGTATCATCTTATAGAGCTACTAAAAATCTATACATTGTGACATAAAAATCAAATTTGATGAAAAATGGACCTAACCCCTTTTGCAAGTGAGCTCTTCATATGTTGAACCAGTAAATACCTACATGACCTAAGGGCGATTCCATGGTCAGTCGCATTATACTTTTACATGCCTTTTATGATACTTGGTGCTGTCAAATTTACAGGGGTGAGTCTTTCTATCAGGTTCATAATGTCGATGTATCTTGAAAACCGTGAGGCTTTAAAACAATACATACAAAAGGTTGTATGCTGTATTGTGGACGCCATGACGTATCAAAAATCGGTCAGTTGCATTGCACAAAAAGAACATCACTTTCAATTCTTTTAAAAATACATTTTTGAAATGTATCTGTGCTAAATGAAATTAAACCACTGATTTGTACCGGGGGGGGTAGGTGTAGTTTATATGATTTTTCTTTGTTTTTAATGATTTCACTTATATGTCTGATGGTCAACTTTCTTTATTTTATGGTAATCATAGCATTTTTGTAAGTAAACTGGCTCCATGGAAGACCAGCAGCAATGCATTATTGCAGCTGAATATGGACTACCAGCCGTATAATTTACTTTATTTTTTTACCTTTTATTATTGTATCTTAATATTGACCTCATCATCTCATGTTATATGTATTTGTATGTACTTTGTATCTGTTATTTTATATACGGAAATAAAACAAACAAACAAACAAAAAACATGGAAACAGGTGACTGATTACTGTTTGATAGTTATTTAAAATCAAAACGATTTTACCAATGTCAATACCTGCAAAACATAGAGAAGTCTCCATTTAGGGATTTGATTTTCGGGGATGCAACTTCAAATTTCTTTTGAGGTATGTTGCATTGCACATTGTCCGGCACCACAAATTTGACATTTTTAATCCTTCCCGCAACTTATATTTGAAAATTTACTTTTGATATGATGTAAAATGATGATCTCCAGATTATTCAACTGAAAATTTTACAAATCAACCAATAGTTTTCTGTTAAATTGAAATTAAAATTGAGGCTAATTATGATTATCCTTTGCATTTATGAACTTCCATATGAGTTTTAATAGAAAATTTCATCCAGATCTGAAATAGAGCCAATATGACTTTTTTTTTAAATGTCCGCTTTTGCTTGGAATCGCCCATAAACTTCCTTGCTTACAGCAACTGCAATCGTCCTGACCTAGATACGCGGTAAATGATATGTAGATATTTCAATAATGCAGACATTTATTGTTCTCCCAGGTGTAAATTGGTGGTATATTACATTACCGCTTTCGCAGTACTTAATAGCAGCTGTAATTGCTACTCAATTGACCGCCAGTGAGCGCTAATTTACTCGTGGCTTTGTGGCGTGTACATTAAAGGGCGATGGTAACTTTGTGGAAACGTGGAAAAATAAAGGTTAAAACAAATTTTCATTTTGGTTCCGTATGATTTAAGTATGTTATCTAGAGGCGTAATGATGGGGGGAATCTTGCCCCCCCCCCCCGTAAAAAAAAAGAAAAAAGGAAAGGGATAAGGGTGAAATATATCATTTTTTCTGAATATTATGTCAAAATCTATCGCAAATTTGGATTTTTTGAATAAAAGTGTTGAATTTTTTTATCACTCGCTTCGCTCGCCCGTATCTTCATAATAATTTTATGCGATACGCCATATCGAGCCCCCCCCCTCAAATTTTTTGGCTAATTACCCAACTGATGTTATCAATTTATTCGTACGCGTCCTTCTCCCATTTTCTCCTTTTAAATCCAATAAAATAGAAAACAAAAGAAGAATATTTTCAGGAGAGACCCTCACAATAGTGGTCAAACGAGGACATACATATTTTCATACAAAAATCCTAGAATATTCAAGGTTCCAAAAATGAATGATATTTATTAGCAAGATATCAAAGCTAAAAATCTTCATTCGTGGTATGGTTAACCACTAAGCCTGTTCATCGATCAAAGTAGAATGTCTATTGCTGCTCTGCTTCTCCTTCGAGTTATAAGTATTATTATGAGTATTATTGTAATTCTAAAGGACCTTGTCTTGAGTGAGTCTAAGCTTTCTGAGGAAGAGCCTCAAGTGTGATATAAACAGCCTCACTTGCAAAGACATCGAGTCAAACATGAGAGGAAAGTATTATTTTTGGTTCTAATTCGCCTGTCACCCTTATTAATCTGTCTGAGATTTCTCAACTCCGCTATTTCGAGGAAGCAAAATGTTTGCTTTCTACTTCTATCGTGGTAATCCGGTATAACTTCATTTCATTAAAAACCTGCTCCAAGACGCGACAGTGCGACGACATGATACTTTCCCCATTTCGTATAGCAATGATTGAATTTCATGTACCGGGTTTAAGTGCAAAATACACAACTTGTAAGATCGTCGTTAATTAAAGTCTCTCAATTGTTGAAAATACAGTTCCACGATTACACTGCAAAAACGCCGGTGTTAATTAACAACAGCCCGGTATCTATATCGGAAAATACCAGAGAGGTGTTGAAAGAATACGACTTTATAATCAAACCGATATTGGTTTAACACTAACTAGTTTTGCTTAAATGCCAAATTGGTGTTAGCCTAACGCCAAACCAGTGTTGTTTCAACACCACTCTCATGTTTCCGATACAGATACCAGGCTGGTGGTAATCTAACACCGGCGCGACGTTTTTGCAGTGTAAAGGGAAGAATGACAACGAAAATTTGAATGGACATTTATGTAATTTTTTCTAAATATATATGATATTCATGAAATAAGATTCTTTAAAAAAAATACCGATTAAGTAATGATTCCACTCTTTATTCATGATAACCTAATATATAATGCGTTATATTTAACGGCGAATTTCTCGGCCTGTCAAATAAAACTGATCAATGACGGTGATTCATTTAATACCTTCTATTATCATATGCTTTTAAATATGACATCTGTAATTGTTCTTTCAACATCAATGGTCATATTTTTTCACCTCTGTCTATATTACTTCTTTATAAAAAGATTAGTGATAACAAATATGAGCCGGGAAAGGTTGAGGAAAAAATGATAAAGCGTGGGTGAAAGAGAAAGAGAAGAGAAACTGTGCCGATTATGTTATCAAAGAATCATATACAATGTGAAGGGGGTTGAGAGGGAGTGAGATGAGAAGGAAGAGACAGAGACAAAATAAGATAAAATAAATGTGGGATCTACACTCGGCCATCTTTATCACTTACACCTTAATTCAATCAATAACCCCCAATTAATCCATTTATTCGGAATAGTGGCTAGCCACTTTAGTTAGTTACATTAACGCTACTATTACCTATTCCCGGCAGCTCTTACTCCCGCGGTTAAAATTTGTGCTAATTTGTCTCAGTTTTTGCGTGACCAGACACCGAAGGAAACTGATAACCAAAATAGTTTCCTTTAAGATTATAACTTCCTCTTAACAGAATAACTCGGAAACATTAAATTTTTGAGAAAAAACGGAGTAGAATCGTGCTTGATGCTGCTTGTCGTATTGATACAGCTTTTTTAGTTATGAAAAAGTACAGCAGGCAATGAATACGTTCGCATATTTATATCATGATAGTATTTGAATCCCGTTTCGAAATGTTCGTTATTCATTCCAAGCAATGTATCTAGTATTAAATCGTGTTTAAGCTGATGTAAAGATTGGATTTCGTAAAACAAATTCTAAAGCCCATTTATTAAAAAACGACAAAATGTGTAGCTCATTTGAATAAACTTCAGGGGAGATATATATTATTTTATTCCAAGAATTGACAGTTTTCTACAAAGAAATGAAAACGCTTACACCAAGTCAATCACACACTGCAAAAACTCTGGTGTTGATTTAACACAAGCCCGGAATCTATACACGCCAGAGAAGTGTTAAACAACACCTGTTTCATTTTGGTCTAACACCAGATAGGTGTTTATAACACCAATTAGTATTAAAACAGCATCGGTTTGATTCCAAACTGGTGTTGTTCCAATACTTCTCTGGTGTGGACATATATAGATTCCGGGCTGGTGTTAAATCAACACCGGAGTTTTTCAGCGCACGTAAGTGACACCTAGAAATAGCGAAACATTATCAGCAAAAATACGTGAAACACAATTCTTGAAAGGAAGAAATTGACAGAAAAACAACTTTTTGACATCACGTAAATAGAACGTAAAATGCAGAAGAGTTAAAACTTTTTTTTGTTAAAACGATTCCATAATCGTTATAATCTTCCATCCATATCTAAACAAGAAGCTTGTAAAGGAAATATTTGAGATGACATCGATACGGCTTTTTGAAAATGATCCTATAGCCTGCGAGATTCGGATTATTTGGGCGCGATTGAGATGTTTATTGTCCGCCTACTCATGTTGCCAAAAGATTTGTCAAATATAGATTCAAGTGTTTCGGTCAAGGAATCTTAATATCAAAGTTTTTTGACCGATGCGACCCTCCCATCGCTCTCTCTTCTATGTAACTTTCTCTACCCCCCCCCCCCTCTCTCTCTCTCTCTCTCTCTCTCTCTCTTCACAAACAACTTCATTGAAAACATTATTGGTCACGTAAGATATAACCTCTTTTTTCCATTTCGAATAACTTTCGCTTATCTTTTACTGATTTCGTCCTGCACCGGCACTTTCTTGTGGACCTAATTATATGAACTGGCAATGATTCAAATATTAGACAGGTTAAGATTAAAACATCCTTCAGAACTACGCTCCGTCGTGTGCTATGTGCCCCGAGTGCCGTATTAAAGCGCCGTAAGCCTTGATTCCCATGTTGGCTTGAGGTTGATTATTATCTGTTATTTCATTAACCGTCAAATGTGAGAGTGTTACCACATAGCCTTTACAGTGTGAGTTTGGCAACTTTCATTGATTTTTTATTATGTGTCGAATGGAACCACAGCAAAAGCTATCTTTTAGAAGAATTTGACGTGAATATCAACAAGACATATTAACAAGGTTCAAATGGTTGCCTTGGCAATGCAGAAAGAGTCTTGTAAAGAAGGCCTCTTCCTGCTGATGTGAACCTTATAAATAATCAGACTGTGTCATCTCTTAAAATAATTTGATGTAATCTCCTTCCTGGTTATTTATTCTATTTAACAAAATATTTTGTGATTTTGGTCCATTAAAAGGGATTTAGCGTGAAAGTTGCCGCTGAAATTGGAGGCAGTGGTGGCTAAGCTGAGTAAAGGTTGACTTGTGGGCATTTTGTGATGGTCAACTTGGCCCAAAGATTTTTCCCTTGACAAGGAAAATCCCCTGCGCGTTTGAAACTTAGTAAATTAGCATATTTGATTTGGCGCTCACCCACATTCCACACGCCGATCCATTCCCGGATTTACACACACACACACACACCCTCACACAGTACATATAAGTTTAGCAAACCTTAAGAAAGCCTTAGGCCAAAGGCTTACAAATATTTGTTAGTGTATCCGTTACGCCCGCTTGTCCATCTATTGTCATATCTCCAGGATTAGAAAATGGAAGTTTTGTAAAGGTCAATACTCTAAAATCAAATTGAAATGTTAGAATATTAATGAATCGATAATAATTACATCAATAAACTATACCATATGCTTTAAAGGTACCTATAATAACTCTGTGCTGGATTCAAATTCAAACGCGCTTGTTCGTTGTGCCCGCTGGATACTCTCAATCGCGTTGTATGGTCCCGTGTATGATTCTCTATACATTTTCGCCTATTCGATTATATATATCTCAATCTTATCCAGATATTGTAAATAAAGCCATACGTCGAAAAGACACGACATGCCCTTCATTCCGTTAAATGTATATTATTTGTTTTAATTTCAATGAAGTAATGTTTAACTATCGCTTTAAAGCCAGGCCCACTCAATGTAATTGATTGCGATCGGGTCCAGGTATGTCCTGAACGTTAGGTACAGTGAGAAATGTTTGCGTTTCAAGTCTAATGTTACACATATTTAATCCCATGACTTCATGTAATGTGATTAGATGCTCTCCCCCACTGGAATGCGAGAGGTGAGGGGCTGAACTTGTCAAGTCGGCAGACCGACAGGCTTTCTCACACGAGTGGTTTGGACGCTTTCCTTATGAAAATGTTTGCATTATATCATTAGTTTGATGACGGTTTTGTTTTCTTTGTAAAAATACACAAATTTGATTATTTAAAAGAAATTTAAGTGAGAATACCGCTACCCCTTCTTTATTCCTTCTTGTTTTGTTTTTTGTTTTTGTTTTGTTTTGTTCTCCCCCACCCCCGCGCTCTCTCCCACTCTCACTCTCTTTAATACACACACACACACACACACACACTTATCTTTCCACATCTCTCCCCCGTCTCTTTTATTCTTGTTCTTATCGTTCTACTGGGGTTTTGTTAAAGTGCATTTTATAAGCATTAATCTTCACCTTCTTGCGGAGCAATAAGATTGTATAATTTGCAAATTATCTGTATACGTCTTTCCAGGGGCTAGGTTTCATTGACAGGGAACTCAATAATCGTTCCATATCTTGATATAATATTTCCTATTTCATAAAGGTTGCTGTACAATCACCAATACCTCTTGGCTCGTGCTCATCTTCAATTATTTCTAGTCATGTCATAACTGTCAATTGTCCCTACTAAACCTTAATCTGACCCGTGTGAAAACACTTCAGATCTCAATCTTTCCATTGCAATGATACAGCCACACCGGAGGAGCAAAGTCCAGACCGGTCAAATGTATAACCTCATTTCCAAATGGCTTATAATCAGTCAGTTTGGGTTCAGTGTCGGGAGTGTGACTGTGTTACAAGGGAAGTCCCATTCAAGGACTGGCAGTGCTCTTTTAGATGTCAGTCTTCGACAGGGACACTTCATTACCTTCCTTGAAATATATCTTCTCCTATTTCCCCGACCTCAACCAGGGCTTTCCCAGAAGTCATCAATCTATATTAAGGGTTTTTTTTATTGGACCTTGCCATAATGAAATAGCTTGAACTTCAGAAAC
This sequence comes from Lytechinus pictus, assembly GCF_037042905.1. Lineage (NCBI taxonomy): Eukaryota > Metazoa > Echinodermata > Echinoidea > Temnopleuroida > Toxopneustidae > Lytechinus > Lytechinus pictus. The sequence continues at coordinate 16,004,610 of NC_087253.1, read as the reverse complement.
TGAATTTTCAAGTTGTGTTAAAGACCTGTTTTTCCCAGATATGTTGTGTTATGAATTATTATTCTGTTGTACATTTTTTTCTTTTAAAACTTTTTTGTCTTCTCATTGTTTCTTCTACTCATTTTCAGCTTCTTCCAGCTTCGTTCTCCCAGCTTCTTCTTCTTCTTCTCTCCTTCTTCTCCTTCTTCTTTTTTTTTTCTTTTTCTTTCCCTTCTCTTCTACCATCTAATCCCTTGGTCAGTGTTCCTTCGTGGCCAGCATCTTTTTTGCTTTAACATTTTTTTTTTCAATTAACCGTTTCCAACAGGTACCTTCCTTTCTCATCAACAAATTATTTATTCATTTATTTTTATTACTTTACTTATTTTTTCCGCTTTCTAATATTATTCTCCTATTGTTTTAAGCATCTGTTTGTCTATCTAACAATTACCTAAAGTAGTGAATCGAATGTTTATTTGTCCCAACAAGGGGACGCTATGATAAAAAAAACTACTATAATTCTAAAAGGTTACTGCTACTACAAAAATAGCAAAAGTAAGTGACTGCAATTATTATGGGGTGTAATGGTATATTTTGGTAAATTTCCAAAATGTACAATTTAATTTATTTAATTCATGTGCACTTAACCTCCTTGTGTAGTTACAATATATATTTTGTTTTTTATGCGATTGATGAGTACAGACTATAATTATTAGGAAAATGATCCCAGATGTTACCATAATGTGACGTTAATATCCTACACATTTTGGTTAATTTACAAAAATGTGCAGTTACCAAAATGTATCGTAACATATAGTTACGGCACATTTTGGCAGCTGCACACTTTGGTATGTTATCAAAATGTATAGTTACCAAAATGTGTCGCAACAAAGTTACTGCACAGTTTGGTAAATTATACATTTTGGAAATTTACCCAAATGTGCAATTTACAAAAATGTGCCGTAGCATGGGGTCTTCCTCTTACTTTTTTTTCATCCTCGCTTTAAATTCTTCAAGCGTGGATAAAAAAAAAACATGATGTAAAAATAAATGGTCACTTTATGAATAGTATAACAGATTTTTTTATAAAATCGGCAAATAGTAAAAAATAATAATAATAGATAAAATCAATCAGTGCACCAACCAGGTCATGCAGTACAACCTACATTTGTAACATTTCATTGATCGCACCCTGCGCTCTCTCGAACGAACGAGGCATGCCCGGTTTAGGGAGTCCCAGAGCGTCCCTAAACCACGCCACAAAGAGAAGGCAAATCTTTATTTAATACTCAAAATTGATTTCATAACTACATTAAAGTAACGAGATACTTAATCGATCGGTCGAACTGAAAAGGTCGACGGGGTGAGGCCGAACACCGCCGTAGATGAACAGCATTATGACGTACTTGCTTTTATCTGGGATGTGTTAGCTGTCTGTCTTTCTCTCCCTCTCTCCCCCTGTCTTTCTCCCAGTCGAACAAACTCTCTCGCTCTCTCTCACACACACACCACACACACACACACCACACACACACACACCCCATGCTTATTTTCTACCTTATGTATTTCCCTCACACACACACGCACACCCCAATACTTATTTTCTCCCTCACACATAATACAGAAGACACATTTTCTATCCTCTTCTCTCTCTCTCACACACTCACACTTTATTTCGTTCTCTTTTACTTAGTTTTGTACACTCTGCATCTTCCTCACACACACGCACACACACACACCCTTACTTCTTTTCTCCCTCACACAAACGCACGCACCCCAGACTTCTTTTCTCCCTTACACACAAAAAAAAAACAGAAGACACATTTTTTCTCCTCCTCTCTCTCTCACACAACCACACTTTCTTTATTTCTCTTTTACCAAGTTTTTACTCTCTGTATCTCCCTCACACACACGCACACCCCCATAATTATTTTCTCCCTCACACACATAAAACAGAAGACACGTTCTTCCCCCCCCCCCTCCCACACTCACCCACACGTCCTTTCGCTCTCTTTTACCAAGTTTCTACTCTTTGTTTCTCCCTCCTACACACGCGCGCAACCCAGACTTCTTTTCTCCCTTACACAAAAAAAAACAGAAGACACATTTTTTCTCCCCCTCTCTCTCTCACACACCCACACTTTCTTTCTTTCTCTTTTACCAAGTTTTTACTCTCTGTATCTCCCTCACACACAGCACAACCCCATACTTCTTTTCTCCCTCACACACATAAAAAAGAAGACACGTTCTTCCCCCCCCCCCCTCTCACACTCACCCACACTTCCTTTCGCTCTCTTTTACCAAGTTTCTACTCTCTGTTTCTCCCTCACACACACGCGCGCACCCCAATACTTATTTTTCTCCCTCACACACACAAATCAGAAGACACGTTCTCTCTCTCTCTCTTTCTATCACACTCATCCACATTTTCTTTCGCTCTCTTTTACCAAGTTTTTACTCTCTGTATCTCCCTCACACACTCGCACACACCCCAATACTTCTTTGTTCCCTCACACACAAAACATAACGTTTTCTCTCTAATGCTAAATCTCCTCTTCTCTCTCTCCCTGTCTCCTCCCTCTCTCTCTCTCTCTCACATACCCACACTTTCTTTCGCTCACTTTCACCATGTTTACTGTCATGAAACATACATTCCCTTTCTTGGCCTGTCTCTCACACTGGCGAAAGCATGCACATGAACCGGGCATGGTGCATCAGTGGTAGAGCGCCCACATCATAAACGGGAGGTCGAAAGTTCGATACCAAAGACTTAAAAAATTGACCGTTTACCGCTTGGCAGGCGCTCGTTCTGATTTCGTGAAACGACATGTCCACTCCATCAAGAAGTTACTTTTCATAAAAATATTTTTGTTAAATAATTTTGTTCATTAAAATTGGATGTAGAATAAGACAGCCCTTCCTGCAGGTGCCCGTTAACCTCACCTGGGTTGAGTGCAGTACATTGTTGATCAATCCCTTAATCCCCTGTAAATCCCGGTTACAGCCCTATCTATCATAATTATGTCGGCTTACATTTCGCCGATGTATACACATGTGTGTATATTTAAAGCAAATTATTGATTTCGTTTTTAGTAATTTAGGAATTTTTCAATTATAGGAAACAATCAATGAAAGTAATAACATTTCCGTCAATGAAAGGTCACGCTCGTTAAGACTTACGTCGATAGATATATTTTGAACAGACAATAATCATGCTACGACTATGATATAATGTCAGCTGACCTTTTATTATTCTCATAACTTATAACCTATTCATGACAAACGGTCGATAGAAATAGCTGTTGTTTCTCGCCTCTGGATGATAACACGAACAAGCTGAACTTTTTATAGCTGATGACTCTTCTGGTGCACACATTAAGATGCAGGTGAAAGGGTTCCATGACATTTGCTCCGGCGATAATTGCTCCGCTGCAAATTCCACACGTTAATGGACTTGACAACTTCAACCCTGGATTGAACATTGTACCCTATCCTACACCTAGCATAAAACCCTATTGCAACCCTAACCCAAACCCTATATCTTAGACGAAATTAAGCTTGGAGCCATTGACGCCGGAGCAAATGTCGTGTCGCCTGTGGAAGAGACGATAGATGGTGTTGGCTCGGTCGACAACTTTTCCATCCATGGACACTTCTAATGGTCTATCTAATCGAAAATAAAACCCACGTTTAATCTGATAAACGTGCCCCCCCCCCCCCCCCGTTCTTTCTTTGATGCGAGACTAAGACACAAAAACCAAGAATAATTAGTTCGGCAGAATGAATTCTGGACCCATTTTCCAGATTTATAGTGCAAACTAGTTGATGGCTCTTATTTGTCTTGTAGAAAGGGGGGAAATGAAGTGAACTTTTGAAATGTATTTAGATTATGTCACCATGACATGATTACCGATATTGCTTCTGCATGGCTTATAATGTCAGACACGGCATAAAAATCACATGGACCAAATAAAATGGGAAAATTTTCATACTTATCTGGAGCAGTCATGGTCACTTCATATAATACAGTACTCTCGTAAAGCTGGTAAACATTGCGATAATGGCCCGTATTCTGAAGTCGGGTTTAACTTAAACTCAGGTTTAAAGTTGTGGTTTAAGTATGGCGAGCCAATTGTTACATAAATCACTAATAGTAGAGATATCATACTTCAGCTCATTTGGCTCTCGAATCATTCATAATTGTCTAGGAAGTATAAAAAGATTATTGGCTTCACCATCGATAACTCTGGAAAGAGCACAGTAAACATAAGAAACATACAACTTAATAACAAATTTGATACTTTTGGCTTCCCATACTTAGACCACAACTTTAAACCTGAGTTTAACTTAAACCCGACTTCAGAACATGGGCCAATGAGTTTAAATGTCCTGGGTCCTTTTCTAGATCTTTCTTGTTTTTTTTACTCACATAAACATTTTATTTTCTTGCTCTGAAAATTCTTCTTTCATATTATTAAAATTACATAAATCAATCACATAGTTGCAGTGTATACCTCTCTACAGAAACTCCGCTGAAACACCAAAAGAGATACTACCTTCCCACATACGAAATGTTGCATCGCATTTCATGGAAGGACTTTTGCATATTATCATTGAGATAACAAGCCCATAAACAAAATTTGTAATTGAAATTCCGGGAGTGGGTCATTTCTTTTTCCTTTTTTGTTCGAGAGAGTGAATTGTGTTGCAATAACGCAATGAATGTTGAGCTGTGCTCAATAAATTACCCATCTCGTTGCGATGCGTTTGATGAAGTTTCTAAAATTGGAAGTCGCAAATTATCTGCCCGGATAAATTGCCACAAGCCGTCCACCAACACAATACAAGTGATTTAGGGCTGAAGAAGGAAATGAAATATTGGTCGACAATTATTCTTATTTTTGCATCTCGACAAGGTTATCTTCCCCATCACGGGAATCACTCAGTACTATTGCCTTTCAAATCGTGTAAGAGGAAGATATTCTCGCTTGTTGTCCAATAGCCATTTTCTATTTCATGTATGAGCTTCATTGTATAGTCATTATTATACACCGTCACATGCATATCGCCATGTACAATTATTGCTTCTCGTTGGTTTATGTAGGATGATGGGCATGAATAATATTTGTCCTGAATTCCTTGGAAAAGTACAAAATAATATTTCTAAATGAGTACTAATTAACTAAATAAATCACCGTGACATCATCTCGTGATATTAATCCAACTAGAAGTTGAAGAGTATAAAAGATTGGTGCTTTATATGCTTAACGTAAGAGTCTGGATACGCTGACGTAAAAGTCTAATTTCATTTCATTTGGTAACCATCAAACTAATTAATGTCACCTCAATTAATGAATGTCGTTATTTCCTCTATAATTGTCAGATTTTAGTTCTAACTGAGTATTATAGTTTTTATATTTGTCATGTTAGTTCAATACAATGAAATAACGAAAGATTATGAACAATACTTCACAGGCATCTGCCTGTACATTTGTGTACAAAATATATATTTAAAGACTAATGAGTCAGTCTGCAAAGTGAATACGAGTGTTTAATAAAATTTCATTAAAATTTATCATTTATCACTATCACACAAAAGAAAGTGCTCCAATAACCATGATGACAGCAAGGTACTTTAACTGTAGTGTAATGTTACCGTTTTCATGTGGCTACTTGAAGATTATATTTCATCGTTAATATTTAAGCGCAAAGATACACTCCGGAGAGTCATTCTGAGTCATTGATACCTCTTGCTGAGGTTCACAGTGACTGGTGGGATAGTGTTAAGAGATCATCTTGAAGATGAAAAAGATGTAAATGAACAAGAACTAAGCATATGTTAATCTAAAAGATATGAAATTGACTTATCGGACATTCATTAAGGAAATGAGATAGGGACAACGAGTTAATTGTGCGTCAGGTAAAGATATATTGGGCATGTCCAAGTTCCGAGTGTTTCAGCAGCAATATGATTTGGTTTAAATTAGAGAGCATCAATCAAAAAATGTTTGGAACAACCATCGGTCATCGCCCCCCCCCCCCTCCACCACCAGTCTTCCTTGTCTTAAACTGTTAATTAAGTTCAAGTGCAAAGCTAATACTATGAACAACCAATAATATGAACAAATAGACTCATTATGCACGAGTGTGTCGTCCAAAACGATGAAAGAGTTGAAATTATATATCTAGAACTATGTCTTTCCGTTCCCCAGCCACGCAGTTGCCACGAATATAATTATAGGGAATTTTCAGGAACACAGCATATGTATCAACAATACCCATCAAATGACATGGAGCAGTTGGGAGGCATTTGTCGAAGTTGGTGAACTGACGAAAAATTGCAAATATCTCGTTCGTTCAGAATCAAGGACGAAACTACTCTTTTGATTCATCAATTAAGGCAAAGACTTTGCTTTTTATTTAATTATGAAGGGCATTCGGCAATATATTTTCTATGTTATGCCCCCCCCCCTCCCTTTCTCCATGAAGTAAGATTGATAAAGATGATGATAAAAATTCTGTAATTACTCATAACAACAACAACAAAAATTAAAAAATGCCGATAAAATAAGGAAGGACAAATAATAAAAAGGAGAAATACGTGAATCACTGTCAGCAAGTTGTTAACCAACCCCAGTTAGTTGAAATATGAACGGACCAACTCGTGGTTCAAAAACATCCCGATTTACTATGTATGCAGTTTTATTTTGGTCGGATCATATTTGTACCTACTAGTATGTTGGTCACATTACTGAAAATGTATTAACAAACATCAGTAAAATATTTCATGTTATTGTCTTTTTCTTATTTTCAAATGGAAAAGGGAAGGGGGAATATTGATAGATTTTGGCAGGGCCCTAGGAACAATTTTTTTTACTGGGGTGCTGATGTCAATTTAACAAACAAAAAGGTTTTACTCCAAACTGAAGGTGATTTTCGTCCCGATAAATTTTGACAAGCAAAATAAATAAAAAAAGTTTCGCAAAATTGATTTTCTGTCCAAAATGTAGGTCATTTTGGTTACGTCTTGTCACACAGTCAAGAATTCTTGGGGGTGTTGCCTATGGAAAATAATACACGCAGCACCTCTGCTTCCCAGGGCCATGGGTTTTGCCCTGTTTGATCGCCTCACCTCTTCTAGGACATTACCCAGTCCCCGAGGAGAGAAATCCTGCTTTAAACGCGCCTCTCTCCTCGACAATTTCAATGGCATGTTCGAGATTTCAACTCTTTTGTGAGTGACATGGTTTAATTAAAAGAAAATCAAAAGGGGAGAGGGACTAGAAATAGGAGGATCAACTATCGATCATATTCGATTTAGTTATTAGATTTCACCCGTGTTTAGCGGAGCTTAACTCGGAAATAAATAAACACTGCGTCACTGTCGCTACACAATGCTTTGTTTTAATATATATACAGATTTGAATGGGTGATATTTTCTACCCGATATCGCAAAAAAACCTTTAGAGAAGTCTTTTGACCTTTTAATATTACAGATATTATAAACATTATCCAAGTATAGTCATAGTATTAACGACAGTTTTCCGTGATGTTTGACTCAACTTGATTATAAAATAAAACTATTTTATAATCAGGTTTTTATAATCAGGTTGATCAAAAAGTATACATTCGGTTGAGGGGAAATTAACTTTTTAAAGAACATGGCAAATTTCGTGAAGTTTTTTCAATGCAGGCTCTATTATTATTATTATTATATCATGTTTAAATTCCTGGCATTGTTTCGATTTCTTGAATATCCATTGAGCATCTCAATTTGGCGTTTGCTCTTAACGGGTAAAAACGAACTTAAGGTCTTTTTGCCCTATATGTTCTCAAGTGAATTGTAATTGTAATTGTAAGTCGACAATGAAAATAAGGCTCGATTTTATGAAAAACGTCTATTCAAACAACCCAAAGACTGACATTGTTATTAATCTTATTGCAAATTTAATATCAGATGCCATCTCATGTGCCAGTTTGTAAAATAATTACTAGAATTTGCACAAAAAATATATTCTTCATATGGATTTAAAAATTGTGAAGTGGTTTATACCATCATTGGGTTGGTTTAATCAGCAATCATGGCGGGCGTTCGTTTTTTTTGCATCAATGAATTTTTTTTCTAATCCGCTTTCTTTTGCCATATATGTACAAAGATTTATTTTCCTCCGGGGTACTTGGAAGGCGCGTAAAAACGCACACACACACACAAAAAGACTTAAACGCGAAAGAGGGATGCAACCGAGATTGTCATGGGGCACTTTTGCACGTTGTGAGGTAAAGTTGGAGAATTTTGTGCACACTTTTGGTAAATTTGTTAAAACTTTCAGCAAGAAATGTAAGTTTTCAAAATTTATGGGGGCAACTACCCCCCGCTGCGTACGTCCATGCATTCGAATTGAATCAACGATGCGAATAAGGCCTCTTACACAAATCCTTTTGTGAAACAGGGCCCAGGCTCCCAACAATCTCTCTTATCTAATAAACGATATCAAATTGAATTGGATCGTCCGATTCCGTATGTAGGCATATATAAGTCTCTGGTGCAGGAGAAAGTAGGGCATGCAACCTTTCATAATGTACGAAAATGCAAATTATCCTTTCTTTTTTTCCTTCAAGGAAGCGAGATTTGTCTAAACAATAATTTATTTCAGATTTGAATTTTAAAATCCAGTCTGTTCTGCCTTTAGGACAGCCTTACATACTCAGAGATTAGCAAATGGTGTGGCATTAGGCTACTTAATCGAGAAATGAATAATAAAAGTCAAATTTAGATTTGAATCGTTATTGTTTTCGGATAAAGTAAAAGTATGATCAGTATGGCAGCAAGTGAACCATCGTAGACCTTCGAGTCTGACTTTCATAACTGAACAAATTTAAAGGAGAGAAAATTCACAATGAGATGTTATATATATATATCTTGGTTGAGTGGAGTGCGTTGTGGACCAGTATGCTGTTGTAGGAAATTACGCCTCGGATGTGATTCGAAACCAGGACGCTGGGTTTCAAAGGCGAGAGACGGAACCGCCATACCTTAGATATTGCATTTTATTTTAATTAGTGACATGCATTGTAATATAGAGTACCGGGTTTTTATCCAAATATTTTGCTGTCATATTTGTTCCAATTCGAGAAGTAAAGGCTGATTGATTTCGATATCATATGTCTCCCAAGTGTAAACGTCTTGCCTTGTAATGTCATAACCCAGATATGACTATGGCGGTAAGCACAAGACACCTCCATACACTGTTAAAACTCCGGTGTTGATTTACCACCAGCCCGGAATCTACATTATGTCCACACCATAGGAGTATTAAAACAATCTGAAACAGTTTGGAATCAAACTGATTCTGTTATAATACCAATTGGTGTTGTATAAACAACCGTACTATCTGGTGCTGGACCAAAACCAAACTGGTGTTGTTTAACACTTCTCTGCTGTGGACATAAATAGATTCCGGGCTGGTGGTAAATCAACACCGGAGCTTCTACAGTGTAACTATGCCAATACAGGGGCGTCGATCCATTTTTCAGATTGGGGGGGCGAAATCATTAACGTTCCAAAGGCGCTCGATCGTACAAAACACCCACCCACACACACCATACATATATATATATATATTATATATACACACACACACACACACACACATATATATATATATATATATATATATATATATATATATATATATATATATATATATATATATATATATATATATATATATATATATATATATATATGTATATATCTATATATATGTATGACTCATGAGACACAGACACGTATCTCACTACACAGATAGTACGAGTGCCGAGAGTGAGCTCAAATTTCTTTATGTTCTGAGCTGAAAACTTGATATTCTAAGCATTTTTGGTACCAATGATTAAGATTTGTATCTAAAAGAGAATAGATGCGAGCGCGAAGCGCGAGCTGAAAATTTTGATATTTCGATCTGAAAAAATGACAGTTTACTGGACGTTTTTGATAAAGAACAAGCTATATATCCAAGAAAAGATGATTGCAAATTGAAGCAGTTCTTTTGAGGCTTAGAACTGAAAATGGGACATTTACATTCACCAATTTAATCATGAAAAGTATGGGTTTTTGCTACAGAAATGATGCGAGCGCGAAGCGCGAGCTGAAAATTTTTATATTCCAATCTGAAAAGCGGACATTTTGAGCACGATTTTAAATAAAGAACGAGTTGTGTATCTCAATCTCGCTTGCTGAACATTACAATCTTTTTTTTTTTTTAATGCATATCCGGAATTATTGGGGGGCAAAATGATATGTTTGCCCCCCAAATATTTTCATTGGTGGGGCGATCGCCCCCCCTGCCCCCCCCCCCCAGGATCGACGCCTCTGTGCCAATATTCTTGTCAATATTCTTGCAAATGGTAATACATCAGGCCATCAATTTCTAAGAGAACGACGGAAATATGACAATTCAAAAGATAGAAATGAAGCACTGTGAAACGATTTGTTTTTCTTAAAAACCACTCCATTTTCTCTTTAAATCGAGCAGGCATCCACATTTCCAATATTGTCTCCCACCTTGACTGCGTTACACTTCGAAGTAATACGAGCCCAAGAAGAAAATAACTTCGATCTGTATGGGATATCATCTCATAAAGAAACTAGAGCTTGCCATTTAGGTACATCTAATGGCACTCGATAAATTTCACTTGTACACATTACCCGAGTGAAGGTCATTTCTACTACTTGACTCAGAAAAGGGCCCAGTCTCAACGGATCACAAGATTACCTTTTTCTTCATGCTATATAGTCCAGGCAGATCGATGATATGTCATTGGAAATAACGAAATTTTATCGGTTTGGAGTGAGGGGTGTTGGTGTGACCGACTGTGGCATCACAGGGCAACAATCTCCGCAGCGCGTCCTAAAAACAGGCGTAACGGAGATTCCCTGATTTTTTTTTCAGTATAGATAAGTACTTTAAGATGTTCCATTTATGTCACGATGGAATGTAGGTTTTCTTCGGGGGGGAGGGGTTGTTTGTACCCAAACTGATGGGAACACTTCGCAGCTAGATGAGCAAGAAGAGTTCGAAATCACATTATTGAAATCAAGTCGCGCAGAAAAAAAAGGTCAGTATGGAGTTTTCGGAACGCGATGTACAAGAACAGGGAAAATGTATTGTCAAATGCCATTCATGACAAAGGAAAATCAAGAAGTCTTTGTCGAAAATTCCCGAATCAAAGCAGACTATGGATGAACGAACGACATACATGCAATTTTTCGTAAGCTCCAAAAGTTGATCCAAACGGTTGTTCTGGTTTACTTATTTTCGACAAAGACTTCCAAGTTGTTCATTTGACGTGCATTTTCAATATAATTACTGTGTTCTTGAACTCTCCAATACGTCGCGGAGTGAAAAGGCAAGATGGGAATGGCTCATTTGCATTTATATTTGTGTTCTTTCGTGTATTGCTTTTTCTTCACTTAATCTCTGAATTCAGAATTTCTGCGCAAATTGTTCTGAGAGGCCTTGCTTTTTCTTATCGTCCATGCGTAAACAATTTACTAATAGTGTGATCTCAGATCAAGTCAGATATTTTCCCGAACTATTATTGTCAAATGTGAAACGTTATAATGTCGCTATCTTTGTATGCATACTTATTTTCCTAATATGCGCTCTAATTCGTTGCATAGTGTATCATGTGCTGTGTTGTCCAATATGTAGAAGCCCGTTGAGGTGTGATCTTTACGGTTTCAGGTTTAAGAGAGATTAAAAAAGGATACAATTGAACCACTTTTCAAATTATGAAAAGAAATATATAACTTTATATTACATCGCCTTTTCTTCCCGTCAAATCGCCGATTTCTTCTATCTTGTCTCGGCTTAGAGAATCACAGCTGCATATCGATACAAGACGATTGGCTTAGGCTAACGACTCCTACTGGGTTTTTTTTTTTTTTTTTTTTTTAATGCTTGTTTTGATATTTTATATTGTTTAGCTCTAAACTGCAAGACACATCTGTTTTTTTTATTATAATTCCTTTTTAACTGGATATTTTTAAACGTCTCTTTGCAACTCCTTTTTGACGACTCCTTCTATTGACATCTCTTTACAACTCCTACAGATTAAGAGCCTAATGTTAATTTCTATATTTTCTCTTGTATCTACACCGCAAGGCAAATCTGTTTTGTTATTTTTATACAATTTTTAGCTATTTTTCCTAGTTTGTGTGGATCCGATTTTCAAAAACAGAATCATCCAATAATCGAGGAGACTTAACACGTCGATCAGACGTAGCGCGCAGCCATGAGCAAGGGTTTTGTTTTATTCATTGAGCAATTTATATCATGCAAAGAAAATAGTAACAAAATGATCAACAATAGATAAGGATTTTTCTTCCGTCTTATCAAACAAGAAATAAGATTTGCTGCGCACTCTTTACCGTGAGGTTCAAGTGCTAAATGCAGAGAAACAATCATTCGCGAAAGTGATGGAAATATTTAACATTTCGATTATTCGAATAGAAAAGGTGTTAAAACAACAATTTTTTTTACAATACATGGCAGTAATCGAGTCAGTGAAGAAAGAATGGAAATATGAATTCCATCATTTGATGTTACAAATGTTTTTGTTAAAAATAATGAGGACCAGTTACAAACAAGAAAATGTGACATTTGCATTATAAACTGTGAAATCCAAAGCAATATACAAGAACCTTTTGTGTGGGTTGATAACCAGTCCAGTTAGTGAACAATTATTTTCTACAACCTTTGATATTCAAGATGATGACTGGTCTAAAATCTCCACCCTTCCGTTTAAGTCCACAATTCAAACTAATTCATAATATACTGTATATCAATCATAGATTGCTTAAAATGAAAGTAGTCTACTCAGAAACTTGCACATTGTGTCATTCAAATTTAGAGACACCTGTTTATTTGTTTTATGACTTAAATGCTATATCTAATCTCCGACGGGAATTTATTTGTAAGATTGGCAAGAATAAATATGTTCGTAAGAAAAGAATGATATTTGGATTAATTATGGACTGGAAAGGCCCCCACAAAATGCCACTAAACCATTTGGTACTAATGTTCAACAGATATGTTTACGTAGAAAAGTGTTAAAAACATACACGCAACCATGTATAAGAGGAATAATATCTTTAATTTCTAATACTAAACTAATTGAACTTAACATTGCAAAACAGAGGCATATTTAAAGGATTGTAAAATCTCGAAATATTAAAATTCAAATCTTTTAGCTTTAAAATTCAAATCCATGAGGTGCCCACGGTTCTTTCATGACTGCATTCAACGCCTCTCTTCTTTGGCCCGACCGACTTTCTCTCTCATGCTCTAATTACGTATCATTTATGGTCTAGACGTGAAATAAATGCAAAGTTCACCACAGAAGTTCGCTTTTGAGTCTGTATAATTTAGTTGGAACTGTGCTGTATTTTGATGAAGCGAGTATATACGATAATACCTAATACTAGATAGACAAAATAATGGGTAAATCTTAGACTGTGAGAAAAGAGCTCACTGCACGAATAGATTATGTAAATGAAAAATAAATAATGAAATACTTCTTTGCAAAACAGTTGTGTTTTCTCTAAATCGTGAACGTGACTTCTCATTCATATTATAAGGTCATTCAATGCCAAAAGGCTAATCGATTGTATTTGATTCCCTCAGCCATTAATGATGATTTAACCAGCGAGAGTCCTGTATTATGGACCATAAACATGTCACGATTTGACTTGAGGCTGTATCGATATCTCACTAATACCGATAACCATCATGGATAGCAAGTGACATAGGCGCGTGTAGACTCTTTGTTCCGAATGGCGATATATCGGGGCCTCGTCTTACAAAGAGCTACGATTGATCCAATCAATCGTATTCTATGGAAATCCATCAGTTTCATGGTTTTTTTCTACAAGAAATTTGCAAAATGTCTTTTGTAAGCATCTAGGCGAACACCACAAATTGTCGAGAAACTGATGAATTGATGAATATACATCATATCTAAAAAATTGTTTTTTGATATGCATTTTAGATGTGGGCGTTACTGGCTATCCATAGCTGAAGTTGATCAGATCAATCACAACCCTTTGTAAGACATGTAAGACGGGGCCAGGATGTGAATTGGACACGAGCGCTCTGGTCATGGGGTTAGTCACACCAACGGAATAGACTACAAACCTATCGCTGATATCCCATTGGACATTTCTTATAACGTATCGGGCCGAGGTCGGGGTCGTCGGTGCGACTGTAGCATAAAGTATAATTTTAACGATTTGTTCCTTTGAATATCTCGGCGTCGAAAAACCCATGATCAATCGTGGTTTTGGTCACATTCAAATGTGATTTACGGTGCGGGAAACCAATGATACCAACGTGACCAAATACGAAAGACCTCGTCTTGTCCTTAATGTGTTTCCTTAATGCGTTTTCAAGAGATATGAAACGTCTTTTACTTTGACTTACGGACTCCAGCCCAAGTGATTATACTACGTTGTTTCCGATGGCATAGCATCGGACGGTTTCGTTGGTGTGACTTAAGCCATGGTAGCATAAATCAATGAGGAGGGAAGATGCGTCCGTCGCTATATGTTCACCACATTGGTTTTTCCACTTCCACGTAAATTGCCGGCGGCCATGGAAACGTATCTCGTTTAAATCAATACAAGTTCCTCTTGAATTACATAATCAATACAATTAATTATAATTTGACATATCGTTTAATTCAATGGAACAATGTTTTTGAGACAATATGGGAAAATGGGTCTTTATTTTGATTGTTTAAAAAATGGAGACGCATAATAATGATGATACTTGGTAAAATTGTTTCTTATTACTAGCCGCATATAGAATTAGTCACTGCTACATTAAAAGCTCTTTTTTCGTGTTTTAGATGATTCTAGGACCTTGCATGTGGGAAATTTACATTTGATACGTTACATGTGTGTGTTTATGCCGGACTGTGATTTATTTTTGTATCTAGCGTTACTGGAGCGTTCTCGCCATGTGTCATGCTCTATGTAACTGTACAGCGTTTAATTGCGCCTTAATCGTTATATTCACTTATTGCATCGTACGTATCGTATCAAAGACGTAGGTAAAAGTCAGGTAAGATGGATCCTTTAACTAAGGACACTATAAAAATCCGCATCTTGCTTTTCTGTTGCCGCAGCCACACTCCATCGAGACCGACATGTACTGTTACATCAATCATATGGCATCCAATTGGTTCTTTTGGAGATGATTCGTTGGTGTGTGACTGTGACATAAGTTCAGTTACCCCTGTGTGCCCTTTGCACGATGGTTTGGAAGATCCAAGGGTAGCCCATGTGATTGGAAATGAATAGATGAATATTTTTTGAGATATGGAGTTTCTTCGTATTCACTGCACTATATCCGCCCGTTATGATTGTATTCTGATCGCATCTTGCCTCGTGTCTGCCTGGCTACTCTTCATGCTTCTTTCCCAACCCACCTATACGTCACAATGGAATGCAAACAACAGCTGGGGACCATCATTCACTTTCCGTGATCCGTGATGATTTTTCTCCCACGAGTTCATGGATATTTCTTAACTTTTGATAATAAAATATAATGAAATATGCCAACTTCGGCTATAGAAAACCTTGTCTATATAGTCTGTCCTTCTCAACCCGGTTGTGAATCGCAGGGATGTCGTTTTACAGCCGGGATAGAGTCGGTGTTGTATAGTGTGGTGTCGGGTGGAGTCGTCTCTCTATCGGGCTGCTGATGTATAGTGTTGATTTGTTGTTAGTGCAGTTGTGGTGTCAGGATAGTGTCAGTATTATATCGATGGAGTGGTTTCGGCGGGAACTCGGTGTCGTGTCGGTGTATAGTCGGTAAAATTTGAATATGGATTTAGAGTGAAATCACGTTACGTTTTTTTTTTCGAGGTTATGGCGAACATCATGGTCATGATGGTTAATGTATTCATTTACCGTGTGCTTATTTCATGTCATCTGTTTCATAACTGTATGATTCCGACACGAAGGTACTAATATTAGAATATAATCATACCCCTTAAAACAACAATAATGATAATAATAGTAATAATAATAATAGACATTTGTATAGCGCCATTTATCTAGAAATATTATATTCAAAGGCGCACAAGAAAAGGAAAGAATGAGAGAGTTTGGATGTGTGTCAAAGTGCCAATAACTAATACTGTTAGAAAATGTAAGACTTCAGCTTGGATTTGAAAGACTCCAGTGATTATATAATTCTTAAATTCAACGGAAAATTATTCCAAAGAGAAGGTGCCGAGACAGAGAGAGCTCGCGCACCATATGCTACACGTGTCTTGGGAGTCTTAAGAAGATGCTGGTGTGATGATCTCAGGCTACGAGCTTTTAAAGATCAACATAATCGTAAAAGAAAGATATTACATAGCAAAATAATGAAGAATGGGAGAATGACGGAGGACTTCTGAAATCTGGCAGTTTTGACGCCAAAAGTTTTCTCGCACGCGTAGTCTCCAAGGATGCATTGTTCATGAATCCGCTATCAGACACTTTCATTCAACTGAAGCGTCAGATCCAACACCCTTATGAAACCGATGGTGGTTGTGATTTATTCTTCTCAACTAATGATTTAAACTACTGAGATTTGATGATTGGCAGATTTCAGAGTAACGCCAAACGTCGGGGAAGAATTAAAAAAAAACATTGATTTAATTTCTGGCTAATATCTAACATTTAAAGGTCACCGTATCAAGTAGTTTTACAAAGTATTACTGTGGGGGAATTGAGACGAATTGAATACTATGATATTGATTTTGCAGTATTCAGTGCTCGGAAAGAGATGCCTAAGTCGGGCCTATCATGAAATAGGCTTTAATACAGTCTGTAAAGAGCCAATGTGGTTCGGGGGGTATTGAATATACCTCACTCTGGGAGGGATTCTTGTTTCTTTTTTGTTATTCTGTTAGTCGCATGAAACGTTTGCCAGATGTCTTTGTTTATTCCTAAAGACCAGGGACCATACTCCAAAAACTTACTTATTTAGGCCATAGTACAAGATTAGGTAATTACTAGACTTCATGAATGATTCATGAATATGAAAAAGAACATCCATATTTTATTGCTCCAAATAGAAACCTGAATAGAAATACTCCGGAAATTCATTTTACCCAATAGATCATGGGGGCCCGGCACCCACTACTATGCTACGCCAGATCGACATTGCCCTTTCCCTTTACATTGTTGAACGCCAAACAGCCTTGCAGCATCCCCCATTTTGTAACGATTTTTTTTTGCAGTTGCAGTTGGGACTTGAACTCCCGATCCCCGGCGATGAGACGGACACTCTACCAACTGAGCCATGATACCGGTAGTAATAATGGCCCGGTAGAAAGTCTCATTAAATCCTTTTTTCCAGTCTTACCAACCAACATGATTGTCTCCAAACCAATCAGATAAAGCTGTTTTTAATGAGATACAATATATCGATTTGATAATGTTATTTGATGTGGCAGTAGATAGAGAATACATCTGTCTAATGTACTGTTATACTCTCAAAATTATAACAGATGAAAAAGTTTGATTATTCAAGAATTAGAATTAGGGAGAGTGGATTTAGAGTTATGTCGTAAATTTTCACTAAAGTTAAGTCGTAAATTTTCACTAATATTTTAAAGTGGCAATGACTCATATTGATTTTATGAAGGTCTTCATCGAACTTTAAATATACTTTGCGATATTATAAGCATCCTTTAACGATCAATTTGTGACAATTTCCTCCATTATCCCAACTGACAACCACAACTAATTGCCATCGTTAACTTTCATTACACTTTGCTATTTTCCTTGAAAGCTTCATCTTCGAGGGCAATGTCTCGACTAGCTGCATAGTACACAAACCGAATGTCCTTATAGTCCGGGTTATAATTGAGCAAGGTGCCACACGGAAAAGGAGAAATTTTCATATAGTACTTCTAGACCATTTTTTTACGCTGAACATGAATATATGAGGTAACCAGGCTGTATCCTGAAAATTAACCCGTGAGGGCGCTTTTTTCAAAATGGCCGCCAAATTTTCAGAACATTTGAATTTTCGTACATAGATTTTGATATAAATATTTCATTGCCACAAAATTAGTGTCATATGAAAGACAAATAAATTTCCTACAATTTGGTACCATTTATAGGGGATAAGTAGGTCATTTGGCTGAGATTTTAAGTAGAAAAGTGCATTTTTTGTCATTTTTTTCCAATAATTGAAAATTTTGCAAATACATGATTTTACATAATTCAAAGAAAAATTAATAAATTACCTTGAAATGTTCCAGAAAACTTTATTAATATACTATTATTATGTGGATGAAATTCCAACTCTGTATCATTCTTCTTAGCAAATTTATAAGGTATCAAACTTGAATACGTCAATTTCAGAAATGTCGCTTTTTGTATGCATTTCCATAGACTAATTAATACGTATAACATGTATAATATGTATATAGTTACAAATTAAATGCAATTATCTCTGCTCGTTAATCACTCGGATAGTTAAAAATAGGCTTTTCTCTATCAGCTACATAAAAAAATGTTGGCACATCAAGGCCTAACACCCTCATGGGGTGGGGGTGTCGAAGCCCCCCCCCCCCCCTGGCTATATCATGTTGTTGTATATTGCCTATTTGTTGGGAAAAAAACATCACTGTTTTTTGGAGCACCCATTGAGGCAAAAGGCATTTCTGCTATACAGTACAGCCACTTAAATTACTTTGAAACCACTTGGAGAGGAAAAGAGTAAGTTTAGTTCTACCAGCTACATCAAAAAAAGTGGCACGTACATCGTAGCCAACCCTTCTCGGGGGGGGGGGGGGGCGCTGGGGAAGTCACCCCTCCCCCTTTTGCTTATTGCCAATTTATTTGGAAATTCACAATTTTGGACCCAAAATTGAGGCAAAAAAGCGTTTGTGCTTTATAGTATTTTATTACTTTGAGAGAGTAGAGTTCGTTCTACAAGCTGCATAAATAAGCGCTAGCACATCGAACTCTAACCATCTCAGGGGCTGTCTAAGTCACCCCCTCTCATGTATATTGCCTATTTATTGAAAATTTCACTATTTTGGATCACCCATTGAGGCATAAGGGCGTTTCTATATCATACAGCCAATTTTATTTTCTTGCAATTACTTGGAGAGAAAAGCTTAGACTTTGCTCTATCAGCTACATATTATTAAGAAGAGCTGGCGCATCGAAACCTATCCCTCTCAGGAGCTGTCTAAGTCAACCCCTCCCCCTCTATGTCATAAATATTGCCTATTTATTGGAAATTACACCATTTTGAATCGCCCATTGAGGCAAAGGTGCGTTTCTACTATATAGTACAGCCTATTTCATTTTCTTGCAATGACTTCGAGAGGAAAGAGTAGGCTTTGCTCTATCAGCTACATATAAACAAGTGCTGGCAAATAAAAGCCTACCCCCTCCGGGAAACTGTTGAAATCACCCCATCCCTTTTGCATTATAGCATATTTATGTAAAAATTCACCATTTTGAAGCCCCCATTTAGGCAAAGAGGCGTTCCTGATATAGATATATAGTTCTGCCACTTTTACTGCCTTGAAACCACTTAGAGAGGAAAGAATAGGTTTTGCTTTATCAGCCTCATATAAAGAAGTGCAGGCAAATAAAAGCATAACCCCTCCGTGAGGCTGTTGAAATCACCCGATTTCTTTCGCATTATTGCCTATTTATTGGAAAATTCACCATTTTGGAGCCCCCATGTAGGCAAAAAGGCGTTCCTGATATAGATATATAGTTCTGCCACTTTTACTGCCTTGAAACCACTTGGGGAGGAAAGAATAGGGTTTGCTTTATCAGCCTCATATAAAGAAGTGCGGGCAAATAAAAGCCTACATCCTTCAGGGAACTGTCGAAATTACCCCCCCCCCCCTCCCTTGAAATTCACCATTTTGGAGCCCCCATTGAGGCAAAAAGGCGTTTCTGATATATAGTTCTGCCACTTTTTGATGCCTTGAAATCACTTAGGGAGGAAAGAATATGTTTTTCTTTATCAGCCACAATAAAGAAGTGCAGGCAAATAAAATCCTACCCCCTCCAGGGGGCTGTCGGAATCACCCATCCCTTTTGCATTATTGCCTATTTATTGAAAAAATCACCACTTTGGAGCCCCCATTGAGGCAGAAAATCATTTCCGATTATGTTTTTGCCGTTTTTCACCCTTGAAAACACTTGGAGAGAAAAATAATAGGCTTTGCTTTAACAGCTACATACAAAGACATGCTCGCAAAAAAGGCCTATCCCCATCAGAGGGCTGTTGAATTCACCCCACCCCTTTTTCATTATTGCTTATTTATTGGAAAATTGACCATTCTGGAGCCCCTATTTAGGCAAAAAGGCGGTTCTGCTATATAATTCTGCCACTATTACCGACTTGAAACTACTTGGAGAGGAAAGAGTAGGCTTTCCTCTAACAGCTACTTATAAAAAAGTGGCTCTACTATATACCAGAAACATGTTTTTTGCCTTAATGGGGGCTCCAAAATGGCGAGTTTTCCAATGAATTGGCATAAATCGTAAAAAAGGTGGGGTAACATCTATAGTCCCCTGAAGTGGGTCAGGCTTCGATATGGCAGCAATTCGTTATATATAGCTGAAAGAGGGGAACCTACTCTTTCCTCTCCAAGTGGTTTCAAGAAAGGGAAATTGGGTGTTTTATACAGCAGAAGTGCATATCGCCTCAATGGGGGCTCAAAAATTGTGAATTTTCAAATAATTAGGCAATAATGCAAGAGGGGTGGGGTGATTTGACAGCTGCCCAGATGGGTAAGCTTCAATGTGCCAGCACTTCTTTGTAGAGCAAAGCATATTCTTTCCTCCTTAATTGGTTTCGAGGCAGTAAAAGTGGCAGAACTATACATCAGAGATACCTTTTTACCTCAATGGGGGCTCAAAAATGGTGAATTTCCTATAAATAGGCAATAACGCAAAGGGATGAGGGGGCTGATTACGACAGCCCCCCCCCCCCCCAGAAGGGGTAGGCTTTTATTTGCCAGCACAAAATTATGTAGCTGATAGAGCAAAGTCTATTCTTTGCTCTATAAGTGGTTTCAAGGCAATAAAAGTGGCAGAACTATATATCAGAGACATCTTTTTGCTTCAATGGGGGCTCCAAAATGGTGACTTTTCAACAAATAGCCAAATACCGAAAATTATTGGGGTAACCTCTACAGCCGCCTGAAGGAGATAGGCTTTGATTTGCCAACACTTCTTTATATGTAGCTGATAGAGCAAAGCCTACTCTTTCTTCTCCAAGTCATTGCACGAAAATAAAATTGGCTGTACTATATAGTAGGAAAGCGCTTTTGCCTCAATGGGTGATCCAAAATGGTGAAATATCCAATAAATCGGCAATATACATGATATAGAGGGGGGGTGACTTAGACAGCCCCTGAGCGGGCTAGGGTTCGATGTGCCAGTGCTTATTTATATGTAGCTGGTGGAACAAACTCTACTCTTTCCTAAGTGGTTTCAAATCAATAAAATGGGGTGTACAACTAAGCACAAACGCTCTATTGGCCTCAATGTTGGGTCCAAAATTGTGAATTTTCAAATAAATATGCAATATTAATCAAAAGCCCCCCCCCCCCCCGAGAGGGGTAGGCTTGGATGTGCCACTTCTTTGGATGTAGCTGGTAGAACAAAGCCTACTCTTTCCTCTCCAAGTGGTTTCAAAGCAATCAAAGTGGATGTACTGTATAGCAGAAATGCCTGTTTTTGCTTCAATGGGTGCTCCAAAAAACAGTGATTTTTTCCCCAACAAATAGGCAATATACAACAACATGATATAGCCAGGGGGGAGGGGGAGGGCTTCGACACCCCACCCAATGAGAGTGTTAGGCCTTGATGTGCCAACATTTTGTTTTTATGTAGCTGAAAGAGAAAAGCCTATTCTTAACTATCCAAGTGATTAACGAGCAGAAATAATTGCATTTAACTTCTAACTGTATACATTATACATGCATGTTATACGTATTAGTCTATGGAAATGCATACAAAAAGCGACATTTCTGAAATTGAAGTATTCAAGTTTGATACCTTATAAATTTGCTAAAAAGAATGATACAGAGTTGGAATTTCATCCACATGATAATAGTATATCAATAAAGTTTTCTGGAACATTTCAAGGTAATTGATTCATTTTTCTTAGAATTATGTAAAATCATGTATTTGCAAAATTTTCAATTTTTGGAAAAAAATGACAAAAAATGCACTTTTCTACTTAAAATCTCAGCCAAATGACCTACTTATCCCCTATAAATGGTACCAAATTGTAGGAAATTTATTTGTCTTTCATATGACACTAATTTTGTGGCAATGAAATATTTATATCAAAATCTATGTACGAAAATTCAAATGTTCTGAAAATTTGGCGGCCATTTTGAAAAAAGCGCCCTCACAGGTTAATTTTCAGGATACAGCCTGGTTACCTCATATATTCATATTCAGCGTAAAAAACTGGTCTAGAAGCACTATATGAAAATTTCTCCTTTTCCGTGTGGCACCTTGCTCAATTATAACCCGGACTATTATGAGTTTTCCGATTAAGCATTGACAAGCCCGCGGTCCGTGTGTGTTCTGATAGGAAAGTGTGCCCTTGCATATGAACCGATCACATCTGACAAAGGCAAGAATGTTGTTAATTAAAACTCAGCGGAAATTTCGCTAAATGATCCTAAACGCCACAAACCACAATTGGAAGGGAATTGATTTTTTTTGAGCTTATAGAAAGGGGTATTAAAGTACAATCGTTTATCATTTTTCAGAAAAACAACACGTGGATTTTTTTTTTCAATGTACACGGAAAGACTTATTATATATATTTTCTCTTAAATTCTTATGCTAATTTCGATTCTACAACGTAGTTTAACTTTAACCTTTTTTTAGGGGGGTCAACACTTCCGCACCTTTTCACCATTTCTTCGTGGATCGTTTTAATTTATTCAATATACATGTATTATTTTTTTTAATAGTTTCCTTCATTGTGTTTATGCATTTTTATATCATCCATACCCCCCTCCCCGCTGTCACCTTTCCGTCAGACTGATGATTGTCTTTATTCGTTATTTAATAACTAAACCTGTAGTAATCATGCTCATTTTTTACTAACCAGAATCCATTACTGATGTAAGCATAGACATGATTGCCGATTAATGATTGCCACTGCTCCCCAATCAACTCTCTAACCGTCTCTTTCTCTCTCCCCCTCTCTCTCTCCTCCTCTCTGCCTGTCTGTATCTATTCTCCCCCTCTGTCTACCTCTCTCTCTCCCTCTTTCTGTCTCCCTTTCTCTCTTTATTTCATTTTTCCTTTTCCCTATCGTAATGTCAATCGTACTAAAATTCGTCTATAATTGTTTGGCTACTTTCTCGCTCTTAATCTTCTTTTTTGGGCCTAATGTAAGCCGTCAAATCCATACACATTCTTTTTCTCTTCTATCCTCTCTCTCTCTCTCTCCTTTGCCTTGCTTATCTTGCTTTTTTAACTCCTGTCCCCACCCTACAAACACACACACACCCTCACGCATTCATACTCTAATTTTGTACGCTTCCTCCCCGACACAATCCTGCGATTATCGCGCCAATTCTATTTTTAACCCTAATTAAAAAGTTATACTAACAAGGCATCAACCTGTCAACACAGTAACTGCGTAGACCAACCATTAGGCAATCATTAAGCCTAATTAAGCCACCCCCTGTGTCTATACCAAATTACGCACTCCCGTTTGTAAGCATTGTGACGTCATGATATCGAACATTGACTAAGTTCATATCTATGGATGATAATCCATGTGGCCCGTATTATATGGCGTCACAATCGAGAGGACATGTGTCGGGACTCCGTGTCAGTGGTCATTTACCAGTCTAATGGTCAGCAACAGACTGACAACAGAAGGATGTTATACAATTTGTGCCAGGACGATAAAGATAAAGAGAGGGAATGGGGAGAGGGTGAGAAATATGGAGAGAGTGAAAAGGGAAGGAGAGGGGGACTGAGAGAGATGTTGGATAAAGGCGGGTACGATACGCCAAAACACGTTATTTGATGGTTAGAATCAAAAGATATTTCCTCGTCCTTTGATGACAATAAATGAATATGTTCTGCCGAAATTCCACTCAATCGCTAACCAACGTGTCTTTCAGACAAAATAGTAGGGGCGTCTTCATAATAAAAATAAACATTCAAAGCCTTCGTACTAAAAGAAAATGCGGTAGATTCTCAACAAATTAGCAGATATTATGACGATAAATATATCTTGGAGCTTGGAATAAGTACAGTTTTATTTCAAATGGCCGTCAACATGTTCGAGGTGATTATTGCTTTGTCATGAACCTCATGAATCGTTGCCTAAAGTATCGGCCACGTCCTGCGATGTTTTCCCCGGACCCCGATGTAGCACGGTGTCCTTAATCTGAAGAGTAAAAAACGTTGACATTGGCTTAACATTCGGACCGCCGGTGTTATGAGAAGCCCAGATAGGTGATACGATCGTGTGTGGCCGGCGGACACGCCAGGAGGCGACTCCAATCACCGCATCGCAAGGTGTTTTGATTTGTTCAATGTCTTGGGTCACGTGAGATATTGGTTAGGTTCACACGGCACCCAGCTCAGCTTAACTTCTCAGAGGGCTTGACACACCTTCAAACTTAATGGGGCGTTGCACGGAACTTTCAATCAATTCGAAATTTAGCGAAAGCCCCCAAATCAAGCATAATTATTTGATAATTGATTTGCAATCAAGTGCAATTTCTACTTTCTTCCAGTTCCCCTTTACGGATGATTTGGGGACTGGATTAACAATTGAACGAAAGCTTCGTGCAAAGCCTCAAGATTTGTTTTCTTCCCTGTCCTTTTTAGCATTCTGCCTCTATTTCTTTACTGTGCATTCGCTACAGGCTGTGCTTTTAGAGTTGCCATCTCCATCATATTGTAACTTTTGAATGTTTCTTATGGAAATAAATGTTATTGAATTAATTCGGTGTCATGATTATGCATCCCAATAACTAGCGTTTCAATTTCTATGACAAAATAAACGCCCATTTTTTTTCTACCAATTAGAGTGACAACATGACAATGAAATGTTAATCTGAAGCTTACCCTTACTTTTAACTCCACAAGATTTGCAATCGACCACTGGATGTCAATCACCTATCAAAAAAAGCAAGACATTATGTAACTATGCAAAATGTTTGGGTTATTATTACTATATGAACATGGCTGGTTTCGATGGTCAAACTTGAACTAAGGAGTGCATGGCGTTTCAACGCAGGTCTGATCAGCATTGAGCGGGTCACACTCCCGTGATATTTGAGCTTACACTGCTGTCTCTGAGATAACGGGCACGTCCCCACTGCAGCTTGTTGTGCGCAAAAGAGAGTTCTTTTGTCGGTCTCAATCCCTCTTCGACTTCATTACCTTATCTGAGCTTACATTTGTTACAGAAGTGCTATTCATAATTGCATAAATGCAAAAATCCCAAAGAAAACCGAAATGCATATAAAGTAATTTCAGTCGGTTATAATTTCTTCTAATTTCGCTGTGGATGCCATGATGTTATGAAAGTTTTCAGAAGCGCACTATTCTCATGGCGTACACTGTCAGTGGTAAAAAAAAAATTTTATTGGGCTTAAAAGCTTTGGTTTGATATTTTGGAATCATGATTTGGAAATATATTTATGTTCAAATTAGAATTTTACCGAGAAAGTAAATTCAGGGGGGGGGATGTTATTGTGTTAAAAGTAGAAACTAAGTAAAAATGGAAGATACCAAATGAATAGAGGTCAGGAAAGGGAAAAGAGTGCAAAGAGTATAGATATACAGATATATATAGATATATAAATATGTTTTCACTCAGATTGATTGAAGTCCTTGAAGATGTAAACCGGATGAGACCTGAATATTTGAACAGGGATTTGTTAGGCCGCCATGACCATGATGACTAAAATTAAACGTTACTGACATGCCCTTGTAGATCATAGCCTTCGAAAGAAAAAAAATAAGTAAAAAGTAATAATTTTAGGATGCGTTTCAAAATGCACCAGTTGACTGGCTATCTCGCCATTTACAGGGACATACTCGAGGGGTAAAATATTGGAAAGAAGTCTGAAGTGAAACTAATCATGCAGAAGTATGCGCCTTTGGGACAATCATAATGAAACACGAGTTGTAAAATAGTTCGCTTTCAGTGAGTATTTATGCTGGGTGGACAGTCAACTTGTTCTTCGTATAGCATCAGGGCACTGCATATGATGTTAAGCGTTTTCCTAAATGAAATAGTAGACTGACTGCCGAGTGGTTTATTCTCTCAATGCAAACGTCCCTCCAGTGCCCACGGGACGTGGGTCTTATCTTACTTGAGGGGGAGTGGGGCAGGAATAATAGTGTGGGATTGGAAAATAAAGATGCGTTAAGGAGTGAAAGCTGTCCTGAAAGCAATCCCTCTCAGTTTTCGAGATCGCGAGACATTGCCGCGGAACTTCTGATCATGTTCACATTCATTCATTCCCTTTCCCCAGAAATGTGTCCTCTTGAGTAATCACGTTCCGCTGAGAGTCTCAACTCTGCAAAACGTTATTTCGCAATCGTTAAGAATGATTAAGATATTGTCGCTCATATATGTTTTTCAACCTTTTTAGTTTTTTTCATAAAATCACTTTTCTCTCACTCAGGTAGAACTAGATTCACATCAGCTGTAGATCGCTGAAAGTGGGGGGAAGCAAAATATCTATTAGTTGGGTTAATAACTACTTACCGCCCCATATATAAGTTTCATAAATGATGGTAATTGCCAACCATACCTATCTCTAAAATAAGGGATATACGATCAAGCCCCACCCCCATCCCCAGACAGAGGCCGCACAGCACGAAGCAAGTAAAGAAGCAGTAGTGTTAAGATACGGTCACACCAATAAAACCGAATCCAAAACGACCGTTGGTATGCCATTAGACATAACGTAAAAGTTTTATTCGGGCTGGCGTTCGTGCCTTCATTGTGACTGCTGCATTACCCCTGTGTGAATGGAGGGAAGGGGTACATCCTATCATCACCTAAAAAAATAGAGGGGGCTTGAACTGTTGAGTGATGGTTGAAGTTATCATCACGTATTAAGTCATGGCTTTGTGATGTGAACTTTGCGATTTGGACATGTCAGACGCGGTCTTCGTTCCGGATTGTTCAATCGATAGCTCTCGAGTCTTGCAATCGATACCATCACTCATTGCCTTCTGTCTGTGGCTATAATGAATTAATTCAAGTCATGTCGTGATTTATAGCCTAATAACCTTCCAATCATTTCCTCCCATTCCAGACTGATTCGAATCCATCGGTCTCTCCTCAGCAATCGGGCGGCCATTATGAAACGCTTCAAACATAGAATAGTTGAAATCAATCATCGGTGGTCGTATTTCTTCCTCCTTTTATCCTCTTAAGCGCCTGTTGTGTTTTCTTCTGAGGTATTACAGTGCCCTTTCTGTTTCCTGAAAATCGCTTTGGAGCAGTCATTAAGAAAACAAGACACGCGAAAGCAAATCAACGCAACAATGTTTGGTTATGTCTTGTCGATTGTGAATGGATTAACTACAAATAGTGTCTTGTCATGGCTCTTTTATTTGTACTATACTTCCCAGTTGGCACTGAACGACAGTAGGGGATCCGGGCGGGCGCAAAGCACGTGCGCCGCCTCTATATTCTCAAAGTCGTTATAATTATATTTAGTTCGTCCGCGCCCCATTATTTTCAAACGTGCTCTTTGCGCCTTTCCTATTTTTAAATCTTGGTGCATGCTTCGTGAACCCCCACTTGATCAACTAAAACAAGATAAAAAGATGGATAAATGAATGAAGAAAGAAAGAAAGAAAGAAAGAAAAAAAGAAAAAAAAAGGATGAGTCTTGAATGAATTAATAATCTATCAACCAATTACTTAATATCATTTAATCAATTGATACAATAATTAATAGATAAACAAAATAATAAATGAATAAATAAGTCATACTTGGAAATGAACAAGTAACTCATAAATAGATAACTAAAAGTTTAATGAATGAGTGAAGAATAAAAAGTTGTCAGTGAGAAGAAGAAGAAGACGGACATATTGTTACGTGTGCTCTATATTTGAACGTTCTTCCCCATTTTTCAGGATACGATAGACTCTGGTCTACACCCACTAAGATTTCAAGTTAATCAGGTGTTATCGTAATTCAATACTGCTTATTTACCATCCGCATTTTATCAAATATAAATAAATAATGTAAGTTTAAACTCCAACACGACTGGTAATACTTTGATCCCAACCTTGTATTAGGATATATTTTTAGTGGGTTTTACTTGCAGAAAGTAATGAAGGTCGGGTACGACGTAATGAAGAAAAGTCAAGTTACAAAACTGTGCTCTGACTAGTTGAACAAGAGGAAGGAAGTTGAATGTCTACGAAATTGAGCAATTTAAATATTCCGCCTATATATATTATGTGTCTAACTCCTTGGAAAATAAAGATGTATGTACACTGCAAAAACTCCGGTGTTGATTTAACACCAGCCCGGAATCTATATATGTCCACACCAGAGAAGTGTTAAACAACACCAGTTTCGTTTTGGTCTAACACCAGAAAGGTGTTTGTACAACATCAGTTAGTATTGAAACAGCATCGGTTTGATTCCAAACTGGTGTTGTTTCAATACTTCTCTGGTGTGGACATAATTATATAGATTCCTGGCTGGTGTTAAATCAACACCGGAGTTTTTGCCTATATATCGCGCCATTTCACAAAGTCGTTTATAAGTTACGAATAAGTTTACGCATGAATGGGACCCTTCCTAGTGCTACTTGAAAATATGCTTAGACCTGTCGTTCCTATGTTGCCATGTTGCAAAGTACATGTTCCACTCGTGAGTATAATTTTTACGAAAAGATTAAGAAAAAATCACTCAGTTCTGATGTAAAAGCAGATATAATAATAATGATAATGGTATTGACGATGGTGATAATCATATTTTTTAATAATAATTGTAACTATTACCGGGAAGTATTGTTAATAGACTGCGCATACATGAGCATTCCATATAACCCAAGTCTGCACGCAAAAAAACACACAAAATATTAATTAATGTTATAATTGTGCTAAATCAACGGCGATTTAAGGCCAGAGTGATACTCTTATTCATTCTTATAAACATTACTGTAATTCTTAACATAACTACCGTTATTACACTCTAAAAAACATTGGGTAAAAGTGCTTCATGAGGGTAATTATGTGTCCAACCAACATTGGGCATTTCTTTTGGGCATTTTTGTTTATCCAGAGTGATGAAAATTTTGCCCATTCTAAAGTAATTGCTGCTTATTTTTTAAACTAACTGGGAAATATGCTTCCCGCATAATTACCCTCGTGGTGGTAAAAATTTAACTCAATATATTTTACAGGGTACCATTTAACAGCTTGTTATCATTTTGTTATCCAGCTTCTAATATTTGTATTTTATTGTTGTTGTTCTTCTTCTGTTATGTATTACTAATCATTACCATTTTATCATTACCATTCTTATCAACATTGCTATCGCACTTTTACATGAAATGTCAATGCTGTCTTCTGCTATCATTTTGAAAACACAGGGCAAATCTTTTACAGTGACCTTCAACAATACGCGAGGAATTTAAATGAGAGATTATCATAATTTCTCCCATCTCTTATCTCCTCTTTGCCTATGGGCTCGCAGGAGATTATATGAGTATTACCTTGGCCAACTTTCCAAAGATCTCGATTAGAAGGGATTTGGTTTCAATTTTTATGGGAAGCACTTTTTTTCTGCAGGAGTCAGAATGATACCAAGATTGGTATATTAACAGATTTACCTGTGTCTGATCCCCTGACTTATAACTAAAATTGAAGATTTAGGATATCGTATATTCAGATGTATGCATGGCACACTTGGAAAGCTGCAGAACAACTGCATTTTTAGTAATATTACCATTCTAGTTTATAAAAGAATGGGAAAAGAAGTTAATTATTTCTTCTAATTTTGTTTAGAAGTATGTTAATCAACAAGTTCTAGAACTACTAGTTTGGCTGGGGGGGCCATTGACCTCGACATTTTCTTACGACTAGAAAAAAAAAAGGAGAATGAAAGAAAAAGGGATGAAATGAGATATTTCTAAATTTTATGTAGAAATCTTTTACAAAAACCTCATCCTAATTCTAAATAATAGATATGCTTATGAACTCAGATTTATAGACTTATAGTTCGCCAAATCTACTCTAATACCATATGTTCAGAACCAATTAGAAGTGGCATAGAAATGTTTGAGTGCTTTACTAATTGCAGATAATATTTTTGTTGTTGTTGCCATTGTAAAAAATATACGCTTATCCTTTCATAAGTTTTTACTACGACTAAATTTATAAACTGTGACAATTATCGCCAGGTCGATAAACTCCGCATTTCGTTTACACGCATTGCACCTGTGTGAAAACATCGCCCGGAGTTGACCCCAAATAACCATTCACATGCTAAAGCTTCGCGAAGTGTTAGTAATATCAATTATAAATTACGCGCTTGAGTGTTATATCGGGT
Organism: Lytechinus pictus; assembly: GCF_037042905.1. Lineage (NCBI taxonomy): Eukaryota > Metazoa > Echinodermata > Echinoidea > Temnopleuroida > Toxopneustidae > Lytechinus > Lytechinus pictus. The sequence continues at coordinate 15,973,999 of NC_087253.1, read as the reverse complement.
CTCGGATAATTATAGAGTAAACGAAGCAGCTGCATCTTGATTATCGGAGTTAAGTGCCCGAGGAGTGAAAGATAGAAAATGTCCGCTTGATTATAGGTCGATTTAATTCAACTTTCCTCCAATTTCAAATCGTGATCACTTTTAACACTAATTCTGTACGTTTAAATCTATTTTATTTGAATAGCTCTACAATTACTTTAAATAAAGGTATTTATTGTCTTATGTTAAAATCAATCATAATAATAATAATAGTACATAGCATTTATGAGGCACTGATTATCTAGTTTCATATTCAATGGCGCCCTGCATATTACCCCGGCTTTAGCTCCAGCTGCTAAATGCGCTTGGTGAATAAGGGAATTAATCCTGCCGGGTACCCATTCACCTCACCTAGGTTGAGTGCAGCACAATGTGGGTAAATTTCTTGCTGAAGGAAAAACGCGACATGGCTGGGATTCGAACCCGCGTTCCACTGATTGAAAGACAAGATTCGTAACCACTACACCACGGCGCCCCTATGTTTGTCATGATTTTTACCATTTACCTGTATGTTTTGCTGGGTTTTTTTTTTTTTTTTGTCCGTGCAGGTGATGCCAAAAAATAATAATAATAACAATAATAATAATATTAATAACCGGTTACGATATCATCGAATGAAATATAGATTTATTCACTTTAATAAAATTCTCAAATGTATATAGCAGTGTGGATGCACCTCGATACTGTGGACAGCTAGACAGTCAACAGTGCTCACAGTAGGTTTACATTTCTGTGAAGATATGATTCCGAAAACTTGATGCACATCGCAATACGGTTAAAAGGTTGAGCTTCTTTATAACTTGCTGATGCCCCTTTTCAATAAACTCTTTGATTTCCCATATCAGAAGTAAGCAATACGCTTGTGGAAAAGGGCATAACCCCTGCTTGTTAGCATGGTATGCACTGGCCTCCCATAAAGTTCATGAAAATAGATCTCTGATCAAAAGGACATGGAAAGCATCCAATCAATGTTCTATTTCCAGAGAAAGAACATTACCCTACATTTCTGGTATATTGTCATCCGAATGCGGAGACCATCAAGGTTCTTTGCATTGTGAGACCTTGAGAGGTTACTATCACCAATCATAGCTCCAATTGCTCTAATTCTCATCTCCAACATCTCCAACTTCAAATTCATTACCTCTAAACCGTACCATTTTATATGTGGGGAAACGCGAGTTTTAGGCGCGGCAAAAGCACAGCGTGGCGTCTTGCGGGTTGAGATTGCTTAGCAGAATGTTGGGTTAGAGCTAGAACGCCACAAGTGCCTTATTTTCGTGGAAGAATATAGAACTTCATACAACGCCCATGAAAAGGTGGAGTATTATGTAAAAGGTGTTATAGTACGTCATACACTGTAAAAAATGAAATGCTAATTTAGCATTTACAGTGCTTGTATAGTGACTGCACTACGAGTGCTGATTTCCTAGTTCAAATTTAAACTAGAAAATCAGCACTCGTATATAGTGCAGTCATTATACAAGCACTGTAAGTGCCAAATTAGCACTTCATTTTTTACAGTGTAGCTAAAGAGAGTGGTGGCATCAGGAGGGTATACCACAAATATGTTCTTACGTTGCGAGCGACTTTTAGAACGAGTGGTGGCACTTTCTTGTGGTAAATAATACCCCGGCTTTATGAAACTCCCTGCTGAATACTTTGTGAGGGGCAAGGTCAAGAGCCCTGTACAATCTACTCAAAGCTCATTGGAATGACACTTCACAGAATTTGTGTTAGAAGGAAGTCTCTTGTCCTATTTTGAAAAAAGAATCTTCCATCTATTCAAACGCTATACTTTTCCCTCTTCTCTGTTATTATGATTTTGTATTATTAATTGTAAAATTGTAGTAAGCTGTTGGCTGTCGCTTCTCTGTAAACGACCCCACCTGTTGCGCCTCTCGTAACTACAAATGATTGATATTAATAAAAACTGGTAATGTAGAATGTCGAATACGCGTAGGAAGGTTTGCGACTATAATACTACCAACTCTTTCCAAGGGACCAACATGCTGCGGAAGTGAGGGAAACGATGTAAAAGCGACCAGAAATCTGGTATTGGCTTAGGAAAGCACTCGCTTTCGCTGGATGAATATCAGACAAAAAAGGGCCCTTTTGATATACTCATTGATTTTTGAAGGTCATATCTGATTGCGTATGCGACGAGCGCAGGACTGGAGACGAAACAAAGAGCTTTAAGGCAAACCTGCTATTGACTTCGGACACTAGGCATGCAACTGTACTATTCGCATTGCGGAAGATGACTGGCGTTGACCCTTAAAGGAAAAGTCGCAGTTTCATATACTTAAGAAAGAGGGGGTCAAGACTGCACCCTAAATGCAAATTGGCGGTAAGTGTGTGGGTGCAAACTGGCCTCTTTTTGTTACGATAACGTTCGTTTGAACCATAGAAGGTGTAATTGTGAACTTTTGGGATGCATGTCAAAAGGTGCTGCTGGTTTATTGTTCATCTAACAGCAACATTAAAGGTGCTTTATAGCATTTAGGGTGCAAAGTTATACACAAGAAACACCAACAACGAGTTCCAGGTGATGCATTTGAATAACCTATCAAGCGCTTTGAGACATCGTTCTGATGTAATGGGTGTTATATAAAAGCAAAGTAATATTATAAAAAAAATTCATTCTTTGATGATTATGTTCCTACTCATCTTTCAAATATTTATTTTTGTTTTCTTACCACTACACCCCTGATCCCTGATGTAGACCTTAACAATATTATATTTTCTACAATACTGCAGCAACTGGCATTTCAGAATACGTATGAAATTGGAAAACCAATAATGTAGTATTTAACCTGGGGATAACTCAAAAGGTTTGCATATCGTGATGGATGCAGGGAAGTTCAGGGGGTCAACATTGAATCTCATCCAATTTAAACTGTATACATAACAGACCAGTGGCACTTGCTGGCAATGCCTTGTAATGGCATGCATGTAGGTATTTCGAATACGTGTAGCATTTATAAAAATCGATTGATTCGGGTTTTTCAGGTCTTGCTCATCCAAATATTATCTATCTCTGCAGGACATGACTACCAAGTGCAACTAGTATTTCGTTGAAAATCACTCTTCTCTTTCAAGGAGGCAGCCCATCTAATTCAATGTATGTTCTACAATTAAATCATGTGTAAAGATACGACTGAAAACAATCCTGCGATCATATTGCAACAGATCTATACGGCATGGACATGTTGGAGATGAAAAGGCAAATTGAATAATCAACATCTTTGACCATATGAAAAAAAATAATTTAAATTCAACTTCAAAGTCACATGATGTTTATTATCATGAAAATTAGCCACTCTCAATACTGGAGACCTTTTTTAAGCGGAATATTGATGCTACATTTGGCATTCCATAATATCATTGCTTGGCATGATGTGTGTCTCTTTATTCGAATAGTCAAACAAACCAATACACAGGTCAATGTGTAATGCTGGAGGTCAAGTCCCAATGTCCCAATATCCTCCTTGGCGATCTTCCTCGGTTGCCTGTGGTCTCTTTCACTCTGACGCGACCCCTTATACATATACCTTTGATATGCGAATATGACGGATCAAACCCAATCACGGTGGAAAATTCTGTTTTGGGTTCAAATAAATATCTTGTTAGGGTAATGGAAAATGTAAATTATTGGATAGACCGTAACACAGCTACCCTGGATCGCTTTTTCTAAAGTGAATTGTTGCTTTTCTGATTTGTGCAACCTGAGAGACTATCCCTCCTTTCTCCCGCCTCGGAAAATATCAAAGACAGAACCTGGATTGCTCGAAAGTCGGATGTTTAAGGACCTTTAAAGGAGGAGCAGACTGATTATCGCTTTGTGTGGTCTCCCATTGATTGTGTGTTATAAGTAACTATTCTTAAAATTATGCATTTTGAGATGAGATAAGCATCAATAATGCAAAAAGTGAATTAGCCAATAATTTCATTCATACAGAGAAACTTAAGTGTTTTTTTTTTTTGGAAAGTACTCGCTTTGCTACTTGGTAACATAATTAGTGTGGTACGAATGTATTGAGTGGTGAATTAATATATTATAATTCAAGTAGGCCTATATTACAGGACTACACAGCTCAAAATGTTTTTGAGAGGAAAGTACTTTTCTTGCTACTTAGTGTGGTATGAATGTATTAAGTGGTGAAGTAGTGTTCAATCATTCATGTGGGCCTATATTACAAGACTATACACAGCTCATAATGTTACATTATGCTGGCCAGAAGTGAGTATTTGAGGACTTGGGGTGGCGCTATTAAGGCTGCTAGTTCGTTTGGTGCTTTAAAGACGGTGTATGTTCATCGTAAAGTGTTTTCATTCTTCGGGGGGGGGGTATTCTATTTGGGGTCATCAAATGAATCATTTTCATAGCCTTGATATCGGAGCATAACAAAAATATGAAGCGTATCTCACTGACACTCACATTCATTATAAAGAAGAAATTATAACTATTTCTTAAAAAACGTGATGTCACTATAATCATCTGGCTTTTCTACTCGATGTTTTAACCATTGCTCTCTTTTTTTGCTTCGCTTAATCATATCATCATTCGATGGTACATCACGATTGTCCTAGATCTTCACCTTTATACGCTAGATTACTTTTGTGAGAAGTTTTTTTACGGCTCAATTGAAATACTCAAGATACTTGAACGGGGCACGATTTGCAAGTCCGTTGCTCTCTACTTTAAAGGGAGCGACTCTCGGCATGATCACGTACAGATCTCCGGATTTTCTTTTTTGGGGATATAGGGCAGATGATGGAAGTGATGGTGGTGGTTAAAATAAGAATGATGATGATGATGATGATGATGAAGAAGGTGATGATGGCGATAATGATAAAGATGAGGATGAGAGTGATGATGATGGTGATGATTGTAATGATAATGATGATAATGATGATAATGATGATCATGATCATGATGATGACGATAGTGATGATGATAATGATGATGATGATGATTACGATGATGATCATAAAGATGATGAAGAGGATGATGATGATTATCAAAATGGGGATGATGGTGGTCATGATGATGATGGTGATGATTTTAATGACGAAAATGACAATAATAGTTGCAATCGAGATGGTAATCATTATAACGGTGGGTGGTGATGATGGCAGTGATATTTATGACGATGATTGTAATAACAATAATTATGATGAGGATGGTGATGGTGATGATGATGATGATGATGATGAGGAGGAGGAGGAGGAGGAGGAGGATGATGATGATGATAAATGATGCTTTTCAAACTGAATATGTAAGAAGATGAATGAAAATATTTCACTGTTGCTATAGCAACAATGTTTACCACGGAAGTTTGTATAAACGTTATCATAGTAATGATGGTAACGATGATTGTGTCGATGGTTACCGTAATGACTCTGACAAAAGATGCACTGTCCAAGGCAATATATTCAATAGCTAACAAACAGCTTTTTTGTTATCGAAATCAAGCATCGTTAAAAGTTCGTAATGTATTATACCACTCTTCTTATTATTTTAGGTCCAATGGACGAGGCCAGGTAATTAGTTACCATGTTAACTGCCCACTTTGATGACAAAACCAGAGATATCCATTCATTATGAATATTTCATCCACTATCCTGCTGTAGATGCGTGTATGTGCTTCCTTTCGCTTCGCGTCACCCATTGCTATTTCATGTTAAGATCTCTTGACCTTAAGTTTGAGTCAGCCTTCATCATGACTGTTTACGTTCGAAGTTTCCTCGGTGCATTGCCGATTTGGGCTGCCCCCACTTCGTCTAATTTACGTTTAGTCTCATCCATGTCATCACACACGTTCTCGTCCAGTTCGTCTACAACCAGTAGTTTCTAACCATCTGGTCATAAAGTCAATTAGCTCTTTTTTTTTATCTCCGAAGAAAAAGGTTATTATCATTTTGTTTGATATCCATTTGGTCTGAGCACATAACTTTTCAGAATTTCATTCGACAAAATTAATAATAATAGGTATACGGAGTGGAAATTAGACCAGATGAGAATTTTACTTAGTCGGTTCTAGACCTACTAAAGTGTAGACCAAATGTGTATTATAGCAAATAGGTTTAGCCTATGTGATTTCAGACTCTCTGAGATGTAGACCAACTTCTAGTAGACAAGGGGTCCGTTGCACAAAGAGTTGCGTTTAAACGCAAGTCAAAAAATCAATCGCAACTCCAAAATGCACGCTGTTGATTGGTTGAAAATCAAGTTGCGCATGATTTTTAGGGTTGCGTTTGATTGCAGCTCTTTCTGCAACGGGCCCCTGGTGAAGTTAGCCGTTTTCTTCAGGTGATAAGTCAATCCGCATCCAACAGCGTATCCAGGGAACTTTTAAGAAAAAAGAGACTCCTTGGTGTTACAGTCACATGGCAACCAAACCAACTCCAAACCGAACGATAGTCATTGGTCAAGACGTATTGGGGAGATTTTGCTTCAAGAATTCAACAACACAGTAAATATATTGAAAATGCCTGTCAAGTCACAATGAACAGTTGGGAGGTCTTTGTCGAAACTTGGTTAACCTGAAGAGCAGTATCGTTCTAATGTAAGTTTTGGAACTGACTGACAATTGCAAATATTTCGTTCATTCTAGAATCCAAGACGAAACTGCGGATTTGATTCACCACTTTTCGACAAAAACTGGTTGCTTGCACTTTGTCATGAAGGGCATTTCGCAATACATGTTCTATGTTCTTGAAAGCGTCCCGCGTCCCGTACGAAAACTCCGTAATATTTTTTGATCTGTGTTGAGTCAGGTTCGTTCGTGTGACCGATACCTGCGGGGCATGGTTTTATGAACAATTCATGATCGGTTCATCAAATAGCTGGAAATCATGCCGATCAACGTGATGAGAATAAAGGGACCTAAACCATTCTGAATCAGACATGATATCACGAATATGAGGTTTATACTTACGTGGACATCCATAATGAGCCTATTCATAATCTATTTTGGAATCCAAGATAAAGCATCACTGGCCACGGTCCACGTCGTATCTCCTGAGACCGAATGGAAATTCACATTTACTTCTAAAGGTGCTTGTTTGATTTACTTTCTTTATTAGCATTGTGTACAGAGTCCAGCGAAGAATATGCGATGCGATTGCAATGAGATCCGATTGCAACCAAATTACACAGTGTGCGCATACTTGCAGCCCACTGCAACTGCGATCCGATTTGTTGCAGAAGAAACGCCTCAGACATTTGACATTTCGAATCTTCATGCAATTTTTCGACGATTTCAATAATTTGAGCCAATCAGATCTGTCTTAGGAGATGACGTAACAACTGAGCTGTGTTGCTGCAGCGCAGACACCAAAGGCCTCGACAACTAAATATTTCATTTTAAACTACTTTATTCCTGTTTTAGAAAAGGTCTTGAACAATTTTATTTCTTTTTAAATCAAACAAACATAATCAAATAAAAAGAAAAAAAAATAATCGAGAATTTCCTTTCATTTTAGGGCTTTCGTACATTATTTTGTTGTCTGTGGATGCAAACCAGTATTCGATTAAAATCATTGCTTCGTCTGGAATCGAACCCGGGTAACTTTAAGAAAATACCATACCACGATATGAGGAACAGTTCCATAACCATAATGCGGGGGCTAAAATCCGAACACTTGCCATTATTTAACAGAGTTTAATGCATTCGTGACTGCAGCCGTGCATATTTATTCCATTGAAGAGTAATGAAAGTCTTGATGTACATTACATGATCTAATAATATTCCGAGCAATTTAATGTTATTTTATTTGATAAGCGACATCTGAATTCTCTGTTCGGCGTCTGCTAAAAATGGAAGTCGCCACGAGATGGATATTAGTATGTATGAAACTGTTTTAGATTTCCCCCATAAGGGTCTGACAGTGACAATGTAATACAAACATTATCATGGTGATTTCAGGATTACACAAAGATGGTCAATAATCTATTTTTTTGGAAATTATTCCCATCCACTGGCGTAAAGAGGGGGGGGGGCTTGTAGGCCATGGACCCCCCATAATTTTCACGACCAACAAAAAAGAGGGAAAGAAAATACGCTATGAGGGGTGAAAATTAAATTACATTCTTAATATTATGCCAAAAATCAATAGAAAATTAGATTTTTTTTGTATTAATAAGTTTAAAATTTTGCTCGCTCGCTTCGCTTGGTCCAAGCATTTTAGACAGTCCCCAATACTTCATGCTTGGCCCCTAATTTACTTTTCGTTCATTACTGTACTGTTCCAATTCTATTTTCTTGCTACGATTAATCTGTAGCATTCTATCCAAACTCCCATGCAACAATCGAAATGTTACAAAATTTTCACAAAATCTAATGAATGTTATTCCTTAAATTTTAAGGAATAATTTCAACTTTGCAATATATGATTCATTCTGGCGATGATGAGCAGCATTTGTCATGTTTTTATCGCACCATTTGTCTGCAAAAAGCGTTCAACGTGACATAACCGACATACCCTTTTCTTTTCCATAGTGTCTTTGATTTAGATTCACATGGTTGCATGGGCATATTCATATTTTCCATTATAAACCACATGAAGAACAGAATAATACGTACATTATTTATTATTGATACCCACAATAAACCACCAAAATATTCGTTCTGTTGTTTTGATACACGTATTTAACTATTTTGTTTTATATTACGTGTTTGCATTTTGGAGTGAGATTAATTTAGACGAAATGAATGAACATGAATGAATGAATGAATGAATGAATGAATGAATGAATGAATGAATGAATGAATGAATGAATGAATGAATGAATGAATGAATGAATGAATGAATGAATGAATGAAAATTATCAGTATCTCTACTCGCCCTTTGGAAGATCATGTAAGGGAATGATTAAGATCGGGAAAGATCGCACAAATTGAGTTCATTGATCTGGAAGTTGCTTATTTCATCAATAAAGTAGACATGATCGCTTAATCATGAGAAATCCTCAGAAGCCCATATGGAAATGCTTCTAAAGATGATTTTTTTTTTCAATGAATGATCATCTCTCATTCTACAACACCTGTTCTCGATTCGGTTTCCGTGGCAATCGTGGTCGCTTTTAACCATTTTGCACAGCGTTGGTTTCACCAGTGATTTGAAAAACTATCATTTCTTTTGATGAGATAAATTGTTGCCAAGGTGATGGGGGCTCCTGTTCACGTGATTAAACATCGTCCTAACTCAAGATAGAACAATCTTTGTGATTATAATTACTGAAGAATCATCCCTTATTTATTCATGTTAGTCGTAGAATATTCCTTTTCATTTATTCTCCATCATTATCACTAGTTTTTCGTCTTTGCTAAACCAATTCCATATTCAAATATGAGTATATATATGCTTGAAATATGTGAGACAGGTAGGGTGGCTGTTGATGAGAGAGAGAGGAGGGGGTAGCTTAATGGTTACGCTACAATTTCTATATTAAATTAAAGGTTGATATAACCAAAATTTCTTTCGTTTTTTTTACATTTTTCTTCTTCTTACTATTATCATTTTCTCTCTTTCCCCCAACAACTTGTAATATTATAGCCCCCCTCCCCGCCCCCCTTCATTCTGTGGCAGATAGGGCCCAGCATTAAGGCAGCTGCAATCGAAAATGTAATTGATTATCAAAATCTCAACTTGTCAACCAGGGGCGGCAATCTCTTTGAAGCACTGAATTCTTTTTCGCAAGAACGTGTACTGTGCCTCTTTCACCTGAGGAGGACCCGTTTGAGATGTTACCAATTGCCCTTTCTCGCATAAGTGCCAATTCTTGTTTAGCAAAAATGCCCCTTCTGTGCCCTTTCTTCTGAGAAGGACCTATTTTACGTGTTAACAAGTGCACCATTGAAAAAAGAACACAATATTCTCATTTGTATACGTTGCTACAAAACTTGTAACTTGTAAGGATAATCCTACGTGTCTTAAGTTTCATGAGTCATGTGAGTGGGGTAGATAAGCAGAGGTGTAAAGATGAGGGGCTCTTGACCCCTTCCCAATGAAATATGATATTGTTATTTTTATAATTAGTTGTCAAAATCTATCACAAAATTTGATTTTCGTTATAAAAAAAAATCAAAAGTTTTGCACGCTTGCTTCGCTCGCTCGCAGCTTCTTATAAATGTTCGTTATACGACATATCTAGCCCCCCTCAAAAATTTTGTCCCATTATGCCACTGTATAGATAAGTCATTTTATTCTTTCTTCTTAGAGTTTTAAGAGTGCCCTTTTCAAAATAATAGGTGCGTTTTTTTTCCTTGTGCACCCCCACACTTTCAACTTCGCTCCGCCGCCCATGTTGTCAACAGATCCACATCATCAACAATTATCTCCTCCAACCCCATTATCAATATCCACTTATTAACATACTCAAGGTAGCTGAAAGAGAAATTGTCCCTTATTGTGTTAATGATTAGCTACTTATTGTAACTGCCTGAGGGGCATAACAAAGTATTTCTTTAAGTTTAAGTAATCATCGTTATATTTATATCTCATTTAAATATGTCTACATCAAAAAGAATTCTTTCATATGTCAAGGCAATCCGAAATGACTTTAGTAGTTTTCGAACAACACAACTTTTTGAATTGGATCTACTGATAATCATGTGATGATTGGGTCTTTTTTCGAAAACATGGAAAACAAAACAAGAGATGATTATGCTATACGACTTTAAGGCCATCAACATCCTTAATGTGACATGATGGCGGACGACAACCAAGTCGAGAGAGAATGATACCTAAAAAGTCAAACATGATAGTGAATTACAAGATATATCTTGTCAAAGCGCGCGGGCGATTCACGCTTTGACAAAGGTACAACACAGGTGACAAAATTGTGAAGTAACGGGTTATTCTTTTTGTTTGATTTAATAGAAAAAGAAGTCATTCAATTGGATAAAAGAAGCCGCAAACAGGTGCCAGCTTTAATTATTATCCTACTCATCTTGGGTATTTTTATTTATATAGTGTGATGAAAATTTTGCCCATTATAAAGAAATTGCTGCTTGTATTTTTTACCTATTTGGACAATATGCTTCCCGCCTTAGGTAAAATACCGCCCAAAATTGTTTGGACACATAATTACCCTCGTGGTGGTAAAAATTTTACCCAATATATTTTTACAGTGTATAGGTCTCTCATGGAGATTAGATAATGCCTGGTTTGTAAGATATAGAGAGCAAGAACGTCAATTATCTCGGATCAGTTTGAATTTGAGATTGCTTTTACCATTTGCATATTAGGAATTATCGCCGTAATCTGAATACCATGCATATGCTACTAACTGGATATTTGTACTGGATAATTGAATTCTATGATTTTTTTCTATATAAACCAACCTATTTTAAGCATCATTATTTTGAACACGACATTGTTCGAACTGGTAACGAAAGCATGTTTATAGGTAACGTCGTAATTACCCCTTTACCATCATTTGATTAGGTTTTTATTTCTTCTTATTGTATTACTTTATTCAATTTCTTTATCTATTTTAACAAATACATCAAAAATACAATAATACAAATAAATAAGAATCTTTTACCAATCGTCAACAATATCTTTAATTCGATCGTTATTACCCGATGGATTTCTCAAATTGGCAACGTTATAGGCTGACACGTTGGACTCTACATTCTTACGTTGTGTTTATCGGAGCATTTCCTGTCACTTAGCCGATATATCATGCGTCAAGGTGGTGATGGAAATCTATAGATATATATTTCGAAAATCATTATAAATGGGGGTAAATCCATTTTCCACAAATAAGAAAAAACACTTCTACCACAGTGACATACATTCCAATTTCAAAGAATCTTTCTATTTAAATATGATAGTATGTCTTCGGAGAAAAAAATATTTTTTTTGTAGATTTTCGCAAAAAAAAATAAACAGATTTAACTGAATTCCTACTTCATTCCGGTTCTGTTTTGGGGGTACTGTTTTTTGTGTGTTTTTTTTGCTGCTTTTTAAAATTTGAAGAAATTACTTTCAAGAGGGCATTGGGTATTGATTTTGATGAAAATTTAGTCACTTGTTCTCAAAATGATCTAAATCATATATCTTCAAAATCCTTCTCCTAGATTTCCATACTAATTGCAATAATATCTTATATTCGCCTATCTAATAAATAACGTTAACACACTTCTATTTATTTTGCTGTTATAAAGTTTAATGTTGTGCCTTCTAGAAATTAAAATTTCCATGTGTTTTGTATAAGATTGGAAATCATTTTATTTCCAAAGCCGTATAGTATCAAAATGATGTCTTTAGAAAAATACATGAATATTTATTAAGGCACCAATTCCTCTCTCCGAACACCCGGTCAAATTTATTAACCTATTTTTATAATTGACGCAACGCAGTGATAAAGGTTTCGGACACCTTGTAGAATTGTCATTTTACAGGCCTTGAAAAACTTATAATTCATCTACACTATTTTCAGGTGTTGAAAATTAATTTTGAGTGAAGTGCTGACCAGATGACAGTTGAGGTCTTGGATTATCAATTACGGGGCTCCTCATCAAACTTGATTTTATGACGATTGATTGAGATACGAGATGTATTTTATTACAGGTTTATGGCAGAGGTAAAGAAAAAACGAATAGGCTTCGGTCATGCTTTTCTATATCGCTTGTATGACTTAAGTTTGATAACGTGATGAAAATACGAAGTTAATCACCAAAGAGCATGAAGAAAATAAATCAAGGAATGGCTCAATTGACGGATGGAGTAAATATATTTCAGTGTCACATACTGTTACGTCATTCGTTAACATTATCAAGCACGGAATCAGATGTTTGAATTCGTAAAGAGATGTGATACGTTATACGCAAGCTGCTTATATTATTAGATATATCTTAATGGATCATGGTACCATTGGATTTATGATGATTATTAAGAATATAATCCAAATATAATTAGTGCAAAGCACCGACAAGTCCACCCCTACAAAAAATTTGATTTGAATAAAAAGAGAAAAATCCAACAAGCATGACACTGAAAATTCATCAAAATCGGAAGTGAAATATGAAAGTTTTGACATTTTAAAGTTTCGCTTAATTTCACAAAACGGTTATATGCACATCCCAGTCGGTATGCAAATGAGGGAACTGATGACATCACTCACTCACTATTTCTTTTGTATTTTATTATATGTAATATGAAATATTCTAATTTTCTCCTCATTGTCCTGTGAAACAAAGTTTTGTTTCTCCCTGAACATGTTGAATTACCATTGCTTAACATTTTATGGTTCAGCCAAGTTGGTCCTTATTGTCAAATCTGCAAAACTTGAAATAATGTATAATTCAAACAATAAAAAACAAAAGAAATAGTGAGTGAGGGACATCATCGACTCTCTCGTTTGCAAGTGACTAAACTGTGAATAAAACTATCTTGTGAAAAATAAGCGAAACTTTAAACTGTCATAACTTTCTTATTTTATATCCGATTTTCATGAAATTTTCAGCATAATGCTTGTCTGATTTTTCTCTAGTGATTGAAATCAAAATATTTGTGAGCTGGACTTGACTTTTAACTATGTACCAGAAGAGCGGGAGCAGCTTTCATGTGATGTCATTCTAATCTTTATATTTTTTGTGAGGGTTTATATTATATACATATACATATTTACATATTGTTTAATCCATCAACCAGGACATGATACAAAACTCCCGATATCATTCATGGAAACACCAGAACGATAATACACAAAGATTTTACAACGCGACATTATTATTCTCATGACGGTATTTGTTAATGATGTAATGATCGTGATAATCAAGTGCCCTTTTTCTGTAAAATATAAATAATAATAAGTCTCGTTATAAGTATTAGGTTCATTGATCGTTTTTATCATATGAAATTGCCCTAAAACCATTAAGCTTATGAAAATATGAACATAAAAACCAATATCTATGGTAGATATGAAAATATTATATTGACAAAACAGAAACGCATACGGTATCTTAAATATGCAATGAAGAAAACCAGCTATTGACAATTGAAATACCATTGCACTGTTTAAAATTATAAATGAATCACAATTATCTTACAGGAAGCAATGAAATATCATTCTTTGTATAACAAAAAAAAATGCACATTGCTTTTGAATTACATGTTGCAGAATACTGCAAAGAAAATATCATCGAACTTTTTAGAAAAATAATATATATTTTTATAACCCCCATAATTTCAGGGAGATATAAAATACACTCTATATATCAAATTAAAATGACCTACAGCTTTTGGAATGAAACTTAATTCGAAGAATGTACTATGTAAATAATATATAATACCGAAAATAACCGTCATGACATTTCAACCAACTAATGCAAAAACATCAATGATTAAGAAAAAACCATTACTGGAATGCCATTATCTAATTCATATGAAAATGTTACCAGAGTGCAAAAACACTGAATCAAAGCATTATCTAAGTAACATGTGTACCTACTATTTAGATTGCAAATACCAATAGCTTATGGATGCTTCATGATTAGAAACCTTTTAAAGATATTGCTATGACATTCAAACATAGAAATATGCATAATCTACATTTACAAAATAAAAACACCGTAGCTATTAATGACACTCTTGAAATTGTTGAAATACAATAGGCCTATAATCTAAGGAAGATATGAAAATACCGTATATATGTATATATACATATATATATATATATTATATATATATGTATATATATATACTATAGTTAGATGCTGAATTCATGTTCATTTGTTATAAATCTATCTATAATATGTTAATGAAGTCTTCTTGCATGTACTCGCTACGATTCTGTCAAACGAAACTCGCCTATCCCCCTCAGCACTGATGAATTAAAACCCGGTGATTAATTTCACGCTTGAACTATCGATAGGAACGATTAGGGAGACAATTCACGTGACCTTGGTGACATTGAACATCTATCTTTAAAACCTCTGAGATCATACCTCCAAATAATTCCTCTGTCAGCCTGTGGATATGTCCTATCGCAAAAGACAAAAATAGAAAATATCAAGGTCATGATCCAGTCATACCAGAACTCGGTTTGGAGACAGTTTCGTCTGTGTGACTGTAGCTTTAGACACTCCTCCCGTGCGAAGAGCTAACCTGTCACGGTAACAATTTTTTTTTTTTTTATTGGAAAATAATATACATAGACAATCCAGTCCAATCTAATCCAATAGACATTTGATATAGCGCCTTTTCAATTCAATCTAATCTATCGATTACTGCATTCTATACTGTGTATTGATTTTTATTGGAATTGAATAAAACATTGAATTGAATTGAATTGAATTGAATTTCGGTTACAAAGGGCTGCACACACACTACTCCAAGTTTGGGCCACTAAAACAAGAGTTCAACACTTAAGAATGATGATGAGTCATGTTTATTACTTGTCATTATATTCATAATCATACTTATCACAGCCCATGGTATGGGCATGTGCATTTCATCATCATTGCAAACACGTGGGACACATTTAAGGTACATTCATGATTTGAGAACATGAAAAAGGGCAAACGATATAGGCCTACTAGTATGCAAAAAGGACAAACAAAGTGATGATTCTTAACTAGAATTTATGGCATGCTGAATGAGGATTCTCATTTTACCCGTGATCATTATAAGTATCATTATCCTTATAACATTTATTATTATTATTATTTCATTATTATTATAACAAAAGTTTTAGCGTGATATAGTCACATTGGAAGATCCAGCAATTCGGAATATTTCTATTATTATCCTTTTCAAAATACAAGCCTCTTTGTTTAATTATTATAGCTTGCTGTAATAAGCTCTGTTGGTTATCACGGAATCGTTTATATATTCATCATCGTCACAACTCTTTTTATTGTCGATGTAGCAAGACTAATAATAACTGTATTCTGGTCAATATCATCGTTGTAATTTTATATTCTATCATTATTGTCCTTTTCATCACTATCACTTGTTTGATTTGTATTTGCTTATAATGTTAATAATGGAAATGGAAAATAAAAACTTGAAACTTGAAACTAACACGGTCATCTTCTTTATTTTTATAATCAGTTTTATTTATTCTTTTTTTTTCATTTACACAGGGGGACAACCTGTATACCCATGGCTTCAACGTAATAATGGAAACTCCGGACTAAATTTATTTGTAAGTATTTCGCCAATTCATATTTCACCCTCTGATAAGTGTGTGTTGGTGAAGTTCAGTAAGCCTAAAGGGAAAACATGTCACCCAGAACCCCCAACATATCGCTCTACTTGTATCCGCCTTTATATATTTTTTTTTCAACATTCATTTATCTTACAATTAACAATATAGGATTTAAATAAAACCTTTATGTTGTCATAATTTTAACAAAGTTACCATCAGCCAATCAGATTGAAGGATTTCGGTAACTTTTAACTGTTATTGCAAATTTGTAATTATATTTGAAAATAAAATCTTTTTCAAATTGTCAGAATTTGAAGTTGTAAAGATGAATAAAAAAGCAAAATACAGAGATACCATTTTGTAGACTGCCTGGGATATTCATTAAGATTGCATATTGTGATCATCTCATGCTGGAGTGCACCCCAATGTTCAACCTTTTTTTTCTCCTTGATTGTAAAAACTCTCAAGGAATTTCGCTTGCATTCAATCAAGTACCTGTTATCGTTGTTGTTGTTGATCAATTTCGACAAGTTACATCATTTTAAACCTTATGATGTGCTTTTTCATGCTCGATGAAAATATCTAATTTAATTTTGGGGCGATTTATTGCTTTTTTTTTTTTTTTTTTGGTGGCCGGTAATATATGACAATTGGGGACTTATTCATTATTAATCGCCAATGTGGGAACGTGTATTTTCGGTGTCATACACAAAAAACAATTGAGTTCAATCCACTATCTCCGCTCATTTTCGGACATACGTGTGAGCATCGACCTACAGAGAAGTAAAAAGGAAGGTTTTTAACCCCAAAATAAGGAAGAATTAGACAAGCAAAAAAAAAGGGTCTTCACTTTCAAAAGAGGGGGTACACCTCTGTTTTAATGGCATTTTTACATTATGAATTTTAATTTTGCTTCTCAAAGAGGGGGGGGGCACAGCCGGCCCCGGATCCGCCAGTTAACGGTTTGCAGTAAGATGAGCAATTGATTGACGTGGTTGTCTTGATCGGGACTTCCCCGGTTGTAGGACGTCCCCGGTTGATGGGTAAATTGTAAGAAAATGTCATTTGAAGTTGGTCATTACAGAAGTTTTTGGATTATCCTTCAAACTGGATTTTATCAGCTAGGATCGAGTATGATTGCAATGATGATATTTAATGAAGTTTTCTAAATTGATTTTGCTCAACATGATCAAAGCGCTTATGGATCGCCTAAAAGATCTATTCTAATTTTCATGGATCATAGATGTATCACATTTAAATTCAATAAAATATCAAATATTTACATCAATATTCAATTAATCTCACTTTCTACGTTACACCTGGTTTCTTTATTTTTTAAATATCGTGTACTCTAGCGTGTAGATTTATTTCCAATATTCTGTCAGCTTAGTAGCAATAACGAAATATTCATGAAATTATCATTTTGGGATTATGGTATTTCTTAGATCGGTGTGGATTATTGTGCAACACTAAAGGGTATTACCGAAGTAAGTCATTAGTCTTACAACTGCAAGACCGCCCTAGATATTCTAGATTCATTATATGACGCATGCATTTATTCAAACCTGGTGATGAAATATATGTATGATGAGAACATATACAAAGCACAGTATATAGGCGTACATCAACACAGTAAATACGCAGGTTAAATTGAATTGAATTGAATTTATTTCCATTAATACAAATAACAATTCATCTATAATGACACCTGAGCAATTGACAAATAAAAACGGGAAAATGGCCCTACTAAGCAGCACCAATCATGGTGCTGCTGGTCTACCGAGGGGTCCTCTTTTTATGCATTGCTATTTACTAAATCTTTACAGTATGTTACAGTTGTTTAAAAGTTTAAATAAGTGTTTAAAATCCTAAACGAAAAGCTTTGAAGTTTAATATTTGATTTCCAATCATTAAAGCAAATTTCAAACAAATGAAGTTCATTTTTGTAAATATGATAGCGTTGTAAAAAGATTCTTGAGCAGCTTCCTTACTGTAAAGTATATCCCTATATTCCTTCGAAGTGAAAGGTTTTATCAAATATACGTTTGTGGTTTGCGATATGAGTATTACACGACTCACAAATACACCCACTCAGTCATTTTTCGTAATTTGATAATAAAATTTATATTTTTGGGATATCCCCAAATACACACAACAAACGCACGCACACACATACTATTTTTTGTGATGATCAAATAGTGTATGGCATATCCCCAGCCACATAACACAAGCACACACACACACGCAAACTCATAATTCGTTACGATAAAAAAAAATATTCTTATATTTTATTTTAAACGTATAAGGTTTTATCAAATACGTCTGTGGTTTGTGAAGGCGCCAATATATTCATAATTCTAATAATTACATTATATTTTTGGATATCCCAACTACACTCAACAAACGCAGGCACACACACATACTTATAATTCGTTATGATATTGTGTATGGAATATCCCCAGCCACAAAACAAAAACGCACACACACACACACTCTCACAGTCCATCAAAATTCGTCACGATGATATGATGTATAACATATACCCTTCCTAACACTACAAATACACACACATGTACTTACACATTCATAGTTCGTTATGATAATATAGTGTATGACACATCCCCAGCAACATGACACAGAAACGCACACACACACACCCTGACTCATAATTGGTTACGATAAAAATTATATGGCATAGCCCCAACCACACTCCACAAGCACCCACATCCGCGCAAAACGCACAGACATACTCATTACCTCATAATTCGTTATGATGATATGATATGTCATATCCCAGCCTACACACACCCACACACATTCATAATTCGTTATGATAAAATAGTGTATGGCATATTCCCATCGCACATCAGAACGCGCGCTCACACCCTTACTCATAATTTGTTACGATAAAAATATATGGCATAGCCCCAACCACACTCCACAAGCACCCACATCCGCGCAAAAACGCACACACTCCCTGACGTATGAAAAGTAACTTATATTTGATAGGTAATACGAGCTATTGATACACGAGGGTGCTCTATTGTCATGATTGTTGGGTTTTCAAGAGGGGTTACCCTTTCTCTATCTCCTCCGCAATAATATCACCGCATCTTAACTCTTGAAGAGGGGAAAACAGTCTTGAGTAGGCGATCATGTTCGATTCTCGAGTGCCAAGCATGTCGATAACGTCAAACTATACTGCCAACTTAGAATGGTGAATGACACAACTCCATTCACCATTTCAGGATATATTCAAGACTATCCAACGCCATTGGCAGTCAGAAAGAAATGCACCAGGGACCGTTAAATAACATTCTACCTTCTTTTGTAATGCAAGGCATAACACAGTTTAACATGTTTTGGAATTCTCTGCCCGATATAGTATAAGCCCGTGGAAATGCGTGAGAAGGAATATAAATGAGGGAGGGAGAAAATACGCCTTAAGAGATTCGTCACGGATATTGTGAATTGGGGTGTGGAAAGAATGGGAATGATGGAAAAAGGAAAAGAAAGGAGAGGTGACAGAAATCAAGAAAATGTCGTAACGATGTTTATCCACAGCAATTCTCCGTGGACATGATGAATTGAAAGAAGGAGAAAAGATGGGCTTTGACATGCTTGAAAATGAAAGATGAAGAGGGAGATTTTTTTATAGGCCTACGTATTAATTTTTAAGGATAAACATATTAGAAGGAAAAGATGGCAAGAGGGAACTTAGGAGTGATAGGTCAAGAAATATAGGATGGAGTTATTATTTCATGGATAGAGGAAAGATGGAAAATCGTAAAATCGACGGTCGGTCAAAATTTTCTCCAATAAACATGAAACAGGGTAAGATTGAAGAGGATTTGGAGAATATTAGAAGAACTTTTATGAAATCTGAAACGAGAAAGTGATGAGGGGCACAACTTCCCTGAAAATACAAAGTGTGGTTTCACTCATTAGAGAGCATAAAACTATAAAATTCAAATAATCATTTTTACAATATACATGTATAATTTTTTTGTCCAGGGCAACCATCATTCATGCGTTTCCATGTAATAAGTAAATTGAAGAAATTTTAAAGGTCCTCTACCTATAACAATAATCAAGTTTTAAAAGGAAGTTCTAATCATACTTCCAATATAGGCCTAGTAATATACTGCACTTTTAGAAAATTCAATTCAGCTATTGATTGACAAATGTAAGTTCCGATTGAAAAGTATAAGGTCAATGAATCCAAATTCTGTTGGCGTCTTGCAGTAATTTACACGTACGTTACATAGTATGGTCTTCTGTGTACAGGGTATGGTGTTATCGAGCTTAATTTAATTTTCCCAAACAAATTGATACAAAAATGAGATAGCCAGTTCGTATCTATGATTAACATATAAACAAGTAATGACTAATGAAAGATGGCGAAGGCTATTTTCTCCTAATTTTCTCATAGCCCTATAAGTCGTTCCGGATTAGAGGTGATTCGAATGTTGGAAAATGACACACTTAAAAGATTTGGTCCATATTTCCAGTCTTTATTCATTACAACTTCGTTCTTAAACATGATCGGTCGTGATAATCAATTTTGTTGTTGGATGGTTATTATTTTTTCCTACAAGGAATAGTGGTAGGAAACATCAACCAAACTTGTTGTAGGACTTATCCAATTATTTGTTTGATTTTCCCCCATTAATTTTGTTCGGAGAAATTTTCACCTACGAATCGGTTATTTTGATCAATCCTTGTTTGGAGTGGTAATCTGGAGTGTAATAAATTCCCAAGGCACCACATATTAAACCGCGGAGTAGTAACTCCATGCTCAATTGTTAAATTTGATATTTAAAAAAAGTCAATAAGAAAAGATTGATGAGAACGTTTCGCACTTTTGAAAATTGTTAATTCAATTTATCTTCCTTATTTTTTCACATGGTTCTCGCATCTATATAAATTTGATTATTAGATGATATAATTTTCTGCGGTTTGAATAGCTGTAGCTATAACATGAATAAGCTGTCGGTTGCATGATCATCATGATTTTATTTCTGTGAGATAACAGACACGTATATATCCTTACGTATTTAAGTTGGTGAAAAGCACTAGCGTACAGATGGGGACGTGAGGGTTTTTCAGTGCCAAGCAAAAAGGGAGAAAAAATGAAATGAAAATAAAAGGGATGATACAATTTTCTGACTGATATGTAAAATTTGTCAAATATTAGATTTTTGTATTAAAAATGTTTGCTCGCTCACAACTTTTTAGGAATGTTGTCTGTACGCCGTGACTGAACCCACCTCCACCCCCCCCCCCCCCCCCTCCCCCCTAACAGAAAAATGGCTGAGTTCGTTACAGGTGTAAAGGATCAATTAAAAATATATATAAAAATAATAAAGCAATTCGTAGTCTTAATAGGAGCGATTCAATTACAAAAAAAATATTGATTAAAATTCTGGACATATCTGTGATCAGCTATTGTTAGGGTACGGTTGCTGCAGATTGCTCCCTTGAAAATGGCCTGGAATGCAGACAGAAGTCGCATCCCGTTCCAAAACCAACTGACAGATTTCATCCGGAGGCAAATTCCATTTTCAATAACAACCGCTAAAAAGTCCTGAAAACAGTCCCTGACGTTTCATCCCGCAAAATCAATAATTCTGTTGTTCTGTTTTATATATGACCAAGAGCGTCTACCTGTCATTATAGATATCATGGAAATCTTAAGCTATACACTCACACCAACGAAACCGACTCCAAAACGATCGATGGTATGTCATTGGAAATATCGTAATAACTTTGATCAGCTAGAGTCGGTCTTGTTGATGTGACGGTACAATGTCCTTGTCACGCAATGAAAACACGTGACTATTTAGGATCAACCACTTCTGCGGCCCTTTGCAGAAAATGTTGCAATTCTAAAAATAATGCGTAACTTGATTTTCAACCAATCAACAGCACGCATATGGGACTCCCGATTGTTTTTTTTTTGACTTGCGTTTAAACGCAACTCTTTCTGCAACGGACCCCTGATGAGGCTTGAAAGGAAATTGACGACTTTGTTTTCTTATTTTCAATTTTTTTTTACTGCATTGTTTGTACACAGTGTATCATAGTAGTATAGGGAACTTACGGCTTCTAGGCATCGTCGAGGTAGTTCGCAATGAGAATTAATTGCGCTGGTATCTTGTAAATGAAAGTTGATCTGCTTCAACAACACTCGGCCATCGCATACTTCCTATTTTTCTCACTTATCTTGCTGTGGCTTCCTCTAACAAAAATTGACATCGATGTTTTGTCCCTGACTGCTAGATGGCGCCAGTAATCAAACTTTTCCTCCCATCCAGAAAAAAAAAAAACATGTGCTTGATGCGTAGACACTTCGATTCTGGTAAAAGTAGCATATTTAAGATGAATGGATTAGGAACACATGCTATCCCAAAACATGATCCTGGGAATGGCATGGTGATTAGTCCTATAAAAGAAAGAATCACGCGCGATGCTGACTGATGCCCTGCATCCGCAGCAGAAACACTTATGTTTGTACTTAGAATCATTCTGGGAAAATGGCCTTTTTTGGGGTGCTGCCTAATAACTTATAATGCAGGCCCCTTTTAAAATTTATTTGAAAGGAGAATAAAAGGACATTCTGCTCATATAGGGCCTACTGTTTTATCTCATCAGCAGATCAGTATCTTTCGTTTAAATGCTAATAACTGTACTAATCACAATTCAAAATCTTTAAATCGCACAGCAATAGAAACGTCAAAATAAAGGTTGTTCCAAAAAAAAATTGGAAATGTCTAACTTCTTTAATACTTTGTCTTATTTTGTTTCTATCTGATACATAAACTTAAGATAAATTTAAATAATTAAAAATGTATTTTGATATCGCCAATTTGAAGAATGAAAGATTCTAGTAACTAATTGTTATAATAATAATGATTATAATACGTACAATAGTAATTATTATTACATTGTGATGATGATGATATTGATGATGATGATGATATTGATGATGATGGTAATTGATAATCATGTTTATTATTAATTTCATTTATGATGATGATGACAATAAAAATAATATATATTTTTAAAATGTATCAACACAAATGAACAAGAAACGTGATTTATTTTTCTGCCAACCATCCACATTCCCGCCAACCCCTTCCTCCATCTCACCGCCATCTTTTGAAATTACTGTACAATATAATCCACTAAACCTTATTAAATTCGTCGTTCTCATTTTTTTTTCCTTATATTTGATTGACAATGTGTGCGTTAGAAATAACCATGTCGCGTAGCATCTAATTTTCTGATTTCCACCAACACGACGAATATAACCCTAAGTAAACTCCATTATAAGTTCGGACAATGGCGCCGCGTTGCACGTTTTTTCTCTATGAATAGACTTATTGTAAATTGAAAAATATTTACTTTAGAAGGCCGTCGCATCAAACTAGTTCTGACGAGGTTATTAAAAGTGCATATATCGTTTCCTTGAAAAACCGATACCAGAATTTTGTAAGGGAAAACCTCACACTTGCCCGTTCACGAAGTCAGTGGCGTACAAACACCTAATGAGGGGTTGTTGTTTTTTGTTTGTTTGTTTTGTTTACATTTAATTGCAAATATCACCTAAGTTTCTAGTACACCACTGCATTGGTGACATTCTTGCATTACTTGTTAAATTGCGTTTAATTTTTCCTAAAGTTTTTGGCATAGCCCAATTGAAAATTAGACTGTATGTTAATGGGATATGTGTTATCATCTTTATTCACTGTATACGAGTGTAACATAAAAACAAACTTTTGCAGACAATGGCTATTAAATGCAATTCCAATCTGCAAATTTATAGTTCATTCTAGTTCTGTGATGTCATTCGTATTTCGAACGGAATGACGCCAATAAAGTCCTGCCCAGAGCTGAACACAAGATGTTACAAAGGACGACGTCAAATCTCTTCCTCCCTCCATCCACCCTCTCTCTCTCTCTCTCTCTCTCTCTCTCTCTCTCTCTCTCTCTCTTTCTCTCTCTCTATATATCCCCCTCTCCCTCTCTTCATATATCTATTTCTATATTTTGCTTATCACTCTCTCCTTCCCTAATATATATATTTATGGTTTTATCTATCCATCTTTATCCACACCTCTTTCTATTTTTTTGATGATATTCATAAAATACTACTTAGCTTTACATAATATTAAAATATGTATTTCGTAATTTAAAGCATTACGTTTCCTTTCTGTTTTTTCTTACACAGGATTCTGCAAATATTCGGGCAAAGAAAAATTTGGTGAGTATCTTTGATTACTGGTTTAATTTATTCAAAACATTTAGCATTTTATCACACCTAATGTTGAATCTTGGTAATTTTTTCTTATATTTCAAGAATGAAAAAGGGAAAGCCATTAAAAGTCCTTGCCGTTGCATATTCACTATCATGGCTAGAGGCAATTCAAGTATAGAATTTTAGACAAACATTTCCTGTAACTACACATCGGAAACACGTTTATCCTTGCTGGATAAAATTTAAATGGATATTTGTTGGGTCGAATGATGCCAAAAATTTGTTTGGTTCTGTATGATTCTTTCATTATTATTCAAGCACGCAACTTACGTAATGTAACCCATTTTGCCTGCCAATGGGACTTATGTGGTGAATTATAAAACATTTTCAGAGTGCTAGCTTAGTTTCAATTCTAATGCGAGGGGGGAGAGATACGTATTTGTCATGAAGTTCAAAAGACCTTTATCATGTTTAAGCCAAATTATGTTCATGATTTAGAAATTGTTGAAAGTCATGCAATGTCACAAAGTCCTTATTAGGGAAGACATTCAAAACCAAAAGTGTCACGTCATCTTTGTCCTTAAATTTTATATTTCAGTTTATTTGTTCAGACCAGACGGTTGGTAGTTTCAAAGTTCGTGTTACTATGTACTTTTTTACTTGTTCTCTAGTGGACTGCTACGTAATTACGTCATAATAGTCTGCTTGTTTAGAGCATAAGTCAGTGGAATTATTCAGTGCGTTACATAAAGCATGCGCAAGCACACATTTTCCACAATCCTGACGAAAGACAAATTGTTCATGTTATTTAGGGGATCATCCACGTCGTTATCACAATTAATTGTTATGTCAGGCAAAGTACATCGAGTTTTGGCATGCCTAGTCTCTCATTGCTTCTTTCCACCAACATGGTATGCTGTAAACCAGGGCACACCATTATGATGTATGCCATATCAGTCCACTAATTCACTTACAAATCGAAATGTCCCTATTACTTATCAGCCTACATGGACATTTAAACAGATAATAGTGAGTTATTGCACCGCAACTCGAAACGAATTCAAGAACATAGTAAATGTATTGAAATTGCCCATCAAATGACAATGACAGCTGGTAAGTCTTTGTCGAAAATTGGCGAACCGTAACAGCGGTTTTGTCCTAAGCTTTAGAGCTGACGACGAATTGCAAATATGTAGTTTGTCGAGAGTCCAGGACGAAACTGCTGTTTTGATTAACTAATTTTCGACAAAGACCTCATGGTTGCTCTTTGTTATGAGGGATATTTTACAATACATTTTTTATGTTCTTGAAAGAGTTTTGCGTCGCGGTGCAAAAAATCCCTTCTAATGCCGTAAACACCTAATTCTCTTGATGTTCGGGAGAGAGTGTAAAATGTCATCAGTCGGTTTCTTTTATATGAAAATCATGCACTTTCTCTCTCTCTCTCTTCAGTCTTGTTAAACCTGATGACAGATAAAAAAAAAATACAAGTTAATAAAAAGTACTAGATCATGGATATTTGGTGGATATTTTCGGAAATGAAAATGTAACAGGTTCTTAGCCTCCATTAGGTTTGAAGTTTCGTGTTTCAGAATAATACCTCAAGTCATGGAGGAACATAAATATGAACATGTTGATTACAATAAATGTTAACATATTTTGAAATAAGATAAAAATGAAGTCTCATACCGTTCGAAAACGAAAACAAATTTACTTTGTAACAGATGCCAAAACATGAAAAATAACAATCGACTGTTCAAGTAAGAATTAGCAAGCAAGTTTGTTTACATTCTTAGAACGTCTCGTCATTTTTAGGATATAGGTTTAAAAGAAAGTAGCGCCGAGAGGAAAGTATTGATAGCTTTACCATTTGAAGTGCTGGTATCTGTTTTGTAACGATATCTGTTACTAATTGATGCGCACATGTAAAGTGGTATATCCTTTGATATTGCTGACTGGCGCCCGACTGCAAACAAAAGGCAGAAATTACAACGTTTTCGGTAACTAAGAATACCATTCTGATACTTTTATAAGATATTCCCAAATAAGATTTTTGTCATTCAAGTAATATTGAACACATTTTAAACTCACAAGCATTTCAGTTTTGACACCCCCCCCCCCCCCCCCCACCGTGTTCCGCGTATGTTCTTTGGCGTAGGCAATTCCCTGAATAATACTGTCTGTATACATGTATGGCGTTTCTGCTCTCTCTAGAATTAATCACATTGATACCTTATAATGTTTTCCTCTTTAGTCCAAGGGTTGTACGTTAAAGGTCACGTCTGCCCTAGAAAAATGTTGATTTTAGTTAATAGGGAAAAATAAATCAAGCATAACGCTGGAAATTTCGTCAAATCGGATGTAAGATAAGTAAGTTACGACAATTTTAAGTTTTGCTTATTTTTCACAGTTATATGCACAACTCAGTGACATGCAAATGAGAGGGTCGATGATGTCCCTCACTAATTATTTTGGTTTTTATTGTTTGAATTATACAATATTTCAATATTACAGATTTGAAATAAGGCCCAATTTGACTGAACCATAAAATGTTTAAACAATACCACATGTTCAGGCAGGAATAAAAGTTTGTTTCACATGACAACGGGGAGAAAATCTGAATATTTCATATAACAAATCACATAAGAAATAGTGAGTGCCTTATGTCATCGGCCCCTTACTTTCTTATTTTACATCCAGTTTTGATGTAATGCTTGTTGGATTTTTCTCTTTTTATTCAAATCCACGTTTTGCTGGGGTGGACTTGTCCTTTAATAAAGGAACGATATCTCAAACTGTCGTCATGTTCTCCCAGTATTCTTATCGATATACGACATTCTCCCTCATTTTCTTCATTCTCTTGTCATGCTTGTTTCCCTTTTTTTATTTGATTTTTCCTTACTTTTTTATTTTTTCTCTATATTTTCTTTATATCTTCCTATCTGTTTTTTTTTCATGATGGTTGCCTTTTCTTTATTCCTGTCTTTTGTTTTTGTGTAACTATCTTTCTTCCCATTTTGCTCTCGTCTTTCATTTTTTATTTATATCCTTCTTTTTCCTTTATTCTTACCTTTTCTTTCTTTATCCCTTCTTTTACTTTTATCTTTCTGTTTCGTTCTTTATTCCTTTTTTTCATTGTTGCTTTCCTCTCCTCATTTCTCCTTGTCCCCTACCATACTGTGTTCGTATTTTTTTTACTCGCAGCGCCACTTCATGTGTCTTTTCTTCATTGTGTTAACTGCTTCTGATAGAAGTGCCTATAATTTGTAATTTGAGCTATTTTTTAGGCTTTCAGATCCGTTCCTCGATTCGGAATCTAACAAGTTTCAGGACAGCATCAGAAATTCACGAAAATTGATACGTTGTCACTTTCTGGCGTAATGCAATCTTGATACCAATTTTTACCAAATGTGTGCGAGATCACCTCCCCCCCCCCCTCCTCTCTTTCTCTCTCTCTCTCTCTCCCTCTCTCTCATTCCCTAGTATAGCTATTCCATTTATTTCACGCTTGCAATAATAACAATAGATATTCTTTATCTTCCGGCTGTAGGTCTTATTTTGGTACCATCAAACTACAATTTATTACATTTGTTAGCTTCAACAATAAATAGATATCAAATTTCTATCTGTGTCAAATTTGCTGTTAACCGATAATATGAGAGCGAAAAGGCAGTTCATGTCATGTTATTTTATCACATTTATTTCAGTGTTTTTTATCAGTGAATAAATTAAACGATTTGTAGTTTATATCTATATTTTTCCGTTCTCATAACTTTAACGTTTTAGTCATTTTCATGTTACCATTTATGCAAAAATATTCGTTTATCTATGTTAGTAAGCTTGCCTAGATAATTACCCAGAATTTACATTTTATTTACATGTATGATATTGATGATTTTTGTTTTAATCTTGTTCTCTTTTCATCAGGTCATTGATGAAAAACATATTTTTGCTGATCTTTTGTACCTGACTAAATATATTCTAATAAATAAATGAATAATCACCCTCCATTAGCGGCCCCAGTGTATTTAGGGTGGGAAAAGAGTTTACGGTAACTTTCTATCCAAATTTACATCACCCTTTCATTGCAAAATAGTGTGATAAATATACTTTTACAATGATTCCTCTCTTTTCAATGTCTATCTTTCTCCCTTTCCCCCTTTTTCCCCGACCTTTCTCTTTCAATTCTGTTTTGGATTATTTTCAATCACTTAAAATGATATCAGGGTTTTACTCCCCGCCCAAGAGACCCTCGCACACACACACACACACACACTCACTAACACCTTCACACACCCTCACAAACACCCACACACACCGGCAATTTTGCGCCCCCGTGTCTTTTGATAATGAATGGGCCTACTGGCCTGCATGGTAGATACATTATATTAAAGTTGTAAAAAAAAAATAAAGTCAAATAAGAAAAAACGATTTCACCCTTAAAAAGCTACACTCAGACTTAAATTTGTCTCATTAGAAGGAAAAGGTCTAGAAAATCGTCATTGGCTTGGTCTGATTAAACACACTGTTCAAAATAAACAGTTAGCACAGTCCCATGCGTATGCAACTACGTTTGTTCTAGGCCCAGGTGAAACAGTTTAGGCTGGTAGAAAGAGACGTCATTGGTACATATTCCGGCCATTCCAAGCTGGAATTTGCTGTTAGTTTAATATCTCTAAACGTATTTATATTTAGATTTGCATCTGACGAATGCTGTTGACCATTGTCTGTATGCGACATCCGAGGAAAGTTTATTGACGTACTTGGAAAGAAATTGAACATATCGAAACCTTGAATATGCAATATTAGGATTAAGCTGATCACGTGGCAAGCGTGGTCAGCCTTAAGCAATCAAATCAAAGTGAAAATATTTGTTTTACTTGATTTAGATTCTTATATAGATATGACTCATCATCTGTACGCCTGTATTGGAGAAGCGCATATTAAAACACTGTCTTCACAGTGTGTTCATAACAGTGGACTGTGTAAAGATGTGTTCCAAATTGCTAAGATGACCAGATTTAACAGTGTGTAGATGACACACTGTAGTATTCACAATGTATTCTTACTAGATTTTAATTATTAGATAGTATGACTCTTATAAAGCTAAACTTTGGAAGAGTGTAAAAATCACTTTCTGGAAAGAACACATTTTCACAAAGTGTGTTCACATAGTGGACGATACGAAGATATGATTCACACTGTGGTCTCCTCTCATGGGGTGTTGCAAGAAACTTGCGATCAATTGCAAGTCTATTTTCGGTCCCTAAATCAATGATATGTCTTGTAATTAATTGCAAATTTGTGATTGATTGCTTATCTACTCCTTGAAACAAGGAGTGTAATCTAAATTTGCTACCTCTACAACTGATCTATCAATTGTAAAGTTGCAACATAATTTTTGCAGTTGATCGCAAATATTTTCTTGCAACACCGCCTAAGAGTGTTCACAGAGTGTCACAGTGTCTTTATATAGTGGACTATGTGAGGATGTGATCCACATTGTTAAAATGCTCAGATTCAACAATGTAAAGATAAATTCACACTGTGGACACCGTTACGGTGTGAATATGGTGTGGTGACGTGGTGGACGATATGATTCACGCTTTAAGAATGCACAAATTCAACAGTGTGGAAATGGCTTTACACAGTATACCCCTCTATAGTATAAGTGTTGACAACGTGTGATCTTATAATGGACTATATGAAGATGTGATTCACACTCTTAAAATTCTAAATTTTAACAATGTGAGGAAAATTTCACACTGTGGACACCCCTATATGAGTGTTCCAGTGTCTTTACAGTATGTTCATATATAGTGAACAATATGATGATCTGCATCACACTGTAAAAATGCTCAAATTTAATAATGTGAAGATGATTTTACACCGAGTGTTCACAGTGTGTTTAAATTGCGTTTATATAGTGGGTTATTTAAAATACTCAAGTGTGAAAATAATTTTACAGCGTGGACACCTCTGTCGTGTGAGTTTTCACTGTGAGTTATAATAGTGGCCTATGTGACAATGCCACTCACATTGTTAAAATTACCGAATTTAACAGTTGGGAGATGATTTAAGTTGTGTCCCACACTGTTATTACACTGTGGGCATACTGTGGCGGGCACTGAGTGATACAGGTGTTCTTTTCAGCAGTGACCATTGTTAAAAATAACCACAGTTTGGTAGAAACTGAATACAGATAACTGGAAGGTAAAATGTCATTTGACTTTATGTTTCCACAATAAACATTCATGTTCCTTTTTTATTACATTATTTGGTATTAAAATTCTAAGAAAAGTATTTTCAAATAGCAATTCGATGCATTGTTTAATATTTGGTAGAGGCATTGAACAGTTAAGTAAGACTTAAAATAAAAACCGGACATAACTAATGTAAAATTACTTTTTATAGAGATTGCACGTCTTATGAAATTTATTCTTCTTTCTTTCTCTTATCTTTTTATCTTTTTTTCATATACTGGTTCCACGTTAACATCACAGGGAAGGCGGGTGAGTACACATTGTTTATTTTTATGAAAGTTATTTATAAGATCTATTAAAAAAGATGAAGGACGGGTATGAAAAGGAGCATTAATTCATGTTTTATTTATTTTGTGAAATTCCTTTATAATAGTGATTCCTTACACTAAACTGTATAGCATTGGTTTTCATATCTTCCTTAGATCAAAGGCCCGTTTCATAAAGAATTAAAACTATGGTAGCTTTGCCATTATGGCAATTATCATGGAAACCTTTATTCTGATTGGCTGCTGAGCCCTGTTACCATGGTAGTTTCCATAATGGCAAAGTTACAACAGTTGTAAGTCCTTTATGAAACGGGCCCCGGGCCAACTGTATTTCAATAAAAATGTCATTGATCTATACATGTTTACATGTACATATATGGACTATATCATTGACGTCCAACTCACTAAATATGCAACTTTATGTCTAAATTCAGTTCGTCCTTTACAAAAAGAAATATATGATATATGATTATCTAATTTATTTCTCTCTCTCTCTCTCTCTCTTTGTTCATGAAATATCAACGCGTGTAGAGGGTAAGTTTCAATTTTATTATTACCATAATTACTGGCGAGCCTTTCATGAAGCGACTCTTCATTGATTTTTCGCTGAAATCCAGCTAACAGTTTTTGGATGAGAGCAACAGTGTCAGCAAATTCACTGAAAAAGATACTTCATGAAACTTTCCTCTTCATATTTTTTTCTTACCATAATGATTCTCTAAGAAGTGTATGTGCGTATTTAATCCCTGGTCATTTCATGTCCATTAAGATCACATTTTGTTTAAGCGCACTTCAGTTTTGCTCCAAGTTTGCCTTCTCGAATGACAATTATGGAAGTGATGGTTTTACATAGTTTAGAAATATTGTAACAATCGCAGTTAAAACGCCGCCCTAATAAGTAAATTGTTTCCTTACTCATTATCCTGATCTTGTTTGTTACGCATACTTACTACAAAAATATTGCACCCTACAGTGGTAGGACTTTGAAGTGTAATCTTGCACCCTTTTTTCACTTTATTAACAGGGTGCAAATATACATTTTCTTATCATCGGCACCAAGAAATGCTCTTTTGCACCCTAAAAGGTGCAACTTTTCTACTTTAAAGGTTAATAATACTTGACGTAAAGAAAGGTTGAAATTTGCACTTTTATTACATGGTTCGACTTACTGCATTCATAATTTCACTCATTAAAGGGGTACTACGGGCTAAAGATATTTATATCTAAATAAATAGAGTAAAATTCATAAAAAGCAAAATGCTGAAAATTTCATCAAAATCGGACAAAAAA
The DNA here is from genome assembly GCF_037042905.1 of Lytechinus pictus. Classification (NCBI taxonomy): domain Eukaryota; kingdom Metazoa; phylum Echinodermata; class Echinoidea; order Temnopleuroida; family Toxopneustidae; genus Lytechinus; species Lytechinus pictus. The sequence continues at coordinate 15,941,713 of NC_087253.1, read as the reverse complement.
TAACGAAGTTATTGAATTTTAAAGTTGAGCAATTGTGAAAATAGTTATATGCACATCATTATGAATATTTATTAGTTGGGCTACTGTCACTGCTACTTTCCTTTTTTCTTATGTTATTACATGAAATCATAATTATTTCATTTTTCATACATGTGTAAATAATGCGTCTCCTTTATAACGAAATAAGTTGTAGCAATGAATATTTAATGCACTTAATAAGTTGTCAATGCATTTTTTCAGTACAACAAATTTGAATAAATCCAATTTCATATAATAAAATACAAAAGAACAAGTGGGGGCATGACATCATCAATTTGCTAATTGAATATTCATGAGACATGCCTAGAACTGTTTCACCGGAATAATGCAAATCTTTAAAATGCCATAACTTTGTTATTCCTTGTCGGATTTTGATCAAATTTTCAGTGTTTTGTTTGTCTGATTTTTCTTTATCTGCTTAAATCATATTATTTTCAGCCCGGAGCATCCCTTTAAGGGGTGCTGCTATTATACCAACCTCTAGGGTTTTGAATCCCTATTTGTTAATATGTAGAGGTTTCGAGGTAGTTTAAGCGTTGCTGTTTTGCTTTGTTTTATTATTTTATTGGGATTCTAATTTGTATTTACTTGAGGCCAAATGATTTGCAAGTCGAATTTCCGTTAACTATGATAATTTCAGTAAAATATTTTAGCTATTGTTTTTTAGCTCTTCAGCATTAAAACTTATGGTTTAATTACTTGTTTATAATTTGCACGTCATTCGAAGGATACTGTTAATATGATTGGCAATTACCGTTCTTTTTTTAGAGAGATAAATAAATCTCAAAGCGGTCGCCGATGGAACACGCCACTGAAACGTGCAAAAATATTATTTTAAGGATTAAGATCATTTGTCAGTATCCCTATGGTGTTCTCACTTCTGAAGATCTGGTACTTTATCAGGTGAAAGAATTAGAACTGCTCAGTAAAATCGCGGTCCATAATGGGAATCTCTAATCCTTTATAATTTAAACTGTTTTTGATTGCGTAGGAGCGTAAACAGATCAATTAAAGGATTCAAGAGTGTGATACTGGATTATTTCTCGGCAAAAATGAAGAAAAATATTTTGAGATAAAATGCACAGATTGCTAGAGGAAAATAAAAATAAATATTTAATGGTATGGAAGCAATTATTGCTGTTCTTTACACCGATGAACCGAGTTACACTATAAATCCTCCTGTCAAATGTTTAACATGTCGGGAACAGTTTATTGCTGATTATGATATTATTTCCATATTGATTTAATCGCGGATTTAAAAGGCGGTAAGGGACTAGGCCGGGTCATTATAAGCTTAACCTAATTCTTTTTAATGCGATTAGTATTGCCAGACGTGAGGAATTGACGTACATTGATCAACATGGCGTCTATCTGGGTTGGGTCCAGGATTTGAGAATGGGAAGGGGGCTCATTACATAAGTCATCAGTCGAAATCTGTCTCTTTTTTTCTTTCAAAAGAAATTGAAAGGCATAGCAGGGCGTCTTCTCACCAAAGGAGGGGGGGGGGTTCCAAGGGGCAGTACAGGGATGATTTGTCACAATTTTTTTGCGAAAAGAGAGACGTGTTCCCTAGCTCCTCGTCTACTGTCTTGAACATGCGCAGTTTGATGCCGAGCTAGAAATGAGATTAATGACCAAACATACTTTGGCTATCACAAGTTTTTTTTTTTGCATTTTTCTCATCTTTCTTTTTCTAGAACGCGATGCCCTTGAACATTAAATTTCCTCACTTCACGGGCAGCCTATGTAAATGATGTAAATATCTCCATCACGGAGAGAAATGCTATTGTAGTTTGATAAAGCTATCAATTTCATTTTTATAAATATTCAGAGTATTCACATTATGGCGATTATCTAACAGCCACTAAGCATTGGTTGATGGTTTGATATACATGTAAATCATGTAAATAGTAATCACGTATGATTTATTTTGTTCATTCATGATTACTATGCTCAGTAGAATGTAAAGACAAACTTTCGCCATCTCCAGTAGAATGTAAAGTCAAATAAAACTAAATATTAATGAACTGGTCTTTTACCTTTCTCATTTTCTCGGTTTCATCAAAACACTGTAATTACTTAAAAAGAGATAATTGTAATAACTGTTTCCATAAATCTACTACCAAAAAGATCATAGGCCGGAAGTCGTGTTCTTTTTCATTATTTTTATCTCCTGCCCTTAACATATTATTACTGATTCTGATATTTTTAATGCCAATCCAAGGCATGGATATTTGTTATTTTTAAGGGTTTTTTTTCCTTGACCACTTCAACCCATAGTATTTACCAACTAGACCATTACAAATTCTGGATTTATGAAAATATAAGGCCAATAGATTTTAAATATTTTTATTTTCATTTTTTTTCCTGAATACTTAAACCGCGTTTATTGACTGACTAGACCATACTATTCAGACTTTCTAATGTGTAAATCCAAGACATGTTATTTTTCATCTTAACTTTTTCTTAATAATTTCAACCCGTTTTATCATATTTTAGACAATCATAAAATATTCTGAATTCTAAAAATGTGAAGCCAAGACATTGATATTGTTTTAATTTATTTTCACCTTATCCTTTTCTTGATAACTTGAACCTGTTTATTGACTGACTAAACCATTTCATATTCTGAATTTATGAAACTGTAATACCATGAAACTTCGATATTTTTATTTTCTACTTTTTTCCTGATAACCTCAACCGCGTTTTATTGATTGACTAGTTCATCGAACATTCTGACTTTCTAATGTGTAAATCCAAGACATGGATATTTGTTTCTTTCACTTTATCTTTTTTTTCTTCTTATTTTCACCATGTTCACCTTGTTTTTGCGTTCTTCTCAATAACTTCAACCCGTTTTGATTATTGGCTAGACCATTAATTCTGAATTGACGAATTTGTGAAGCCGAGATAAGGATATTTCTTATTTTCACTTGCGTTTTTGATAACTTCGACCCGTTTAATTTACTGACTAGACCATCAAAATTCTGAATTTTAAATGCGAAAATACAAGATGAGAATAATTCTTATTTTAACTTTTTTTCTCGACGACTCCAACCTACTTGCATTTGATATAATATTGATTGACTCAACTATTGCATTTTCTGAAGTAATATTAAACTCACACGTTTCGCTTCATCCATGTGCCACTTGACATTGTCTCTATGTTACAGTCACATCAACGAAACCGACTCCAGACCGATCAAAGCTATTACGTTATTACAAAGGACATACCATCGGTCGGTTTGGAATCGGTTTCGGTTACAGTCACACCAACGAAACCGACTCCAGACCGACCAAAGCTATTACATTATTACCGATCAAATACCATCGGTCGGTCTGGAGTCGGTTTCGGTCACGGTCACACCAATGAAACCGACTCCAGACCGATCAAAGCTATTACGTTATTACAAAGGACATACCATCGGTCGGCTTGGAGTCGGTTTCGGTTACAGTCACACCAACGAAACCGACTCCAGACCGATCGAAGCTATTACGTTATTTCCGATGACATACTATCGGTCGGTTTGGAGTCGGTTTCGGTTACAGTCACACCACTGAACCCGAATCCTGACCGATCAAAGCTATTACGTTATTTCCAATGACATACCATCGGTCGGTTTGGAGTCGGTTTCGGTTACAGTCACACCACTGAACCCGCATCCAGACCGACCAAAGCTATTACATTATTTCCAATGACATACCATCGGTCGGTTTGGAGTCGGTTTCGGTTACAGTCACACCACTGAACCCGCATCCAGACCGACCAAAGCTATTACATTATTACTGATGAAATACCATCGGTCGGTTTGGAGTCGGTTTCGGTTACAGTCACACCAACGAAACCGACTCCAGACCGACCAAAGCAATTACATTATTACCGATGAAATACCATCGGTCGGTTTGGAGTCGGTTTCGGTTACAGTCACACCACTGAACCCGCATCCAGACCGATCAAAGCTATATATTACGTTATTTCCAATTACATACTATCGGTCGGTTTGGAATCGGTATCCCGATGTGACTGCACCCTTCGTTGCGTGACAGAACCAGAGTAAGACGAGGACAGGAATGTTTTAAGGTGGATTTATCGTGGATCGGGGCTTAGCAATGATACGAGGGCACCAAGGCGAATCCAATCTTACATGTTGGGTTTCAATCAAGAGGGGATGAGTGAGAAATCATAAATGGAAGGGAAAACTTCCAAAAGACGAAATATCTAGTTCCGATGGAAATTGAGTTATCAATATCAGTGATTCTTGTCTTGCATTCGTAACATTTGACAGTAGTTGTGTACATTTCCCTTTAATGGGCGTACGGAAGAAAAAAATGAGGAGCAGAAATACTTGAAAATTTTCGAAAAAATTGTGTCAATGAAGCGAGTGAGCCTACCATGAAAGCGTTTTTATTAATTTTAAATTTGAAAAAAAATTAGAATCTGGTGCACACCAAACGTGGAATTTGAAATAGAATTGCAAAATGAGAGGTTCTGTTTTAATCTTCGTTTAGTCAACCCTCCCCCCTTCCGCTTTGTACGGATTCTGCCAGGTTACCCAAGGATAATTCCCATAAAAAATAGAATTCAATACAAATTAGGGCTAAATATTAAAACGCCACTCCGTATACCGAACACAGTATAATATTAACCTCAAAAGATGTGGCCTATTTCGCACTGTTGATACGGTTTGGGGGACACGGTTACCAGCCCGGACCGGATAGCCGAAGCAACTAAAGTGGATTTATCGCCTTTTTTGGATTGCATACTTTGCTTGATGGCGGAAAACGTGACAGGGGCTGGATATAATATGAGACTATACCATATTTGTCCCAGATATCGGGAGCTTATATCCTTAGGAGATCATCAAACGTTCATGTAAACTTGTTAATTTGCATGATATGATATGATATGAATGTGTAAATCTTCCATTAATGATGTTGAGGCAAATTTACTACTTTCACTTAAACGCTATATCAGCTGATGTAGACTATATTCAGGGAAGTTGGAGGTGACCTCTCACTTCCCTGCTATCTTGAAGGGATGGATATTGGTACAGGGGTGAAAGTCTCAAATGTTTTGGGGTTTCAAGTGAGCCAAAAAAAAATTGAAGGAAGAAAACCGAAAAAAGTTGAAACGATATTGACAGCCAATATATTGTCGACGAGATAATACCTCTGCTTTGTATTACCACACGGAATCGAAATAACCTTTACGCTACCCCCCCCCCCCCCCCTCTTCTAACTCAAACTTCTGACTGTATTTTGTTTAATTATTGTGAAATTATACAAAAATACGGTATGGTCATTCAACTTATTGCCGAAGAAACAAAATTGTATCTATTTGCTTTTGGGTAGATGATTTCAAAACACTACCAACATCAATGTTTCTTACAGTGGTGCAAAACTTATTTGAAATATCAAAAAAGCGATAAATTTTCCCTAAAACAAATCCACCCCTACAATAGAACTAGATGTGTGTGTGCTACGCAAAAGGAAACATTTTAGGCCAAGAATTTTTCTTAAATATTCCAATTAGCATTGATGATTATTATAGTGTTCTACGAGGTCGGATTTATATTCCTCCTTGTTTGTCTATCCCGTACAAGACTTTTTTTAATGTAATTTTGCACGTTTCAAATAAATCTCGCTCTCCTTTTATGACAAGTACGATGACATTTTAATCTAACGGAATTTAAATACAGTTTTACTTCTAAATCTCATACTCTACTCTACTATTTAAATAATATTCATTGTAGCCTGAGGTTGGATATGAACCTCGCAGAAGGTGGAGCATATAAGTTAGGGGTACAGGGGCTCGTTACACAAAGCTTAGCAATCATCGTAGTTCATTCTTTTTACGATTGATTGCATTGACTACAGTGTTCAGTTAATTGTGAAAATCAAGCGTACGATTAATCGCTAACCTTTGTGTTACTGAAACCAGTTTTGATTAGAGACCTGCAAAAGTTATGGTTTAAGTTCTTTCCCCTCCATTTAAATCACCCATACTAAATCCAAACCGCTCAAGAATAAGATCAGCCTGCAAATCAAGAGATTTGATTCAGAAATCCCCCCCACAAGCTCCACAGTGACAGATAATTATATATTTCATTATTTTGAAATGTGAAATAGATTAGAAGTGGGTTTGTGTGTTTTTGTGTCACACCTGCGACAGGAAAATACAGGTTAAGATTTAATTAAAATGGGCTGTCCTGCAACAGGGACAGTAAGGTTCCTCTGATAGGACGCCGCGCTGTAGAAAGTTCTGATAGGCCTTTTCTTTAAGCAGTAAAAAAAGTTTTGTCTGGAAGATGATGTTACATATTTTGATCTCTATGTTAGTATTCTTTCTTGAAATCGGTACCTCGTAAATTTGGTCTAAATAATGATAATCAAACGATTTTTATCAAAAATTTAAAATGTTTTGATACAATTTGTGGTCCATTCTTTTCTCCTACGCAAACGGTGAAGTTTCTAAGTTCTTTCTTTTTTGTTAGGGTGTTTATTTGTTTGTTTTTTGGGGGGAAGTAGGGGTTAATTTTTTGTTTGTTCTGTTTTGTTTTGTTTCCGTTATTATTTTGTGATCCGGTGGTCCACTGGCGCACAGACGGGGGCGCTTGGGCCATGGACCCCCTGCCCCCCCCCCCTCCCAAAAATATAAAAGTAAATAAATAAAAATCACCTCTAAGAAACAAAAAAGGGGTATGATACTATTTTCTGAATATTATGTCAAAATCTATCAAATAATTGTGTTCTTGTATATCAAAAAGGTAAAACGGTTTTACTGACTCGTGGCTTTTTAGACATTTTTGCCCCATACGCTGTGTCTGACATCTCAAAATTGTCGACTCATGACGCTACTCCGATGATCTAACCGTGATAGCGAACAATGCGAGAAAGGGGGGTATTTCCGTCCGACCCCCGAAAAAAGTATTGGCGTTAAATCCTTGTACTTTCATCGCAGTGTTATGTTTTTAACTTAATGATATAGAATATTACACCTATTTATTTTAGTATACCAAATTTCAAACAAATTCAGAGCCTACTGTCTTTTCATATACATCATGTCATGTTTAACACTTTTTTTCTCTCTTTTTTCCATTCCCTCCCTCTTTTATATCATGTTTCACTCTCAGATGTGCCAGGTATGTATTTTTTTTCAGTATTCATTGAAATTATATTTCGATCAATGTAACCATGATATTATACATTTAATATCATTCTGCAAGAAATATGAAAGATTTTCATTTTTAATCAGATTAATAGATGTTTAATGATAGCAACAGATCAGGGATAAGCTTCATGGCTTAATTTTTTCATAAAGCTGTTTGGAGTTATGCACAATTTCACGCACGATTGACGACCTGGGCCCCGTAACACAAAGCTAATGAGCGATGAATAATAAATATGAAAGAAGGCTTCTGATTGGTTTCTAGTCATTATTTTGAGCTAAATGTACGTGTAACGTTGATCTTGATTGGTCAGTCCGTTCAGCGATTGATCGCTAATATTTGTGTTGCGGAGCCCTGGGATGTTTCATGAAGGGACTTTCGGATATATTTTTTTTGGTCTGTCAGTTACCATAGAAACTGTGCTTCCTAGCCAATCAAAATTGAGGAAAATTGTCAACTTTTGCATTGGATAGGCCTTGCAAATTATTCAGGTCCAGTTAAAAGGAGTTTAGATATCTATTCAATACATATTTTGCTATGGAAAACTACTTGTAAATAGATTATAAGCAATGGGGTCAAAGTCCTAAAGTGCAATATCTAGGTTTCTTGAATATAAACCTATTATTTTCTTCTACTATTGCTACTTTTTTCTGACTCAATTAATTTCTTTCTTTCTTTGTGGGGGTTACATTTTAGCATGGGTTCCTATGTTATGCACATAACTTTATATTTTAATCTGTGAAGTGTTTTAAAGGGATATAATCGTATGGTCCTTATTTAAAATTCGGTCATACATCAACGCTTGCTTACCTTTATATCAGATAACGCATACTGTTCGTGCCACTTAACGAGAGCATCACTGAGGGATATTTCATTATATCAGACCAAAACATTCTCATGACCATCGTGACATACTGACATTAGCAGGGACTAGTAAATTGGGTTTGAAATCCGAACGCAATGCTAAGGCTTTGAAGTAACATTGGCGGGTAAATGCACGTTCTACAGCTGTTTTCACTGATACGTTCTTTCAATTTGTTTTCCCCATATTTCATTTAAATTGAATGTGACTCTGTGTCCTTCGGAATCCAGATACACCCATCGGTGAGTATCCAATGCTAGCTTGTTTGTCATTCTCATCACGTGATCACCCCTCCCCCCTCCTCCCCCACCGCACACTCCCATACAATATGCTAACGCACGCGCACACACTCATCCCAGTTTACTAACCCGAGGACAGCTGCATGTCTTCTTCTGTTGTTCCCATTTGTGTCCGGGAAAGTCACCAGTTGTGTCTAGGGGGCAGGGAGGGAGGGCACCGGGTGACGCTTTGAGGGGGTGGAAGGAAACGAAAAGGAGAAAATGAACTAAGGAGGAAATTAACGAAAAACAATATATAATGGGGACCTAGCACCCCCCTCCAAATCCAAAATAAATATTGATCAAATTTATGATGATTAATTTTAGAGAAACATAATTCTAAAGGGCGATATTCAATGATGATGTTCCTGGATATCCCAGTGGGATTAAATAAACAATAAGACTGTGGCTCAAATCTATGCTCTTGTTCATAGATAATATATATAGTTGCAATTATTGTGATCACAATGAATATTATTATTGTTACAATAACAGTAATATCTCTTATACCCAGGGTAGCCACTTCAGCTATAACCGATCTTCCAGCAGGCCCGGCATAATAATGTGTTACTACTACCTGCTCCATATTTTAATACGTCGAGTACCTGACAAGAAAGCCGAATGACTCTTGTTTTTTGTTTGTATTTTTGTTGTTGTTTTTTTAGTCTTTAAAATGACTCTGCACGGGGGACCGAACCCACGATCCCCCATTCATGAGGAGGGCGTTCTACCACTGAGAATCCATGTCAACCAAGTCATTAAAAAACAGCGTTTGTCGGTTACCTATCTTTAAATGCTATGTCTCTTTTCGTTTTGACGCTTCATTTCCGATATCTTGCATCAATTTTTAAAATTGCTGTTATGGAATTTAAGTAACGCATACTGACACATTATGAATATTTTGATTTACATTTTCTTTTTTCTCTCTCTTTTCCTCAAATCGTTCCTGAAAACAGAATTGTGCAAATGTGAGTATATTGATACCTGTTTAGAAGTCTTTACAAATTCTTAACACCAACTCCCGTTCGGATGAAGGGTACATTCTAAAATGTGCTGCAGCTATATCGTAACAAATTGTGGATAAGATCAACCGTTTATATCTTTATTTGTCTACTCACCTGCCGTTGTGGAAAATAAGATGCCAACAACAACATGTAAAGAATATTCAAAATAAAATATTAGTCATTTACTAGCTTGATTCTGAGAACACAAGTTAACAGTCTCTGCCAAACAGCAAAGATGTTGACATGAGAGAAAAAAACTAAAATATAATTATTATCTACGGTATTTTGATATTTATGTAATGATATTTATTGCACTCAATTTGTAAGAATGCAATTTTTAACTGTTTAAATTGTTCTCTTTTCTTTTCTTTCTCTCCTGAACAAATAGCAATGGCAAGATGATATGTTTGGACGTGTAAGTACCTCCTTCCCCTACCTCTTCTTCCTGTTCTTCTTCTTTTTTCTTCTTTTTCTTCTCCTCCTCCTTCTTCTTTTCTTTTACTGCTTATTCTTCATCTTTTCTTCTTCTTCTTCTTCTTCTTCTTCTTATACTCCTTCTACTTTATCTTCTTTTTCACCCCATACTCTTCCGATCGATATTCCTCTTTTCTTTCCCTTATTGCTATGAACTCGTCAGGATTTTTTACGTTTCAACGGAATTTCATTACTTAAAAAAATAGAGCAATTCCCTTCTTGATTTTATGAAACGCATGGATTACATTTATCGTTATCAAACGTGTTAACGATAAGTTCATAAACCTCTAATACTGCGTTAAAACAGTTATATTCAACCTAACTTTTGACTTTTCCAAATTGTTTTCTTTTTACCATGCAGAAACGACAAGCTGTCATAAGGAAACGAATAACGGATTTAATTCGACTCCCGTCAGCCAATGACCATGACTGATGCATCACAACAATTCTGCCTTGGATTTTATTTATATTTATTTCTAGTAAGGTTCGTGCTAACAACTTAGTTTCATAGTTAAAGGTATTATTTAACTTTGTGAGCAGTCGATTTAAAAAAATTATCAAACCAAGATGAAACATGTGTACAAGTTCATGTATTAGAACTAAGAAACCCTGAAAACAACCATTATCATGATTATTGAGAATGAAAAGCTCAAAATACAAGGCAAACTCCGATTTTGTAAATAAGGCGTCTTAAAGACACTTGAATAGAACACACATGTGTATGGGATAAAATTAAGATGGTGTTTCCGGTCACTTTATATTTCAATTTTTGAAGGTCTAAATGATGGTTTTCGGACGCGATTTTTTTCTAGGCTTCATTTTTGTAACATATCACACACATAGGTGACAAGTGTGCCCTTCTAGCTCAGATTTTTTTAAAGTCAAATCAATGTTAGCCAATCACTTTAACCCCCTCCCCACTCGTTATTATTTGTCTTTATTTGGGGGTGGCAAAGGTGGCATCTGATGTTGGTAAATTTTCTAAATCCCCTTTTACACCTTCACGGATCCAACACGGATCATCCCGGACTGTCAATCCGGGGTCATCCGTGTACAGTCCGGGATTTAACGTGTACATACCGGCTACTTATCCGGCGCCATCCTTGATGTACCGGTATATCCGCGATAAAAATTGAACATGTTCAACTCTTTCTTGTAGCCTCCTTGTACGTCCTTGTAGCTACCGAATGCATCTGGGAGGTCCTTGTTAATGCCGGTTATATCCGGGGTCGAAATTTGTCCATTGTTTACGTACATGAACTATGTCGTCCTTAGTCGTGTTCATGGCCATGTATGTGTACGCTACAGACGTTGCAAAAATGGAAGAAACTTCAATCTTGGCCAACGCTCTTGCGATATCCTAATAGAGACCGTCGGCTACCGTGAAGGATCCGTGTAAGGACCCAGTAACCTCCGTGTTCACTCCCGGTAGCTAATCAAGCAGATCCCTGCTAGTGATACCTTGTCTGTCCGTGTAGAAACCGCACCTTTCCGTACATTTCCGTGTACATACCCAGTTAAATCCGTATTCACTCCGGCAATGGTAGAAAATATCAATTTGGCACCCCGGATCACCACGGACTGAGATCCGTAATGTTCCGTGCATCATTGAAGGTTGTTCAGTGAAAGACCCATGGTCATCTGACCTGACTAAGCAGTGCCATTGCGACCAGGGGTGCGTTTAATAAAGAGTTACAACTGGTGTAAATTACCCATTATGGCAACTACCGTGGCAACAGGGCTCAGCAGCCAATCATAATCAAGGTTACCATGGTAGTTGTCATAATGGCAAAGTTACAACAGCTGTAACCTTTTATGAATCTGGCCCCAGAAACGGATCGTTACCGATTAACTGTTTTCGGATCAATTTTATCCGCAACGTTAGTTTGAGCCATTTATGTCAAATATGACAATTTCAATTCTGGAAAGAATGGACTTTACACTAAATTGTACAAAAAAATCTCATCTCAAACCCTTTTCTGATAATCCCATTTACTTATGAAACACATTATAAAAACGTGATATTTTTGTGTTGGACGTGAATAAAAGCCTAATGGCGATGACCTTTTCCTTTCCTTTTTGGGGTGGGGATTGTCATTTTCTTTAAAGAAAGCTTGCCCCTTTCCCATCCCCATTTCCTTTCCCCCACCTTCTGACCTTTAATCTTGGATCCGCCAGTTAATGAATACAGAATATTCCTGAATTAAAAACAATAAATGATTTCTCATTACAACACGTAATATGCTTTTCTTATTTATGTTTCAGGGACACTTTTTGGACACCTCCGCAGTTGATATCTTTCTCTTTCTGAGTTTCTTCACAAAGCCAGCCAGCAGACTGCATTTGCACTATCACCATGGATACAGCATACAAACCACGTGACTTCCCACCATCCTTTCTAACGACGCCATCATGACAACAGTCACGTGACTTGAAAAAGAGGGATCCTTGTCTGCCTTCATTCAATGATGCACTCAATAGATGTGACAGGTGTGGAAGAGAAATAAATCAGGGTGCTAGCCCCTTCCCCATGCAACCCCAAGGAAAAAATGAAAAGCTAGTTTAAAGTAGACTTACTTAATTTTGCCACTGTGATTTCTGGTCATACTGAAGGCCTATTTTGTAGAAATTGGTGCATGAGAAACATGCCTTCCCCTCGTCACGGATTTTTTTTTTCATTTCATCTGATGGAGAAAAAAAATGCGCACACCAACGACGGTAGAGGGCATCAACACCTTGCAAATCTGATTGCAAAGTGCTGACGCCCTCTACGTTCGTTGGCTGGCTCATTATGATTGCTCGCATCGGTGATTTTGAAATCTGTTTAATAATCTTCTGGTTGAAAATTTCCTGAATGAATACAGACATTGATCTCCTCATAAACCATCGCATCGGACACTCTCTCAACGCCTGATTAAAAAAAAAGTGAAAACCACAGTGGTGAACTTCGCCCTCTGCGTTTACAACGTCCACTCCAAAAATCGCGTTCCATCCAACGTCAAAACAATATCGATAATCATTGGAATATGACTAAAGATGAATCAAATATTTTCATAGATGGTAAAACAAGTTTTTTTTAAGTTATATGAGACAATTCGTCTTAGGCAAGTTAAAATCCGAAAATGATAACGTGGATACAAGTAATTGAGAGAGTGAGATATTATGATTGCATAACAAATTATAATATTTTACCTTGTTAGACAAAGCTAATAGATCAATCTCATATAATAATCAATCTTTGTTCGTAGTGAGCCTAACAATTGTAAAAATGTACACTATGAATATATTTTGCTAGCTACGTCTTATGTTTCCAGTCCAGAAGAGGGTGAATGTCATTTTCATTTTCTCCCTTGATTAAATACCTGATTTGATCAATGAAACCATTATGATATAACATAATCTAATGCCATAATGTATATGCAGCGGTAGTAAATAGTAATTGGTTTCCTTCTTACTCTCGGCTGTTATTTTAAAGAATATTTCTAAAAGAGAGTGAGAATACCTTTTCAGAACTATGTGCAACTCTTTATTACAATGTATTACATTCAGAGAAAGTGGGGCATATACCTTCTCTATGTTTAATATGAAATCTTAAAAGTGGTTAGGTAAACGTATAATATGAATAAAAGTACTAAATCATCGGTTTAACTTAGGAATGAATTTTTATTATATAAGGTTGAATTGCAATTTCATTTTTAAAATTTGGTTAAAATATGAATGAAAGTATAGATTTCTTATGGAAATATCAGTTGCTATGCTAAGGATAACAAGTATGAATGTACAGTATGAAAATATGAATTTTTCCATTTTGTAAATTATTCATCAATTATCATCATATCTTGCTTCATGTGGTTGTTCATAGTTTTAGAACGTAGGGTCCACTGGCAGGCATTCCACACGCGTTTAGTAGGGACATGACTATAGCTTATGACGTCACGCTTGGCATTGAACGTGTGTAATACCACCTAGCCATACTTTCTTCATCTAGAACTTAACCAAATTAATTGTTAATTATGATGATAATGATGATGATGATGATGATGATGATGATGATGCTCATGATGATGATGATGATGACGGTGATGATGATGATAATGATGATGACGATGATGATGATAATGATTATGAGAAAATGAAGATACAGGTGATGATTGAATTTAAAAGAATTGTGTTATTATATAAGGATGGTTTTAAATGTTGATGCTGCTAATTTTGACGATTATGTTATGTAAGGTAAATTAGTATCAGTAAAATAGACAAGCCTGTATTCAAATAATGAAACTAAAGTATTCAAATCCCTCACTTTGATCCAGTCCAATATTGTTTAGAATCACATTGCCTTTATTCTAAATGTTGCAACCCCCACCCTCCCCCCCCCCCCCCCCCCATAGTTCGTTTATCATGGTCGCTTTCAATAGACACACAATCAGGGCCAACGGTTTGCTGTATGCCAAGTAATGATCAATCCATGCAGTCAAAAAAATATAGAAATGACGTTCTGATTATCGCTTGTCACTTTACTTGTCTAGCGCTAAAATATCAATTTCTGAAACATCCACACTTTTACTTGTAGGGCATATGTATATTTTGTTATGTATAATCTTTCCTGTCAAATATCAGATAGAAAGAATGATGCACTCGTCTTCGATCTGTGCAACATTTGATAACTCCTATAGCTACTCATTTATATCGTGTAAATCGGAACCCCACAAAGGGTTTTCACAAACGGTTGCTTATGTTGCATATAATGGCTTATTTAGGCAAATAATGTTTTATTTGTTTGTTTGTTTGCGTACTTTATTTTTTCACCTTCAAATGTCTTTGGAGATATCTGTGTCTAAATATAACTACTTGACAAAATAATGAAGATCGTGATTTTTAAAAAGTAAATTTTGATAAGCCAAGTATACCAATACGCAGCACTCGACAAAAACGCATGCCATATGCATAGATGTTTTTTTCTTTGTTTCTGAAAAGTGTCTACATACACTGCAAAAACTGCGTTGTTAATTTAACACCAGTCCAGAATCTATATTTGACAACTGGTTTTAACTAATTCCAGATAGTCGTTTATACAACACCAACTATTGTTAAAACAGCATCGATTTAATTTCAAGCCGGTGTTGTTTCAACACCTCTCTGGTGTGGTCATATATATAGATTCTGGACTGATGTTAAATTAACACCGCAGTTTTTGCAGTGTATGTCTTAAGGGGTTATACTTTATTATAATGTATTTTGGCTCTGTTATACATATAAACACAAAATATGACTTTTTTGTAAAATTGTGACGAATGCACTATCCTCACACGAAATTTCATCAATGTTATTTCTTACATCAATTTAGTCTCATTCTATTTTGGGATTGCTCATAATCACAAATGTTTTGGGGTAATTTTTTTCAGTGACCTCGCAGTTTTCAGGTGCACTTTTCTTTTCATTGAAATGAGATTGAACAATATAGTGCACACTAGAATTTGCAAATGAGGAAATAGATCTTACATTTTTAAGTGCCCCCCCCCCCCTCCCCCTGCGTTCGGCCATAAATAAGACCTTCATCATCATTTTATGACGCATTTCAAAATATGTTCAATATTGACTGTAATAGCAATTTAAGATTATTTTTAAAGATAACGCATTTTTTTATGTTTCGATTATCATGCCATTTCCAGGAGAATATATACATTGTGTTTTCAATTTCCTAGCTGCTCAGATTAGGTAAAGTTTGGCAAATCTGACTATAAAAGTTCGAATTATCTTAATTTTATAGTAGGCCTCAACTACAGTTGTCTAATAAATTTCATTTGTTTTGTCACGTATTTTTATAATCTATATTCCGATCCCATGAATTCAGGCTAGTGCAATTCCCTGTCCGTTTTTTTTTTCTTTTCTCGTAAAAAAGAGGATTCTTGTACATGATGTAAATAAAATTACAGATGAATATTAACTCCGCTTTGTATCCTATTGCAAGTGTGGTATAGCTTTTTTCCGTCATAGAATTTTTTCTCATGTTTCTGCAAAAATAAATTATTTATATATCCTTGTCAGCAGTACTATGAATACTTGTCGTGTGTCGTCTTCTTTTTGTCTCGTATCATCATAACCATATTATGAAGTGGGGGCACCACAGAGGTCGCCCCCTATTATTTTTAAGGAGGGCTTAGTGAAAAAGGGGTAAAATAATCCCGGCAGGGGAGGCGGCATTTCAGGGCACTGGCGTACAGATATGGAGGTTGTGAGCCATGGACCCCCCAAAAAAAAGTTTCACGACGAGGAGAAAAGGAAAAGAAAGAAAATAAAAGGGATATTGATGAATTATGATAGTATTTTCCGATCGGAATATCATTACAAATCTGTCACAAAATTAAATTTATTCATATTAAAACGTCGTAAAATTCGCCTACGTGCCCCCCCCCCCAAAAAAAAAAATAGAAAAAAAAATAAATGAAAATGGTTAATTACACTGCAAAAACTCCGGTGTTGATTTAACACCAGCCCGGAATCTATACATGTCCACACCAGAGAAGTGTTAAACAACACCAGTTTCGTTTTGGTCAAACACCAGATAGGTGTTTATACAACACCAATCGGTATTAAAACAGCGTCGGTTTTATTCCAAACTGGTGTTGTTTCAAAACTTCTCTGGTGTGGACATAATATAGATTCCGGGCTGGTGTTAAATCAACACCGGAGTTTTTGCAGTGTACGCCAATGCCACTGGGGTTTGCCCCTTTCTCAAGTATTGAAAGGGTGAAAAGATACAGTTCACCCTGGCCCTACGTTATGATAAAAGCAGAAAAAACAAAGCTTTGAAAAATATCAATGAAGGTTTTGCAAAATCCGACAAACAACTTTATATCAGGCTTCCGGGGGATGTTATTTATATTTTGTGATGTCAAATGCATGCAGCTACTCAATGGGTGACAGGGCCATAAAATACAATGTCCTTTAGTAGAATTCAAAATGTTTTTTATCGTTCAAAGATCTTTGCAGTCTTCGGACATACAGTTGAATAAACGTTTATATGCAGCATATACATTATGCGCCATTAGAATGAAAATTAAGTAAAATATTATATTTTGGGGAGCCGCTAGCATAAGCTGTCACAGATTTTTTTTTTTTTTTTAATGTTCATTAAAAACAACTTATTGCCAGGGTCAACTCCTTCTTTAAAGGTCAAGTCCACCCCAGAAAATGTTGATTTTAATAAATAGAGAAAAATCAAACTAGCATAACGCTGAAAATTTCATCAAAATTGGATGTAAAATAAGTAAGTTATGACATTTTAAAGTTTCGCTTATTTTTCACAAAACAGTGATATGCATAAGTCAGTGACGTGCAAATGAGATCGACAGTCGATGATATCCCTCATTCATTCACTGTTTTTTTTTGTGTTATTGCTTGAATTATACAATATTCAATTATAACAGATTTGACAATGAGGACGGCAAATTGACTGAACCATATAGTATCAAACAATACTAATTCCACATGTTCAGAGAAGAATTAATCGTTGTTTTACTTGAAAATGAGGAGAAAATTGAAATATTTCATATTTCATATTATGAAATACAAAAGAAATAGAGAGTGGGTGACGTCATCAGTCTCCTCATTTGCATATTGACCAGGATGTGGATTTAACTGTTTTTTTTAATTAAGCGAAACTTTAAAATGTCATAACTTTCTTATTTTACATCTGATTTTGATAAAATTTTCAGTGTTATGCTTGTTGGATTTTTCCCTTTTTATTCAAATCAACTTCCGGGATGGATGGACTTGTCCTTTAACAATTTTACTGACCCGAACTTTTCTTCTATGTGAACAATCGCTGAGCGGATGAAACAATTGGATTCTAATTTATATCTTTATTGTCTATAATTAGTAGGCCTATTAATATCATGAATATATTTTAGTGTTTTTTTTTACATGTTTGAGGACAGGGAAGGGAAGGTTAATTTGACGTTTTGATTACGAAATTTTGGCTTTCAAACACCAAATTTGACATGGATCGATAAATCGTTGCTAGGGACTTATGATGTTAAATTTTGACCCAAGATGATGCTAGATTTTAAGGAAATTATGATAGATTATTAAACTTATGCTTGATTCACTTTAGGTTAAAAAATTCACAAAATCCGACCACAAGTAACAAAATAAGAAGAAGAAGAAGTAGAAAATGAAAGGGAGCCCCGCTCTAAAGCAATTAGAGGGACAGACCTCGATAGGTCAATGGCCTCAGTCCTGTCTGCCCCTCACATCCGCCTCATAATAGTTTTGCCATGCTTTTCATTTGTCTTCTGATTATTGTATTTCTATATGTTGTTTACGTAATCTTTAACATGTTTAAGAGATGTGAAATAAATTGAATTGAATTGAATCGAATTAACTAATAATGCCAATCCTGTACAAAATTGTCTTTATCTATGGACAAAAAATATTTTCACCCTTTTTTATGTTTTTAAGTCCGACAGTTAAATAAACTTGTGAAATTATGCTCTGTAGTCTTTCAAAACTATACCAAGAATGGTAATAGATTCCAAGACTTCTGACTCTCGATAATCCTGCTATTACTGATGAATTTGGGAAAATTACGAGAATGAGGGCTGAAAAGGTTAGAAAATGGATATAAATAATATTCAATATATAGGCGATGAGCAAAGAGAATGCATTTAAAATAGAACGATGCTGGTTATAGAACAAAGATACAGGCAGAAGGATGGAATTAAGAGAAAGGAGGAAATGAAGCCATATGAGTAGGGGAGAGGGAGCAGATATAGAGCCACGAAAGAGAGATTGGAAAGAGAAGAAAAAACAAAAGCAAAATTTATAGGCGGATCCAGGGGGCCGAAGCAGCAGCCGCCACGAACTCCCCTCCCCCTTCTTTATTGGCGATGCAAAATGCAAATAAAAATTTGAATTGAGAAAAATGCATTTGAGAGAAAAGAAAAACTTTCTACATTCTCTAGTTCCTCAGAAAGAAAAGATCTTAATCTTTATTCTTTCCTTTCGTCCTCTCCTTTTTTTCTTCAGTTTTGGCAGCGCCTACAGGGACCGTGAGGGGGCGGGAGGGGGGTTGCTGCTGCTTCGGTCCCCTGCTCCACCTATGGTAGTCTTCCTGCACGCAATCTTTGCATTTTGTCCCTGTTTCAAAATCTTTGCTCGCGCTCAGGGCACTGCATGGGAACTATTTTTTAACTGGGGGCTTGGTGAAAACGGGGTAATTTGACAAGGAAAAAACACGTTGTCCCGAGGAATTTGACAAGCAAAAAAATGGGTTCACTAAAAAAATATAGGTCATTTTACTTACATTTCTCCATTTTTTTTAATCACCTACGAGAATTCGTGATGCTGCCTATGGAAAATGATATACACGCGAATTTTTTTTTTTTTTTTTTTTTTAAATATCTTATTTTCTTCCTCTTTCAAATCAACTAAGTTTACAATCACAATTCATATAAATCAAGATTTTGTACATGTATACGAAGCAAATAAATATATCAATATCAATGAGATTACAAATTTTCAAAACTATTACAATGAAGTTAACTGCTCATTAATATTTCTCTTCCATAACAATGTGAAAGCAGAGGGGGAAAACATATCAATCGATAAAAAATCCAGACTTCGTAAAAGGTGACCTTTTTTCCCTGAACTTCTTAGAAATAATCTCTTTTGCACATAATTGTACAAGAAAAAAAAGAATTAAAGATTTTAAAGGTTAAGTAGAGGAAGGTTATTAGCCTAAAAACGTCCCTAAACACTCATAACCTTACCCCCACACCCCCTCATCTCTCTCCCCAGACACTCACACAAGCTCACTCACCACCACCCACAACTCCCCCCCCCCTTCTCCGTCACAAAACTCACACATCCATCTACACACGTTCACCCATACACGAAACATCCTGCTCTGGTACAACTATCTGTATTTGAACAAATAAACAAAACAAAACAGAAACAAAATGAAGCAACCAATTAGAAAGGTCACTGCATTGATTTGTTCCCATTCTCTTAAGTGCACCCCCAGCTTCCCCTTTTTAAACGCTATTTGATATTCCGTATCTCTATATTCTTTAACCAAATGTGTCACTTTCTGTACGGTTGGCAATATTCCCTGTTTATTAACTAAAAATAATATACTTAATTAAGAATATAATACAATTTATTAAATATACTCTTGTAGTATTCCTAGATATCCCCATGAAAATTGTTTTCCAACTGTCACTTCTTTCGGATGCTTCAGCACCCGAGCACCCCCGCTTCCAAGGGCCATGCTGACGCTAAGCGCTTGCATTCATAGTCTGGTTGGATATGCATTAAAGATTATCAAATTATAAAAAACGGGCATACTGTATATTTAAAAAAAAAAAACAATTTCGCGTTCGATTTTTTTTAAAATCTCATTAGATTACTTTGATTGTAAGAATAAACTTTTAATGCACTACAGTACATTCAGTGTTTGTGGTTGACCATGCAGGCCCCCACAGGCAACCCAGCACCCCCCCCCCCCCTCCCCCCGAACCCCAAGGGGTGGGGATTGGATCGAGCTAGTGGCCGATCAGTGAAAGATGGATGAAAATATTCCACCCTCAATAGCAACAGTCACTTTCATATATGAAATTTGTTAATGATAATAGCAAGAAGTCTAAAATAGTGTTCCTTTTATCTACCACCCCCCCCCCCCCCCTAGTCTACAACCCAGGACCAAAATCCAATTGAAACCAGTTGGATTTCCAATTGGTTTCAATTGGTTTCAATTGGTTTCAACTGGTTTCAATTGGTTTTAACTGGAATATAACAATTTCCAGTTGAAACCAATTGAAACCAGTTGGGCAACTGGAAATCCTAACTGGAACCAGTTGGGTAACTGGAAATCCTAACTGGAACCAGTTGGGTAACTGGAAATGACTTCTAACTGGAAATGATTTCTAAGTGGAACCAATTGGGTAACTGGAAATCCTAACTGGAAACAGTTGGGTAACTGGAAATGATTTCTAACTGGAACCAGTTGGGTAACTGGAAATCCTAACTGAAACCAGTTGGGTAACTGGAAATGACTTCCAACTGGAAATGATTTCTATCTGGAACCAGTTGGGTAACTGGAAATCCTAACTGGAACCAATTGGGTAACTGGAAATGACTTCCAACTGGAAATGATTTCTAACTGGAACCAGTTGGGTAACTGGAAATCCTAACTGGAACCAATTGGGTAACTGGAGATGACTTCTAACTGGAAAGGTGATTAACTGGAAATTAATTCTAATTGGAACCTGTTGGGTAACTGGAAATCCTAACTGGATCCAGTTGGGTAACTGGAAATGACTTCCAATTGGTTTCCAATTGGAAATTTTCCAGTTACCCAACTGGTTCCAGTTGAAACCAGTTAATTTGCATATTATCTGCCAGTGTGCACAGCTAATGTTTTATGTGATTTATCATTTAAAATGTATCTATTTAATTCTTTTCTAATTCAAGTACCATACTTGTTTCAGATAAGTGTTTAGAATGCTTAGCAGAGAAAACCATGTTCATAAATGTTATAGATTATAATTAAAACAGATTATAAGATAATTAGTACACCACTAACTGTTACCAAATTACATCAAATACAAATACATATATTTGAAGATCTTTCATATAAATATACACATTACGAAAGTCTATTTTATCAATGCCCTTTACATTGGTATTAATAAACATATAGCACTGCTTCTTTGTTGGCATGAGCAATATAGTTAGTGCAAATTCTAATTAATTTGTAACTAATTAAGTCATTCTAACTGGAATTTCCAATTGGATCCAGTTGGAAACCAGTTGCCTCCAATTGGTTTCAACTGGAACCAATTGAAACCAGTTGCCTCCAACTGGTTTTAATAGGGAACTTGGAACAACTGGAACCAATTGAAACCAGTTGCCAACTGGTTGCTTAATTGGTTTCAACTGGAACCAATTGAAACCAATTGCCAACTGGTTCCAGTTGCCCAATTGGTTTTAACTGGAACCAGTTGGCAACTGGTTTCAATTGGTTCCAGTTGTTCCAATTTCCCTATTGAAACCAGTTGGCCAACTGGTTTCAATTGGTTTTGCTCTAATTGGTTTCAACTGGATTTTGGTCCTGGCACTGGCGTAAATCCGTGTTGATGGGTGGGGGGGATGACTGAAATATTTTGGCTTTTTTTTTGCAATCATGTTTTTAGATATGCAAGGAATTGTCATTGATATGTCCACAGTGGGTCACGGAATGAGGGGGGGGGGCACCAGCAAAATTTTTGAATCACTGAGTGAGCGCGCTCAGTTGCCAGTTATTCTGACCTAATAGAGACATGGACAATGTCATTAAAGGGATATGTATCTCACTGATCAAATAATGCGAGCGCGAAGCGCGAGCTGAAATTTTTTTATATTCACACCTAAAAAGGGACATTGTAATCAAATTTTTGTAATCATGATAGGTACCTGTCTCGCTAAACAATGCGAGCGCGAAGCGCGAGCTGAAGTTTTCGTATATTTTGACCCCAAACAGCGAAATTTTAAGGAATATATTTAAGGAATCCATTAAGAGCATGCATATCTCATCATAGTCATCTAATGCGAGTGCCAAGCGCTTGCTGATTTTATCAGAATTACATCTGAACACATGAAACACTTTTTGTAGTCATTGCAATCATGATTACCATACGCATCTCACTAATCAAATATTGCGAGCGCGAAGCGCGAGCTGAAAATTTAGATAGTTCAGACCTGAAGTGGACATTCTAAGGTTTTTTTGTAGGAATTAACTAGGACCATACGTATTTCATTAACCAAATGATGCGAGCGCGAAGCGCGAGCTGAAATTTTTTTATATTCAGATCAGAAGGGACATTTTAAGGACTGATTTTAGGAATTCATGAAGAGCAGACATATCTCACCAATCCACTAATGCGAACGCAATCACGGACAGGAAATGTTTCATATATTTTGACATTCGATCTTGATCCCTTCCCAAAGACCCCAACATTGATTAATTGGAAGAAACGGGGGTTTCTCTTCAATGTTATAATAAGGACATAAGTATTTCGTTTGGAAATGGTGAACTGGCTCTTTATTTGCATTTTATGATTCAATAAAATTGTTTTATTTGTTAAGCGGTATTTCAGGAAGAATTTTCACCAATAAAACAATTATCTCTTGTGATTTTTTTTCATTTCTTTCGTAAAAAGTGGGGGGGATGTTTGTACAGGCCATCCCCCCCTCCTCGAAAAGTGGGGGGGATATATCCCCCCCATCCCCCCCCGGGATTTACGCCAGTGGGTCCTGGGGTAGACCCACATCTGCAGTGTGTGTATCACAGCTGATTCAAGGAGTCTGCATAGCAGACTAGGTCTACTAGAGCCTGCATGGCTCGCTTCGCTCGCCCTTTCAGGCTGGTTTGCTCCAGCTGCAGATCCCACTTCACGAGCCATTCAGAGTCTGCTTAGCAGACTACCCCCCCCCCCCCCCCCCGCCCGCGAAATTATTTTTCCCACCGAGTTCTGGACCAACATATGAATATTCATGACTTGCGTCTTCGGATTTAGAGTACGCATGCGCGTGGACTTGGCCTCGACCAGTGACGGTCGTAAGCATTCACGTTCAGTTACTCAGAATGAATTAGCATCGTCAAATTACCGGTACCCTTACATAGTTACATAGGCCTTATAGGCTTAGATATATATATATATATACATATATATATCCAATTCTTAAACACTTATCAAACTAGCTGCCATTAATGGCAAGACATGTGGTAGTCTAGGGCTAGCTTAGGCTAGCGCATTAAAATTACCTCAAATCTGGACCTGTCTAATGCCTAATACTAATAGTAATAGCCGACTAATGCCATGGTTAATTTCGAACCGGTAAATTCCGAACTTTACGTTTGATTTCATTTACCATGGTTTAATATGTCTAGTCCGTATACAGAACCAGTCCTAGATCTAAAAAGAAAAATATCTTAGTTCTAGTCTAGTCTCTAGATCTAGACTCTGATCTACGCTGTATCAGCATGGAACAACTAGTGTACCAAAGGGGGGGGGGGCAGACTGCCCCCTGACGATTTACAACTGATCCAGGGGACGTGCTCCCCCCCCCCTTTGAGAAGCCAAATTAATAATTTGTAATGCCAAAATGCAACAAAAAAAGACTTATGTCCCCTCTTTTGAACGAGAAGATCTTTTTTTTTTTTGCTTGTCAATTTTTTTTTCAGCTAAGAAATCCTTAATTTGGGGTGAAGACGGGCACCAAGATCACTGACGTTAGAATACGTTCCATGCACTGCAGTGCAGAAGGGGCACCGGCCATTTTTTCCGGTGTGTGCGTATGTGTCACAAGGGCGGATCGGACTTTCGCCAATAGGGGACGGGGCCCGAAATTATCTTCACCTATATTTTCCCCGATCAGTCACTTCTTAGTTTTATTCTTATAAAACAACATAAACATGAAACAATCTCATAAGCCTTATAAAAAGTGTGAGCGCGAAGTGCGAGCGATTAAAAAAAAAATATTATGGGCAATGGTATGTGTGATCCTGAACAAGATTCGTATGTAACTAGATGGTTACTGCAAACGCCAAGCAAGGGGCAGAAATTTGTATTAACTGTTCTATCATTATCGAAAAGGGACCTGTTAAGGACTGCTTTCAGTTACTGGGCGTTGTGGCGTGCGCCTGCAATCCAAGCTGTGTGGGGAAGTTACAAATTGATGCAGAGGTTCGAGGTTCGAGCCCTGGTCACGTCTTTCGGATGGTGACGTTAAAGGTCGGTCCCAGACGTAAATAATCATATCTGATTGATACACGTCTGACAAAAACTAAAAATACACTTACGAAGACGGTATATATTTCAATAACGCGAAGCGCGAGCAATTTTTGACATTCCGACCTAAAAAATGGTCATTCTAATCACTTTTTGTATTAATAAATGGGATAGGTATGTAACTAAACAATTGATGCGAGCGTGAAGCGCGAGAGGAAGAAAATTGAGTTTTTAGACCTAAAAGCAGGACACTCTATTCATCTTCTGTAATCATAAATAGGATATATTACTTGGGTATCATTAATAATGCGATCGTGAAGCGTGAGCAGACAATTATTGATATTCTGATGTGAAACTGGATAATTTAAGTACATTTAAAATAAAGAACATGCAGGCTATCGCGCATGTTTTAGATTTAGACCTAGAATCTGGGCATTCTGAATACATTTGTTTAATGGAACATTATGGAATACACGTAGACATTATGAACTTGGCAAATCAAACATTGTGACCACGCAGCGTGAGCTTAAAATGCTGATATGTAGACCATAAAACGGACATTTTACAGAGCTAAAATATGTTTTGTATATTGACTTCAAAACTTGCTCCATATCAGCCTATTGAGCAAGATATGAATCTCATCGAACAGGCAATTCTGGCGCGAAGCGCAAGCAAAAATTTTATATAGTAACATGAAAGATTTTTATTTCAAGTCTTCCCCTCACATTATTTCATTCACTCGCCTTCCTCCCCTTATTTTCCTCTTCTTTTTTTTTCTTCTGTCTTTATTCTTCTTTTTCCTTTTCTTTTCTTCTTTCTCCCCCCTTTTTTTTTGCTCTGCCAATTTTTTTTCTGGGGGGCACCTGGCCCCCCCCCCGTAGCTACGCCACTGATGCACTGGCGTACCTAGGATTTTCCAAAAGGGGGGCAAATTTTTGGAGGATATTTCGTCCGCGAAAAAATGTGACAAGCCCCCCCCCCCAAAAAAAAAAAACAAAAAAAAAAAAAAAGATCTTCACGTTCAAAAGAGGGGACATACGTCTTTTTCATTGCATTTTTACATTACAAATTATTAATTTGGCTTCTCAAGGGGGGGGGGCACGTCCCCTGAATCCAGATTTGAGTTAATGCGCTAGCCTAAGCGAGCCCTAGCCTAGCACATGTCTTGCCATTAATGGCAGCTAGTTTGATAAGTGTTCAAGAATTGGATATATATATATATATATATATATATAGATCTAAGCATGAAGGCCTATGTAACTATGTAAGGGTACCGGTAATTTGACGATGCTAATTCATTCTGAGCAACTGAACGTGAATGCTTACGACCGGCACTGGTCGAGGCGAAGTCCACGCGCATGCGTACTCTTAATCCGAAGACGCAAGTCATGAATATTCATATGTTGGTCCAGAACTCGGTGGGAAAAATAATTTCGCCCCCCGCCCCCTATCTCAAAAAAGTATCCGAAAGGCCTATTGTCGCATCGGAGTGCGCGCAGTGCGAGATAAGTCGGATATCGATACGGTACTCTGCATCTGCGGCATTTTCACGGATCTCGGAATTGTGCGGTGTACCTTTTTCTGAAGAATAACTGGTTGTTTCCGTATTTTTCCGTTCGAGAATTTCATCATAATCAATATATTCATTACTCCAGCTACTAAATGGCAGATAACTGGGCTAGTTTTCCTTCCGGTGATCCTCCCGCAGAAGTAAGTTTTGTTTCATTAATCTGTCTGAAAATATAACTACATGGACTTGCACGAGTGGGACTGTAGTATAATTTTGTGTGAGTCTACAATGATAATGTCCGCGCACCTCAAATTGAACTTGGACTCGGTCTTGGATTAATCATGGACTTCTTTTGAATTCCACAAAATTTTCAATTGTTATTGTCCCTCATACTTTAAAGACTATGTGTGCCAAAAATCTCATTAAATTTGAAGCAAATTATGTATTTTTTGCAAAAAACATGCCCATTCTTTTAGTTTTAGCAGTAATTTTTAAAAACACCCGCAAAAATTCCATGTGTAGTAAAATTAGGTGTAATAAGTATATATATCACCTGTGAGGGAAAGAGTGGAAAGTGGGGTTAACAGGAGGAAGGTTCACAGATATACTCACCAGTAGGAAGTTGGTGCAAGGCACGTTGAAATAAAGATAGGGTAACCAAAAAGCAGGCCTAAATAACTTGTGGATATTGCTGGTGTGACGTATTCTTGGTGTAGATGTGATGTATAATTGCCGCAACTAGATGAAACCCGAAGGGCGAACGGGCGAAGCAGAAGGTATAGTAAGTGTAAACACAGACGTCCTTGTCTCGCACCGGTCGACTCAAGTGATGATCAGATCCCTTGGCTGGCCTGACTATGCAGCTATGCTGAGACCTGAGTTGTGCACCCAAGCATGGATGAATGCACAGGGCTTGGGGGTTTGGGTCTATTGTTGTGTGCACACAGCCTCTAGCCCATAGTACATGTGTATTCTATGCTCCAACCAAGGAGGCAGTTGCTCCAACCCATCCCACAGTAGTACATGTATGTAGGGAGCAGTCGCGCGTGCCCCAGACTGTGGTACATTTTACCACACTCCCCCCGACTTTAGGACATCGTTACTTCCTCTATTTTTGGACTGTCCGGCCATATGTCATATGTACACATGTGGATCTAAGCAGTCCTCAGTGAAAGGAGGGAACGATAAATGTTAATCCACTGCCGCTCTCAGATGTTTGTAAGAAACTGTCTGGAGTCGCAAGGGTCAGAGGATGAACATGCCATTTAGTCAGTATATTTATATGCCCAAATTTATTTTAAATAAAAGAAGTATCCAACTTCTCAGGTAAAAGGTCAAGGGGAGACTTATCAATGTGACTTTTTAATACAAGTATTTTAATCAAACATACGCTGCCACATGATAAGCTTGATGCTAATACCGAGACTACAAGGGAGTTTCTAAAGTTTTGCAAAAATATTAATATCAAAATGGACTGCAAGAAGAGCGAAGGTCAAGCCTTTTATTTTCTAAAATGCTTGGGAAGACTTACTTAATGCTTCCACGCAATTGCGTCAAATACAGATGTTGCTGCCGAAGTATTGCGACAGGTCAGAAACTGACCAGTTTAAAAAAAACACAATGTAGTACGAGATTTGAAGTCTAGCACAAGTCATAGCTGTGTCTTGACTCTAGTTCTGTACTAGATTGTCTGCAACCGATTGTACTGCTAGACTTGACTTCTCTGCAAGTTCTAGACCACAAGTTTCTCTGCAAGTTCTAGACCTGACTTTCCCTGCAAGTTCTAGACCACGAGTTTCTCTGCAGGTTCTAGACTCAACTTTCACTGCAAGTTCTAGCCAAACGACTGGATTTGCTACAACAATTGTTGCAAGTCTTAATCCCATCATTATTGGAACTTGACTTCCAAGAGGAAATCCCAGGAATGATATCTCATATTCATAAGATGAAAACGTGGTCAATTGTAAAGAAGTTGACCAATGTAAATAAGAAATCTAGGGAGAATGACTTTGTTGGCGTACTATCACCCTACACAAGTCAAGATCTAGAAATCTTTACTCCTGTAAGGGAAAGACACCCTAACAATTGTTTACAAAAGCCGATGTGTACATTTAATTTTAAACCAGAAAAATAATTCTTGTGAAAAAGTTTAAGCTTTCTGAGCAGACAGTTAATGGGGTAGCTCATCAATGTGAATTTATGAAAGGATCCTTTGATTGTTAAACACTTCACTTGACAAGCTTAACCTCATCCCAGGAATACTGGAATGTCTACAATTTGTAATGTACATATGAACGCATGCTTGCAGCAGCCAGCAAAATAGTTGACCCAAAGGTCTGACAAAATTTCTATAAAATTTGTTTTACTCTTAATCCCTTCCATAAAGATAAATTCTTAGACTTGTAAGGATTTGGGGCTTGATTAATATTACTGAATAAATACAAATCCCAATTTCTGGGGCTTGTCCTCGGCCAGGATTGGGTCTGGAGTCCTTCGATGGATCTCCGCCCTCATTGCCAAGAGACGAACAATCAGATTCAGGAGAATCTGTTAATATTTGTCATCTATCCAGTAAAAAGAGAACCTCATTGAACTCTATCAATTTGCTTAGTTTTAACGATTCTTATATCTTCCTTGCAGAAATCCATAAGTTAACAGATTCCCAAGGAGGTTATAACCAGAATAAAGAAAAAGACATTCTGGTTGTCGTGAAGTTTAAAAATGAATAACCCTGCAAAATGATGAAGTCTGGAGTCATAAAATTCAAGACCTTATACACACTAACCTACATTAAATAATCCCAGGAATATTGCGCCCAAATGTAGCATAATATTTGTAAATTACTCAAACATTTTGGAAGCAATGGACTGGAAACTCATTTGCTCAAGGTATAAGTTCTATTCATTAACTAATTCAATAAAAGACCACAAATAAAACCCCCATCTATCAAAAAGATATATTGACAAGTGTTTACATTCATGTAATTCTTGTCTCTAATTACAATAACAATGTTAAGACAGTGTCAGCTTTTCAGGTTATAGTGATGTATAGCATAATCATTAAAAATGTGTCCCATTATGATAAGTGACTTATGTCAATGTTAAAGAAGAATTGTATTCAATGATGTCAATGGCATTCTGAGTGATAGTAAAAATGTCAGATTTTAGAAAATGAATGTCAATTTTGCAGCTACTCTAACAAAGACATTGTTAGTTCATCAGCACAAAAAATATTCTGAGGTAACTACATGTATTTTGACCATGGACAAGCACATGGGAAATAACAAGTACTCTCAAAATAAATATGTACTGAATAAACCAACTGAATTGGAACTCCCTGGTAACACCCCTGATTAACAATTAAAATTAATTCAGATAGACTTGGCTTCCTATGAACTATTGTATCTACTGTAGCCCTGGAAGATTCTTAAGAGAAAGAATGCAAATTACATAACTCATTACCCTGGAAGAGGTATTTCTCCAAAGGTAAACCATTTACAATGCTTTCACCTTTAGTCTGAAAAGTTGGGGTCACCCTTAAACAATTAGATTGCCCTACCTTTCTATAGACAATAGCAATTCCAACCTATTATTTATGTTCTGCAATTAAATGGAAGAAATCCCAGGGTTGAAGACAATAAATTTGGATGTTTCTCAAGTCTGCTCTCAAATATTCAGAGGGTCTGCTTAAGAAACTTTGAACAAAAGGAATACATTTGTTTTATTTGATAGAAATTTATCAATGGCTTATTTTCGGATGCTTTCTGCAGATCTTCCAATTGATTGAAGAACCTGTTGATCAATGGAAATAACTTTCTATAGAAAGCACTGAATTAAATTATCTAAAGCATCTGCTTAATTAAAAGGGGAGTAGTGTTGTATAAAAGCTTTGAACACAATAACATGAGGAATCTGCTTACAAACATTATCAATGGAAATAACTTTGAATCATTTTGAATTCAAAAGCATTTTACCCCTTTTGATAAAACCTAAATGGTGTGCTGTATGTTATATGCGCATGTTAAGCTTGGATAGAATAAACTTAACTTCAAAAGCATTCCTCAATATAATTATTTAAACTTTAAAGGGATAAAGTAACAATGTTCACAGACACAGTTTACTTTAAATAAATCACTGAATGATATTTAATAAAATTTTCATTATCCCCTACCCCCTCCTTTTTATTTCTGAGGATTCAGGGGTAATATCCCCAGGAAAAATATGTTGCGAATAATAAAATATCAGAGCAATGGTTTTCACTCACTTGCTTTAGTGCACCATAAAAAGATTGAATGGTCATTCTAGATGCAAAAAATGAAAGTAAAACACTTCAGGATATTTTTCCCTTGAAATCTTTTTATAAAGTTAAAATCAAATCATGATTAGGGTTAGAGTCATTGAGCAAAAGAAATACTTTTCTCTGCTTCTCAGCTCTTGACTCCTAATCACAACTGGAAGTCAATCATCAGGTGTGAATATTTAGAACACCATGCTTTTAAATTTAAATCAATCTTGGTACAAAATATGAATATCAAGCAATGGTGTAAATTCCTCAGTAAAAAATTGATCAATGAATACCAGACAATTTGTCTCTAAGTAATAACTGCAATTAAGGAATGTTATGAGAATTTCCTCCAGCACTCAAATCCCTAATAAAAAATTATCAAATTATAGCAACATAAAATGACCAATGCCAAAATACATTTTCTTGAATGTATGCGGGCAAAATAAATCTACGCAATTCCACGGTGGTACCAAGGTGGTACCGTACAACCTAAAAGGATAGCGACGGTGATCTCGCTCAAAACCAAGACGCAATGGCTGGTCATTCCACCAGACACCTGGACGCTGAGTAACTGCAACACCATTGGTATGGATTGTACGGTTATGCATGTTAGGATTCAATCCCGATAACAGTTTCAACTCAGTCTTACAAGTATCTACATCAAACAAATTAGACTTGGATTGAAAGACAATTTCTGAACTATCAGAAATGTTAGAATTGACAGTCATTTTATTTACGTCAGCTGGCAATTCTGTTTTGGCTGGAGTGGCTTCTCTTTCTACCACTTTAGGACTTAAAAATAAAAGATCAGAAATAAGATCTTTGCACTGCTCATTTGCAGATTCAGAAATAATAGGTGCATTAACAATTAAGCATGGACCCTCACTAGAAAATGAGGAAACACCTTCATCTATTTTGTTGCTCAGATCAAGCTTCACCCTTACGGTTGAAGTCAATCCCTGGTCAGGTATGGATTGGGAGCCCTCAGTTTCAAGAGACGTGGTCAAAGCCACATCTGATTCAACTTTAGGGTCAAAGCCCTTAGTTTCAAGAGATGTGGTCAAAGCCACATCTGATTCGACTTTCGGGTCAAAACCCTCCCCACTGGATTGGGAGCCCTCAGTTTCAAGAGCTGTGGTCAAAGCCACATTTATTTCAACTGTTGGGTCAAAGCCCTCCCCATTGCCAGAGATCAGACTACCAGATTTGGGTGGATCCAAATTCTTTTTGCTTAATATGGAACCCTGGCCTTCTGTTATTAAGGTTGAAGGTCGGCCTCTATCTTCACCCCTTCCCAGTTTGGGTGGTTATTAGATTTTGAAAGTTTAAATGTAGCAAGGGTAGTAATGAGATTGTCTAACTTGTTATTAATAGAGGCCATCTCAGTCTTCCATTGAGACTTTCCAACTCCATCAGAGTCCCTTGAATAGCTACAGGACTTAGCGGTAGAATCCCGCAAAATATTAGGGGTAACCTGAACTGGAGATTGTATTCTGGGGTTGGGAAAATAGTATGAAGAAAACTGGCTAACAAAAGCAGGATGCCCTCGGTGAGTTTGGACATTCTGAGGGTATGATTTAGGTGAATCAAGTCCAAACCTTTGACCCAATTCAAAAACTAAATCAAAATAATCAATTTTGGGGTTGCTTTCAAATATAGCTGCACAAAATTCAGCTGCTTGCCCCTGCAAACACAAATATAAATTATTGATTCTCTGCCTGGCGGTCCAACCTGCCTTATCGGCATACCGAGAAAATTGTTGAAGAAAAACTTCCCAACTTCCATTAATGCCATCATAAATTGGTTTGTCTAAAACAGAAACTTTATCTTTAGTACACCAAGTGGAAGAGGTCTGCCATCGACTTCTAGAAAACATTGGTTTGATCAAAAGTATTTCAAACAACCATATTTCAAAAACATGAAACCCAATTTGACCTAACAGAAAATTCTCTGCAAAATTGCTTGGTTCTAAAACTCAAACCGCTCACAGTGAAAAGCAAGAAATATATACCAGAATATAAAATTCTAGGTAGAAAATGCCTTCCTATTATGAAATTGCATTCAGCACAGAACAATTTGAAATTGTATGTGGAATAATATAAAATTCAAAGCGGAAAATTAAATTCCTAATCCCACCTTGAGATTCAATAGCAAGACAATTTACCCAAGAAAATCAAATAGAGTCTATCCAGTTTCAACTCCTAAAATCAAGCAAAGTATCCAAACAGTTATATCTTTGTTTTAAGGAACTTCCTTGAAAAATGGTTGAAAATATTGTATCCACCTACCGGGTATTTTATTTTAATCCAGAAAACAGAATTATTTCAAATTGGAAAATGTGGTGACTATACATAAAATATAACAATCACCAAACTATTGAATTAATGCTCAGCTATTAACAAGTGAAAGAAAACAAGCACAATTCAGCTTGGTCCATTCACTAACTGAGCCACGCCCGAGGCAAAAGTTCAAAAACAAAACACAGCAAAGAGCATGAAAATTCAGCACTCAGAGTCACTCAAAAATGACACAAACAAAACATGGGAAAGAGACTAGAAAATCTATTCTGAAAATCGCAATTTCGCACAATTTGGGAAATATTACAAGATTGATAGCTGGGATAAATTGGTAACAAATTTGATATAATTATCCCACTAAAGTTGGACAGTAAAATTAATTCAAGTTTTGAATAAAAAACAAACAAATTGCGTATAAAAGACAAGGATTGACTTGGGACGTGTTGTACAAATGCTGTAAAAAGGAGATGGACTGACCATCTAACTCAACACAAGACACCACGTTCAAAGCCAATGTAAAAATAATGCTTTGCAAAATGTCAAAAATACAAATTTATTTGTGGAGTCTCACTCCCATGCAACACAACAAGCATTCAGAAATATAATCAGAATATCACTATCATATCACAAGCAATACAAAATCAAAAGCACAATGTATTTTTGATCTTTTAAACACTCAAAATATATCCAATATCTACCCCCTTCCAAAAATTTATGAAGGAAGAAGAACACTCCCAAAACACACTCAAAATAAATCAAAATGAAAATGAATTGAAATCCAATGGGATACCAATTCGCGCAAAGTAAGGTTCGCAAGCGCCACTGTGGTAAAATTAGGGGTAATATGTATATATCACCTGTGAGGGAAAGAGTGGAAAGTGGGGTTAACAGGAGGAAGCTTTAGGGATACTCACCAGACAGGAGTTGGTGCAAGGCACGGTGAAATGAATGTCAAACTAAAGAGCAGGCCCAAAGTAACTTGTAGATATTACTGGTGTGAAGTATTCTTGGTGTAGATGTGATAGTGTGATATATAGTTGCTGCAGCTAGTTGGAACTCGAAGGGCGAAAGGGCGAAGCAAAGGTAGATTTGTGTAAACACAGACGTCCTCGTCTCGCACCGGTCGACTATCAAGTGATGATCAGATCCCTTGGCTGGCCTGACTATGCAGCTATGCTGAGACCTGAGTTGTGCACCCAAGCATGGATGAATGCACAGGGCTTGGGGGTTTGGGTCTATTGTTGTGTGCACACAGCCTCTAGCCCATAGTACATGTGTATTCTATGCTCCAACCAAGGAGGCAGTTGCTCCAACCCATCCCACAGTAGTACATGTATGTAGGGAGCAGTCGCGCGTGCCCCAGACTGTGGTACATTTTACCACACATGGAACTTTTTTTATTACATTGACAATACAATAGATTATAAATTGTTAATGACATCAGTTTGATTTTAACTTGTTATAGTTTATCAACCATTGCTTTCTGAATCATACC
Source organism: Lytechinus pictus (assembly GCF_037042905.1). Taxonomy (NCBI): domain Eukaryota; kingdom Metazoa; phylum Echinodermata; class Echinoidea; order Temnopleuroida; family Toxopneustidae; genus Lytechinus; species Lytechinus pictus. The sequence goes on along the minus strand of NC_087253.1, from coordinate 15,907,527 downwards.
TTGATTGAAGATTTGTAGCTAAATATTTATTATTTGCAACTGCAAGCACCCATGGGTTCATAACGACTTTAACGTCTCGCGTGTGAAGGAATATCAGTCATAATATATGCACGCGACACATCCAAACTGGGCTTTTGCCCACATAAAATATCACGCATAATCTGGTATTTCACATTCTGCTATGACACTTACCGAATCATTTAGATCCTTCCGTGACTTCTTGAAGTTTCTTTTTAAAAATATGTAGGCCTATATTTTCTTGATCTTTAGTGAAGATTTCACGGAGATAAAAATTGGTCAGCGTGGATATCAATTTTCGCCTAAAGAGGGCGCGCGATTTATATTCATATCAAAGCCACGACAAGGGAAAGACTAGGCACCTACACTTTTTTACACGCAAATCGACGCAAGGCATTACGCAAAGTCCGTGAAGTGTCCAATCTTTTCATTGTATAGACTTTGGCATACCGTATTATTGACGTTCGTTAAAGCTTGTACTGCTGGTTTCGTTCCAGGCATGTGTATTTTTTTCAATATTTTGTATTAGTCATCGTTTTTAATTAATTGCAAAAAAGTATTATCATCGCCAATAGTAATCTTGAATTATGTTTTTGAAGGTATTTCATTTATTGGTGCCCATAATTAGTAAATTAATCATAAGAATTGCGCATTCAAAGAATTGGGACACAGTTATAAAATTACCGAGGAGCTGAATCAAGGTTGTGAAATTTATTAGCGCCACCAACGGGCTTCCTTGTATTTCCGTAGAAAAGACAAACGAAGTCACTTGCTAGGCCGAGGTAAGCGAAATTTGCTCTTTTTGTAATGAAATTATTTACAAATCATATGTATAATTTTCTTATGTATTGCTACTTACCGGAAAGAGCCCCAGTGCGTAGCGAGAAGGAGTTTCGGCAAATATTACTTCAGCAATGAAGCGATGTTTGCCGACTACTTCGAAATCCAGGGTCAAACACGGTCCCTTGTACAAGGTTAGTATATATACTAACCTCGTATTAGTGTGAGTGACTGCAAGCTGCCTGTCGTCATGCCTGTCTGTGCTTACAAAATTTTACATTTCTGTGGGAACCCTGTTTAATGCTGCAAGTGCAACTGTCCATGGCAATGACTTATTTCATGAAGAGTATTAAGCTCAGCTCAGAAACATCTTTATCCATTATTAGGCCAAGTAAAAAAAGATTGCAGTTGATCGTCCAGGTTTTTCGAGAGCAGTGATGAGGGAGGTCCTTACTATAAATTTGCACTGCCACTATCTTACTATTTTTTTTTTAAAACAGGGAGTCATTTTCTCGGCCCCTTTTTTGACATCAGTGATGAGGGAGGTCCTTACTATTTACTATTTTTTAATCGAATGATTGTCAGGCCATGTCAGGCTTGATTTATGTGATCGATGCATGCTCAATATTAATAATAAATGAGTAGACACACACATATGGTCGCATTTCATAAGTTGGGTATACAAAAAGGGTGGCGTATGAACAATTTTCCACACGGTGCCATGGATAAATTGTTGCTACATCACAGCCCCATGGCCAAATTTGTTGTGTAAGGTCTCATTTTGAAGCTAGAACTATAGGCTAAGTATATTACTATGAATTAGATCAATACAATATCAGGAACAAAAACTATAGCACATTAAGTTTGAAGTAATAGGGGTGGCGGAGCCGGTGGAAGCGGTGAATGATAGAATATTAATTAAACCTAATTAACAACTTACTATAATATGTAATATGACTGTTATCCTCATATTTCTGGGCATTTTAAAGCAGGGAACAACTAAATGTCAAAAAAAATTGACAATTTTGAAAATATGCAGCAATGAAATACATAAGTATGTCAGCTCTGATCTGCAACCTAATCAATTAGTAAACCAGAGAAATTTGATTAATTAACTAATTCGTAATCTTACTTTTTAGTACAAATGTTGTGTATCATTGCAACAAACATTTCTACCCACGATGTTGTCATTTTGCCAAGCATATAAATACAGTGACAGGTATTTTGGGGGCAAAAATGTGAAATTAAATACTGTTAATTAATTAGTATAATTAATATGCATACAATTATAGATAATTACCGTAAGTAACGGTGTATTAACCGCACCCGTGTATTAACCGCACCCCCAACTTTGGACTAAAAAAAAAAAAAAAAAAAAAAAAAAATCCTTCTCACATTTACATGCATATTTGAGGTACGAAGAAACAAAAACTAAGTTAAAGATTTCAAAGTATTCAAAGAGATTACCGGTTTGTGGAAATCTGCTGACGGGATTACAGGAAGGTTCAAGAAACAAAGAAATTTGCATTTTTTCCACTTGTTTTACGGCTTCGTGCCGTCTCTCTCATACGTGGTGCACGTTGTACATGGTATCTTATGAAAAGCAAACAGGAAAGAAAAAAATAAGCTGGCGCGAAACGGGACTTTGAGGGGTTAAAATGAATAGCGCCAGCTTAAGTCGCACTAAAACCACAATACAACGCAAGCTAGCTCTAGCTCTCGGCTCTTGCTCAGCTGTGACAAATTATTACCGAGAATGCTTGGCGTCTCTTTGAACTTAGCCAGGGAACTTCGCTGCTTTGAATCGAGAATAAAGTCGAAATTAGTGTCATGAAGGTGGGTGCATTTGTTATGGACACTATTTGATTAAGATCGTAATAATCGCTTCCCATTACCCGCGGCTCATACCCCTCTAAACGACATTGCCCTGGGCGGCTACGCCCGGCCACTCGATGTGTTGTGAACTGGCAGACTTCTTACATGTTCGGGAGGGGTTACGCGGGCGGGCTCAGACCCGTCACCGTGGATAAACCGCACCCCCGACTTTTGCTTATATCCCGCCGAGAAAAAGGTGCGGTTAATACACCGTTACTTACGGTATTTGATATTTGGTACAGATTTAATTATTGAGGTTTCAAGATTATAACTGCAAAATACTAGGGTGATCCAATGTTGCATTAACTTTTGACACTATTTTCTGTGCAGCAGGTCCAATTTGAGAAAAACACATTTCAAAATTTACATTAACATTGACGTCTATGTAATAATTTGCTGTTAATTAGTCATTATAAGGAAAAATAAAGGTATTCGAGACTTAAAACTTTTTCATTATTTAGAGAATGGTAATAGCTGTAACATATCAAAATATAAAATTTTTGACCATTTTTACCCTGTTCGCGAAATTGGACCACCTTATGACATGCTACCACATATATATATATTATACATATATATTCAATTAATTGGAAATCCATGGAAAATGTATTGTGCAATAAAAATTTATTGATGTTTTACTGATGTATACCGGTAGGTCCTACTGTATTATGTTTAAAAAATGTTCATGTCATGATGTCAAGTGAATGATTTAAACATTATTCTACATTATATAAGGGTAAAAAAATGCCTGGGGGTCATTTTTATTACCATGGAGCCATTTTCATTTTTCCAGAGCCAATCTCTTTTTCAGCTCTGGGCATGGTTTCGCATCGCAGTTTCTAGCTGATTGTATATTCGTTTACATAATGTTTAATACTGTTTATTCAATTGCTATTCATTTTTTATTGATATCAATTGTTTAATTAATTGTTAATTGTTCACTTAATGTTTATTATTTCAATATTTTTAACTGTTAGATCTATAAATTTACTAACGTACATTTTTACAATTGTCCATCAAATTGAATAGCTCACGGAAGGATGAAGTTTATCAAATTTGAACAGAATTGGCACTTGCTGGAATCCCGTTAATGATTTTCAATTTCTTGATAATAAATAACTCACTTGAAATTATTTTTGAATATTCAATGCATTGCCTGCTGGATAGCTAACGTTAGAAAACTCGCCAGAAAATTCAATTCATTTCACAAATTCACATGTCGCGCCAGCACAGTCAATCACATCACCGCAGCACACATGCACACCCAACACAGTCACAAGCACAGTCAATCACCGCAGCACACATCGAAGTACAGGCGCTATCAGTATCACTTACCAAAAAACCCACTGAAATACAAATTACGTCATTAAAATTGATTTATCTGCGCCATATTTCCAAAGCACGCGACGGATTAGTACAGATTCAGGAAGCGGGGTCCCCGAAAATGCACTAAAAATGAAGAAATCCGTGATTTTTTTTCTGAGTTTGCATATGATCGTATCTTCAAAATTACCAATAAAATACCAAATCAGAATTTTTTTCTTTCTCACAATTACGGCGATATCGGACCTTGTGAGAGAGATCCTAGAGCACATGAGAGCAAATCACTCGCCAATCTTGTGAATTTTTTTTCGCTTTTCAGCGGCCATAAAAATAGTAAATATCAAGAAAATTGATGCGGCAATCAAAAAGGGAAGCGGGCGCAGACGAGAAACATCACTTTTGATTTTTTTTTTTTTTTTAGCAAATTTTTGAAAGTAGTAAATAGTAAAAAATTTAATGCGGTGGCCAAAATAGATGCGCGAGGACGATCAACTACTTTCTTTTTTTACTTGGCCTTAGTTTAAAAGATCGCAGGAAATAGTTAAATTTTTAATTAGAATTGGCGATCATTCGATGCTTTTAAATGTGATAGTGATCCGTATCCAAGGACGACGGCATTTGTTTATGTCTACTGCAACCTTTGACATTATACAAAAAAAAGTGTGTGCATGCAGGGCCTGATAATGAACGATGTGCGAGAAGTGGCTTCCCTGGATAAATATGCCTATATTATTATTATTATTATCTGATACATTGTGTGTTTTCTTCCTAGGGTAATGCTGATGCATCCCAAGGGGCGGTAGGTGGAGCAGTAGGTGGAGCGGTAGGAGGGGCAGCAGGAGGAGGGGGCGGAGAAGAAGACTGGGATGACTTTGGAGGGTTCGAGGGAGCCACGCCCATTCCACCGGAGCTGGGTCAACAGTCACCGGGGCCTGGAGTAGAGGCTAGCCCATCACCATGGGCTGCTTTCTCAATGGGTAAGATGTAGGGAACATTTCAAGAAACTTGCAATCAGTCACAAGTCAATTATAAGTCGCAAGATCAGTCACAAGTCTTAATCAATTCCAATTTATTGAGCATTTGATTCCCCAGCTCCTTTCATAAAGCTATTCATGAAGTTACACTTGACATTATGCATGACTTTACATTACATTCAACCGGCGACCCTTTCTCGTGCCTAATGATGTACCTTCATGTAGTTGACTAAGAACCTAAAAACATGTTCCATTCATACGTAAAGTCATGCATGACTTTACAAAGAACCTTATAAAACACCATTCTTGTAAAATGAAGGTATTTGTGATCACTATGCATGTACGTCAGTGCATATTAATTGATGTAAAAATTAACTTAACACCAACACTGAAAGGCCAACATAGAACCAAGAGATCAGTCACCCACTTTAGCGAGAATATCTTTGTACTTTTCAACCAGTCAACAAATTTTTATTTCCAGGGGCCGCTTTTCATGATCTACATTAGATCTACTTTAGAAACCTTCAACATTGGATAGGCTTTATTTTGCAATGAATGGGATTTTGTGGTGCGCTATTTCCACTTTCAAGGGCTCTTTTTATCATTTTGGGGGCGGAATGGCCCCAATCCCCTCTGTGATCTTTCACTGATATACCCCAAATACAGTTTATGATGAGAAAAATTATGTTTATTTTTCTTTCTTGACAATTGCCATGCTCCTCAGGTGCTGCATGCCAGCCCGATCTTGTGATTGCCCAGTCTCGTCAGCCGCAGCATCAACCGGATATTGATCCTCCTTTTGCTGATCCCGTACCAAAGGCTCCACCACCCGAATTAGCATCCCAGGTGAGTAGAATTAATGTGTGTAGTGGGTAGTAGTAGCAGCAACAGTATTAAGTATATCTTGAATTTAACCCTAAAAGGCCCAGGGGGGCAGATTCCGCCCCCCCTCTACATTTTTCATGATAAATCAGCCGCGCGATATTTTTTTTAATCGCGCTGCTCACTGACTTTTCACTTTCAGATCTCGCACAACTTTTGAGACCAAATTTGCGATGCCCGGGTACGCGGTTATCAAATTACGTGACATTATGTCAGTGCATGTCATAAAAAAAAACTCAAAAACGTGTATTCATGTACAAATCCAATGCAAATTGTGTATTTAGCCAAAATTCATAAATGTATCATTATTTCTAATAGCTGATTAAACTTAATTAATTTTGTCTTGTTTATGATCAGAATGAAGTCTGCAACAATTTCCATCGAAAATACAATAAAAAACAAAAAGTTGAAGAAAAAAAAAATACATAAGAAATTTTTTTTAAATACATAAGATAAAAATTGCGATACCAAATTTTTTTGAAGTACATTTGATCGGGATTCTACAAAGAATCTGTGAATAAAAAATTAGCAGTTTTAGGGCAGTATGATAGTTGATTAGAAAGTAGATTAGATAACCCGGCTCTTTTTATTGAGTTAAAGCTGCAGCAATAGTTGTAGTACTTAGTAGAGATGGTGGTGGTGGTGGTGGTGGTAGTAGTAGTATTAGTAAGTAATAGTAGTAGTAGTAGTATTAGTAAGTAATAGTAGTAGTAAGTAGTACTAGTAGTAGTAGTATAGTAGTATAGTAGTAGTATAGTAGTAGTAGTAGTAGTAGTAGTAGTAGTAGTAGTAGTAGTAGTAGTAGTAGTAGTATAGTAGTATAGTAGTACTAGTAGTAGTAGTAGTCGAAGTAGAGTATTAAAGGAATAATTCCTACCAGATACAAATATACCTCACCTGAGTTGAATGCAGCATTATATTGATAGCAGCAGCAACAGCTCATACCAACTTGTCTTTTTTATTTAGTGGTTTTCTTATTATCAACAAATTTCCGGTAGCAGTTTTTTTTTTTTTTGAAGGAAAAACATGCACCGCATTATTGTCGATCAGACAGTTTATTTTCAATTGGTCTAATGCTAATTCATCCAATTACCAACTCATCTACTATCATTTGGTCTACCATCAGTTTGTCCACTATCCACAGGGTCTCGTTGCCATTTCGTCCAATCACTATTTCATCTAATAACCAGTTGGTCCAATAGCCATTTAGTCCACATACCATTTCGTCTAATTGGACTAAGTATTCATTGGGCAAAATGAATGAAAAGAAAATGGGTATTAGACCAACTGGTTATGAGACAAAGTGAACATAGATGAACTGATGATTAGATAAAGTGATTATTGGACCAAATGATTATTAAACCAAACGGTTAAACACAATGTTGATGGATGGAATGGCATTAATAATAATAATAATCCGCATTTATATAGCGCTTAATACATCGGAACGACGTCTCTAAGCGCTTTACAGACATATTATTACCCCGGTCATCGGATCCTTGCATGCCCGCATACAATGTATGGCATTAGACTAGATGAAGGTAGACCATGTAATGAGGGGACGGGTTCGCAATAGACGAAATGGCAATTTACCAATCAGACACGTAGCTTTTCGTTTAGCATCACAGTAAATGCTGAAGCCTCCACCTAGAAATGCTATGACAAATGTGGTTGATATCCCTTATATTTTTTTTATCTTGCAGGCAGAGGCATCTCTTCAGGCCCAGCAACAGGCCCAACAGAACGGTGCAGCAGCTGTAGAAGCCGTCTCAGTTGAGGGCGCCCCATTCAACGAGCCCTCTTTTGGCCGAGGAGCCAACAGACTGGATGGCATCGATGTTAGTTTAGATGATGATGAGGTGAAAATCATTTGTCTTATATTCAGTGTACTCGCTTATGCAGACCTGCCAACCAGTACGTTTTAGCCGTATTTAGTACGTTTTTGCAACCAAAATACGGCAGTACGTTTTTTCTTTGAAAAATACGATTTTTTACTAAATAGTAATTTATTGAGAAAAATAATCTCTATATGTCTCTATTTCATAAAACGTACACAAATATGGTTATTAGATCAATGTAATTTCAGGTAACTTGTTTTTTTTTTCAATCATTTTGTTAAAACCAGGGTAAAGATATACACATGTTTTAATGTTGTTTTTTTTCATCTGCAAGAGCAGTGCGCATTTTAGCTTGCATGCAGCTTGAGCGCCGCAATGAGCGAGTGCGCCAAGCATTTTATTATGAAATACACTTTTTTGGGAAAAAATACAGTTTTTTTTATCACAGAATACAGTTTTTCATTCCCAGAGGCTTGGCAGGTCTGCATATTTATCTCACACGGTAAAAATACTGATTTTTTTGGTCAAAATACTGATTTTGGGGGATAAGAATACTGAAAATGCAAAATACAACTTGGCAGCTCTGCTTATGTAGCACTAGATACTTTTTTTGTGGGCCTATGAGATTTAAGATTTTTTTTCATTGGTCCCCGCAAAATGAAATATAAATGTTGCTTCGTACAGTACTTTTCTTACCAATTTGAATAATGTATACATAATATACATGTACATATACGTATGACAGTCATTTTTTTCACATGATGCATTTGACATATTACTTTTTTATATAATTTTTGCAATGCAGATATCAAAACCCTCGTTCATGCGGAAACATACAAATTTCAAGTCCTTGATAAGCTTATATGAGCACTAAATACTTCTATTAGTGCTCTAGTACAGAAATGCAGTATGATTCCCCCGGCTTTCACAGAGCATTTGCTATGCACTCTGTATTTCAGGAGATAATTACTTGCCGGGTACCCATTTGCCTAACCTGGGTTGAGGCAACACAATATATTAAAATTTCATGAAGAACTATATTTATTGTCTTATTTGTAATATCAAACCTTGTAATACGGTACTCAAGTTGGCATTGCACCTGACTCAAAGCAGCTGGAATGGTTGCCACTACTCTTTCCTCATCCAAATATAAACATTATTCAAAGGTTAAAGCAGTTTTGAGGCCCTTTGTAGAAAGTGTTGTGTTAAACTTAAAATGCAACTAAACTCTAGAATATCAAACACAACTCCTAAATGAAGGCTTCTAGAAGTTGGGATGCATTGTAAGTGGTTTTCACTGATAAACTTGATCCTAGCCAATCAGAGACAAGAACTTCTGTTGCTTAAGTTATCAGGGTTGTCAGTGAAAATCAGTTATAAATTACTTCATGAAACACACCCGGGGGCCATTTCATAAAGCTGATCGTAAGTTAAGAGCGACTTTAAGAACGACTGGTAACCCTTTCTTGTGATATATGATATTGACCATTAAAATGTTCATTGGTGATTATTTAGATCGTAAGAAAGGTTTACCAGTCGTTCTTAAAGTCGCTCTTAACTTACGAACGGCTTTATGAAACACCCACCCGATGACTCTAAATGAGTTATTTGATCTCAGTCTTCAAGTCTTACCCTGAAGAGTACCTTTTCACCTGCAGGAGGGTGCAAGGCCCAACGATATAATGGCTCCACACGAGAACGGCCGCATCAGCGAGTCGGAGGCCGCAGCCGCTTTGGATGGACCACATGGAGCCCCGGCTCCAGTGCCCCAGGTGCCGGAGGGCCTGGATCTCAATGCTGGAGCCAGGAGGGCGGAGGTGGAGCTGGCAGAGAGGGTGGCCCAAATGGAGCAGAGTCTTTCGGTGGCAGAGAGGGAGACTCTTCGTTTGCAAAGGGTAAGGTCTTTCACACCGGCAGGGTTCAATTTGGCACCACAGATTTTTCAAGAAGTGAAAAGCAAGAAAGGTTGAGAACAGGGGGCAAAAGGGAAGAATTAAGAAAAGAATGAAGCCCAGATCAACATTCTCACATTAAGACAATCCCCAACAATTTCATTATTCAAGAAGTCCCTAAAAAACTTTTTTTGTTTTAGGCAACTGGCTTCCTTTCAAAAATTTGTTATTGTCTATTTGTTTTTATGTGTATTAGGTAAATTGAATTTTTTTGGCCATTTGGTAAAAGCGTGTTATATATATTGGGTATTAATATAAATATTATTATTCTCACTACCCCTATAAAAAAACTGATGAGAAATGTCATGCTTAGGTCCTATTGCCCCTTAAGAGGATTCTACATGTGCTGCGGCAATGTATATGTCAAAGTGGTATTTAGAAATGCATTATGAATACATAAACATATTTCCTTATACATGTTCATGTAGTGCTTCACAATGACTTAGTAAGTTATCTAGACTAAGAATCATACATTGTAATTTTAGGATAAAGAGGAGCTCCAGAGGAAGATCGTAGAGCTAGAGCGAGAGGTCGAAGGTCAAAGGTTAGAATCCGAGCAGCAGCAATCCAGATACCAAGAGGTCCAAGCCAGACATGAAAGAGAGCTGGATGAGATGAGGCAAGCTGGTCACCAAGCTTTGACTGTTATCGTAGAAGAATACAAGGTGAAATGCATAGTGTAGCCTTTAAAGGAAACCAAAATACAAGGAGAAAATCTCTCCTATCAGAAAGAATAAAATGAGAGGAGCAATCTAAAACTTGTTTTATCAAAATCGGTTATAGAATAAGCGAGTTAAGGAAGTTTGAAAACTCTTGTTGTACTTTCTATTGGGATCCTCAAATTGGCAAACATGCTTCAAAATGGCTGATTTTGTGGACAACTCTCTAATCGTTTGTACACAAATTTCAGATTTTCCTCATTATCTTTTAAATTGCATCTTTCCTCCTGATCAGCAAAACATATGTCATGGGAAAATATGATTCACACCACATATGTCAAGGTCAGGAGGAGATAATGTGAAATATGTAAAAATAAATGGGAAAATCTGTGTACAAAACAAATGGAGAGTTGTCCACAAAATCAACCATTTTGAAGCACATTTGCCAATTTGAGGATCCCCATAGAAAGTACAACAAGACTTTTTAAACGTCCATAAATTGCTTATTTCTTAACCGATTTTGATGAAACTTGTTTTAAATTGTTCCTCTCAATTTACTCTTTCCAATAAGACTGCTTCTCTTCTTGGGTTTTGGTTTCCTTTAATCTTCCTGCATTAGTACTAATTATACTAGCTTATATGTGATCGGCCATACCGAAATGAGAGAGAAGTCGCAAATCAAAATTCCTAGAAATTCGACGAACTAATAAAAAAGTCGAAATTTTGAAGATTTTTTTTTTTTTCATTTTCTGATTCTTCCATGTTTCATGATTACTCTGTGAAAAAAATTAGTGAATTTGATGACGGGAAAGTGATAAAAAAAGAGTTTTTCTGCGAGTGTTTTTTTCGGTCAGTTCGAAATTTTCTGATACTTGGCACGCTCGACTTGATCGAATTTCGCTTCATACTAAGCTCCGCCCCTAGCAACGTACGCCATTGTTGATTGGCTATTCATTTAAACTAGAGTACAGCTGGCGGCGTCCGACGAGCCGCTCGATCGATCGGTTCAATGAGCTTCAAAAGAAAGATCAAAAGCATCGCTTTCAATACATATTCTGAAATTGAAAAGGGGGCTTCTTGACAAAAGTTAACAAACGGGATTCAACTTCTAAAGGGTTATTTTTGTGATAATGGTAGTTGGTACCAGGCGGGGGCGTTAGCGATAGATTAATAGGCCTACCTGATTTAGAGCGTATAGCTTTGGTTATAATCGCGCAAAAAGTCATGCGTAAACGCAAAATTCATAACACGGTTTATTGGCGAGGATTTATTTCATGAAACATAACATGGACATGTTGAAGATTCTCTTTATTATTTGCAAGTGATCGGGATGTTTCGAAGAGAAAACTTTATTTTCAAAAGAAATGGTTTAAAATCCATAAAAGTATTGTATGTTTGCGGATGTGGGTTAATGGATCTGCAGTATCATTAACAAAAGAAAAAAAGTTTATCATGAAACCTTGGTGGGCTTCATTATTTCCAATTATTTTTGCCTTCAATTTTTATCATGTTTGAATGAACGATAGAGAAAGAAATAACTGTCAGAAATAACAGGAAGTCAGAGACAGTAGAATACAGTAGAATATCAACTTCGACAAGGCGCGGATCCAGGGGGGGATGTCCCCCCCCCCCCCCCCCCCTTGAGAAGAAAAATTAAAAATTTGTAATGTAAAAATGCCATTGAAGCCGAGATATACCCCGGGATGTACCCCCCTTTTGAAATTGAAGACCTATTCTTTTTTTTGCTTGTCAATTTTTTGGCGGGTACGAAATATCCTTAATTTATGGTTGAAAACCTTTTTTTGGAAAATCCTGGATCCGCCCCTGACTTTGACCAATGAAATATGGCCCGAAAGGACCATGCAGTAGGCCTGCATTTTTAATTTTTTGATAATGGTATACGGGTCTTACGATATTGATTGAAAATATTAGTAATTTACAATACACCTATTGAAATTAACATTAACCTACAAGTCATTGTCATGTTGTCCCCTTTGACTTTGTCCAGATCTATTCTCTTTTTCCCTCTCTGTTATTGTCTTACCTTCAGTTCTTCTTTCGTCTTTCTTGTGTTTTATTTCTTCCTTTCTTCCCTTCTCCCCCTTTCCGTTTGCTCTTCTCATTCAGGCCATTCGGTCTCTTCTTTCTAAATCTCTCTCTTGTTCTTCCTCAACCCCTTTCACTTCTTTAATTCTAATTCGTTAATTCCTCTTTTGTTTGCCGTTCTTGATCCCTTTCGATCTTCTCTTTTTTCTATGTCGATTATTTTCTCCTCCTTTCCTTCTTCTCTCTCCCCTTTGTTCACCCTCTACATTTTTTCCCTATTTTCCCCCTTTTCGTTTCTATTTACATAATTCTGTTTTCGTTCTTCTCACCCTTCGATCTTCTCTCTTTTTGCCGGTTTTCTTTCTTCTTTCCTTCTTTGTTTTCTCCCTCCCTCACCCACCGCCTTATTCCTCTTCTTTTTTTATTTCGTTCCTCTTTAATATATTTCTGTTTTCCTTCTTCCTCTCACCTGCTCATCCCCACGATCTTATTCCTCCCCCTCCATTTCTTTTTCTCCTACCTCGTCGATCTGCTCTAATTTTTTGACCTCATTTCTTCCCCTTTTCCTTCTCCTTTCTCTCTCTTGCTCATCCCAACGTCTTATTCCTCTTCCTTTTCCCTCTTATTTTTTGTTGTTCTATATTATTCCTTCTTCTCCCATTCGATCTTCTATTTTTTTTTATCACAGCCGTTCTTTATTCTTCCTTGCCACACCCACTGTCTTTTCCTCCATGCACCTTTTCTTCTTGTTCTTATATTTGTTTTATCCTCTTTATGTTTCGGTTTATCGTTCTTTCCCAGTTTGATCTTCTCTTTTGTGTGTGTTAGCAAGTGCCATTTTTCGTATGCCAATTTTTACCCCCAAATGCCATCACGAACGTGTTTTGTACGTGCAGCGCCTTTCACACCCGAGAAGGACCTGTTTTATGCCGTTAGAAGGGGCCCCTTTGATTTCTTATATGGTGCCCTTTCTCTTATCTGTGCCCCTTTTTACCCAAGAAAGTGCCCCTTACCAGCATGTTCTGTGCCCCTTTCACCTGGGAAGGACCATCAGTTTAGTCACGGTGTTAACGAGTGCCCCTTTGAAACAGTTGAGTGGGTAGATGCGTACAGATGGGGGGACTCTTGCCTCCCCCCAAAAAAAAATCACAACCAAGAAAAAAGAAAGAAAATATAAGAGAAGGAAAGAGAGATAATGATATTATTTCTGAATAGGCCTATAATTTATGTCAAAATCTAACACAAAATTGGATTATCGTTATAAAAATGTTCATTTTTGCTCGCTCGAAGCTTCGATACTGCAGCCAATTCAAAAATTTTTCGCTCACCACACTACTGTAGATTAGTCTTTCTTTTTTAACGAGAAGGTGCCATTTTTCCCAGTGCCCCCCTTCAAATTCGCTCCACCGCGCCCCTGAAGTAAAGTGCTTGTGATTATAATTGTTAATCTATATAAAATTAAAAGCAATTAACGGGCCGTGGCAGAGAAATGACAACCTAGGCTCCCCCTTCCCTTTCATTCCCGCCCGTGCTTCAAAGAGATTTTAATAATTGTCTTTTAATTATATTTATCAAAGAGTTACTAACAGTCAAACGGGATGCGAAATCTGAGTTATAAGGTTGGTCAAGATTGGTGATAACGTAATAATGGCGAAATGAAAGCCAAGCACAAGAACTGTTCAAACAAAGGAGATCAGCGCTTTGTAACTTTGGAAAATTATCATTATTATCTAAAGCTCACAATCCATCGCAGTTTGGGCGGCCAGGACCCCGTAACACAAAGGCTAATGATCAATTGTTAATACGAAACCGCGCCGGCGCTTGTCGGGGGCCTGCTGTCGGGGTTTTTTTTCTGCACCACTTTTAGAATCATTATAAACCTTTTTCTATTGCCTTTTTTCATTAATATACCTTTATGTATTTTGTACTAATTTCAAATCATTCCAATGCTGTAAATTATACCCCCCCCCCCAATGATTGGTAATAGACGATATTGAACAAATTATTCGCGTTTTTGTTCTCACTGTCTCAATCTAACATAATCATTAATAAAACATGAGCACACAAGCCATTAGTAAAGGTGAGGTACAAATTATTTTGAAGGCCCATCTTACCATTATTTTTACAAGGGATAGTTCTTTTTTTTTAACATGCGGTTAAAGTTCAGGTCATAATGACTCGCTTGATAGATTACATGTCAAGAGTCCGGGTGAGAGTAAACGCCATCGACATTCAAACAAGCCGATGGCACAATTGGAATACTCCCTCCTCTGTGGTTTTAGGTCCAACCTTTTATATCATGGCTTTCTTTTTCTTTCACGAAGATTATTATAAAACCCCGGTTTAACCACTGATGTGTAGAAGATAATTGATTGACATGGAACGTTGTTTCGTCCTGCAGTCGCGCATGACTTGCAAATTGACTATTGTTCTCAAAGCAGCATCCTCATTGGTTAATCGTTTCGCCTTTTTTGGCAAGCGGTTACTAGGGCATTTCGGTTAGCTCGGCGGTGGCAAAATAGATTTTTTCATGGAGCAGGGTCAAAACGGAAGTCAAACTTCGAAGGCGTTTTTCTCTTGATTTTTATTTTCAAGAGCCCAATTCTTCTTGCATTCTAAGGCTAATATCTCTACTAATATTTACTTTTAAGGGTCGAGTGATATATCAAATTAAAGATAAAGAAACGGGGAATAATAATCACTAAAAAATTTGGATTTGGAACATTCCGACTTGTCTCTCATTTCGGTGTGTCGAGTCACATATAGTGCCTAATATGAAAAGTCTCTGAGCACGTTACAATGAATGTAATAAATTACCCTGGCTTTAGCCGAGCTACTTTTATGCACTCAAGCGTTTTGAGAAATAAATTCCTGCCAGGTACCCATCTACCCCACCTGGGATGAGTGCAGCACAATGTGTTCTTGCTGATTTGAAATCTGCCATTTTGTTCCTCAGGCGGAGGCAGGCCTTGAGAAGTATCAAGTGTTATGAATATTGGAATGACTCAAGTCCATCTATTGGCCGAATTGAATAAAACATATTGTTGCTTGTACATGAGCCCATCTTGCCATTCTTGTTTGTAATTCATATCTCGCAATTTCTTCCAAAAGTGCACAAAACTGGTTTTTAAAATGACCAAATTCCTCTTTGGGGATACCCAAAAATCATTCTGTTTTTCTGGACTTACTTGAAATGAACTATCATGGACTTGGGTCTTTCTTACATACATATATGTTATGCTATTGCTTTTGATTGGTGACAACAGTTAATCATATCTAATATCTTTTTCTTTCATATACTTACTACATGTAGGAATTATGTAAATGTGCTGTTGCTGAGCAACAGGAATTGAGTGAAAAGCAACTTAAGATAGCAGTCAGCAAAGAGATGGAGAATTGCCAAGAATTATTACAAGAACAGGTATGTACATTGTTTCAAATTGTAGATTAACAAAAGTTTAATTTAATTCTTAAAATGTCATGTTTGTCTTATTCTACATCCGAAGTTTTCAGCATTATTATACAAATAGTGAATAAACGTGAGTGCGATGGTGAAAGATTTTGCATAGAGTGTCTCTCTCTCTTTCGTCAAATGCCCAATGTTGCACCAATTGCATGAATAAGAATATTTACTATTGTGTTGTACAACATCTCAGAAATTACTGAAAATAGAAACAACGATCGATTTTCTCCTGTGTTAATATATGAAAATGAGAAAGAATTACTGAAAGCAAAAAAATAAAATCCCTCAAATGCGCATCTGGGGCCCGCTTCAAAAAGAGTTACAACTGTTGTACCTTTGCCATTCTGACAACTACCATGGTAACCTTGATTTTGATTGGCTTCTGAGCCCGGTTGCCATGGAAGTTGCCATATGGCAAAGTTACAGGTTGTAACTCTTTATAAAACGGGCCCCTGATCTGCAGCAGCAATTCAAATTTAGCCAGTAAGCCCTATGCGTATTGCACCTGCATATACATGTACTAAGTGCAATGCATTAAATCATAATCTTTATAGTGACGTCACCTTGTTCCTGACCGTGCAACGGTACAATTTGGACGGTACGTGTGCAACGGTGCGAATGTTTGACATTCAGCCTCCTATTTGCTCGCCTATAATAAGCTATTTAGGCATTCAAAATGAAATGATAATAATGTAATTTGTTATGCACCGATATCCATCATGAGAAGATACTCAAGGCACAGTAATGATAAGAAAAGAAATGGAAAGTTACATTTGTTTGATTTTTCATCTTTTATTTGTTTTCCTTTCATAGCATCAGAGATTCACAACTGCTCTTGAAGAAGAGAGAAGTAAATCAGAAAGAAGAAGTGAAGAAGCCCTCCAGGCTCAAGTAGAAACACAAAGAGCACATATAGCTGAGTGCTTACGAGAGGAGCAAGAGAAGAGTCGTGTGGAAGTCAGTAGATTGTTAAAGGTAAAGGACCCATGATCTGAAACACTCTTTACTTCAGAATACAGGAGCTTGTACATCAGTGTTAACCTTTTATAGATACATACAACGAATTATGGAATTTTATATATTGTATGCAAGGTACACTCAAAGAGTAAGGGGGAAATTGTTTTCATTATAGAGGACCAGTAAGTTCATATTTTGCAAGATGAGATATTCTTTTGATGCTCAACTTTGCACACAACTTGAAAATGTTCCTAGTGGCAAAGTCGGGTACATAGGGATATATCATTTAATATACTGTGCGTAAAGTCATTGGTAACTTTAATATGAATAGCTTTCTGAAACGGCCCTCTGATGTTTTCTGTAATATCATCTTCCTTATGATATTTTTCCTAAATACATGTATCTTGAAAAGAAGTTGATGATGGCTCAAAATCATAATTTCTTCTCAATTTTTGTTTATCAAAAAAATTGTTTATCTTTGTATTTTTTATGATTTAGGATGCCCAAGCAGAGAGCAAAACAGCAATGGAAGCAACGTTAAGAGAAGAAACAACAAAATACTCAGGAATGATAGATGATAGGCTGAATGAAGTAAGACAAAGGATAGAAGAACAACAGACAAAGGAAAGAGAGATGATAGAAAAGGCTTTGACGGAAGAAAGACAGAAGAGCAGAGTAAGAAAATATGTTAATACATAGATTAGTATTTTTTATAGTGGAAGGGGAAAGGGAGATGGTTGGTTGGATAGATGGATGAATGGATGGATGGATGGACAGTTGGATGGATAGTTTGATGGATGGATGAATAGTTGGATGGATGGGTGGATGGATGAATGGATTAATAGTTGGATGGATGGGTGGGTGGATGGAAGGAAGGAAGGAAGGAAAGAAGGAAGGGAGGGAGGGAGGAAGGAAGGAGCTGACAGGGATAATAGAAAAGGCTTCCATCCTATTTCTAATAAGATCTACTTGTCAAAGATAATGTCACTGACTTTGTATTTTTCCACAGGAATAAAATAATGAAAATTTGGTGTTCTTTTTCTGATGCACCTCATATTTTTCTTGTTGTTTCTGTGTTGTATATCAGGAAGCGTTTCAGAAATCTTTAGAAGAGGAAAGATCTCATCATCGAGAGTCCGTCAAGCGAGCCATCGAGCAGGCGAGAGAAGATTCCATCCAATATTGCAAAGATCAACAAAAGGTTTGTTACAATGTTGGTTAATATTGATTGGACCTTTACAAAAAAAATTATTTCAATATGTTTTTGATTATGTTGCCAAGGTAATTGCCATGGATCTCAGCAAATTGTTGCAAACACAAATGTTACATGGTAGAACAATGTTCATTTAATTGGCTTTGAAAACGGGGGGTGTGAAAATTTTTTTTAGCCATTTTCTTTTTTAATTGTGTAAAGTCAATATATCACTATATCGTAAACCTAACCCAAAACCCTCTTGCAACCCTAACCCTACATCCTACAATCAATAAAGCCGAGAACAATTGTCACATGAGCAAATGTTGTGCCACCCATACTATGTTCAAGTCAGGCACATATGCAGGAGGGGGGGTTACAGGGGTTCAAACCCCCTCCCTCTCAGATTTTTTTTTTTTTGCTCGTCAAATTTTCATTCAACTCGAAACCCCCCCCATTCAAAATTCCGGCATACACTACTGGTTCAAGCTTATCTGTACTCATTTTGTTCACATCTCTAGGCTGACGATGCTCTGAGGCAGCGGTCGTTTGTCACGATGGACCTATTCTTAGAGAGCATGCGCCAGCAACTCCAGATCCTACGAGAACAAGGAACCACTGACATTCGAAAAAATAATCAGTCGTCGTCATCTTCCTCATCACAACAGCAAGGCAGTAGTTCGCAAATTTCAAACAGTAACGGAGCGAACTCTTTATCATGATGATTATGGGAAAATACATGTAGTTTATGATATCGCGACCTTGGTCACCAAAAAAGGCAGGCGAAGGATGTGGTAGAACAGTGGCTGAAGGAACACTTAGATCAGCTCTTTCAGCTTGTGAGTACTCCAACTGTGTCGTGACTGAAAAATCACCCTTCAGAAAGAGAAGAGTCACAAGCCAGCTCTGGAGCGCGTTTCATCAACGTTTCTGTCCGACAAGTTGTGAGATCTGACAACTTACCTTGAATTTGATTTGCCGAGAAGCACTGTTGCTATGGTAACCGTAGGATGAAACAGCACTTGTTGGATAAAACGTCCAACAAGTCCTTTCTTGAGATGCTTCCCAGATCACCACTGGAAGTAGGTGCATATACCAACTGATCAAGATCAGTGAATAAAATGCCAGGTTTCGATGTGGCAATACAAGTGTTTTATGACATCAGAAATTGACTCTACTCATTCGCTCTGTTGACGTCTGAATTGATTTATTACCATAGGCTTTATACATGGTTCAGCTGGCTTTATAAGGTAACAAGTTAATTCTCTCGAACATACATGCATCCTAGCAATGAAAAAAGGGGGGCTTGGGGACTTATGTGTCTGTAGTGTAGGTTTAGATATTTATATAATAAAAAACTAAATTGGTTCAAGTTTTAATAAGAAGGGGCTATATATTGAGGCCTAAAAAGCCTGGGGCTGTTTCTTCACCCTGCCAACGATCTTGGCTGTTGATTGCCCAACTGTAATGAAAAATGAGCAAGCATATTGCCTGTGATGTAATCTATAAAACCCAATTATTATCTCTGTCACAAAAACATAGTTTTCTAAAAAATTATAATGTTGGTATTTAATCACATTTTTCATATTTCTTCTGCTGTCAATCAGAAAAAAAATGTCAAGGGAGGAACCGTGTCAGCCCCTCCATCCACCCCCTCATCTTCTTAGAGTTATAGCAATTAAAAACCATATTTTACTTACTATCAAAGATATTACAAGGGGAAGATCAGACGGTACATGGACCACATAATGAAACGCTCGGGAAGAGCGCCCTACAGCGTTAAATAAGTAACTACCTTTTTTTTTACCTTTGCGTACCGCGATATGGTTGTGTACAAAACATATGAGAGAAATGATGCGGGGGTGAAAGGATTGACGATTTTTACATTTTATGATTTTTTTTTCTTCAAATTTTTTGTTCTTGAATTTGAGATGAATATATTTCAGAAGTTTCTGGGTGCCCTCTCCAAAATCCCCTCTCTCATTTTCCCCATATGTTTTATACACAGCCGCTTGCCGATGTGCGAAGGTTTACTTACTCAATGCTAGTGGGGGCCTTCCCCATGAAAATTAATTGAGCGTTTCAAAAAATCGCCCCTTGTAGTATCTTTGTTACTATGAATCACCCTTGATTTCAAGGACCAAAGTTTTTGTGAGGTGAATGGGGAAACTGTGCTGTCATGTTTAGGCCTGGGAATAAAACTCAAACCATTGAAGAATTCGATCAGTTTGCCAACAATCAGCAACTGAAGGCTACTTTTTACGCTAATCAAATGTTCGCCAAATGTTGATTAATGATTTGAGATATTCAATTATCAAAAGAACTAAGCTCTAATCTTTGATGATTGAAAACAGATTGCCAGATAGCAAGTGAAATTTATTCTCAAATTTAATGAGTTCCAAACATTGTAACTCTTCCAATACATTTCAACGACGGCCTCACCGTCGATGGCGCACCATTCATCCTGCACTTCATAGGCGCTGTAATCGGGCATTTGACTGAGTCAGCTCACTCCTCATGTACATGTATGACCATCGGTAGGTCATGTAAGTTGGTCAACTTTTTTTTAATTTCTGATCCAGGATTCCCGATTGTTCGAAGTATGTTATATTTTATCCTGGCAAGAAATCAAATGACAAAATTGGTATTCATCCCAGGCCTGGTGGCCGTTTCATAAAGCTGTTCGTAAGTTAAGAGCGACTTTAAGAACGACTGGTGATCCTTTCTTACGCGCAAAACCATCGCTAATGAATATACCATTTATCAAAAAAAAGGATCACCAGTCGTTCTTAAAGTCGCTCTTAACTTACGAACAGCTTTATGAAACACCCACCTGGTCATGTTATTCATGATCGTTTTGTTCGTCAACGAATATTTATCAGATTTTGCTTGTATATTTTGCCACTATATACTTTGTTGAAATTACTTCCCATTGATAATTCATTGCTTCTTTGTGTGTGGACCTATGTATTCATCTTTTTCTGCAATCAATATTGAAATGGCTTTTTCTGGAAATCTACACTTGGTAATGATATGATACCAAGTATAAAGCGCAGTAGAATATATGTATATAGTAGCTGCTCTATATAAGTGGACCTACATGTATTGTTTTTAGTATATCACAAAAGGGCATAGTCGCAATGTGATGGCAGAGCATTGTTCTCAGGTCCACTGACATTAAGAAGCAACTTTCTGGATTGAGTTTCTTAGTATGTGAGGAAAATGTGTGACTGTTTTATGTTGAAATATATATAGAATTACTTGCTTTTGAAATGTCTATATTGAGAAATTGGGGACTATGTGACTCCAATTCATTTAGATTCATGTAGAGCGAAAAGGAAATATATCCCAAATCAAGAAAAACATATATTGTAAAGATCTGTAGTTGTTTCCTTTTGTCAGTGGACAGCAGTGTTCTGGTACACATTTAACAGGTCGACTTGGATTTGAAACAAAGTTTTTGGTGAAAAAGGGAGAAATATATTTATGCACTCAATAAACATGGTTGTTTTCCCAGAAAAATGTCACAATTCACAGACTAAATAGTTGCCAATTTGTGAATCAGTAGTGATCACACATTTCAAGCTTCTTCAACTATCTTAGGCAAGTGTACTTAGTTCATTCTTCCATGCTAATTTTTTTTTTGCAAGGCTTCCATGAAAGCTGCTTGAGGTGTTGGGTTCTTCTTAGGGCAATTTGTAGGCCTAAGCGCTCTTTCATAAATCTGTTCAAAAGTTACGAACGACTGGTGACCCTTCCGTGGGTCCTAAATCGGTTTGATTGCCTTCGGCGCAGGGGAAAAAAATTACACGAGGCTCGGGACGATTTCGCCCCCAAAATGTTCAAAAGAGCCCCAATAAGTCCCCACTCACTTCAGTATTAAAGGTTATCCAATATTATTTAGGTAGTAGATAATGAGAAGAAAAAAATCCATCCAAATCCATATTTTATTGTTCAAAATAGATGTGAAATGGAATACTTAGAAAATTTGCTTTGCCCAATTGATTGTTGGCCCGGCAGCCGCTGTGCAGCGCCAGATCAACGAGGCTCTATCCCTTTAATCGCTGAACGCTAAACGGTAGCAGCAACTCCCATCTTTTAACTTCTTTTTGTCTGATGTGGCTGGGGTTTGAACTCCCAACCTCCCGGTTGTGAGACAGACGCTCTACCAACTGAGCCAACACACCGGTTTAAGTGTAGCCCCATCTCCCCCACCCCCCCCCCCCTTCCAAAAAAACAAAAAAAATGCCTGCATCAGTAAAAACTGAAATATGATCCTTGTAGATTAAGATTCTTATTTTTGAGATGCATCTGAATAAAAAAAATCAGTATAAGTTTGCATATGGTTTAATAAGAATACACTCCCATTAAAGTTTAAACTGGAAAAAAATTAGCGTATTGCATTGAGCACAACTGAGGAAGGGTCGCTAGTCATTAGTATAAAATTCAATGCTACAAGCAATTGTTTAGCTTTATATGACAAGGCCCACATAACAATGAAATGTATTACTGAAAGTGCAATAGATATTCATATGTGCATGCATTGCATCATTGTTTCTAAATATCAAAAAATGAACAACTATATTTTTTTTTTAAAGTTAATGATGACATTAGGCTCAGGCTTGTACAGTGTGTTAAGTCAAACTGCAGCTCTCAGATCGCATCGCAACATTTATCATATTTAGTGTAGTATTTTTTATGGGAAGAATTGTATCATTCAGGAAGGCAATAAGAGATGTACATTTTATTTATGTATGATCATGATTATAATCACCTGCAGTCATATCGTGGCATGTGGAGGGGTCACACAAAATCTGGGGCCTATTTCATATTAAAAGGACTTGCAACTGTTGTAACTTTGCCATAATGGCAACTACCATGGTAACAGGGCTCAGCAGCCAATCAGAATCAAGGTTTCCATGGTAGTTGCCATTCTGTTGCAAGTCCTTTATGAAACGGACCCCTGATATTACTGATGCCAATGGGAGTCGTTCACTGATAGCTAAAATCAATTTTAAGTGAAATAGAATAGATTTTTACAGAATTTTAGCTGTCTGCAGCTTTGAAAAGTAACTTTAGTCACATTTGAATCTTTGTGCTCCCCCGTTCAGAGCCCCTTATCCTCTGCGAACAGACTTAATGCAAACAAACATGTCGTTCGTATTCCATATCTTTAATCATTCCCTCTGCGCACTGGGCTCTTGGTAAACAACTAACAAGGACATGATCATGATTGCATTATGTTCGCCTGTATTATTAAAATAAATATTTGTATTTAAATATTGATAACGCGATTGGAACGCAAGGGTTTAACTGAGTTATTTATAATATCATATTGATGTAGATTTTGGGTAAAGTGTTTTGCTAGATTTGATGTGCGTAAAAGTTGATTTGCATAAGTTTATCACTGCTTCCAACCAGTTGCAAATTTACTCCTCCTGTTTTATATTAATGATGTAATGCAACTCATTGTGTGTTTGGAGGCGCGATAGCTCAGTCGGTAGAGCGGGGGACTCGTATTCTGGTGACCCGGGTTCGATTCGCACTTGGTGCGCTAGTGCCCTTTGGTAAGGCATTAATCCTCATAACCAGGTCCTTCGGAGAGGACCTTAAGCCGTCGGTCCTCTGGTTGCTTGCTTACAAGCATTCATGCTTTCTTAGCAATCAGGTAAAAAAATCCCCACCAATCAAATGTTTTAAAGACCTCCACTGTGTTTCGATACAGAGATTCGATTGATTTTGGTGTACCTAGATAGGGGGAATTGAACTTTAGTCTCAACAGTAATAAGATTATTGTTTTATGCAAGGATAAACATAGATAAAAATACAACGGTATTTGGTATTAAAAAGTTTTAGAAAAATCGGACCAGGGCCCTGTAACACAAAGGTTAGCGATTAATTGTTAAATGAAATGGCCTATCAAGATCATTGTTGCATGTGCATTTTGCACAGTAGACCGACTATGAACCAATCAGAACGGTTATTCTTTCAAATTAGCGATTAATCGCTT
Source organism: Lytechinus pictus (assembly GCF_037042905.1). Classification (NCBI taxonomy): domain Eukaryota; kingdom Metazoa; phylum Echinodermata; class Echinoidea; order Temnopleuroida; family Toxopneustidae; genus Lytechinus; species Lytechinus pictus. The sequence goes on along the minus strand of NC_087253.1, from coordinate 15,883,558 downwards.
ACCTTTGTGTTACGGGCCCCAAAGGTCTGTTTCACAAAGAGTTACAACTATGCATGGTAATTTTATCATTACGGCAACTACCATGGTAGTATTGCTAAGCAGCCAGTCACAATCAAGGTTTCCATTGTAGTTAGAATAATGGCAAAGTTACCTTACTCGTAAGTTATTATGACCCGGGCCCTAGGAATAAAGTTATGTTTGTTCGTATTTTTTTAATGGGATCACTAAGACTGTGTAAATCTCAAATTGGCAACGTCTTTTGTAGATGATGAAAAGTGGTAAGAACAGCTCTCATCATGTTTTTGGATTATCCTAATTTCTTTTCTGTTGGGAAGTAATAAATATATAAAATAGATAGCATATTGCTATATGTTTTCATGTATGAAAACAATTATTTCACTAAATAAAACTTCAAAAGGATGATATTTTATTCTGATTGTGCAATGTAGCAAATGGGGTAGTTTCCATAGCCTGCATGACAATGACACCACCTATGTGTTGCCAATTTGAAATCCACAAATCTGTAGCGATTACAAGTTTATAAAGCCTTAAAAAATTCATAAGATTCTTAATTTTTTGTTTAAACTCTCATGGACATGCTTCTCTGACTTTTCTCTTTTTTTTTCTTGTAAAACATCTGGGTCCTGTTTCATGAAGACTTGTTATAATAACAGCCAATCAGATTGAAGGATTTCAGTAGCTTTTAACTGTTATTTGCACAATTTTTATTATGAACCAGGACCCTTTTGTCTGGGAATGGATTTCCCATTGAAGAAGCAAATGGTGAAAATGTCATTAGATTTTTATTAAGAATAAAAGCATTTTTAAGTTGCATTATTTCACCAAACAGCAAAGTGAGCTGTCTCTGAATGAGTTCATCAAAGACTAAGCCAGCCTACTTTGATAGCAATATTGATAATATAATTCCATAATATTATTGGGGTGTCTTTATAGAAATGATATATAAAGCATAGAGAGCAAACAAAAATAGGGGAAAAAGCATGAGTTTTTTAATTTATCATATCTGCTTTATATGTATTTTATGTTCATTTTATTCTATTTATTGAACTTAATCCACTAGGTTGTGAATACCTGTTAATATTTCAGGTGTACTCAATGCCCCTTGCCAGCATTTTTTTCTAGTAGCTTGCTTCCAAATTAAACGATGGTATTATCTAAAGTCTTGTGCTATTTACTATAATCGTTGTTTTCGTCACCATCTTCATCGTCATTCTTAAGATGATGCTGATGATGATGAGGTTGATCTTTTCATTGGCGGATCTAGCATTTTGAAATAGAGGCGATGCAAAGAGCAATTTTCTTGGATTTAGCTAGATATGTTCAATAGGTGATTGTCAAACAGTAATATAAAAGGGGTGCGTGTCCCTTGCGTTCCCGCCTGGATCCGTCTCTAAATTACATGATTATTGATATTGTCAGTGTCATTATCGATCATTTATATGAACTTTTGTGTTGTATATCATTAATGTTCGCCAACTCACCATGTCAAGGAATTCAATTATGTTATAATCAAAGAAATATAATTTTGATCTAGCTGATTTAAAGAATATATAATGTGATCATTATGTTATCTCTCTTATTGGGGTGGTAGGAAATAAAAGAGAAAGAAAAAGACCCTCGTTGTTCTGAGATTTGTTTTTACTGTTTCTTCATATACTTACTAATTAATTTGACAAGAGATCAAAGGGTGTACTTCCTGTTTCATCCCTTTTTTTATATTTTAGGGCAGTAACCCCCTTGCCACCCCCCCCCCCCCCTCCCTCCAAGATTTTTTCAAGTTGTGAAAAAAAATGTGATGAAAAGAAGAAAAATAGGAAGAAAGAGGAAGAGAAGGAAGAAGAAAACCTTGAAAAGGGAGAGGTAGAGATCTATTGGTGAGGTAACAGAATTCAAATTGAGTAAAATCTGCCCCCCCCCCCCTTCCCATCAAAATTCTCTGGCGCTGCGAGCCAAGATGGACGAAATGGCAATCAACATTCCAAGTCCCTTGGAAGCGCATAGAGACATTATTCATAATTGTGATATGCGCTATACAAGAACTGTTTATTATTATTATTATTATTAGATTAAATGGTAAAAAAATCTTTTTAAAACATCTAGGATGATACCAAACGCAGTAGACGATGCTGTTGGATAGACCAATCAGCAATTGCCCCCAATTACCCGTCTCGAGTCGATGATTTACCGTAATTGGCATACAGATTATCTCTGTGATGATTGGTCAAATGTTTTTAGGCTGATTTTGAGCTCTTACTTCAACCTTTTATTGATCATGTGACTACCAGCTGACCTTATGCGCATGCTACCAACGTGCAAATCATAGAGTACCCCGTCGCAGACGCAGTAACTGATTTTAACCCCCATATCAACCTGTTATTGTGCCGTAAGATCGAAAACTGGTGAGTTATAATCGGGGTTACAGTTTCAATCATTCTATTTATGATAGACAAAAGGTAGCATGTTATAAATTGATAAAAGCTGGCCGAGAAATTGGCTCGGACTTGCCTGGTGAATTTATTTTAGCAATTGTTCGATATGAAAATGCCCGTGTCCGCTGGCCCAGCAACACGAGAGTGCCGTGTGGGCACTTGCTCGTTCCGAGAAAGTACATTTTTTTATCTCGTACAAAAGTAGCCAATCAGAATTAAAAAATCAGGGGGCGAGGAACAGTTTGTGTATGGGGGATGTTCTTGTAAAACTAGAGGGGTTTTGAATCAAAATAATGAAATATGGTCAATTTTGTTTAAAATTAAATTAAACAATACAATATGTTGGGAGTTTGGCGATAAAAAAAATTGCAAGCTTGGATTTGGAATGGATCTGGACTATGGGGGGGGGGGGGGGTTTACATCATAGTCTGTGTCCATGTAAAGCTGAGCTGACGAAGAGTCTTGAATTAATAAAATAATATAATAAGATTTTATGTTGGGAGTTTGGCATTTTTGTTTTCTGTAAGCCTGGTTTATTGAAGATGGGGGGGGGGGGCTGAACCACTTTACTTGTAATTTTGTATCTTTTTAGGCCTGTTTTTTACATCATCATAAATAAATATTGGGACTTGACCTCAAAGATCTAGCTACCAAGTACCGGTACCTACAATACATTCCTGAGCTGAGCTGAATAAGGGGTAACTTGGTGAATCAGGAAAAAAAAATAGACAATTAAGATTAGGGCCAAAAGAAAGAGAAAGAAAGAAGAGATGGAAGTTGAAACACAGGGAAATAGAGAGGGGCGGGAGAAGGAGCAGAAGAGGAAATATCAAATTTGGCTATAGTCTTAGCATCATACATCGATTAACAAAATATACATCTAAAGCGAAATTGTAGGAATTCAGTTTTGATAGGAACAGCACTGATACAGCAGTATTGAACACATTAATTAATAAGATGATAATTAGCCTGATTTGAGAATGTGTCTAGACTGTATTGCCACAAGAGGCAGAATCGGTCTTTGACGTGTACACCGTTTTTCGAAGTCATACACATTTTCATGAGGCAATGACTTCCTGGTATAACATTGAATACACAGCATCATGCAGTCTTTAAATGATGCATACATGTAGCTCATGTTCATGTACAGACTGTACAGTGCGTAGTGCAAAGCGCACTATCATTGATCACTATTGATACTGTTATCATTATCATTGAATTATTCTGATATATATGGGATATCCAATATCTAGAATTCGTTTTTTCAACTCGTTCAGAAGTCAGAAGGAGGTGTGGGTCCAGGTTAAGTGTATTGTTACAAAGTAGAGTTGTGGACTTTATGATCCATTGGTGAATGATATATGTGACTCCTAGTGGCGCCTAAACGCTCTGGCTTAGATAAAGCGTAGGATGTGTGAACCATTGTGTAAATAATGACTCAACCCTCCAACTCTTTGTTCAGAATGTTCCTGCAACATGACTGGTGATTCCAAATCCAATTACAAGATGGCAATAGGTGATACTCTCAGTCTCTCATAACCAAATAAATGTACCCTACATGGTTGGTCAACTCATTCACCAGCTTAACCAAGTATAAAAGAAAATATAATCCTGCTGCAAAAAGTTATGAAAAAATATTTCTGCCATAAAAATTAAGTAGAAAGGGAAAATATGAAAATACAATGACTTAATAATTTCGTACTTTATTTTTGCTATGAGTATGGTAGAAAGAGATATAAAACCCAGTATTTCATTGAAGTATGGTAATAATGTAATGGTATAATATTCTAGTATTTAAACCTAGGTTTTAATCATCCCAATATCCACCAATGGGTCATCCTTGTGTCCATCTTTAAAGGTCAAGTCCACCCCAGAAAAATGTTGATTTGAATAAATAGAAAAAAATCAAACTAGCATAACGCTGCAGTTTTCATCAAAATCGGATGTAAAATAAGAAAGTTATGGAATTTTAAAGTTTCAATTATTTTTCACAAAACAGTGATGTGCACCACTCAGTGACATGCAAATGAGCCAGTCGATGATGTCCATCACTCACTATTTCTTTTGTTTTTTATTGTTTGAATTATGCAATTTTTCATTTTTTACAGATTTGACAATAAGGACCAACTTGACTGAACCATATAGTTTTAAACAATACTAATTCCACATGTTCAGGGAGGAATTAATCATTGTTTTACTTGACAATGAGGAGAAAATTAGAATATTTCATATTTTATACAATAAAATACAAAAGAAATAGTGAGTGATCAGTGATGTCATCAGTCCCCTCATTTGCATACCGACCAGGATGTGCTTAGAACTGTTTTGTGAAATTAAGCGAAACTTTAAAATGTCATAATTTTCTTATTTTACATCTGATTTTGATGAAATTTTCAGTAATATGCTCGTTGGATTTTTCTCTTTTTATTCAAATCAACTTTTCGTTGGGGTGGACTAGTCCTTTAAACTTGTCAACTGCAAAAATCTGATAATAAGAAGCTGTAAAAATATGTTTGCTATGTGAGTGTATGTGACTATGAGTTTTTTTTCTTTATCTTTTAAAGGAATCCAGCTGACATATTTTTGAAAAGGCCTGGTTTAAGCTTAGGACATTCTTCAGTCTGACTTCTGACTGTATCAAGGTCGGAAGCATGAATGCCCTCAGAAGACTCACCTTGACAGAGACGATAAGGAGGGGGTTTCTTCAAGGTACTGTTGCTCCACCCTGCAAGGTCTGCAGAAACCCTGCTCTTCCCTTGTCAACCTTGCCTGATACAGGAATCAAGATGCTAGCATGGCAGATCGATGACTACGGTGGAATAGATCGGTTTAAACTTGTTGAGAAACCTGTCCCCATAATCACCAAGCCTGATCAGGTGTTGATTAAAGTCCATGCGTCAAGCATCAACCCTTTAGATATTCGAATGCGAGGTGGCTATGGTGCTAGGTTGTTCAACCGGGCGCGAGGTGTTAGTAAAGCTGGTGATGAGCTTCCGTTGACTCTCGGTCGCGACTGCTCTGGAGTGGTCGTGGACATGGGTCGACTCGTAAAGGGGATTGATATCGGCCAAGCGGTCTGGGCCAATGTCCACGCAGCGAGCCAAGGTTCCCATGCACAGTACATCCTGGTGACGAAGAACGACCTCTCAAGAAAGCCAGAGAATCTAACCCATGTTGAAGCTGCTTCTATAAACTACGCAGCTATCACCACGTGGAGTGCAGTCTATGCAGTGGCGAAGATCAGACCCGAGAATGCCACAGACAAGCGAGTGTTGATTCTTGGAGGATCTGGCGGTATAGGATCATTCGCCATACAGCTCATGAAAGCTTGGGGCGCTCATGTCACCACAACTTGCAGTGCATCAGCCACAGAATTTGTCTCCAAACTCAAACCCCACCATATTGTTGACTACAAAAGACCGGATGTGGAGTCGGAACTGAAACGTATCGGCCCTTTTGACTTCATCCTTGACACCGTCGGAGGAGACACAGAACAATATGCCATGAAGGCCCTGAATAAGGGATCGCAGTATGTCACGCTTGTCTCACCCCTCATGTTGGAAACTGACAAGCATGGTTTAGTACGAGGTAGTCTCTCTTCGAGCTGGGTTCTCTTCAACAAAAACATGCAAGCCAACAAATACGGTGGGAAGTACCGATGGTCCTTCGCTCATCCAAGCACCTACGCTCTGAACGAGGTTGCAAAATTGGTGGAACATGATTTGATACGGCCATGCGTGGAAAAGGTCTTTCCTTTTACAGAACTACCTGATGCGTTTGCAAATATTGAGACAAGGAGTGCGAGAGGGAAGACTGTTGTGAATGTTGTAGGACAAGAATTGAAGGTTCCAAAGTCAGCTGATTTCTACATGTCATAATACATGTATATTATATACCTATAAATGTAATTCATGAGTATTGAACATAATATCAATTGCCTATTAACACCCTTCTATATTTTGCAAGGTCTCTATTAATTTATTTTCAAGACAACCTCAACTATGGTGGTACCTGTTTCGGCTCTAATTTGATATTAGTCTACATGTAGATATTGCAAGAAACTTGCTATCAATTGCAATTCAATGTTAGCTCCTAAAATCAATGACAAGTCTTTGATTATTTTCAAATTTGCAATTGATTGCTTGTCAGCTTCTTGCATCAACAAACATGAATTGATTTGCTTTAGTTGAAACTGATTTATCACTTTTAAATTTGCAACTGATATTTGCAATTGATTACAAGACCCTGTAAGACCCTTTTGGGCTGATTTTCTCTCTCAAATATTAAAATGTGAAACACACTTCGGGGTTTCCTACTTTAAAGATAAAGTGTAATGTAATTATCTATCTATTTGTCTTGTACCAGAGAGTAACATGAATTTGTAAAATGATCTTATAGAAACGTAATAAATTTGCACAGAGATGATAGGCAATTTCAGGATGAGAAAACAAAAGTACAAGATGATTGTTCAAGTTGAAACAAGGACTGGATCTTGTCAAGTCAACTTTCTCAGGTTAAAAGACATGATGACAACATGTCCTGGCCACTGTAAAGTCAATTTGAAGAGATGCTCCTCGTCTCCTATCCTATCAAAGCTTGTCTGATAAGGCCACTTTGTCAAAAGTATGTGCTGTGTCTTTTAGCTGGGATCTTTTATGAGGGCGCTGTGCATCTTTTCGTATTAGGTCCAAAACTGACAGTATCATTGTAACCCTAAGAATTTTTTAGACTTTTTAAGATCTTGAAGTTAGCATTTCTAATCTGCACTTGTGATATTCACAATCACAACACATTTACAAATCAGAATCATCTTTTTTTCAAGGAAGAAAGTTATCAGTTAGTGACAGTAGTTGATTTTAAAGAATTTCAGGTTATGCAAATCGATTCAACCAATATTGTGTGTGGCAGTAGGTAAAATAATGTCCGTTTTATGGTGTGCATGGTTGTTTTGTCTTGTTGAATATGATATGTGGAGCGTTGTGGCCCAGTGGATTAGTCTTCTGACTTTGAAACAGAGGGTCGTGGGTTCGAATCCCAGCCATGGCGTAATTTCTTTCAGCAAGAAATTCATCCACATTGTGCTGCACTCAACCCAGGTGAGGTGAATGGGTACCTGGCAGGAATTTATTCCTTGAAATGCGTGTGCGCTGTAATCTTAGTAATTACGGCTGCCAAGCTACAGCCGGGGTAATAATATCCAAGTCCTTCAGAAGCGCGCGCATAGACATTATTCATAATGTGATATGCGCTATACAAGAACTGTATATTATTATTATTATTCACAAGTGGTGTACATCTACATGTTGAATTTACAATCTTTGTCAGTGACAGGTGCTTGTGTTTGAAATTAAGGAGTACAGTTTCATTAGCAAACATCTAGATATCATCAATTTATGAAATACATGTAGCTCAAGTTATCATTGGTTTATTCTGAAATATTGTGCAGGCAGTGTTTACTTCAGCTTGGGAAAAATGTGAAGGGGTGGGGGGCAGGGGTGAGTTGGATACATGTTCATGTCGATTTATCGTTTTATTTTTACCTTCTCCTTCAACCAATGTGAGTTTGAATTTATAGAAGGCAAGGATTTACATGCGTGGGATAGTTTCCTCTGATGCAGTTTCGTTTTCTTGAATGTTATCATGAAAAGTGTGACATTGTGTATATTGTATCATGCAATTCATCAAAAGATTCACAGCAAAATGACTAGAGTTTGAAATACCGTAATCCAACATAATTTTGCAATATAATTTGACTCGCATATAAAAAATTTGGGGAAATTATTATTTTAAGAAATTTTGGTAAACAATTTCGGTACAGTTTCCAGTTTTCTGTGATACAGAAAAAAATGGAGGGAAAAATCACTGGTTTCAGGAAGATCAAAAAATCTACAGATTTTCACAGATAATGCAATCAAAGCAAAATCCAATAAATAATACTGTGAATGAGTGTAAAATGTGCTCATTAAACCTGTTTGAAGTATTCAGCATCGGTTTCACCAGCTGTCTGCATGGAAATTTATATTTTTCAAAGAATTTCACTACCCGTAATTAAAAAGTTCTTATGTGTATTACTATTTGTACATGTTGCCGAACCACATAGAATGTGACTTTTAGAGCACCAAATAATACAGAATATGCATTATAGAATACAGAAAATTGATGTCTCTAGACCCCCCCCCCCCCCCCTCTCTGCCTAAAGCTAGACTTTGTGTAGTTGTTAAACAATCTACCATAGGTCTACATGTAATTCTATGTGATTGTTTGTTGAGAACTTGAGACACAAAGCGCATCTGTTACAGATGACAGATAGTGGCCATGCTAATATCTAGAATCAATGTGAATAATCATTGTGTAATGTATTTTGCTTGAAACGGCTCATCTTATGACAAATTAAATTGATTTGATAATTTAGTAAAAAAAAGTATGTTTACCTGTGCCCTGGCTTTTTATCAATTTGTATGAAAGTGGGGAACGAGAGAATGGATAAAGTTTGAAAGAAAGTTTTTCAAAATTATATGTAAAATAAGAAAGTTCAAAGTTTCTCTTGAATTCATAAAAACTCTTTTTATTGACATCCTGGTCAGAATTCAAATGACGGAATTTGGGAACCTATGATGTCACCCACTGACTATTTTATTTCTTATATGAAAATGTTTATGTATTCATTGCAATGTCATGCAAAGTTTTATTCTTACCTAAAAATGTGGAATTGCCATTGTGATCCCATGATGATCTTCGTAATGATCAAATTTACAAAAATAATAATAAATTGAATATATTCAAAGTGTATTTTAGAATTTTTTTTTATTAATCACCTTTTATTCGTAAAAAAGGGAATCAAATACAATAATATGCCCAGGTTATCAGTTCTAAATGAACGAAATACAGGGCAACATAAATTGAATACAGTATAGGTATACATAAACAAACATAAAGCAAGAGATGATAATTATTTACATATCAAACGCGTCAATTCGATTCAAAACAAAATTTATACTTAGAGTGGTGAGAAGGGGGAAGTAGGGGATGTGCTATCCTGTGGTTTAACTTAGGTTGTTCTGATTTTAAAATGAGGTCATTGTACTAACATATGGTATTACAAAAATATATAAATTATGCAATTATAAATATATAAACAAATAAAAAGTAAATTCACATAAGTAAGCCTAGATCTTGAGTTTATATTTTGTATATATAACAAATGTGATTTTGTTCCGCAAATTATGATATATTACAGTCTGGCATACATAAATGAAACAAGAATGGTTGGAATAAAAAGAAATCACGGTGGGAAGAATGAGGAAGCAAGGGCTGATGGAAAAGAAATGGTGTAGAAAAGGTTTGGAAGAAGAGAAGAAATAGGAAAACGGGAGAAGGCCGGAAAATAGATAAAGAAGGTAGAGAGGGGGTGAAGTATAAGGAAAAGGGAAAAGGAATCAGCCCTTACGCCAAATACCCCAAAAATAGTAAGTGTATCTACATGTGATTTACACCATCAAATCTTCCATTTGCATACCACGGTTTTGTCCTTTCATATGGAAAAAAGTGAGATTTTAAAATGTCATAACTTTCTTACTTTACATCCAATTTTCGAATTATTTTCAGTGTTATGCTTGTTGGATTTTCTCTAATTCAAATTATAAACCATCATCTCCCCCTTCATGTGCATACGTTTTGCTGCTTATAATGAATAATGTTCATGCAAATTACTGGATCAAATATGTTCTCAGGGTGTGCAGTTTTCATTCGAATATCAAATTTGATTTTTCTTCTGTCTAAACAATGAAGAATATATATTGACATTTTCACATCACAAAGCGGAAGGCGTCCAAAGTCCACCCTTTTCAACATGATGAAGTGTTTGTTTCAAAGGGTACCATGGCATTAGTTTCATGATTAAAGTATACATGAAGATGTCAGAGCACTTGTCACCCATTTTTTTTTTTCTTGCAGACTACATTCTCAAAGGCAAGCCCGTAGCTGCAAGGGGGTACGGTGGGTTAACCCCCCCCCCTAAATTTTCAAAAGCAAGAAAAAGTATTGGAGGAAACCGGCCAGTTTTCTGGGGATTGGCCAACAGTTTCAGTTGATAACCTTTTTTTTTTCGGGGGGGGGGGCTTGACAATTTTTTTTAACGAAATGTCCAACAGTTTTGACTGACACCATTTTTTTGAGGGGGGGGTAAGCAATTTTTAAGCTACATTCGAACCCTCTAATTAAAATCCCTGGCTACGGGGGCTGAAAGTGAAAATACATCTCTACATCTCTGTTGTCATTATAGACACATGAGAGGTATACAAAAATCAAAATGCCTGTACGTTAAAATATCATTCTTCTTATAATCTAAAGTGTGAATAAAAAAAACAGATTGCACATCAATCTAGTGGATTGGTGAGATGTGTCTGCTCTTCATGAATTCCTAAAACTTTGACAGTCCTTAAAATGTTTTGGGTGCATGCTTTTTATAAAATTACACCTAAACACATTAAACACTTTTTGTAGTGTGATCATGAACATGAGACGTATTTCACTAATCAAATATTGCGAGCGCGAAGCGCAAGCTGAAAACTTTTTATATTCAGACCAGGAAAAAGGGACATTTTAAGGACTGTTATGGGAATTCATGAAGAGCAGACACATCTCACCAATCCACTACTCATTTTAAGTAGTCTTGAAAAAAGCATGTGTCACTAAAAAATAAAAGTCGAAGTGCAAGGAACTATATTCGGTGTATATTGACTTGAAAACGGAATGTTTTAGTACCATTTAATCCCCTTGAACGGGACTATTTATCTCATTAAACAGACAATGCGAGTACCAGGAGTGATAAACAAAAAGGCCCTAGGCAAATTAGGTTTCCTAAAGTAAAAAAAAAATATATTTCGTGTGTAATATAATAAAATATAATGTAACATCATAATCAGTGGCGTACCTAGGATTTTCAACAGGGGGGGCAAAATCGGCCGCCAAAATTTGACAAGCAAAAAAAAAAAAAAAAAAAAAAAAAAAAAAAAGGTCTTCAATGAAAAAATGAAGGTTTTCGTACCAAAAAAAAATTGACAAAAACAAAAAAAAGGACTTCTATGAAAAAATGAAGGTTTTCGTACCAAAAAAAAATTGACAAAAAAAAAAAAAAAGTCTTCAATGAAAAAATGAAGGTTTTCGTACCAGAAAAAAAATGACAAGCAAAAAAAAAAAAAAATAAATAAATAAAATAATAATAAAAAAGGTTTTCAAGCTCATCAGGGGGGGGGGGGGGGCAATAAAGGTCTTCAAGCTAGCTCGTCAGGGGGGGCAGGTATATGTCTTTTGTATGGGTTGTGGCCCCCCCCCCCCCCCCCCCGTAGGTACGCTAGTGATCATAATATGATAAATAATAACTTCTTCTTATTCTTCTTCTTCTTTTACTCCTTTTCCCCCGGTTTTTTTATTGCCAGCCGATTGGGGGATGGGCACGTGCCCCCCGTAGTTACGCCACTGGATTTTGACATAATAATAAATATTCGGAAAATATAATCATATTTCACCCTTATCCCTTTTCTCTTTATTTTCTTGGTCGTTAACAATTTCGGGAGGGGCAAGAGCCCCCTATCTAGCGCTGTACGCCCATGCACCCGGGATTTATTTAAGCCCGTGCTTTATTTATATTAGGTAAGTTAATATATTTTCTGCATTTTAATTGGCTTTATTAGACCAATGGTCATGCCGCAGCCTTCAATCAGCTAGGGATGATATTGCAGTATCTCGGAGATTCATTGAATTTTGTATCTATCACCATTTAATGGTGCCGTGGCCGAGAGGTCTAATTAGGCGCCTGGCTATATATGGAGAGTGCGGGTTCGATTTCCGGCCGCGGCACCTATGCCCGTGAGCAAGGCATTTAATCTACAATGCTCTTTTATCCTGCTTTCAAATACTAGTAAATGGAAATGCTATACGCGTTATTGGTAACTACTGGTGTGCACTTGTTAAAAAAAAATCCCCGCACACACACACACACACACACATATATATATATATGTATGCATTATGCAGGGGCGGATCCAGCCTTCGCCAATAGGGGGGGCCCAGATTTTTTTTTCAGCCATATTTTCCCCGATCGGCCGCTCGAAGATGATTTTTTGTTTGTTTCTTTGAAGGGGGTAGCCTTATAAGTCACTTCTTAGCTATCAACACAAATATATAATATCATAATCCTTATTTTATAATGCGAGCGCGAAGCGCGAGCAAATAATTTTTTGAAATTGTATTATTTTTTCCTAAAATTTGAACATTCTGGGCAAAGTTTTTATCCTGAAAAAGATGTGCCTGCAACTAAATAATTACTACGAACGCGAAGCGCGAGCAGAAATTTTTGATACACGTTTTGAACTGATCGAAAAGGTAGGCCTACCTATTAAAGATTGCTTGCAGTTAGCCATGAAGACGTTACATATCTACAATCAAATAATGCGAGCGCGAAGCGCGAGCTGAAAATGTTCGTATAGGTTTTGAACTGATCGAAAAGTGCCTTTTAAGGACTGATTGCACTTAGCAAAAAAGACGTTACATATTTCAACAATCAAATAATGCGAGCGCGAAGTGCGAGCTGAAAATGTTTGACATATCTACATAAAGAATGGAAAATTTTAATCAATTTTTGTAATCGTAAACAGGATAGCTATATAAGTAAACAATTGATTTAGATTTAGACCTAGAATCTAGGCATTTTAAATACATCTTTTATCATGAAAATAAAAGCGAGCGCGAGCTTAAAATATTTGATATTCCGATCTGAAAAAGGGGTAAATTTCAGCTTTATATTTCAAGCACTTTGTAGGAAAATTGTAAGGTGGATATAAATTGCACTTAATAAAGAGCTGATATTTTTCATTATTATTACTTTGAGACATAGGACCGGGACATCCTTAGGACAAGTTATCATATGAATAATATGATGACTATCTTCCTATTCCTCTTGCTAAGCGCGAGATTAAACAAAAGGGACAATTTGATTATTAAATTGATATCTTATCTATTAATGCATAATGAGGGCGCGGAATCTGATGATATTATTACTTTGAGACATAGGACCGGGACATCCGTAGGACAAGTTATCATATGAATAATGATGACTATCTTCCTATTCCTCTTGCTAAGCGCGAGATTAAACAAAAGGGACAATTTAATTATTAAATTGATATCTTATTTATTAATGCATATAATGAGGGCGCAGAATGTGATGATATTATGGCCTGAACACTCTACATTTCAATCACTTTTATTATTATAAATAGGATACATCAGTAATCAGTTGATATATTTTTAACCATTAATGCAAGTGCAAATTGCGAGCCGAAATTTGTGATAAACTGTCATAAAAAGGGGATTTTAAGCCTGTTATATATAATTAATATTGAGACATACATAACCCGCAAATTAAAATGCAAGCATGGCAGCGCTAGCTGATACGTTTTGACAATCAGACCTGAAAAGGGATATTTTTAAAACTTTATGGAATACATGAAAATAATAGGTACCTGATAAATCAAAATTCGCGAGCGCGCGGCGCGAGCAGAAAATGTTAATATTCAAACCATAAAACTGACATTTTTACAGAGCACTTTTTAAAAATCAATTTGTACATCACACAAAATAATGAAAGTTCATTTCCGAGGAGAAATATGTTTTTTATATTGACTTCCAAACTTGATATTTAAGCTCCATGTTGAACAATATATGTGAATCACCTAACAGGCAATGCGAGCGCGAAGCGCGAGCAAAAATTTTATATAGTGACATGAAAGATTTTTTTTTTCTAAGTCTTCCTCTCATCTTATTTTATTCACTCGTCTTCCTCCTTTTCTTTTTTCTCCCTTCTTTTCCTTCCTTTTTTCTTTCTTTCTTTCCTTTTTTCCCTTTATTTTGCTCCGCCAATAGGGGTGGGGAACCGGGCCCCCTGGATCCGCCTATGAGGGCGGTGCTACACGGCACCACCCCCCCCCCCCACACACACACACCCTCACACACATTCAAGGGTCGCTGAACGGGGGGGGGGGGGGTCTTGGGGAAGAGGGGGCGCGGTCCCCACACTTTTCTGTTGGAAAACAAAAATACAATCTTATTTTGATTTTTTTTTTGCATTATCAGCATCCCCTGCCCCCCCCCCCCCAAAGTTGGGAATCTTACTGAAAATAAGCGTTTGATCTTTCGTGGCCTGTGCAAGCTAGCTGTTGTTAAGGTTATGTTATAATAATGTACTGTAGGATCTATACTCGGTGTGTGTGTGGGGGGGGGGGGGAGGTAATCTGAAAAGTCTTATAAGTGGTGATACTTGCCAAATAAAATAAAAATCAATCAAGAATGCGCCTAACTGGCCTATACAGTGCGTATCAAAAAAAGTTTACACTTTGAAAAAGCCCTAGGAATTAAAAAATGTACAACATGTGGGTAGTTTTATTACATATATTTTTGGGTTTGGGTCTCGTCTATCCAATGAAAGTAAAAGTTATGACAGAATGTTACACTTGAGTGAGCATGCACTGTCCATTTTTGTTAAACTTGCGGAAATCTGTTAGCGCAGAAATGCTTGTTTTCACGCTGTGTCAAGGGGAAAGGGCGAAATCAAACTTACCCTGCGAAACATTTCTCATACATTTCCCTTGCACTTTTAGTCGATTGAAATAAAACGGATACATTTCAAGCCTTTTATAACAATTTTGCCACCCAAATTGAAATTTCAACACTTAGTAAGCACAATCTTTACCCTTTTTGTGCCAGCTGGATCCGAGGACATAACTAAATCTGAACAAAAGTTTATATCAGACATCTCCAGCATTTTTCACTAAATTTTTATCATTGGGTTTCATTTAATACTTGTTTCTCCACACTTTTTCCAAGCTTGACAATGATTAACAAAATAAAAATCAAGCCTAAGCCATTTCATGTAAATCACAGCTCAGAGTAAAGCAAATATCGTCACGATGGCCTCGTTGTGTGGGGGAGTGGGGTGGGGCGTAATGCACTCTTCAAAGTGTTTTGGGCAAGGAAACAATTAAAAAAGGGTAAAAGATATCTTCAAATCAATTTTACTAGAGCTAAATGCCATGTGTTTTTCATGATTAAGGTCTACTTTTATTCGCATAACTATTTCAAAGTTCTGCGCAAATGATTTTTCACTAACTTTTCAAAAGTAAGTGGTGCTCACTCAAGCGGAAATATTTTTCGACAGTTGTATAATTTGCTTAAATGGATCTGTACCAATGTTAAAATGTGGATAAATCATCAGGATATTACAAATGTATAATTCTATAGGATTTTTTGTAAACTGTAGTAGCTGCCCCATGGCCCTGGGAAGCTGGGATGGGTGCTGGGTGCTGAAGCCCCCAAAAAAATTCATTGGGGGTGGTGCGTGTTATTTTCCATATATAGGCATCGCACCCGGCCCCTGGAAAATGGCAGAAATGTATTGGCGGCGGAAGCCAAAAAATTCTAGGGGGAGGTTCACCTGAAATTTTTGAATTGACACTGGTAAAAATTGGACAAGCAAAAAAAAAAAAAGGTTATCAACAGAAACCCCCATGCCCCCCCCCCACCCCCACCTCACGTCCCCCCGCTTCCGCCGCCTATGCAGAAATGTAATGAAAATTAACGACATTTAGTAGGAAAACCATTTTTTTTTTTGCTTGTCAAATATTTCTCTGGACTCATGATGATGATATCATTTTGGATTGAAACCTTCATTCTTTTGTCGAGACCTAAAGCACTCCATTTTGTAGTGATTTTTTGTTTTGTTTGCTTGTCAAAATTCACTTCGGCAGCGGCCCCACTAAAAAAATCGTTCCCAGGGCGCGGTTGCCCCATATTTTGTGAAGTGAAAAAAATGCTAAAAGTAAATTTTTAAAATTAATATAAAAAAGGATATTGGTCGTATGTGTACCTCTATGTGACCTTTTACCCCTATGTAGTTTGATAGGAGGAATCTGTCTTCTTGCTTCCCCCCGCAACCCCTCCCCCGGCCCCCCCCCCCCCCCCCCCCCCCTTTGTGCAGCGCAGCTGAGAAACCTCTCCGCTCGCTCAGCTCCAGCTCCCATACCGTTGTACGCTGACGTCACGCGAATCGATGCCTGATCTACTTACTGACCAATCAGCGCACAGCTCTCATATTGATTGACCAATCACAGCAGATGACTAGTGCGGTTACTTCAAACGTGAATTTGCGACTGTTTACGTATGCACGCCGCCGTGGACATTTAAAAATTGGTAAGTTACCATTTGTAAATTTTGTTTCAAAGATGAAATTATTGAGATAAAAAAGTGTAAATGTGAAAATTTGTTGGTGATCATGGTAATATGAATGGTATAAAAGAAATTGATGGTTTGAGTGACGGGGCGGAGGCGCTGGCAAGGGCCAAGATTCGGCAGCGGCTGCGTAACCCAGGCACCACCACCAACGCTGCTGGGCGCGGCCAGCCCAGCGGGCCTGGCTGAGGCCTAACCATCAGTAGAGGCGCACGGCCAATATGGGAGACTCTCTCCAATAGGGGAGACAATCTCCCACATTGGAGACTTGCTTTGCAAAAGGACAAAAGAAACAACACCAACAAAAGCATGATTTTTTCCACCCAAAATTTTGTCTCACTGAGGTCAGAAGCCCATTTGTTTTGTGTGTGATTGACAACAAAAAAGACCTTATCAAAACAAAAGTAGACGGTGAATTTTTAAAGTAGACGGTGAAAAGGGGTAATTTTTCATGAGGAATCTGCTTATCACATTTTTATTTGCCGCCAAGTTAATCCTTTTGCAGCAAATGTAAACAAAGGAAATTGGACTCGAAAACTGGAGACTGTCTCTGAAATTGGATACCCAAAAGGCCAAATTCTTTACAAAAGTCTCTGATATTGATTTGGAGATAATCTCCCACATTGGAGACAGTCTCCAATATTGGCCGTGCGCCTCTACTGACCATAGACAAATAAATACGTATAGACGGAAAGGTAGCACCCGCGGAAAAGCCTCATTTAAATAACATTTGCATATAACGTACAGATACTCCATAGAACTAGAAGCTCCATGGTGATAAGCGTATTTTTTACCACTTTCGGCCACACCTCCTGGGAGACATTTGAACCGAATCCTAAGCCCCCATTTGCATATTGCTAAATGAATCATTTATTTTTTCTTCGCGTACTCGCAAGATACTGTGATTTGATTGGACATTACCTCATGAATAATGTATTTTTCTATTGAAATTCGTACGTCATAATTTGACCCCTTTCGTCACTTCTGCTTAATTAAGGGCTGATAGGTGACGTCACCCGCACAGAAGAAGGTTATATCCTTGAAAGATTTTCGGTGAGTACTGTCAGATTAACGCTGAATTTTAATTCATTTACAAAAATAAATCAAAAGATCTAATGTTATATATGGGATCTTGAGAAGTCTGGGTACAACATGAATTAATTTGTGTTTATAAAAAGTGAACAATTAGGAAGCAAACGACTTGCGAAAACTCAAAACTATTTCCATCGTCGTGAGCTAAAAATGTAGGCTAGATTACATGTAAATCTCCATCTGCTACCATTTGAGACCTCGTATTAATTATCACGCCAGACTTTTGGGCGAGAGTTTCTCTGAAATTTCGACGCCTACCGAGATCTCGGCAGGCATGGAAAGAACTAACCCACGGGGCTCCGGCCCGCGGGCCGAACAACAACAACAACCCCTGGGTTAGGAAAGAACTAGATATAGTCCCTATAACGTTTAGGCTAGACGTTGTCTGGGATCTATCACGCATCCATATTGACTCTATAGAAAGACATTCACTCCATTAAGGCCGTTCCCTTCTTTGAATTCACATATCGACAATAGGACCGGAGCCTAGTCCTTGATTTTTTAATTTTATAAAGATGTTTCATTTCCCAAAGCCAAAGTCCAAACTTATTTCTAGTTCTTTTCATGTTTTTTTTTTATTTTTCTAAACTTGAAAGTTAATAATAGGCCTACAGGTCTTGGCTAAAGCTAAAAGATAACTTTTCTACCTCTTATCCTATCTATTCTCTAGCTTAGGTTTATAGACCTAGACTAAACTTAGGCCTACAACAAAGCGACATCCTGTATAATCTATTTAGGCCTAGCGCTAGGCCTAGTATTATTTCAGTCACTGAGTCAGGGTCGAAGTTAAGGATTTATTTATTGGAGGTTAGCTTTTGTTTGGCCTAACGTGTAGATTTTCCATCGGGGCATTTGTCGTCAGAGCAAATGTCATGAAACCATTTAAAAAACCCTGGGTCAAGACAGCTTTAGTTTAGATCTAACACTTGTATGATTAAATAACATTGAAATTTTGCAGAATGGTAGGTTTAACAAAAATGAAATTTAAATCTACTTTTGAGTTTTGATGTAGATCTAGATCTACTTACATTTAGTTCCAGATCTATGTACGTCAGAGTCTATGATTAGATCTAGATATATACGCTATAGTCCAAGTGTTATGTGGTTTTATTTAATTTTTACAATAGCTTGTATTGCTGACATTTCTGTCTGTGTGTATTGTTCTATTCAACAGACATAGAACATGATGCTGCTTCACATCCTCTTTTAGAGACTCAAGGATTACAAGACCGAATTAAGCTGCAGGACCCTCCTGATTCAAAAAGGTAAAAAAAAAACAATAATCATCCTATCTATCAAACTGAATGTCTTCATGTATTTACAGACCAAATTACTTTATCCAAAAATGAGTCCAGATGTTAATGATTTCATTGTCCTAAAAGGGTTATATTAAAATCCATTTCAAATTTCAATACCCACATGTTCAATAATTTACAAGATAATTGTATAGTAAACTCTTTTTAGTGTCAATACACAATAAATTTCTTTGAAATTTTGCTAACTCATAGATTTTGACATCATTGGCATCTGGAGTCATTAATTTTAGCCATGCCTTATTTCGGTGCAAATCAAAATCTACATCTCTGCAAAGAATACATACTGACTATCTAAATATGAATATGGTATCAAATTATTTGGGAGAATATATTCTTTCTAGTGGTATATAATTATTATGTGTTCATGACATATTTTTACCTTAAATTGGGGTTTTGTGAGGTGTCCTTTTTTTTTGGGGGGGGGGGGGCTCACATGGTAGACCAAGATCTAAGTTGTATTGACTAAATGAAAATAAAATCAGCTCAGAGACTAGGCTGGAGTCGTATTGACAGGCTCCATTTTAATTTTCACCTGTCATGTTTTCAGGGGACAATTAATATCACCTACCGGTAGATCTAGCTTGTCAAAATTAAATAAGAAAATCAGAATATACTAGGCTAAGCAAGTGGAAAATCATATGTAATCAACTTATTTGCTTCCTACCCACTCATGAATTCTTCAATCCACACCAGATTTTGTAAAGGTGACTCATTCGGCTTGTGGTTTCATTAAAATTTTATACTATTTTTTTATTTTTTTTATTTTTTTATGATGGCTTGATTGAATTGCTAACATTTCTGTCGTTTTTTTTGGGGTTTTTTTCAACAGATATGGAACATGACTCTGCTTCACATCCTCTGTTTTAGAGACTCAAGAAATACAAGACCAAATTAAGGGTTTGCTTTTTAATTCCAATAATAATTTTCTGGAGGAAGAATTAGGGAATAATGCATTGACAATATGCCAAACATCCTATATCAAACTGAATTACTGCATGTATTTACAATAGAGTATTGTAACCGCTTCCCCCCTCACCACTGACCAAACAAAACCCACAAACAATTTAAGAGGGATAGGGTTATTTTAGGGGTAATTATCCTTGCTGATTGTAGCAGTAGTTTTTACAATTATGGATGTAGATAATGATAATGTTTATTAATAATACTTAGAATAATAAATTTATTACAATGACATAACAGGAATGAAGAAAAAAGAAGGAAAATTCAGCAATACAATATGTGCATGAAATTGTGTAACAATTTTGGCAATGAAGAATTTTTTACAAAAATAATGATCAATGAATTTGGGGGGGGGGGGCATGTGACATTGCATCTGTGTTTGTGAGGACAGTAGTCTCTTTCACACCATTTCATCTTAAGCAGATGGGAACGAGCTCTGATCAAAATTTGATCTTTAAACTCAAGAGGAAAATAATTGTTACCTGATTTATGTATGTGGAATAAAATGAATTGAAATAATAATTTTGTCATTGTCACTGAATTAACAAGTCTTCTATAATTCTTTTTAGCTGAGAGTTTAGGTGAATCAAGTTATTTGAGGAGACACTGGAAGTACTAGTAGAATTAATGGACGAGCAATAGTGAACAAGCAGCATAAATTTAAGAGTAATGAGACCTACATTTTGCAGCCATGGATCAAGGTTGAAGGGATGGTAGTTGCAGGTTTTCTCTGTAAAAATCACCCCCATTAAAAAACATAACAAATAATATATAAAGATATTTAAAAGAAATGAATAAATTTGAAAATAAAATAGAAAACAATCCTTTTGAGAACCAGGACCTTTAAGGTGGAGGGCAAAAGACCCCCCTTAAAGAATTTTTGATCCATGGCTGTTATGTAGATGTGATAGAGAATTTCTAAATATATATATTTTTTTTAATGAGAAAGATACATCCATGGGTGATTTCAAGTTTGCTGTTGAACTTTTGCTGTGGCGTCTTACAAGTTTTACATCATCATCACAGCACCAAAATTACAATCAAATTGATTCATAGATTCATCTCACTTGATGTTGAGCTATTAATGTGATTTGGATTATTTTTGTAAACTCACATTAGGTTTTGGAGGAAGGAAGAACTAAATTGTGCTACGAACACCAACGCCAAAGTTGGAATCACCCAGTGTATTTTCTTTTTTTAATGAATTGCGAGAAGAGCTGAGAGGTGGAAAATATAAGAGAAAGAGTTGTGTGTGTGGTTTAATAATGAGAGTGCGATATGGCAAAGAGAGAGCTGAAGAGAGATTAAAAGAATAGATAATGTATTATAATAATAATGTGAAGGGGCATAGGGTGCACAAGAGAGTGGACAGAGCCAATTGACAATTTACCCACAAGGAGAAACCATGAAGGGCCATTTTATTCTTTATTTATTTTGATAGGAGGCGGGGATAAATGAGGGAGAAACAATTTATAAAGAGTGGGGAAGAGGAATAAGATTAATAGAGATGACTTTTAAAGACAAAGATTAGGCCAATCAGAGTGTGTGGGGGGGGGGGGGGCAAAGCCGATCAGTGCGCCCCCCCCCCCCAATTTGACAGGCTCAATTAAAAATTGTAATGTAAAGTGTGTCCCCCTTCTGAAAGTGAAGACCCCCCTTTTTTTTTGCTTGTCTAATTTTTCCTTGGGAAAATGTGCCCCCCTTTGGAAAAATCCTAGATCCGCCCTGCCTGAAACTGATGAAGTTTGGTAATGACATGTCACTTATTTGTGCTCTTAAAAAGAGTGAACACAAAGAAATTAGATTACCCCCCCCCCCTGCAAAAAAAAAAATTAAATGATCATTATCAATATAAATTGGAAAGGCTTAGCGTAAAAAACACACTATTAGTACTATTAATTACAGAAAATAAATAGGTTCTAATTAAATCCAATCCTATTTTCTAAAGAAATTTCTAAAGAAATTTTGGATTCAGAATTTGTTTTTACTATATCATTACTAACGATTACACTGCGATGTGAAACATGCCTCTAGTGATTCTGATCTGGAGAACAGCAGAGAAAGGTCATATTTTTTTAAAATGAAAGAACCAAATTACAAAACCAGTAAGTGAAACGTTCAAACTGAAATACATTGTTATATTGGCGTATTGTTATTGTGAAATAAACTAGTTCGTAAATATCTTCCCCTTTCATTTACACCGATGTTAAAAAGAAGATAAAAACAGGCAGATTCACCCCCCCCCCTCCATCTCCAGGTTAAACAAGATTAAGAAAAGTGTCAGGCTGCGGTGCTAGTGTACGTTGCATGTAAACTGCATTCTATGCACGGATTGAAAAACGATGCATGCATGATGACTCATTGTAGTGAAGAACGCTGATTGGTCAATAGTAGTAAGAAGTAGATTAATCACGTGATGAATATATTAAATGTCATGAATAATTAACGCAAAGTTGACCTCGCTCAATGCGCATGCGTGACGCTGATCTCCACTTTCTGCTTCGTCATATAAAGAGTCTATTGGGATGTGTGGAGCAGCGAACTGATGAATTATTCATGTATATGCAAATGGGGGCTTAGGATTTGCCCAAATGTCTCCGACAAAATGGCGGAGCTTCGGGGGCCTGGGCCTAACCCAGGGAGCTCCGGCCCGCGATGTTTAGTTCCTGTATAACCAGTTGTTGTGTGACCGGACAGGTTGTGTGTCCGACTGTCCGGACGATCAATTTTAGAAAGTCATTTGGAAAAAATTACAAGCGAAGTTTCATCAATTTTTAGAACAAAATGTTAGGTAATATTATAAAGTACAAAATAAAATAAAGAAGATGAATACAAATTAGGCCTAGTTATTTTATACAAGTATTTTTACTATTGAATTCATATTTATAGTGTAATCCAAAGACAAAAAAGAAGGCTTCAAAAAGATAAACTGTCCGGACACCCGACCCCCCATCCTACTCTGTAGAGTATTATTTAAAGCCAGGGTGACCAGAGTTCACAAAATGAAATACGGGAGTAACGGGACAATCAGCAAACAAAGAAGGCTACATAGTGTTAGACTTGTGGAAAAAAAATAAAGATTTGGAAGGGAGGGTGAACGAAAGAATGAAGGAGAGAAAGAAATGAGATGAATTGAGATTGAGAAGAAAGAAAGGAAAAATGGAGGGACAAAAATAAAAGAAGCATGAAAGAAAGAGAGAATAAAATGTTTCCGTCATAGCTTCTTTGAAATGAATATAGAAAGAAATTAAGAGAAAGGAAGGGAAGATGAACAAATGTGTGAAAGACAAAGTATAAAGGAGAGAAAGGAAAAAAGAAAGACAAAAGGAGGAGGAATGAAAGAATGCAGGAAAGAAAAATGTTTCCTTCATTCTTTGAAAGAAAGAAAGAGAGAAGAAAAATAGGAAGGAATGGAAAGAAAGAATATTAAGGGGAAAGAATTAGAAGGGAAAAATAAAACAAAGAATGAAAGAAGAAAATAATGGAAGGAGAGAAAGAACGAAAAGAAAAGGGAGAGGGGGGAGCAAAGAAAAGTTTAAGGAAGGAAAGAATGAACATTTTAATAAAAATATAAAAGGAAAGAAAGAAAATGAACACAGAGAGAGAGAAAGGGTCGGGAAAGAAAGATAGTACATGTATACAAATAGCGAATAGGCATGAGTGCGATGGTGCGAGATTTCGCATGAGGTGAAAGAAAGATGCTCTATTCAACGAGGCGTTAGCCGAGTTGAATAGAGCGTCTCTTTCTTTCACCGAATGCGAAATCTCGCACCATTGCACGAATAAGAATATTCGCTGTGTTGTACAACGCCTCGGAATTTAGCGAAAATACGAAAAAACAAGAGTTTTTCCCTGCAGTAATCTATGGAAAGGGAGCTCAAATATTGGAAGCAAAAAGCAAAATCCCACAAGCGCACATGGCCTTAGGCAGCTTTGCGCATTTAGTCAGCAGGCTATACGCGTATTGCACCTTCCTTTTTACTGAGCGCAATGAATTAAATCGTATTGTGACGTCACCTCATAAAGCCGTGCAACGGTACATTTTGGATGGTACGTCTTGTGTGCAACGGTACGAATGTTTGACATTCAGCCTCCATTTGCTCGCGTACAACAAGCTAAGTAGGCGTTGTACAATATGGAACAAAAAAGGGCAAGCAGGAAGGTTAGAAGGATGAAGAAAGAAAGATGAAAGAAGTTCAACTTCAAGCAAACAAAAGAAATTCAATCGTTTAACAAAAATCATGATAATAGGTGTTTTCTTAATATATTTTAAAATGAATAAAATTTCAAAGTGAAACATTGTCAAACTTAAAAATTAGATGAAACATCGCAGCATCATACACACCAAGACTCGTCAAAACGAAACCTGAAACAACTAGATCTAGTTATGAAAATTCAATAACTTGTTCCTCTGATCTCCAAATCACCAATCTGAGAATCCATAATATGAGAATCCATAATAGGATCCATAATCCATAGGATCCATAATCCATAGGATCAATAGGATCCAGAATCCATAATAGGGTGTCAAAAACACAAAAATAATGAAAAAAGGGTGTCTATTTCGCTAGGAAAATTACGTGTTTAGGGTCGAATTTGCGGGAATGATAAAACAAAATTAAAATGTTTTATAAAGGATGTCCATTTTGCCCCAACACTTCGTGTTTAGAGTCCGATTTGCGCGAGGTGTAGAAAGTGGGGTCGTACTAAACCAAATAAGGTAAAGCCGACGACCGAAGGACCCGTAACAATAAAACATTCCTGTACTTGTTTAGGGGTTCATTTCAGGGAATATTTGCCAAGAGTATCGTTTTGTTTCCAATACTTGTTAAGGGTAGGGTTTCACGCGCCAATACTTGTTAAGGGGTGCATTTTCAGAATATGGAAATTACGTGTTTTGGGTGCTTTTCGAGACCCCATGGTCGCGCATGGTATCCACTCGTGAATGGAAGTGGCCCCCCCGGGTCTTTTTCACATATACAGGTTTTTTTTTTTTTTTTTTTTTTTTTTTTTTTCCCCCTACTATATAGTTTAATGTTTTTTTTTTTTTTTTTTTCCCGTCACACCTAGCGGATTACAATATCAGTTACACCATATGCGTATTTATATATTTTTTCATATACATTTCTTTTTTTGATATATTTATATACATATCACTTTATATAGATACATATTTACACTTACCTTCTTCTCTTAGTTTGTTTAATGCTTTATCATATATACTTATATGTCTTTTGCACATTATCAGTTGTTCCCCATTCTTTTTCTTTTTTCCCCCACTCTTATGCACCAGTTTATTATAAAGCCTTTCTTTGTAACCTGTTTGACCCACCTCTTACTAATTCTCTTGTTTTTCATCCCATTATCACTGTTTTGTTCCAGATCCTGTTTGATGTTGCCTGCCTCATTATTTTAATCCCTCTTGGCTTGAGGTCTTTTACTGGCCTTACTTACACTAACTTCCCTTTGTGTCTGCCTACTCCTTTTCTTTCATCCCGTTCACTAACCTGATTGGTCTTCTCTACTCACTAATGCCCCTTTTGTCTCCTTGTTTCTAGTGTTGCTGTAGCTTGTTTGTGGTCTATATTATGGTTGTTCCACTTTATATGTTTGTCATTTTGCCTCCGACGAAGATTCTGCTAGGATCGAAAGCTTAGGCCCCTTTTTGACTTTCTAATCCATAATATAAATAAAAAAATTCCTGCTGATTTTGTGATTATTTTGGTGGAAAAACTGTTTATCATGTGAGATTGTTTGCACTATTGAGAATTCCTAGCTAGTAACCTGCCACGCACAGGCAGGAGGCCAGGGGCGGTATTCTGAAAACGTTCTTATCTTAATTTTTTTCTTATCTACGTCACGATCTCAAATTGGTATTCTGAAAACGTTCTTATCTTTTTCTTATCTTTTGTTCTTATCTTTTTCTTATCTTGCTAAACATCCTATGCTGAGCGCGTAAATGTATTACTCGCGCATATAATACAAAAGCGCGCTAAAAAGATAAGAACAAAATGAAGATAAGTGGTATTCTGAAAACGTTCTTATCTTTTCTCTTTCTTATCTTTCACGATATTTATGATAATATTTAAGATAGCTAGAGGGTTATCACATCTCACGATGTCCGCGTTCTTTCTTGCTTAAAATCGATGGCCACTAGTAGTAACAAGTACCCACAAGTATTTCTCCCACCCTTTCTTTCATTCACCCTTTATTTTCCCGTCTCTTTTTTCTATCCCTTTTTTCTTTCTTTCTTTCTTTCTTTATTTATTTTCTCTTTTTCTTCCTTTCTATCTGTCTGTCTTTCTTCCTTTCTATGTGTCTGTCTTTCTTCCTTTCTTTAAGTTCATTCTTCTTTTATATTTTTTGTTTTATTCTTTTGAATCTTTTAATTTCTTTACTTTTCTTTTGCTTTGTTTCATTTATTCTTCATCGTTCTTCCTTTTTTATTTTCCCTTTTAATTTTATCCCTTTCTTTCTTTTCTTGAATAAGTCTTTATTTCTGCTTTTATTCTTTCCCCTTTCTCTCTTCCTTTCCTTTTCTTTTCATTTTTCTTTCTTCCGTCACATTTTTGTAATCTTTTTATTTCTTCCTTATTTTTTTCTTTCATTCTTTCGTCTTTATATGTGCTTTTCCTTTTTTCCCCTTTTTCTTTCTTTCTTCCTTCCCTTAATATTATTTTTTCCCCTTATTTCTTTTTTTTCCTTTTTATTTTTGGTTTTTTTTTTTCTTTTTTCGTTCGTTCATTCGTTTGTTCTTTCTTATATATTTTTTTTCAATTTCTGCTTCCTGACACTCTTGTGTCTTATTTACTTTCTTTTTTGTGTTTTATTCTTTATTCTCTCATTCTTTTTCGTTCATTCTTTATTTACTCTCTTACTTTACTTTCCTCTCTGTGTCTTTCTTCTATCAATTAAAAAAAATCTTTTTCTTTATTCTTTCCATTAATGTTTTTTCGTTTTCTTTTTTTATTCATTCTTCACTTTTCTTGACTTTTTATTTTCCCTTTTCGTTCCTTTTCTTTATTTGAATTTACCTTTCTTTCTTTTTATCTTTCTGTAATCTTTATTTTTGCTTTAATTTTCCTTTCATTTTTTCTCTCTCATCTTTATTTCTTTGTTTCATTTTCCTTTTCCTCTCTTCCTTCAATTTTTACATTTTTTATTCTTTCGTTTTCTCTTTCTTTCACACTGTCTTTTTTTTTCAAACTTTTCTTTTTCACTTCTTCATTACTTCATTTTATCCTCTTTTAATCTTTTTTATTTTGTCATTGTCTCACCTGCATAGCAGAGTGAGACTATAGGCGCCGCTTTTCCGACGGCGGCGACGGCGACGGCGGCGTCAACACCAAATCTTAACCTGAGGTTAAGTTTTTGAAATGACAGCATAACTTAGAAAGTATATGGACCTAGTTCATGAAACTTGGCCATAAGGTTAATCAAGTATTACTGAACATCCTGCCTGAGTTTCATGTCACATGACCAAGGTCAAAGGTCATTTAGGGTCAATGAACTTAGATCATGTTGGGGGAATCAACATCAAAATCTTAACCTAAGGTTAAGTTTTTGAAATGTCATCATAACTTAGAAAATATATGGACCTAGTTCATGAAACTTATACATAAGGTTAATCAAGTATCACTGAACATCCTGTGCAAGTTTCAGGTCACATGATCAAGGTCAAAGGTCATTTAGGGTCAATGAACTTTGGCCAAATTGGGGTATTTGTTGAATTACAGCCATAAATTTGAAAGTGTGTTGGTCTAGTTCATAAAACTTGGACATAATAGTAATCAAGTATCACTGAACATCCTGTGCGAGTTTCAGGTCACATGATCAAGGTCAAAGGTCATGTAAGGTCAAAGAACTTTGGCCACGTTGGGGGTATTTGTTGAATTGCCATCATATCTCTATAAGTGTATTGGTCTAGTTCATAAAACGTGGAAATAAGAGTAACCAAGTATCACTGAACATCTTGTGCGAGTTATAGTAGTTTTCAAAATCAGCACTGCTGCTATATTGAATCGCGTGATGCAGGTGAGACGGCCAGAGGCATTCCACTTGTTTTACTTTTTTCCTTTAAGTTTCTTTCTTTTCTTTCTTTATTTTTTCTTCCTCACTTTATCATTGATAATCGTTCTATTTCTTTTTCCTTATTTTTATTATTATTTTTTTTTCTTAAGTCATTTTTGATTGCTTACTTTCGTTTACTCTTTATTTCTTTCATTATTTTCTGCTTTGTTCCTTTCATCTCTTTTTTAAATTTCTGCTTCATTCTGACACCTTTCTGTCTACTACTGTCTTTCTTCATATTTTATTGTTTATTTGTACATTCTGCTTTATTTACTTTTTTTCTTTCTTTATTTTGTGCACGTGTCTCGAAATAATTATCAGTCATTGCGTATAAAATGCCTATTTCGCGTAATGCGCCAGAAACAGTGTACGCACAGCGCCCATGATATTCTCTTGACATAAGGAACGCTTCTATTGGTTAAACTGCCAATATAAAGCGCATTTTGATTGGTAATATCCTAAAATGGGCGTGTTGAAGATAAGAAGGAGGCAGTCCTTACAAAGATAAGAACGCGTTAAGAAGATTTTCAGAATACCGATTTGCAATGATTTTAGCGTCTTCTTATCTCAATGAGATAAGATAAAAGATAAGAACGTTTTCAGAATACCACCCCTGTTCATTTGCAATGTATTGGGTTAGCAAGAAAATCACTTGCAAAAGAACTTGCAAAAGTTTACAGTTATCGATTTTATTGTTGCCTCTGCTCCGTCATCTTTTGGTTATTTGATGAAAATTCGTCACTTTTAAATGTATTACTATTAAAGTCTACATTTTGATCATTCTGAAATACGGGACAAATAGGCGTCCCGGGAAGGGTTTGTCGGGACAAAGGAGCAAATTACGGGAAATACGGGACGTCTGGTCACCCTGATTAAAGCTGAATGTATGTTCTGGTCATGATATGTTGCCTTTGTTACCACAAAGTGCCACAATTTGTAACTGGTTTTAGAAAGCGAGTACATTTGTCCCCCGAGGGTTCGGATAGTGGAGAGGAGGGTAGCGGTAGTAAAGTGAAGCGGAGCCTGTAAACACTCGCCTGAGGTAGCAACGCTTCAGCATTAGTCAGTAACTTTAGGGGTGCTGGTCCGAAAATTGGGATTGTCCCAGAAAACAAGGATATTCTCATAAACAAGGACAAATATGTCTTGATATTAAATTGAGATTGTCCTTGTGTATGAATTAAGGGAACATTTTTTTTTTTCACTTACCCCTGCGGGACATAGACGGCAATTACGGAGATTGAGAGTGCTAAAATAGATTCAGTGACCACAATATCCCCCAGTTCACCATCTATTTTTCATGACTTGCCATCTTGTTATGAATGAAACCTGATATATGTTTACATTGACTAGCGGCCTCTAGCGCACTCATTGATCCAAGTCCTTTGGAAGCGCATAGAGACGTTATTTATAATGTGTTATGCGCTATACAAGAACTGTCTATTATTTATTTATTATTGATGTCGGCACTTGACAGGTGTGGAGAAATCTCTGAAAACTGGGACAATCCCAATTTTCTGACCAGCGCCTCTACTGTTAGTTAGAGATCTAGATTGCTGAAATGACCATCGCGGAGTTCAAATATCCCCCACCATATTGTAAGGATCTAGTATTATCATCTGTAATATATTTTTCTTCAAAGTAACATGGGCGCAAGCACGATCCAGGTCGCAATGGTTAGATACGTGATGGATATGATTATGCAAGCACTACTCTGTCACATATAGACTGATCTTTACATAAAAAATTATCACAGATAAAATTTAGAATACCACCTCTGATTTTTGTCATTTTGAATTCAAGCACCCTGTCCGATCCTACAGGTACATCTCGTGATCTGGGCCCTGAAATGTTTTGGCAGGAGAACAACAAAAAGAAGGTCAAACTGAGTTGGGGTCTTGGGGAACAAAACAATGCTATTGGTAGCATATTTTAGCCATAACTGTCTCACCAGTAAGTTTTGTATTTTTGCAAATTGAATCTCTCTCCATTCAGTATCTAGATCTACAACTTGTTTCCTTTTTTTGTCAATTTAAAAAAAGGACTTTTCAAGGAAAACATACTGATCCTGAGCCATGCGACCAAGGGCAGGTCGCCCTCAAGCAGGGAGACTGAATCATAATGGATCAACTTCCGATTCTCAGCAGCAGACCAACATCCGGGTCGTCATACGCATTCGTCCTGAAAACCAGCATGAAAGAGATGCACAGAATTCTCGTACTGTTGTCCGTCCACTCGATGAGAAGGTACTGGTCTTCGATCCGCAAGAGGAAGCATCGCCCTCGTACTTTCGTGGAAGACGTGTCCGGCAGCGCAATGGGATGCGGAGAAAGAACCGTGACAAGCAGTTTGCCTTTGATCACATTTTTGCAGCAGGAGCGTCGCAGGAGTATGTCTACGAAAACACCACAAAGTCTGTGGTAGACGGCGTTCTAAGTGGATACAATTGCTCTGGTAAGACTAAGAGTTACAAGAATGTGTTTATGGCACTGTTTCATGAAACTTAACATCCAATATTCATGTTTATATTCATTCATATTGGATTTACAAAGGATGAGATAATTAGGTCCTACATTAAAACACTTTTAAACTTTTTTTCTTAGTCTCTGATTGGCCAGATATCCTTCAAGTTACCATTATCATCCACTAGTGTATACTGAAAACTCTCCTCCGCTGTTTTGCAATCCATAACAATTAGAATTTTCTTCATATTTGTAGCTAGCTGGCCACAAACATTATTGAGCTGTCCAAGATTTTCTACAGTCAAAACGATTACCATGACCGACCTCAAGATCTGATAAGAACTGCTGTGATCACTACGATTATTTACACCATGATTTAATGTAGACCACGGTTTCAATCCCAGTGCAAATCGTGAATTAGATATTACCAATTTACCCAAAACTAATCTTCAGTTTCTTAAAGGACAAGTCTACCCCAACAAAAAGTTGATTTGAATAAAAAGAGAAAAATCCAACAAGCATAACACTGAAAATTTCATCAAAATCGGACGTGAAATAAGAAAGTTATGACATTTTAAAGTTTCGCTTAACTTCACAAAACAGTTATATGCACATCCTGGTCGGTATGCAAATGAGGAGACTGATGACGTCATCCACTCACTATTTCTTTTGTATTTTAGTATATGAAATGTGAAATATTCTAATTTTCCCCTCATTGTCAAGTGAAACAACGATTAATTTCTCCCTGAACTTATGGAATTAGCATTGTTTAATACTATATGGTTCAGTCAAGTTGGTCTTTATTGTCAAATCTGTAAAAAATGAAATATTGTATAATTCAAACAATAGAAAACAAAAGAAATAGTGAGTGATGGACATCATCGACCGACTCATCTGCATGTCACTGAGTTGTGCATATCACTGTTTTGTGAAAAATAAGGTAAACTTAAAAATGCCATAACTTTCTTATTCTACATCTGATTTTGATGAAATTTTCAGCGTTCTGCTATTTTGATTTTTCTCTATTTATTCAAATCAACATTTTTCTGGGGTGGACTTGACCTTTAAATTCAAATTCTTCTCTCTTGTGTGATACAGTGTTTGCTTACGGTGCGACCGGGGCAGGAAAGACGTTCACCATGTTGGGTGGCCCAAACCAACCTGGTATCATGTTCCTCACCGTCATGGAGCTCTACCAGAAGATTTCTAGTGAGAAATCAGAAAAGCTTTCTGATGTCGCAGTGTCGTATCTGGAGGTATGGTGTTTTTATTATAATTTGCATGTTTAGATTGGCTTTTATACATATATGATAATAAAAATAAATTAGCACTTTAATAGCACATCAGAACGACGTCTCTAAGTGCTTTCCCTTTGCTTTGCAAATATATTATTACCCCTGACCCTGTGTGGTTCTAGCTTGCCTGCACAGGATGTACATGTACATGTATGCACTCCCTTGGGAGCATTCGTACAAAAGTTTCCAAACTCAATTGCGCTAGGCATCCTACATAGACTTCTGCATTCTGATTGGTAACCATTTAACATCTGCGTGGATCTGGAAAGAGTCAAAGTGTGGATTGACTCCTTGCCAAATGATGTGAGGCTGCATTGTAATTTGAATACACAACTCCGATTACAATAGAAGGGTCTGAACCACTACACCACAATGTTTCATTCTCCATCTATTCCATGCACAGTGTTTGTCAGGAGAAAATGTGAAAACTGATTTTCATATCACGAGATTATCAAACTCAACGTCAGTTTTAAAGTTCTAAATGTGCAACTTATAAGCATACCAATGATATCTCATAAGGTTCACAAGACTACGAATCTCTAAACAGTAACACCATCAGTTGTTTATTTCTTGCTAGATCTACAATGAGACTGTGAAGGATCTGTTAGTACCATCAGGACCTCTGGCCATCAGAGAAGACCCTCAGAGGGGCGTGGTCGTCAGCGGACTCTCCTTACACAAGGTGAGAATATCCTCCAAATATGGCCTATACCAAGTTACACAACAATCTGTGATTGATTACAAATGTGAAAGAACATTTGTGATTTTTTTTTGTCATGGACCCCTAGTTGCAATTTCCTGATATTTTTGCTCATGCTGTGGCCCATAATGGCAGAAAGAGTTGCAATCAAACGAAACTCCACAAAGAAATCAATCCCAACTTCATTGCGAGCCAATCGGACGCCCATATCTAGGACTTGTCCTTGATTTTAATCTGATTCTTTCTGCAAAGGGACCTGCATCTGCCAACTGTTCTTGTGAAAAATAGAAATATGGCAAGAATACAAAAGGGTAACTAACATCCAAGAAATTCAGGATTCAGGGTCCAAAAGAGGAAAAGATCATAAGATGGGGCAAACAAGCATCGTTCATAATATTGATAGTAAACATATGCAAGCACTGAAATAATCTTGAATCTTATGTAGTCATTGATTGAAGTACACCTCATATTAGAATTTTGCATTCTCGCTGCATGAGAGCTGTTGATGAGCAATAAAGAAAAACAAAATATGGTCTTTTGAAGAAAAAAAATGCAAATTTCAATTGAAAGAGAAAGATTCAAATATAAGATGCACAGAATGGTGACATAACATTTGCTCCTGCGACAATTGCTCCGGGCTTTATTTCGTCTAAGATGTAGGGTTAGGGTTGCAATAGGGTTTTATGTTAGAGGTTTAGGATAGGGTATATTGTTCAATCCAGGGTTGAAGTTGGTCTTTTCCTTAGTGTGTGAAATTTACAGTGGAGCAATTGTCGCCGGAGCAAATGTCATGGAACCGTATAGAATATGTTTTTGTTTTTCTACATGTTGGTAGCACTTCTCTTCAGTTATTCATATCATGCTTCTTTTTATTTTACAGCCTAAGAATGCCAAGGAGTTGTTTAGCATGCTCGAGTATGGCAATACTCATCGGACCCAGCACCCAACCGATGCCAATGCACAGTCGTCAAGATCTCATGCGGTCTTCCAGGTAAATCATTACTAGATCAACATACATATAGCTTATGGCCAATTGGCAAACTTAAACTTATAGGCTTAGGTTTTTATTTTATGTGGTGGTTGCATGCAGATCTCATAATAAGCTTTTAGATGGGCAACAAATTTCTTTGAAAAAATGCCTTAGGAACACTCACAGTAATGGGGGAAATTTAAGGGCAGCAAGTTCGCTGAAGTGGGCACCCATAAATTTCTTTGAGTTAAAGATAAATTCCAGTTGTGGGAACGATCTCAAAATGACTTTTTACAGAATTTAATATAATGATCACCAAAGTGTCTGTTTGTATGAATAAAAAATATGTGCCAAAGGATTCTGGAAGAAATTGTGTAAATGCTGAGAAATAAGCAAAATAAGCGCGGATTCGGTCACTTCCATCGGGTCTTTATTCCAGCAATAATGATACACTGTCCCACGTGTGCCTATCTGTGTTGGCGATCTTCAGTGTGATCGTTTTTTCGCTAGATATAATGATTTCACAAAGTTCAGTTTATGTAACTGTACCAGATCTAGATCCACGATGATATATCAATACTTTTAATACCTTGGTTTTACAGACTTTCTCACGAAATCAGTGTTTTACTGCATCTACGTTTATTTAGCTTTAATGCAAGCACTATCCTGTAAATTTCAACACTTTCAAGACTCAGTGTTTATGTGCCTCTCATTCTTTCGGGTTCTCAAATGCATATGACGATCTGGAGCCCATTGCATGAAAGTTACCATTATGGTATTAACTTTGCCATCCAATGGTAACTACCATGGTAACGATGATCAACAGCCAATCAGAATATTGGATTTCATGCAAGTTACCATTGGATGGCAAAGTTACCATTATGGTAACTTTTATGCAATGGGTCCCAGGATGTCGGTCTGTTGCTTGGGATTGGATGTTGAGAATATGTGTAAGAAAATTGAAGAAAATATCAATGATATTTCCTATCAGCTTTGAAACAGCAAGTAAAGGACTAGTTTTTACATTTCATAATATTCTTGATAAAAAAAAACAAATTTTATGTATTTATTTATTCATTTATTTTATTAATTTTTTTTTGTTCTTCAATATATTGCAGGTGTTTGTTCGGCAACGTGACCGGACAGCAAACATCAGCACCAACGTGAGGGTGGCCAAGATGTCGCTCATTGATCTCGCGGGATCAGAGAGGGCAACGGTGACGACCAATCGTGGGGCTAGGTTTCGGGAAGGGGCGAATATCAATCGCTCACTTCTGGCACTTGGGAACTGCATCAATGCATTGGCAGATAGCAGGGTAGGTTTCTTTGCGGATGATGAGCATACAGGTGGACGGTCAGCCAGTCTGTTACAAATCTTGAGGATTGAACTTCTTTCTCAGTTTTTACCCAATGCTCACAGGACTTTGCACACACATTGGACTTTAACCCTAACTAGGCCGGGCTTTTTTTGGCTGTTCTGTGGCCGGGGGGGGGGGGGGGGGGGGGGGGGATGGTGATTCAACCCCCCCCCCCTGAGATCTCGGCCGCCGATAGCGCGAGCGCTGCAAAAATTTACACGCTGGTAGTGTGTGATGTAATCTACAAGGCTGTATGGTAAAATTTTCCAAAATAATGAGATTTTATTTTATATGAATTAATTATGCTAATTAATGCATATATCATACTTTTTGCTCTAATTCACTAAATAAAGCTCCTAGAATGCTTATTTTTGGTAAAAATATTCTTTGTAGCATTCTTAACCATCGCAATAGAAAAAAACTTCGGTTTGGAAATCAATTTCTTATGTATTTTATTGTTTTATGAATTTCTTATGTATTTCTTTGTTTTTCAACCTTTTGTTTTTCTATGTTTTTTTCACCAGATTTATTGCACAACCTTTTTGAAGCATAATTATGCTAAAATCAATAGATTTCAGCTGTTTAAAGTAAAAATAATCATATCTTTGATTGAGAAAACTCAATTTGCATTGACTTTGTACACAAAATCACGTTTTGGAATAATTTTTGGTCTGACATGCACTTACAAAATGTTGCGTAATTTCGGAACCGCGTACCCAGGCGTCGTAACTTTGGTCTCAAAAGATGCGCGAGACTTAAAAGTATAAAGTCTGTGAGTGGCGCGGTAAAAAAATTCCGGGCGGCGGAATGATCGCAGAAAATGTTGAGGGGGGGGGGGTTGATTCAACCCCCCGGCCTGTTTAGGGTTAAGTAAAGATGTGCAAGACCTGCTTCTGCATTGGCATGGCATGGCATATTATGGCAATTACTCAAGGACAAATCTTGCTGAGTCAAGTGTTGCCTCAGTTTTTGCCCAATGCTCATAGGCATGATACATGTTGGGTAATGCATTGCCTTGGCAGCAACATATTGTGCCAATAATTTCTGAGACATGCTCAAGTTTTTGCTTTGCTTGATATTAAGTGTATAATTCAACATAAATTTTATGTAAGCTTCAAGTTTGAAGCATGCCAAGTACCATTTTACAGACTGAAGTTTTATTTGTTTTAATTATGATTCTTCTTTCACAAACAGAATAAAGGCAAGCATGTACCGTACAGGAACAGCAAGCTAACTCGCCTATTGAAGGACTCCCTCGGTGGCAATTGCAAGACAGTCATGATTGCTGCTGTTAGGTATGTACATGTAAGCTAGTCAGGCTCTGAAAAAAAATAATAATGGCCATCAATTTGGTTCTGGTTGAATTGTTTGGGTTTTTTTTTTTTTTTGTGGGGGGGGGGGGGTTCCTTTTGAAACATGTACAAAAAAAGAACCCGGTAGTGAGCAAGAACTTTGTTTGTCCCCATCTCTTGTATCTTCTGGCAAGAAGTCTCTTTTATGAGGATACTTTCAACATCCTCTTGGTGTGTGAACAGAGAATAGATTTATCAATCTGAGTAGTTTGATATGTATATGCTTTCAGCCTCTTTATCAATATGAAGTTGAAGTTGAAAATTTATTTCAAAAAAATGCATACAAGATTGAAAAGACAAAATTATACATTTTGTGCCTACATGATATAGTAACACCCAAACACGTCTTTGGTACATAATATAGTAATACATCAAAATAAATAGAGACACATTTATTTTCAAAAAACATTATTCAATAAACTGACAATTCATTCAATGAGACTATTGGTAATTACGATTAAATGATAGTATTAGTAACAACAAAACATAAAGGGAGTGAAATGTCTCTCTTCTTGCACATTTCAGCCCCTCTAGTCTCTCTTATGAAGATACCTTCAACACGTTGAGGTATGCGGACAGGGCTAAGGAAATCAAGTCTAATCTACAGAAGAATGTCGTTAGCATGGACCTTCACATCACCAAGTATACCCAGATCATCCATGAACTAAGGATAGAGGTGAGGCTAAAAGAAGAAATTGTCTGCCATAAACCGATAAGCCCTTGTCTATCTGCCATTTTCATTTTTAATTCAAATTTGTGGGAGGAAATGTGCCGACCAACTCATACATTTTTCTTCTTTTTTTTTAATTTTTTTAAATGAAGTTGATAAATGGCAAAATTGTGGTAACAATGTCCAAATTGTAATAAGAGAGTACTTATGCCTGAACATTCCTCAATTTCCATATAAGAATTGATCTAGGACTAGGAGCTTTTTCATATTGTGCCTTTTTTTTTATTCATTATGCCAAATATATTTTAGGCATAAGGATGTTTTTATTAATTAGGAGAAATTCATGCATTACTGAATAGGATTCTTAACTGATTTATAGTTGTGGGCAATAACTTTACAATCATCCATTCTCATATATTTCTGAAATCTTATTCTTTTGATGCCAGGTTGCCGAATTGAAGGATAAACTACAGAAGCAGACAGGGGTTGCTACTGCAACGGTTGACCTGCCGGCAAGTGTACCAGATAACGAGCATGTACTTGGGTGAGTGAATCATCATCTTGGCATTGATTAGGGGGTGTTTTCATAAAACAGTTTATAAAGTTATGAATGACTTTAATGACCAGGCCATAGAAAACCAATTGCAGAGGATAGTGAGGCCTCTACCCAGAGCTGCCAATTAGTAGGAGTATATAGTAGAACAGAGTTTCGGCATTTACAGCATGGCATCTGCATTAGCGTCAAATAACGTTGATGTCAGTGGGCAGCTCGTGCCGTCCGCAGCGCGTACGTGTACAGGTTTCTGACAGCGCCCACTTGAATCCTGAGAACGCATACATTTAACTTTCTCTCTGTGCTTTTCCCCCTTGTTTTATTCAGTCTCCAGGTGGAGGTCCACAAGGTGTTCCAGGAGAGATCCAGCATACGCAAGGAGCTCCTGGAGCTAGAATCCTTCGACCGAGACCTCACTGCCAAGATCATGCGAAAGACCCTACTCGTGGAGAGAAATCGGGTCTTTCACGGCAAGACCACGTTAGGAGAGAAGGTAAAGCCTAAACTCTGTTTTTCAAAGAAAGTTTGTTTTATTACTTAGCTTTCTTTGTCCTTGGCCTAAAATTGCCTAGATTATGCAAAGTCCTTCTTTGTGGAGAGAAATCAGGTTTTCCATGGCGAAACTACATTAGGAGAGAAGGTACGGTCCAAACCCTGTTTTTCAAAAAAAAGTTTGTTTTGGGGGCAATTTCATGAAATTTCCTTTTTGTGCATTATAGACTACTCTTTATGGAATTGCCCTTTGTATTCACTTCACTTTCTTTTTGTGTGACCTACAATGTAACTGCCCAGATCATGTGAAAAACTACTAGGGATAAATCGAGTTTTGCTCGGCAAAACCATGTTAGAAGCGAGACAAAATCCAAACCCTGTTTTTCCAAAGAAAAATTTTGTGTTTGTGATACTTACCTACCTATTTTTGTCTATGACCTCACCGCCAAGATCATGCAAAAGACTATCTTCATGGAGAGAAATCAGGTTCCCCAATTGTTTCTTTTCTTTTAAACATAGAGACATTTAAATCGTCATTACAGCTGGCATGCGACTCTATACAAAAGTAAAAAAAAATCTTGACAGATTTAGAAATTAAGAAAACATTCTTTCCGATAAGAAAAGGGAACATTCTAGATAAAATGTCTTCTTTTAAATATCTATTTCAAGAGGTATCTCTCTAATGGGTATATGGTTGAAAGTTGATTATTCATGAATTTTGATTTTTTTTTTCCCCCTCTCTTGATTTTAGACAATATCCAAGTTGGACCGTGCAATCGCCGCAGCTACGAGTCGTCAGGAGCGCGTGAGGACTCGTAAAGTCGGCGTGGAGCAGAGGATGAAGGATAATGAAGGTGTTCTCGAGAGGCTCTCAGGAGTGATGCGGGGGAGCGACGGTACCATGCCACAGGTAATTAAACCCTTTAATGGGGGGGGGGGGGGTTGAGCCAAAGATAGGTACATACAAAAAAAAAAATTTCTTTGTGGCTTTGGGGCACCGTCCAGTTGATTGTTGCAATTGATTCCACATATTAATCTGTAATTGATCGTATCAGTATTAGGGGGTGTTGCAAGAAAATATTTGCAATCAATTGCAAATATTCTGTTGCAATTTTACCACTGATAGATCAACGTAAGCTGTAGCAAATCAGATAGAACTTCTTGTTTCAAGGAGCAAATTAGCAATCAATCACTAATTTGTAATTAACTGCAAGACATATGATTGATTTAGGGACCAAAATTAGACTTGCAATTGATCGCAAGTTTCTTGCAACACCCCATGAGATTAATTTGTCAATCGCGATGCTATGTGTTAGTGGTGTCACAGTTTTTTACTCTGTTTCTCTTTTCTTATTGTGTGTGTGAATTTTTTTATCTTATTTTTTTTAATATAGATTTTGAAGGACACCTTACATATGAGGCATTTGGAGATTGAGGTAAAAGATGGTCGAAGGCAGGCCAAGCATCTGAGAAAGTTTGCACGGAATCAGGAGAGTCATATCAAATCTTCGGAAAAGTAAGAAAAAGAAGTTTGTGAGTTATCTGTAGGGGAAAACGTTGGTTTCAAGAGTCAAGATTTTATGGTCATAAAATTAAAGCAATGTTTGTAAAAAGAAAAAAAGGAAAAAAAAGAACTATACAGGCTTATCACCACAGTAATACTTCATTTTATTATGTGATTTGAAGCATTCTACCATCGTTGGTCCCTCTTGTTTTTCATCTTTAAAGTGAAAGAAGATTAAAAACCAACCATTGATTTTCTGTGTCATCTATTAAAAGCTAATGCTGAATCTGGGGTCCGTTGCAGAAAGAGTTGCTTTTAAACGCAAGTCAAAACACCAATCGCAAGTCCCAAATGCATGCTGTTGATTGGTAGAAATCAAGTTATGCATGATTTTAAAAGTTGCGAATGATTGCAACTCTTTCTGCAACAGGCCCTTTATCAAAATGTTTCGCAGTCATTGCTACCTGTCAGATCAAGGGCTGTGATTCCTAAAGATTCGCAATCATGTAGATATGGTTTACCATCAATTGCAAATGTAATTTACAATCCATCACAATGCTGATCATTTATTTTTTATGGCATTATCCAGGCTTATGCTGAACCTGATCACAGCGTTTCGCAGTCAGTACTACCTGATCAAGGGCTCGGGGTTCCTGACCCCCGACCTCGTCGAGCAGTTTGAATCAATCCAGAAGCAGGTCGAAGGTGAGAGAGAGGTCATGTGGGCCGACCAGAGTCTCAACGAAGGATCGGAGGAGCCGGGAGTCGACGACTTCAACAGGTTGCTCAACCTGCCTGTATTGAGCTGTGTCCAGATTACCCCAAGAGGTTTGTTCTATGTTGCCTCAAGCATCCTTTCAGACGTGAAAAATATCAATAAATCAATAAATTTTTTTCAAGTTCTTATATAGCGCGTATTACTATTTTTACATCTCTTCGCGATTTCAAAGGGACTTGGATGATACTACCCTTGCCTTGGCCCTGCTAGCCTTTTATAGCACATTTTTAACCAATCAAATGTGCGCATATGGGGTTTGTGTTTATGTCTTTTTGATTGCGCACCTAATTTTGGTTCTGGCATGTTCTTTTCCATAACGTTGCATAATTCTGGAACTGCGTAATCAGGGTTCGTAACTTTGGTCTTAAAAGATGCGCAAGACTTAAAAGTAAAAAGCCAGCAAGCGGGTCAGTTGGAAATATTTGCCTGGCAGAAATAGTTTGGGTAAATGTTTGGGGGGGGGGGGATTGATTAACAACACCCCTGCCATTTTCGGGTTAAAACACTAAAAATAAAGGTTGTTAATGTTATTTTGCCCTTTT
Source organism: Lytechinus pictus (assembly GCF_037042905.1). Taxonomy (NCBI): domain Eukaryota; kingdom Metazoa; phylum Echinodermata; class Echinoidea; order Temnopleuroida; family Toxopneustidae; genus Lytechinus; species Lytechinus pictus. Next base: position 15,842,714 of record NC_087253.1, on the reverse strand, counting down.
CTTTATTTTTCTCTTCTCTTTTAGCACCTATCCCAAAAAGATCTGTGAAAACACCGAATTCTGATACCAAGAAACCAACAGCCACGCCTTGCCAATCTATGCCTATCCGTCGGCTTTCCTACGCCGGAGTCTGTCAGACTATGGTGGGCATTACACCCACAGCTAATGGGAGAGCGCTTAGGATACCTGATTCTGATGGCCAAAACATCGGTATGATGATATTGACCTGTTATAATGTTCAGCTCATGTTGTTTTAAAAACTATTCATCATCCACAGTGACGGATCCAGACGGGGTCACAAGGGAAGCAAACCCCTTATTTTGTTCTTTTTCAATTCAATTCATTTAGTTTCAATTTTGATAGAAATGTTCAGGGAAGTACCTTATGCATTTTTTTTTTTTTTGAGAATCACACATTGAACATATTGATAAAGCTAAATCTAAGAATATAGTCATCTGCACTGTCTTTTTTTAATTTGCTCTTAGCGCCACCTCTTTTTCAAAGTCCTGGATCAGCAACTGAACTAGTATCCTTTGAAATTATTCTGTTTTATTAATTTTTTATTTATTTTCTTTATATTTTATCATTTTTTATGTAGCATTTTCACATGATCTTGTATACTAATATATGCATTGTATTCTAGAGCTTTCAGAGGTATTTGAAAAATGAAATATGTAGATTCAAGACTTTATTCCCTCATATAATTTAAATGTGCTCTTAATCAATATCGTTTCATATCGCTTCCAGAGTTTTCAGAGCTATTTCAGAAATTAAATATGTAGAGATTCAAGACTTTATTCCATTATATTTATTCTATTATAAGTTGAATTTGCTCTTAATCAGTATTTTATTATGTTGTATTAATTTTCTTCTAGGTCAAGCCCAAAGGATTGCAACACCATGCAACAGGGAGGATCCCAACAAACCCCAGAGAATTGTCACACCTCAGAAAATGACCAAGAGTCCATCCGGCTCTGCCCAGCGTATCCCTTCATACAACAGAGATGAAATTAATCTCCCGCAACGGGTCCCAACACCACAGAAGTCAAGATCTCCTTTTACTTCGGCGGAAGCCTTAACGGCGGCTACCTCTCGGACGTTGCCTTCCCCAGCAGAAGTGGAACAGTCCTGCTCACCAGTGACTCACCCTGCATCGGAAGACTCCACTTGTAGCAGAGTAGGGGGTGACAGCATTACAAGCCCGGATGTTTTGAGGACTAATACATCAGACAATGTGGACATGGATGGTGTTGTGCCCCTCCCAATTACACCACAAACGAATGAAAATCCTACCCAAGAAACAATGGAACATGCCAAAACAGTGGTTAAAAAATCAGCCGACACGCCTGTCTGTGAGTCGTTGCCAGTGAAACCTATTGTTGGAGGAAACACTGTCATAAAGATCCCTGCAGAAAGGACCAGTGGACCAGTCCATTCTCTTGAAGGGGTTGCCAGGACGATTTCATTCGATGAGGAAGGACAATCAAATTCTCACCGTACGAACACGACTCCGGTAACTGGTAAGTTTGTGGATAAAAGTTTATCTGAATTATATAAGTGCAACAATCACAGAATGAGTCTGAACGGAATCCGACAAAGGGTTCAAATGTAAGGCCTGTATACTGAACTACACTGTAAAGTTTGATGTAGACTCTGGTCTAAAGATGTGGTTTTTAGCAAATAGTGGTAAAAACCTCAAACAGTAAAGATTTTATTTCATCTTGGTGCTCACTTTCATCATTACTTTTTCGAGAAATGATGTATGAAATAGATTTTTCAAAATCCCTTTCGATAATGATGTCCATGTTTTTATTGTGTTTTTAAAATGTATATTTCTTTTTTTCTTCTTCCTATCTCTTCATGGTGGGCATGTACGTGTAGGGCAAAAGATGACGTACGCTCAGGTTGCCAGCTCACCGGTTCTTCAACCCACCCGCCTTCCCTTCGGTGAACTCTCAAACTCTCCCCGCATCAGCAGTGCGCCCTCTCCTGACAAGAAGCCCGCAGGTTTCAACGAATCGTTTACAATCCACAAGGGCGTCTTACAGGAGAACTTCAGGAAGGATGCTCAGCATAAGGGGTGAGTTCTGTTGCTACATGAAATGCACCTTTTTTGAGAAAATATAGATGGAATTTTTGGTCCGAATTTGGATGAGCAGTTACTATTTTTACTGAAAATAGTAATACCGTTTGTCCAACCGAGGAAGGATATCTCCCTCCATACTATCCAAAAAAATGCCTGGGGGCCGTTTCATAAAGCTGTTCGTAAGTTAAGAGCGACTTTAAGAACGACTGGTGATCCTAATTACGCGCTAAACCATCTCCAATGAATATGCCATTTACCATTAGAAAGGATCACCAGTCGTTCTTAAAGTCGCTCTTATCTTACGAACAGCTTTATGAAACACCCACCTGGTATTATAATGCATACTAGCTGTAGAATTCTTTTAAAAACATTTAATTCATATAATAGAATATTCCCCAAAATTAGAAAAAACTGACATACGTTTGCTCAATCGCACATCATTCTACAATCCATTTGATGAATTTTCAGCATTATGGTTTTGTTCTTTTCTTCTTTATCCAAATCAACCTTTTATGAGGTTGACTTTTCCTTTTAATGCATAAACATTGCTTATCATTAAAAACAACTGACATTTTTCTACATGAATTTACAGATTTAATAGGAGGGAGACGTTCGCTGGCAGACCGTCATTACAACATCAACGTAGCAAATCGCACGGTCATCTAACTGGAAGCTCCGGTCAGTCGGTCAACAGGGCGATACATGCAGACACCCTCAAGAAATATGGAATGCCCTCTATGGCTGACACAGCATCAGGTATGTAAGAGGATCGCACGAGGGTAGGAAATAATTTTTAGTTTTTAGGGGCTATTTTTTGTCCACATTGGGGCGATTGATGAATTTGGGGGGCTATTTTCTTTCATTTCCAGGGCTGGTTTTTGTACATCAAGCAATTATGCGGTACAAGCAAATCTCAACCTGTCATGTGTAGAATATCGATTTTCAAAGTGTTAAATGTAGTTTGTGACAGATCTTGAGGCGACTCTTGAAGCGATGTTTGGCCCAAAGCATGCACTATGGGGAATTTTAGAGGCGATTTGGGCTGTTATGAGACCAAAATCGCTCTTATGCATTTATTTCCTACGTTGGATCGCACCTTTTAGTGTGGTAGCATAGGTTCGTGCTGAGCCCCTTGATTGCAAACATGTATTGGTATGAGAAGTTGATGAATGGATATTGCTGCAGTGACCTTTCCATATTGGCACAAGAAGAATTCATAACATAAGACATTCAAACCCCAGAAAACTTAATTGGCCCCTTTTCTTCTGTGTCCGTCAAATGCAGAACACACAGTGGAACTGACCCTGCCAATTTTTTCACCTTTGATCCACTCAGTTTTTACGAAAATTACAAAGAGTATTCATTACAGTAACCACATATAGCATTTATGAGGCGCCGATTATCTCTTTGCCTATTCAATGGTGACTATACATTACCCCATCTGTAGCACCAGCTGCTAAAGGTGCTTGGTGCATTCATGCAAGGAATTAATCCTGCCTGGGACCCATTCACCTCACCTGGGTTGAGTGCAGCACAATGTGGGTAAATTTTTTGCTGAAGGTAAGGAAAACATCTATGCTAAGGCTGGACAGATTTAGTGAAACCCTACTTTGACTATAATAATGATAATAATATGGTCCACTTATAAAGCGCAGCTACTATAATTGCATATTCTCTACTGCTCTTGTCTTGATACTTGGTTTCATACTTTTACCCCGGCTGTAGCTGAGCCGCCATATAGGCGCTAAAGCATTCAAGGAATTCACCTCACCTGTGTCGAGTGCAGCACAATGTGGGTAAATTTATTGCTGAAAGAAAAAAGGCCATGGCTGGAATTCTAACCCACGTCCCTCTGATTGAAAGACGAGTGTCGTAACCACTAGACCACGATACCCCACAAGGGACTGACAACTTGCAACAGATTAATGATTGTTTCCCACCATTGTTTTTAAAGATCTTGTTGTAGTTGGTGTTACCAAGCCTATCCCAGCCTATATGTCTATGACCAAAGCAGCAGCTAATAAGAGAAGGCTCAATACTGGAAGCCAAGTCAGCCAACGGTAAGAGATATTTGACCACCCTCTTTTTTGTATTCATTTGACCATTTAAAGCATATTTCATGATTGAAATCATTAAAGGTCAAGTCCACCCCGGAAAACTGTTAATTTGAATAAATAGAGAAAAATCAAACTAGCATAACGCTGAACATTTCATAAAAATCTGATTTAAAATAAGAAAGTTATGACATTTTAAAGTTTCGCTTATTTTTCACAAAACAGTGATGTGACATGCAAATGAGACAGTCAATGATATCCCTCACTCACTATTTCTTTTGTTTTTTATTTTTTTAATTAAATGTATACAATATTTCATTTTTTACAGATTTGACAAGAAGGACCAACTTGACTGAACCATATAGTTTTAAACAATGTTAGTTCCACATGTTCAGGGAGGGATTAATCATTGTTATACTTGATAATGAGGAGAAAATTAGAATATTTCATATTTCATATAATAAAATACAAAAGAAATAGTGTGTGGATGATGTCATCAGTCTCCTCATTTGCATACCGAACAGGATGTGCATAAAACTGTTTTGTGAAATTAAGCGAAACTTTGAAATGTCATAACTTATTTTATATCCGATTTTGATGAAATTTTCAGTGTTATGTTTGTTGGATTTTTCTCTTTTTATTCAAATCAACTTTTTGTTGGGGTGGACTTGTCCTTTAATTTAGCTTTTATGTTGCGCTTTTCTGTACTAACATGCTAAAGGCTTTTTACAATCTAAAATAAAGGATGATTCTGCTTTGCAAGTGTTTATGATATGTGTCCTTATGTACTCTATGTTTATATATTCACATTCATTCACATGCATATTATATAGCCTAAATTGGTTATTATGTGCAGGATTGTAGGATATTAAATTATATTACATAGGTTATGTAGATTCGAATCAGTGATAGGTCAATACGCCATCACGTGACCATAGCTGCGAGGATCGCATTTGTTATATTCTGGGTTTTGACGTCACCTCAGTAGATATAACTGCGTTGTATTGTCAATTGCGGCGTTATATTCACTAAGGTGACGTCACTCGCTGCTTACAAGTTGCGTAATCAGGTAGTTTGATGTACGCGCTAGTGTTAACGCGTCGATTGCATGAAGAATGCGCTTGATGTATTTTCAAAATAGTTTCTATTATGACGTAGATGGATCAGAGCTGTAGCAAGAATTTCCGGTTGGAGCAAGATGATGAATGTAATCTCTGATGGCGAATCCACATAGACTATATAATATAACAGATATTGCCTGGTCTATCGTTTCGGGCAAAATATAATCCCTTGGGAAAAATATAACTCCGTCGGGGAGAGGAAATGTTGTATTCAAACTCTAGGTAGGCAATATCTGTATAATATTATTCATTCATCAATTCTATTGTTTCATGAAAAATGTATTGTCAATACAATTTGTCACACCCGAATATGCAAAACCTAGGGAATATACATCATATTTTAAGCCCAGTCATATATCTCTGGCTCCAAGAGATTTGACTGAGGCAGATTCTGCTATTATCCTTAACATGCTTCCACCCATCCTAAAATTAATAAATTCTCTATTTCAGCTCGTACTCTCAAAGCAGCAAAGAAAACCATTTCCCCACCAACAGAGGGCGCTCTACATTCAGTTCTTCTGGTTCCTTGCAGAACAGCAACAGGACTGGCCTTGCCAGAGCATTTAGTGTAGGAAACCTGCATCAAACAACAAGGAATGTCAATAGGTAAGTTTGAAGGAATACACACTTTATTTCGTAGCTCAGAATGGGTCCATGCGGTGCATCCTAACCAATATAGTTACAATTTTGTGTTTTTCAAGTGTTGAGTTCTAAAGTTAAGTTCCCTTTTTGTTGTGAAGACTTTGGTTGATATCATTTACAAGTAAATGAAATGAATAAAAAAAATTAGTAGAATAAATAATAAAACTAAATACCGGTATATACTTCCACAAAAAAAGCATATTCTCTTGAATAGACTGTTAAATAGAACATTCTGCAAGCTCTTTTATGAATGCTCTCCTGAACTCAAGTAAGGCTTGAGATGGGGGCGGGAGGAGTATAACTGATTTTAGTTTGATTTTTCACCCATTTTGGGAGACCAAATTAATGACATCTGGAAATACAGTTTTAGAGTAATGTATAGTTTATACATATATGTGCCGGATTAGAAGCAAATATTTTGGAAAACCTGGATTTCACAGCTCTGCATATCTAGAGGGTTTACCTCTTTTTCCTCCAATGAGTCTGAAATGTTCCCATGGGCCTTATTGAAACATTAAGCCCGGCAGCATTGTGAGCAACAATAACTAATAGAGGAGGAGGAGGAGGATGATGATGGTGATGAACTGATGATGATAATGATGGTGACGATGATGATGGTGATGATGATGATGATGATGACGATGATGGTGACGATGATGATTGTGATGACGATGATGATGGTGATGTATGTTGATAATGACGATGGTTTTGGTGGTGATGATGATGAGGATGATGATGATGGAAGTGGCAATGATGATGACTGACAATAATAATGACGGTGATGATTTGATAATGAATTTTTAAAAATCTTGTTCTCTGTTTTGTTTCAGGAGCACTCACCGGAATCAGTCAAACTGGAATCTTTGAAGTTGTTTTCATCATGTCTATCAAAAAAGTCCTTGAAAACAATCTACCCTGATGGTCCTGAAAATATAAAATAATGATACTTATTCTATAAACATCCATTATTTATCTGTGACAGAGAGTAGATTGTGGGATGTCATGTTAAGTGCTGACTGGTGTTAGTGTTGAGCCAATTTTTCCATCAGCATAATGCCAAAGAAACCAAGACTGGTCGTGGGACAGGTCTTGGTGTTGAGCTACTTGTATCAATATTGTGATTTTTACCATCTTCGTAAATTCACATTAGGTGTTGAAGGTCGAGAAGGCATTAAAAATTGTGCTTCCAACGCCGGCATTAAGACTTGATTCGGGATAGGTCTCATTTGGTGTTGTGCTACATTTATCAATAATGTGATTTCTAATTTGTGCTTCCAACACCTGGATCCTATTTCATAAAGACTTGTTAATGCAATATTTCTATAACAAATTTACTATCAACCAATCACATTGAAGGATTTCAGTAGCTTTTAACTGTTATTGAAAAATTGTTATTACAAGAGGTTTCATGAAAAGGAGCCCAGTACTAACAACAAACTTGAAATCACCCAATGACCTTGGTTTATTAGAACCCACAGGAAGGGAAAGCATGGGGATGGGAGAAAGGTTAGATGTGGTGGTAAAAAGCCAGACTTAGATCAATCAAATTATTTTTAAAAAATAGCACATTTTTTTTTTTCTGAGAGTTTGTCATTATCTTGTTAGAACTTTGGTAGAGTTTGTGTTTCTAACGTTTAGTAACATTCAGTGACTCCATTGTCTCACAACTTGAAATGGGAAAATGTTCCATAGCTTTTTGAACTAGCTAGGCTTAGAGAAATCAAAGTTTGTGTAAAAAAAAATATCCCAAATTATCCCATGAGTCAGTTGCAATTAGTTTTTTTTTTTAATATGTGAAAATTGTGAAATTTGCTTTACAAATTTATTCATTGGGTATTAGAAAGCTACAGATAGAGATTATTTCATGAAATTTCCAACCCATTCTATGCTAGAGACGGTGGCGGATCCAGGAAGGGGCACATCCGTCCCTTGTCCCCCCCACCTTCCCCCTTAAGACCTTTGGGGGGGGGGCTTGTTAATTTTTTTTCTGTTCAAAAAAGGAAAATTTCTGGATCTGCCCCTGGCTTGAGAAGGTCCTTTATGTAAAAAAACAAGAATACACAGATATTTTGCTGAAGAGGTAAAGATATTTAGATATTTTTATTTTATGTAATTCACATTACTGATTCAGGGCACACACATTTGTATAATTAATAGCTACATGCACTTTGGAGGGATTTACCAAGAGATAGCCTTTGAATCAGGGTCCTGTATACCATATTTTTCTTTCACATGTAAATAAAACAAAGATACACAGATATTTTTCGCTGAAGAGGTTTAGATATTTTTTTTTTATATCCTTCACATTACTGTTTCAGGGCACACACATTCATAATAGTGGCATGCGCTTTGGAGGGATTTACCAAGAGGTAGCCTTTGAATCGGGGTCCTGTATACCATTTTTTTTCTTTCACATGGGCAATCATGGGAGAGTGTATATGTTATTCAAATGTCACAACTAACAAACAAAAGATAACTAATGAATTCACTGCAGTATTTTTAAATCTATTACCATACTAATGTGGCCTTGAGACGTATTGTGGCTATTGCTCTCTACGGTGATGAAAATACTTGTGGAAAATTATAATTCAATTTTCAAGTCTTTACTTCACATTCTATGTAATTTCCTTCAATTGTGTATGCAAATCTATAATTACTAGAAATGATTTTGTTGAAGTTTAAAGGGCCAGTATCTTTTGAATGCTAATATTCCAATTTACTGAATTCGGATTAATCTATTTGCAAACACAGGATTATGCTGGAATGGGAAATTGATTAATGCTAATTATGGAGTCTGGGAGACTTATTTTATCATATTTGTTTGGGGGTTGGGTATTTTTTCTTATAAATCATTGTGAATTCACCTGAAAAGAAAAGAAAATAATTATCACATCACACAAGAGAAAAAAAATCTTTCTCTCTTTCTTTCACTTTCTGGTAAAATGGTATCATATTTTGGCACCTTTTTCAGAATCAGGTAAACTTTAAAATCATGAATAGTTTGCAATGCATTATGTAATCATTTTCACTGTTCGAAGATTAACTTTGTTTTGTTTATTTGTTTTTTGTTTATTTGCTATTGTTAATCAATGTGTAAAGTTTCATTCAATGCTATGGCTAAATGTAGAGTAAGTTTTAGAGTAAATTTTAAGATGGAAGGCTCACATATAGTGTATATAGAGAATATATTATTGTATTATTATGTTCTTTTGGTGTACATATTTTTATATATATATGAATTAATTTGTATTTTCTGTCAATTATCATGCCTTAATTGTAAGCAATATGCACCTGTTGATATCAAATAAAAGCTATTTGCAGTAAGAAATTTTATTGTGTTGTGGTTGTACTTTAATGTACAGTTTGTTTATTTGGTCATTTAGTATTAGGATAAATTAAAACGTGTCCCAAAGCAGTGATATATGACTCATTAATGGGACTCGAAGCTCTGACAATTGGGCTGCAAATTCATAGTTAGGGTATGGTATTTAACCCTAATTCTCCCGGGGGGGGGGCCATAATGGCCCCCCCCTCGACAATTTTCGCGATATATCTGCTGCGCGAAATTTTTTGACCTCGCCGCTCACTGACTTTTTACTTTCAAGTCTCGCGCAAATTTTGAGACCAAATTTGTGACGCCTGGGTACGCGGTTACGACATTACGCAACATTATGTAAGTGCATGTCAGACCCAAAATTGCTCATAAACGTGATTTCATGTACAAATCCAATGCAAATTGTGTATTTAGCCAAAATTCATAAATGTATCATTATTTCTACTTTTACTGTTTAAACTGAATTAATTTTGCCTTGTTTATGATCAGAATTAAGTCTGGAACGATTTCCATTGAAAAAACAATAAAAAACAAAAAGTAAAAAAACAAAGAAATACATAAGAAATTCATAAAACAATAAAATACATAAGAAATTTATTTCCGAACCAAAGTTTTTTTGAATTGTGATTGTTAAGAATGCTACAAAGAATATTTTTTCCAAAAATTAGCATTCTAGGAGCTTTATTTAGTGAATTAGAGGAAAAAGTATGATTTATGCATAAATTAGCATAATTAATTCATATAAAATAAAATCTCATTATTTTGGAAAATTTTACCATACAGCCTTGTAGATTACATCGCCCACTACCAGCGTGCAAATTTTTGCGTCGCTCGCGCGATCGGCGGCCGAGATCTTAGGGGGGGGGGGGCCATAATGGCCCCCCCCCCCCCCGGGAATGACAAAAATCAAAATACCCCGGGAGATTTAGGGTTAATCTTAAAGGATTTTTGTAATAGTTAGGGTTTGGTATTTAATCTTATAGGATTTTTGTGCCAAAATGTTTTTTTTTCTTCAATATTCTCATTTTGTAAAAAAAATGATGGGGTTAAAATTTTGAACACCTTGATACTGTGATCTCCATTATGCAAACTTTTTTCACCAATTGCATCAGAAAGCTGAGAGAAATGTGAAATAAACAATATGAATTTCCGCCACTCTTCATCCATATATTATATGGAGCCTAATCTTGGAAGTATTATAGCCTCTATTTGAAAAACAGTGTTGATTAAAGTTATTTTTAAGTGGAGAGGGGCAGTTGTCACATGGTCCCTTGTTAAGTAGTAAGTCCATGGATGTAATAATATGTCCTATTCACGCACATACAATTTGAAAGTGAAGAGAAATAAATAAAAAAAATTGAATGAGATATCAGCCCCCACCATGATGAAGAATTTCAGGGATTGAGCAAAAAAAGGGAAAGCTGAAAATGAAATGCACTATATATTCTGGAAAGGAGAGAGCGGGGGGAGGGGGGGCTGCTGTTGAGATTGAGTCTGAGAGGGAAAATAGCTAGAATGGGGTCTGAGGCTTGCCTCGGAATGAAAGTGCCTCTCCCGAGTTATAAATTGCAGGGAAAGATATTCAGGATTGACAAATATGGTGGGGGCATTCATAGTGATCCATGCACTTTTTTGTTCAAGTTATTAAAAAATAGGTTAAAGATCATGATCACACAGGCAGTTGCCCCCCACGACGCCCCCCCCCCCCAAAAAAAAAAATGACAGGCCAAAAATATTAAATAGTTAAAATGGATATTGAGGGAGGAGGGCAGCGCCTGTGATATGTGCCCCAGAAACTGGGGTGAAAGCAGAGGGCATCCCCCCCCCCAATATTTTTTTTTCAAGTAGTGCAAAAAAATGAGTATAGCTAGAAAAGGAAAGAAAGAAGATAAAAACTAGGTCGAGGTCTCAACCATACTAATTCAATTAAAAATATATGACATAATATTTATATGAAGAGGTAGTATAAAGAGGCTATAGGAAGTCAATGTTATTATCATCATTTAATGCTGGCCACCCCCCCCCCCAAAAAAAAAAAACAATGAATAAATGAATTAATAATAATAAATAAATGAAATATACACAGAGATAATATGAATGATATATATAACCAAGAATTAAACTAAATGAACGGTAAAAGAATAAATAAGTAATGGTTAATGAATACATGCATAAATTACTAAATAAATGAACAGGTAGATAATTACGACCCCTTTATATCTGAGTGTACCTTATCTCACCTAAAAAGCTAATTGACCCTATTAACCCCCCCCCCCCCTCGATTTCAAACATTCGAAAATAGACTACTACCTTCAGCTTTCTGAAGCTATGTATGACGTCACGGGGTCAGAGTGGGAGTGTGATCGTTGCAATCTCGCGTGGATTATTTTGTGTGTGTAATTTGCATGCAAATTTACGTGGCTGCACTGCACTAGCTGCACTGGTACGGAGCCGGGACCTGACAGAAATCACGACTTAAAAAGCATCAAAGTTCCCTTCATTTTCGTCTTCTAATCAAACGTTTGTTGTATATTTCAAGGAGCTACCCGTCTGAACAGTTACCATGATGGATGTAGATTTAGATCAAGATTTAATGTCGAAATTCAGCAGCATGGGAACGACCGATCGAGATGTTTTGATAAACGAATTTCAGAAGTTGTTGGGCAACAATCTTAACCCGGCGACCTGTGCATTTTTCCTTGACATGAACAACTGGTAGGTTGGTTATGGTGCCTTGGACTTGGTGGCCATGGAAATTGTGATGGCGATGACTGATAACGATGATAAAGAGGGAGGAAAGGCAAGGAGGGTGATTGTGATGAAAATGATAATGATGATGCTGGTGGTAATATGATCATGCGTTGCCATCGAACAGCAAATTTGATTGGCAATGCAATGCCAAATGAAAATGGGATGTCTACTGACATGACTGAATGAGGCCGAGGCAGAGGCCATGCTGAATCAAATGGTTTTATTTTGAACAATTTGAAAGTGGGGTCTTGGACTTGGTATTGTTGGGAGGGGGAAGAGGTGACCATACAATTACAAACATCACCATGATCACAATTGAAATGGTAGGTTTGTTGGTAGTTTTATGTTTTGTACTTTGTAGACGTTCACAATAAAGACAAAAAAAAAATTACCGCGGCCCCTCCCACCCAGAGTTTCAACGCCTATGCCATGGGCTGGCTTGGCCTTGAATAGATTAATGTTTATGAAATTTGAGAATAATGTCCTGATGCCATGATAATCAAGTTGATGTAGACAGCTGGCAGCCGTCTGTTTCGAGGAGTTTTTTAACTTTTTTTTTTTTTTATTTCTCCTCGTACACAGACGGCTCGCTAGCGTGCAGCCACCATTAGGGGACTTGCAATGCAAAATCCCCCCGTCGGGGCTCTTCAATTTTTGTCTTTAATGAATAAAAATTTTGAAAATTAACGCGACCAAAATGCAAATTAATATTCCCTCTTGGCATTAATTGCCAAAAAACTGAGAAAAATAAAGTTAAAAGGAACAAAAACAGTGACTTACCTCGGCTGTCGCGCAAATTCACTTCCCCGTTTTATCCGATCTTAAGTACATAAACATATGGCCATTGAGTCCCCTGTACAGATCGCGCTAGAACTTCGGTCTCTGTATTTGGTGTGTGAAGCCAACGGAGTTCAGCTGAACAACCAACATAACAGAGACCGAAGCTTTTGGTCTAAAGTTGATGTGGATTGTGGGTGATTGAAACTTATCTTTGTAAAATCATATTAAAATCTCAGCTCAAAATCTGCAAACATTTGTTGGTGGTTTCATTGGATTTTGTTCTAACTCATTTTGAGATCGTTACCACAACTGGTATTTATCTTTAATTGATGAGACATGTGGCTGCAGGCTGATCCACATGATATGGCCGCAACAATTGTGAAAAGGGGCCGGGACAGTAAGTTAAATGTGCAGGTCTGAAAGTGAGGATTTTCCTAGAAACGAAGCATATCATAAACTGAGACAGCTCATGTCGTGATGAAATATAGTTCAGTGTCCTTGTTTTGAGGACAGGTTTTTTTTCACTTGCCCCTGCAGTACATCAATGGAAATTACTGGAATAAGAGCACTAAAAAAAGATTCTGTGATCTCTATTTCCCCATCTATCATCAGCTATTGTCCTACATTTTTGTTAGCACACTCGATTTGTGTTTGCCAGGTTATTTAATTTAACTCGAGCGAGGAGCTCTGCTGCTGTAACCTATGGCAAGCTTCACAACAAAACTCCTTGAGTAAATCTGATTTTTATGCATTACTTTTAATTTGAGGAGCCAACTTTTTGTATATATGGCAGCAGGTTTACCAAAATGAAAATTATTTTTATTTTTTTATGATTTAAGGACGTTCCCCAGTTATGTTTGTGCCCATTCTTATCTGCAGGCGAATATTTTAGACCATGCGCGTTGATGTCACAATAAGTGAACAGGTGAGTAATCAGCTGCAGGTACCAGCTGATTTTTTTCCAGTCATCCATACTCTAACTGCTGATCTTGATGCACATATTTTACAAAGCTATAAATGTGCTGAAAATAAGCTACATGTACCAACTTTTTAAATGCCTCTACATCTTCAGAATATTTTGCTCTGCAGTGTTCTAACCTAGCCTGGCCTTGAGGACTCCGTGATAATATTTTTTTATGGTTATGATATTGTCATTTGATCACGGAGCCTTGAACCGCCTCCCATATATGTTAAAGAGACACATGTAAACAAAGATGGATTTCCCTGGGAAATCCATCTTTGAAGATAGAAATCACGTAAATTTCTATCATTTTATTTAACTCTACACCTTCATACACCTAATGCGTATGAAGGTGCAAAATAAATGTTAAATGTTAATAAAAAGGTTTAGAGGTTTCTTACCAGACCGATCTCGTTTAGATCCCTCGATCCATTTGTATACACCGCACATACAATAGGCTTGACCCTTGAACCGCTTCGTTATGACGTACATGTACATGTACGTAGCTCCGATAAGCAATGTTACAAAATGCCGTTTTGAAGAACAATTTATAGATAAAAATTATTATTTAACATTTAAAATTTAAAACTTGATTATGAATATTATAAATATTATAATGATTATTTATGATTAAGTTTTAAATTTTATAACCATAGGTTTTTGAAAACTTCATTTTTTAAGCTTGTGCATGAAGTGTCTGAAATTGATTTTTTAAAATCATCTTTCATACCTCCTTTGAATTAGAATTGCGTAGGTACATGTACATACTGCATACTGTATGTGCAGGTAAGAAGTACTTTGCAGATTTGGACACCATATTTAATGGGATACTTTTCAAATAACCTTCATTATTCTCTTTTTACTCGTTTTACTGGACATCATCAGGAACTTGCAAGCTGCCATCGGATCCTATTACGACATCGAAGCCAACCTCCCTGTCCAGCGGCTACCACACATGACGTTCGTAAAAGACGTAACGATAGGAGAAGGAGAATCGGTCCCACCGTGTACAGAATTCACCAAAACATGGAGAGTACGAAATCCTGGTAAGACAGTCTGTTTTTTTATTTCCCCATTGCTTTAAAAAAACTGTTGGAGACTGATCCCACATTAGATATATTGCGGGATGGAGTCTATGGAAAGTATGCATTACATGTATAGCAGGATTATTCAGTATTCAACATGTTATATGTAAGTTCGTGAACTGGACGAACCCTGTATGAAGCATACATGGATAGGAATTACAGAATGCTTCAAGATTAGTATTAAAAAAATTCAAGTGGTGAAGATAGATTCTTTATTGGCGCCATTTGACACACTGGGTATTGTGGCGTGTACAGTTCCTGTAATCCAAGAAGAGGTTTGAGGTTTGAGCCCTAGTCACATCTTTCAGATGGTGTTGTAAATGACAGTCTAAGGCTTAAATAATTGCTTCAAGATTTAACTCAATCACTCAGTTCCAGTACTGGAGCCTGTTTCATAAATTCAAATACATAAAACTATGTAGACCTTGCCATCACCATGGAAAACTTGATTATGATGGGCTGCTGAGCTATGCTACCGAGCTATGCTACCATGGTATATATCTTATTGGCAATGTTTGAAATTGGGTTCTGGGTCAGTTTGCAGAGAAATTTTGATATATTTATAAAGAGACCTTAGATTTCAATACTTTTTATGTCGAGGTGACTTTTCCATTGGGCACATTTGTATATTCCGGCAAGAAATGAAAAAAAATAAAATGACAAAACAAATCCCCGGCCCTAATTAATGAGACTCTTAGAGGAGCATCATTGCTAGTCAACAGGGCATCCAAAGTCATAGCCTTCAATGGCTTGGATTCACAAAGCTCTCTGATAAATGAATATATTTTTCATTATCCCTGGCAATTGGACCTGGATGAATAACAAATATATCTTTTAATCGTTCACACCTACATGTACAGCCACTGACCAATGGCCACCGGGGTCGTGTTTACGTTTCATACACGGTCATCAGCTAGGACCACTGGACAGAGTCTATACAGAGCCGTTGAACGGTCAGACAGATATGGACATCAGTGTTAAGATGCACAGCCCCTCACACTGTGGGGTCTATCAAGGGCAATGGAGGATGTGCACATCAACAGGGGTTTTCTACGGGGGTAAGTATAGTATACGTATATAATATTAGTACAATTGTTCTGTGGCTCCAGGAAATGTACAGTGTGCTGCACTTACTGTATGAAGTAGAATCGTGAATATTTGTGAGCTACCACCCCAAAATCCACCAATAAGTCGCCAGGTAAGGTTCTCTGTAAATAGCCAAAATAGTAATTTAGTCTCCAATATCCAAAAATTTAGAAAATAGCTTATCTGAAAGAGCAATTCTTTTTCTTCATACTGTGAAAATTTGAAGTCGTGAAGTTGAATAAAAGAAAAGATACAAGAGTTTCTTGGCCACTTCTTTTTCAGACCGCTCGGAAGTTTCAATGAGATTACACCGTATGCACATCTCATGCTTGAGTGAACCCCAAATTTCAAACCTTTTTTTCTCCTTTTTTTAAGCTCTTGCTGAATTTCCTCTGCATTCAATCAATTACTTGTAATGGTTATTGTTGGTCAATTTCAACATATGACATATTTTAAAGTTTAGGAAATTAATTTTAAAGCTCAATAAAAATCTTAATATTCATTTTGGTCAACTTATTGTTGGTTTTGGGGAGGCAGGTCACATTTGTAAATTCTGGTAGATGTGTCATTAAGCTGTTCATAAGTTATAAGCGACTTTACAAACGACTGGTGATCCTTTTTAAGGTGCTAAATCAACACTAATGGAAATATTGTGCATATCATTTACCACAAGAAAGGATCACCAGTCATTCTTAACCCTTTGCGTGCGACGGGCTTCCACAGAAGCCCAGCGAGTCGTTCACTTAGCTACGACGGGCTTCTACAGAAGCCGAGATTTGTTTGGTTTAATTCGATGAAGTTTTTCAGCTTTTTCGTAATTGTTATGTACTAAAACTTTTCCCACCATTTCCTTTATAAACCTATTTCAATAATCAAATGAAAAAAATATACAGCTACGTGGAGAAAAATGCCCAAAATAGGAAATCATTTCAACTTTACCCGAATTTTTCGTTGGAGTCAAACGGGAAGGATAAATTTTGTGACGTGCACGTACGCGCGCGCACACTAGGCCTGATCACGTGATTTGTTCTGATCACGTGATTTGTTTTGATCACGTGATTTGATCCATATCGTTGTTCTGAAAGATATAAGCTAAAATCTTTTCTGGAAGATCGTCGCGTAATAACCTACGCGTTTATTCACCATTTTCGTCTTATTTGTTTCATCAAGAAGATATTACTCTAGATAGAATGATATCTCCTTGGTTTCATCGATCGATTGTATTTTCAGAAAAACAAAAAGCTTGTAATGTCTTTTTAGTACTTTGAGCTGATCGCGGTGCACTTATGAACTTTTTCCCTCCCCATCATCCCTCTTCTCATTATTTTTCTCTACTATTCTAAAAAAAAAGAAGAGAAAAGAAAGCAGTTTAGCACACCATTTATCTTATGCTCTTTTCAAAAGGGAAACGTCCATGTAGTTCATGATATCGGCACTACCCAAAACAAAAGAATGTCTGGGCGGCAACTCAAACGAATTCCTTCCGAAAAGAGCAGGATACAGATGGTCAACGCCCCGAACAAAAGAAAGATTAGCGTTTATCGGCAAGATTACCTATTGAATGCTCTTCGTACTTAGCAATACAAAAAGTTTTTATGAATACTTTTTTTCCGACCAACATACCTTATCTAAAAAAAAAAAAAATTGTCTCAATTACCAACAAAACAGGTGCTTATGACATCGGTCAGTGATTCATTTTGCATAAAAGCGCTTCCCTGGGTGATGATGCATATGAGGATGAAAGAAGAATCATTTAGGGAAATTATAGGAAAAAAAATGTTCAGATGTCACGGAGAACGAGAGAGAATTAGAGATGGAGAGATAAAAGGGGGGATAGACAAGTGCGCTTTTGCTAACATTCCATAATATCTACTTAAACGAATAATAACATGACTTTATTTTTTTTTTTTTATATTACTTTTAAAAAAGTCCCAAAACGTTTGTTTGTCGCAACTCGGTCCTCAGACCCTTGTCAAACTGATGACTTTGTATTATTATTCTTGTTTGACCTAGCCCCCCTTCCCGATGGAAATGTTCTGACCTACACTGTCATATTGCTTGTTTGTCTCCTCTCTCCTATTTTCTGTTTTAATTGCTATAGTAACACGGTGGAAAAGATAATAATAAAGACCGTCCTGTCCAGTTTTTTCCCCCGTTACGACCAAAAGAAAATAATTTAAAAAAAATCGCATTGGGGCGCTTCCCATTGTTAGCATCCAAACCAAAATATTTGGAAAAAGATTTATGTTATTCAGGGACAGCAATGTATTTGTTTACGGGGGTGAATCGGCTAAAAAAATCAAATTGTTTTAATTCATGTCATTTTACAGAATGAATTTATTATAGGATAGGTTTTAGATGCTCTTTATCTTATTTTTATTTTTTCTCCCAGATAATTTTTTTTGCATTGAAAAGTTGACGGAAACATAATCAATTAAAATGATAAAACCAATAATGAACTAGAAGTTTCCTCGTCTGATATGGAGGAAATATATATGATGAGAAATTACGTTAAGGCGCCCACTATAAAGAAAACACTGGCGTGTCCGGGGTGTCACCCGACAGAACCCTCTCAATCCTACAAACTTTTATTCACGTGCGACCTACACTCCCCCCCCCCCCCCCAAGGGTTGATACCGACCCCAATTTTATTGATTTTCCTACTTTTTCGCGAATTTCTATTTTTTTACCGGCCAATAGCGTGGTAGAAAAGATTCATATAAAAAAATATGTTTCCGTTACTTCAAACATTTTGGGCACTTATCCTGGTTAGCATCAAAACCAAAATATCTGATTTTTAAAATAAAAAACAGGGGCCGCTGAGCGTTTTGATAATGGAGGGGTTGAGCTGAATGTGGGAGGGAGTGGACTGGCCAAAAAATCACAAATTTATAGTCTTCGGATTTGTTGTATGTTTGCTGAAAGGGGTGAGGAATGAAACTTCCTACCAACTCCGCAGCCTTTGGACTATTAGATAGAACAATTAAAACGATAAAGACAAAAATGAATTCTAACTATTAGGAATGTTTTTTTAATAATTTATTTATTACTTTGTTTTCGGTTGTAAAATCAAGGAGACAAATTAAAAATAGAACAAAACGAAAGTACAAATAAAAAAATGCTTTTGATTGCGGATGTTATAATCAATTCAAGAAAAAATACTTTATTTTACTATTAGTAATTGCTAGCGTGGCTCTTTTTTAGGGAAAAGTAAGATAAAGAAAGAAACGTAGAAAGTGTCAAGAAGAAAGTTGAGAGGTATGATTTCAGACAATTTTAATAAGTCACTTTTACTCGTTTAACTCTGAAATAATTTCAGGATATTACAAATTGAATGCCGGTGCGCAAACTTCAGGAACAAAATTATTTTATTATCATAGCTGCGTGGAAAATCGAATTAAATGAGACGTATGATTTATGAAAAAATCTTTAAAAATGACTTTTAGTGAAAGATTGAGGCCTCTTTCTTGCCATAACCCTAAGCCCCAAGTTCACACACAAAAAATAGTTTAGTCGTGCATTTTTATAAGATGATCCTCATCATTATCATTTTGTCTTTTGCGAAAGATATCTACCTATGTTATCAATATAGGAAGATGATTTAATATTTATTGTGAAGTGACAGTTACAATAGTAATTTTAAAAGTTTTTTTCGGGATATTAATTTGAGAAACGGGGGGGGGGGGGCCTAAATTTTCGACATGATGACCACGATCCAATTGGACGAGAGGCCCACAAATGCAACCATCTCCGATCAATACAAGTTGGCAAAAACGAGGCATATATATTCTCTCGGAACCGTAATATATAATGTAAAATGACAGGTACTGAGAAGAAAAATTAGAGAGACAGGATTGAGGGTGGTGGGGGCGGGTATATACCTCGTAATCCAAATCGGGGAGAAGGAAGACGATACAGATATAATTTAAATGATAAGAACTCAGAGAAAAAAGGATGTTGAACTCTTTGAGATTGCAACAGGAAAACAGATCGAATACTGGTATGCAATCTTCAGGAACAAAATTATTTTTATTACAAGCAATAATTCATGAATAGAAAAAACCAAAGGCGATTTTTAGTGAAACATTGAGGCCACCGTCTTGAAGCCCAGAAGCCTCAAATCACAAATTAGTTTCGGACTTTCGTTGCGCAGCATCATCATTGTACTTGCAAAGGAACATTTACCATTTTTTATTCATTCTGGAAAATAAAGGTATTTGGTATGCTGTGATTTCACAAAAAAAGGATTATCGTCGTAATTATACACTTTGCAAATGATCTCTCTACAAGGAGGTAAAGAGACCATTCATGAGTACGTGACAATATAATAGGCAATGAAAAAGGCACTAGAGCAGACAACAAAGCGGTATCGATCGAACCCGACCTGTCCGCGTGTGCTGATTGCCCTTACGCACTTTTGTACACAGTGCCTATTGACTTGGGTAAAAGCGAAGATTTTACAAAATAACACGACTTTTTCCTCGTAAATTTCTCAACTATTCTGTTGATTTGAGAAGCAAAACCTTTATTTCTAGAAAGAAAAATGTCTGATCTTTCATCTTTACATTTACTAAAAATCCTGAAAATACATCAGTTTGGCGCAATTAGCAATTGATTCGGAAAACACCGCCACAGATCCAAATACCAGCAATGTACCAAAACGGCTCCGCCGCAGGGAGAGGTATCGGGATTCGCGGGCCCGCACGCAAAGGGTTAAAGTCACTCTTATTTTATGAACAGCTTTATGAAACACACACCTGGTGTTTGTGTTAAAGATATATGTGGAAATATGTGCCAGAGTATCCGTGGCAATTCTTTTAAGTGAAATCAACATTTCCTTGTGATTCCTCACCATACTAGTGGATGTTCTCCCTTCCAATATTTTCCCCTCAACCCCTTGATGGAGAGGGTAGAGCACATTGTTCTTTGAATAGAAGATTCAACTTCAAGATTCCCCTCCCCACAACATTTCTGAACATGCATTAAGTACAGACCTAATAGTGAAATACAGGTGTTTGACGAATCAGAAGGCGAAATATAACTTAGATGAAATATTATTACCAAAGTTTTACTTGGGTAACTCTGCTTAAGTCAATCTTGTGTTAAGTCAATCTTCTATAAGTCAAATAATCGCCTGAAGTCAGATCATTCAAAACATGTGTTGTATATACCTCTTCTTAGTCAGAGTCAAACAGATTTCTATGGTAAAAAAACATTTGACTTTTTAGGTTGAATTGCCTGTATTTTGTTGACGTAATACTTTGAGTTTATAGGCGATGATTTGACTTTTGGAAGGTTGACTTAAATGCACACTCTACATTTTGGTATTGTGTTTACACATTTTGTTTTGCAGAGACCATATGGGTTATCGTAGAAGTGAAAGAAGGTGGTATGCTAGGACTTACACAACAACTATCTCAACTCGGTACAGGATCAATGGAAACAGATAGTGCGCCCTCTACAGATAGAATCATGCCTAACCCTTTTGGTTCTCCAACAAAACCAGGTCAGTTGTTTAGGGACAGTGATTTTCCGTTTAAAAAAATTGCCTTTTCCGTTTCAGAAAATCTCAAATTCCGTTTCAGCATGTCAGAAAACGGAAATTCCGTTTCCCCATAGACTTTGTACACACGGAAAAGTGACAATTCCGTTTACACATTTACATGCACACTCGAACTGGTCAAAATTTGTATCTGCTACTGTACCAACAACACAATAAAATCCGTTCTAATCGGATCTATGCGGGTGAATAAAATATTTTAACACACCCATTTTGCATGCATACATCCTCACCTTTCATATTATTAGCATTATTTCACGGTGAAATGATATTTCATCGATAATTTTGGGGGTTTTTGGACATCGTTATCATCAGTCATCGTCTTTTCCCAATCCGCCATCTTGGATTTTAAGACCACGATATCGTGCTGTTACATCTTCAAACGTAGAGGGCAGCAACACACAACTGTGTACATGTAGTTGAACGATACACGTGTGCATGTGAAGCCCAACCCGGCCGGCCGGGTACGGGTACGGTGGGGGGTACAATCGAGTGTGCTGATGTCGAGTGCAGTCACGATGTGTGAATTGTCATGATAGTAGCGAAGTGAGATCGTGTTTTCTGGGTTTTTTTGGCCATTTAATATTCTCATTTTGTTGTGATTTTGGAGTAATTTCTGTTGCTATTCTGTGTATTTTGAGGGAAAATACGTTTTCCGTGATTTTCCGTTTGAAATGCCATTTTCCGTTTCAAAAGGCCCTTTCCGTGAATTCCGTCCGTTTTCCGCGATCGCGGAAAATCACTGTCCCTAGTTGTTCTGTTGACTTTTTTTGTGTGTATTAGTTTATTTGTGTGGGTTCTATTGTCTTTATGTCTATATATTTTGTTTTTAGTAGTTATTTTTTATTTATTTTATTTTTCTTTATTTTCACTTTATTTATTATTATTTTTTTTTTTTTGGGGGGGGATTCAAACCAGGTAAAACACTCCGAAAAGAGATTGTGATTTACCTACTATATAAACCCATCTTTGTGAAATCATTACTATAGTATAAGCTGGAAAAAAAAACCATGACACTGAAGATGACCAACGTAGATAAGCACACGTGGGACAGTGTATTATCATCACTTTGACGAGACTACATTGCCTGGAATGTCTATTTTCTACGCTCGGGCATGCGTTATTGGATTCTGTTCGAACTCATTTTTAGATTGAGCACTGGCATTTATATTAAATCATATATACCTGTGGTTCATGGTAAAGATTTCAAAGTGAGTTTGTATAGAATTCAAAAATATATGACCACCCAAGTGTCTGTATGTATGAATTAAAAATATATGCCTAAGGAATCTACAAAAGATTGTGTAATTGCTGAGGAATTAGCAATATACGCATGATATTCCACCTATTTGTCAGGTCTTTTTCCAAAGAATGATAATACACTGCCCCACATGTGCCTGTTTGTGTTGGCGATCCTCTTGGTGATCTTTCATTTATTTATTTAAATGTACCAGCATTGACCGCATTGGTCAGATCATGCCATGAGGACGCGCACTACTATGTATCAATCAATGAGATCGCGCGTTGCATATCATGTACGCGTCGGCATTTAAGTGCGACTCTAAGTCATTTTTGTGAAACCCCCCCCCCCCCCCCCCAGATTTTCTCATGAAATCATTGTGTGCTGCAATTAAGGTACTTTCATTTATCTTTAATTTATTGTGTTTTTTTTTTTTCTGTTAGATGGTACTTTAATAAGAGAGTCAACACCCGAGCCTCCATCCTTTCACTCACCAAGTAAACCAGAACACAGCTCACATCTATCATCACCGGTTAGACCTCCTTTATTTCAGGTAAGTCCACTTTGGAAGGGAAGATCCCCTTGACAATGATTTTACTAATAGCGTTAGAGCACAATATTGGTGAAGGTTCAATGAGAGTTCATCAAAAAATAAGAGAGTTGTGAATTTGTAATGCTTTGAATTTATATGTCATACACGAGCAGTTCCCTCATATCAAGGCACTGGTCTCCTGCTTTGTATTGTCCATTGTATGAAGGGAAATTTAAAACCCATTTTTGCCTGAATAACGTAATCTTGGCCTTGTCGCGAAGACAAAACTTTCCGCAACCAACCATTTAGTATGTTTTTTGTTTGCTCTCTCTTCACAGCACGATTCTTCAGTACAGATCCCCACCCAGACGCTGTCAGAACGTGACCCCAGGATGCCAGCGGTCTTCCACGACTACCAGCTCCCCCACCACCATGCCCCCGAGAACACTGCCCAGCCTGCCTTCCCAACCAACCAATCAACCGCTTCCTTCTCCACCCTTCAAGCCCCGAATCCAACAATCAACCAATCAGAGTACACGTTTCATGATCTCAGGACAGAAGACACAATGACGGATGAGGACTTATAGCATATGCAGAAATCTTTTTTTTTTTTATTAGTAAAATTTAGAGAATACCTTTAGATCTAAAGGGATTTTGAAATCCTTTTTGGCCTACTTATAGTGCTGATGCACATGGATACATGTACAGTTAGTAATTAATATATTATGGTAGTACTGCAACTCGAATTATTGAATTGAATAGCAAGGGGTAAAGTTTTTAAACATTTCCCACCTTAAAACCAGACTTCTGAAAAAAAGTATGCAATGGAACCAACATTGGAGCAAAGTTCTGTGTGTTTCTTTGAGGCTAAATGATTTGCTCTTCTCTCTTTCTTTCATACCTTGCTTTCTTTCTTTGTTTCTTTGTCTCCATGTTTTTGCTCTTTCTTTCTCTCTTTCTCATTTCAGGGGCCCCTTTCATAAAGAGTTACAACTGTTGTAACTTTGCCTTTATGGCAACTACCATGGTAACCTTGATGTTGATTGGCTGTTGAGCCCTGCTGCCATGGTCGTTGCCATTATGGCAAAGTTACAACAGTTTTAAGTCCTTTATGAAACGGGCCCCTGATCTTTTTTCTATCTTCCTTTCTTTTTTTCTGTCCTGTTTTATTTTTTCTTCCTTCTTCTTTCCTCCTTTGCCACCAATATCATGAAGATCCGAAAGTTATGGTAACTTTTCAATCATGGTCATGTACTTACTGGTGTAACAGGGTTCAGCAGTCAGTCGAAATCAAGATCTCTATAATTAGCGCTTTACAGCGTTTATCCCCCGTCACAGGATTCTGTGTTATCTGCATGCGGTGTATGAGCACTCTCCACTCTCTGGGGAGTATGCCACACTGGCAAAGTTAACATAGTGGGCGATTCCATGCTAGAAAAATCACCCATTTTCACAACAATTTTTAACCTGCTGTCCAAACGAACAAAGAAGTTCAATTTGCTTTGTGGTAATATCAAAGTACTTCTGGGTAGACATGCAAAAAAACTGACAACCAACAAAAATATGTTGTCCATAGGTGAATTAGAGCTTAAAATGTTGCGTGTCGTACGGGACATTTCTGCGTCCCGTACGACACAACATTTTCACCTACAATATACCCATAATCATTTATTTTGTGTTGGTTATTAGTTTTTCACATGACTACCCACTATAGCTTTATCATTGACAAAAGAGAATATTTTATTGCCCAAGCAATCGACTAGGAAACTAGAAATTGCTGTCAAAATGTCCCGTACGACACGTATGGAATCGCCCTAATATGGCCTTTTCCTGCCAGTAGGTTTATTAGAGATGGACAATCTTTCTTACCCCAATTGTTGGATATGGCTCACCGTGACAGTGTATGCAAATCTCCACTCCTTGGGGAGTATTTCAGAATGGCAAAGTTACCATAATAAGACTTCTTCTAGCCAATTGGCTAATCTCAATCAATTCTCTTGGTATTATTCGGTTGTGGTTTTACCGGGTACTCTCCAATCTTTCCCCACAAGATAAGCAGAAACCTTTCCCTGCAAGATAGGCAGAAAGCCGGTTCATCATTGCAGTTATTGTAGTTCTAATGTCCAGAATATTCCTTTTTAGAGATATATAACGTGGAACTGAATTTAGTAGAGAGTGTGAGAGAGCAAGAGAAAGTGAAAGGGAGTGATAGCTTGTATAAAAGACAAAGTGGCGTGTGAAAGTGGAACTGAATGTGTCATTGAAGTGGCTGATACTGTCTCAGGGGGGTGTTTCACAAAGATTTAATGTTTACTAAAAAGGAATCCTTATGTCAGTCCAACACTGTGATGATATGTAACACGCATTCTCATTGTATAATATGAAGTAGCGAGTGGGTGTCTTGAACATGATTTGACCATGGCAGTGATGCATTATATATACCACATGCAACTGGTAATGTAGATGTGAGTTTAGTCACATTGAAACCTGTCTGAAGCACCCCCTGATACAGAATTCAAAGATATTTATTTTTTTCAGAAATTATTTCTGACGATTATTTTCAAGCTGACCCATGAGAGGTTATCTTTTTTTTTAATGAACATGGAGTTTTAGTATTGGTATAAAACGAAACAAAAACCCAAGTGGCATTATTTTGGAATCATCATGTAAGACATAAAGAGGGAATCTTTAATGGTGTTGATTAGACCTGGGAACTCAAACAACCGATGCATTCAATCAGTTTACCGACAACCAGCAACCGAATACTATTATTTACACTAATCAAAAGTTTGCCAAATGTTTGATTACTGATTTTAAATATTCGATTATCAAAAGTATATGGCTTATCTTGGATATTTGACAACAAAGTTCAAGATACTTGAATTTTATGCTAAAAGTTAAGGAATTCCAAACTATGTAACTCTTTCAATACACAATTATTACTCTGGTCAGTCGAATGACAGTAAAAGGGTATTTGTCCCAGGCCCAGTGTTGATATTAATTTGCCTTAATCTTTCACATTTTTTTTATCATGTTAGTATTACTCACTTTTCATATCATTATGAATTTTCAAACTTGTTTTAGCATACTTATTACTCATCAGTATGGTACAAGTTTAATATGTTTGGGCATAATTTCTCTGAAAATTCGGGTTCAGTATACATGTAGTTGGCATTAAACAGATTGTCTCATATTGTCTGTCTTTTAAAAAAAAATGCTGTTTGGGGTAAGGCACTAAAAAAAGAAAAGAAATGTAAAGTAAGGAAAAAAAAGTTGGTATTTTTACAGGGGTTTAAATGTTACGTAATGTTACATTATTGAAATTCAGTTCTGTGAATTTGGACCTTAATGAGCAATAATTATTATTGCAGAAGATTCATGTGTAAAACTGTTGTCCATTTAGACAATGTAGGGGTAGATTTTATGTATATTTTACCAGGATAAATACTTGCAATATTATTATGTTTATGTTGTGAGAATGTGTGTATTAATCTATATGAGTGTAAGTGCGGTTTATGTTTTGAAATATTGACATGATTTCTGAAACTTGTGTTAAATGAAATAATAAATGAAACGAGTAAATGATAATAAAAACGTAAAAATATTGTTCATAAAATGGAAATTATGACATGTGCAGTGCTTCAAATTCTGGTATGTGTTTCTATTTTTGTTGAAGGTTGTATTGTGGATAAGTTGTTTTAGAGGAGAGAGGGAGAGGGGAAAGGAGGGAATGAGAAAGGGGGGAGGGAGGGAGGGAAAATAAAAAGCAAGACAATTAATCTGACAGTGAGACTGGGAGGGGGTGTCCTTTCTATGGTAGGTTCGGTGTCATTTTTCCCTTGGTGGAGTGGTCGTGGGCCCCGACCAGGGGTTCCATGGTGAGACTTTTTTTTTGGGGGGGGGGGGGTTAAGTTATAAAATGAATTCTCTTTGGAAGTTCAGGGTCTGATTCTTGGCAGGGCTCTTAAAGGAGAATGAAACTCTTGGAGCAAGTTAGCTTTTGTGAAAGCAGAAAAATCAAAGAATAAGATCAACAAAACTTTGAGTAAAATAGGACTAGCAATAAAAGAGTTATGAGCATTTGAATGTCGAGATCACTAATGCTATGGAGATCCTCCCATTGGCAATGCGACCAAGATCTGTGATGTCACACACGTACAACTCCCCCATTTGGACACTGAAAATATACCCCAAAACATCTCTTTTTGCTTATTCTAATCATATGACAAACGATTCATCATTGATATAATGTTGTGAGACCTCTGTACTTGTCCTCTCATAAAGAGAACACCTCACCTTGTGATAGACTCTATAAAAGTGAGAATATAAGTGAAATAAGTACTAGAGTAATGAGGGAGTTGTACGTGTGTGATATCACAGATCTTGGTCGCATTGCCGATGGGAGGATCTACATGGCACTAGTGATCTCAATATTTAAATGCTCATAACTTTCTTATTATTCATTCAATCTTCCTCAAACTTTCAACAATATGTTTCTTTGATTTTTCTCTTTGATATGGATTCAGCTGGTTTCAAGGGTTTCATTCTCCTTTAAGAAAGGCATGTTGGCCACATTGTTCTTTTGTCTTGCATAACAAAAATAAACTGCTTTTAAAGCTGGTGTTCACCTAGTGTGAGATGAAGTTAATAATAAACTAGGGGAAGGCGGGGTAAGTTGTGACACATTTTGCATGTTAGAATTGATATGACTAATTATATTGTAGAAATAAGTACCTTGCCTTTTGAATTTGAATCTTGGGAAATATTTTTAACCTATATATAACTTTCTACCCACACACTAAAATTCATTGTGACCTTTGAAAAAAACGATGTCAAATGGCTCAACTTGCCCCATCTGTGGGGTAATTTGTGCCACCTTCTGGGGTAAGTTGAGCCACAAAAACTATGTACAAAATGTATGCGGGAAGAACCAGAATGTCAATTTTTTATTTAAAGTCTTTTCACTCATGCTTGCTAATTCTCTATGAATACTAAAATTCTCTAAAAGTAAAAGAACTGTCATGAGAATTTGCTCCTTTCTGCCTGCATGTATGGCTTTTTAAGGTTTATTATTATTTTACATTACCATAAGAATTACCATGGCTCAACTTGCCCCATGTTGGCTGGCTCAAACTACCCCAGTCCGAACTTAATGCAATATTTTTACATCCACACATTTCTTATGCATCCATCATTTAAAAGACTATATGACAAGAATGAGAATCCATACCTGGACTAACAATATTGTTCTTATTTCTTTATTGTATTTAAAGACGTGTGTGGGTAAAAAGCACTGATCTATTTCACACGTACCCTTTTTAAATTTTTGGCTGAAATTTGAATTTTCCCCCCGTACTTTTTGTTTCAAAGTCGAAAACAATGTGGTGGGGTTAAGGGTTATGTAATGGGTCATCAAAACATACTACAACGTCTGACTCATTCATTATTGGCCTGGGGGTGGTGGCTCAACTTGCCCCTATGCTCAATTTACCCCGCCTTCCCCTATATCCCCTTTTCCGATAATTCAAGTTTAAATTCTAAATTTGTGAAAACATCAGGGGTCCTTTCTGGGGGGGCAGGGGATGTTGAATATTGTTTTATTGTTTCTCCATCCTAACATATTGTAATACAATTATGATTATCACACAAAAAATGTCGGATAAAACAGTCATCACACTGTTCACACACAATTTTCTTTTTAATTCATCAAACTAGAAATATCGTTCATATAATTTTACATCTAATTTAAGAAATTATATATCACATTCATACTAAGCAAGGGCATAGGCTGGTTTGATCATGGGGAAGGTGGAGGGAGGTGAAACTATTATATGGGGGTGCACATATTGGGGAGGTGGAACTAAAGTTTGGAAAATTAGCTGTTGAAATAAGCAGAAGAAGGGGGTACAATTACAAATGTCGTTTTGTTTACCAGTGTTGGAACTCCTCTACCTCAGCGGGAGGTTGCACGTGCAGCCCCAGCCTACGCCCTTGCTAAGTCCTAAAACACATACAAAAGATAATAAACAAGCATTTTAAAAGTTTCAAGATTAATATAAACGGAAGTAATTCTTGAACTTTTGGCATAAAAAAGTTCCCCTGCTTTTCTTTTTGGTCAAACGCCATCTACGGTTAGATAAGGTAAATCACTAATCGGTCTTTTCGCCAAATCGCCATCATGGGTCGTATGCACGCTCCCGGGTTAGTGAATCAATTTGTCATAAAATCACCAAGTTTCTTATGAATAGATATGATTTTTATGTAATACCCATAATTCAATATATATTTCTCCTTCCAATTACGTAGTTATTAGGAGTAAATAGTCGCAGATTATAAGAAAGTAAGGGATAATATTCGGGGCTTGCCATTTTTCTCGCACGCGTCGCATGACTGAACTGTGAATCACATGTGTGTAGGCCCTAGTACCCGGTAGGTACAAAATCAATGCAGTGCCTATGGCGTCCAAAAGCAACGGCCAATGCATACAATCATGTGCAATAAGATTGGAATGCATTGTAGAAGAAATGGACGAATTGCACAAGTAGATCATATTCTACTCCACAGTACCAGCTTCAGCTTGACCAATTCGCAGATGACAAGGAAATTGATTCAATGTTGGTTTTTCAATGACTCATGATGCAAAAACATGGTTTGAAAATGCGATGCAACGGCAAAGCAAGTCGCAACGGCCACGCCAATGTCCGACAACTCTTCCTCAAAATGTTTGGGCTTTACACAATTGTGCATTGGCTATGATTGGGGCATTGACATTTAACACTAGACTAGAGATCTAATAATAGTGAATGGCAGTATCGGAACGGAGGAAAAACTTGAGCAGAAATTCTAAGAATTTTTTTTTTTTCAATTTATCTTAAATTAAGATTTCAATTACTGATGAGATCTGCCCAACTTTAGGCCTAGATCTAGATCATTCACACAAGAACGAGGTTACTAACATCGCACCAAGAACTGCATTTGGCACTGGCAGTGGATTTCTATTTTCTAACTAGTATTAGTAATAGTAGTAGTGGGTCGCTCGCGCGGCGACGCCAATTCTCATGATTCTGGCGTCCACAAGGCACAACACCCAACTTCTAATCTAAGTAATAAGTTCTAGGCCTATGGCTTAATTTTTCTGTGTGCGGCGGCATGTAATGAACCCTTGAGTGATCTAGATCTACTTCTATACCAGTAGAGGCGCACGGCCAATATTGGAGACTGTCTCCAATGTGGGAGATTATCTCCAAAGTCCAATATCAGAGACTTTTGTAAAGAATTTGGCCTTTTGGGTATCCAATTTCAGAGACAGTCTCCAGTTTTGGAGTCCAATTTCCTTTGTTTACATTTGCTGCAAAAGGAATACCTTGGCGGCAAATAAAAATGTGATAAGCAGATTCCTCATGAAAAATTACCCCTTTTCCCCGTCTACTTTTGTTTTGATTTTGAAAAAATCATGGTTTTGTTGGTGTTTCTTTTGTCCCTTTGCAAAGCAAGTCTCCAATGTGGGAGATTGTCTCCCCTATTGGAGAGAGTCTCCCATATTGGCCGTGCACCTCTACTGTAGACTCTTTATCTAACTATGTAATTTGAGAATGGGGTCTGAACTAAAGCCAAAAAATGAAAGGATTAAAAATTAAACATTGCTGGGCTTTAGATTTTCATGGGAAAATGGCTACATGCATTCATTTTGGAGCAAATATGAATGTACTGTACAATTTTTAATCAATTTAGCACCACTCTTTTTACATGTGAATGTAGACATTCTTCTTAATTGTCGGGCAGTAGAGGTGCTGGTCAGAAAATTGGGATCGTCCCAGTTTACAGGGACTGTCTCAGTTTTCAAAGATTTCTCCACACAAGAAATCTTGGGAAGTCCACTTGTCAAGTGCCGACACCAATCAAGTGCGCTAGTCAATGTTAACATATCAGGTTTCATAAAGTTCTAGATTATTGGAAGACGGCAAGTCGTGAAAAATAGACAGTGAACTGGGGGGAATTGAAGTCACTGAATCTATTATATTTTTTAGCACTCTCGATTTCCGTAATTGATGTCTATTTCCCCAGGGGGTAAGTGAAAAAAAAACGTCCCCATAAACAAGGACAATCTCAATTTATCAAGACACAATTTGTCTTGGTTTATGAGGATATCCTTGTTTTCTGGGACAATCCCAATTTTCAGACCAGCGCCTCTACTGTGAGTGTTGGGAGTGGTCAATTTTACGATTGCATTTCTGAACTTTTACTATGACTGAGTGATATTAAGAGTAGTATTGATGATTTGTAAATTATATAGGGGCATGTTTGTTGTTCTTGAGGGTTTCAAACAGAATTGGGGCCAATTGGTAAATAATTTAATGTTAATATTATAATTGTTACTAGTAATAATAATAATAATAATAATGCTCAATTCTTGTATAGCGCATCACACATAGCATAGCATGTCCCTATGCGCTTAAAGAAGAAATAGTGTAAGGTAAGAATAAAGTAAATGTCAAGTGATTGCATTAAACCAACTGAACTATTTTTACTTTGAATACAGTAGCGTAAAATAGGTTTTAATCAGGCGGGCTCATTTGCCCCATTTTGGTGGGGCAAGTAAGGCCACACAACAAAAATATTTATGGCTCATTGATAAGCAAATTAGGCTGATTAGTTCTAACATTTCTAATGGATAATGTCGGTCTACTCTAGATCTAGTAATATACATCTAATCATGTTTCTACTACTGATTTCCGTTAAAAAGACATAATTGGAATCATGAAAATTATTTACCCCACTTTCCCCTATGGACTTCATCTTTGAATATCGTCTCAAGTATTATTGATGTTATCAAGCTTTTATTTTATTTTTCCCCCAACAGAAAGGGTATCTCTGCCTCAGCACTTCCATACAGACGAAGTGTGCCAACAGTAAGTATGAATTGGAAGAAAAAAGATATTACTGTCGCACGCACTGGCACTCAGCATTCTTTTACTACATGCAGGCAGTGAAAACCAGAATCATATAATGGCCAAGTCAGAATTAGTGGACTCGCCAAACCATTTACATTTGTTCTGGCTGTTAGAGTGTAAAGTTGATTGTAAATGGTCAAAGAATGCTGCCTGACTGGCTGCCAGTTCTGATTATAGCTATGATGATGATGATTGATGATGATGGCATGGTGGTAGTGATGATGATGATGATGATGAATTGATGATAATGCCTGATAAATGTGATGATGAAGATAATGGTGCCAGTTCTGATTATAGCTATGATGATCATGATGATGTTGATAATGGTGATCACGATGATTGACATTATGACGATGCTGCTGCTGTTAATACTGCTAATGATGGTGATGAATGATGATGGTGGTGGTGATGATGACGATGATTGTAATGATGATGATATAATGATGTTGATTGTCGATAAGGATGATGAATTTCTAATTATGTAATTTTAATTCTCTTCAATTCAGTGGCTGAAACTGTCTTCAGATGATGTGAAGGAACACATCCAAAAGATGGCCAAGAAGGGTCTCACTCCATCACAGATCGGTAAGTTCTATCTCATTTGTGCAACCCTCCCCCCATCATACATGTATCTGCTATGACTGATGTAATAATATCACAAACACGATACATTCAAGTTTTGACCAGGCTTCACAAAACTAAAAAAAGTCTACAAAACTGAAATTTTAGTTACATATCATTTATGGACGAGAGATTTCTAATTTTTGAAATAAAAATGAATGATCCTAACTCACCAGGACTGTAACTCACTTAGCAAGACAATGTTCACTACAGTAGAATATTCCTTAGGAAATAAATTCAAACTGTCTTTCATTGATAAATTTACTGATTTACATTAAAATACAATTTGATTGGGTGCCCAATCAAAGAGAAATATATATTTATATACTCAATGTTTATGACATGCTTTTCCCACATGGCCCAACGCGCTCACAATTTCAGTTTTAATTTATACAAAAAAAACCAGAATGACATATTAAATGAAGGCAGTTGCCAAGAACAAAAAAGTTATAAGGGACTTCTTAAATGACTCAATTGTTGGGGATTGTCTTGATGTGAGTGGGAGTTCGTTCCATTCCATTGAGGATGCAACGGTGAATCTCCGGTCTGTTTTTGTTTGTGTGGATATATGTTAATTTAATCTGCATATTTCTTTTCTAAGACCTCAAGCATCAAATGGGCTGAAAATATTAGGATACCATATTTGTCTGTAGATTTCTAGTATCCATTTAGTAAATATTTAAAGTGAGTGCTCAAAGAGCTATTTTATATTGAAAATAAATACATTACCGAGAGAGGGCACTAGACTTACATTTAAAATTTAAATCCTAACGGCCAGAGAATTGTCATATTAAAATTCTAATGGGTGAAAAGATGCATCCAATGACTATGCTTTTGTAATTTTGTAACGTTGATGATGCTCTTGTATAGCTTTAGACAGGCTTTAAGAATTTCAATGGGTTTCTATTTCTGATTTCATTAGGTGTGATGCTTCGTGACTCCTACGGAGTAGCTCAGGTACGCTTCGTCACCGGTAACAAGATCCTCAGAATCCTGAAGGCCAAGGGTCTGGCTCCATCTCTCCCAGAGGACCTCTACTCTCTGATCAAGAAGGCTGTCGCCGTACGCAAACATCTCGAGAGGAACCGCAAGGTATGAAAAAGTCATGGTTAAGTGGTTTAAACTTAAATTCTAGTTGCCACAATGATCTGAAAATGACCAAAAATGAATCAGAACATAGTAAAATGAATAGCAAAGTGGAAAGCATTTATAATTAGAGAATGGGCCAAATGATTCTGTTAGGAATTGTGTGGTTGCTTATAATGACATATGACATTCATGCCGTTTGACAGGTCTTTTCCAAGCATTCGGAATAGTCTTTCCTACATGTGCTTATCCTCGTTTACTTCAATGTGATTGTTGAGCAAGTTCAGCTTTACAAATGTAGGCTTATGTAAATTTACAATATTTATATCTACAATGACTGTATGATGCTATGGTGACAATTATGTTATTTTGTCAAATCATTTTTTGCTTCAACTTTATCAGTTAAGCTTTAAGTTAATAATCTTCATCTTACCGGTAGTCCAATTCGCTTTATCCTCTTTTTTTGGTGTGTGTAGGACAAAGACTCCAAGTTCCGTCTTATCCTGATCGAGAGCAGGATCCACAGATTGGCCCGATACTACAAGACCAAGCGTATCCTTCCTCCAAACTGGAAATAGTAAGTTTCTCTCTTCAATAATTCACAAGGATGATCAGGGGCCAGCAATCAGGGCCCCGTAACACAAATGTTAGCGATTTATCACTAAATGAAATGGCTTATCAAGATCATCGTTGCATGTGCACTTTGCTCAGTAGACTGACTAGGATCCAATAAAAATTGTTCTTTCAAATTCCCAATTAATCGCTTACCTTTGTTTGTGTTACAGGTTCCTGATAAGTAATGTTGAAAATAATGATAGCGATAATGTTAATACTAGTGATGACAACGATGATGAAAATGATGCTAAAATATTTGTAATGATATTGACTGGGAAAATTTGTACGTCTGACCCCCACATTTCTCCATTCTTAAAATTTGCTTGGACTTGGGGCGATTATTCAATTTTGCTGATTTAGTAATTAGCTAAATAAGCAAGGCATTGTGCACTTAAACTTAAAGTGGCAGAATTTTTTTCACAGAATTCAGGTTGAACAGTGTATTTCATGGAATACACAGCTTTTCGGACAGCAACAATTAGTACCAAAATGCAGCAAAACATCTTTAAACCTTTGCAAAATCAAATAAATATAAGAATCTTGTTTTCCTAAGTTTGACTTAAGGAAAGTAATTTTTTTTTACAAACAGATTTTGCTTCTTCTTTTTTCAACTGAAAAAAACAAAACAATCCAATTTTAGAAAAATTAAACTGGTAGTTCTACATTAGATAGGTCATCCACCCCCCCCCCCATATAATCAAAGATTGTACTTGTGTGCTTTCTGTGTGTTTGTTTTGCAGTGCACCAAGATTTTTAGCTAGTTTCCATCTGCAGCATGTACTTGTAAGACAAAACTTGTGATAATTTGCTTTAAAATATGTTTCCTTTTCTCTCTTTTCTTTCCTTCTACAGTGAATCATCAACGGCCTCAGCCCTCTTGGCTTAAGGAGATGACCTTGTGTTGACCTTGAGTGTAGGAGCTAAGAGTATGTACATGTACAGGTAGTAATAAACCAGACCAAGATCAAACGGTTAAATCCTGACTCATAATCAGCGATCTTTATTTCATTTGTCAGTTTCCTTTGCTTTGGATTGTGCAGATTAGTAGCATGAGGAAGTGTGTTAAGCCCCTTTCACAATTGGTGATGCGATTTAGAACCGTTGCGATTCTGTGCAACATATATTGTGACCAAATGATCGCACAAGCAATTGTGAAATCCCCTTTATTAACAAAATTTGATCAGGGACCAGGGCCTCGTAACACAAAGGTTAGCGATTACACGCTAAATGAAATGGCCTATCAAGTTCACCATTGCATGAGCAGTTTGCTCAGTAGACTGACTAGGAACCAATCAGAATTGTTCTTTCAAATTAGCGATTAATCGCGAGCCTGTGTGTGACGGGCCCTGATGCAGAAAGAGGTTAAGGATTTATGTCATCGCTGGGCCGTTAAAATATCTCTCAGAATTAAAAAAGATTGAGGTATCTAAGAAATGGGTCAATTTTAGACATCGGTAGCAACCTTGTTCCAGAGAATGAGTTATCTACAGCAAGTGTCGTTAAACCTCAATCAATCTATATGAATTTGGAGACTGATTTCAGACTATATGAGGTTGCGAGATATCTTCGATACAGGTATCGCTGAACTGGCCTCTTTTTCTTTTTTAAATATTTATAAACAAGGTTTTTTACAGCCCAGTGATGATATTCTACTCTAAGAAACAGCGCCAGTGCCAAAAATCAGATCTAATTGGGGTACAAGTGGTTCCTTGCCCTTCTGAGTTTAATCCTCTCCTTCAAAAAAAAAAGCAGTGAAAGAGAGAAAGACCGAGTTAGTGAAAGATGATAAATGACCCCAAACTAATGTAGTATTAGAAATGTTTGTGAGAGGGTTGTGATGATTCTGTGTTTGTATCGAAAAGAGGATAAAAAAGTAGAGACGGTAATGAAGAGAGAAAGTTGCGAGTTGGTATCCAATGAGAAATTTCAATTTAAAGGACAAGTCCACCCCAACAAAAAGTTCATTGGAATAAAAAGAGAAAAATCCAACAAGCACAACACTGAAAATTACATCAAAATCGGATGTAAAATAAGAAAGTTATAACATTTTAAAGTTTCGCTTGATTTAACAAAATAGTTAATGCATATAGGGAAGTGATGACATCACTTAATATTTCTTTTGTATTTTATATGAAATTCTAATTTTCTCCTTGTCCTGTGAAACAAAGTTTTATTTCTCCATGAACATGTGGAACTACTATTGTTTAACATTTTATGGTTCAGTCAAGTTGGTCCTTATTGTCAAATCTGTAAAAATTTAAATATTGTATAAAACAGTATAATTCAAACAATGAAATACAAAAGAAATAGTGAGGGACATCATCGATTCTCTCATTTGCATGTGACTAAATTGTGCATATAACTATTTTGTGAAAAATGAGCAAAACTTTAAAATGTCATAACTTTATTATTTGTCATCCGACTTTGATGAAATTTACAGCATTATGCTTCTCTGATTTTTCTCTATAGGTTCAAATCAACATTTTCCTGAGGTGAACTTGACCTTTAATCCTCTCCTTTAAAAAAAATAGCAGTGAAAGAGAGAAATATTGAGTTTGTGAAAGATGATAAAGGACCCCAAACTAATGTAGTATTAGAAAGGTTTGTGAGAGGGTTGTGATGATTCTGTGTTTGTATCGAAAAGAAAAAAATGGAAAAGGTTATGAAGAGAGAAAGTCGGGAGTCGGTATACAATGAGAAAGTTCTCTCAATTTTAAAGTAATATATATGTATGGGATTGTGTTTTTTTTTTTTTCTTGTGTGAGTGTGTTTTTAGAGAGAGAGCTCTGATTCAGAAAGCATGTCCCTTGATACATGTAGGGGGGGGGGGGGGTCGCCACTGTCATCACGTTGAGTTGAGTTTTGAGGTGATAATACAAGTATATTTATAAACGCTGAACTTTTAAACAGGCATGGGATGATGAAATATCAAGTAGTATTTCCTTTTTATCCAGTTTAATATTGAGCTGATTGATGCCTGAAGATATTTGTTTTCCTTATTCAATTTGCAGCTCTAAGAATTCACATACTAATTAAATAACATTAAAAAATTAAGAAAAGTGATTGCCTTATACACCTCATAGAAATTTGTTAAATTTAGAGTAGAGTAGAACAAAATGGAAAAACCCCACTCTGTTTAGTCATTTGAATACGCCCACTATTTGGCAATTTTCTCTCCATCTATTCAGATTTACTTTAAATTACAGTAGGTTTGGATTGAGGGATAAGAAAATAATTGTGACACCAAAAGGGTGATGATGGATGATGGAAATGTCATTAAGAGGTTGGGGGATGGAAGAAGGCTCTACCAATATTATTCAGCGTCCAATGTCACTATCTCGCATTCTCCCTCCAAATTCCCAAATAGCCAAATACTGTATAGCGCCATCTGTAGTTCAATGCATGTACATGTTTAATTGCTTTAAAAAAAATACCCAATCAAAATCGACCATGCATTTTTTTCCATCTCCGGCTCATTTTGTTTGTTTTCCTCGTCAGTTTTATGCTAGGGAGCAATTGAATTAAAGGGATGGTCCGGGCTGAAAATATTTATATCTTACTACAAAGAGTAGAATTCACTGAGCAGAATGCCGAAAATTTCATCAAAATCGGATAACAAAATAAAGTTATTGAAGTTTAAAGTTAAGCAATATTTTGTGAAAATAGTCATCATGAATATTCATTAGGTGGGATGATGATGTCACATCCTCACATTACGTTTTCTTTGTTATTAAATAAAATAATGATTTTTTCATTATTTCATACTTGTGTGAATAATATGTCTCCCTTATAATGAAAGAAGTTGCG
Organism: Lytechinus pictus; assembly: GCF_037042905.1. Taxonomy (NCBI): domain Eukaryota; kingdom Metazoa; phylum Echinodermata; class Echinoidea; order Temnopleuroida; family Toxopneustidae; genus Lytechinus; species Lytechinus pictus. The sequence continues at coordinate 15,804,402 of NC_087253.1, read as the reverse complement.
GCAGTAAATATCTAATGCACTAAATCAGTTGTCAATCCAATTTTTCTAGTTCTTGAAGGAAAAAAAATTGAATAAACCTAATTTCATATAATAAAATGCAAAAGAACAAGCGGGGATGTGACATCATCAGCCCACCTAATGAATATTCATGACGACTGTTTTCACAAAATCTTGCTAAACTTTAAAATTCAATAACTTTGTTATTTGTTATTCGATTTTGATGAAATTTTCGGCATTTTGCTCAGTGAATACTACTCAACCCTTGAAACCACCTGAATCCATATCAAAGAGAAAAATCAAAGAAACATATTGTTGAAAGTTTGAGGAAGATTGAATGAATAATAAGAAAGTTATGAGCATTTGAATATTGAGATCACTAATGCCATGTAGATCCTCCCATTGGCAATGTGACCAAGATCTGTGATGTCACACACGTACAACTCCCTCATTACTTCAGTACTTATTTCACTTATATTCTCACTTTTATAGAGCCTATCACAAGGTGAGGTGTTCTCTTTATGAGAGGACAAGTACAAAGGTCTCACAACATTATATCATTGATGAATCGTTTCATATGATTAGAATGAGCAAAAAGAGATGTTTTGGGGTATATTTTCAGTGTCCAAAAGGGGAGAGTTGTTCATCTGTGACATCATAGATCTTGGTCGCATTGCCAATAGGAGGATCTCCATAGCATTAGTGATCTCGACATTCAAATGCTCATAACTCTTCTATTGCTAGTCCTATTTTACTCAAACTTTTGTTGATCTTATTCTTTGATTTTTCTGCTTTCACAAAAGCTAACTTGCTCCAAGAGTTTCATTCTCCTTTAAGCTATAAATACTTTCAGCCCGGACCATCCCTTTAAGTGTACATCCGATTCTCTCTCTTTTAAGTCTTCCGGATCATTTGTCTCGATCTGTTTTGAAGTTAATTGGTCTCGAATCGACTTAAATCGGAGCATCTCGAAATTAGCTCGCGCTGGCATTATCTATGTAGGTATAATGAAGCAATGAATAATTTTCTTAGTTTCATAAAACTATAACGTACATAAACTTCAGTGCTTAGAATGCCCCTAATAAAAAAGTAATGGCTTCTAGATCTTTGTGCTGCCAATCTGGGAAAAGTAAAGATACCCCCCCCCCCTTTACAGGGTCCTTGGAACGATTTTGAAGAGAGGGTGCTGGTTTTGTAAAAATTATTTTGACAAGCTAAATAAAAGAAGGGTCAATCCAATATAAACGTGCAGCAGAGAAAATTTGACCAAAAGGGGAGGAGGTTCGCTCCAAAATGAAGCACCCGCTTCCGAGGGCCAACCCCCTATGGGACAGTGCTTGAATCCCCCCTAGCAACTTCACCTAAGTCTACTATAACAGGTCGTCTTAACTGTGCTAAGGGGCTCTTAAAAGTTGGCATACGGGGATGTGCCTCTAGAATGGGTCGGTTTTTTGGAATTTCTAACCATGGGGTATGGTTTTATGCTGCAAAATCCCTAAACATGGCTCCAATTTTTAGATACTGGCCTTAAACATGGGTCCATGGCCCCAATTTTTTGTTACTGGCCCTAAACATGGGTCCATATTATACCCCAATTTGGGGTGATAACCTTTTTTTTTCTTCTTTCTTTGCTTGTCAAATTTTAATAAATCCTTAATAATGGGTATAGCTTTTTAGCCAAAATGACCCGTAAATATGAGTATGTGCTTCGAACCTTCAGCCGCACAGCCCCGTCCAAACCAATTCTAAGTACCCCCCTCCCCCCGGACTTGAAAACAAGGACTCTAGTCAATTATAATTAAAAAAAAAAGGAATTATATATAAAGAATGTTGTAATGCTATTGATTGTGTTTATTTGCTTGTTATTATGCTGATCATGAAACCAATAAATCACTTAATTATAGAAATAAAAGAGAATGTCGAAAACTCACATTCACTAGCCGGTCACTGTTAACGCTTATTCATCACTTAATTCACGAAGAGATAAAGTCGAATAAGATATTAATGAAAATCACATTTGCATTTCAATGAACCCCTTGTTGTCTTATTAATCACAAAGATTACAAAATAAACATTATATCCTGCCGAAATACAAGCGATATACTTTATGCAGACATTGCAAAGATCAAAGGTCTGCTTGTTTTGTGCTATCACCCTTATCCTCATCTTAGGGGCCGCTGACACGAAGTGTAGCGATTGATAGCACGCTTGATGTTTACGATGAATTGTATGTTGTGGTCAATGTAATCAAACTTTAAAAAGCAGTTCTACGATTGATAATGTACTTCGTGATACAGGGCCTGGATCTTCCTAACAAAATGCATTGAAGGATAACAAAGTATGTAAAGCAAACAAATCTGGTTACTGTGCCTGCATTTATACTTCATGAAAAGCATTTTCAGAAAATAGATATATTGGTGTCGGCCGATTGGTCCCTGGAAATTCGCCCCATGCTGTTTTGGAGGACCTGATTCAGTCACGTTGTAGTTGTACGCAAAAGGTAAGTATTTCACGTTTTGTTTTATTTCTTTTTGTTTTTCCACTACATTTAAATATTATTTTTTTAGAAATAAGTTCCGACTGGGTTTGTTTTATTGAGCCTTCATTGATAGTACATGAGAATTTTGGTCTGATTTAGACATCAATGAAGTTATGAATAATGTTAGTACCGAAGTGTAACGTCATCAATTTTCACTTTTTGCATATCATTGTTCTTTATACCATGTTTTGGTAGAGCATGATGAAAAACCCCCACTACCAAAATTTGGTGGTAATCGGTCCATGGGGCCCCCAAATATGACCTCATGAATACATATATAATACACTGACTTCAATGGGGCTAATTATGTATTCATGAGGTCGCCCCATGGACCGATTACCACAAAAATTTGGTAGTGGGGATTTTCATCATACTCTACCAATATATGGTATCAAAAACGCTGAAAATGCTTAAAAAATTGCTGTTTTTTTGTGACGTCATCACTTCGGTACTCTATTGACCAATTTGGTTTGGATGTGTTTTTAATGGGGATTTCTAAGGGGGGGGGGGGGGCTTCAAGTATACCTAACAAAATATAATGTATGCATTAGTACCACACCTGGTTCAACGTATAACCCAATGAAAGTGCTCTTGCTGTTCTTCGGAAGCCACACCTCCAAGTTATAGTGGTCACAAGTTACAGAGCTCTGAAGTCGAATTGCACTTATAGACTTCGTATGTACTGTTAGTAGATAAATCAATCAACTTAAGAGTTTGCCTGCCTGCCTGAGCAGCTGAATTAAAAAAAATATAATTACATTTTGATGAGTAAATGACGTTAAGGATTGAACACAAGAGGGGAGTGAGAGGGGAGGGGCGTTATTCAGGGTCAATACTCACGGAAGTAGGGGAAAACAAGATCAGACCTAAAAACTTTGCCTTGGCTAAGATAAAGTAATATATATTATATATAAATATTACGTCAATAAATTTTGTTGGATTAAAGCATGATTAAGTAAGCAAGAGTATTATATTATGTATCATTACTTATTAAGTAATATATATATATATATATATATATATTACTTCAATAAATTTTGTTGGATTAAAAAGTTTCAACCTTGTTTCTCTCTCTCTCTCTCTCTCTATCTATATATATATATATATATATCCCTTCCAGGGTCTTGTCATTGTTATTGAATCATCACTGGCGAATAAATGGGGGGGGGGGGGGGGGTCATGGCCTCCACCAAAAGAAAAAAAAATGACATAAAGAAAAGGAAAGGAAAAGGGTTGAATATGATATTTTAAATATATTGTCTAAATCTAACTCAAAATATAAAGCGTTTCCTATATCGTACATGTATATGTCAAGAGGATCGAAATTCTTGCTTGCTAGCTAAAAAAAAAAAAAATAATAAGTCGCTCGATATTTGGCCCCTAATACGCGACTGCTGATCATTGCATTTCTTGAATTACTAGAATTATCATTATTTGTTTAAACAAACATGTTTATATTATCTCCGTATCAACCAAAGTAAACCAGAACGATGTCACGTCTTGGCCTGCTCATCGCCACGGCCGTGGTCGTATTTCAGACGTTGATCTCCTCGTCGACGTCGGAGTTTGTCTTTGAGGATATCTTCAACGACCCCGAACGCGACACCTTCCTCCGGGGGACCTTTCCCGAGGGATTCCTCTGGGGTGCCGCTACTGCAGCTTATCAGATCGAAGGGGCATGGAGTGAAGACGGAAAAGGTACAAAAAAGTGTGAAATAAGGGTGAAAATGGAAATGAAACGTTCTAAAAGCAGGGGCTTTTTTTTTGGGGGGGGTCCCATAATTGTTTTGTAATGTACTCTGTTTAGATAAGTGTTTTTTTTTCATGTATTATGTATTTATTGTCTTTCTCATGGTGCACTCATCTTAAGCTGTACTTTTTGAGTTGCTACATTGTTTTGTTCAAATCCTTAAAAATGTATTAATGCTTTTATCGTTGGAAACATGTTCTTTTATTCATTCATTCATTCAATCATTCATTAATTCATTAAATTCTTTCAAATAACTTATAGTGACTTCGCCGTGGCCTATCCCAATATTGTAACTCGGCAGCCAATCAAATTCATGGTTTCCATGTTAGTTACCATGATCGTAGATCTCCACGAAACGGGCCGTCCTATAAAGTTTATTTTTATTTAAAAATAGTCTACCGATTCCGATGCTCACAGCTTATGAAGTTTATTCTGATGAACATCAAAGAAATTGAAGGGGCACAATTTTTTTTTTAAATAGCCTTTCTCACTGGCGTAAAACCGTGACGTCATACTATTCAAGTGGGGGGGGGGGGGGGTGAAACAATAGATCACCCCCCTGAACATGAACAGTAGGTTCACCGCTAGGACTTAGACCAGTGTCCTTTCCACATGATTCTCTTTATTGAATAGACAATTAAAAAAGATATAACAGTACACATGACATTAATAAAAAAGAATGAATAAAATGTTTTTTAAATATGCAATAAAACATTCTAAAAATATCATTTCCATTGTTAAAGATCAAACAGTTAAAAAAGGGTATATTTGCATGGTGATAGAAAAACATTATAATCAAACGGAATTAACTATCCGTTCTACATACCAACGGCAAGAGTACAAAAATATCAAAATTCTTTTAAAATAGAAGTCTGATCATTTGGTATTATTAATTTCCTTTCTAGTTTATACGCATGGATCCGTTTCGAGATTTGCTACTGCTTCTACTTTGAAATTAGTAATCATTCTTGAGATGGTCATAATTTGTAAAAAAAAAAAAAAAAAAAAAACGCTTTCCATGCGTCTATATATTGCTATTTTTCTCCTCCTCCTCCTTTTTTGACTCCTGGAAAAATCATAGGGGAAGGTCGATCGCCCCTGTATCCACCCCGATAGGGTGACCTATTTTTGTTTTATTCTTAATGAATGCTTATAAATCAATTTTCTAGAATTTGATGTAAGGCCCCAAGCTATCAGTGGCGTCATATTTTGTCACAGGTGCAGGGATGGCACGGGACAGAGAGTGAAGGGGTTGCTAAGGCAATTAAGGCGGCCAAATTATGAAGTAATGTTTGAACATGGTTTATCTACACCGCCCAGACCGTTCATTCCTATCTATACTCTCTCTATTTTTTTTTTCTTGAGTTCCTTTCCGCAGGGTGCTACATAATTCTTTAGAATCACTTGCCCTGTCGGGCTAGTAACTTTTTAAATATATTTGCCTGAAAATCAGTTTCGCTTGCCCGAAAAAATCCTTGAAAACAAAGTTTTACCTCTTCAAAAGAAAATATTGCGGTATTATAAACCATTGACTTTTTTTTCTCTCTTGTGACATGAACTGATGTACCTTGTTCTTGCATTCTTTTTTCCAAAGTGATTTTATCTTGCCCGCCATGACCAAATTTAGGGTCATTATATCATATCGACCCTAATTTTGGTTAATTCTACTGTGAGAATTTTGCTTGCCCAATTCGGGCAAGTAGTTTTGGTCTTTTCTTCAAAACCCTTGCCCGACTTTAACTTTTACTTGCCCCGGGCAATCGGGCAAGTGCTTATGTAGCACCCTGCTTTCCGTATACGCTATATAGCTTTCTCTCAATTTTTCCCACCTCTTCTTCCCGACTATAGTTGCAAAATGTAGGGGCAGCCGCCACAAGCGGTGCTCCGTGTATTAGCGTACCCATTTTACAAAGTTCTATCTTTTACCCAGGGCCAAACGTCTGGGACGCCTTCACTCACATCCCGGGGAAGACCTACGGCAATCAAAATGGCGACGTCGCCTGCGACAGCTATCACAATCTAGAACGCGACGTCGAGATGGTGAAGGAGCTCGGTCTGACCCACTACCGGTTCTCCCTTTCGTGGTCGAGAATATTCCCGACCGGTTTTACCCATCAGGTAATTGTCTCGTCATCCCCCGGGGGGGGGGGGCAGTCAAATGTATTGCTGTACACATGAGTGGCCAAATTATTTCCAAACACCTCCTAAACGAGATTTTTCTCTGTGTGCAAAATAACCCCTAAACAAGTTTTTCGCGGGCTTTACTTACACATTTTGGCCCCTAAACTAGTTGTCGCCAGAATATGACCCCGGGGAAAAAGCTTGGGGAAAAACATACCCTAAACACGTTTGGCTAGTCTTAAAAAAAAGCTTTGTAACAATCCTAATTACGTTTGACCCCGCGATTGACCATGACCAGTCTTTCAAAACCACAATTTTTCTTGAAAATAGCCCTTTTTTTTTTCATACCATATAACGAGTGCACGCGCGGCCCTCGTCCAAAACTGAAAAAACACCCCTTTAAACGCGGTTTTTTTTTGGTGACACATGCGTACAGCAATATGTTTGACTGCCCCCCGGGCTCGTCACTTCTTCCATTCCTAACTTTAAAGATTTCATGGTAAAGAGAGAGATAGATGGGGGGGGGGGGTTATATTTGGTTCCAAGTTGGTTGCCACTATATACGCATAACTGTAGCCCATTTAATCTGTTCTTTTGGCTAAAATAGTTACCATTTTGACCAAAATATCTCTGCTGATATTGCGATTTCCCGTCGATGCGGTTGATTAAAGACTATACGATCTTACGATTTTGAAGGGGAAACCGCTTAAACAAAATCGAAGTTGTTATACGATGATCGTTAATCCAAAAGAAAATCGTACATTGTAGATGCACGAACCCCCCCCCCCCCCCTCAGGTCAAACGATTAGCAGGATTTAATTACCCTCCGATTACGGCCCTCCGCAGAATTGTTTCCGAGGGACGGGTGCAAGACACATAAGCAATTTGGAAAAAAAATGTCAAAAATAAGGGAGCAAAGCGACCGAGCTTGTGATGGGCATTTCTATCGTGAAATTAAAGGATTGCGTGCTTACTTTTAGTGAGTTTTTGTGACATCTTTGCAAATAAAACAAAGTTTTTAAAATTTCTTTCGAGGGGGGGGGGGGGGGGGGGGTCCTGTCCCCCCAATTTTATTTTCTGTTGATAACCTCCACCCCTCCTAAAATTTTTGTGGCCCCCCTAAAATTATGGGTGATAACCTTTTTTTTTCTTGTCCAATTTTTTTTTTACCTGTGTCCATCCAAAAAACTTCAGGTGGACCCCCCTAAATTGTTTGGCTTCCGCCGCCAATGACCGGGGGCAACACGATTAGCAAGATATGATTACCCATCGGACACCCTATATAATACCATTACATCAGACAAAATATCAATAAAGGATTGATGATTCATACTTTCTTTTCATCCAGGTGAATCCCGCAGGGGTGCAGTACTACCACCGCTTGATCGATGCCCTCCTTGAAGCTGGTATCCAGCCCGCCGTTACCCTTTATCATTTCGACCTTCCTCAGATGCTAGAGGAGCTCGGTGGGTGGGAGAATGAGATGATGGTCCTTTACTTTCAGGCTTATGCAGACTTTTGCTTCAATGAATTCGGTGAAAAGGTATGAGGGAAATGTTGTTTTCGTGAAATAAATTTTCTCATTTTTCTCTTCACAAACCACACTTCGTCAAATTGCATCAGCAACTACGCCATCTACGACAAAGGTCTGATATTGTGGCGGCGTCGCAAGTGATAGGCCTAAATGTAAATTTTATGATTGTGAAAAGGAACTTTTTTCTGTCTCCACTGGCGTAATGATGAGGGGTAATGGTTTGGACCATAACCCCCCCAAAAAAAATTCCTACCACCAAGAAATAAAATAGAATAGGAAATAAACGGAAATGACAAAATCTCAAATATGATATTATTTTCTTAAATAAATCAAAAATCTATCAAAACATTAGATTTTCGTATCAAGAGGGTCAAAATTTTACTCGCTCGCAAGATGTAAAGAAATTGTGCTCCAGACACCATTTTGTTGGTCCCTCAAAACATTTGATTAATTTTGCATTATCCTAGGTGACTTTTTCAGTGATGCCCCCCCCCCTCCTGGCGAGCTGAAGACACGATGATGAAAAATATGTATCCGATCATTGAATTATGTTAACGAAATTGCACGATGGCATAATATAAAGCATTAATGTGAATTTTTACCGCTGTAAGTTTTGGAAGTACATACCCTAATTAGGAAATACAGTAACTGTTTGACGTTGGATTTATTTCATTGCCCCTAACTTGTATTTATTTACTTATTTATATCCATCTACATGTATGTATGTATCTATCTGTATATTTAATTCATCTACTTCTTTACTTATATTTTTTCTTCTTTGTTTCCCCCCCCCCCCCTCTCTCTCTCTCTTAAATAGGTAAAACTCTGGTTTACAATCAATGAGCCTAAGGTGATCGCCATTCAAGGGTACGAGGCGGGAATCTTCGCACCGGGCAAGACGCGTCCAGGTTACGGCACCTACCGCGTCGTGCATACTATGCTGAAGGCGCATGCGCGTGCTTGGCACACGTACGACCAAAAGTACCGCGCAGCGCAGGGCGGGAAAATATCCATAGTGTTCAACTCGTTCTGGTCTGAGCCCGCCGATCCGGAGAACCAGGCAGACGTCGAGGCAGCGGATAGGATGAGGTTGTTTGAGCTCGGCTCCATGGCAAACCCAATTTTCGGAAACGGTTAGTAGCCTAATATAAAAGAAAGAAAGAAAGACACAAAGAAAGAAAGAAAGAAAGAAAGAAAGAAAGAAAGAAAGAAAGAAAGAAAGAAAGAAAGAAAGAAAGAAAGAAAGAAAGAAAAAAAAGAAATAAAGAAGTCAGTATTAAATGGGAAAATCTAAATAAAGTAAATGAGAAAATAAAATACGAATGTGAATGAATAGACATTAAATATAGACGAATGATTTTATAATGTTATATAGTTACCATGACTTTGATATTTCTTTCAAAATCAGAATGAGAGTAATTTTGAATTCAAATCGAATCGGAAATTCGTTTAGTCATTTATTAATTCAAATAATCTTTCCAGCTGAGTTTTTTTTGAACGCGTAATTCAATTCAGTTTGTAATTCCATGATTGAAATATGAAAAATGAAATGAGAACTCAATTTCAATTTTGTTTTAGGAGATTATCCGCAGCTCGTTAAGGATGTAGTGGGTAATATGAGTCGTGCTCAGGGTCTGACAGTGTCTCGTGTGCCCTTATTCACTCCTGAAGAACAACAGCTAATCAAAGGCACTGCCGATTTCTTTGGACTAAACCACTACTCAACAAGGTAGGACCAGGCAGTTGTATATATTGTTTCTTCTATAGTACCTGATTCCATACACCTTTTCAAGATATATATTCCTCCACTTCCAGTTCTCTTGTGACCTCCAAAGTTTCCAAAACCTGGGGAGGCCATTAATTTGTCCTCTCGTCCTCTAAGTTAAGGAAAAGCCTTCCTGGAGACATTTAAAGATTTCTGAAACTTAAAAAAAAAACACCTAAAGAATTTATGTTCAATTCTTCTTAACTTCGTCTAACATTTCTTGAAAGGCGCCTTGAGCACTCTTGAGAGTGGATCTGGCGCGGTACAATTCTAATTAATTGTTGCTATTATTATTGTTATTAGTAGTTGCTTATACAGTGCGTATCAAAAAAAAGTTTACACTTTGAAAAGGCCCTGGGAATTGAAAAATATACTACATGTGGGAATTTTTTTCACATATAATCTTGGGTTTGGGTCTCATCTATGTAATGAAAGTAAAAGTTTTGACAGAATGTTACACTTGAGTGAGCACTGTCCATTTATGTAGCGCTCGCAGAAATCTGTTTGCGCAGAAATGCTCGTTTTCACGCTGTGTAAAGGGGAAAGGGCGAAATCAAACTTACCCTGCGAAACATTTCTCATACATTTCCCTTGCACTTTTAGTCGATTGAAATAAAACGGATACATTCAAGCATTTTGTAACAATTTTGCCACCCAAATTGAAATTTCAACACTTAGTAAGCACAACCTTTACCCTTTTTTGTGCCAGCTGGATCTGAGGACGTAACTAAATCTGAACAAAAGTTTATATCAGACATCTCCAGCATTTTTCACTAAGTTTGTATCATTTAAAGTGGGTTTACATTTCATTTTTCATTTGATACTTGTTTCTCCACACTTTTCCCAAGCTTGACAATGATTAATAAAATGAAAATGAAGCCTAAGCCATTTCATGTAAATCACAGCTCAGTGTAAAGCAAATATCGTCACGATGGTCTCGGTGTGTGGGGGAGTGGGGTGGAGCGCAATGCACTCTCCTAAGTGTTTTGGGCAAGGAAACAAGTTAAAAAAGGTAAAAGATATCATCAAATCAATTTTACTTGCTAAATTCCACGTGTTCTTCATGATTAAGATCTACTTTTATTCGCATAACTATTTCCAAGTTCTGCGCAAATCATTTTTCACTAACTTTTCAAAAGTAAGTGGTGCTCACTCAAGCGGAAATGTTTTTCGACAGTTATATCGTCATTTGCTTAAATGGATCTGTACCAATGTTAAAATGTGGAAAAATCTTCAGGATATTACAAATATATAATTTTACAGGATTTTTTCTAAGTGTAAACTTTTTTTTGATACGCACTGTATAGCACTTATTAACACGTATGATAAAGACTTCTGCAATAAAATTTCCACCAAACTTTCCATGGCCTTAACCATGTTATCGGGGCAGGAATACATGTAGTACGCTCCGCATTTCAGTGATAACTTTCTGCTAGCTCAGCAATCATTTACCTCACCTGGGTTGATTGCAGGAAAATATGGATAAATTCCTTGCTGAAAGAAATTAACGCCTTGAGTAGGATTTGACATTTTGAATTTAATGAATATGATGATAATACCGATTTATCAGCCAATGTCGTTTTACTGGAAGTTTTCTAGAACATTTTGAATTTTGAATGTCTTACTCTTCCAAGGTTTGTCGCCTACAAGAAACCCGAGTTCAACCCGGTCCCTACGGTATACGATGATTTCCAGGCCGAATTCAGTTCTGATCCGGCCTGGCCACAGGCTGCATCAGAATGGTTAAAGGTAATTGGGTTTGAATCAATATATCAGCCCATTAAGCATGCTAAGAAGATACTAGAAATTAATGTTCTACCGCATTACACGATAATGAATCAGGGGGTGCTGTTTTGGTGTGTAACTTTGCACCATGCATGGAGAAGTATGCACCATTATATTTAGAGGTAAGAGCTCCGTAAACCATCTACCTCCATGGTAAAACAAGTTGATTGTGACTATTTAGAATTGTAAAACATCAACTTAATGGTAACAATTTAAACTTTAAGAACTGTTATTAATATTGTCTGGCAAGGCAGATTATTATTAAAAATGGGTCTCCTTATATAACTATGGTCTCCATGGAAACTAGCAATTGAGAAATTTCATGGCATCTTTGTTTTTGTATGAAACCTGATAAGTCACCAAAGAGCAATAGATAAATCACAGTAAATATAAAAGTGATGGCAATGTTTATCCAATTCTCAAATATTTTCTCCAATTTGTACATTAAAAAATGACTCAGGTTGTTCCATGGGGCTTCCGTCGTCTGCTAAACTGGATCAAGAATACCTATGGTGACGTACCCATTTACGTCACAGAGAACGGTGTATCTCTACCAGACGGTCCTATGGATTTGGAGGACGATCTTCGAACAAAGTACTACCGATCGTATGTAAATGAAGCTCTCAAAGGTAAATAAAATACAATTCATTTTTTTATTTGATTTCCATTCAAACATAATACAAATCCATTATATTTTTTTAATCAGTTGTGTATTTTTTGTGTATGTTATAATTGTGATTGTATTAATGTTCGAAATGTGAATGATAGCAGGGCTCCCTTGTGAAGCAGGCCTCTGGTTTCAATGGGGCCACCATGCTTTTTATAAAGAAAACGTGAATAAATAAATAATAAACAATATAAATCAGATAAAAAAATAACGGATTGTCATTTAAAAAGCAGCATACAATTGGGCTCATTGACTTGAAACTGAGTGGTGGGTCCACGTAAAGCAAAGCTTGTAAAGTGAGACCCCCGCCCCCTTAAATGTAAAAAGAAAGAAAATAAATGTTTAATATCATACACGCTTACAAAAAAAAGGGGAAAAAAGAAGAAAAAAAAAAAGGAAGGAAGAAACGGAAGAGGTAGAAATCAGAGTGAGGTTGACAGTATTTTTAATTACAGACTACGTACAGGTTCAATCACATAAAGATTCAATACAATACAAACCTAACCTCTATACCCATTTATTCTAACTTATTATTTATAACGATCAATAAAAATAACAATTATAAATTATCTCTTGATGCTTTTACAGCAGTGGACCGAAGCGAACAACATGTGTCGCAAATCATAGTATTGTAATATTAATATTAATCTCAATCTCAAATGATTTACCTTTCAGCATCGCAAATTGATGGCGTCAACCTGCAGGGTTATTTCGCTTGGACTTTACTAGACAACTTTGAATGGGCGTCGGGATTCAGCGAACGCTTCGGCTTGTACCACGTGGATTTCAACGACCCTGCGCGTACCCGTCGCGCCAAAAACTCGGCGCAAGTCTTCACCCAAATCGTGAAAGATAATGGATTCCCGCCTAACGAAGAGGGAAAGGTTGAACTATAAACAAATGTTTCTTTAAATTGTTATGATATTTATGAAATAAGTAATAAATAATAGTATTTGGAATTCGTGAGTTTGGATTGCTTTTGATTGGGAGAATTTCCTACAGACTAGAGCCGTTACGTTAGCAACTTTTTATTCTGGACGCAAGTCTTGTTGCGCACCTTTTCTTTTGTTGTCAAATCTGGGCTCCGTAACAGGTTTGCGATGGTTTGCAAATATGAAAGAACCGCACTCATTGGCTCCCAGTCAGTATTTCAAACAGAGTGCGCATGCAACGATGATCTTGATTGGTCATTGTTATTTAGCGATTGATTGCAAACCTTTGTGTTACGGAGCCCTTGTGTGCTTGGGTATGACAGCTATATCTTTTCATATTTTCTGAGAAATTGAGTCGCTATAATTCCGAAGCTTCACAGTAATGTATAGCATGGTAAGTCCATAAACAATGCGAAACCACTATAGCAATTCCCTCTATGATAAGAAGGCCCAATCGGACTTTATCTTCATGTTCATATTCATATAACATTATCGTCCTTGATTAGATCATCACAAAAACTGCGATCGATGGAGAACCAAATCGTTTAATGCATCGTGTACGTACTTATCCTTCGGGCGTAGGATGCAGTGACATATTTGAGCATCATCGCATTTATTTCTTTATTATATTCCCAATTAACGCTTTCCAAAATTACTATATCTACCGGATGCGGTCCAAACAATATTTTTACAAGGTTATGAATTTAATGATCGACTATTTTTTTATTTGTTTGAATTGATAGACATGTATATTTCGGAACATGTGCGCAGTATTATGAGGGACATTAGTTCACGGTGACCAATACCGATGACATAAATTTAAATTTAGATTATATATTTGAATAATTATAATGCATTTTTAAATACGTTGGGAATGGAAAATGAACATGGTATGAACTTTCTTAAATCGAATGTGTTTCCTTTGAACTTTGAAACCACTTAGAGTGAACTCTCTTCTTATCTAGTTCAACCAGGGGCGATACTATGCCTACAGGGTATATATCTAAGCCGGGGGGGGGGGCGCAAGAAAACATAAAGACGAATTCCCCCAAAGGGGTATTTATAGTTCACACCCCAAACGTCTCTTATCAATGTCAATACTAGTTTTTTTCTCATTCTCAATCCTCTCTTGTCAATTTTTTTCTTCTCCTTTTTTTTTATCTGGAGAATAAATTGATTTTTTTTTAGTTTACTTTGAATGAAATTATGGAAATGAAAGTATAAATAAACTTATAAATCAAAAATAACAAACAATAAAGGTTTAGTTTGCTGTATTTCTATTTTGCAAGCCTTTTATTTGAGACATTTTTCTTCAATAGTACGGTATGTACTGGACATGATCAAGATTAGCACCAAAACTGCAGAGAAAAATGGCGGATAATTTTTTTTTCATGTAGGCCTAAAGAGTCAATGTGTTACAGTCAACATGAGATATTTTTAATACCTCATACTAAGATTGTTGTCTCTGATTGGTCAAAACTGCATCATGTGACACGTACTATTCCGCCTATCATCATCTCAAGGGTTTGACTTACTGTACATTTCTTCTATCAAACCTCTGATACTACTGGCAACCCCTGAGGGCGGAGCCACAAGTTGTGTTGCTACGCGCGCATCTGGCTAGCTAGAGCTGACTGGCTGCGCTACTGCTGCTTGGTCATGTACGCGCAGCCAACATTGCGCTGGAATTGGTGGATGAGATGTCCTGGCAAGCAGCATAAGAGATAGCATTTCGTTTAAATTACAAAGTAATTCAGAAAATCAAATTAGATAACGGTTACACTAGTGGTTCTAAAGTTGAAACCTTTGGGTCCAGAGTAGTGTGACTAACGATGAGGTATTTAAAACAAATATGCATGGACTGCTCTGTATTCGGATGACAATGGAAATCATCACTCCTGGCCCTCAGTGGTTTTCATACCGACTTCTACTCGGCCAAGGCCTCGGGGTGATAGAAGGGCGAGTATTGGAATAAAATTATTATATTTTTATAGAAAACGTTTTGTTCGCTTGAAACAATTTTTTTACCAATAAGGATGGAGCCCCCCCCCTGTTACACCCACAAATGTAATAATCGCCCACAAATGTAATAACGCCCACAAATGTAATAACACTTTACCCACAAATGTAATAACGCCCACAAATGTAATAACACTTTACCCACAAATGTAATAATTTCACCCACAAATGTAATAATGCACTTTACCCACAAATGTAATAATTTTTGATCGCCCACAAATGTAATAATGACTTTACCCACGAATGTAATAAATTTGAAGGGATTTTTGGCGAATCCGTTCTGAACTAAAATCCTATAGTAATGCGTTCATATAGCACAAAAGTGCAAAGTCTTTTTTCCAGACCCGGTTAATAAAACATAGTACAAGTCTAAAGTCTTTTTGCAGACCCGGTTGTTTCAAAATTATAATATACGTCCAAAGTCTTTTTTCCAGACCCGATTAATTAAAAAATTATAATGCAAATCTAAAGTCTTTTTTTCAGACCCGGTTGTTTCAAAAATTGTAATATAAGTCCAAAGTCTTTTTTCCAGACCCAGTTGTTTCAAAAATTATAATATGCGTCCAAACTAAGATACGATAATGATATTCTAGTGGAATAAAAATGAGAATCGAGCTTAGTCTTTTCTCCAGACCCAGTTAATTAAAACTGGTCGAAAAGTAACAAAGACCCCCAACTCTCTTATTAATGTTAAAAATAATGGAAATATAGCGTAGTCTTTCATTCAGACCCCGGTTGTTTCAAAAATTATAATATAAATCCAAAGTCTTTTTTCCAGACCCGATTAATTCAAAAATTATAATGCAAGTTCAAAGTCTTTTTTTCAGACCCAGTCGTTTAAAAAATTATAATATATGTCCAAAGTCTCTTTTCCAGACCCGGTTAATTAAAAAATTATAATATACGTCCAAAGGCTTTTTCCAGACCCGGTTAATTCAAAAATTATAATGCTAGTCCAAAGTCTTTTTTTTCAGACCCGATCAGTCAAAAATTATAATATACGTCCAAAGTCTTTTTTTCAGACCCGGTTGTTTAAAAAATTGTAATATAAGTCCAAACTAAGATACGATAATGATATTCTAGTGGAATAAAAATGAGAATCGAGCTTAGTCTTTTCTCCAGACCCAGTTAATTAAAACTGGTCGAAAAGTAACAAAGACCCCCAACTCTCTTATTAATGTTAAAAATAATGGAAATATAGCGTAGTCTTTCATTCAGACCCCGGTTGTTTAAAAAATTATAATATAAATCCAAATTTTTTTTTCCAGACCCGGTTGTTTTATAAATTATAATATACGTCCAAAGTCTCTTTTCCAGACCCGGTTAATTCAAAAATTATAATATACGGCCAAAGTCTTTTTTCCAGACCCGGTTAATTAAAAAATTATAATATAAGTCCAAAGTCTTTTTTCCAGACCCGGTTGTTTAAAAAAATTATAATATAAATCCAAAGTCTTTTTTCCAGACCCGGTTGTTTAAAAAAATATAATATAAGTCCAAAGTCTTTTTTCCAGTCCCGGTTGTTAGAAAATTATAAGATGTGTCCAAAGTCTTTTTTTCAGACCCGGTTGTTTCAAAAATTATAATATACGTCCAAAGTTTTTCTTCCAGACCCGGTTGTTTCAAAAATTATTATATAAGTCCAAACTAAGATACGATAATGATATTCTAGTGGAATAAAAATGAGAATCGAGCTTAGTCTTTTCTCCAGACCCAGTTAATTAAAACTGGTCGAAAAGTAACAAAGACCCCCAACTCTCTTATTAATGTTAAAAATAATGGAAATATAGCGTAGTCTTTCATTCAGACCCAGATCTTTCATATAACAAATGAATAATAATAATAATATATTAGTAATAATAAAAAAACCAAACAAAGACCCACGATCCTGTTTCTTGAATAACATGGAAATATAGCGTAGTCTTTCCTCCAGACCCAGATCTTTCAAATAAGAAATGATGAATAATAATAATAAATTAGTAATAATAAAAAAAGCAAACAAAGCCCCAAGGTCCTCTTTATGTTGAAAAACATGGAAATATAGCCTAGTCTTTCCTCCAGACCCAGTTATAAAAGTCATTTAAAACACACCAACAACAAAACAAAGACCCCGCAATCTTATCAACATTGAATAACATGGAAATATGGTGTAGTCTTTCCTCCAGACCCAATTATTTCAAAATAACCAAAATCATTAAAAAAGAATAACAGAATCTAAGGCCCAACTATCCTTCTATCTAAGAACCTTCAATAAATAAAGTTTAGAGAGTTTTCTTTATTCCAGACCTTGTCATTTTCAAAAATAAGATAAATGATATCCTCATAACTAAGACTCAATCATATTCTTGTGCCTGCTCAACATGAATAAGATGATTGGGGGAGTATTTCATCAACATTTATGTCCGACAAGTTGTCATATCTGACAAATGTCCCTGATGTTGATTGGTTAAGAAGCAGTGCTACCATGGTAAGTGTCGGATAAAACGTCAGACAACTCCTTTCATGAAATGCTCTCCGGTCTCTAAGTTTTGATGTTGTTTTTTTATTATAAATTTCTTTGCCTGGAAGAAAAAGTGAATGTTTAATTACTTCATTCATTACAGGATGTTAGGCTGGAAGAGGGTTAAATGTTTTTTTTTTTGTTCTTTTTTTTAATAAACTGGTCTGGTCAAATTAAGTATGCATTATCACAAGGGTTTAATAGTTTGGAAGGTGCTGGGGTCTAAGTTTTAAGATTAATGTTTCGCTTAATTTGTATTTTCAAGAGAACTGCGTGAGGGGTAAACACAACACTCCAAGCCCAAGCATTTTAAGTGGGTTTAATTTTGAAGATTAGTCTTAGCTGTGATTTTTTTTCAATATTTGTTTATCTTTAAAATAACCGGGTCTAGACGAAAGACTAAGTATAATACTCGTCTTATTCCACAAGAATAAGAATATGACAAAGTCTTTTGTTTTTAAGATTGTTAAAGTCATTTTTAAATTACTGGGTCTGGAATAAAGACAACGCTCTAAACATGTGCTTTTCTACATGCATGGTCTTAATTTGGAGGATTGTCGGTTCTCAGATTCGTTGTTGGGGGTTGGGTTTTATTGATTTTTATTCTTGAATAATTGTGTCTGGAGGAAAGTCGATCTTCGACAATCGGTCTCCATGTTATTCCACAGTAATTAGATTATTGGGTATTCGTTTTAGAATATTTGTAAAAACAATTTTTTTTTAAAAATAATAACCAAGTCTGGAGAAAGGATGTTTGCTTTACCCATGCATTATTACAATGTTTTGTAGGGGTCGTAGTCATGGGCGGAAATCCCAGGGGGACAAGGGGGACGTGTCCCCCCTACTCAAAATAGTAGGGGGACACACTATCAAATGTCCCCCCTACTATTTCTGGTCTTTTATGATGGTAAGAAATTCATCATTCAAAATCGAAATAAAACATGTATTTTAGGACGAGATGACCTTACTTCCGGGGATAACCTTTTTTTTGCTTGTAAAATTTTCCAGACACTTGTCCCCCTACCTTTTGGGAGAGATTTCCGCCCCTGGTCGTAGTATTATTAAAAAAAAAACTGGGTGTGGGGTAAAGACATATTTTTTTACTGGGTGAAACTTTGGAAAATTGGTCTTAGATTTGAAGTTTTTTAATTCATTTTTTTAATAGCCGGGTCTGGAGGAAAGAGTACACTTGATTCTCAATTTACCCTTAGCGCATATATTCACAATATACGCCGTATAAGTTGAAATAACAACAGGGACATTAATTCTACTAGTTTTAATTAACTGGGTCTGGAGAAAAGACTAAGCTCGATTCTCATTTTTATTCCACTAGAATATCATTATCGTATCTTAGTTTGGACTTATATAATAATTTTTTAAACAACCGGGTCTGGAAGAAATACTTTGGACGTATAGTATAATTTTTGAAACAACCGGGTCTGAAAAAAAGACTTTGGACTTGCACTATAATTTTTTAATTAACCGGGTCTGGAAAAAAGACTTTGGCCGTATATTATAATTTTTGAATTAACCAGGTCTGGAAAAGAGACTTTGGACGTATATTATAATTTTTAAAACAACCGGGTCTGGAAAAAAGACTTTGGACTTATATTACAAATTTTGAAACAACCGGGTCTGAAAAAAAGACTTTGGACTTATATCATAATTTTTTTAACAACCGGGTCTGAAAAAAAGACTTTGGACTTGCATGATAATTTTTTAATTAAACGGGTCTGGAAAAAAGACTTTGGACGTATATTATAATTTTGAAACAACTGGGTCTGCAAAAAGACTTTGGACTTGTACTATGTTTTATTAACCGGGTCTGGAAAAAAGACTTTGCACTTTTATGTTTTATGAACGCATTACTATAGGATTTTAGTTTAGAACAGATTCGCCAAAAATCCCTTCAAATTTATTACATTTGTGGGTAAAGTCATTATTACATTTGTGGGCGATCAAAAATTATTACATTTGTGGGTAAAGTGCATTATTACATTTGTGGGTGAAATTATTACATTTGTGGGTAAAGTGTTATTACATTTGTGGGCGTTATTACATTTGTGGGTAAAGTGTTATTACATTTGTGGGCGTTATTACATTTGTGGGCGTTATTACATTTGTGGGTGCAACACCCCCCCCCCCCCCGAGAAGAGTAGACAACTCGAAAGAAAGAACATGCAGAGAAAGAGAGAGGGGGACCCCGGGGATCCAACCATCATCTCCATTAACAGCTGAAAGTGGGGAAATGACTATTGATAACAGAGCTGTTTACCAATTTCATAACCAGTCATTTCGAATGGCATTGACAACTAGATTGCCTTCCAGACACTTGCCTGTCGTAGCAACAAAGCAAAATGCAAGTAAACTGAATGACAGGTGTTATGTTTCATTCACTAAAACAGTTTCAACGGCATGCTATCGGATATCCAAGGAAAGATAAATACAGTGAATCTCACCGGGAGCCTCATTATTATTCCCGGGTCTCATTCCGTCAAGGACTGAGAGGAGCGTCATTGGGGACCAGCTTAGCTCCTTTGGCCCGTATTCTGAAGTAAAGTTGTGGTTTAAGTATGGGAAGCCAAACGTGTCAAAATTTTTATAAAGTTGTATGTTTCTTATGTTTACTGCATGCGCTCTTTCCTGATTCATCGACGGTGAAGACAATCATCTATTTATACTTCCTAGACAATTATGAATGATTTGAGAGCCAAAATGAGCTTAAATATGATACCTCTATGTTAGTGATTTATGTTACAATTAGCTATCCATACTTAAACCACAACTTTAAACCTAAGTTTAACTTAAACCCAACTTAAGAATACGGGCCTTTGCATTTAGAGAGTATATAGCTTGCGAACATATCCATTTCGAATTCGAAAGAACTAATTGATTGATGGACTAAAGAAGAATCCAACTTTGGTTATGATATGATGTGTAAGAATTCAACATAAATGAGAATTAATGTGGAAAACCTGAAAGAAATTGGACTTAAAAAATATGACTGTTTGAAGATGATTGAGATCACTTAGACTTTGCAAAATTGAACAAAATTAAACTAACGTGTAAAAAAAATACAGGCCTGTAACCTGGTCAAGTATATAAACTTCTGGTTGTTGTTTTTTAGAGTTTAAAGACAGTTTAAACACGTGTTTTTTGAACTAAAGAATTATCAACTTTTCAAAAATAGATTAGAAAGTGAACATTGCTGTTAAATTTTAATTTAAACTGATGTCTCTGATCAGCTGATTATACTTAACCAGATGGTAAAAAAACGTTTATATTTGCTTGAAATTTTAAATGGCTATTCGGTAGATGGAAAAAAGTAGGATGCACCCCCCATTTGTCGTGAACTTAATTAGGGCCGTGTCAGAAATTATTGGTCCTCTCAGGCTCTCAAGCATTTATTTCCTCCGGATTTCCTCCAGGGCAATTTATTGAAGAAAAAAAAATTGTATACCGATACATTCACTGGGCACGTATCTTTGATATACAAATCCTAATACAATTCAACTAAAATATAATCGAAATGATTATGTTGCAAACCATAGGCTAATCATAACCAAATTTGAATACTAAATTTAGCATATATTGTGGCTGCATGGGCGGAAATCCCAGGGGGGACACAATGTCAAATGTCCCCCTACTATTTTGATCTTTTAGGATGGAGAAAAATTCATCAATCACAATAAAAAAAAAAAACATGTATTTTGGACTAACAGAAACTTTTTTTTGCTTGTCAATTTTTGGGGTTAAAATGACCATACACTTTGGGTGATAACCTTTTTTTTTCGTCCCCCTACCTTTTGGGACAGATTTCCGCCCATGTGTGGCTGTGAATGTGGGTGGTCCAATGCAATTTAGTGGATTAAAAACTCGAAACAAAACTTTGTTTTAGCAGGATTATACATCTTAAATATTACTACGTGCAGTCACACGTACACAATCTATGGAAAAAAAAGAATTGAGACGCAGAAAATAG
This sequence comes from Lytechinus pictus, assembly GCF_037042905.1. Taxonomy (NCBI): domain Eukaryota; kingdom Metazoa; phylum Echinodermata; class Echinoidea; order Temnopleuroida; family Toxopneustidae; genus Lytechinus; species Lytechinus pictus. The sequence continues at coordinate 15,782,811 of NC_087253.1, read as the reverse complement.
AATACAAAACGAAATACATGTCATAAGGGCCTATAAATGCAGAAATAAATAGAAAAAAATTATGAATATAGAATGGAAAAGAAATATAAATACAAAATTTAAACTCACTTACCTATTGGTACCACAATAATAAATTATGTATTAATATTGCTAAGACCAAAGTAATGACATGTTGTTAAGTCCAAGATCTTCTTTTCATATGAATATATTTATAGGTAATTAGAAAATTGAACAGGTGAATAACATTCGATATCTTGGAGTAATGACCGATAGTAAGTTAAATCGGAATTTTCATGTTCAAAATCTTGCCAAGTTACTTGCCAAAAACTTTTATGCTTTGCGAAAAATGAGCTTTTATCTCGATTCAAATATTTTTTATCTAATGTACAAAATAATTATTTAACCTAACTTTGATTATTCATGCTCTGTATGGGGTAATTGTTCAGCTAAAAACAAACAGATACTTACACGCTTACAAGAAAGGGCTGCAATGCTCGTAATAAAATTGTTATAAAATACCAAAGGGTTAGATTTCATCAAGTCACTAAAATGAAAGTCCTTTGAACAAAGAAGAGGTTATTTTTAGCATTACTGATGTATAAATGTATTTATGGATTTGCTCCCACCAGAATGTGCAATAACATTGAAATTAACTTTGATAGGCATGGTTTTAATACAAGATCTGCCGATTCTCTTAATGTAATCTTGCCAAAACCTAATTTAGAATGTTTCAAACATGGTTTTATGCATGCGGGAGGTAAGCTATGTAACTCCTTGCCATGAAAAAATCAGCATCTGTACCATTTTTTAAGCACCTGTATAAGAAATATTTTTTTTTAAATTTACGTATCTTTACCAATGTAAACGTCCAGCTGCATTTATTTTTGGTATCTCCTATTTTTTTTCGTGCAATAATTTGTATAGCGCGGACCTGGACATCGCAAGCTTCGTCTCCCATTTACAAAAGTTATCCTTGTACATTTAAGAATGAGTATTGTGCGGATTGTTGTTATTCATGATTGTGTGTTGACAGTTTATGAGTGTTTAGGGGGGGGGGGTGTTAAGCGATGATTGATTGTGGGTGAAGGTGTGTTGGGTGTAAGGGTGGATGGATATATGCGTAGTGTGTGCTCCTCTATGGGTCACGAAGTTTGCAAGTGGTTCCAGGTTCCTCATCGCTTTTTGTTTTTAACTTGTAATAATTTTAAATGAATTGCGTAATTATACGAATTGCCTGTGTCATTCTTCTTTTGTTTAGGTTATTGCAGCTGGTCGGATTCTTTTATTTGGTTTGATCTTTTCAATTAAGTCTAACCTTTTCAAGACCTTGATGCAAAATACTGATCTTGTGTTTTCCTGAATAAAATATATTTCAATAAAATAAATGAAAACATGCATATGCATGCACGATTCGTAGTGCAAAAAAAGGTTTCACTAAAAATGTACGTCATTTTGATCCAGAGAAATTTGACAAGCAAAAAAATAATAATAAAAATAAATTAAACCGTTCGACCAAAAAATGAAGGTCATTTTGCATTTCTTAAATTTTTTTCACACTTACCAGAATTCCAGGGGTGCTGCATACAGGGAATGATACACCCAACACGTACCCCTGGGGAAATCACCCCCCCCCCCCCGCTTCTCAGGGCCATGAGTTCATGCGCAATTCGTGATCACCTGACAATCGATTTAGCGGAAACCCGACTCCACCCTGACTCTAAACACTGTGACAAAGAGCCTGAGATCGGAGACTAACATCTCTCATCACTTTCACCAGTTCACTCACTTGGATAAGGAGCAGTACTACACATGCTACACACCAGCTTTACACCATCAACGATCATGGTCAAGTTCAGGTTTCTGTAATGCGAACTGCGGTGAGTACGCTCCGTGCACTCGCACATGTTTTGTACGGTTACTGCTGTGTCACCTCAAAGCATAATACATGTCTGTGATATGTCCATATCACAGATAAATATAATAGTGTTAATAATTTTACAGAGAGCGGGAGGCCATGGTGATGGTATAGGATAGTTACACCCTCAAGAAGTATATCACAGACAATTGTCCTATAGCTGCTCTGTAAACATGTAGCTATATGGACTATTATTTCATATCCCATGCATGCAAGCATGGCCACACCAGTGAAGTGCCCCCGTGCCTGGGAAGTGCCCTGGTTGTATAAAGAGAGCAATGACCTTATAGCTTGTTCCCCCATGGTGACTTGGTGGATATATTATAAATCATTGCATATGAGAGCCGCAGCTTATTTGTGCACAATACGTGACGGCCTGGATATATGGCCAGAACTAATGACGGCATGCAAGACGGCTACATCTTTTGTAAAACAAGTATATGGGAGAGTTTCGTGAACTGCATTGTCACAGAGTTTGTAAGACTAAGAGAAAGTCTGTGTTACCCGACAATTAATTGCCATAGGAACTGAGCTTCTCAGCAAATCAAAATCAAAGTTGCCAAATCCGACCACTTGTCGGACGTATTAATATCGTTCTGTATCTTTGCATGCACCCCGGCATGCACCTTAAATTGTGGTGTTTACTCAGATTAGTAGATTAACAATTATATAAGTGTTATTACAACACCTTTTGTTGTTGTTCATTTTACATTCTTTGGTGTTGTGCAACATGAACACTGTGCATGGTCATCAACGGACACGAACTAGTATGGTTTTAACACCGGGTTTTAACACCAAAGCTCTTTAAGTGTGCAGTCTTACAAAGTGTAGTTAACTTCCCATGACTTTAACCAACGTAACACGTTCACGACGAAGTTTATTTTTTCTTGTTGATATAGAGGGTTAATGCAGCATTGTTTATGCATAATACTAACTACTACATGCGATTAAGAGTATCCTGAAAGTTTCGTCCTATGCCATGTCTGGGATATTATATGCCTATTTAAAAAAAGAGCCGTTTACCACATTTTTAAAACAACTTTACTTCCGAATGTAGGCTTACCACAGTGGCGGATCCAGAGGGGGGGGGGGGGCACATCCGACCCTTGCTCCCCCTTTGAGAGTCATTTTTTAAATGTAGCTCTTTAATTCACAAGTGTGCCCCCTTGAGAGACACTGAAAGTGTTTTTAATGGAAATGAATGCACAAGTGATGGCCTTTTTCTTCTTCTTTTTTTGCTCGTCAAGTTTTACGAGGAATAAAAGGACTATCATTTTTAGTTAGAAGATTTTTTTTGTTTTGCTTGTCAAAATTTCGTAGGGAAATTGTGCCCCCCACCCTTGGAAAATCCTGAATCCGCCCCTGGCCTACCATAAATATTATTTCGCATCTTTCAAATTATGTAACTTAATATTGTTGTTGGTGTTTTTTTTTTATAATTTATCCGACAATGATTTCAAACTACGGATATAATTTGAGATTTACACACATTTACGGTTACTCAGGGCTGAAAAATAATTTTATCTCGATAAATAGAATAAATTTCACCGATCAAAACGCCGATAATATTAAATCTGATAAAAAAAATAAGGAAGTTTTTTAATGTTAATTATTTATCAATATTTTGAGATAAAATTAAGGGAAATGCACGTTGTCATGATTATACATTAGGTGGGCTGATGATGTCACCTCCCCAATTTCCTTATTTCTCATGTTGCATGTATAGATTTTTCTTATTTTCATACATGTGCGTATATGGTTTTTCTTGTAACAAAATAAATTACACCAATGATTGTCTTACGCATTACATTAGTAGTCAGTCAATTCGTTTCATTTTTAGAGGACAACATTTGGAGGGGAAAATATGATATACAATGAAATAAAAACGAAATATAGGGCATCAGCTTGTCCATTGCATCTTCATGAAGGCATGCATGGAACCATTCACCGAAATAGAGCAAAACTGTGTTGTCTTTGTTATTGCTAGTCCGATTTTGATAAAATTTTCAATGTTTTGTTTGTCTGATTTTTACTATATCTGTTCAATTCACATTATTTTCATCCAGAGACCCCCCTTTTAATAATGCTCTACAATCATTGTAGTTAACAAATTGGAAATGGGGATAACAGATGATCGATTTAAAGTTTGAATTGTATATCGGTTTCGACTTTTGTGTTAAAAATTAATTATTTTGTCATGGTATTTTAGCCTCTTCATGCATTCACAGTTCACAAATTCACTTCCTGATAACAAATTAGTCCGGCAGCCCAGGAGGTTTATTCAACCGAAAGCCGGACAAGCAAATGACCCCATAGCTGGATGACATGGACCCTGAAGTTTACAAAAATGCATTGCTGCCGGGTTCTATCTGTGGTCTTCCCTCCGAAATGACGTAATATATGACGTCACTACAAAATGGCCCTATTTCACCATTTTTTAGACATTCTACACATAGCATGAAGTCAAGGGGAAATATCTCAGCTAAATCATGCTTGTTTTGTATGAAACTTTCAAAATATATTGTTCAAATAGTGCACAAGAGATATGCAAAATTTCACGAACAGAAATTATTGTTTACATATGCAAATTACGTAATGAAATTTGCATATCATTAGTTTGGGAGATTTCTTGCATCAAAAATTGTCGAAAATCAAATCAGAAATTTATTTTCTTTTTTAATGTACTTTATTTAATATATTTCCTCTCAAGCATAATATCATTCTCTTTATCTATATCTCTACTTTTAGAAAATATATGCCAGTAATTGGAAATAACATTATAGACTGTGATTTCAGCCCCCTTTTCAATATGATGCGCACATAGAAATCGTGCGTTTTTGGCCTATTTTCACCATATAGCTGAGGTGTGCGAACGATATGCGTACTTTATTGATGTTTCCTGCATTTTGCATAATATTTAATCTTCCAAACAACATATTTTCATCTCCACTATATCTCTGCTGATAAATAAATGATTTCAGCAAAGATTGATTGCCCACTGGGCAGTCTATAGGCTTCGTTTTCAGCCCAGTTTTCAACAATGAACCTATACCATGTATGACTGCATTATTGTAGTCGAGTCGGAAATGGGAGTTCCTTTGCACCATCATAATATATTTTTCACTCAACGTTTTTGTATTTAGTTAATGAATATTGATCTTCCCTTTGCAAAATCGTGTCCAACGGGGTTCAATATTGATATCTTTGGCGGTCCTCTTGGTTTTTTTTTAATGAAAAGTTATTATTTTCATATTTTTTGCACAGAGTGTGACAATGGGACAATCTTAAATGAATACGCATTTCACTATGATTCGGATAGTAGAAATCGATTGAATTCGTTTTCTGGACAGCTAATATATTTTGAAATAAAATTCATCCCGAAATTGCCATGATTTTGGTCAAAAATTTGCATGTGCATTGATATCTATCTGTTCAATCATTAACATCAACAACTATTGCACAATATCAGCATTCGACACGAAAGAGGACATGATATACCGATAATACTGAAACGCTTCATGACAGTATGTATGTCTAAATTTGCTTAGTTAAAGGGCAAATACCATATATTACTCGATATTGCGATAAAATGACACCAAAAAGCAACCTCTGTGACAGTATAATTTTTGTCTATCAGCTACATTATAAAGAAATGAGGGCGCAGTAAAGCCTACCCCCCCCCCCCCCTTATGGGACCGCCGGAGTCCCCCATCCTTTTTTCGTATTTTGCCCATTTCTTGGAAAATTCTACATTTTTGGAGCCCCATTGAAAAGAAAAGACGTTTCTGCTTTGCAGTAAAGGCATTTTTACTGTTGTTTAACCACTTAGGGATAAAAGAGTAGAGTTTTCTCTATCTGCTACATATAAAGAAGTGCTGGTACAGCAAAGCCTATCCCCTCTGGGGACTGCCAAAGTTACCCACCCTTTTTACGTATTTTATCCATTTACGGGAAAATATGCTAATCTGGAGCCCCGATTGAGGCAAAAAACGTTTCTGATATGGAATAAAGCCACTTTCATTCTTTTGAAACTCCATGGAGATAAAAGAGTAGAGTTTCCTCTATCTGCTACATATAAAAAAGTGCTAGCATATTGAAGCATACCCCCTTAAGGGAGCGTCGAAATCACCCACCCCTTTTTCATATTTCACCTATTTATGGGAAAATGTGCTATTTTCGAGCCCCCATTGAGGCAAAAAGTGTTGCTGCTATGTAGTAAGGCCACCTTTATTATTTTTAAACTATATGGAGACGAAAGAGTAGAGTTTTCTCTATCTGCTACATATAAAGGAGTGCTGATACAGCAAAGCCTACCCCCTCTGGGGACTGCTGAAGTTATCCGCCCCTTTTACGTATTTTGCCCATTAATGGGAAAATATGCTATTTTGGAGCCCCGATTGAGGCAAAAACGTTTCTGATATGGAATTAAGCCACTTTCATTCTTTTGAAACTATGCGGATACGAAAGAGTAGAGTTTCCTCTATCTGCTACATATAAAAAAGTGCTAGCATATTGAAGCATACCCCCTTAAGGGAGCGTCGAAATCACCCACCCCTTTTTCATATTTCACCTATTTATGGGAAAATGTGCTATTTTCGAGCCCCCATTGAGGCAAAAAGTGTTGCTGCCATGTAGTAAGGCCACCTTTATTGTTTTTAAACTATATGGAGACGAAAGGCTAGAGTTTCCTCTATCTGCTACATATAAAGGAGTGCTGATACAGCAAAGCCTACCCCCTCTTGGGACTGCTGAAGTTATCCGCCCCTTTTACGTATTTTGCCCATTAATGGGAAAATATGCTATTTTCGAGCCCCCATTGAGGCAAAAAAGTGCTTCTGCTATGTCGTAAAACCACTTTTATTGCTTTTAAACTATGTGGATACGAAAAAGTCGACATTCCTCTATTTTCTACATATAGAAAAGTGCTGGCATATTTAAGCATACCCCCTAAGGGGGTCGTCGAAATCACCTACCCCTTTTCCATAATTCACCTATTTATGAGAAAATGTGCTATTTTCGAGCCCCCATTGAGGCAAAAGGTGTTTCTGCTATGTAGTAAAGCCACTTTTATTGGTTTGAAACCATATGGAGACAAAAGAGTAGAGTTTCCTCTATCTGCTACATATTAAGAAGTGCTGGTACAGCAAAGCCTACCCCCTCTCGGGACTGCCGAATTTACCCGCCCCTTTACGTATTTTGCAAATTTATGGGAAAATATGCTATTTTCGAGCCCCCATTGAAGCAAAACGTGTTTCTGCTATGAAATAAAACCAATTTTATTGCTTTTAAACTATGTGGATTCGAAAGAGTCGAGTTTCCTCTATCTGCTACATATAAAGAGGTGCTGGCATTTTAAAGCATACCCTCTTAGGGGGTCGTCGAAATCCCTACCCCTTTTCCATGTTTTACCTATTTATGGGAAAATGCTATTTTCGAGCCCCCATTGAGGCAAAAAGTGTTGCTGCTATGTTGTAAGGCAAATTTTTATTGTTTTTAAACTATATGGAGACGAAAGAGTAGATTTTCCTCTATCTGCTACATCTAAAGAAGTGTTGGCATATTGGAGCATATGCCCTTAGGGGGTCGTCGAAATCCCCCACCCCTTTTCCATATTTTACCTATTTATGGGAAAATGCTATTTTCGAGCCCCCATTGAGGCAAAAAATGTTTCTGCTATATAGTAAAGCCAGTTTTATTCTTTTGAAACTACGTGGAATTAAATGAGTAGGCTTTCTTCTACCTGCTGCTAAAAAGTGGTTGCACAGCAAAGCCTATCCCCTCTGGGGGTTCCCAAAGTCACCCACCCCTTTTCCATATTTTTTCCAATATATGGGAAAATCTGCCAATCTTGGAGCCTCTGAAGAATGAAGAAGTCGATATGCCAGCACTCTTTTTACTCTTTTTTATGTAGCTGATAGAAAAAAAGCCTATTCTTTTATTTCCAAGTGGTTTCCAAAATCAAAACTAGCATAACTATATAGCAGAAATGACCCTTTGCCTGAATAGGGGCTCAAACACTGCACTTTTTCCAATAAAGAGGGAAAATAGACGTAAAAGTTGGAAGAGTTCGGCAGCCCCTGAAGGGGGAAGGCTTCATTGTGCTACCACATCTTTATATGTAACTGATAAAGAAGATCATACTTTGTCATCTCTTTGTGCTTACAAAACAAAAACAAGGGCTTTACTGCAAGGCAGAAACACCTTTTGCCTCAATGGTTCTCCAAAATGACGAATTTTCCGAGAAATTGGCAAAATACAAAAAAGGATTGGGTGACTTTGGCAGCCCCCTGAGGGGTAGACTTTGCTATGCCCTAACTTCTTTATATGTAGCCGATAGAGAAAAACTTACTCTTTTGTCTCTTAGTGATTTAAAAGAAAAAAATACATACACAAAACAAAATTTTGCCACATTGGGGGCTCCGAAAAGCACGATATCATAATAGTCAAGCTACGGATAAGGGTGTGGTATGTAACCTTCTACTGGCTCTTGTGGGACTATGCTTTAAGGTGCCCGAAAGTAATTGCATGCAAAATGAAAACGCAGAGCAATGCCTCGATCCTCTATCTTTTTCAAGAGATTTCATTATTATAAAAGTTGCTTTGTGTAGAAAATGCCTTTTACCCTCATACACATGATACAAGTAATACATACCTTTCTATCGATCGCTAAGCACGTTACATGACTTTTCTGCATGTTAGGCACATCAACAAATGCGATGCAAGATAAAACAGATAGATGTCAATGCACATGATTATTTTGGTTCAATTATATTTATAAATTCTTGTTGTTTTTTTCAAAATATATTATTACAGAAAACAATTTCAACCGATTTCTACTATCCAAATCATACTGAAATGCGTATTTATTTAAGATTGTCCCATTGTCAGACTCTGACAAATAATTGATTTTCATTAAAAAAAACTCCAAGAAGGCCGCAAAAGATATCAATTTTGAACCCCGTTGGACACGATTTTGCAAAGAGAACATCAAGATTCATTAACTAGACACTTCAGGCAAATACAAAAACGTTGAGTGAAAAATATTTTGATGGTAGACAGGAACCCCCTTTTCCGATTTGACTACAACGATGCAGTCATACATGGTATAGGTTCGTTGTTGAAAACTAGGCTGAAAACGTAGCCTATAGACTGCCCAGTGGGCAATCAATCTTTGCTGAAGTCATTTATTTATTAGCAGAGACGTAATAAAGATGAAAATATGTTGTTTGGAAGATTAAATATCATGCAAAATGCAGGAAACATCAATAAAGTAGGCATATCGTTCGCACACCTCAGCTATATGATAAAAATAGGCCAAAAACGCATGATTTCTATGTGCGCATCATATTGAAAAGGGGGCTGAAATCACAGTCTATAATGTTATTTCCAATTATTGGCATATATTTTCTAAAAGTAGAGATATAGATAAAGGGAATAATATTATGCTTGAGAGGAAATATATTAAATAAAGTACATTAAAAAAGAAAATAAAATTTCTGATTCGATTTTCGACAATTTTTGATGCAAGAAATCTCCCAAACTAATGATATGCAAATTTCATTACGTAATTTGCATATGTAAACAATAATTCCTGTTCGTGAAATTTTGCATATCTCTTGTGCACTATTTGAACAATATATTTTGAAAGTTTCATACAAAACAAGCATGATTTAGCTGAGATATTTCCCCTTGACTTCATGCTATGTGTAGAATGTCTAAAAAATGGTGAAATAGGGCCATTTTGTAGTGACGTCATATATTACGTCATTTCGGAGGGAAGACCACGGATAGAACCCGGCAGCAATGCATTTTTGTAAACTTCAGGGTCCATGCCATCCAGCTATGGGGTCATTTGCTTGTCCGGCTTTCGGTTGAATAAACCTCCTGGGCTGCCGGACTAAATGTAGTATAAGTTCCATTGCACTTTAAAGGGTGTGCTCAAGGTTACTACCATTCTACTTAAAATACGGTGGAAGGGAACCATTATGACAATTTCCCAAGGATGATATTCAAACCATTAGCCTTTATCACCAGAAATTGTATACAGCTATGCACAAAGACGTAAAATTATCATCTGATTTTTTTTTGCATTGTCAGCCCCACACTTTCTGCTCGTGCACCCCCCCCCCCACACACACACACTTTAGAAATCGTTTCGCGGCCCATGCCCTAAGCCGAATACGTCCCTATGCAAAGAGCACGTCTGTCACATTCATTGTGTCCTCTTTTGAGCACCATGATCACAATTAATCCTTCATCGGATGAATGGTTTTTCAAAATGATAACATATATTATCACAATTTACAATTACTGTAAAAGGAAGGAATTGAATTGATAACATCTTACATCGAAACATTCGTCAATATGCTTTGTACTTTGTACCCTTTTAATCTTGTTGAGATAATGAAGCTAGGGGTCACAAAGCCATACTAAAATATCTGTGCAAGAGCAATACAACGTATACTGGTATGAACAACGGCGAAATGTTAATTTTTAATACAATAAAACGTTAATGCAACAGTCTCGTCAAACATGTCAAATTGGGACTATTTCTGCCGAGACATGCTAGAGGTGGCTTTGAGAAACATGTTGATTTGCTAGGAGTGCATCTTGGAATACAATGTGTGACAGTGTAAGAATTAGCCTGCGATTGCGAAAGTGATTCTAGTTTGTTAACGATTGCTTCATGTAAACCAGGCTCTAACTGATGTTCCTCTCTGACAGTCTTGCGGTATCTTGCTTTATCTTCTGAAGAATTTATTTTGATGTAAAATTAGAGGGTTCGAACACTATACTCAAGATGGGCGCACACACAAATCGTGTAGATCTTTACATATGTCATGCATTTGTTACGAAATGGATTTGATAATCTCCGTTTAAAGTCATTCATCAATAGCATTTTCATAGATTTTGGCGGTATCGACTCTTAAAAAGTCACATGATCACCGATTTTTCAACACCACAAGCTTGAAAGTTTGCTTTATTTACACAGTCATCTAAAGAACAATACCCTTTTTTCTCGTTATATTAGCGTTTTTTTAAATCATGATTAAAGTTTCTGTTTAAATATGGAAATCGACATTGAACACACCATTGGTCGAATAGATTTCTTTATTGCCAAGATATTCGAATCGGGTAGGGCCACCTTACATTCCTTATTTATATTTCTTCTGCAGATACAGCAAACTAGCTAACAGATTTTAGACACTTGGAAAATTGCTAAGCACCACAAACTTTTGATAGCTATGGCTTCTACATTTTGCTTCTTCCTGGTCTTCGTCGTCGTCATACTCCAAGTCATGGTTCCAACTGCCTGGTCAACGACGTCGTCCAGCGATCAGTTCATATATCCCAATGTCTTCAATGATCCTCAGCGTGATTCCCTGATCGAGGGGACATTTCCTGAAGGATTCATCTGGGGTGTTGGGTCATCTGCCTACCAGATCGAAGGGGCGTGGGACGAAGATGGAAAAGGTAAAGACTCCACCTAGCTGTGGTCCGATGCGGTTGCATCCTATAAAACATAAACGAGAAGAAAAAAAAGCTATATCAACATAAGTGCAATGTATGCGCTTGAATGTAGATTTAAATGCCTGGGTCCCGTTGCATCAAAGTTACCATTATATGGTAAATTTGGCATCCAATGGTAACTAAGATATTAACGATGCTCAGCAGCCAATACAAATAAAGGATTTCAAGGAAGTTATAATTGGATGGCAGAGTTACCATAATAGTCAGGCAACGGGGCCTAGTACTAGTGTAATCGAATAATCGGCATCAATTTGTTCAGCTAAAAAATATAGGTTCACCCTTCAATGTTGTCTTTACACACCTTGCATCCGTTTCGTAAGAGACAACAGACACTTAATAGTTTCCCTGACACTATGCAGACATGGTTCCCGTAACACAAAGGTCACCGATTAATCGTAGGTACGCTTGATTTTCATGATATATTGTACATTGCAGTCAGGGTTCGGTACTTGGTCCTTTGTTATTTTTAATCTATGTCAATGACATCATTTACTCATCAAATGTGTTTTTGTATTCTCTGTTTGCTGATGACACAAGTTTACTATTGTCTAATAGAAACGTTGCTACTCTTATTTCAGTTGCAAATGTAGAAATTAAAAAGTTACTTGCATGGTTCTGTTGTAATAAACTTTTGCTAAATGTTAAGAAAACTAAATGTATTATTTTTCGATCACGAGGCAAAATTATTCCAGACGTTGTCAATATTCTTGATGTTGGGGGCCACAATGTTGCTCGTAGTGAGCATATTCAATTTCTAGGAGTAATTATTGATGAGCATTTGACTTGGAAACCCCATTTCGAATCAGTGTGTACAAAGGTTTCTCGAGGTGTAGGTGTTATATGTAGGTTAAGGTGTGTTTTACCTGGGTCTATTCTAAGAATCTTATACACCAGCATTGTGCTTCCCTATCTGACTTACTGCAATGTTGCATGGGGTAATACTTTTAAGATTTACATTGACAAACTAAAAGTTTTACAAAAGAAAATCATAAGGGCCTTATGCATCACCAATTCGACTTTCAGACACCCTAGTAAACCTTCATTCCTTCAGCTAAAATTGCTCCCTTTTGACGAGTTAGTTGCATTTAATTGTCTGATTTTCATGTTTAATCTTCATTTTTGCCCCCAAATTTGCCAACTAAAAGACTTATTTCCCCTTAACTCTCAGATACACAATTACAATACACGTCAATGTTCTACGGTATTTGCAAAGCTTTGTGTTACCTGCCATGGTCTGTGCAAACAACATGAAGACAAATTCCACGCAAATATGAAAGTGCAGAAAATTTAGCAGTCTATACATTTCGGCTATTAACCATTTTGACTGGAGCGTATATGCTCGATTCTATGGTTCCGTTTTTCACACATATGGGACTACTAATAGAAACAGATGTAATCAAATATAATTTAAGCAATCTAACGCAATTTGATTTTCAACCAATTGGAAGCGCCATTTTAAAACTTGCGCTTGGTGTTTAGATGAAAAGGCGGTCTGTTCTGCCAGAGTCCATGACGTCAAGAATGTTATGATGTATGGTGTCTCGTTCAGTCTGTAAGAAACAATGGGAAGTTCTTGATTCAACGAAGGACGATATATTTAAGAACACAGTAAATGTATAGAAAATGCCAGTAAAATGAAAAAGAAAAACTTCAAGGTCCTGGTCGAAAATTGGTGGACCAGAACAGCAATTTTGTCCTAATCTTCGGAGCTGATGAATAATTGCAAAAATGTTGCTTGATACACAACTTAAAGAATTCTTGGTTGTACTTGTTCATTGCATGAAGAGCATTTGACAATTCATTTTCTATTTTCTTGAATCCGTCTATCTTCGTGGAAGCATAAACTCCCTAATGACAGTAAAGCAATGCATCCAAGACGTCTTTTTAATTCCCATCCATCCATAGGTCCGTCAATTTGGGACACGTTTAGCCACACACCTGGTAAGATCCAAAACGACGCCAATGGCGACGTGGCTTGTGATAGTTATCATCGATATGCAGAAGACATCAGTCTGATCTCTGGCCTAGGAGTCACCCATTACCGGTTCTCAATATCCTGGTCCAGGATCTTTCCCAATGGTTTTGTCGATGAGGTATAAAAGAATCATGAATGTATTCTTGTTCATTTTTATCTTCTTTTAATTCTTTTATTTCGCCTTGTGCTTCTTCTTCTACTGGCTGCTACTACTAGTATGCTTATTATTCTATTTCCTCTTCTTCCGATAAGTATGATCTTCTTTTCATATTCTTTCACCTCCTCCCATCATCCTGGCCAAGCTACATATCTTCCCAATAATTGTCCACTCTTTCTTCTCCATGATATGATCTCTTTGTCCTCTTGAGAATTTCCTAATTTGTTCACCTAAATCGGCGGATGAGGGAATTTAGTTAACCTGTCTTGATCTGTCAAATGTTTATTCGGCAAAAGTCAGAGACATATGAGAGAGACTCTGATTGGTATGGTAGGAAAGCTAGTTATTTTTTAAATTTTCTTGTTCGTGCAAATGTTTATTCGGCAAAAGTCAGAGACATATGAGAGAGACTCTGATTGGTATGGTAGGAAAGCTAGTTATTTTTTAAATTTTATTGTTCGTGCAGCGCAGGGGACTCCTCACATCTTACAGCCGTCTACACACAATATGAAGATCGAGGCTGGGTCGTACACGAGCGTCCCTTACTCACAATATGGACGATGTTCTTTCGTGGTATTGTTTTTTTTACAGTTTCTTAAAATTGGGATTTGTCGGCCCATTTGTATGGGTCAAATCTGGATGAAAATTAAAAAAACAATAACGGCAGATTCTACTTGTGTTGATCATGTTACGGCAAACAACTTGTTTTTACCTTATCCTTTTACTTTTACTACCATACAGGTGAATCCCGCAGGGCTACAGTACTACCACCGTGTGATCGATGCGCTCCTTGTTGCCAACATCCAGCCTGCAGTAACCCTTTATCACTTCGACCTTCCCCAGAGGTTGCAAGATCTTGGTGGATGGCAGAATGAGATGATGATGGTCTATTTCAACGACTACGCTGACTTCTGTTTCAAGGAGTTCGGTTCAAAAGTGGGTAAAGGGTTCGGCCCGTTTCATCTATAGTTACAACTATTGTAACCTATTATATGGACACCTTCTTTGTTATTATTATTGGTTAACATGTTTTATTTCGGCAATGAAATGTACATCAAATTGGTACAATGTAGTATAGCACAACAATGAAGATAACGCCGCTATGTCTAATATGCTGCTAAACTTCTCAGCTGGGATGTAACACGCAAGTCGTCTGAGCAGATTGCTTAATGGTGGATTTTGGATCTAAAAATAATTTTGCTCCTAGTAAGATTTGGTGAAGTAACTTGGACAGCTACTAAGTCTTAAATGAAACATTCCTAACATGGGTCTGAAGTCAACTTTTTAAGGCATATACAATTTTCGGAAAGAATTTAAAAGTTTGTTCTCGTAAATATGGCAGTGAGAAGATGTTTTAATATTACGTTAATAGCAGGTATACTAAGTATTTATCCATCATAAAGGAGATTTTTAGGGGTGCATTCGGAGGATATTATGCATTTGCTCTTCAGTCTGTTCTACCTGTTCTACCTCCATGGTTCTACCAAGTGTACATGATTTATACCTGATAGAAAGCAGGCCAGATAACTAAAACCAACTAGGACACATGGGCCTGTGCCTTATCTGATTTATTATTGGATCAAAGTTAAAATGTGGTTCTTTCCTACCAAGTTTATGTGTCTGAACAATTTATATTTGGGGGAAAAGCATGGCCAGATATTTGAAACCATCTATGACACACTTCTACCTATGCCTTATTTATTTTATTGTATTTTTTGCATCAAGGTTAAGATGTGGTTCACCATCAACCAAGCACTCTGCGAGTCCGAACTAGGTTACGAGGTGGGTATCTTTCCTCCAGGAAGCACACACCCGGGATACGGCGTGTATCGGGTAATCCACACCATGCTCAAAGCACACGGGCGGGCATGGCATACCTACGATCGCAAATACCGCAAGGAGCAAGGAGGCGTGATATCGATTAACATCGAGGGTTTGTGGTTCGAGCCGTTGACGGAGGCACGAGCCGATGCCGATGCTGCAGAAAGAGCAAGGCAGTTGAGGATCGGTCTCGTAGCGAATCCAATATTCGGCAACGGTAAGTTCATCAAGGGTGATGTTTCATAAAGCTGTTCGTACGCCAGGCACGACTTGACCCACAACTGCCAACCCTTTCATGGGAGCTAAATGAAATCTAATAACTATTTGGAGTATACAATTTACCACACGAAAGGGTGACCAGTAAACTATGGCCCGTATTCTGAAGTCGGGTTTAAGTTAAACTCCGGTTTAAAGTTGTGGTTTAAGTATGGATAGCATATTGTTATATAAATTACTAACAGTAGAGATATCATATTTCAGCTCATTTGGCTCTCAGATCATTCATAATTGTCTAGGAAGTATAAAAAGATGATTGTCTTCACCATCGATGAATCAGGAAAGAGCACAGTAAACATAGAAAACATACAACTTAATTACAATTTTGACACTTTTGGCTTCCCATAATTCTGGCACAGAGTTGGACCATGGTCCAAGTTGAACCTGACTTCAGAATACAGGCCTTAGTGCAACTTGCGATCAGCTTTATGGAGCTCGGCAAACTAGGCAGCAATCGATGATAAAGTAACCACCCATGTCTCCGCCCTTTAGTGTTCATACACTATGTTTACGTCTATGGTAGACGAACATGTACCTATTTGGTCCATTCTGTATATTTCAATCTCAAAATTTCTCAGTTATGGAAGATACGGTAAAGAAAGAAATCAGTAAGGCTGGTCTGAACGAAGAGGATGCTGAAGAGAGAAAAGTGTAAGAGAGGATGTTATCATGGCGCACTTCGTAAGAGAGAAAGAGCTGACTGAAATAAATCATGATTTAAAAAAGAATGATGAATAAATTCGACTGTATGAGACACAGAAATAATGTTAACTCTAGACTTGATACAAATTTTCATATTCTTCTAAGTTCTAATTATTTCAGGGACTGTCCAGTTTCTGCTTAAATGCCAACAAAACCGACTCTAGCTGACCGATGTTATTTAAGTCATTATAGTATATTTGATCGGTGTTTAGTCAGGTTTGCCGGTGTGACCTTGCATAAGCCACGTCTCGAAGTTTTTTTTTGTGGAAATGTTAACGAGGCCTGAACTAGTACACGAAACCATTAGCAGAAGGCATACCATGTTCACATTGCGAGTGTAAAATCCATTGTAAAACCATCGGAATAGAGTCATTTGCCAATAGGAAATTCAGAGGACGTGACCACTACGAATCACTTGCACTGATTCCATTCGTTTGATGACAATTGCCATAAGTTTAACTGTTATGCAAAATGGTGCTTAGTTGTAGATCATAAGTGAGGAAAAGGTCTTGTGTCATAAAGCTATGTTCGTTATACTTGACTTTCCATACGATTTGTGACCTTCTCTCGTGCTAGATGTATCCATATGTAGCTGAATTAGCACTTTATTAACATCTTTCAGTCGTCTATAAAGTCATGCGTAACTTTACGAACTGCTTTATGAAACATCCCCTGGGAACTAAATCCACTGCCTCTATTATATTTGATTTTTTCAGGGGACTATCCGGCTGTAATTAAGGACTATGTAGGTAATCGAAGTCTAGCACAGGGTCTCACTGCATCAAGACTCCCCAGCTTTACAGAAGAAGAGAAGAGATTGCTGGAAGGTACTGCTGACTTCTACGCCCTAAATCATTACACATCCCTGTAAGTATACAATTATTTGGTTAATATTACAGTCACATCAATGAAACGACTCCAAACCGACCGATGGTATGTCATTGGTAACAAAGTAATAGATGTGATCGGCCTTGAGTCGGTTTCGTTGGTGTGACTGTAACCGAAGTCGACTCCAAAACCGACCGATATTATGTTATTGGTAATAACGTAATAGATTTGATCGGACTTGAGTCGGTTTCGTTGGTATGACCGTGACAGAATGCCCCTTTGAAATACGGTCGACATGAGACCGTTTGTTCGGTTTCGATCACACATTTTCAGGCTGACGTAAGCTGAGATCGCCATTGATCTTTCCAGGACGAATTACAAAGGCAGTAAAAATTACCACAGTGGTAGACGTTTTATCCGACAAGTCCTGTTTTATCCGACAGTTACCATAGTAACAGTGCTTCTCAGTCAAACAACGTCAAGGAAGGTTGTCAGATCTGACAACTAGTTAGATAAAAATGTTTATGAAGCGCTTCCTGGATTCCGCTGCACCTGCGGCCAGACGCATTGCATTTTGGTGATCCGAGTTACGTTGCAGGGGTGATTGCGAATGACATGAAGTTAATCACAACAGTTGTTCAAATCACAATCATACGATTGGACATGAAACCGTGCGAACGCTCTCATAAGATAAATTGTACTAATCGTACTTGTGACTTGCAAGCGTCGATTACAAAATTCCAGTACTATTTGAACGACTTTTGATTCCTTGCCAGAGTTCACACAGAGAGCATGCCGCCAAAGAAAGTGAATTGTTAGTTAGTGCATTGTGCTCTTCCTGCAGTGTATATGTGACGCCTTATTTTAACCCATCGACATGATGATGACTATACCATGTTCAGATTTCTTTCAAAGGATGAATGTAAATGTATATATATACTCTGCTGCGTGAACCAGTTAACGTCTAGTTCTGCAATTGTCGCAAATATGACACCTTTTCAGGTGTTGTCGAAATTTATCCGATGCTATATCATGTCATTGAAACTAAGTGGTCCATGTTCAACGCACGAAGAATTTGGAAGTCCAAACTTACGGTGTACACTGTAATCAGCAAGGAGCCTTGTTTTAGACGAGGAATTATCCTACAAGTGTTGACAACTATTTCTCTACCGTGGAGTTTAAGAGTGTTGCGCCTGTGAATAAACATTTTCGATTTTAGGATGAGGACAACTCGCATTGACGTATTGGGGAAAAAAGTATTATTAAGCCTATGCATGCCGTTTCCATCTCAACGCTGATTCATCCCAAGAACAGTCGTAAAAACCGTAGGACCGACAAAACCATCTGCCATATAGAACTGAAGCTCTTACTGTCACAATCATGCCAAGACAAATTTTATTTCTTTTTTTTTATTCTGCAGGTATGTAAAGCACAAAAACCCGTCAGAGATGAAGATACCATCAATAGATGATGACATTGGAGTGGAGTTATCTCAGGATGACGCGTGGCCGCAAGCATCGCTATCATGGCTAAAGGTGAACAAAATAACAATCATTTGCGTTTATGAGACATGGTAGCTCCCTCTGTAGCTCTGTAATATAAACGAAGCATTTAACCCTTAATTAGAAAATCAGACAACGGATGCAGTTACCATTTGAAGACCAAGACTGATGAAATGCAGAGTTTATTGCAGAATCGAATGGACACTGTAGGAAATAGAATCCCAAGTTATTTTGATAATTTGAAAGCGATATGGCGGACATATAACACACAAGCATACCGGAGATGAGTTTTGTTTAGCGATCAATCGCTAAATGGACTGACCAATCAGGATGTTATACGTGCATTTGGTTCAAAATACTGACCAGGAACCAATAAGAAGTGTTTTTTCATATTTGCTATTCATCGTTACGCTTTGTACGTGTTACGGGACCCAGGTGCTTCGGATTGCAAATGACAACGATTGAGTCAAATAACGTGAGTTGTAGTATAAGAAACCGAAGGCGACCGTCAGGTATGCCACGTGTATTTGTCAGGAGCCTCAATCGCCAGTGGGTGAATTTTCATAATCCTATAATCATGGCTGCCGGTTATTTACTTTTATATCCTACATAGAGTAAATCCTGTATAGTGATTGGTTCAAGTAGCATCATGTGACCTAATATATTTCAACTATGATGTTGCGTGACGTCAGACCTCGATATATTTTTGGATATATCGAGGTCTGACGTCATTATTTCGCAAAACTGGATATCTAGCTAAACTCTCGGGCGCACCGGCCAGCGCACTCTCTCTCCCGGGCAAGTCCAGCGATGCGTCGGCGCAGGCACTAATCTGCGTTCCGCTGAGCGCGGTGGCTCGGAGAAAAGTAGGTAATTCAACTCAAGTAATCGGACTTTGCAAGCTCAACACATAGATTTTGGTTGTAAATTATCAAAAGTAGGATATCAAACAAATATACCAGGCGTTTCATTCGAAAGCATAGTGGAAATTATTAATCCTCGGTTGGACTGGCAAAACTACTATATTTCCCTCGGGGCTTCGCCCCTGGGGAAAAATAGTAATTGCCAGACCAACCTCGGATAAATAATTCCACTATACTTTCTCAAAGCCTTATATATTTGTTTAATATATCCATCTGACGGACATTACATGTATTCCATTCAATTCCTACACTTGTATCATCTATTTCATCTCACATTCCAGGTCGTGCCATGGGGCATGAGACGTGTTTTAGCGTGGATCAAGGAAACATACGGTGACGTGCCGATATACATCACAGAGAACGGTGTCTCGGAATCGAGCAGTCCTAGGAACTTGAACGATGACGTCAGATCGAAGTATATTCGCGCTTACCTGAACGAGGCCCTCAAAGGTCTGTTCCAGTTCTCTATCAGATTTTATCTCAGTTGTTACACGAAGGGTGTTTGATGTAAAAAAATGAAGTTACAACTTGACCGCAAACATGGCAAAAGCAATAGAGGCCTGCTGTTCTTTATTGTAATCATAACCTATAAAGTTTTAAATAAGTATAATATACAAGTATAAGTAACTATTCTAAACGTTTTCGAACATTTCAAAAATGGTGCGCGGTATCGAAAATTAATATCCATAATTAGATTTTGCCTCTTATGCACCACTGTCAGTAAAAAAAAGTTCTATGTATATCCATGGATGATTTCACGTGTGCTCATTGGTTCTAAATTACTTCAAAAATATATATCCCGTTTGTAATTAGGCTTATGTAAGCATACCAACCTTAGTAACGAGGTAGAAACCTCAAAGGGCTCAATATAAATAGTATTCAATTTAATTGAATCGGGAATATTGTGCAAGGGACTGTAGGATTTTGGTAGACCTACCTGACTTGTTAAACCATCATGTCAAGCGCTGGTTTCTCACTCAGTTCATTAGCAATAATGTAAATCATTCTTGAAACATTCCTTTATATACCTGCCTTTCTGACAAATGGTCACATAATATTTCCAAACTCCCGGGATACCTGGAAACACAGGCCCGTATTCTGAAATCAGGTTTAACTTAGACCATGGTCTATCTCTGTGCTAAAATTATGGGAAGCCAAAAGTGTCAAAATTTTTATTAAGCTGTATGGTTCTTATGTTTACTGTGCTCTTTCCTGATTCATCGATGGTGAAGACAATCATCTATTTATAATTCCTACACAATTATGAATGATTTGAGAGCCAAATGAGCTGAAATATGATATCTCTACCATTGGTGATTTATGTAACAATTGACTATCCATACTTAAACCACAACTTTAAACCTGAGTTTAAGTTAAACCCGACTTCAGAATACGGGCCAGAGTCTTTGAAAAAAGCGCCAAGACAGAGTCACCGTGCCTTTAAAATTTGGCCATCGGCCTGTGTGAGTAGTCACCTTTTGAACTTAACTACCAGAACAGGCTAGCCATGTAATACCGGGGTAATATAATGTAACGCTTAGAAACAATGTATTAAAAACTATAATCATTACCATGCTTTTAATTCACAGCTCATCACCTAGATGGTGTCAATCTACGTGGCTACTTTGCGTGGTCCTTGATAGATAACTTCGAATGGGTTGAAGGATACGATGCCCGCTTTGGCTTGCACCACGTAGACTTTACTGATCCTCAGCGACCAAGGACGGCAAAGACATCTGCAAAGACCTACGCAGCGATTGTGAACGACAATGGCTTCAAGCCGAAGGAGACCGGTGCCAAGGATGAGTTGTGACCTAGAGACAATTTTAACTTAACCGATCCTCAACGGCCAAGGACGACAAAGACATCTGCCAAGACCTACGCGAAGACCTGCGCAACAATTGTGAAGAACAATGGCTTCAAGCCGAAATAGACCGATTCCAAGGATGGGTTATGAACAAGAGACAACTTTGGCCACTTTTGCCACCAAAGCATTAAGATTGAATAAGACGTACTATACATATTCGTAATTACTATACGACAGCGTTCATTTATTAATTGCCTAAGTGTGTGATATTTCTAAATGACACCTAAGTCATGTTGCAGTTTGTTTACATTTCATTACATGTAAGTTTTTGAGACAGATGAGGGTTTTAATTTGTACGTTATCAATTGTCTAATTGTCATGATTGTACTGCCTAAATGTCATTGAATTGAAGCAATATACTTTGGCGATGTTCCTGAGTGTATTATAGAATGGATGGGAAAATCCCTGCAATCTGATTGGTTGAGAGCTATGCAAGAATTTTTACTGGGCTGCATGAACGATATCCACTGTAAACAAGCTATCGTCCTAAAAGGTAATTGTGATGTCATCGCACATGTACTGTTACGCTTGTTTACGTCAAAATTTTGAATTTTCGATCAAGGCAGAATGAATCAAATAAAGGATGCAAAATGATCTGTAAGTACAAATACGTTACCGTAATTGTCATAGGGATTAAAACTGCCTGCATACTCGTTAGTTGAGAAGTCCAGACATACGATCTAACGTTTATAGATCTACTGCCCTGGGCTGGCTGTGCACAGCCAAATCTCCACTGCGGGCCCAGGCAGCCGTAGGCACTGGCCACCGGCGCGGCCCGGGCATACACACACAGCTATTGGAGGTCTGAGGCTGCCTCATAGATCTAGTCAATGCAAAGCTGTATCTGGCATTTTGGGTATAATGATGCCTTTGTGCAAACATATTATCAAGTTAGGCATACATATTTATGTTTTCCAGGGTTATCAAAGGGTCTGCAGTACATTTTGGAATTTTCATGCATCCGGTAAAAAATCATGCGTCCGGTAAAAAAAATCATGCGTCCAGTAAATATTTTCATGCGTCCAGTAAATTGAATTTACTGGACGCATGAAATTATCATGCATCCGGTAAATCATTAATTTTTGTGGTTTATTCAATAAAATGTTTCCATTCTATAAAACAGATGATGCATGGGTTTCTTTCGTGGGTCAGTGGAACTGTGTGCACGCGGTAACTTTGGCATTATGGTCTAAACCATGCCAAAGTTACCTTGTGCACACAGTTCCTACTGACCCACTCTAACCCATGCATCATTTGTATACTAAATCATGTATTTTTTATTTTATTGTGCACAGCTTGGGATTGATAATGCCATTAACATTTTCATTTTCCAATAATAACGAGAATTGTTTTGAGACTCATTGAAGGTCCGCGGCTGAAATTGTACCCCAGACTGTCACTGGTACTTCTCGATCATCCACTTATGCTAAAACAATCGTCGCCAGGAAGAAAATACAGATCAGTCGCAAAAGTGGTTTACGGTACGCCATATGTGGAAAGTCCTAGTAGGGACTAAGAAAAATGGATTGAGGTAGAAGTGAAACGAAGAGACGAGAAAGTGAAGGTGAGAATGTGGAGTATCTTTTGGAATGGAGTGTAGTCATTAGAAGGAGTGTACTGATTTGATTTGATTTTATTCGTCAAGAATATCACAGGAGATTACAATGACATTGAAGAATACCTTGACAGGATAGCCCATGAAAGCCGAAAGGCTTATTTCCAATGGGGTCCTTTAGTTAGTATAAAACATTAACATATTGTAACAAAATGTATAAACTACGACAAGTATTGGAATATGGAGAAAAATAATAATGACATACATACATATACATCAGTCAAATAATATGCAAACATCTGAAGCAAACAACAATCTTCCTAATATATGAAACAATATTATATTTTAACTTACCCTACATTATCTACAATACTAGAAACCAACTGTACAAAATGTGTGATTTTTACTGGTAATACTGCTCTCGAGTAGCTTCCAGTTTAATGCACTCTTAAATTGAGAAAATATTTTATCTGCTTTTACTTGGTTTAATAGGAAGAGCATTCCAAGATTGGATGCCATTAAAATAAAAAGTGTTCCCTATATGTCCTTCACGTTTTGGTAATACAAAATTAAAATTACTATTTCGAGTATCGTACTTACGGATATTTGATACACGGGTGAAATTATTTGCTATATAATGATCTAATGTATCCGAATAGAATATTTTATGCACGTGGTGTAATACTAATTTTTGTGATCTGTGATCTACATGAAGTAATCCTGCCTTTTCAAGTTCATTACATCCGACATGTGCTCTTGGTCCTAAAACATTTATGTATCTCACAATTTTATTTTTAATTATTCTTAGCTTTTTCTTATCCGTAACACCCAGACTACCGTACCAAGCCGCATTAGCATAATCGTGTGTATATCTTAACTTTCGTTTTGAACGAAATAAAATGCTTTCTGTTTTCCCAACGTGTAAACTAAGCTTGTTGTCAGACATCCATTCAATGCAATTTTCCAAATCTGCACTAAGTTTTTTATCAATCTTGGGATTTGTATATGAATATAGCAAGGCACTATCATCAGCATATAAAATTAATTTAGATTCGTTAATACAAGTACACATATCATTGATGTAAGACAAAAAGAATGGGGCCTAAAATGCTTCCTTGAGGGACTCCGCATTTAATAGGCAGTGAATCAGAAAGAACCGTCTGCATGGTAACTACTTGATGGCGGTTAGATAAATATGATCTAAACCATGTCACACATGCAGAGTCTTAACCCATCACTTCTAATTTCTTTAAAAGTATGTAATGATTTACAGTATCAAAGGCTTTTTGTAAGTCTAGGAGAACCATTCCAACCATGCGCCCATGTGAAATTTCGTTCCTGATAAAATCTGTTAAATGTATTAAACAAGTTTCAGTGGAATATCCGTTACGAAAGCCGGACTGAAATTTATATATTAACTTGGTTTCTTGAAAGTATTTCTCCACTTGAGCATGAACAGATTTTTCCAAGTTTTTCGACACTACACTTAATACACTTATAGGCCTATAATTACTAACGTCAGTTTTGTCTTTCTTTTTTATGTAGCGGGGTAACTTTTGCAAATTTCGGATCATCAGGAAAGGTAGAAGACATAAGAGATAAATTAATAACATAATTCAAAGGTTTGTACAAATTTCTTGCCCCATCTTTTAAAAATCTTGCAGGTATCATATCTAGACCAGTACTTTTTGATATTTTCAACCTATTTAGTTCATCTAAAACAAATTTTTCTGTAACAGGGGAAAAATGAAAACTACCTTTTGAAATACCCTTTTCTTCATAAAACTTTTGAAATTGGTCTTTTTCTGCATGAAATTTGTTTGTATTTACTGGTAATTTACAAACAAGCTTGTCGGCCACAGTCGTAAAATAACGATTAAACTCATTTTCAATTTTAGCCTTATCATGACTTAATTCACCTTGCACATTAATAACCGTTTTTTGATCAGATTTCCCTTTACTTTTTAGACCTTAACCTTTCAAATTCTTCCACAATTTTCTAGAGTCATGTTTGTTTTCTTCGATTTTTTCTTGAAAATATTCGTTTTTGGCACTTCTTACCTTCCTTTGAACTAAATTCCTTAAAACTTTATATTTTCTTTCAATGTCTAAATTGCCAATGTTCCTTTTCATATTTTTGTAAGCTACATTTTTCTCTTTAATTAAAACAATAATTTCATGGTTCATCCATTTTTCAGTTGATTGCTTAATTCTTACCTCTTTCAGAGGTGCGCTCATATCTATAATTGATAAGAATATAGATTTAAAATTTGCACAAGCCATATTTACATCGTTACATTCAGTTACCAGGCTTGGACCAGTCTGATCGGGATAACTTTAAGTTGAAATTATCTACATTATAAACTTTTAATCTCCTGATGGATACAGTTCTGTGGTGCCCAAATATGGGCCTAACAATCTTCCTTGAACAATAAATTAATAAATGATCACTTATACCTAGGTCAATAACACCACTTTGACTAATATGCTCTACTTTACTACATACTATGTGATCTATCAGGGAGGAAGATGTCTGAGTTGTACGTGTGGGCAGCTTTACAAGTTGGCTTAAACCACTTAGATTAAGTATATTCTCATATTTCTGGGATAAAGGAGACTTTTTCGAAAGGCAAATATTCATGTCCCCTAAGACTATAATCTCATCATCTTTCACCAGGAAGAGCTGAGAAGCTTGAGTAGTTGGAGATATGGGAGGAAGCTGGCTTGAGTTGTAGTGATGGGAGAAGGTTGTCCAACTCAAATCAGCCTTTCTAATCTCTCGAGCTCAAGCCAGCTTTCTCTCACCTCTCCAAGACCTGGTGGAACTTCACAGACGACCTCCTGTTGCCACTGACCAAGTGCATATAATTTGGGGTGGGTCCATGAGTGTTACATACGGTTTTTTTTCTACAGCAAATAGTTTCCGCTCAGCCTGATCCTCAACGTATAACTGAAATACGCAGCTTAGAAAACCCCGCAGTCAACTCTGCACCTTGTGGGCCTCTTTTGAAACCGAAAGCAAGGTTTATAAGATCAGGCTTAGCTAAGCGGAAGATAATTCATAATTAGACAACGTTTTCCTCGGCCTCGTCGGAAGCCCATGTAGTAAGGGCAAAGGGCGGGCGTTTTGTATTACTAAAACTAACTGTTTTACACAAACTGGATAAATATGTCAACATACGTTTTTAATTAATAAGTGGTAATTATGATCAGAAAATTAATGTGAAAGCAATAAATAATTCTAGCTTTCGAACTCATGTAAGAATCGACACAGATAACAGTAATAACATATATAACGAAGGATTACGTTTCAAATGCTATCATATAGGCAATGATACCAAAAATAGTGAAATGTTTTGGCTCTATGGCTGATCCCGTGGCCAGATCTAAATACCATATTTTTGGGTTGCTCTTTTCGCGGAGCATTTACCTCTAACCGTTGCTTGTTCATTTGACCCTCCTTTCTGTTAATATTTCGTTCTCTGCATGTTGTTAACCATTCTTTAAAAAACAAACCACAAAACAATTTTTTTCCAATACTTAAGTTTTTATTATTTTATCATATATTTTATTTGTTTCCGTTTTCTTAAATGGGTAGTTACAATACAGTGTACTACTAAAGTACCTTCCCCTTAATTGGTTTGTTTTGTATTGTATATTTTTCAGTTATCTATATTATGTTGGTAATTATAGTTTGCATTGTTAGAATTTTGTATATCTTTTGTTTGGTAATAATTATTCTATAGTGATGAAAAACATTTCAGTAACTAAGAATGTTAGTTAAATGCCCTATATTTTTCCTACATTACAAATGCCACAAAAAATAACAGTGTATAAGGAAGTTAGCCAAATTAACTTAACATGTGTTATGTTAATGGTATGCGTATATGAGGTGTAATTTACCTGTCTTTGACTTGGTGTTTGTATTATTTACAAATCTACGTTATGTCTGTATGTATTTTTGTTAAATGCTTTATGACTTTCCGTCATATAATTAGACCCGTCGAATGACGAATATTGAATTTTACCTTTTATCATATCTGTTAAGATGATGTTTGAAGCCAGCATATTGGAAACGCTACCTATATAAAGATATTGTAATAAACACATGGAATTTAAACATGAATTTATATGATTTTTTCTGTAAATTTTTTTAAATATTGGTCATTTTCACGATTCATTGTGCTCAAGTTCAGACCAAGATAAAATTGTGGTTCACAGTCAGCTATGTTTAATAATGAAAAGGGTATTGGAAAATTTAAGTCAATAGTGAAATGTTGTAACCCAAGTCACAATTCGTTTTAGGTGACTACCTCTACTTCTACAAATCATTGATGACGGATTAATATTTAATGACCACAATTTATCTCGGTTGCGCTCCTTTATTGTAACACTTTTAACTATTTAAATGTGATGATTGTGATGACGTGGCGTGTGGGCCCTTACTGTCTCGATTGTATTTATATAGTTTTGTGCTCTCGCACTTGGTTAGTGCGTATCAAAAAAGGTTTACACTTAGAAATAATCCTGTACAATTATAAATTTGTAAAAGCCTGAAGCTTTTTCCAAATCTAAACATTGGTACAGATCTCTTTAAGCAAATGACGATATAACTGTCAAAGAATCTTCCCGCTTGAGTGAGCACCACTTACTTTTGAAAAGTTCGTGAAAAATGATTTGCGCAGAACTTGGAAATAGTTATCTTATATGAATACAAGTAGACAACTTGGAAATAGTTATCTTATATGAATACAAGTAGACGTAATGATGAAGAACACACGGACTTTAGCTAGGAAGATTGCTTTGAATATATCTTTCACCTTTTTAATTTGTTTCCTTGCCCAAAACACTTCATAGACGCTTGATTTTCTTTCTCTTAATAAAGTCCAGCTTGGGAAAAATGTGGAGAAACTAGTATTAAATAAAATATGAAATGTAAACCCCCTTTAAATGATAAAAACTGAGTGAAAAAAAATGCTGGAGATGTCTGAAATAAACTGTTGTTTACATTCAGTTATGTCCTCAGATCCAGCTGGCACAAAAAAGGGTAAAGGTCGTGAATACATAGGGCTATAAAGGTAATTTTGGATGGCAAAGTTGTTACAAAAATGTTTGTATGTATTATTTTTATTGTTTTATTTCAATTGGCTAAAAATGCAATAGAAATGTACCGCACGGTCATTTTGTTTTCCCCTTTTTTTTCTTTACACATCGTGAAAATGAGCATTTCTGCGCAAACCGATTTCTGCGAGCTTTATACGAAAATGGACAGTGCTCACCCAAGTGTAACATTCTGTCAAACGTTTTACTTTCATTTGATAAATGAGACCCAAACTTAATAATATATGTGAAAAAATTATCCCAATATGGTATATTTTTCAATTCCTAGGACTTTTTCAAAGTGTAAACATTTTATTGATACGCACTGTATTGTGTCATAGGAAGTAATATTGATTCCGCGCACGTGTTGTTGCAACGTGTTGCTTTAATCATTTAAATTCTAGGGCTAATTGAAACAATGAGATAACCCCACACCCTCCCCCCTAAAAAATATTTTATATAATAATGGAATTAGATAATAATTATAATAAAATGAAATATATTGAATTAAAAATAAAATTTCAAATAAAAGAGAGAGAGAGAGCAAGTTCAAAGTAAACAAAAATGCAGAACTCTGCAGTAATTGTTAATTTTCTCTGAATGATCAGTATTTTGTCACAGACTTTCGACATCCCCTTTTTCTAGCCGTTAGAATTCCATAAAGTGGTACAGAAAAGCAAATGGTTAAGTGGGTTGCTAAATTATTAACACGCAAAATATGTATGTATGCCTACCGCAGAATGGGTGGGGTAGATAGGAGTCAATGGGCAAGAAAATAAAAAAAATCGAGACCCCCCGCCCTTTATAATTTATTCTTTACTGTCATTAAGGGGGGAAAATTCATACTCAATAATTGCTTTGTAGTCTGCGTAATGTATGATATGCTAAAGTTTGCAAACTTGGAGGGAATGGAAAGTGATCCACACACACACCCCATCCACATGAAAACACGCCCTTTTTTTTGTTTTAAATTTGTTATCTCTCTTCCTATTAAAAAAAAGTATTTTATGAAATCATATATTATAATTTAAAAAAGGAACATCCCTCCACACACCCATACACTTTTTTTTTTTAAACAAGTGCACCACCTCGTTACAGCTAATGCGTAAAGCACGTTTCCATTTATTTGAATGCAGGATAAAAGAGCATAGGTGTCGTAGCCGGGGATCGAACCCCGTACTTTCCATGTATAGCCAGGCGCCTTAGACCACTCGGTCACAGCACCTCCACACACACACACCCACCCACGCCCACCCAAACTGTGTAATTTTGCACACGAACCGTCGGATATACATTGATCAAAGTGAAAGCCTTGCACCACCTCGACAATACAAAATGAAGGTAATTATACGATGTCTATATACACTCTTATATTCAAAGTCGTATGACGCAGGTAAAACTACTCGGTTTTGTTTTTCTTATCCTGCCTGTCGTCAATCCTCTCGTATACCACCAGTATTCTGTATAAAAAAGGTCTTACAGATGTATATTTTTCTCAAAATAGAACGAATCCTTTTAGTGGGTATCTGGAATGCTTCTAGAGAGGAATCAGTATCACGAAACGACCGAGTGCGCCATTTTTATGACTTCATGGGTCCGTTGCAGAAAGAGTTGCGTTTAAACGCAAGTAAAAAAATCAATCGCAAGTCCCAAATGCGCGCTGTTGATTGGTTGAAAATCAAGTCGCGCGTGATTTTTAGAGTTGCGTTTGATTGCAACTCTTTCTGCAACGGGCCCCATGTCTCACTTTCCTGACTCCTCACTGATCAACTTACACAGTACACATGGTAATGCACAATTTTCATTCAATTTACTTTCTATCAGTTTTAAAAGAATGAAAAATGTATGTTTAAGTTATGATAATATAATAACGTTTAATCTACCAGGGGTAGACACTTCAGTTGGGAAACTGCTCTATCAGCGGGCCCTGCACCACTTAATAAGTCATTATTACCCTTGTCCAATCTAGATGCTGAGCGCCTAGCAAGAAGATCTCAGTATAAGTCTTTGGTATGACTCGGCCAGGTATCAAACACACGACCTTCTCGCGTTCATGAGGCGGGCGCTCTCTACCACTAAACCAACGTGCCGGTTAGTATATTAATACAATAATAACAGCTCGTGAATAATGTGAATTTGAATTTTAATCTTACTAGACATTGGATGATGAACGATCCAAATGCAGGCATCTTCAAAGGCACAAGGGCCAATCAACAATATTCACAGACATGCACCATGGGAACTGGTCCCTCTTGAACCCTAAAACAATGTTGTTATGTCGGAATATATAATGTCATGAAAATTGTTAAGAGGATCGAGCACGTATATGTTCCGCCACGCACTGAAAGTCTCACAAGAATGTTTAATTTTCTTGGAGATGCAAGATTCTGTCGCACCTGTAACAAAACTCATAGAGCTTGCGCGAACATTCATTTAAATTTTCGTTCTGTGGCAGAATCCAAATGATAGCTCCGCCTATACTGACATTGTCTGTTAACTTATTGTGTCAATTCAGTACCGTTCAATCGTAGGCTATATTAAGAGGTTAATACACTCTTGTGTTTGATTTTTGTTCCAGATGATAATTATACAGGAATACTAACATGTCTTGCAAAGTTGCTGTATTACTCATTACATCGTTGGGTACGTATTGAGACATTGTTATATACATTATACACTTGATTTTTTTTTATAGTCGACGCGGACAAAATAGGATTATTTAATCTTTTTCATAAAAAAGGGCTATATTCAAATTTATTATCTAAAGGGATGAGACAGACTCCCCCATCTTTTATTTTTCATCCCCGATCGTTCACACTTGATCTCCGCCGCAAAATCTTATCCTTGGACAAAATACCGCTGGCCGTGAAGAGAATATACGAATTATATGTGTGTGTTCTCACAATAGTAGGCTAAAAACGGCAGTGATTAGCAGTCATTCTTCTGTTCGTGTACCTTTATTAGCGCGTGGGGCCTATTCGTAGAAATTTCATCCATGAAATCAGGTGTGCCCTATTATTTCTGTACGCAGAAATGCTCTCCCCTCCATATTTGTTCCCGAACCATTCAATCGAAAGGCGGAGAAGTTCAAAAGAACCGTTAAGAGCGACATGGACAATTTTCATTATTTTGTCTGCACAGAATCAAAATTGTTACATTACAGTTTTCCCGAATTTCCGTTTTCCACAGTACATGTATGGCTTTTCGTCTCATCGGAAGGATTCATTGGAACTAATACGTGTAGATCGGACAGTTTAGGCCTTAACTACACCCTACCAATGTTCAACGAATGTAAGAAGAAATTATACAATGGAGCTATGGTACACTACGTCCCAAAACTCATCCGTTCTCATTTCTCCGCGAGAGAACTCAGAGAAGGCAGCTGCTCCGGAAGGAAAATCAGATGGGGGATTCTTTCCGGTCATAGGGCGTGCAGAATTCCTGGTAATAATACAAATTTGGAGGTATCACAGGCCTAATTCATTTCCCATAGACTCGTGTGTTAAAGTGGCACTTAAAAAAAATCATAAAAAATAAGGAGGAAAGTCGAGGGTTGAATGTTTACTACCAGTGGACAGGATGTCTGAGATTCCATATCTGACCAGAAAAGGGTATCTCGACTGGCTCATTTTAAAAATAAATCGGCATTTATCAAGACTACACCTAACAGGATCAAATTCATCACTTGAGAGAGTAAAATGGCCATAATTCTTCCGCCGGTAAAAAAAATAGTTCCAAAGTAGTGATATATCTTTCCAATTTGGAAAAAGGAAGTTCAGTAGGTACCCTCCTTAGAATCAGTGTTAGATTGTCAATCATATTCATTCATTTTTGTCAATCAGCAATATCAAATTTCAAAATTGAGCAATGGGTTGGCTCGAATGAATATCTTTGGCCTGCCAGTTGTAGTTAGGCCCGTGTGACCTGGAGGTAGGCGCCTGGCTATGGAAAGTTCGGCCGCGGAACCTATGCCCTTGAGTAAGGCATTAAATCGACAGTGCTCTTTTATCCTGCATTCAAATCAATCAAAATGCTATACGCATTCTTGGTAGCTAGGTGTGCACTTGTTAAAAAAAATAATAAGTAACAGAAATATGAAAGAATAAAGAATGGTATGCAAATAGGCCTGTAATAGACAAAATGGCGCCTGTGTGGTCACGCATGGAATATAAGGTGCACAATTTTGGGTCCTGGACAACATGACTACCATATTTTGAAGAATTTGGCTGGGCCACGGGGCCTGGGCAAGACTAACAAAAACTATGTGTTAAATGAATGGGATTTTGCAGAAGAAAAAGAAGAAAATTACGGAATAGGAATGAGGAACAAGGCATGGACGCTGTTAGCCGTCAATGCAATAATAGTTCGTGACATATGGGCCCTTTTCTCAAGCAATGATATGAAAACCTTACTTGTTTGAAATTCGTTCAATTAATTATTTGTTGGGAGTTAATGGACTTTTCTCTCCGTAATGTGTATGAAACGACGATAATGTCACGACCGAAATTCTGAAGACGAGTCTTATTTTTTTAGTTTTATCAAACTTTCCATTTTTTGGTCGCAACTATTTTATCATAGTTGATAGTAAGTTTATCATCTTTTTGCCATAAGGATCAATAACTGGTAGGTACCATTCCGCTCAGAAGGTAAAGGAGAAGAATTATAGGTACTCGTCTTTGTTTTTCTCCCGGGTTTGACTTTCTTATTTGTACTCTTCGTGCAGTGATTATGCTACCACTCGATAAGTAATAAATTCCAGTGTTGATAATAAGAAAATACATTCTGTGCTTAAAGCTCTGCTAAAGCTGTAGTAAAGGATCAATGAAGAGAATGAGACTCCATTAAACAGTGACAATCAACTTGTTTTTCTGTCTTTGTTTTTTTTGTGTTCTAAACCATTAAAATTCAAATTTCTGTGGCATTGTTTTGTATCAAGTGCGGGCTCTCTAAAAAGAGCTTTAAATCACTTATATCTTAAAAATCTAATTCTGACGATCAAATTGAATTTTCCGTCATGGAAGGTCTCACAATATTCCTGTCAAACGCATTTTCAGTTAATATCTTCTACAAAATAACTTTTTAGGGCTACACTTTAATACCATATTTTAATGAAGTAGTCTCAAAGGTGTCACGACATTTGCTCCTGCGACAATTGCTCCGGGCTTAATTTCGTCTGTCATGTATATAGGGTTAGGGTTTCAAGAGGTTGTTATGTTAGGTTTAGGATAGGGTATACACGATATAGTGTTAAAGTTAAATCCAGGGATGAAGTTGGTAATTCCATTAATGTGTGGAATTTACAGTGGAGCAATTGTCGCCAGAGCAAATGACATGGAACCGTGATAAACGCATGGTGTGTGTGGGGGGTGGGGGGTTCAAATCCAAATGGTTTTTAAGCTAGACAGGTTTTAAGCTAGACAGGTCTACTTAATCTATGTAAAACTAGTAATTATCACCCTTTTAAGTGTATACGGCTGTATGAAAAAAATACCGTTTCATCCAGAAAAAATGCAAGGTTATAGGATAAATTCAAAGAGCGTGTAACCCCAATACCTTTTCAGACTGCAAAAGAAACCCCTGTACGAACGGCTGGTGTGAGGAGACTATGGATAGCAGGATTTGTCACCATTCATCTCGAAGTGAAGGCAAGTACATTCAAAGTTTAATTCATTCATTTCAACAGAAAATAACAGAAAAGAATTAATATAGCTTACATCCGTTAGCATAACTGTTAGTAACTGTTTAATCTGTTTAATCTGTTAGTATTTTTTTCTCTCTCTTAATGATTTTTGTCACCCTTTGTGTTATGCCCATTGAATTTTTTTCCCATGTAAAGTTAAATACAGAACACAGCGCGCTTAGAAACACCCGTATTAAGCGCCCTATAAATGTTTTGTATTATTATTATAACTGAGAGTAAAAGTGAAAATGTACTCCAGGCAAAAAAAAATAGACAAGGTAAAATCAGACAAAGAAAATAATTAACATTTCTTCATATCAGACAAGGAATAAAAAAGTTACATGACGTTTTGAGATTTCGTATTATTTCGGTGAAACTGTTTAGGGCATATTTCACACGTGGTCAAGTTTCAAGGGAAAGTTTTAAAAGCAAAAATGTGTACTGTAAATAAGGGATCAATGATATTGATACAAATACCTCTTAGGGAATGTTTTTAAGAAAAGAAAACGAATTTATACCTCTTTAATGCACTTGAAATAAAAAATAGTAATTGCTATATCGCAATTGGAGGCGCGATAGCTCAGTCGGTAGAGCGGGGGATTCGTATTCTGATGACCCGGGTTCGATTCCCACTTGGTGCGCTAGTGCCCTTTGGTAAGGCATTAATCCTCAGTACCAGGTCCTTCGGAGAGGACATTAAGCCGTTGGTCCTCTGGTTGCTTGCTTACAAGCATTCATGCTTTCTTAGCAATCAGGTAAAAAATCACCACCACCACCAGTTGAATGGGCAAATGACTGATCATGCTTTCTAAATTTTTCAAAACAATCCCTTAAATATCAGCAGAAACGACAGGAATAATAACATCGGGAATAACGTCTGGGGCTGGAACCACTCTTGAAATTAAAGCAGAACCGAGTATGAAGACAATGCTGCTAGATCAAGGAGTAACATCGGGCTTTACCACAGGATCAACCAAAATTTCAACATCTGAAACCACTCCAGGAATAACTACATTAGCCCCAGGTAGGGTCAAATATCACTATCAACATACGTTTTATTTAGTTGTTTTAGTTGTTTAGTTTGTTTGGTAATTTGTTTTACTTTTTGTTTATCTGAAGATAATTCATTTCGAACCTTGAAAGCCTGTAGGCCTTTATTATATTTTACTCTTTTTATAAGTCATGGTAATGTAAAGTGTGTTAAAATGGCAATCTCCCAAACTAAGTAACCTCCAAATCTCTTTCATTCGTTAGTTCTTTGTAAAATTTTGTTTTTACATTTGAAAATGAAAGTAGTATCAGCAGTGACCTTAATTATGATGATGATAAGAAGAATGGCATAGAATCCTTACCATCTTGATCTTAGAGTAATACCCCAACACAAATTATTGCACAAAATAACGAATGTGGGACATTCGTAGACTTGTAGAAAGAAAAAGATGACACAAAAATAAAGAATCAAAACAATAAATGGAAACTGTAAAGCCTGTATATAGCTTAGGAAAATGGTCAATAGGCCTAATGTTAAATATAAGTTAGTACAGTATAACATTTCAATCTTAGAAATTCTCTGTGCAAATTTAGATATTCTAATCAAACATAATCTAGCAATGGCTCTTTAAGAATTAATTTTACAAATTTAGGGATTTTATATAAAAAAGGTACAGGATAGATTGTATCCCGAATCTTTTAGTCCAGCCCATTCTTTGGAATAGGTTTTATAATTATCAAATAGAAAAACACACAGCTTTTTCATTTTAGTCAGGCACCCGAACAAAATACATTTCCATGTAAAATTGCAAAATTTATCCTCTGAAAAATTCCTCGACGTCTCAAAGACAATAACATTGATTGTACGTCGTCATCAAGCGACAACGACGATATCCCGCCAGTTCAGACGAGCTGAAGAAGCGTCCCGGATCGGAAGTGAAACTGTCCTCCGTTTCAAACCAGTAAGATCAGATGATCAGATTGATTTCTATTCGTAATCCTCTAAAACGCGTTCTCGCTTCATGTCCCCCACATCGTAATTTTTTTTTTTATAGCATACACATTAATAAAATCAATTTTTTTTGGTAATAACCACATTTGGGGAAAATTACAAAAAAAATAAAGACAGGCTTTATTTTTTTGGTTAAAGATATTCCTCCATGTAAGCTTGATCTTCATGGGCACAACTACACGGGGAACTTGTCCCGGACGCTGTCTGGTCGCATCTGCCAAAATTGGGCATCTGACACTCCGCATCAGCAAAAACATCGTCATGTTGGGGATCACAACTATTGCCGGAACCCCGATGAAATGGGAACTGCGTGGTGTTATACCACTGATCCGGAGAAGAAATGGGAGTACTGTGCCGTCGGTTTATTTGACCCGGAATGCGACCCATCACCGAAAGGGGGGAGTAAGTTTTTTTTAATCTCCCTTTTTAAATTCTTTTGTTGATAATCGCAAAAATTGACATCAGCAACAATATACATCTTTTTAACAAGCGAATGATATTACAAATACATAAACGTGTGTAACGTTTCCATCTAAACAGGGAGACGGGGGGGGGGGGTGTGGCTCACTAACAAGGGAAGTAATTTGATCAAATTCAACTGTAAGGGTTGTAGAGGCAATCCCACAACTAGATCGTCTTGGATTCACTTTTGTTCTCATTTTATTTTATTTCATTTCCACATTCCAATAACAAAAGTATATAATGTATAATGATTTAATTTTTCAGCATAACAGAGCAATAAGCAAAAAGAAAACATAATTAATAGCATATAGATACAAATAACATTATTATTATAAGTAAAATATAACTATACTTGAAAATTTATTGTTTTTAATATTATTTTTGAAATATGGGAGACCACCTTTTCAAGCTTAGAGCTTGAAATTAATGGAGACCTCGAAATGTAAGGGGAAAGAAAACCAGAAATAAAGAGTTCTCATACGCTTTTGTCGCACAGTTTTTATCCTGGAACACAGGTAAGCTGATTTCTAGACCCTATGTCAGGCGAAAGGTCTTCGATCCAGATTAAACAGTAAAAATTTGGCAATTGAGCTCTTGCCCGTTTTGCATGTAGACCTATACTGGTAATCGAATCCACCACCTTGCTATTATAAGGGCGAGACTTATCCCATTGCGCGTTGTGCAATGACGAGTTGTGTGAGTCCGGGAGCCAGTGGCGTAATGAGCCACTAATTTTGAGGGGGCAATTTTTTTAAGTGCGAGTGAGCGAAGCGAGCGAACAAAGAGTCGGCATTTTTATTACAAAACTCTATTTTGTGATAAATCTTAACGTAATATTCAGAAAGTAATATATTTCATCCTTCTCTCTGATTGTCTTGGTTGTAAACATTTTGGGGAGAATATTAGGCAAGCGCCCCCAAGGCCCCCCCCCCTATCTGTACGCCACTAACGGGAGCTTAAACATGCCATCGACTTCTCCAGATAGCTTCAACAAATTGTTATTTTTGCACGTTGACATATAAAAAAGTAAACGACGAGATTTAATTTCATATCGACAGCATGCCCGCACATTGATGTTGATCTGTATCCAGCAGTCTGGATTCGTTTCCAAAGGAATATGGTGCGCGGACGCTGTGCATGGATATAAAATTGAATCTCGACCTTTGCCTTTCGTATGTCGACTTGGCCCGATAATAGCGAGTTTTCGCCAACCTCGGGGACGCGACATTAGGGTCCGGTAACACAAAAGTTAACAATTAATCATAGACTCAATTTTCAAGATTGGTTGTACATTATAGTCAACAGAATCGAACGTAGAAAACTGTTCTTTTATGCGATACCATGTATGCCATTCCAAATTGTTAAAATCTTGCTTCCATGCATGTACGACTGGTCATCATAGCATATGCCCGCCTGAGCCCGCGGCGGGGCTGTACTATCATGACTATGGCAGCTGGCTGGAGACATGCGAAACGTAAATTATGACATGGATAAGAAAGTCGTTTTTCGAACAAATCGAGTACATATTGAGGAAAAACTTACTGAGTCCATCGAATCGATGTTGCATCTAATGTGGATTATTGGTGGATCACTGGCAATTGATTCCATGGGTCAGATCACCTCTCCAGCTAAACAAGGGAAGAAAGTCTTTTCCAGATTATGAAAGCGCACTCCTTAACAAGTATTGCATATATCCCTTTTTTCAGTATTTTAAACATCGTTTTTGACACCCTTATAACGTTACATAGGCCTATACGTAACGTACGTGACCACTCTTTCCCTTTTTACGCGTGCTCGCGCCTGGTATCCACTCGTCAACGGAAATGTGCCCCCGGGCGGCCTCTCGAACGCTAGGAGGAATCAAATCTGGTTCTGGAAACTCGTCCTAAATCGGATATATCGTTGTTACCATAGTAGCAACCAGAATTGCACACGAAACGCAGATTGAATGTTTCCGTTGCAGATGCGAAACACAACAAATTCTCATGTCACACAACTTGCATTGCAGGACAGTTTTTTACGACGGGCCCATAAGTCTCTTCCGAAATCAATATACCGTCGTAAAGTCCGTCTGCGTTTCACAGCGAAAAGTCGGGATAGTCGATAAAAAAACGTTATCATGTTAACATGCAAGATAAATTATCTCACCATTTCGATGGAACGTTCTTGTTACGTTGTCTGTAAATTACCATAATATTTCAGCAATTATTCCAGTTACGTTTTGAAATCTTGACTTTTCCTTTCCACTTTCTTGCAGACATCTCTTCGTGTTGGTATGACTACAAAGGACTGAATTACACGGGAACCTTGTCTCAGACGATTTATGGTCGTACCTGCCAAATTTGGTCGTTCGACTATCCTCATGACCACATCTACAACCATGTAGGCGATCACAACTATTGTCGCAACCCAGATCATGCTGTCACAGCGTGGTGCTATACCACTGATGTAAATGATAGGTGGGAGTACTGCGCAGTGGGTATATATCAGCCCGACTGCGCTGATTTCATCCTGAAAAGAAATCAGTAAACTGTGCTGCACTCGACCCAGGTGAGGTGAACGGGTATACCCGGCAGGTTTTATCCACTGAGTGCTGGACCGGCAGCTTGAGCTAAAATGGTTTTAATGATAATACTAGTAACGCTTATTAGAGTAGATTATATATTCCTAGATGGCGCTATAAAAATACCGTAATATTGTTTTTATCACTATTATCATTATTATTGTTGTTGTTGTTATTAGGACCATGATTATTATTATTATCACAATTTATTTAATTATTACTATGATTATTATCATCAGCATTATTATTATTATTATTGCTGTTGTTGTTGTTAATCGGTCTAAAAGCTACCATAGGAAAATGCAACGTTGGGGAGAATCCCACGAGAACATTGGCTGTATTTCATGTACTTCAACAAAAGAGTACAAGAAAAATGATGGGTCACCAGAAGGTATATGCATGTGTGTATTATATGGTCAAAACCTGGCCGAGCATCACACACATATGAGAATTACTATCAATTTTTCAAAAAGTAGGCAGAACTGACTCGTCTCCTAAATATCGCATTACTACCGAAATATTATTAGGATTGTTCGGTATTTTTGCGCTACTTCTGTAACACAACTTTCGCTGACTGTACATGGAGCCGTGCATGTCGTTAGCGTACACACCAGCCAAAGCATCATGGGTGCATTGTATAGGTAAACTATTCATCTGAAAAAGGAGTGGCCACAGATTGGAACCTTGTGGGACTCTAATAACTTTTGTTGTTTGGAAAGTTACAGTGGTCAAGTGTCATTACATTGGGGTCGTTTCCTGGAGGTTCTCAACATTTTGGACATGGTTGAAGATTTCTTTATGTGCATGTAGTTCATAGTCAATGACCATGCTTTCATCAGCCAAGCAAACGTATGGATATTTGGCATAAATAAATATTCAATTTGTGTGTCGTATATGCGTGCACCTGTAAATATGGCAGCCGGTCAGAATTCTCCCTTGTAAGTGGGAAATGTATATTATGTAAAAAAAAACACCAAATACCGTTAACATATAAGCGATTATAGTTATCTATGAAAACCGAAAGAGTGGAAATTACACTCACGAAAGTGGTAATGCTGTCGTTCATGCCAGAACTGCTTCAATTTCTGACAATCTCATAAATGTTTGCTAACCTCAAATTTGGCCATTATGATAATATTTTTAGAATAGTTCGTGAACTTTGTGTATATACCCTATGCGATCGAAAAAAAAATTGTTAGTTTTGCATAGAAAAATGGGTTATATTTTACATTTAAAAAAGGGATTTGAACAATATCAGGTAACAATTATGTTTGTTGGATAAACTCACACTAGTTTTCACGCAATAATGTTTGAAAATTAACAATGAAACGTACATTTTGTTACGAAACAACCATGTTCCCCTGAATATTGGGTAACTTTTTACTCATTGTTACAGAGAAGCTCTATTAAAATGAGAAATATTTCAGATGTATTCTACTCATCGAACATTTCTTATATTTTCATTTATATGTGTCCCGATCGGACATTCTAAGCAATTTTTGCAACCGTGAACATAATAGGTATATGTATATCTAAACAATTGATGCGAGCGCCGCAAAACACGAGCTGACAATTTGTGAATGTCCCACCCAAAACTGGACATTCTAAGCATTTTTTGTGATCATGAATATGATGGGTATCTATCTACAAATTTAAGCTAGAGTGAAGCGCGAGCTCAAAAATTCTAATATACTGACCTAACATTTAGACATTTTCAGCACTATTGGTATTCATGAACTGGATGGGTATCTAACCAATCATGTTATGCAAGCGCGAAGCGGGAGTTTATATTTTTTGATATTCCGACCCAAAACTTGACATTCTAAGCGCAGTTTGTATTCATGAAGAGGATGGGTATCTATTCAAACCATTGTGCGAGCGCGAAGCGCGAGATGATATTCTAAGCTTAAATTTGGACTTCCTAAACACTTTTTGTAATCATGAACAGAGGAACAGAGTATCGAACGAAACAATTCATGCGAGCGCGAAGCGCGAGCTGAAAATATTTAATATTTCGACCCAAAGTTAGACATTCTAACCATAAAAAGGATCGTCACCTTACTAAACAATTGATGCGAGGTTGAACATCAATTTGGCGCCCCCCATGTCGAATATTAATTCGGCGCCCCTATGTCGGACTTCAATTTGGCGCCCCTAGGTAAAATTTCAATTCGGCGCCATCCCCCCTTGGTTGAACATTAATTCCACTCACCTTGGTCGGACATTAATTCGGCACCCCCCCTATGATGAACATCAATCCGGCGCCCATATTTCGAATATCAGTTCGGCGCCCCCTATTTAGAACATCAATCCGGCGCCCCTATGCCTGACACCAATTCGCCGCCCCGAGGTAGAACTTCAATTCAGCGCCGCCCCCAAAATGACCATCAATTCGGCGTCCATATGTAGGACATTAATTCGAATCCCCCCCATGGGATGAACATCAATCCGGCGCCGCTAAGTCAAACATCAGTTCGGAACCCCCATGTCGGACATTAATTCGGAACCCCCATGTCGGACATTAATTCGAATCCCCCCATGGGATGAACATCAATCCGGCGCCGCTAAGTCGTGCAGCTATTCGGCGCCCACCTGGGTTAAAGATTAATTCGGCGCTCCTAAGTCGAACGTCAATT
Source organism: Lytechinus pictus (assembly GCF_037042905.1). Lineage (NCBI taxonomy): Eukaryota > Metazoa > Echinodermata > Echinoidea > Temnopleuroida > Toxopneustidae > Lytechinus > Lytechinus pictus. The sequence continues at coordinate 15,741,316 of NC_087253.1, read as the reverse complement.
TTCGAAAATCAATTTGGCGTCCCTAGGTCGTAAATCAATTCGGCGTTCCCCTTCACTTTTTCCCCCTTTTCTCTTTCTCTTCTTCTTTCTCTCTTTCCCCCTTTTCTTTCCTTATCTTTTCTTCCTCTTTTTGGCGCCCCTTTTTCAATTCAAAGAGCGATCCTGCTGAATTAGTTCATGGTGTACCGCAGGGATCAGTCGGAGGCCCGACCCTTTTCTCATTGTACTTGGGTGGTCTTAAACAGATTTTAAGATGCCATTGTTTTAAATATCATTGTTATGCAGACGATATTCAACTGTACACATCATTCCTACCTAACCAGACCAATGCCATTGATACTGTAAAAAATCTTGAGGCTTGTGTTCACGATATCAATAGGTGGATGAGCAGCAATTCTTTAAAATTAAATGAAGATAAATCTGAGCTGCTGTTTATTGGCTCTAAAGCTGCACTAGATAAGATAAGACTTCCCTCTTTGAGAATAGGTAATGCTAATGTTATGCCATCCAAATCATCCAGGAATCTTGGAGTTTTGTTTGACTCAACAATGTCTATGTCTACCCAGATCACTGCCGTGTGTAAATCAGTCAGGTATCAATTGCGTAATTTAGGCATCATTCGCAAGTATTTAACCCGCTCCGCTACAGAAAAGATAATACATGCTCTGATATCATCTCGACTTGATTTTGGCAATTCTCTTTTGTTTCAGCTTCCACAATCCCAACTCTCACGCTTGCAAAAATTACAAAATTCTGCAGCCCGTATTGTTACCCTTATCAGACGCTCTACTCACATAACTCTAGTTCTGTCCTCACTGCATTGGTTACCCATTGAGTACCGTATTGTATTTAAGTTATTATTGTTAGTTTTTCACTGCATCCATGGATCTGCCCCAGAATATAATGTTAATTTGTTGATGCCATACAATCCTCCTCGACGTTTAAGATCTTCCGATTCAGAATTGCTTACAGTTCCTCAATCCAAGAAATCATGGGGGGATCGGTCATTTGCACACGCTGGGCCGTCCTTGTGGAATCAGTTGCCATATTCCATTCGTAGTATTTCAAATATCGATCATTTCAAAATTACCCTAAAAACACATTTGTTTAAAATTGCCTTCCAGTAGTTTCCTTTCATTGTCATGACTGTCATTCTTTTATCTTTGTCCCTTCCTGTACTGTGTAATTTTTCTCTTATTTCCTTTTCGCAGCGCCTTGAGCACATAATCAATGTGGATTTGGCGCTTTAGAAATACTCTATTATTATTATTATTACCTGGGAAGTCGGGCCCCGAGGGTCCCCCAGAATACATGCATGGTATATCACCAATTCCATGATTTATGTTTCCTATCATGCTTGTGGCTTGTTATGACTTGGTAGATATTTTATAAAGTGTTTAAAGAAGCATGAGTGAAACATCTTGTCAAATGTTTGGCCTACATATTCCTGTAACGAGCCGAGAGATAAAAAGAATCAATATAGTCTAAGCAAAAATAAAGAAAAAATAAAGGAAGTCTCATATGCAAGTCAGTGAAGTAACAAAATGTGATCCATCTGGATGCATTTCCGTCAAACTATTTTTTATATCTTTATTTCATTTTGATATTTTTATTTATAGTGTTTAAGAATGACCTTTTTGTTTTTGTTTTTATTATATTCATATTTTCATATCGACAGAAAAATTAGGACCGTAAGCATAGCACAAACTTATGAGCAAAATAAGGAACAACTTCACCCAATTGCTTATTGATATTTGTGTCGAACCTAGGGCGCAGCACCATGATAAGAAGACATGAACTATTTTAAAGAAGCATTCAAATGTGTAGAAGAGCACCCACTCTGCTTTGACAGTTATGGAGCTTGTTCCTGAAAATCTGCGTTTAATGAAACACAAATTAAAACTTGTGTTAAAAATACTAAAGAGAATTCGTGTATATACGTTAAAGTGAAAATATGTTCTTGTGAATAATCGATGGTGTTTGTTTGCAACTCATTGTAAAAAAAAGAGAAAATGCTCCAAATTCTTTTTATATAACTTAATGTCGTTTCATGCGTGGATTAATGTGTTTTTTGTGTGTGTGTTTAAAGGGTTCCTTTAGTTTAGTTACATAAAAATCATGGTTGAGATACTCAATATTTTGAGTGTTCTTTGAAATTCCGTTATGAAATTTCATAATTCATCTCCGATGAATCACCACCGCTACTATCAACATCATCATCGTCATCCTCATTATCATCACCACCACCACCACTACCATCATCATCATCATCACCACCATCAGTATCACCTTCTACACCAACATTTACTCTATGTTAATCCTTTATTTATTTTTCAAAATTTCACTCTCTGTTCATCTCATCACATTTACCACCAACATCATACAAATCTGATACAGAAAATTTATATACAAATCATTTATATTTATAATCATGAATTATTGGTAATATCACAATTTACTCTTTAATAGTGACATGGATTTTTTTCTCTATTTTCAATACAAATAATACATAATATGATATTAACTATTACTCAACTGAAGAATTTACTTCTAAATTCAAAGACATGGAACATAATTTCAGTTTACTTCACATAATTTCTCGAAGTTTGAACAAAAATTTTGAATCAATTGAATCATTACTTCTCACTCTAAATAAATCCAAATTTATATTATTGGTGTCACGGAAACCTGGCTTCACAATACTTTACCAAACATTTTCAATTTGCAAAACTATAATATAGGCGAGATTGTGAAGAACAAAGAGGAAGAGGTTTAGCATTTTACATCAGTGATCATTTGCAGAACAAAATAAGAAAAGAAATATCATTAAAACAAATTGAGTCTTTATTCTTATAAATCATGAATCCTAAAGGAAAAAATGTAATTATTGGGTTAATTTATAGACCTCCTCATGGTAAAGTAAATTCATTTTGTGAAGACCTCGAAACATGTCTCCATACTATCACAAAACAAGAGAAACAAATATATATATTTAATGGCTGATTTCAATATTGATCTATTATCTCAAACTACTGAACATGATATATTCCTACACACTATGCATTCATTTGGATATTATCCCCACCATATAGATAAACCGACCAGAATTGACAGTCATTCCTCAACACGTCTTATCGACAACATTTTTTCAAACATATTAAACAGAAATACTACAAGTGGATAAATAATAACTGACATTTCTGATTATTTACCCGTTTTTCTATTATGCGAAAACGATATTGTAAGAGATAGTACATCGAATTTGATGATATATACAAAATAATCACCTAATAATATTGAATCATTTAAAAGTGATCTTGCAAGTGAAGAATGGTTGGACGTTTTTCATGAGTCTAATTCAAATACAGCATACATAAACTTTAACAAAAAATTACAGACATATTACGAAAACAATTTTCCTCTGGTATCACCTGTCAAAAAAGGAAAGCTAAAATGCCATGTATTACGAATACGATTCTACGGTCCATAAATGCCCGAAATAAGCTATACAAAGCATTCCTAAAGAACCCTTCTATTGAAAACAAAAATAAATATAAAACTTATAGAAATAGTCTAACGAATATAATTCGAGCTGCTCGCAAATCTTTTTATTCCGAGAAATTCATTAGAGTTAAATCAAATATGAAAGCCACTTGGGAGATTATAAATGATTCAATAGGCAAAACATAAAAAACATTACCTAAAGATAATTTCACGGTTCATGATGTTGCAATAAATTCGGAAGATGTAGCTGATACCTTTAATTCATTTTTTGTTAACATAGGACCCTCATTGGCAAACCAACTTTACAGACCAAATCAAAATTATGCAAAGTTTCTTCCCACACCCACCGACTCCTCGTCATTCTTTAACCCCACAAATTTCAGGAAAATAATTGAAATAACAAAATATCTCAAATCTAGCAAATCTCAAGGGCATGCTAGAATAAGCACATCCTACATTATATTGCACCTCCTTTGAGTCACATTTTTATCTATCGATCAGCACCGGCCAAATTCCTGATTCCCTAAGAATTGCTTAGGTAAATTTGGTAAAAAAAAGACAATCCACATGAAATAACTAATTACAGCCCAATATCTATTCTTCCCAGCATATCCAACGTATTACAAAAAAAATTATTTACAGCAGACTTTACACGTTCCTTGATGCTTTTCATTTTCTAAATTCAAACCCATATGGATACAGGAAAGGACATTCAACAGACCAGGCTTTAGTACATACATACGGTAAAATTACGAATGCAATGGCAAATAGAGAACATATAATAGGAGTATTCGTGGACCTAAGCAAAGCCTTTGAAACTCTCGACCACCAAGTTTTAATTAAAAAACTTGAAAACTATGGAGTTAGAGGAATTGCGTTATCATGGTTTGAGAGTTGTTTATCAGATAGAGAACAATATGTAATTCACAATAATATTTCTTCTAACCTTCAATCAATAATATGTGGAGTTCCACAAGGGTCAATATTGGGCCCCTTGCTTTTAATATATATTAATGATTTGACTTATGTAATATCTTTGTTATCATTTGTATTATTTGCAGATGACACAAACATTTTTTGCTCACATAATAGTTTAAAAAACTTTAGTAGACGTGAATTGCCAAAACTATCTATATGGTTAAGTGTAATAAGCTTTCACTTAATATAGATAAAACAAACTTTATGTATTTCAAACATACACATTCACATTTTGCTGGATTTCCTTACAATACAACCATAGACAATACTCCTCTGAAAAGAAAAAAGGATACAAAATTTTTAGGTTTTACAATAGATGAAAATTTAAATTGGAACGAACACATACGTTGCATAACTACTAGTATCTCGAGAAACGTCGGTGTACTTTACAAAAATGAAAAACAGTATTCCACAAACTAACCATGTTACACTATACAATTCATTATTTTTACCATATATATCGTACTGCAATATAGTTTGGGCAACCTGTGCAAAAACTAAAATTAATACAATATGTTTATTACAGAAAAAAGCTATTCGAATTTGTACTGATTCGCAGTATTTAGCACACACAAACCCATTATTCCATAAAATAAAGACTCTAACAATATTTGACATAAATTCACTTCAAAGTTTACTGCTGATATTCAAGTACATAAATAACATGCTTCCACTTCATTCCACAATTTTTATACAATGAACACATCTATTCATTCATACCCTACACGGAATTCTTCAAATTTTCACTTAATCAACCCCAAATTGTTCATTGCACAGAGATCCGTAGTCTATCAAAACATGTTCATCTCTTTACTCATTCAAGGCAAATGTTAAATCCATGTTATTGTCAGAATATTTAGTAAGTAATCTGTGTCAGTATTTCAGTTAATCATAAAATCACTTTTCATGTGATTTAATCATCACCAAATACTCTCCCATGGCCATCATCATCATCATCTCCATCTCCATCATGGACTTCATTTTCACCATTATCACCACCATCCTCATTCATCTCCATCTTCATCATTATAAAATTATGAACAAAATAACATTTCCATTCTGCTTTATAAATGTATGTAATAATTTAATGAGTTTTATTCCGGGGTTGTCATTTTTTCAAGCAATCTGGTTATAATAATAGTAATAGACAGTTCTTGTATAGCGCATAACACATTATAAATAACGTCTCTATGCGCTTCCAAAGGACTTGGATATTATTACCCTGGCTTTAGCCCCGCAGCCTTTTACAGCGCTGGGGCATTTCAAGGAATAAATTCCTATCAGGTACCCATTCACCTCACATGGGTTGAGTGCAGCACAATGTGGATAAATTTCTTGCTGAAGGAAACTACGCAATGGCTGGGATTTGAACCCACGACCCTCTGTTTCAAAGTCCGGAGACTAATCCACTGGGCCACAACGCTCCACATAATGACAATCCTTCTCCTGCAAACTGTAAATGTTAAATTTTCTTTGTTGGTACACTGTGAAAAATGAAGTGCTAATTTTGCACTTACAGTGCTTGTATAGTGACTGCACTACAAGTGCTGATTTTCTAGTTTAAATTTGAACTAGAAAATCAACACTCGTAGTGCAGTCACTATACAAGCACTGTAAGTGCTAAATTATCACTTCATTTTTTATAGCGTAGTAGATCATATTTGTTTAGAATGACTTTTTTATTTTGATTTTTTTTCTTTATGATTTAAACCAAAATCAACTGCCGATATATTATGGTTGTTACGTAATGAAAATTGTATTGTATGCGAATGCTATGAATGCAGAAGAAAAAATAAATGAAATCAAAAATCAAATCAAATATGTAGGGACTATATATTAAAAATTATAAGGGAAAGTTTACCTCTACGATAAGTTGGTTCAAATAAAAACTGAAAATGAGAAGGAAAAAATATATAGGTGAGGGATTTATGAAAATCCATTAAAGTACACACCCGAAGAATCAAAAGTATTTTATAATGACTTTTTATGGTCATCATTGTAAAGGGGAAGTATTACTAATCAGATATATAACTTCACTTTTTAAAATAGTGATTAGAGTTTGCAGAAATCAGCTCTAAAAAATGACTTATTTTCATGGCATATTTCTGCCTTCAACGGTCCTCTGCCGAGCTCCAGCTGAGTGACGTCACACCAAGAGCAGCGAGCAGCTGAGCTGACAGCAGCCCATTGAAGACGATCTTTCCAATCAGCGTTTTTTGCTCTTAGAATTGTTTATTCCTCACAAGATTGGTCTTATTATATAGATAAAAGTTCGAATATTCTGAACAGTAAAATGAAATGCGCATTTAACATATTTTGGTAACCGATATTTAGCTTAGAAACAAATAATTTTTTTTCAAGAAATATATGTGAATAAACAAAGCATATTTTCACTTAGAAATCACACTTGCGTCACATTGATATTATAATCAATAAAAAGCACATACATTCTTCTTCACGACTGAACAAAAATTATGAAATTTCATTAAGTAGCAAAGTCAAGGAGCCACAAAAAACACGGCAATATCCATCGCGAACTGATTGGAATTGCAGTTGAATTGCCGAAGCATTATGAGGCAACAGCGGCGAACGGACTTTGTTTGATATATTATTAAAAACCCGAAGTTGAGAAATAAACGGTCTGTGGCCAAATCTTTAAAAACCATTGTTTTGAGGAGTGCGGGGACCCTGGTTCGAACCTCTGTATCTGGATTTTTTTATTATTATATTCCTACCCAGCTCTTTTTTCTCTTTTTATTTTCATGTGAGATTCTATCCAGACCTGCATTTATTACTTCTTAATTGCTGCTTTTGATTTTCACGTCCTTGTTTAGATTCTACACTTATTTGGGCAGGGATGGGAGGGGTAGAGGATGAGTTAAAAGTCAAGTCCACATCAACTAAAAATTATTTGAATAGAGTAATTTCCCTTGTTTTTTTTACTCAAAACAGTTATATACACAAAACAATGATATGCAAATTAGATTTATGTCACATCACATTCATTTCAATTTTTGGCATTTTATTTGTTATTTAAATTTGAATCAAAGTTTTTATAAAATTTTCTGCAATATTTTATTATCTTTCCTTAAATTCAAATGAATTTTTGGTTGGGTGGACTTCTCCTTTACTCTTCACATGGAATGCATAACAATATTTATCCAGAAACAAAATTGTCTTAAAATATATGCAAACCAGTAATTGGACACATGTTCACTTTCCTTTCATCCAGGCCACTTCCTCACATCCACCGGGCTTACAGTCTTATAACAAAAATGATGAACCATCGCACAACTGCACTCAACATTCACAGTGCTTCACAATAAATATTTCACTTTTGTTCATACATGCAATGATTATTGTGGAAAACAAATAAAAGGCTTACCGATATTCAAATACCGTTTAAAAAGGCAAATATATTATACCTTTCGAGAAAAAATTGTGACCATATATACATGACACTTAACATTCAGCAATCAGCACGTTAGATAACTGATACAGAGTTGCTAACAAAATATAACTATGGGGCATTGCAAGAAACTTATGTTCAATTGCAAATCAAGCGTAAGTCTCAAATTCAAATACAAGCGTAATAAGTCGAGTTGTAAGTGCAATTCAACTACATGTTTCTGTTTAATCAAAGGACTTACCCTTGATTTGGGATGTGTGATTGAGTAGAAAATTTCTTACAAAATGCCCTAGTTACATTAAAATTGTTCTTTAGTCTAGGAGATGGGGGGCTTTATTCAGAATTTTTGTGGGGAAGGTTTGACAGGCTTATCCGGGGTAAAATTGTGTGCTGATTCCAAAAATGTCAGTCTTATTGACCGTACTCACGACATTTTAGCCATTTTGGCCAATTATTGACCCAAAATGACCAATTTGACCATGCTTTGGAAAATGGTCCCTTAACAGAATGCTTATGTGCCCACATCCAATTAAAAGGGTCTATCCTAAGTAAAAATTCACCCAGATTTCAGATAAAGTGGTTTAATTTGCCAAATCACAATAGAAGTGGTCATTTTGGACACGTTTTGACCAAAAATGACCATTTTCATGAATTTTTTGTTCGAAATGTGTTACACATATTAATCAGAATTACGATTGGATGTCTTTAGAAATCCACATTTATTTTTAAAATGTGCGCTAGATCATAACAATCAACATCATGTAATTTATTCCGTCAGTTTTGACATATGAGGGTCATTTTGGGTACTTTAGACATAACTGACCATTCGCTCAGTTTTGCATAATAAACTGTGCAAATCGGAAGGAATTTGAGGTCTTCAGCTTGTTTTATATTCTTCCCTTATAAAATGGGAATGCACTTAAAGATCTATCTTGTGTAGAATTTTATGCTGATTCCAAATATATCAGTCTTAATGACCTTATCCAAGAGCTTATGTCATTTTGGCCACTTATGGCCCTCAAAATGACCAATGACATCAGTTCAATTTATTCAAAAATATTTTCAATGTTACCAGAATCGTAACAAGCCTGTGATGTGACACCAAATATTGATGTGTTAATTCTTTAAATTGAACATCTCAAAAAGTATTTTGATCTCATGTAACTTATTCCATTAGTTTTGACATAATTGTGAGGGTCATTTTGGGTATTTTAGACATTACTGACCATTCGCTCAGTTTTGCAATATAAACTGTTCAAATAGGCAGGAAATTTAGGTCTTTAGCATGTTTTTCTTCTTCCCTTATAAAATTAAATGCATTAAAAAGTCCTTCTTGTGTAGAATTTTATGCTGATTCCAAATATATCAGTCTTATGACCCTATTCAACAGCGTGTGGTCATTTTGACCACTTCTTGCCCTCAAAATGACCAATGAAATCAGTTCAGTTTATCCAAACATACTTCAAATGTTACCAGAATCGTAACAAAGTGTGTGCTGTGGCACCTAACATTGGTGTATTAATCCTTTGAATTGAACATCTCAAAAGTATTTTGACCTCATGTAAGTGACCTAGGGTCATTTTGGATACTATAGACATATATGTATCTGACCATTCGCGCAGTTTTGCATAATAAACTGTGCAAATAGGTGGGGATTTTAAGGCCTTCAGCGTATCTTTTCTTCTATGGAAATGCATTTAAAGGTCAATCTTGTGTAGAATGTTATGCTGACTCCAAATATATCAGTCTTAACAAGCCTATTAAACAGCTTATGGTCATTTTGGCCACTTTTTGTCCCTCAAAATTACCAATTCCATCAGTTCAATACTGAAATTTATCCAAAAAAAACATTGAATGTTATTACAATCGTTACAAGGAAGTGCCGTGACACCTATCACTGGTGTTTATGAATCCTTTAAATTGAGCATCCAAAAAGTATTTTGATCACCTTGGTCATTTTGACCACATTGACCACTACCCAATGTGTATACTAATTAAGCCTATATCGAACATGGCGAGGAGACATTCAGGATTGCGTTAAAATTAGCATCAATTATTGTTAAATGTGAATAGTTTGAAAGTTACGGGGTGTAAATCAATGCAATGATTCCATATAAGCCAGTGTTATTGGCCTATTACTATTGGACCCTGTGGTCATTTTGATCATTTTTTCCTCAATATGACTAGTAACCACACATTCTTTGGTTTGAAAAGGGCTCAAATGTTGCTTAATATCATTATCAGCGTGAGCTACGACACCAATAATCAAAAGTGTTGAAAAATATGATAAAACCTTCAAATCGAGTACCTATACATAAGGTTGTTTGACCATGCACTTTGGTCATTTTCATGATTTTAGGCTCACTGACCTCTTCGTAAATATTAATGGAAACTTCAATTATAGCGGGTAGCAAATTCAGGAATTAGATATTTTTACATAATTTAATGCTAGATAGGACATATTACCAAACTTTCTGAAGTAGATTAATACAATGATTCCAAATATATCAGTCTTAATGACTATTTACAAACTAGTGGTCATTTTGGTCGCTTTTGGTCCCTGCAATTACCAATTACAATTGCATGAATAAAAAAAATCAGATTTTGTTGTGTATTTTTGAATCAGTGACAAATCGTTTAATTCAATATGGTATGATCAATGGTACATAATCAAAATTTGACAATTTTGGTCATTTTGGCTACTTTGACCATTTATCCAATGTGTGAATTTTGAAATAAACATGATTGAGCAGCAATTGTAGGTCTATGAAAGTGCGTTCAATCCCTTTTAATTGGAAATATTTAAAGGCTCACCTTGAGTAAGAATTGTACCAAATATCTTGCGACTGTTTACCGTGGCCCCTTTGGTCACTGTATGGTCCTAAATAGCCAGCAATATTTACCTTCTTTAAAGTCAAATTATACTGAGAATCTTTACAAAGCAATATTGGTCACAGTGGACTTCATTAAGAGTTTTGACCATCTTGGAGTTTTTTGTACAACGCTTCAAAAACCTCATATTTACCCTGAATTATTTTGGAGAAATGCTTGGTAATAAAACACATTCTATATGAAATTATTCTCTGTGCCGATTTTTGGCCACTCTAACAATTTAGGGCAAGTTTTCCACTTTCAACTTCACCAATCATGCCAATGTGAGGTTTGTGAAACATTATACATATGGCGAAGGTGGTAGAATGCATGATAGTTAAATCTATTCATGAAATTCACTTTGACCAATTGCTTTGTAATGACGCACCTTTGAATTGAGGATTAGTGCCTTCATCCAGAACATATGGAATGATGTTCTGGCTGTTGAAGGACCAGGCAGTGACCAATTGGGCCACAATAGACCGTAGATAGGTATTTGGAAAAAAAGTTACTCAATGTGAGTTTGTAATATTTCTAATCGAAAGGGATTGAACGCATTTGCATAATTGCTCCACAGTCATGTTTATTTACTGCTAAAGTTATACACTGCAAAAACTCTGGTGTTGATTTATCACCAGCCCGGAATTTATATATGTCCACACCAGCTAAGTATTGAAACAACACCAGTTTTGAATCAAGCCGATGCTGTTTTAATACTAATTGGTGTTGTGTAAACACCTTTCTGGTGTTAGACCAAAACGTAACTGGTGCACTTCTCTGGTGTGGACATATATAAATTCCGGGCTGGTGTTAAATCAACACCGGAGTTTTTGCAGTGTACATTATATAAATGGTCAAAGTGACCCAAATGACCAAAATGGTCACAACATTTTGATTACGTACTGTTAGTAATATTATATTGAAATCAATAAGTAATTTGTCACTTATTATAATTGATATAAAACATCTTATTAACAACACAGAGCAACAACAACATTTGATTTTTTTTTTATACATTTAGATGTAATTGGTCATTGTCGGGACCAAAATGACCACTAGCTCATAAATGGTCATCAAGACTGATATATATATATGGAATCATTAAATTAATCTACTTCAGAAAGTTTAGGGTTATGTCCTAACACTAAAATGTCTCATTCCTGAATTTGCTGTCCCATATATGTGAAGTTTCTATTTACATTTACTATATGGTCAAGGTGGCTAAAATCGTGAAAATGACCACAGTGCATAGTCAAACACCTTATATGCTCAATGTAAAGGATTTTATCACATTTATCAACACTCTTCACTGATTATTGGTAGTTCTTGCTGATAATGATACTAACCAACATTTGAGCCCTTTTTGAATCATCAAAGCATGAATGGTCTCTGGTGAGGATAAAGTGGTCAAAATGACCACAGGGTCCAATAGTTAGGCCAATAACACTGGATTATGTGGAATGATTGTACTGATTTTCACCTAAAAGCTTTCAAAATTTCCCCATTTAACAATAATTGAAGCTAATATTAACGCAGTCCTGATTGTCTCCTCAGCATGTTCGCTACAGGCTGAATTAACATTCACATTGGACAGGGGTCAAGCCCAGGGGTCAAGGTGGCCAAAATGACCAAGGTAGTCAAAATACTTTGGGGATGTTCAATTTCAAGGTTTCTTACACAAATGTTAGGTCCTACAGCACACCCTTGTTACGATTCTGGTAACATTCGAAGTATTTTTTGATAAAATGAACTGATGTCATTGGTCATTTTGAGGGCAATAAGTGGCCAAAATGACCATAAGCTGTTGAAAAGGGTAATTAGGATTGACATATTTGGAATCAGCATAAAATTTTACAAAGGTTAGAACCTTAAATGCATTCCCATCTTATAAGAGAAGAATATAATACACGCTGAAGTCCTCAAATTCCTGCCTATTTGAACAGTTTATTACGCAAAACTGCGCGAATGGTCAGTAATGTCTAAAGTACCCAAAATGAACCCATATGTCAAAACTGATGGAATAAGTTACATGAGGTCAAAATATTTTTGAGATGTTCAATTTAAAGAATTAATACACCAAAATTTGGTGTCACAGCACACCCTTGTAACGATTCTGGTAACATTCAAAGTATTTTTTGATTAATTGAACTTATGTTATTGGTCATTTTGAGGGCCATAAGTGGCCAAAATGACCATATGCTGTTGAATAGGGTAATTATGATTGACATATTTGGAATCAGCATGAAATTTTACACAAGATAGACCTTTAATTGCATTCTCATTTTATAAGGGAAGAATATAAAACAAGCTGAAGACCTCAAATCTTTGCCTATTTGAACAGTTTATTACGCAAAACTGAACGAATGGTCAGTAATGTCTAAAATACCCAAAATGACCCTCAAATGTCAAAACTGATGGAATTAGTTACATGAGGTCAAAATACTTTTGAGATGTTCAATTTAAAGAATTAATACACCAATATTTGGTGTCACGGCACACCTTTGTAACGATCCTGGTAATACTGAAACATTTTTAGATAACTTGAACTGTTATTGGTCATTTTGAGGGCCATAAGTGGCCAAAATGACATAAGCTCTTGGATAGGGTCATTAAGACTGATATATTTGGAATCAGCATAAAATTCTACACAAGATAGACCTTTGAATGCATTCTCATTTTATAAGGGAAGAATATAAAACAAGCTGAAGACCTCAAATTCCTGCCGATTTGCAGTTTATTATGCAAAACTGAGCGAATGGTCAGTTATGTCTAAATTACCCGAAATGACCCTCATAGGTCAAAACTGACGGAATAAATTACATGAGGTTGATTGTTATGATCTAGCGCACATTTTGAAAATAAATGTGGATTTCTAAAGACATCCAATCGTAGTTCTGATCAATATTTGTAACACATTTCGGACAAAAAATTCATGAAAATTGTCATTTTTGGTCAAAACGTGGCCAAAATGACCACTTCTATTGTGAGTTGGCGAATGAAACCACTTTATCTGGAATCTGGGTGGATTTTTACTTAGGATAGACCCTTTCAATTGGATGTGGGCACATAAGCATTCTGTTAAGGGACCATTTTCCAAAGCATTGTCAAATTTGTCATTTTTGGTCAATAATTGGCCAAAATGGCTAAAATGTCGTGAGTACGGTCAATAAGACTGACATTTTTGGAATCAGCACACAATTTTACCCCGGATAAGCCTGTCAAATCTTCCCCACCAAAAATTCTGAATAAAGCCCCCCATCTCCTAGACTATTTTGTTTAAAATTGTGTGTTCTTATATTTGAAAAGCTGTATTCCTGTCCAAGACAATGTAATCCTCTCCATAACTGCTCTAAATTGTTGTTTCCAAGATCAATAAAGATAAATTTCCTGTTGTATCATTATCAGTCCAAAACTTGCAAACCGTAGCTCCAGGAAAGCAGAGTGAAGAAAAAATCGCTACAAGGACATGATGGAATCTCCCAGATTGAAGTAGTAAGCAGAGACCAGAGTCAGCAAGTGTGCAGATCTGTGTGTAGAAGCATGGACCTATGAAAAGATGGACGATTAACGCGAGCATTTCTTTGACCCAATGATAGTCACCGTCACCTGGTTATGCTCATCTTAATGAGAACATACAGGTGTTGTAACAATAGCAATTGCCATGACTACCAAGGGTATCTGATCACTCAAAGACGGAACAGTTTCCCGGTCTTGATTTTTGTTGGCTGATCCCCTGTTTCAGTATGTGCCTTTCAGTCAATATGCTTCATATATGGATCAGCAAACTTGAGAAGCAGACGATTTTTATGATATAAAATATGATATTATTCGATCCGCTAACTACCGCTCACACATAAGGACCTCAATAACATTGAAAGATACACGATCTACACATGTTATGTGCCACGTATATCTGGAATATTATGGAGAAACTTGGGAAAATTGAATTTTAAATGGTAAACAATCAATCACGATATTGCCTCTATATTAAAATATGCAGACATTTCCCCAAATAAAACACATGGAACTAAGATTAACAAAGGTAAACAAAAACTGCACATCGATTATCCATTATTTCATTGATTTTCTATCAACTGCGCATATAATTTGTGAAATATAAATGTCCAATCACGAACTAATTCAGTCCCTTCTCACGGTGACGATCATAGGACCAAAGAAGACTAGTATGAAGAGAATGTTATTCAGATGACAATTACCGTCACCTGTTAGTGAATTCATTATCTAAGCGATGAATGTCCATCTCTTCATAGGTCCATGGTAGAAGAGAGAAAAAATAGAAATAGTCTAAATAATCAAATGAAAGTATGCATTTTATTATGTTGATGATTATGATCGAGGGACTACAAGAAATACTGTCAGCAACAGCCACGATATTTTTTAACAAACTGGTTAATAAATGTACTACAGGCTACGGTAGGAAGTACACTAGTAGGAAGCCTACCAGACATTTTTAGTTTGACTTTAATCAGTTTATATTCTAGTTTTGGTGCACAGATTATCATCATCATCTGATACAGAAAGAAGTCGGTGCAGTGGCTTGTAATTCCCGGTCGACGACAAATAATAGTAGATTTAGACTGGGAAAAGTTCCACTCAGAGCACCGGTGCTCTACCTCAAGTGATGTTCGTGTAGGCTCCACTCCACTTCACTACCGCTAGATCTACACTACGCTACACCTACAATGGGTAGCGTAGCGGTAGTGAAGTTGAGTGGAGCATACACGAACATCACTTTAGCCATGCTCTCTGGGTCATTACAAAGAGTGCATTTATCTTAATTGTTGAAAGAAACACAAGACTCTAATTTCGGTCAGGAATCAGTGTAACCACTGCTGAAATTTTGTCTGGATTCATGACATCCTAATTCAGAGTAGAAAAAAAATAGCTTGATTACACATTCCTCTGAAACAGCAGATTTTTCAGTCTAACCAAGCCATTGCCTGGCCAGTTTAGAAATCTGACTGAAGAAAAAATCTGCCGCAAAAACATAAAGAAGACTTTACGTAGTCAAAATTGGTAGTACAGCATGAAATAATGCATGATTCTAAAATTATATCTGACCTGAATGCATCGTCAGTCAGACGCCAGAAAAAGTACAATTTCCAAACATGTTTACCCTGACTTTAATTTTAAAGGAGAATGTAACCCTTGAAACCAGCTGAATCCATATCAAAGAGAAAAATCAAAGAAACATATTGTTGAAAGTTTGAGGAAGATTGAATGAATAATAAGAAAGTTATGAGCATTTGAATGTCAAGATCACTAATGCCATGTAGATCCTCCCATTGGCAATGCAAACAAGATCTGTGATGTCACACACGTACAACTCCCTCATTACTTTAGTACTTATTTCACTTATATTCTCACTTTTTTTAGAGTTTATCACAAGGTGAGGTGTTCTGTTTATGAGAGGACAAGTACAGAGGTTTCACAACATTATATCATTGATGAATCATTTGTCATATGATTAGAATGAGCAAAAAGAGATGTTTTGGGGTATATTTTCAGTGTCCAAAAGGGGAGAGTTGTTCATCTGTGACATCATAGATCTTGGTCGCATTGCCAATGGGAGGATCTCCATAGCATTAGTGATCTCGACATTCAAATGCTCATAACTCTTCTATATTGCTAGTCCTATTTTACTCAAACTTTTGTTGATCTTATTCTTTGATTTTTCTGCTTTCACAAAAGCTAACTTGCTCCAAGAGTTTCATTCTCCTTTAATGTACATCATGGTACATTGTAGGACTGACGCCTTTGCCGCTGCAGTGCCCCAGCGGCAAGCAATGAATGGCCCGATACAGTTTGGAGTTTTTCAATAAACACTGACTGACTGGAGTGGAGCAACACAGCGACGACTCTCCAATGGACAAAATCGGTCTTTAGAGTTCACAATTCAATAAAAACGGGCAAAGTAACACAGATCTGGTTCACTTTTAGTCTGAAGTTGCATGTCGAAAACAGAAATCGGATACCACATTACATGAAGAAAACGGTAAATTCGGAAGATATTGAACAGGTCAGTAAGGTGATGCACAGAGCCAGAGGGATGATGAGCTCGTTGATTGTGTGACGTCATTATTCTCGACTGTTTTCGAAAGCGCGATTGTCGGGCTGGGGAGCTGAGAAGGGTCTCTAATAATTTAATTTTTTGCATTTCCACGACATCTATATGACTTTTTAGTGACATATTTGTGTATAAAAAGACAAGACCTTTCCATCTATATATAATTTGTCTATAATCATCACTTTAGTGAATTTTCTTCATG
The DNA here is from genome assembly GCF_037042905.1 of Lytechinus pictus. Classification (NCBI taxonomy): domain Eukaryota; kingdom Metazoa; phylum Echinodermata; class Echinoidea; order Temnopleuroida; family Toxopneustidae; genus Lytechinus; species Lytechinus pictus. The sequence goes on along the minus strand of NC_087253.1, from coordinate 15,724,264 downwards.
CGTGTACTTTAAGGAGTAAAAAAAAGTTATGAGTTTTTTTTAAGTTTTTGTTTTACATACTTGTAGTTTGTAATACATGGACCTGGGAAGCGGGGTTGCTGGGGATGCTAGCACCCAAACATTTCTTTGGGGATGCTTCGTGTATTATTCTCCAGAGGCAACACCCCCATGTATTCTAAAAAATATAAAAATGTAATCAAAATGATGTTCATTTAATGGTGAAACCTTTTTTTTATTTTTTATTTGCAAATTTGTCGGGACCAATTTGACTTTGACCTCCATTTTGTAATGGATTTTTTTTTGCTTTTAAAATTTACATCAGCCCCCCCCCCCCCAGTAAAAAAAAACGTGTCCAGTGCCCAGTTGTAATACATTATTTAATTCTATGAATTCCACTTTCAAATTGATAATGATGAATAAAAATATTTACCGTATAAAAGGCAGTATGAATTTGTGTGTATGATGATATGTCCACCCTAGAAATAAAATCACTCCCATTTTTTAAAGAAGATTGAGATTCGTTTTTACATAACACGAAATGTAGAGCAGCTGCTAGTCTGTGATGTCACCAAATAAAATGTTTAGAATTTCACAAATACTTTATGTTTTTACGGATTTCCATCAAACCTCCACTGATATATTTCTCGAATTTTCTGCTTTCATTAGACCCAGGTTATCATCAGGGCGAACTCCCTTGTAATTTAAACCTTGCTATCGGAATACGAAATCTTAATCTAGGTTTCAATATGGCCGTTTATTACCACATTTAGACTAGGATTAAAGGGAATCCAACCCAAATAAAAACTTGCTTTTAGAGAAAAAAGGAAAATCAGACAAGTTGATAGGTAAAAGTTTGAATAATATCGGACAAACAATAAGAAAGTTATGAATTTTAAAAAGTTATGAATATTGGTAATCACTACACCTATGGAGATTTCAAATTGGCCACAAATGTATTTTTCTACCATGTGTGATTGATCGTATTCAATAAATATCTAGAGTATTCTATGACTGACGTCTTGTCAATTCGTGGTAGCAATGTAATAGATACATAAAGATGTATTATATTGGCAATATATACATCTCTGTGGATATACGATTTCTAAAAATTCTAAAAAGTCGAGAGTGAACAATTTTTTTAATCTGTATAATTAAAGCATCTAATATTTTATAATAATATTTAGATAGCACTAATATTCAGAAAACAATATCCAATATTTGGCCCAGTTTGCTTTAGTTTATCATTTGTTCCCTTTTCCTGTTTTTTGGTCGAGAAACTTTTGATGGGTTCAAGCCTGTGTACTGATCCATGGGGAGTCGAACAAGGGAGAAGAAAAGGAAAAGAAAAGAATGGGGAAGAGAGATAGAGAAAGAGAAGGGAAAAGGAAAAGGAGGGAAATGGAGTGGAGGAAGAAAAGCATGGAGAACAAGAAAAAGAAAAGTTAACAAAAAATGAAAGGAAGAGGGGAAGGAAATTAGCGGAAAAACAGAAGGAAAAGAAATGAAATGGAGAGGGGAAAGAAACGGAGGGGAAAAAGAGCCAGTCGAAGGAAAGGAAGGGAAATGGACAGGTACGATGAGGAAGGGGATAGGGAGAGCAAGAGGGAAAGAGAAAGTAAAAATAGGAGACGGAGAGAAAAAAAATAACAGCGTAGAGAGAGGGGGAGAGAGAGATGATAAAAAGGAACGGGAAAGATGAATAGAGATAATTTAGGCAAAAGAAGGGTGAGAGAGAGAAGAAATAAAGTACTAAAGAGAGAGGGGGTTATGATAAGAATTTTCGTTGGAGGAGGTTTGACAAACTTATTTGGGGTAAAACTTTGTGCTGATTAAAAAAATGTCTTATTGACCGTCCTCACGGCATGTTGGCAAATTTTGGCCGAAAATCCAATAATCCGAAAATATCTAGTTTGACAACTCTTTGGAAAAAGGGTAATTCAACAGATTGCTTTTGTAACCACAGACCCATATCGGTCAGACTCCGAACCATAGAGTTAGAATACCCTCGAATATAACTCAAATTTAACAAGATGGAAAGGAAAACATCAACATCAGCAAACTGAAGAGATCTCGCTTTGATCGTTTAGCTAGGGTAGTATGCATTGCCGGCGGAAGCAAAACACTTTAGGGGGAACAACAAATTTTTTTGACAAGCAAAAAAACAAAAAAAAAAAACAAGATTATCAACCAACATTTTAGGGGGGATCGTCCCCCACCTCAAATTTAGGGGGTACAGGTCCCCCGTCCCCCCCCCCCACTTCCGCCGCCTATGGTAGTATGACTGAGGCTTCAAGGTGAAGAGGAAATTGGATTGACGACTTTTTAATGGCCCCTAGACCCCCATAATTTTTTTTTTATAAAGGTGCCTTCTTCTTCTTCTTCTTCGTCTTCTTTTTCTTCTTCTTCTTCTTCTCCTACTTCTCCTCCTCCTTCTTCCTCTTCTACAGCTTCTTCTTCTCCATCATCTTCTTCTTCTTCTTCTTCTTCTTCTTCTTCTTCTTCTTCACCTTCATCCTCTTCTTCTTGCTTCTTCTTCTTTTTCTTCGCCAGCTGATCATCCTCGGGGAAAATCAAAGTCATTAAAAAAAAAAAGAGGGCAAATATTCATTTTCTTTACTCTGAATCTATACACTCCTGAACAGTTAACTATTCAAATATTTTTATTAAATTTTGTGTGTGTAAACATAAAGTTGCAATGACTTCAAAATACGTGAGGTTTAAAAATAATTAAGTCTGAATTATGTCGGGCATGAAGGCATCCACTCATTAGTATAATTGCTGATAGTTGATTTCCCTCGTATATGTTTAGAACCATATATGATTAGGATAAGGGACAATGGACCGATACCCAAAGCTGCTAACCCTTTTACAGGTATCAGTTATTCATAATTGCAATATCATTTATCAGTCTGGCGCACTAACGCTTTCCCGCTATTCACGAAAAGAATGGAAATGCGCCATAACACTTCGCTGAGCGATCCTCCAAGGTCGCACTCGTTCGATTGGCACGAGCTCTGAATAGACGTGTGCAGTCGTTTAATGTAAATCACTGTACGTATGCATTCATACTATATATATTTAGATCCATATATGATTAGGATAAGGGACAATGGACCGATACCCAAAGCTGCAAATCCTTTTACAGGTATCAATTATTCATAATTGCAATATCATGTTTATCCAGTGTATAGATATACAATTGTCTTTTAGATGCTTGAGTGTAAAAGATAATGCCTAATGAAAGTTGCTACTAAAAATGACAGTAAGCAGTGGTGTAATGGTCCAAAAGATGAGGGGTACAGCATGGTGTGTGTGTGGCATCATTTCTATATTTAAAATCCCGATCAAGGAAGCAAAGCGAGCGAATCAAACCTTTGACCTTTTACAAAATGAATAACGAATTTTGTATTAGATTCTCACATAATTTTAGACAATAACACCTTGATTCACTGTTTCTATTTGTTTTTGTTCTTTCTCTCCTTCTTTAATTGGGGAAGCCTACAAAAAGTTGACATGAGTAAAGAAATAAAATCCAACAAGCTTTGAACTAGAAAAAAACATTAATGAAATATAATAATGAAGTTATCACTAATACTTTCGATCAATTTCACAGGTTACACTCGACGTAATACTAATGAGAGAACGGATGACGTCATCCACTCACTATTCCCAACGAGTTGGGAGTAAATTTATTTTATCATAAAATGTGAAATTTAACACTAGTCAATATTCATTACGCTGATTTATGAGTAGGTTTCATTTGATAAAAAACATTTCACCAATATTTTTATTGACAAGGACTAAAGTTTGTTTTACTGGTCCATTCGACCCACTGAATCTACTCAAGCTTTCTTTTACTTTGTCTTTTCACGGCAAGAGATCAGGTCAGGAAATTCGACCAAAATAATAATGCTTAAATTACAATAGAAAGGTTTTAGATTACTGTGTCTTGTCTCAGCAATAATTCTTTGCAGTGTTTACTCTTTAAAGGACAAGTCAACCCCAACAAAAACTTGATTTGAATAAAAAGAAAAAAAATCACCCAAGCATAACACTGAAAATTTCATCAAAATCGGATGTAAAATAAGAAAGTTATGACATTTTAAAGTTTCGCTTAATTTCACAAAACAGTTATATATGCACATCCTGGTCAGTATGCAAGTGAGGAGACTGATGACATCATCCACTCACTTTTTCTTTTGTATTTTATTATATAAAATATTAAATATTCTAATTTTCTCCTTATTGTCAAGTGAAACAATGATTAATTCATCCCTGAACATGTGAAATGATCATTGTTTAATACTATATGGTTCAGTCAAGTTGGTCCTGTAAAAAATCTGTAAAAATAATTATCGTATAATTCAAACAATAACAAACAAAAGAAATAGTGAGTGAGAGCCATCATCGTCTGTCTCATTTGCATGTCACTGAGCTGTGCATATCACTGTTTTGTTAAAAATAAGTGAAGCTAAAAAATGTCATAACTATCTTATCTTACATCCGATTTTGATGAGATTTTCAGCGTTGTTTTAGTTTGATTTTTCTCTATTTATCCAAATTAACATTTATCTGGGGTGGACTTGACCTTTAAAGAGTGAAATTTGTGTAAAATGAAATAGGTTGATATCAAGAGTGGATCAAAGAGTGAATATTGAGTGAAAATTTTAATATTTTAATATATTAAAGCCACTTCAAAAGGAGAGTAAAAATAAATGTCTACTGTCGTCCTCTATAGGTTTTCAAACAGTTTCACCATATCTGATGCTTGTCTTTTGTTGTGAATATACTAGGTTGCCTTGACTAAAAAAACACGTAAGGATGAGATAAACTTAATTTCGAATTCTGCTGCGCATGAAGGCTTTTTTGCATTATTATAATAGCTGAAAATTGGTGTTGATTCCCTCTCATAAAATATTTATACGCATGCTAATTAGTATACGTGCACTGACAATGAAACATCCTCTTCCCTACCATATTCTATTATACCTTGTATTTCGTTCAAAGGTCGCTAAAATTGGAAAACATAGCTCTTTAAAGGGATGCTGCGAGCTGAAGATATTTATATCTCACTAAATAGAGTAATATTAACAAAGCAAAATGCTGAAAATTTGATCAAAATCGGATAATAGATAAAGGAGTTATTGAACTTTAAAGATTTGCATTATTCCGGTGAACAGTTCTCGGTATGTCTTCATTATACTAATGTACCAGTATAAAACAACGAATTACCATTCATTTTTAACAATATATTTCAAGCAAAATAATGAAATTTACCATTACCCAACCAGACACATAAATTCGTATCTCCTGCCAAGGATTCGTACAACAATTCACAGAACACTTTTATATTCACTGGCCCAAAATTTTTAGAATTTTCTTCCTTTTGATATAAGAGATAGTTTAAGCTTAAATACATTTAAACTTAAAATTAAAAAAATTTCTTTTTGTCTCCTACTCCCAGCAAACCTCCTCGAATATTTGAAAATTACACATATCCCACCTATGACCCTTTTCCTATCAGGGGCAGATCCAGCTTTCGCCAATAGGGGGGGGGGGGGCGAAAAAAGAAATATCCATATTTTCCCCGATCGGCCGCTCAAAGTTGATTTTTATTTGTTTCTTTAAGGGGTAGTCCTAACAGTCACTTCTCACAAAACATAAATAAAATAATGCCATATAAGCCCTAATTGAATAGTACGAACGCGAGCTATTCCTTAACACTTATTAAACTGGGGGTTCAGTTTGACCCCCCTCCTCGACAAATTTCATCACTTCGCCGTTGCGCAATATTTTCTGATCTCGCCGCTCACTGGCTGTTTACTTTCAAGTCTTGCGCATCTTTTGAGACCAAAATTGCGACGTCCGGGGACGCGGTTCTAAAATTACGCAACATTTTGTAAGTGCATGTCAGACCCGAAATTGCTCAAAATCGTGATTCCGTGTACAAAGTCAATGCAAATTGTGTTTTTCAACCAAAAATCATAGATGTATGATTATTTTTACTTTTGTTGGTTTAAATTGATTTATTTTATGCTATTTATGATCGCAGAAGGGTCCCCGACAAAGTTCATTGGAAAAAACAATAAAAAACAAAGGTTTGAAAAAACCAAGAAATACATAAGAATTTAAAAAACAATAAACAAGAAATTCATTACATTTTTGCAATTTTTTTGTAGATATTTGTTAGAAATGTAATATTTGATACTCCAACAAAAAATTAGCATTCTACTAGCTATATAAATTGAGTTAAAGGCAAAAACATACAAAAAAATAGGGGCAAATTTAATACGCTTATTGCATAATTAATTAATTAAAAATATTTTTTTTTACCATACAGTCTTGTAGTTTACATCCGGCTCTACGCGCGTGCAAATTTTCGCGGCGATCGCGCGATCAGCGGCCGAGATCTGAGGGGGGGGGGGGTCAATTTACCCCCCCCCCCCCAGTATATACTGGTCTGAAATAGCCCAGTTAAGAAAGGGTTAAGAGGAAATTTCATGTATTTGGTCCTGAAAATTGAACATTCTGAGCAATGATTGTGATCGTGAACAAGATGTGTATGTATCTAAATAATTACTGCGAGCGCGAATCGTGAGCAGAATATTCAATACACGTTCTGGCCTGATGAAAAGCAGACCGTAAGGACAGTTTGCACTTACCCATGAAAACAATAAATATTTCAACAATCAAAAAATGCGAGCGCGAAGCGCGAGCTGAAAATTTATGACATTTTTACCTAAAAATTGGACATTCCAAGCACTTTGCGTAATCATATACAGAATAGGTATATAGGTATGTGGAGTGTTGTGGCCCAGTGGATTAGTCTTCTGACTTTCAAACAGAGAGTAGTGGGTTCGCATCCTAGCCATGGCGTAATTTCCTTCAGCAAGAAAATTATCCACACTGTGCTGCACTCAACCCAGGTGAGGTGAATGGGTACCCGGTAGGAAGAAATTTCTTGAATGCTTTGAACGCCTAGGCAGCCCAGCTAAAGCCGGGGTAATAATAATAACAGGGCCTGCTGGGAAAAATGAAGTGGCTTCCCTGGGTAAATATACCTATATTATTATTATTATTGTTATTATTATTATATATATAAACATTTCATGCGAGCGCGATGCGCAAGCGGAAAAAAATGAGATTTAGACCTGAAAACGGGACACACTATTCATGTTTTATAAATCACAAAAGGATGACCAATTGGATATCTTCCTACATTAATAACGCGAGCGCGAAGAGCGAGAAGAAAATTTTTGATATTCTGATATGAGACTGGATAATTCAAGCACGTTTTGAATAAAAAACAAACTGCGTGTTTTGAGATTTAGACCTAGAATTTGTGCATTCTAGATACATTTCTTTTATTATAAAAATCAATACAGCGCAAGCGTGAGCTGAAAAAAATTTATGGCGATCTGAAGAGGGTCAATTTAAGCACTACTTCAAGCATCGTAGGAAAATTGTGAAGTGGATATGGATCGTACTTCACAAATGATGCGAACGCGAAGCGCGAGCCGATTAAAAAATATATATTATTTAGACCAAGCACCCGGGGAAATTGTAAGGACATTTTGTCATCAAATGAGAATGATTTTTTTCCTATTCCTCTTCCTAAGCGCGAGATGAAACTTGTCGATATCGATATTCCATTCTGAAAAAGGGACAATTTCATTATTAGGAATTCATGAAACTGTTACCTTATTTATCTATATAATATGAATAAGAGCTCGAAATCTGTTGATATTAAGGCCTGAAGACCGGACATTTTCCGGCCTACTTATGCACATATGGTAATCCTCCTATGCAGAGCTTATCGGCCGTTGATGGAGTGCAGGAGACCCATGTGCAGGAGAATGTCTTGATGCGCGCGCAGTTGCGGTAGCGTGGTTTACATGTGAACTACGTTGTGACATAATCGGTGCTATTCTAGGACATCTACCCCCTGGACATCTACCCCCGGACATCCACCCCCCGGACATCCACCCCCTTAGGACAAGTACCCCCTAGTACAAGTACCCCGTAATTACAAAACATGAAAAGAGTGTCCTTGAATAGCACAGATTATGTCACAAATGTAGTTCACATGTAAACCATTTTCCCCTGTCACTTTAATTTAATTTTATTTTAACCCAAGTACAAACCATAAACAGAACACAGTGCGCTTAGAAACACCAGTAGTAAGCGCCTTATAAATGTTATGTATTATTATTATCATTATTTTTAGGTCTGAATCTGTTTTTTTTCCTCTCGCGCTTCGCGCTCGCAACAATTGTTTAGTTATATACCTATCCTGTTCGCGATTACAAAAGTGCTTAGAATTTCCATTTTTTAGGTAGAAATGTAAAAAAAAGTTCAGCCTGCACTTCGCGCTCGCATTACGTAATTGTTGAAATATGTAGCGTCTTCATGGCTAATTGCAAGTAGTCCTTAAGCATGTTAACAGGTACCATTTCGATCAGTTACAAAAAAACGTATATTAAGAATTCCTGCTTTCGCTTCGCGCTCGCAGTAAGTATTTAGTTGCATACACATCTTGTTCAGGATCAAAAACATTGCCAAGAATGTTCAAATTCTAGGACAAAAACATGAAGTAAAATTAAAATTAGCTCTTGCTTCGCGCTCGTACTATTTAAATAAGGATTATAAGACTATTGTATATTTATGTTGATTTATAAGTATAAAAAAAAAGTGAAGTGACTTTTAGGACTACCCCGAAGAAACAAACAAAAACTACTCCGATCGGGGAAAATATGACTGCAAAAAAATGTCCGCCCCCCTCCTATTGGCGAAGGCTGGATCCGCCCCTGCACCTTAGGGTCGAACAAAGTAATGCATTTGTATTTAATGAATAAAGTTAATGGAATTAATTGTACTTTATATATAATGTACCTTTATGATAATTCTGGAGTTATTTGCATTGACATAGTAAGTTTATTTTTTATGAATACTTTCTTTTAAAATTGATCAATTCCATTTGATAGATTTCCATTATGATTAACTCCACATAAATATTTCAGGATAGGTGAAAAATACTCTAATAATAAGTTTTGTATAAAAAAGATAGTTATATACAGGGATTCCATTCGTCCTCAGAGTGTTTGTGTCCAATTTTAGAGGTGTTTGGGTTCATCATATGCATATGAAGAGCTTTCTTGCAAAAGGAGTTAGGTCCATTTTTCATCAAATTTGATTTGTATGTTTTGATATATAGATTTTTAGTAGCTCTATAAGATTATTCGAAAGAAAAGATGAAATTCCCATTAAAAAGTGAACTAAATGGCAAAGAGAATTCCCTTTTTTTTTTAAAGGGGTTAGGTCCATTTCAGTTTGGTTGCAAAAGGGGTTAGGTCCACAAAGAATTTTTTTAGAAAAGAATATCTTAAAAAATATGAAGACAGGTAGATTTCTTCTATACCCAATTTTATGTTCTCATGGTAAGGTATCATGAAAATTAAATTTCGCATAAGAATATTGCAATATGGGAGAATTAAAAAAAATGATTGGAGTTGACCTAACCTCTTTTTCAACTCTTCTGAAGAACTCATTTGTCAAAAGGGGTTAGGTCCATTTTTCGTTAATTATATTGTTTTCTGTCTCTAAACCTCTAAATTTTTAGTCGCTCTAATGATTCCAAAGAAAATTTGAAATTCAAATGAAAATGTCAATGAAAGTGGTAAAGAAAAATCATCTTTTTAATCAAAAGAGATTGGCTTAATTTCAGTCTGCTTGCATGCACCATGTTCATGCTCACTAAAAAGTGCTGACAATAAAAAATCTTTATCCAGTGCATGATTTTATTAGCTCAGATGCACATTCGGGGGTAAATTGTCCGGGGGTGGATGTCCGGGGGGTAGATGTACGGGGGTGGATGTCCGGGGGGTGGATGTCCGGGGAGTAGATGTTCCATGGGGTACTTGTCCTAAGGGGTACTTGTCCTAAGGGGGTGGATGTCCGGGGGTGGATGTCCAGGGGGTAGATGTCCTAATACGTATATAAACAACTATAGACTTAGAACTTTAAAACATAATTTGTCATTGTGATCTTTGTATTTTAAAGATCCATTCGAGGGAACTGAATCTTTGGGAGAAAAATTATTTTGCGCTGCCTTTTCACGCCTAATGACTTTTAAAATCATGATGGGCAAGACAATATGTCTTGGTCTCTAGATAAAAAGAGAAAATAACAAGCCCCAAAGAAGGGCGATCACTCCAAAATGGAAATATTGGGGGGGGGGTCTTCTTTCTTCTTCGCTTTTGTTTGTAGCAATTTTAGGGGATGCGCCAGCAACCGCCCCCACATCCGCGCTTGTTATTTTGTTTTATGTTTTGTTATAAAAATTGATACCAAGACGACTGGACCAAAGCTATTGAAAAAAGATACCTTAGACACACACACACACCCACACCCTCCCCCACCCACACACACCACACACGCAATAGGCCTACACAGGCTAAGGAAAACTGTCAGGGTTTGAAAGACATAAGGGGAGAAATTGGCCACTAAATTCCACTCGGACAAAATGTTGATGTCTGATTAAAATTAATATTGATTAATATTGAGATGGTCACGTGATCACCTGATTGTCATTTCGATGGGAGGTGCACAATGGGAACTGCTCACAGCAGAGGAAGCAGAACATAATTAGAATACATCCATTAGGATAGAAGTCAGTTCCATCCAGACTTCAGTAAAGGTCGACAGTTGATCCGCAGAATAGAAACGCGAAGGATTGGTAATTCAAGTTGTCGTAATTGTATATCGTTCCATGACATAAGCCATTTTGAGCGAACAGAATCGTTATGTAAATCATACTAGACTATTTTGATATTGAGTTGATATGTCATTTATATTTAGGTGGTCTGTCAACGACAGATCACCTATTGATTTCGCCAGAATTTTCTTTCTTTATTTATTTATTTATTTATTTATTTTTATTTCTTCCGTACACTTTTTTGTACACACGTTCACTCGAAATCGACATGGTCAATTTCCTTCAAATTTCTGCCAGTCATCAAGCCCTATGATTTCAAGTAAAATCAACTTTTTCAAGGTCATTAGGTCATCGTGACGTCATCCAGGCGCCATTTTGTAAAAATCAGGTCATTATCATATCTCGATAACGAGTCATCAAAAATCAACTATATTTGGTATACATCAATTTCAGGTCAACGGTCAACAAAAAATTTCATCAAATTCCGCGCGCGCACCTCGACGCGCACGTACGCGCGCATTAACATTTTAAAATGCTCAAATTTGTTCCAAATTAATTTTCCATACGTTTCAGGCCATTTTAAGCATTTTGCAAAAAAACGCGCGCACGCACATGCGCGCGCGTTTTCGCGCGGAATTGCATCTTCCAACATAGAATCGCCAAATTTTTTTATATCAATGCACCGATAATAAAATTCTGAACAATTTGATACCTTGATCAACCTTCTACGACAAGTAATAACGAAATTATCACCCGTTAAACTTTGCAGCACGTGTGCGCGCGAGCTCTCACTACAGGCCATATATGGGCAAAAACATGTCTATTGAAAATTCACTGTAGCTCTTTAAATAGTGCGTTGACCCCCATTTTTTTTTCATACATCGATAGAGTATGAGTTGTAGATTTGATTTCATGTCACCATTGTCCCTCAATTTGATCATGACGTCATCAAAATTTGGCCTAAACTGAAAATTTCATTTTTTCAAAAATGACGTCATCAAATTTATGCAAATTTGATCATAATTCCGTGAATATTGATCATTTTTCGCCCAGATTTCGATATGTTTTAGTTTAGAATGTACTCTTTCTCGTACATAAACATGAATTTTCATTTTGAAAAACGCATCATGGTCTAAAATTACGATGAAAAGAGGCATGTCATTTTTCCTCATTTTACGTGTAATCTCTATGGGACATGACTTTTTCTCAAAACTAGATTCTACATTCCTCTATTTCGTGAGCTGTATCTCCATTTTTTCTTGTTAGTTATCCCCGAGCTTTTGGTATGATGTAGCTGAGATTCTAAGCTTTCGGAAGTGTGCCCTCTATTTTTCGATCAGATGCCAGGATCATGCCCGTTTTTCGCTTGCAAAATTGGATTTGTAATTCTCAAAGTTGCTTACGTGTAATCTCTATGGGAACGTGTAATCTCTATGGGGAATATCGTGGCTCAATGGATAACGCACTTGACTTGAGTTCTCGGGGGCGCAGGTTCGAGTCCTGGGGGTGAACAAGATGATTTTTTTTTTCATTTTTATTTTCTTTTTACCACCTCGTACATGATCCATTATGATAAGTAAAAGGTATGAAAGTTAAAATTTAGCAAGATTAAACAGATTATAATTACTTTTTTCATATCACATGTATTTTCATATATCAAAGAGACCCTTTTCACAGTGCTTTATCATCTCCCGTCTTTCACAAGTATTCCATCCATAATGAACATTCCATTGTCATCATGAAGATCATATTGATCTGCTTGAACATGGTAATAGTGATCATGATGGCGAGAATAAGGACAGACCACCTAATTCGTCCGCATGACGAATTAAAATCTAGTTAGGTGATCTGTCAATCGACAGATCACCTCTTAATTTCGTACGAATTTTCTTTTTTATTTATTTTTATTTATTTTTCTTTTTCCACCCTTTTCTTGTTCCACCAAAATCAGAAAAAGTGCTCGATCAATTTTCATCAAAATATTATCAATTATGCACAGTTATCATGCGATGTGTACGAAACAAGTTCAACGTCAAATGGTCATCGTGACGTCATCTACGCGCCATTTTGTAAAATCACATTATCAACAATATCTTCATCATCAATCATCAAAAATGAACAATATTAACATCAAATTAACTTCAGATCAAGGGTCAACTGTCCATGTCATCAAAGGTCATGAACAGGTCACGACGCGCATGTACGCGCGCGTCAAAATTTTAAAATGCTCAAAATCACTTTTTGATCAAAGTAGAGTACGAATCAGGTCATTTGAAGCATTTCAAGAATTTGCGCGCTCACACGTTTTCGCGCGCATTCACGCGCGTAGCGTTGTTACGCAATGTAGAATCTCACTTTCTTTTACGTCAATGCATTTGTTATTAAATTTCTAATAATTTGATACCTTGATCAACCTTCTACGACCAGTAGTAAAGGAATTAGCTTCCATCAAAGTTTGAATCACGCGCGCACGCGCGCGTTCACAATAGGTCAAATATGTGCAAAAACATGCCTTTACAAAATTCAATATAACTCTTCAGATAGTCCGTTGACCCCTAAATTTTCTTTTATATTCGGATAGAGTATGGATTATAGATGTGATTTTATGTCACATTTGACCCTAAATTTTATCATGACGTCATCAAAATGGCGTCGGAACTAAAATTTTCTTTTTTTGTTTAATGACGTTTGAATAATTTTGCAAATATGACTATAACTCCGTTATTCTTGATCATTTTTCGCCCAGATTTCGACATATTGTAGCTGAGTATATACTCTTACTAAATATTGCATAACATTTTCACTTATATTAATTATTCATCCTCAAAACTGAGAATTTATAGAGGCTTATCACAATGCCAATTTTCACTGTCATAAGTCAATTTAAGATAATATTCCTTCTTTGAACTATGAGAGTACGGGACGCTGTGTAGTCTAATGGATAGCACACCTGCCTTGCAATGCAAAGGTCCTTGGTTCGAAACTCACTTGACAATGTTCTTTTTTTGGTCATGTATTTGTGTATAACGTCTATCAAATACTGACTTTTCTCAAAATTTGATTCTACATTCATGGATTTCGGCAACATTATTTTAACTATTTCGTGTAGTCACTTGCGAAAGTGCATTTGGCATTCTCTAATACAACAAGATCGTTTACACAACCTAATATTTTGTCTTTCAGCTGCTGTATTTAATATGTTCTTTTGTTAATAAAAGTCTGTTTTTAATGATGATGATTATATTGATCTGCATTGCCATGGTTATAATGATCAAATATTAGATCGTGATCATGAGAATGACAGACAGATCACCTAATTCGTCCTCAAGACGAATTAAAATTCTAGTTTATTTTTATTTCTTCCGTACACTTTTTTGTACACACGTTCACTCGAAATCGACATGGTCAATTTCCTTCAAATTTCTGTCAGTCATCAAGCCCTATGATTTCAAGTTAAATCAACTTTTTCAAGGTCATTAGGTCATCGTGACGTCATCCAGGCGCCATTTTGTAAAAATCAGGTCATTATCATATCTCGATAACGAGTCATCAAAAATCAACTATATTTGGTATACATCAATTTCAGGTCAACGGTCAACGAAAAATTTCATCAAATTCCGCGCGCGCACCTCGACGCGCACGTACGCGCGCATTAAAATTTTAAAATGCTCAAATTCGTTCCAAATTAATTTTCCATACGTTTCAGGCCATTTTAAGCATTTTGCAAAAAAACGCGCGCACGCACATGCGCGCGCGTTTTCGCGCGTAATTGCATCTTCCAACATAGAATCGCCAAATTTTTTCTGTCATCATATTTGGCACATTTTTTCAAGCATTTTGATACCTTGATCAACCTTCTACGACAAGTAATAACGAAATTATCACCCGTTAAACTTTGCAGCACGTGTGCGCGCGAGCTCTCACTACAGGCCATATATGGGCAAAAACATGTCTATTGAAAATTCACTCTAGCTCTTTAAATAGTCCGTTGATCCCCATTTTTTTTTCATATATCGATAGAGTATGAGTTGTAGATATGATATCATGTCACCATTGTCCCTCAATTTGATCATGACGTCATCAAAATTGCGCCTAAACTGAAAATTTCATTTTTTCAAAAATGACGTCATCAAATTTATGCAAATTTGATCATAACTCCGTGAATATTGATCATTTTTCGCCCAGATTTCGATATGTTGTAGTTTAGAATGTACTCTTTTTCGTCAGTCGCATGAATTTTCATTTTGAAAAACGCATCATGGTGTAAAATTGCGATGAAAAGAGGCATGTCATTTTTCCTCATTTTACGTGTAATCTCTATGGGACATGACTTTTTCTCAAAACTAGATTCTACATTCCTCTATTTCGTGAGCTATATCTCCATTTTTTCTTGTTAGTTATCCCTGAGCTTTTGGTATGATGTAGCTGAGATTCTAAGCTTTCGGAAGTGTGCCCTCCATTTTTCGATCAGATGCCAGGATCATGCCCGTTTTTCGCTTGCAAAATTGGATTTGTAATTCTCAAATTTGCTTACGTGTAATCTCTATGGGAACGTGTAATCTCTATGGGGAATATCGTGGCTCAATGGATAACGCACTTGACTTGAGTTCTCGGGGGCGCAGGTTCGAGTCCTGGGGGTGAACAAGATGATTTTTTTTTTCATTAGGTGGTCTGTCGATGACAGATCACCTATTGATTTCGCCAGAATTTTCTTTCTTTATTTATTCTTTATTAGGTGGTCTGTCAACGACAGATCACCTATTGATTTCGCTAGAATTTTCTTTCTTTATTTATTTATTAGGTGGTCTGTCAACGACAGATCACCTATTGATTTCGCCAGAATTTTCTTTCTTTATTTATTTATTTATTTATTTATTAGGTGGTCTGTCTATGACAGATCACCTATTGATTTTGCCAGAATTTTCTTTCTTTATTTATTTATTTCTTTATTCTTTATTAGGTGGTCTGTCAACGACAGATCACCTATTGATTTCGCCAGAATTTTCTTTCTTTATTATTCTTTATTAGGTGGTCTGTCTATGACAGATCACCTATTGATTTCGCCAGAATTTTCTTTCTTTATTATTCTTTATTCTTTATTAGGTGGTCTGTCAACGACAGATCACCTATTGATTTCGCCAGAATTTTCTTTCTTTATTCTTTATTTCTTTATTAGGTGGTCTGTCTATGACAGATCACCTATTGATTTCGCCAGAATTTTCTTTCTTTATTTATTTATTTATTAGGTGGTCTGTCAACGACAGATCACCTATTGATTTCGCCAGAATTTTCTTTCTTTATTTATTTATTTATTTATTTATTTTTATTTCTTCCGTACACTTTTTTGTACACACGTTCACTCGAAATCGACATGGTCAATTTCCTTCAAATTTCTGTCATTTATCAAGCCGTATGATTTCAAGTAAAATCAACTTTTTCAAGGTCATCAGGTCATGATGACGTCATCCAGGCGCCATTTTGTAAAATCACATTGTCGATCATATCTCCATTATCAATTATCAAAAATCGATCAAATTAACATCACATCAACTTCAGGTCAAGGGTCAACAGGTCATGTCATCAAAGGTCACCTGGAGGTCACGACGCGCGCGTACGCGCTCGTCAAATTTTTAAAATGCTCAAAATCACTTTTTGACCAAAGTAAAGTACGTTTTAGGTCATTTTAAGCATTTCAAAAATTTGCGCACGCACAGGTATGCGCGCGCGTTTCCGCGCGTAACGCCTTCAAAGCAACGCAGAAACGCCGTTTTTTTTATATCGTTGCATTGATAATATAATTCTGAGCAATTTGATACCTTGATCAACCTTCTACGACCATTAATAACGAAATTAACACCCGTTAAACTTTGCAGCACGTGTGCGCGCGAGCTCTTACTATAGGCCATATACGGGCAAAAACATGCCTATTAAAAATTCACTGTAGCTCTTTAAATAGTCCGTTGACCCCCAATTTTTTTTCATATATCGATAGAGTATGAGTTGTAAATTTGATTTCATGTCACCATTGTCCCTCAATTTGATCATGACGTCATCAAAATTGCGCCTAAACTGAAAATTTCATTTTTTCAAAAATGACGTCATCAAATTTATGCAAATTTGATCATAACTCCGTGAATATTGATCATTTGTCGCCCAGATTTCGATATGTTGTAGTTTAGAATGTACTCTTTCTCGTCAGTATACATGAATTTTCATTTTGAAAAACGCATCATGGTGTAAAATTGCGATGAAAAGAGGCATGTCATTTTTCCTCATTTTACGTGTAATCTCTATGGGACATGACTTTTTCTCAAAACTAGATTCTACATTCCTCTATTTCGTGAGCTATATCTCCATTTGTTCTTGTTAGTTATCCCTGAGCTTTTGGTATGATGTAGCTGAGATTCTAAGCTTTCGGAAGTGTGCCCTCCATTTTTCGATCAGATGTCAGGATCATGCCCGTTTTTCGCTTGCAAAATTGGATTTGTAATTCTCAAATTTGCTTACGTGTAATCTCTATGGGAACGTGTAATCTCTATGGGGAATATCGTGGCTCAATGGATAACGCACTTGACTTGAGTTCTCGGGGGCGCAGGTTCGAGTCCTGGGGGTGAACAAGACGATTTTTTTTTTCATTTTTTTTTTCTTTTTACCACCTCGTACATGATCCTTTATGATAATTAAAAGGTATGAAAGTTAAAATTTAGCAAGATTAAACAGATTATAATAACTTTTTTCATATCACATGTATTTTCATATATCAAAGAGACCCTTTTCACAGTGCTTTATCATCTCCCGTCTTTCACAAGTATTCCATCCATAATGAACATTCCGTTGTCATCATGAAGATCATATTGATCTGCTTGAACATGGTAATAGTGATCATGATGGCGAGAATAAGGACAGACCACCTAATTCGTCCGCATGACGAATTAAAATCTAGTTTATTTTTATTTCTTCCGTACACTTTTTTGTACACACGTTCACTCGAAATCGACATGGTCAATTTCCTTCAAATTTCTGTCAGTCATCAAGCCGTATGATTTCAAGTAAAATCAACTTTTTCAAGGTCATCAGGTCATGATGACGTCATCCAGGCGCAATTTTGTAAAATCACATTGTCGATCATATCTCCATTATCAATTATCAAAAATCAATCAAATTAACATCACATCAACTTCAGGTCAAAGGTCAACAGGTCATGTCATCAAAGGTCACCTGGAGGTCACGACGCGCGCGTACGCGCTCGTCAAATTTTTAAAATGCTCAAAATTACTTTTTGACCAAAGTTAAGTACGTTTAAGGTCATTTTATGCATTTTAAAAATTTGCGCGCGCACAGGTGTGCGCGCGCGTTTCCGCGCGTAACGCCTTCAACGCAACGCAGAAACGCCGTTTTTTTTTATATCGTTGCATTGATAATATAATTCTGAGCAATTTGATACCTTGATCAACCTTCTACGACCATTAATAACGAAATGAACACCCGTTAAACTTTGCAGCACGTGTGCGCGCGAGCTCTTACTATAGGCCATATATGGGCAAAAACATGCCTATTAAAAATTCACTGTAGCTCTTTAAATAGTCCGTTGAACCCCAATTTTTTTTCATATATCGATAGAGTATGAGTTGTAGATTTGATTTCATGTCACCATTGTCCCTCAAATTGATCATGACGTCATCATAATTGCGCCTAAACTGAAAATGTCATTTTTTCAAAAATGACGTCATCAAATTTATGCAAATTTGATCATAACTCCGTTAATATTGATCATTTGTCGCCCAGATTTCGATATGTTGTAGTTTAGAATGTACTCTTTCTTGTCAGTAAGCATAAATTTTCATTTTGAAAAACGCATCATGGTGTAAAATTGCGATGAAAAGAGGCATGTCATTTTTCCTCATTTTACGTGTAATCTCTATGGGACATGACTTTTTCTCAAAACTAGATTCTACATTCCTCTATTTCGTGAGCTATATCTCCATTTTTTCTTGTTAGTTATCCCTGAGCTTTTGGTATGATGTAGCTGAGATTCTAAGCTTTCGGGAGTGTGCCCTCCATTTTTCGATCAGATGCCAGGATCATGCCCGTTTTTCGCTTGCAAAATTGGATTTGTAATTCTCAAATTTGCTTACGTGTAATCTCTATGGGAACGTGTAATCTCTATGGGGAATATCGTGGCTCAATGGATAACGCACTTGACTTGCGTTCTCGGGGGCGCAGGTTCGAGTCCTGGGGTAAACAAGATGATTTTTTTCTTCTTTTTTTTTTCTTTTTTACCACCTCGTACATGATCCTTTATGATAATTAAAAGGTATAAAAGTTAAAATTTAGCAAGATAAAACAGACTATAATTACTTTTTTCATATCACATGTATTGTCATATATCAAAGAGACCATTTTCACAGTGCTTTATCATCTCCCGTCTTTCACAAGTATTCCATCCATAATGAACATTCCGTTGTCATCATGAAGATCATATTGATCTGCTGGAACATGGTAATGTTGATCATGATGGCGAGAATAAGGACAGACCACCTAATTCGTCCGCATGACGAATTAAAATCTAGTTTATTTTTATTTCTTCCGTACACTTTTTTGTACACACGTTCACTCGAAATCGACATGGTCAATTTCCTTCAAATTTCTGTCAGTCATCAAGCCGTATGATTTCAAGTAAAATCAACTTTTTCAAGGTCATCAGGTCATGATGACGTCATCCAGGCGCCATTTTGTAAAATCACATTGTCGATCATATCTCCATTATCAATTATCAAAAATCAATCAAATTAACATCACATCAACTTCAGGTCAAGGGTCAACAGGTCATGTCATCAAAGGTCACCTGGAGGTCACGACGCGCGCGTACGCGCTCGTCAAAATTTTAAAATGCTCAAAATCACTTTTTGACCAAAGTAAAGTACGTTTTAGGTCATTTTAAGCATTTCAAAAATTTGCGCACGCAGAGGTATGCGCGCGCGTTTCCGCGCGTAACGCCTTCAAAGCAAAGCAGAAACGCCGTTTTTTTTATATCGTTGCATTGATAATATAATTCTGAGCAATTTGATACCTTGATCAACCTTCTACGACCATTAATAACGAAATTAACACCCGTTAAACTTTGCAGCACGTGTGCGCGCGAGCTCTTACTATAGGCCATATATGGGCAAAAACATGCCTATTAAAAATTCACTGTAGTTCTTTAAATTGTAAGTTGACCCCCATTTTTTTTCATATATCGATAGAGTATGAGTTGTAGATTTGATTTCATGTCACCATTGTCCCTCAATTTGATCATGACGTCATCAAAATTGCGCCTAAACTGAAAATTTCATTTTTTCAAAAATGACGTCATCAAATTTATGCAAATTTGATCATAACTCCGTGAATATTGATTATTTGTCGCCCAGATTTCGATATGTTGTAGTTTAGAATGTACTCTTTCTCGTCAGTTAACATAAATTTTCATTTTGAAAAGCGCATCATGGTGTAAAATTGCGATGAAAAGAGGCATGTCATTTTTCCTCATTTTACGTGTAATCTCTATGGGACATGACTTTTTCTCAAAACTAGATTCTACATTCCTCTATTTCGTGAGCTATATCTCCATTTTTTCTTGTTCGTTATCCCTGAGCTTTTGGTATGATGTAGCTGAGATTCTCAGCTTTCGGAAATGTGCCCTCCATTTTTCGATCAGATGTCAGGATCATGCCCGTTTTTCGCTTGCAAAATTTGATTTGTAATTCTCAAATTTGCTTACGTGTAATCTCTATGGGAACGTGTAATCTCTATGGGGAATATCGTGGCTCAATGGATAACGCACTTGACTTGAGTTCTCGGGGGCGCAGGTTCGAGTCCTGGGGTAGAACAAGACGATTTTTTTTTTCATTTTTTTTTTCTTTTTACCACCTCGTACATGATCCTTTATGATAATTAAAAGGTATGAAAGTTAAAATTTAGCAAGATTAAACAGATTATAATAACTTTTTTCATATCACATGTATTTTCATATATCAAAGAGACCCTTTTCACAGTGCTTTATCATCTCCCGTCTTTCACAAGTATTCCATCCATAATGAACATTCCGTTGTCATCATGAAGATCATATTGATCTGCTTGAACATGGTAATAGTGATCATGATGGCGAGAATAAGGACAGACCACCTAATTCGTCCGCATGACGAATTAAAATCTAGTTAGGTGGTCTGTCAACGACAGATCACCTATTGATTTCGCCAGAATTTTCTTTCTTTATTTATTTATTTATTTATTTATTTTTATTTCTTCCGTACACTTTTTTGTACACACGTTCACTCGAAATCGACATGGTCAATTTCCTTCAAATTTCTGTCAGTCATCAAGCCGTATGATTTCAAGTAAAATCAACTTTTTCAAGGTCATCAGGTCATGATGACGTCATCCAGGCGCCATTTTGTAAAATCACATTGTCGATCATATCTCCATTATCAATTATCAAAAATCGATCAAATTAACATCACATCAACTTCAGGTCAAGGGTCAACAGGTCATGTCATCAAAGGTCACCTGGAGGTCACGACGCGCGCGTACGCGCTCGTCAAATTTTTAAAATGCTCAAAATCACTTTTTGACCAAAGTAAAGTACGTTTCAGGTCATTTCAAGCATTTCAAAAATTTGCGCGCGCACACGTATGCGCGCGCGTTTCCGCGCGTAACGCCTTCAACGCAACGCAGAAACGCAGTTTTTTTTATATCATTGCATTTATAATATAATTCTGAACAATTTGATACCTTGATCAACCTTCTACGACAAGTAATAACGAAATTATCACCCGTTAAACTTTGCAGCACGTGTGCGCGCGAGCTCTCACTACAGGCCATATATGGGCAAAAACATGTCTATTGAAAATTCACTGTAGCTCTTTAAAATGTCCGTTGACCCCAATTTTTTTTTCATATATCGATAGAGTATAAGTTGTAGATTTGATTTCATGTCACCATTGTCCCTCAATTTGATCATGACGTCATCAAAATTGCGCCTAAACTTAAAATTTCATTTTTTCAAAAATGACGTCATCAAATTTATGCAAATTTGATCATAACTCCGTGAATATTGATCATTTTTCGCCCAGATTTCGATATGTTGTAGTTTAGAATGTACATTTTCTCGTCAGTAAACATAAATTTTCATTTTGAAAATCGCATCATGGTGTAAAATTGCGATGAAAAGAGGCATGTCATTTTTCCTCATTTTACGTGTAATCTCTATGGGACATGACTTTTTCTCAAAACTAGATTCTACATTCCTCTATTTCGTGAGCTATATCTCCATTTTTTCTTGTTAGTTATCCCTGAGCTTTTGGTATGATGTAGCTGAGATTCTAAGCTTTCGGAAGTGTGCCCTCCATTTTTCGATCAGATGTCAGGATCATGCCCGTTTTTCGCTTGCAAAATTGGATTTGTAATTCTCAAATTTGCTTACGTGTAATCTCTATGGGAACGTGTAATCTCTATGGGGAATATCGTGGCTCAATGGATAACGCACTTGACTTGAGTTCTCGGGGGCGTAGGTTCGAGTCCTGGGGGTGAACAAGGTGATTTTTTTTTTCATTTTTTTTCTTTGTACCACCTCGTACATGATCCTTTATGGTATTTAAAAGGTATGAAAGTTAAAATTTAGCAAGATTAAACAGATTATAATTACTATTTTCATATCACATGTATTTTCATATATCAAATAGACCCTTGTCACAGTTCTTTATCATCTCCCGACTTTCACAAGTATTCCATCCATAATGAACATTCCGTTGTCATCATGAAGATCATATTGATCTGCTTGAACATGGTAATAGTGATCATGATGGCGAGAATAAGGACAGACCACCTAATTCGTCCGCATGACGAATTAAAATCTAGTTTATTTTTATTTCTTCCGTACACTTTTTTGTACACACGTTCATTCGAAATTGACATGATCAATTTCCTTCAAATTTCTGTCAGTCATCAAGCCGTATGATTTCTAGTAAAATCTACTTTTTCAAGGTCATCAGGTCATGATGACGTCATCAAGGCGCCATTTTGTAAAATCACATTGTCCATCATATCTCCATTATCAATTATCAAAAATTAATCAAATTAACATCACATCAACTTCAGGTCAAGAGTCAACAGTTCATGTCATCAGAGGTCACCTGAAGGTCACGACGCGCGCGTACGCGCTCGTCAAATTTTTAAAATGCTCAAAATCACTTTTTGACCAAAGTAAAGTACGTTTCAGGTCATTTCAAGCATTTCAAAAATTTGCGCGCGCACACGTATGCGCGCGCGTTTCCGCGCGTAAGGCCTTCAACGCAACGCAGAAACGCAGTTTTTTTTATATCGTTGCATTGATAATATAATTCTGAGCAATTTGATACCTTGATCAACCTTCTACGACATATAATAACGAAATTATCACCCGTTAAACTTTGCAGCACGTGTGCGCGCGAGCTCTCACTACAGGCCATATATGGGCAAAAACATGTCTATTGAAAATTCACTGTAGCTCTTTAAAAAGTCCGTTGACCCCAATTTTTTTTTCATATATCGATAGAGTATAAGTTGTAGATTTAATTTCACGTCACCATTGTCCCTCAATTTGATCATGACGTCATCAAAATTGCGCCTAAACTGAAAATTTCATTTTTTCAAAAATGACGTCATCAAATTTATGCAAATTTGATCATAACTCCGTGAATATTGATCATTTTTCGCCCAGATTTCGATATGTTGTAGTTTAGAATGTACTCTTTCTCGTCAGTTAACATGAATTTTCATTTTGAAAAACGCATCATGGTGTAAAATTGCGATGAAAAGAGGCATGTCATTTTTCCTCATTTTACGTGTAATCTCTATGGGACATGACTTTTTCTCAAAACTAGATTCTACATTCCTCTATTTCGTGAGCTATATCTCCATTTTTTCTTGTTAGTTATCCCTGAGCTTTTGGTATGATATAGCAGAGATTCTAAGCTTTCGGAAGTGTGCCCTCCATTTTTCGATCAGATGCCAGGATCATGCCCGTTTTTCGCTTGCAAAATTGCATTTGTAATTCTCAAATTTGCTTCCGTGTAATCTCTATGGGAACGTGTAATCTCTATGGGGAATATCGTGGCTCAATGGATAACGCACTTGACTTGAGTTCTCGGGGGCGCAGGTTCGAGTCCTGGGGGTGAACAAGATGTTTTTTTTTTTCTTTTTTTTTCTTTTTACCACCTCGTACATGATCCTTTATGATAATTAAAAGGTATGAAAGTTAAAATTTAGCAAGATTAAACAGATTATAATTACTATTTTCATATCACATGTATTTTCATCAAAGAGACACTTTTCACAGTGCTTTATCATCTCCGTCTTTCACAAGTATTCCATCCATAATGAACATTCCGTTGTCATCATGAAGATCATATTGATCTGCATGAACATGGTATTAGTGATCATGATGGCGAGAATAAGGACAGACCACCTAATTCGTCCGCATGACGAATTAAAATCTAGTTTATTTTTATTTCTTCCGTACACTTTTTTGTACACACGTTCACTCGAAATCAACATAGTCAATTTCTTTCAAATTTCTGTCAGTCATCAAGCTTTATGATTTCTAGTAAAATTAACTTTTTCAAGGTCATCAGGTCATGATGACGTCATCCAGGCGCCATTTTGTAAAATCACATTGTCGATCATATCTCCATTATCAATTATCAAAAATCAATCAAATTAACATCACATCAATTTCAGGTCAAGTGTCAACAGGTCATGTCATCAAAGGTCACCTGGAGGTCACGACGCGCGCGTACGCGCTCGTCAAATTTTTAAAATGCTCAAAATCACTTTTTGACCAAAGTAAAGTACGTTTCAGGTCATTTTAAGCATTTCAAAAATTTGCGCGCGCACACGTATGCGCGCGCGTTTCCGCGCGTAACGCCTTCAACGCAACGCAGAAACGCCGTTTTTTCTATATCATTGCATTGATAATATAATTCTGAGCAATTTGATACCTTGATCAACCTTCTACGACCATTAATAACGAAATTAACACCCGTTAAAGTTTGCAGCATGTGTGCGCGCGAGCTCTTACTATAGGCCATATATGGGAAAAAACATGCCTATTAAAAATTCACTGTAGCTCTTTAAATAGTCCGTTGACCCCCAATTTTTTTTTCATATATCGATAGAGTATGAGTTGTAGATTTGATTTCATGTCACCATTGTCCCTCAATTTGATCATGACGTCATCAAAATTGCGCGTAAACTGAAAATTTCATTTTTTCAAAAATGACGTCATCAAATTTATGCAAATTTGATCATAACTCTGTGAATATTGATCATTTTTCGCCCAGATTTCGATATGTTGTAGTTTAGAATGTATTTTTTCTCGTCAGTTAACATAAATTTTCATTTTGAAAAACGCATCATGGTCTAAAATTGCGATGAAAAGAGGCATGTCATTTTTCCTCATTTTACGTGTAATCTCTATGGGACATGACTTTTTCTCAAAACTAGATTCTACATTCCTCTATTTCGTGAGCTATATCTCCATTTTTTCTTGTTAGTTATCCCTGAGCTTTTGGTATGATGTAGCTGAGATTCTAAGCTTTCAGAAGTGTGCCCTCCTTTTTTCAAGGTCATTAGGTCATCGTGACTTCATCCAGGCGCCATTTTGTAAAAATCAGGTCATTATCATATCTCGATAACGAGTCATCAAAAATCAACTATATTTGGTATACATCAACTTCAGGTCAACGGTCAACTAAAAATTTCATCAAATTCCGCGCGCGCACCTCGACGCGCACGTACGCGCGCATTAAAATTTTAAAATGCTCAAATTCGTTCCAAATTAATTTTCCATACGTTTCAGGCCATTTTAAGCATTTTGCAAAAAAACGCGCGCACGCACATGCGCGCGCGTTTTCGCGCGTAATTGCATCTTCCAACATAGAATCGCCAATTTTTTTATATCAATGCACCGATAATATAATTCTGAACAATTTGATACATTGATCAACCTTCTACGACAAGTAATAACGAAATTATCACCTGTTAAACTTTGCAGCACGTGTGCGCGCGAGCTCTCACTACAGGCCATATATGGCCAAAAAAAAGGGGCAATTGAAAATTCACTATACCTCTTTAAATAGTCCGTTGACCCCAATTTTTTTTCATATATCGATAGAGTAGGACTTGTAGATTTGATTTCATGTCACCATTGTCCCTCAATTTGATCATGACGTCATCAAAATTGCGCCTAAACTGAAAATTTCATTTTTTCAAAAATGACGTCATCTTAATTTATGCAAATTTGATCATAACTCCGTGAATATTGATCATTTTTCGCCCAGATTTCGATATGTTGTAGTTTAGAATGTACTCTTTCTCGACAGTTAACATAAATTTTCATTTTGAAAAACGCATCATGTTGTAAAATTGCGATGAAAAGAGGCATGTCATTTTTCCTCATTTTACGTGTAATCTCTATGGGACATGACTTTTTCTCAAAACTAGATTCTACATTCCTCTATTTCGTGAGCTATATCTCCATTTTTTCTTGTTAGTTATCCCTGAGCTTTTGGTATGATGTAGCTGAGATTCTAAGCTTTCGGAAGTGTGCCCTCCATTTTTCGATCAGATGTCAGGATCATGCCCGTTTTTCGCTTGCAAAATTGGATTTGTAATTCTCAAATTTGCTTACGTGTAATCTCTATGGGAACGTGTAATCTCTATGGGGAATATCGTGGCTCAATGGATAACGCACTTGACTTGAGTTCTCGGGGGCGCAGGTTCGAGTCCTGGGGGTGAATAATGATTTTTTTTTTTTTTTTTTTTTAATACCTCGTACATGATCCTTTATGATAATTAAAAGGTATGAAAGTTAAAATTTAGCCAGATTAAACAGATTATAATTACTTTTTTCATATCACATGTATTTTCATATATCAAAGAGACCCTTTTCACAGTGCTTTATCATCTCCCGTCTTTCATAAGTATTCCATCCATAATGAACATTCCGTTGTCATCATGAAGATCATATTGATCTGCTTGAACATGGTAATAGTGATCATGATGGCGAGAATAAGGACAGACCACCTAATTCGTCCGCATGACGAATTAAAATCTAGTTTATTTTTATTTCTTCCGTACACTTTTTGGTACACACGTTCATTCGAAATTGACATGATCAATTTCCTTCAAATTTCTGTCAGTCATCAAGCCATATGATTTCTAGTAAAATTAACTTTTTCAAGGTCATTAGGTCATCGTGACGTCATCCAGGCGCCATTTTGTAAAAATCAGGTCATTATCATATCTCGATAACGAGTCATCAAAAATCAACTATATTTGGTATACATCAACTTCAGGTCAACGGTCAACTAAAAATTTCATCAAATTCCGCGCGCGCACCTCGACGCGCACGTACGCGCGCATTAAAATTTTAAAATGCTCAAATTCGTTCCAAATTAATTTTCCATACGTTTCAGACCATTTTAAGCATTTTGCAAAAAAACGCGCGCACGCACATGCGCGCGCGTTTTTGCGCGTAATTGCATCTTTCAACATAGAATCGCCAATTTTTTTTATATCAATGCACCGATAATATAATTCTGAACAATTTGATACCTTGATCAACCTTCTACGACAAGTAATAACGAAATTATCACCCGTTATACTTTGCAGCACGTGTGCGCGCGAGCTCTCACTACAGGCCATATATGGGCAAAAACATGTCTATTGAAAATTCACTGTAGCTCTTTAAATAGTCCGTTGACCCGCAATTTTTTTTCATATATCAATAGAGTATGAGTTGTAGATTTAATTTCATGTCACCATTGTCCCTCAATTTGATCATGACGTCATCAAAATTGCGACTAAATTGAAAATTTCATTTTTTCAAAAATGACGTCATCAAATTTATGCAAATTTGATCATAACTCCGTGAATATTTATCGTTTTCCGCCCAGATTTCGATATGTTGTAGTTTAGAATGTACCCTTTCTCGTCAGTTAACATGAATTTTCATTTTGAAAAATGCATCATGGTGTAAAATTGCAATGAAAAGAGGCATGTCATTTTTCCTCATTTTACGTGTAATCTCTATGGGACATGACTTTTTCTCAAAACTAGATTCTACATTCCTCTATTTCGTGAGCTGTATCTCCATTTTTTCTTGTTAGTTATCCCTGAGCTTTTGGTATGATGTAGCTGAGATTCTAAGCTTTCGGAAGTGTGCCCTCCTTTTTTCAAGGTCATTAGGTCATTGTGACGTCATCCAGGCGCCATTATGTAAAAATCAGGTCATTATCATATCTCGATAACGAGTCATCAAAAATCAACTATATTTGGTATACATCAACGAACGTAGAGGGCAGCAACACACAAGCGTGTTGCTCTAAGGAAGGTCAACTCCGCTCGAATTTTGTGACCACTTTAAAAAATAAGGTGGGGTTTTGGGAAATTTGTCGAGTTGATTTTTTTTCATTTGTTAATTTCAAATATTTTTTAATGAACAATTATTAGATCGGTTATTCTGAGTATAAATATTACAAATATTACTTTTATTTTTAAAAAAAATATTTAGCTTAAATAATCATGATTTTGACATTTTTCCTTATTTTGGAATATTAAGCCTGTGACGAGGATACCTCATATCTCTTATTTTATTCTGCTGAATTTCGCTGCACCACTAATAAATGCATAGACAACCACCGTAATAATCGAGGTCATTTTTCTGGCCTGGGTGCGCCGAGTCTGGGCCGGTCGCGCAGCTAGCTAGTGACGTTGATGATGCGCTGGGGCTTCAGACGACTCGTCATAGATCTAGCAACTTAGACAATGACGTCTAATTTGCCTGGCCTGATTTGAAGTGTAATGGCTTCAGGGCTGATGTTTATCAACGATGATTGTTCAAGGTTAGATTTCAAATTTTAAATGTCATTTGACTTTTAAGTCTATAAATCTGAAATAAAGGCGCTGTATCCCCGAAATCCGGGTCTAAATTTCAACTCTGAGTCCGAGACCATGGCATGGACGGCGAAAAAACAACCCATGCATCGGATGCATTGCATTGGCTGCGCGCTGCGCTGCAGCTGCACTGTGATGATGGGTTCAGCGAAGAGCTCAGAGAAAATAAGGTGGTTATATTCAATCCCGAAATGCTTTGCGAGTGGTCACAAAATCGTCTCGACGCAAATCACCTAATACAGCCGTCTGGTGAAATCGCTGATAACAACAATCACCGATTTGGTAATGATTTTAGTTTCCTGAAACTTATATTTGTAAAGTTTTAAATATCAAAGTATGTTTTTATATGTATGTATATTCCTCAACATATTTTTTAATTTATCTTTGATATTGTTGTAGTCATATTCTTTCATATTCGTTTTTTGATCGCTACTAATTTGTTGTTGTATTAGATCGGCATTTGATTTCGTTGGCATGAACAATAAAATACGCGCGCAGCTCAGTTGCATGCGCGTATCGAGTTGACCTTCCTTATAGCAACACGTTTGTGTGTTGCTGCCCTCTACGTTCGTTGGTATACATCAACTTCAGGTCAACGGTCAACTAAAAAATTCATCAAATTCCGCGCGCGCACCTCGACGCGCACGTACGCGCGCATTAAAATTTTAAAATGCTCAAATTCGTTCCAAATTAATTTTCCATACGTTTCAGGCCATTTCAAGCATTTTGCAAAAAAACGCGCGCACGCACATGCGCGCGCGTTTTCGCGCGTAATTGCATCTTCCAACATAGAATCGCCAATTTTTTTATATCAATGCACCGATAATATAATTCTGAACAATTTGATACCTTGATCAACCTTCTACGACAAGTAATAACGAAATTAACACCCGTTAAAGTTTGCAGCACGTGTGCGCGCGAGCTCTCACTACAGGCCATATATGGGCAAAAACATGTCTATTGAAAATTCACTGTAGCTCTTTAAATAGTCCGTTGACCCCAATTTTTTTTTTCATATATCGATAGAGTATGAGTTGTAGATTTGATTTCATGTCACCATTGTCCCTCAATTTGATCATGACGTCATCAAAATTGCGCCTAAACTGAAAATTTCATTTTTTCAAAAATGACGTCATCAAATTTATGCAAATTTGATCATAACTCCGTGAATATTGATCATTTTTTGCCCAAATTTCGATATGTTGTGGTTTAGAATGTACTCTTTCTCGTAAATAGGCATGAATTTTCATTTTGAAAACGCATCATGGTGTAAAATTGCGATGAAAAGAGGCATGTCATTTTTCCTCATTTTACGTGTAATCTCTATGGGACATGACTTTTTCTCAAAACTAGATTCTACATTCCTCTATTTCGTTAGCTATATCTCCATTTTTTCTTGCTAGTTTTCCCCGAGCTTTTGGTATGATGTAGCTGAGATTCTAAGCTTTCGGAAGTATGCCCTCCATTTTTCGATCAGATGCCAGGATCATGCCCGTTTTTCGCTTGCAAAATTGGATTTGTAATTCTCAAAGTTGCTTACGTGTAATCTCTATGGGAACGTGTAATCTCTATGGGGAATATCGTGGCTCAATGGATAACGCACTTGACTTGAGTTCTCGGGGGCGCAGGTTCGAGTCCTGGGGGTGAACAAGATAATTTTTTTTTTTCATTTTTATTTTCTTTTTACCACCTCGTACATGATCCATTATGATAAGTAAAAGGTATGAAAGTTAAAATTTAGCAAGATTAAACAGATTATAATTACTTTTTTCATATCACATGTATTTTCATATATCAAAGAGACCCTTTTCACAGTGCTTTATCATCTCCCGTCTTTCACAAGTATTCCATCCATAATGAACATTCCGTTGTCATCATGAAGATCATATTGATCTGCTTGAACATGGTAATAGTGATCATGATGGCGAGAATAAGGACAGACCACCTAATTCGTCCGCATGACGAATTAAAATCTAGTTTTAAATTATTTTTGAAAGTTATTTCGAAAAAAAAATCGAAACGTGGGACTATACAGTGGAGCAAATCGTGAATCGCCTTGTCACCCGTAAGACCTTGTACCTATAACGAGCAACGTCATCCGACAGCCTAACATATACTTTTTTTAATGAATTTTGTCAAAATTTTATTTTGAATACATATAAACATTGCCTCCTGAGAGCCGATTACATTTCTGAAGTAAAGGCAACATAACACCAACAGTACCACCAATTATATTTTGCTTTTTTTGTCGAATATTGCTGTGGAGTTCTTTCCAGCACTGATAAAAATGGTGAGTCTTTTTTATTTTCTTCTTTTCTTCATTTCAAACTATTATTTTGGTTCGTACATCTTGATATAGACAATGAACATTTAGCAAATTAATATATAATCAAGATTGTCATACAAACGGGTTGGAATGGGGGGGGGGGGGGGGGGGCTGCTAAGAACGGAGCTTTTAGAGTGCAGCATTCTATTACAAAACATTCTTATAATAAATTGAAACCAAGGAGACAAAAGAGGAAGAAAGTTCTTTCCAATAATTTGCCTAAAGTGTTGTTAGATTGAATACATGAATACGAATATGTATTTTAGTTTCTTTACACAAGAAATTTATAATCAAATTAATCATAATGTCTTAGCATCGTTTTCTTCAATATTATCGTTCTCTGCATATTGACAGGTTGTATGATCATGTTGTTATATAATGATTAATTTGAAAAAAAAGAAATGAAGAAATAAAGTAATTGACCTGGCAGGCTTCTTATTAAAACCAAAACCCAGCTAGCAGTTTGCACGCCGAAACTATTAAATTTGTAGACAAAATATCAAGGAACATACGTGAAAACCGACCATACAAATTTAAATTGTTATTCAAAATGTTACAGAAGTTAAAAGTCGATATTGTTTTTAAATATGCTTTATATTGATATTGATAAGAACAGTAGTCTTGTGGTTTAATGAACCATTTGGTCAAATAAATTTATCTTTTATTTGTATATGACTGTCAAGATTTTCCTGGAACATCTCTAAACTCGGCACTTGGTTTGCGCAGTATTCCGATAATAAATGTATACTCAATTAATATTAAATGATAATTCCAAGCCAATAAAAAGTTTATTTGAATAAAACAAAACATATTTTTTGCAAGATCGAAAGTATACTTTATTTTTCTCATTATATTTGTATGGATAAACATTAATAATCATTATCGACGACAATTATATATCTTTTTAATAAGTATGTGACATTGCGAATACACAAACATAGTATTTCCATCTCATATTCAAGGACTCAAATGGGGGGGGGTCTATGAGAGTGGGAAATAGAAGAGATGAGAACAGAGAGAGAAACAGACAGAGAGGGGAAAGAGAAAAAAGAGGGAGAGGGGGAGAGGCGGGAAGGAATAGAAGAGAAAAGGAGAGAGGAAGATGGGGAAAGGAAGAGAAGAAAAAAGAGAGAGGAAGAGAAGAAAAAAGAGAGAGGAAGAGGGGAAAGAAAAAAGAACAAAAAAGAGAGGAGGAGAAGGAGAGAGAGATGGGGGAGGGAGGGGGAGAGGAGAATAACATTTCCAGATGATTCTTTTTTTTCGGGGCTAAGGAGGGGAGAGATAAACACGGTTCATTACCATACTATCTTAAACTATTTGATTTTAATTATTTTCATTTTTTGGTACAGATCAGAAAGGCCAACTTTCTTCAACGATGTTTCATCCATATTTTGCTGACATGTACATGCATGGGTAAATTGAAATCTGATAGAGTATACTATGCCTTGATGCATATAATGTTTTCCAATCAATTTAAAAGCTGAGGTCTTCTTTTGCATGCACTCTTGCCACTGGAAAGCAGTATGGAGAGTTTATATTTGTTATATTTGTGGTTTGATTTGAGTGTATTTGCAGCAGTACCAACTCTCTTATCTATCTCGTTTATATTCGTATATTTAGACGTTATTTGACGCTAAGCAATGACAATGATATGTTTTATAAAATGTTTAATTTGTTCATTCTCATTGGTCAATGCTGTTGATGTACATGGATTATATTTCTTTATTGCTTATCGACTAAAGAGTACCACGCGAAAGGGCTATAAAAAGATGGACTCCCAACTTTATATATTATGAAAAAAAAGTTGAATAATTGACAGTTTACATTTATCACTAAAAAATTAACAGCTTTTGTGTGATGTCCTTCGTACAAGGCCACATAAACCTTTCAAATTCTTCGTTATTATTATCTGTAAAAAAATACTTATTGAATACATAGTTGGATGATTCAAATGACGGTGATAGTTTTTTCACTGATATATAACTTTTCTATTGGAACGTGCAAAATAAAGCTATTCGAAATCAGTGAATCAACAGATAATTACAAATTGAAAATTGAAATATTGTTAGCAAAGTTAATTAAATCATTTGCCTTCACAAGAGCTGATATATTGATAATGTACTGTGATCAGCACTGACTCGATTTCGTGTTCACCTTTTCATTCTGACAGTTGAACTTACTTACTGAGCTATTAATATGGAAAAATATACTACTGTTTTTTATTAATTCATAAACAATGTACGACAACAATATAGTAAGACAATCCTAGAAACCCATAATGGACATAGCCATGATTTGCCACTTATAAATCATTTCTTTTTATCCTTTTCACCTCTGAAAGTTCATTTTGAGAATAATCTTTTTTTATGAAGAAAATATCCCATGTTTTGTCTCACCGATAATAGAAGAACCACTCTGAACCATACTGAAATTGTATACAATGTAATTGTTCAAACAGTGTTGTAAACTCAATACCATTTATGACATGTTGTAACGTATCATCTTTTTATTATTTGTTTAACTTCTTTTATAATGAAATCAGTGCCCAATGTTCTTCAATCAATATCATTTTTATTTTCATTTCTTAGTCTGTACTTAATTATATTGTTTCATACAAGTGTAGAGGGATATGATTGGCTATTTGTTATGTGTTATGTATGTGTATTATGTGTATTATCTACTATTATTATTATTGTTATTATTATCATATATTATCATCATTATTAGTGAATTTATTGAAATTACTATTATCATTATTTATTGTAACATCATCATTATTATTATTATTATTAGTAGTAGTAGTAGTAGTAGTAACAGTAGTAGTAGTAGTAGTAGTAGTAGTAGTAGTAGTATCGTCACCATTATTATCATTATCATTACAATAGGCATTATCAATATCTTTGCATAATACAACTTCATCCCAGGAAATATTAGATAAGTCATTTTTCGGAGAATTTATAGAAGCTGTATCTGTCTTATGTAATGTGGGGGGTAGAATTTTATTGTTATTTTGTTCGCAGTACAGATTACTTATTTGGAATATGGGGAGATGATCAGTAATGTCGCTGTAGAATATCCCTGTCTGAATTTGAGAAGTATGTACATTAGTAATTATGTTGTCGATTAAAGTTGAGGATTGGGTGGTAATCCGGGTGGGCTTATCTATTAAAGTACGAAATGAATTGTTATTGTTGTTGTTATTATTGTTATTATCATTATCACTTTTTATTAGTATTATTGTTATTATTATCCGCAACTTATCTGCCTTGTTAGGTGGGCGTCATTTCACTCACATTAATGCAATTTTTCCTTTTGCTGATAGCGCATAAAGTGGAAATGAAAAGATAAAAATAAACACATTTTAAAGGGTTGTCAATACATCAATGTGTAACAACCTATGTGTTTAAATAAAATCCCACAAAATCAAATGCAATGCAAATAACGTATTTAGGAAAAATCATTAAGAGTAAAAAAAAAAAACGCGCTCTCAATAATTAACTTAATAAGATGTTCATCTATTTGATTCCTTCCAGTTCTTGCGGATTATATAGATAATGACGTCTCTTGCCCTAATATGACGATCTCTTGTCCTACAATTAAAGCACCAGGTTCTGATGATGTCATCCAACTGGTGCAGAAGAGGGTACCACGTGATCATATGGCAATCCGTCGACAGATGAAAGGAATTGATCTGTATATTGTATGCTCCATACCAGGTACCACTAGCTCATGATTATATAGTTGTATATGCAGTCGTATATACATGTTAAACACGCACGCACACACACACACACACACACATATATATATATATATATATATATATATATATATATATATATATATATACAGATGTATATATACATATATATACATGTATATACATATATATAAAGATGTAAATAGGCATTTATATAGCGCCATCTATCTAGAAATATTCTATTCCGAGGCGCGTTATTACCCTGGCTTTAGCTCGAGCTGCCTTTCAGCGCTCATGCATTCAAGGAATTAATCCTGCCGGGTACCCATTCACCTCACCTGGGTTGAGTGCAGCACAATATGGATTAATTTCTAGCTGATTAAAATTACGCCATGGCTGAGATTCGAACCCACGGCCCTCTGTTTCAAAGTCAGAAGACTAATCCACTGGGCCACAACGCTCCACATTATATATATATATATATATATATATATATATATATATATATATATATATATATATATATATATATTAGGGTATGTGTGTGTGTGTGTGTGTGTGTGTGTGAGTTCGGTATGTGTATGTGATTTTTTATTAAAACATTTACATTTTGTATTAATTTCATCTATATCATTCCTTATAGTTAAAATTCAAGTGAAGTTAAGCTGTTCTTTATTAGACGAAAACAAAATATGAGTGGTAACCCATAAAGTAATATTTTTTTCTTACTTTTATTCCTTCTTTCTCCATTTTATCTTGGTGGTGGAAGGGTGGGGGGCGGTGGTTCCGTCTCTCTTACTCCCATACTTATACCACCAGGGTTGTGTGTTATGCTAGAAATAGCAGAGCAGTTATAATGATAATAATAACAATAACATTCAGTTCTTTTATAGCGCATAACACATAGCTACGCATGTCCGTATCCACTTGAAAAGTAAGTAAAGAGTGTTGGGCACTGAATTCAATACATGTTAAACATTTACTCTTTTAGGGAAGTCTTAAACTTATCTAAATCATGAATATTTCTCATATAATTAGGAAGTGCATTCCATAAGACGTTATTGCATTCAATCCACAAAAAACGTTAGATTTTAACAGAACCTCCCATATATTATTGGTATATATTAGAGCAGTAACCTTTGACTATTCCTCCCACAGCTTGCTTGTCTAACCCTTGTCTACACGGAGGTACCTGTAATGAGACCATTGATGGATATGAGTGTCACTGCCTCTTCAGCTTTACTGGCAAACGATGTCAAGGTAATAATGTCAATTAGTAGCATACAAATAATTTCATCCTAAAAATAATTTCACCCTACATTGGGTTTCCCTTAAATGTCAATATGTAAAGAAAAAAATGTAATGTTGATAGATACTCTAAGATTTATTCTATAACACAAAGACACCCCCACCCCCACATACCCTACTGCTGGTGGGGCTTGGGAGTGATGTCCCCCTCCTCCAAATTTCCTTTTTTTTTCTTTTTCGGTGAAAAATCTTGGTTTATTTGTCAAGTTACAAAATGCATGGTGAAGAATACATTGTACGTATTAAAAATCATATTGTACTTAAATAAGAAGATTTAAAACCGAGTAGGTCTGCATGTCCCTGTGTCAGAATTAGATAGCCTACATACCCCCCCCCCCACACACACACACACACACACATACTGTTACTATGCAGATTCAGCCAAGAAATGAGGCGCGCGATCAAAATTCGTCATACAATCCACTGCAAGTCATGACATGGTCTTGTATGAAGACTTGAGGTTATTATTGTTTTTATTTCCTTTACTTGAAGTTGACATGGCACACATATATTTTCAAGATTAAATAACATATTGCCTTATCTTTTATTTTGTTTTTAGACGAGGGTAGTCAGTCATATAACCTACTAAAAGTAATTACATGGTATCGAAAGATCACTTGCAGTCTTTGTTGCTAATAATATATGTTATGGCTAACATTTGGGGTTTCCATGAGGCATTTGATTATATTCTTTCATGAAATCCACCTCAAATCAATACATGATCTCGTAGAATTACTTGAGGTTACTGTTGTTGTTAATTTCTTTACTCTTCGTTGACATGGCTCACTTATTGATTTCCGTAATTAGATGACATATTGCCTTATCTCATTTGTTTCTAATTTTCTTTTGTTTTGTGTTTAGAGGGGGTCAATTGGTACCTTATTTAATTTTGAAAATGAACACAAAACGTTCCCCAGCCGTGTGATGAGAATCCTTGATATAATCAACTACAAATCAGAACACGGCCGGAAGATGACTTGATGTTATTGTTGCTGCTTTAGTATATACTTGAAGTTGTAATATACTTTTGGGTTTTCAATACATAAAAACCTACTTGTAACCTATTCCAACGATCTCCACGATTTATAATTGTGGTTTCATGTTTGGGGGTAGGGTGCAAAAAAAGAAGAAGTTTGCACTTAGAAATAATGCTGTAGAATTATTGTTTGAGATGACCGTCCGCGAAGTATGGACACACGCGAAGTTTGGACTCACTGCCATACTTCGTTAGAATCACAGCAAATTACAAGTTTGAATTTATAGCCTAACGTTAGGTCTACTCAGCTCAGCTCAGGTAGTCAGAGACTGGGATTCTATTCCAACATGGCAAGTTTATCGTGATTAACTCAACTTTTGTTTCAAAATTATTATTAATAATTCAATTTAAAAAGAAATAAGGGAAGTTTGCTGGTATGGATCAACAAACTTAACAAATGAAGTAGAAATAGGGCTTGCAGCCCTGATCGCGAAATGCGAATTTGATAGACCCAATTTCATTTACACATAACATAAATAACATGAAATTCTGTATATGGGACGACAATTAATTAGGGCGCGCTCAACGTTTCCGATGGAAAATTCACCTTTTTGCGAAAGTGAAGTGACGCGATGAGCAATAGCGAAAAATCGAAAAATACTAATTTGCGGAATAATCGTTAAATTTGGAGCAGTTTTTCACAATTTTTGTTATTTTTGAGCCGGAAAGAGATGGGTATCAACATTTTCGCCAGTATCTTAAGTTTCACATGAACTGCTTTTAGCCTGCAGACACATGGCTGTTCTAATACGCGACCACCCTCCCCTACCGTAATCGCTTTAGACGGGAAAATTTCAAACTTGACTTCAGGTCAGGTGACTTGAGGTGTCCTGATTTGAGGTCAACTCTCAGGTGTGCATTTCCATTGCTGCATATATATATATATATATATATAAATATATATACACCTGTTTATAAGTAGATTGGTAACCTTTGCGTCGGAGTGACATGAAACAACTATGGTGTGTTTTTGAGGCTGTGTGTGTGTGTGTGTGGGTGCTTTTTTGTTGTTTGAGCGTGGTCTGGTGAGGTTGATAGGAAGTGGGATGTAGCGGTAGTGGGAAGAGGGAATGGGTTTTTAAGGAAGATTTTACGTATTCCTCTTTTAATTTACTTATTACGAACTGTTGATTTGCAATGGCGTGAATCGAAAGAAGAAGAAGGAAAAAATGTAAATTCGAGTTCATTATTTTCAGTGAATTTCATGAGATGAATTCATTAATGTTGCAATAAATGGTTTCTTATTCTGAGTCGTTGAATACTACAATCATCCGAAAGTGTGCATGTGCGCGCACGCACGTGTGTGTGTGTGTGTGTGTGGGCGGGGGCATTAATGGCGGTGTGTGTGTGAGGTGAATTCTGGAGCCACACATGACTGAATGGCTCAATTTAGTTAACGAAAGTACTTTACTTGTGCATGTTGTGCAAAAAGGTAAATTGTGTCATTAGTTTATTTCAAAACTTTCTTTTAAATTTCACTCTTTGCTTTCCACAATATTCATAAACAAGTTCTGAGTCCATACAATGTATTACATTGGCCAGAAAGAACTGTTTTTATTCTTTAAAAAAATATATATAAAGATGAGAAGTTTTGCCGAGTGAGCTTTTTTTTTATTCATTTTTAGAACTGACATAAACAATGAAGAGCACCACCTTGAGACTAAATGACATCAATACCTGCTCATGAATATTCATATCTCTCGCCTCTGCGCGAGTCTCAAGCATGGGCCCGGAAACGCGTTTCCGTTTAACACCCTGGCGAAGGCAATCTCCGCAAAAATAGCTACAAAGCGACTAGTGAAGAGTCTACACACGTCACTGGGTGTTGTGGCGTGCGCCTGTAATCCAAGCTGTGGGGAAGTTACAAATTGATGCAGAGGTTCGAGGTTCGAGCCCTGGTCACGTCTTTCGGATGGTGACGTTAAAGGTCGGTCCCAGACGTAAATAATCACATCTGATTGATACACGTCTGACAAAACTCAAATACACACACACACACATTCTCCCCCACACCACAACTCTGTGGCAACACGGCCACGGCATTTTCATGCTTTTGCAGTGGCGTTTGTATACACAAGGAGGTGAGAAACCTACAATTCGGGCAATAGCCAAAATTAATTTAGTGTTATTATTCTTGTCTTATCATTATTATTACTGCTTACTAAACTAATTTTTGCTATTGCCCGAATTCTAGGTTTTTCACCTCCTTGTATATACAAACGCCACTGCAAAAGCATGTTCGGATTTAATTCATGACTGCTCTCTGTACATGAAGTGCTGTGGCCGTGTAGCCACTGAACTCTGGAGTTCATTGGATGTGTTGCATGCGATGGTGATGTGTATAGACTCTTCACTAGTCGAAGATTGCCTTCGCCAGGGTGTAAAACGGAAACGCGCTTCCGCGCACCAATATAGCATGCATGACCAGCGGAGCACATTGATGCTTGAGAGTATACCTGTTTTCCTATAGACTTTATATTGTAATAATTTAAGGGAAATCCTTCCTGAAGGAAATGTATTTGCATACTATAAGCAATGCTTAAGCTTACGAATAGAGGTTCTCTAAAGATACATGTACGTCAAGAAATAAACGTACATGTAATTTTCACATGATTTGCGTCTCTGCATTAATCAAAACAGCTCTTCCTTTAGGCCTGTGCCTATTAAGCCCTGAACATTGGCATTGTAAATGAAAATAGATAAATTATTGAATAAATAAGTTAATTAATTATTTAATAATAATAAAAAAATACTTTTTATTATTTATGTTTTTTTCTTGAAAACAAAGCTTGCAGAATATTTTCAATGATAACGGATGCGCGGGCAGTACCATGATATTAGGTGGAATCGTGTTTATGGTGTTTAAGAGCCTTGGGCGGTTGGGTCCCTTTTCCTCGAAGTTTGGTGGGGGAGCTTAACTTAAAACTTTATCATTTCAGTGGCGCACAGATGGCTCCCCCCCCCTCCTCCCCCCCCCCCAAAAAAAAAGAAAGAAATGAAAATCACGAATAAGGAAAAAAAGAGAGAAGTGTGAAATTTATAATTTGAATATTATGTCAACATTTATCACAATATTGTATATTTGTTTTAAAATGTCAAAATCTTTTTCATAAATATACCCAAAAAGTTATAGAGCTCCCTCATTTTTTTTTTCTCATTTCGCCACTGATTTAATTCAATTTATGCGAGGTTTATCGAAAAAAAAATATTTGAGAATTGAAAATAATTAATATTCACAATAAATAATGAAAAAGGGAGATAACATATATGCAGTTTACAGATATAAAATTATTTTTTAAAGTGTATTTGCTTAATAGTACCATGGACCTATTACAACCACCATAGTGCCAGAATTATTTTGACGTTGCCGGAAATTGATTTGAACGTTTTAGTTGGTAAGCTTAATATTTCCTTCATGCGAGAGATACACAAGAAATCGAAATGATTTATGAAACGAGGAGACAGCTCAGAAG
The DNA here is from genome assembly GCF_037042905.1 of Lytechinus pictus. Classification (NCBI taxonomy): domain Eukaryota; kingdom Metazoa; phylum Echinodermata; class Echinoidea; order Temnopleuroida; family Toxopneustidae; genus Lytechinus; species Lytechinus pictus. The sequence continues at coordinate 15,683,734 of NC_087253.1, read as the reverse complement.
GCAGCAGAAATACATAGTCTTATTATGGTGCTGCCACAAAAAGACCAAAGTCTTGACATGAGGCTATGTTCCATGTGCAGAAAGTCGACTTCTCGTGCATCAATTTTCTTCGTTCAAAGTTTGCTTTAATAAATTTCATACTTTAATAATTTTTCTACATGTTTAGTCGAAACATTTTCTGCTTTAGTTGATTTTGTTTGTTAAGTTTGTAATTCACTAGATAACAAGAAAATACTTATTGGATTATTTCTTGATTTAAGCAAAGCTTTTGATACTTTAGATCATTAAATTCTTTTATATAAATTAAATAATTATGGTATACGAGGTGTTCTTTTAGATCTTTTTAAAAGTTATTTGTCAAATCGTATGCAATATGTCTTAGTTAACAATCACAAGTCTGATTTACAGGTCATTGGATGTGGAGTACCCAAGGGATCCATACTTGGCCCGCTTTTGTTTTTAATTCATATGAATGACATTTGTAATTCATCTCGCATTCTTCAATATATACTATTTGCAGATGACACCAGTGTGTTCTTGAGTGATTATAATATCGCAAATCTGACTCTCAATTTTAATAACGAAATCAATAAAATAAATTCATGGCTCATGTCCAATAGATTGGTTTTAAACACTAATAAAACTCATTACATGATTTTTTTCTAACAAGATAATTGATTATAATAATATAGTTGTTTTTATGAATGATAACATTATTAATAGATGTACTTCTTTAAAATTTATGGGTGTGACTATTGATAGTAGGTTATCATTCAATGAGCACATTGATGTCATCTGCATGAAAATTTCGAACAGTATAGGTATCCTGAACAAGTTAAAGTTTTTTCCAAAAAAGATTCTCAAAATGATTTATAATTCCATTATTTCACCGTATTTTCGATATTGTAACATTGCCTGGAGTTCTTGTACTTCATACTCAATGCAACGTTTATACCGACTACAAAAACGAGCAGTGATAATCATTACACGTGCCAATTTTCTTGCCCATACCAAGCCGCTGTTTAGTCAGTTAAATTTGTTAAATGTTTATGATTTCTCTGATTATGAAATTGCAATTTTTATGTATTTATGTTACAAAAGCTATATTCCAAACAATATCTCAGAATTATTTTGTTCATTCTTATCATACGCGAGGATCTGCAGACTTCCACATACCCAAAATACGCACCTCTTTAGCAAAGAATTGTATTTTTTACAAAGGACCCGTTATCTGGAACAAGTTACCATTTTCCGTTAAATCTAGTCCATCATTAAATGTTTTTAAAAGGAGATATAAAACCCAACTTCTCAGTAAATATTCATTTTTTTTAATAGTAATTATCGCTGATATATATATTTATGAATAATGTCATTGTGTTATAATTTGTATTTTCCCCTTTTATGTTCAATGTTTATATCTGGTATTCAGTATTTATTACATCATCATGTATTTTACAATATCATATATATATTCAGTTTCCAGATGTTGTAAAGGTGGCAGCGCTAATAAGGCTTTCCCTTTCTAGTTGCCTCCTCATTCATTTATAAATCATGTACTTTATTCAACTGTTTCCCAGATTTTATCATTGTAATATCTGCAATTTTCCCATGTAATCTATGTAAACTTTGTATGCGCCTTGTATTTGTTTTTATGATGAATGGAATAAATGCTATCGGCTAATCAAAAATAAAAAAAATAAAAAATTACGTAAATGATAAATGGAAGTGGCTAATTTCTGTACTTCACCCAGCCCAATGACCTTCTATTTGTATCAGGCCAGACTTCGAAGTCTACATACAGTTGTTTGTCTAGACCAGCCTGGTGGGAATGTCAGATGAAAAACAATAAACAATGGTGTTGGTGGAAAAATGAACTAAAGTATATGATACATTGATTCATTACATTGTTAATTCATTAACTATGTACTTGCAGAATAGAAAATGCTGGTCATATTGGTCGATGCCAATATCATATCCAATATAATGTATGAATATACAGACTATCTGATTACCTATCTGGGGAATGAGCACCCTTCGTCCGCTCCTAAAATGGGACAAATAAATCGAAATGGTTTCTAGTGATTCAGCAATGGTTTACGACCGTTTTAAAAAAAATGAGAGGAATTGAAGTTCTCTGACCTTCGCCATTGGCTCAACGATGTATGAAAAATCTCGAATTTATCTTATTTTCAAGTAAATTTTATTTTACAACTTCCCCCTTTTACCCCAACGATATAAAAACGAGTGATTTTGGCCAATGAGAAAAGGAATTGAATTGGAGACCTTTCGTGACATTTATGAGTTAAAAACGAGAGAGTCTGGAGAGAAATTGGCCGGTGATCTCATAGTGACAGCCTTGCCACCAAACGACGATTTCCCGCCAGTTATGACGAGCTGAAGAAGCGTCCTGGATCAGATGTGAAACTGTTTTCCATTTCAAACCAGTCAGTCCAGATGATCATATTTATTCCTATTCGTAATCCTCTGAAACCCCGGAGGGGGGGGGGGGGCACTTCCATTGCCGAGTGGATACCATGCGCGACCATGTGGTCTCGAAAAGCACCCTAAAATGTATTTTCCATATTCTGAAAATGCACCCCTTAACAAGTATTGGCGTCTGAAACCCTACCCTTAACAAGTATTGGAAACAAAATGATACTCTTGGCAAGTATTCCCTGAAATGAACCCCTAAACAAGTACAGCGATATTTTATTGTTATGTCACGGGTCCGTCGGTCGTCGGCAGTGGCGTAACTACGGGGGGGGGGGGGAATGTGGGGGCATGTCCCCCCCCCCCCCCCCCCATCGGCTGGCAAAAAAAACGGGGAAAAGGAGAAAAAGAGGGAGTCAGAAAGAGAAACGTAGTGGGAAAGAAGAAATTATTGTTCATTATAATGTTATATTATAATTATGTAATGTTTTATTACATAAGAAACATCTTTTTCAGAACTTTATGAAACATAATTTGCTCAGGGCCTACGTCTTCATTGTTCCTGGTGCTCGCATAGTCTGTTTAACGAGATATATGATCCTGTTGTACTATAAAAACCTCCCGTTTTCAAGTCAATATACACCAAATGTATTTCCTCGCACTTCGAGTTATTGTTTTAATAATGACATGTGGTTATTTGGTTAGTGATATACGTATGGTCTCCTACAAATGCCTCTCTTCAGGTCTGAATGTCCAAAGTTTTCAGCTCGCGCTTCGCAATATTTGATTAGTGAATATGATAATCATGATTACAATGACTACAAAAAGTGCTTCATGTGTTTAGATGTAATTCTTACAAAATCAGCAAGCGCTTGGCACTCGTATTAGATGACTATGGTGAGATATATATACTCTTAATTGATTCCTTAAGAATAGTCCTTGAAATATCCATGTTTGGGGCCAATATATACAAAAATTTTAGCTCGCGCTTCGCGCTCACATCATTTGGTTAGTGAAATACGTATGGTCTTCGCGAGTTCCTACAAACAAGCCTAAAAATGACCCTTTTCAGGTCTGAATTTCCAAACTTTTCAGCTCGCGCTTCGCACTCGCATTATTTAATCAGTGAGATACATAGCACTGTCCTTAAGATGTCTCTATTAGGTCATTAGGTCAGTAGGCCTATACCTGGCAGCTGAGCACGCGAAAAGCGCGCTCACTATAAAGTGACACACAATATTTGCTGGTGCCCCCCCCCCCCCCAAAGCCGTGACCCACGGTACGCCACTGGTCGTCGGTTTTACCTTTACACACCATTTGGTTTAGTACGGCCCCACCTTCCACACCTCTTGCAAATCGGACTCTAAACATGATAAAGTGTTGCGCAAAAAGGACATCCTTTATCAAACATTTTAATTTTGTTTTATCATCCCCGCAAATTTGACCCTAAACACGTAGCTTTCCTAGCGAAATAGATACCCTTTTTTAAATATTTTTGTGTTTTTGACACCCTTATCACGTTACGTACGTAACGTGCCCTATCTTGAAAAAGACATCCTTTTTACGTGTTTTTTGGTCGCGCATGGTATCCACTCGTCAATGTACAGTTAGTGGCCCCCGGGTCTGAAACATCTCATTCCATAACCTCCATATCGTAACTTCTTTACAGCATACACATTAATATAATCTATTAATTATTTTTTTAGTAATAACCACATTTGGGGAAAATTACAAAAAGAATAAAGACAGGCTTTATTATTATTATTTTTATAAAGATATTCTCCCATGTAAGCTTGATCTTCATGGGCACAACTACAAGGGGAACTTGTCCCGGACGCTGTCTGGTCGCATCTGCCAAAATTGGGCATCTGACACTCCGCATCAGCAAAAACATCATCATGTTGGGGATCACAACTATTGCCGGAACCCCGATGAAATGGGAACTGCGTGGTGCTATACCACTGACCCGGAGAAGAAATGGGAGTACTGTGCCGTCGGTTTATTTGACCCAGAATGCGACCCATCACCGAAAGGGGGGAGTAAGTTTTTTTGTAATCTCCCTTTTTTTGGTTGATAATCGCAAAAATTGACATCAGCAACAATATACATCTTTTTAACAACCGAATGAAATTACAAATACATAAACGTGTGTAACAGGGGGGGTAAGTTGATCGAATTCAAAAGAGGCAATCCCAGAACAAGATCGTCTTGGATTCATTTTTGTTCTCATTTTATTTCATTTTGTTTCATTTCCAAATTCCATTAAAGTATACATCCAAATAAAATTCACGAAAGTGATGATTATAGACAAATTATATATGAATGGAAAGGTCTTGTCTTTTAATACACAAATATGTCACTAAAAAGTCTTATTGATGTCGTGGAAATGCAAGAAATGAAATTATTAGAGACCCTTCTCAGCCCCCCAGCCGCCCCTAGACCGACAGTTCACGCAGTGAAAACAGTCGAGAATAATGACGTCACACAATCATCGAGCTCATCATCCCTCTGTGCATAATACACTGAATCACCTTACTGACCTCTTCAATATCTTCCGAATTTACCGTTTTCTTCATGTAATGTGACATCCGAATTCTGTTTTCGACAACTTCAGACTATAAGGGAACCAGAACTGTGTTATTTTGCCCGTTTTTTATTGAATTGTGAACTGGAAAGATCGATTTTGTCCACTCGACAGTCTTCGTTGTGTTGCTCTACTAACTATTGAAAAACTCCAAGCTTCACGGTCCCATTCACTTGCTCCCGATGCATGTTGCAGGCTACGCTGTTTGATCCAGTCAAAAGTCAAGGTAAGCATGTTTGGAAACTGTACTTGTTCTGACGATGCATTCAGGTCAGATGACAGATACAGATCTTATATAAGTTTAGAATCATGCATTTTGGCATAACTACTATTAAAATTAAAAAGTTTTTATTTTAGAAATAATGTTTTTGCACAATTCCACCCAAGGGTTCATTACATGCCGCCACGCACAGAAAAATCAAGCCATAGAAGTCGTGTGTTGTGGACCCAAGAAGTGAGATCCCAGACGCCTCCAGGCTAAGCACGCGCGACCCACTAGTTAGAAATCCACTGCCAAACGCGGTTCGTGGTGCGAGGTTAGTATACTTAATACGTGTGAGTGGCACAATTCCAGCATATTTTTTTCTTCAGATTTCTAAAACTGGTCAGGACTCAGGCAGGCGATTAAATTATTTAGGAGCACTGAGTCTGAGTGGTATGGACCATGGCTGAAAATCTGCTGTTTCAGAGGAATGTTTAAGTTTTTATTATACACAGAATTATATCACCATGATGCCGATGTCATGAAGCCAGACAAATTTTCAGCAGTGATTACCCTGATTCCTGGCCAAAATCACTCACACGTATTGCGAGGTTAGTATTAGTATACTACTAGTACGTATTGCGAGGTTAGTATTAGTATACTAACCACGAACCGCGTTTGGCAGTGGATTTCTAACTAGTGGGTCGCGCGTGCTGGGATCTCACTTCTTGGGTCCACGACTTCTATGGCTTGAATTTTCTGTGCGCGGCGGCATGTAATGAACCCTTGGGTGGGCCAAAATTAGAGTCTGGTGTTTCTTTCTGATTAGAGTGTTGCTGCATATATGTATGCGTAATGCCTTCAACAATGAAGATAAATGCAATCTTTGTAATGACACAGAGACTCAGAGAGCACCGTACCTCAAGTGATGTTCGTGTAGTCTCCACTTCACTACTGGAGTACTGCTACAGCCTACACTACGCTACACACCTACCCGGGTAGGTGTGGCGTACATGTACGGTAGTGTAGCGGTAGTGAAGTGGAGTGGGGCCTACACAAACATCACTTGAGGTAGAGCACCAGTGTTCTGAGTGGAACTTTTCAGGTGTCTAAACCTACTATCATTTGTTGTTGACCGGGAATTACATGCCACCGCACGTCATCAATCATCACGATAATTAAATTCATACTTTGATTTGATTATTTAAACTATTTCTTTTTTTCTCTCTTCTACACACAGATCTGCACACTTGCTGACTCTGGTGACTTCTGGTCTCTGCTTGCTACCTCAATCTGGGAGATTCCATCATGTCCTTTTACTATGATTTGGGTATAGCCATTTTTTTTTTCTTCACTCTTTCCAGGACCTACGGTTTGCAAGTTGTGGACTGATAATGATACAAAAGAAAAATTTTCTTTATCAATCTTGGAAACAATTTTGAGCACAGTTTTGGAGAGAACTAAGAAATTTGACTTGGACAGGAATACAGCTTGTCAAAAATAATAACACACAATTTAAACGAAAGAACAATTTTAATGTTACTAGGGCATTTTGCGAGAAATGTTATACTCAATCACACGTCCCAAATCAAGAGTAAGTCCTTTGATTAAACATGTAGTTGAATTGCGATTGCAACTCGACCTTATTACGCTTGAATTTGAATTTAAGACTTACGCTTGATTTGCAATTGAACATAAGTTTCTTGCAGTGCCCCATAATTATGTTTTGTTATCAGATATTTAACGTGCTGATTTTTCTCGAAAGGTATAATATATTTGTCCTTTTAAACGGTATTTGAATATGGGTACGCCTTTTATTTGTTTTCCACAATATTTATTGCATGTATGAACAGAAGTGAAATATTTATTGTGAAGCACTGTGAATGTTGTGTGATGGTTCATCATTTTTGTTATAAGTCTGAAAGCCTGGTGGATGTGAGGAAGTGGCCTGGATGAAAGAAAAGTGAACATGTGTCCAATTACTGATTTGCATATTCTAAGATAATTTTTTTTCTGGATAAATTTTGCTATGCATTCCCTACATTAAGAGTAAAAGAGAAGTCCACGCAATCAAAAATTCATTTGAATTTAAAGAAAAATAACAAGATATTGCAGGAAATTTCATAAAAACTTTGATTCATATTTATATGATTACTATTTTAACAGTTCCGTAAATATAACCTATTGTGATCAGATGAAGAGTTTCCTATCGTCAAATCTGCAAAGAATAAAAAACAAAATGCCACAAAAAATAGAAACGAATGTGATGTGAGTGACAACTCTAATTTGCATATCATTGTTTTGTGTATATGACTGTTTTGAGTAAAAACAACAAGGGAAATTACTCTATTCAAATAATTTTTAGTTGATGTGGACTTGACTTTTAACTCTACCCCTCCCATCCCAAATAAGAGTAGAAATAATCTAATCAAGAACTTGAAAATCAAAAGCAGCAATTAAGAAGCAAGATTTGATAAATACAGGTCTGAATAGAATTTCACAAGAAAATAAAAAGAGAAAAAAAAGATGGGTAGGGACGGGGAAGGAATAAAAAAAAAATACCCAGAAAAAAAAATCCGAGTTTCGAACCAGGGTCCTCGCACATGACAAAACAATGGCCAACGCATTTGGCCACAGACCATCGCCCTAACGGGAAGGCATTTTTAAGATATATGAAAGAAAGTCCGCTCGCCGCTGTTTCCTAATAATGCTTCGGCAATTCAACTGCAATTTCAGTCATTTCGCGATGGATATTGCCGTGTTTTTTTTGTGTTTTGTGGTTCCTGACTTTGCTACTTAATGAAATTTCATAATTTTTGTTCAGTCATAAAGAAGAATGTCTATGCTTTATATTGACTATAACATTAATGTGACGCAAGTGTGATTTCTACGTGAAAATATGCTTTGTTTATTCACATATATTTCTTGAAAAAAAAAAAAATTCTAAGCTAAATATCGGTTACCAAAATACGTTAAATGTGCACTTTTTTTCACTGTTCAGTAAATTCAAACTTTTATCTATATAACAAGACCAATCTTAAGAGGAATAAACAATTTTAAGAGCAAAAAACGCTGATTGGAAAGATCTTCTCCAATGGGCTGCTGTCAGCTCAGCTGCTCACTGCTCATTGTGTGACGTCACTCAGCTGGAGCTCGCAAGAGGACCGGTGGAAGGCAGAAATATGGCATGAAAATAAATCATTTTTGAGAGCTGATTTCTGCAATCTCTGATCACTATTTTGAAAAGTGAAGTTATATATCTGATTAGTAATACTTCCCCTTTACAATGATGACCACATAAAGTCATTATAAAATACTTTTGATTCTTTGGATGTATACTTTAACAAAAGTATATAATGTATTTTAAAGACGACTCGGCGATTTAAAATGATTTATTAGTCGGTGAACAATGCCAGGTCATGAAGGTATTTGTAATTTTAAAAATGGCGCGGTTGACGAGGTGATACGTCACAATGGCGCGCCAGCCTGTTTGGTTTATGCGCACAATGACAATAATTTGTACTGGGCGCAAGGAGCGCGCATGTTTTGGCGCGCGCGCCTAGGTGTGAAGGCGCGAAAAATCCTTCATTTTAGTCTTGGCTTTCAACGGAGATGAACGTCCAAAATATTCGCTTGTAATTTTCCCACCTCCTCCCCAACAACCACCCATGTAAACGGTACGTTTGGGTCAAACGATGTTGGAATATTGTTTAAACATGCGTTGGAGAAGGTCGAGAATGAAGATACGCTATACGTATCATTCAGAGTTGATTTGTGTTTTATTGGAATGTACAGCTCGTTCAGGATGGAATAACGGGATGTAGAACTGTCGATAATGGACATTTGAATTAGTTTACTTACATGAATATAATATTGATTTATATAACGAAACACGAATTCAAATCCGGAGGCAGTTTGCCTGGTCGCACACCAAAACAATACAAAGATTGTCGTGCATTTAGAAATGTGGGCCGTAAGGGAATTTTATCCTTCTGATCTATTTTGGACTGTACGTGGTCAGGTGGGTTTTCGCCCTTACCCGTTTTTGTGGCTGGGTGTTCGTTATATATTGGTAATTCACATGAATTGTATTGTCATATTATTGACATGGCATATGTTCTTTAATCCACAATGGTCACTTTTGCAAGGTGTTTAAAGCAGTGAATTATATTTTCGCCTCTAGTTATTAGATTTTCCACTTTGATGCCATGTACGTTGATTAATATTTCATATTGAATCGGGTCCTCATTCGGTACCTAGACGAAGGGGATTTATTTATAACTTTACATAGTACTTTAAGAACGCAATTGTAGATTTGAATGTAAGGGTGTCACGCTCGAACTTTCAGTTTAGGCCTCACCTGATCTCATAGGCGGGGAGGCTGGTATTCTGTATACATTTATATTTTATGTAAGGGTGTCACGCTCGAACTTTCAGTTTAGGCCTCACCTGATCTCATAGGCGGGGAGGCTGGTATTCTGTATACATTTATATTTTTCGTGAAATTTAGGCCTCACCCAAGTTCTCATGCGGGAAGGCTGATATATATATATATGTATATTATATGATATAAGTATGACATCTGTAATCCACCGATTTGCCGGTAGCTCATAAATGTAGTTCATAGCTGTGCTGGTATTCCTGTCCGGCTAGCAGAGAACCAGTGGGAAAGCAGCCGCGAAATTTAACGTTGAATTTTCTGGGAGGGGGGCCTTCTAGCCGGGGGTTTAACCCCCCTTCGGGGAGCTAATTCGAGGCTATCGGTTGGTTTCAGATATACATGAATGTAAGTCTCTAATCAGAGGTATTCATATCTATGTTTTATACTTATGTGATTGTGACACCAATTTCGGGAAGCGTTCATCTCTATTGAATAAAGCCACGACATAATCGCATATTATTTTGTTTTGTCATTTTGTTTGCCGAGAATAATGTATAATAATTTATTTTTTTCAGCATAACATAGCAATAAGCAAAAAAAATTAATATCATATTGATACATTAACATTATTCAAAGTAAAATATAACTATACTTGAAAATTTATTGTTTTTAATGTTATTTTTTAAACAAGTAGAAAATACATATATATAAATATATATATATTAATATATATAAATGTACATATATATATATATATATATATATATATAACTTTGCATGTAAGCTACAAAGGATACTGCAACGCCAGTTTTATGCCACTTGCCAGCACAGTATATGATTAAAGTAAAAAAATACCGGGCTTTGAATATATATCCATACTTATATATATATATATTTATTGATATATATCGGCATAATGCATTTTGGAATGTGGAAGACCGCCATATATATACAGCTTGGAGCTTGAAATAGATGGAAAGAAAACCAGAAACAGAGTGTTTTCATATGCTTTTGTCGCACAGTCTTTATCCTGAAACACAGATATTCCGATTTCTAGACCCTATGTCAGGCGAAAGTTCTTCGATCCAGATTAAACAGAGAAAATCTGCCTGTTAAGCTCTTGCCAATTTTGCATGTAGACCTATACTGGGAATTGAATCCAACTCCTTGCCATTGTAAGGGCGAGATTTATCCCATTGCGCGTTGTGCAGTGGCATGGCAAGATAAATGATCTCACCATCTCGATTGTACGTTCTTGTTACGATGTCTGTAGTCAAAATTGTACCCCAACCAACTTTACCCCAACTTTCGTGGGTATTTTTTCAGAGTTAAGATATATCGCGGCATACCTATAGGTTATAACACTGCTACAAGAAACATAACATATTACTCACCAAAATATTTCAGTAATTATTCCAGCTACGTTTGTCTTGAGATCTTGACTTTTCCTTTCCACTTTCTTGCAGACATCTCTTCATGTTGGTATGACTACAAAGGACTGGATTACACGGGGACCTTGTCTCAGACGCTTTATGGTCGTACCTGCCAAAATTGGTCACTCGACTTTCCTCATGACCACATCTACAACTATGTAGGCGATCACAACTATTGTCGCAACCCAGATCATACTGCCACAGCGTGGTGCTATACCACTGATGTAAATGTGACTTGGGAGTACTGTGCCGTCGGTTTATTTGACCCAGAGTGCGACCCATCACCGAAAGGGGGGAGTAAGTTTTTTTAATCTCCCTTTTTGAAAAGTGTTTGGTTGATAATCGCAAAAAATTGACATCAGCATCAATATACATCTTTAACAAGCGAATGAAATTACAAATACATAAACGTGTGTAACGTTTCTATCTCATATGAAACAGGGGGGGGGGGGGAGTAAGTTGATCGAATTCAAAAGAGGCAATCCCAGAACACGATCGTCCTGCATTCATTTTTGTTCTCATTTTATTTCATTTTGTTTCATTTTCACATTCCATTAACAAAAGTATATAATGTATAATAATTTATTTTTTTTCAGCATAACATAGCAATAAGCAAAATAAAATTTTATATCATATGGATACATTAACATTATTCAAAGTAAAATATAACTATACTTGAAAATTTATTGTTTTTAATGTTATTTTTTAAACAAGTAGAAAATACATATATATAAATATATATATATTAATATATATAAATGTACATATACATATATATATATATATATATATATATATATATATATATATATATATATATAAAACTTTGTAAGCTACAAAGGATACTGCAACGCCAGTTTCATGCCACTTGCCAGCACAGTATATGATTACCGTAAAAAAATACCAGGTTTTGAATATATATCCATACTTATATATATATATATATATATATATCGGCATAATGCATTTTGAAATGTGGAAGACCGCCATATATATACAACTTGGAGCTTGAAATTGAAAGAAAACCAGAAACAGAGTGTTTTCATATGCTTTTGTCGCACAGTTTTTATCCTGAAACACAGATATTCCGATTTCTAGACCCTATGTCAGGCGAAAGTTCTTCGATCCAGATTAAACAGAGAAAATCTGCCTGTTAAGCTCTTGCCAATTTTGCATGTAGACCTATACTGGGAATTGAATCCACCTCCTTGCCATTGTAAGGGCGAGATTTATCCCATTGCGCGTTGTGCAGTGGCATGGCAAGATAAATGATCTCACCATCTCGATTGTACGTTCTTGTTACGATGTCTGTAATCAAAATTGTACCCCAACCAACTTTACCCCAACTTTCGTGGGTATTTTTTCAGAGTTAAGATATATCGCGGCATACCTATAGGTTATAACACTGCTACAAGAAACATAACATATTACTCACCAAAATATTTCAGTAATTATTCCAGCTACGTTTGTCTTGAGATCTTGACTTTTCCTTTCCACTTTCTTGCAGACATCTCTTCATGTTGGTATGACTACAAAGGACTGAATTACACGGGGACCTTGTCTCAGACGCTTTATGGTCGTACCTGCCAAAATTGGTCACTCGACTCTCCTCATGACCACATCTACAACCATGTAGGCGATCACAACTATTGTCGCAACCCAGATCATGCTGCCACAGCGTGGTGCTATACTACTGATGTAAATGTGATTTGGGAGTACTGTGCCGTCGGTTTATTTGACCCAGAGTGCGACCCATTACCGAAAGGGGGGAGTAAGTTTTTTTAATCTCCCTTTTTGAAAAGTGTTTGGTTGATAATGGCAAAAAATTGACATCAGCAACAATATAAATCTTTTTAACAAGCGAATGAAATTACAAATACATAAACGTGTGTAACGTTTCTATCTCATATGAAACCGGGGGGGGGGGGGGGTAAATAAGTTGATCGAATTCAAAAGAGGCAATCCCAGAACAAGATCGTCCTGGATTCATTTTTGTTCTCATTTTATTTCATTTTGTTTCATTTTCACATTCCATTAACAAAAGTATATAATGTATAATAATTTTTTTTTTTCAGCATAACATAGCAATAAGCAAACAAAAATTAATATCATATGGATACATTAACATTATTCAAAGTAAAATATAACTATACTTGAAAATTTATTGTTTTTAATTATATTTATTAAACAAGTAGAAATACATATATATAAATATACATATATCAATATATATAAATGTGCATATATATATATATATATATATATATAACGATATTATATATATATATATAACTTTGTAAGCTACAAAGGATACTGCAACGCCAGTATGACCATGCCACTTGCCAGCACAGTATATGATTACCGTAAAAAAAATATCGGGTTTTGAATATATATACATACATATATTCGTTCATGCCGACAAAACCCGGAACATATACATGATGGCCCCCAGGAAATACGAAAAACTATTGAATGAGAACATTACAAGCAAATACAAGTCTGCCAACGAAGAAATAATTGAAGAAATCGACCGTGAATCAGAAATGATTGCAAGAAAATTAGACATCGGTGATAGAATAAACAATACACCGGAAAAAGCAGCGTTCATCACTTTAAAAGACCATAAGGAAAATTTCAAAAACAACCTCCAGGCCAGGTTAATCAACCCTACGAAACCCGAATTAGGCCGGGTTAGCAAGATAATGCTTGATCGCATTAACAAGCAAATAAAAGCAGAAACCAACCCAAACCAGTGGACCAACACAGCCGATGTAATACAATGGTTCAGGAATCATTATCATTTATTGTATTTGACATAATCGACTTCTACCCCTCCATCACAACCGAGCTATTGTCAACCTGCCTAAGCTGGGCCCAGAAATTCACTGCCATCGAAGATGAAGAAATGGAAACGATCATGCATGCAAGGAGAACATTGCTCTTCGACAACAACAACAAAGCGTGGGAAAAAAGAGAAGGCCGAAAGCAATTTGATGTTTCCATGGGTGCCTACGACGGAGCCGAGATTTGCGAGCTCGTAGGATTATATGCTCTGTCACAATTAAACAAAAAAATCAACACCTATAGTGTAGGCCTATACCGCGACGACGGACTAGCGGTACTCCGACGAGCATCAGGGAGCAGGGCGGATAGGGCGCGAAAAGACCTCATAAAGGTCTTCAATGATCTCGGCCTACGCATCACCGTCCAAACTAACCAAAAAATCGTAGATTACTTGGACGTCACCCTCAACCTAGACACAGGCGATTTTCAACCATATAGAAAACCTAATGACACGGTGACCTACGTACATAGGGCATCTAACCATCCACCCCCTATCCTCAACCAAATACCTGCGGCCGTTGAGAAGCGCCTCTCGACACTGTCTTCTAACGAAGACCTATTCAAGAAAGCAGCGCCAGCATACGACGACGCCCTGAAAAGAAGCGGGTATGACAAAACCATCAAATACATCAGACCAGTAGAAGAAGGAAGAAAAAGAAGAAATAGAAGTAGAAAAGTCACCTGGTTTAACCCACCTTACAATTCTGAAGTGAAAACCAACGTAGGAGGGAGATTCATAAAGCTAATAATGAAACACTTCCCCAAGGGACATAAATTGAACCAAATATTCAACAAGAACACAATAAAGGTTAGCTACAGTTGCATGAAAAACATGGATACCATAATAAAAACCCACAACCAAAAAGTTGTTAAGCAATCAAATCCACGAGCGGAAAATAAGCCAAAATGTAACTGTCGGCAAAAAAACCGATGTCCATTACAAGGAAACTGTATGCAGACGGCTCTGGTATACAAGGCGACGATCCGACATGGCAACGAAGAGAAACACTACTTCGGGCTTGCAGGGGGGACATTCAAAGATAGATACAGAAACCACATCAAATCATTTAAGCATGAAAGATACCGGAACGAAACTCAACTCTCAAAATGCACATGGAATCTGAAGGAAAAGAATATCGAATCTACGCTAACATGGGAAATCGAAAAAAAGTCAAACTTAAACCAAAGAAAAAGTGGCTTGTGCAATCTTTGCCTGGAGGAAAAAGTGTCCATAATAACAAACAGAAACTCACTAAACAAAAGGTCGGAACTGATTTCAAAGTGCAGACACCGAACGAGACCAAACCGGAAACCACCGAAGCGTCAAATTGACCCGCCGCACCACACAAATAGCCAATAACGTCAGTCTGCCTGAAGATCGCCTCAAGTCCGGGCGTGAAACCGCCGGTAGCAGACGTTTAACAGGTACGTATATATATATATATATATATATATATATATATAGTAAAGAAATGGATGAAGAGAACAATGGTAGGCGTAGCTTAAATCAAGGTTCCCCAAAGCTATCTACCCTTTGGAAAAATTGGTGATGCCGAAAAAATTTCTCTGCCGGGAATCGAACCCGGGCCCCCAGCTTTGAACGCCGGTGCCTTAACCACTAGACCACAGAGACGGGTTAGTGGCTAGGGCGACCCCGATCCGATTGACCGTCAGATAGACAAATTTTCGACACTATACCAATTATAATTTCCTTTGTCGGGTGAAGGTGGGTTTCGAACAATGACAAGCCGCCATGCTTCAGCTGGATCAAAGCTATTGCTTTGATACAGTACACGTAGGGGGAACGTATACAAATGTGTAAAGTTATACATGTACAACAGCTTTGGCAACTCTTTTTATTTAAATATTGTAAAGAAATGGATGAAGAGAACAATGGTAGGCGTAGCTTAAATCAAAGCAATAGCTTTGATCCAGCTGAAGCATGGCGGCTTGTCATTGTTCGAAACCCACCTTCACCCGACAAAGGAAATTATAATTGGTGTAGTGTCGAAAATTTGTCTATCTGACGGTCAATCGGATCGGGGTCGCCCTAGCCACTAACCCGTCTCTGTGGTCTAGTGGTTAAGGCACCGGCGTTCAAAGCTGGGGGCCCGGGTTCGATTCCCGGCAGAGAAATTTTTTCGGCATCACCAATTTTTCCAAAGGGTAGATAGCTCTGGGGAACCTTGATTTAAGCTACGCCTACCATTGTTCTCTTCATCCATTTCTTTACAATATTTAAATAAAAAGAGTTGCCAAAGCTGTTGTACATGTATAACTTTACACACACATATATATATATATATATATATACACAACAAACAAAGTAAGTCCCCCCTAAATCAAATTGCTGTAACTTTTGAACGGAATTATTTTGAGATATGATATTCCGTAGGTGGTTTTCTACACTCATTAAGCAACTCCTGGGGAAAAATAAGATTGATCAGTTGAGTCATGCATGAGTAATAAAGATTGAATTAAAAATGACAATTTTTGAAAGTCACAAGAGTCGTTTTTCAGATTGTGCAAATACAAAGTTGGGCAAATGTTGTCTTTAGGTGAATTTTATGGTGTTATGCTGTTTTACTATCCATCATTTAGCCACTCCACACACAATTTTGATATCATTATGTTCATGGTTGAGGGAGCACAATGTATTGCAGGGGCCGCGGAAGCGGGGGGGGGGGGGGGGGTTGGGCGGGGAGCTTCAGTCCCCCCCCCCCACTTTTTCCAAAA
This sequence comes from Lytechinus pictus, assembly GCF_037042905.1. NCBI lineage: Eukaryota > Metazoa > Echinodermata > Echinoidea > Temnopleuroida > Toxopneustidae > Lytechinus > Lytechinus pictus. The sequence goes on along the minus strand of NC_087253.1, from coordinate 15,667,124 downwards.
GCATGTAAAAAATGTAACAAGTGGAACGCCTCTGGCAGTCTCGCCTGCATTACGCAATTTAACATAGCAGCAGTGCTAACTTTGAAAACTACTATAAAATAATCATTCACAAAAACACCATTCATATAATGATATAATACCACGTTCATTGACCATAGATGACATTTGAACGGTGACTTAAGACTTGTCAACTACACCCATGTCCACATTTCATTCATTCTCTATCCATAAACTTTCAAAGTTATGATGGCACTTCAACAATTACAATTTCAGGTCATGTGACCTGAAACTCACACAGGATATTCAGTGGTACTTGATTAACCTAATGTCCAAGTTTCATGAACTAAATCCATAAATTTTCAAAGTTATGATGGTAATTCAACAAATACCCCCAACTTGGCCAAAGTTCATTGACCCTAAATGACCTTTGACCTTGGTCATGTGACCTGAAACTCAGGCAGGATGTTCACTAATACTTGATTAATCTTATGTCCAAGTTTCATGGACTAGATCCATAAATCTTCAAAGTTATGATAGTAATTCAACAAATGCCCCCAACTTGACCAAAGTTCATTGACCCTTAATGACCTTTGACCTTGGTCACGTGACCTGAAACTCGAGCAGGATGTTCACTAATAATTGATTAACTTTATGCCCAAGTTTCATGAACTAGGTCCATATACTTTTTAAGTTATGATGTCATTTCAAAAACTTAACCTTCGGTTAAGATTTTGAAAATAATTTTCCCAACATGGTCTAAGTTCATTGACCCTAAATGACCTTTGACCTTGGTCATGTGACCTGAAACTCAGGCAGGATGTTCAATTATACTTGATTAACCTTATGTCCAAGTTTCATGAACTAGGTCCATATACTTTCTAAGTTATAATGTCATTTAAAAAACTTAACCTTAGGTTAAGATTTGATGTTGACGCCGCCGCCGCCGCCGCCGCCATGGACGGTTTTTGTTACTTCTGCCAATATTTATTTCATGAAACTTCGTACATGGATTCAGAGTAACACTATCCAAAAGGCGCGCACATCAAAATAACCATTCGATACGACACAGAGTGGGGCCAAGGCCTTGAACTTTCTTCTCATTTGCATAATATTCGAATATTGTATGCTCACTGATGCATTAAACATCGGGATTTTCATAAAAATCAAATCAAATGAACTATGCAAGGAGGTTTGTGACAGATATCCATAGTAACAAATTGCATTTTTTCCAATAACGTAAAAAAGAGCTAATCGCATTCCACATGTTCATTCAAGCGTGGATATTTAATTAAACGCCTTTGAATCACTGAAGCATGTTAATTGGTAATGAACATAACGAAAAAGTTTAGAAAAGATCATTTTCAGTTCCCAAAATAAACCAATACTTGCCTATGATATTTGAAAATCGTATTTTTTGTTTTCAATAAATGTTCATTGAACCGTGAAACGATGAATATTGTTGAAGAAACTCTTCCAAAAATAACTGTCTTCGTATTCTATCATTTTTATTGATATAAATGTGTAAAAAATCCAATTATAGCAAATTTGGACTAGTGTTTATTCAACCGTGAAATTTAGCCAAAAAGTTGTATCGTCTTTTAGAGAGTACCTTTTACAAGCCTTCTGAATATTTTTTATGATGAGAATGTGGAATTAGTTCCAATAAAATGGCATGAAAGTCATGATATTTGGCTTGTGACTTTTGAAAAGTGACATTTTTGCCTTCTGACCGTGCTTACTGAAGCATGAAGTTTAATACGTCCATAACGTTTACTCAGAGGGTAGCTTATAAAATTACCTACACGCTCATTTAAAAATATATTAAAAACTCGCATTGGTTCGGAAATTATTGATGTTTGTTTAAGGGGGGACTTACTTTTTTTGTTGTGTATATATATATCTCGGCATAATGCATTTTGAAATATGGAAGACCGCCATATATATACAGCTTGGAGCTTGAAATAGAAAACCAGAAACAGAGTGTTTTCATATGCTTTTGTCGCACAGTTTTTATCCTGAAACACAGATAGTCCGATTTCTAGACCCTATGTCAGGCGAAAGTTCTTCGATCCAGATTAAACAGAGAAAATCTGCCTGTTAAGCTCTTGCCAATTTTGCATGTAGACCTATACTGGGAATTGAATCCACCTCCTTGCCATTGTAAGGGCGAGATTTATCCCATTGCGCGTTGTGCAGTGGCATGGCAAGATAAATGATCTCACCATCTCGATGGAACGTTCTTGTTACGATGTCTGTAATCAAAATTGTACCCCAACCAACTTTACCCCAACTTTCGTGGGTATTTTTTCAGAGTTAAGATATATCGCGGTATACCTATAGGTTATAACACTGCTACAAGAAACATAACATATTACTCACCAAAATATTTCAGTAATTATTCCAGCTACGTTTGTCTTGAGATCTTGACTTTTCCTTTCCACTTTCTTGCAGACATCTCTTCATGTTGGTATGACTACAAAGGACTGAATTACACGGGGACCTTGTCTCAGACGCTTTATGGTCGTACCTGCCAAAATTGGTCACTCGACTCTCCTCATGACCACAGCTACAACCATGTAGGCGATCACAACTATTGTCGCAACCCAGACCATATTGCCACAGCGTGGTGCTATACCACTGATGTAAATGTGAGGTGGGAGTACTGCGCAGTGGGCATTTATCACCACGACTGCGCTCATTTCGCCCTGAAAGGAAATTAGTAAACCGTGCTGCACTCGACCCCGGTGAACGGGTCCAGGTGAGGTGAAGGAGTATACCCGTTCACTTCACCTGGGTCGAGTGCAGCACAGCTTAATAAACGTGAATGGGTATACCCGGCACGTTTAATCCACTGCGTGCTGGACCGGCAGCTCGAGCTAAAATGGTTTTAATGAAAACACTAGTAACGCTTATCAGAGTTGATTATAATTTATATTCGTAGATGGCGCTATAAAAATACCGTAATATCGTTTTTATAATTATTATCATTATTATTATTATTATTGTTGTTGTTGTTATTAGGATTATGATTATTATCACTATTATTGTTTTTTTTGCTATAATTATTATCAGCATTATTATTATTACTATTTTTATTACAATTATCATCATTATCATAAATATCTGTCTAAAAGCAACCATAGAAAAATGCAACGTTAGGGAGATTCCCAGTAGAACATTGGTTGTATTAAATGCGCTTCAACAATAGAGTACAAGAAAAACTATTAGGGGGATTCTTGGCATTGGAGACATGGTGAAAGGGAAAACGTACAAGTCCACGTTTCTGCAGCAGACTTTGGAATCATGGGTCACCAGAAGGTATATACATGTGTGTGTTATGGTCAAAACCTGGCCGAGCATTACACACATATGGGAATTACTATCACTTTTTCAAAAAGTAGGCAGAACTGACTCGTCTCCTAAATATCGCATTACTACCGAAATATTATTAGGATTGTTCAGTATTTTTGCGCTACTTCGGTAACACAACTTTCGCTGATTGTACATGGAGCCATGCATGTCGTTAGCGTACACACCAGCCAAGGCATCATGGGTGCATGTTGTTGGTAAACTATTTATCTGAAATGGGAGTGGCCAGAGAATGGAACCTTGTGGGACTCTAATAACTTTTGTTGTGTGGAAATTTACAGTGGCCAAGTGCCTGGGTTTCATGGTTTACAAAGAATGCAGAACACCTGGAAAGGTTATTAGCACTATTCAAAGAAACAAAAAACATTACCCGGCGTGATAATGTGATGAGTATGGAAATTTACATTAAAAAAAAATAATAATAAGACTCATAACACTATCTTATGTGACAAATGATGCACATAATAACATATCATTTTGTTCGGACAATAGTATCATTTACAATCCCTTGGAAATCGTTCAAATGCCCTCGTCTGGGCCTCGGTGATGTTAGATTTTATACAAATGTACAATGGGCGTGCAATTGTCACTATTTTATTTAGTTTTTACGCCACCACTTCCAAGCTTTTCTGATAGTAAACATTCATACTGTCTTGATAGTGATAATTGCTCTAAAACCTTTCAAGAAGTTTTTTTTTACTATATGTGTGTTATTGGATATTAATAATTCACAACAAACATGACAAAATAGGAATCACAGTTACCTCTACTTTTTTATTCCATAAATAAGTGTTTATTATTGCTTTTTGGAAGTATGGTAATTTTAACCAAAGGTGTGTCTATACATGTATAACTTAACCTGTCTTATGCTGTATTCACACTAACGAAATCGTTTCAAACTGATCGATGATATGTGATTGGATATATTATTGAAAGCTTTTGATGGTCTGAAGTCGACTTAACCTGTGCGACTGTTGGATTTAAGACCTTGACCGGACCCAAAAGTGAAATGAAAAATCATTTACCAATGGAAAGCTTATTAACTACAAATACAATTATAATGAATAAGTTTTTTTTACTATATGTGTGTTATTGGATATCAATAATTCACAACAAACATGACAAAATAGGAAACACAGTTACCTCTACTTTTTTATTCCATAAATAAGTGTTTATTATTGCTTTTTGGAAGTATGGTAATTTTAACCAAAGGTGTGTCTATACATGTATAACTTAACCTGTCTTATGCTGTATTCACACTAACGAAATCGTTTCAAACTGATCTATGATATGTGATTGGATATATTATTGAAAGCTTTTGATGGTCTGAAGTCGACTTAACCTGTGCGACTGTTGGATTTAAGACCTTGACCGGACCCAAAAGTGAAATGAAAAATCATTTACCAATGGAAAGCTTATTAACTACAAAAACAATTATAATGAATTTTCATAGCCTGCCAGCTATTTTTTAAAATAAATTTACTTTAAAAAATAAAAGGATGGGCCGCCCCTGCCTTCTGTACCGCCGTCCCTGCAAACTTAATTGAATTCGAATTGGTAACCTTGCTTCAAGGTATTTGTTTAATTGCTTTTTGAAGGGGCTAGATCTGGAGAGTAGCATTAGAACGTGTTCCACAGGGTTCACTTGTTGGGCCCGTTCTATTCAGCTTACATTTTCCTTGTCTGTTCTGCATACACTGATGGCACAATAGCAATAAAATATCGATGGGAAACTGATACCACCCATTGTGTATATACATGTATATGTATTGTAATATTCTATTTGACTACTTGTTCGCTGTGTGGAACACAGTTGATGTTCCTTGGTTTATAAAATGTATAGTTTGCTTTTCATTATTGAAATATAAACACTGATATAAAGTTATGCACTTATGTAAAACAGAGAACCACTACCATATTATGTTATAAAGAATCTGTATTTGTGTCAACTTATTACTACTGCATACTACCGGCTGTTTTTGTTCTATTTTGCAATAAACTGCTTTTGTTGCCATTTTCCGTATGATATTCCATAAATGCTAAATAGACAATACGTTAATAAATTCTTCAGGTATCCAATAAATGCATGTCTTATTAATTCTTTCAAAAATATTACGTCTTCACTGCGCTAAGTGGTTTAGTTTCCATTATATTGACAAGTTTATACATGAATGGTTAGCTATTCTAATTTTACTAATTCCCTTCATAAATGTAATTTATGTTGAATATATTTGTATTACGGATTTTTTTAATGTAGTCATTATAATTGTAGAACCTTATTTACTATGTCGTTTATATATCCATTGTCAATGTTATGCTAAAAGGACCATGCTGGAAAAAACCCATGCAGTTAGTCTGAACATTCTATCCTGTATACAGATATTTTAATAAATGAGAAATAAATGAAAATAAAAAATCATAATTTCCTTCAAAAATTGTATATATTATGTTGAATGAATGACAGAATTTTCTGATTTATTGTTTCCATTATATTTGGAAAATATTGTTATTTTTATGTGAACAGGGGCCCATTTCATAATGCTGTTCGTAAGTTAAGAATGACTTTACGCACGACTGGTGACCATTTCTTGTGCTAAATGATATCCCCATGTAACTGATTTAGCGCCTAAGAACAGGTTCCAGTCGTGCATAAAGTTGTGCATAACTTTACGAACAGCTTTATGAAACACCACCCTAGACCATGCTGGAAACCAGTTTATCTGAACATGATCTCCTATATAAAGATAATTTAATCAATAACAAATAAGTAAAAAAAATAAATTAAAAAAAAAGGAGGGACAAGAAAAGTTTGTATACTACCTATTAGGTCAATTCGCCATATAAGACATGCACGAACAAGCACATACACATCTACACACCCACCACACACGCTCACAATCACAAAATATACCCGTGTGTGCGCGCACACAATTCTTTTGTCTGCTTAAACCGTAAATTAAAGGGTCCGGGGAAACTGTCACGGAATTTGTTCACCGGGAAGTTTTCATATTTTTTACAGTCGAACAAAAATATTGCTGTAGCCTCTCTTGAATGGGTGGGGAAGGGGGTAATGGCGTTTACCATTTGAAACGGGTACGAGAAAATATAATACAGATATCGCCTGTCTAGTGGTTGAATATAACATTTCATTCCCTGATGGAGTGATATATTTCTTTTTTCCTACCCGAAGATCGAAGTGCAGATTGATTATATAGCTTCGAAGGGACGATGAAATTTAATTTATAGTCCAGTCATTTCAACTTTTTACTTGGAACAAATTGCAACATAATTTATTCCAATGCAGTACATTTCTTTGAGGTCCATAGAAGACCATACTAAAAGTCCCCAAAAATCCGAATAGGGGGAAAATGTTCTAATTTGCATAAACATAATGGTTAGTTTTGGTCATATTCGATCATTTAGTTTACGTAGCAGACGACGCTAGTGTATACTACGTACTCAGTCCCGATTGCAAATCAAATCAATTCCGGACTCGATACTACTATAAATATTGGCTTTCTCAAACTATAGCTATATCATAAATACCAGTAAGCAAATATTTATACTACAATAACATTGTTACTATTAATATTTAATGCATAAATTCGATTCTGTTTGGACTCTATCAATAGTTTAAAATGAAAGGGTCTTGTCACGGAAACTATCATAAGCTAGTCACGTGACGTTGCACACCAAACTAATTTTATGCCTGCTCAGTCTCAGAGTTCAAGAGAAAAGTGGAATGTAGCCATTGGACCTGCCACATGCTATTATTATACTACCGAAGTCAACCACCCCTTTTCCTTATTTTGCCAATTTATGGGAAAATCTGTCAATGTGGAGTCCCTGAAGAGAGAAGGCGGGGATGTGCAAACAATTTGTTATATATAGCTGATAGAAAAAAAGCCTTCTCTTCCATTTCCAAGTGGTTTAAAAAAATAAAATAGACCTTACTATATAGCTGAAACGCCTTTTGCCTTAATGGTGGCCTAAAATTGACTAATTTTACAACAATTAGGCAAAGTCGGCAAAAACGTGGGGTGACTAAAACGGCCCTTGAATAAGTAGCGTAGATGTGCCAGCAGTTTTTTTTACATGTTGCTGATAGACGAAACCTTTTGTTATATCTTTAAGTGGTTTTAAATAATAAAGGTGACTTTATGCCTGAATGGGGGGGGGGGTCAAACCTGCATTTTTTATAAAGTGGGAAAATAGGAATAAGGGTGGGGAGACTTCGGCAACCCCTGAGTGGGTAGGCTTTTCTGGGCCAGCACTTCTTTATATGTAGCTGTTAGAGGTAAATCTACTTTTCTATCTCCAAGTGGTTACGAAACAATGAGAGTTTCATTGAGGAAAGTGGTTTGCTATATAGCAGAAACACAGTTTTGCCTAAATGGGGGTTCCAAATTGGTAGATTTTCCAATAAATTGGCATAATAAAGAAAAGGGGTGAATTCAGCAGCCCCCTGAGGGGGCAGGATTCGATTTGCCAGCACTCCTGTATTTGAAACAGATAGAGAAAATGCCACACTTTCGTCTCAAAGTGGTTTTAAGACATTGGCTTAATTACTATATATCAGAAACACCTTTTTGCCTCAATGGAGGCTCCGAATTGGTAGATTATTACATAAATTGGCAAAATATTGGAAAGGGGTGGGTGACTTCGGCAAACCCCTGAGAGGTAGGCTCTGCTGTGCCAGCACTTCTTTGTATGTAGTTAATAAGAGGAAAATTTTGTTATCACCAAGTGGTAAAAAAACAATAAAAGTGGTCTACTGCAAAGGGGTAACGCCTTTTGCCTCAATGGGGCTAAAAATAGCGAATTTTCCCAGATAGAGGCAAAATACAAAAAGGGGTTGTTGATTTCGGCAGACCCCTGTGGTGGTAAGATTTGCTGTGCCATCACTTCTTTGTATGTAACTGATAGCGAAAAGCCTACTCTTTTTCCTTCAAGTGGTTTCAAGACAATACAAGTTGTTTTTCTCTGTAGCAAAAACACCACTTTGTCACATTGGGGGCTGCAAAACGCACGATATTTTAATAGTTAAGCTACGGATAAGGGGGTACCTTCGACAGGCTATTGCTATTGCTATGCTTTAATGTTCTTGAACGTAATTGCATGCAGCATGGAGTGCAATGCTTCCTCTAACTTTTCCTAGAGATTTCATTAACATCAAAGTTGCTTTATTCATTAACATAAAAGTTGCTTTAATATGTAGAAAACGCCCTTTGCCCACATACCCATTTAAGTTTATACATCTTTCTATCGCTTAACGCACATTACATGTATATATGCGTGTAATAGCACACCAATTACAAACATGACAAAGGCGAGCAAGACCGAAATAATCTACACTCTCTTTAAAGGAATGCCAGCGATCGATCGTGTTGTAGTCAATGGTATTATGAATAATTGACTTTGTTAACAGTGTTTTTGTTGATGTACTATTACTTGTATGATTTTGAACTGAATGATTTTAATAAATAGGCCTACTATTACACAAAAAGCAATAAATTCGCAGGTATTTGCCCATTAGCTAAGCATGTAGCATATCAGTTTTCTCGTTAATATATCCCCTTTCGTGTAGAATGCTGATATTTTGCATCAGTTGTTGATGTTAATGATAAACAGAAAGATATCGATGCATATGCAAATTTTTGACCGAAAACATTTAAACATTTGGCCTAAATTCTCAAATTATATTTAATTGGTGATTTTGATATCAATCTTATGAATATAGGCAAATCTCAGAATGTAAATATGTATCTAGATCTTTTGCTGGCACATTCTATGTTTCCGTTAATTCAATCTCCTACACGTGTATCATCTACTTCAGTTACTTTGATCGATAACATTTTAACAAATGATTCTTGCCAATTCTCATCTGGTGTTTTTTTTAATGATCTGAGTGATCACTTTCCCATTTTTTGTATTAGTAATTTCAATTGCAATTTCAATCGTACTAATGACTTTAACTTTAAAAGAGATTTCAATGATATTAATTTAAATCTTTTCATGCAATCAATACAAGAAACTCAATGGCCATTGTCAACGGAAGATCCTAATAAGTCTTACAATGAATTTTTAAATACATTTTTAACTTTATATAATAAACATTTTCAAATTAAACGTACCAAATTACATAAAAAACAAAAAGACAAACCTTGGATTAATCAAGATATTCGGATATTGATCAAGAAAAAAAGTCGTTTATATAAACTTTTTGTAAAAAACCCTTCTGAATACAGGAAAAATGTTTACAAAAAAGTACGTAATCTTTTAACTAATAAAATAAAGTCTCGTAAAAAAGAATATTATAAAAACGAATATGACAATGCTCGTGGTAATATGAATAGTACATGGAAAGTAATAAATAATGCATTAGGAAAGGGTCACAAAAATACTATCATAAAACAAATTGTAGTTGATGACACTGAAATAACAGCAAATGAAATGATTACCGATAATTTCGATAATTACTTTGTTCATGTCGGTCTAGATTTAAATCGTAATTTTGATAATGTAAATAATAGTGATGCGGCTTCTTTTGTTGACAACAATATTCATTCTATATTTTTAAATCCCATAACATCATCTGAACTAATAAATATTACAAAGCAATTCAAAAACTCTTCTAGCACAGGGCATGATGACATCAGTATGAAGGTGATAAAAAAATGTATCTATTCTATTTGTCAACCATTATGTGCAATATTCAATTCTTGCCTTGACTCGGGCGTATTCCAAGATTCAATGAAGATTGCTAGAGTTATTCCTATTTTTAAAGGAGGAAATTCCGAAACGTTGTCCAATTACCGTCCCATTTCTATTTTACCCGTTTTTTCTAAATTATTTGAAAAATGTTTATATAATCGTATTTTAAATTTTATCAATATGTGCAATATTTTTACCCACAGTCAATATGGGTTTAGAGCGGGGCACTCCACATCGTCAGCATTACTTGATTTTATTCAGAAAGTTACAAATGAAATTGATAACAAGAGTATATTGATAGGTTTATTTCTAGATTTGCGAAAAGCATTTGATACGTTAGATCATAATATTTAGTTGAAAAAACTATATGCATATGGAATAAGAGGAATTACTTTAGACTTATTAAAAGATTATCTATCTAATCGCAAACAATATGTATTATGTAATGGAATTAAATCAGAATTGAAATCTATAAGATGTGGAGTGCCCCAAGGTTCGATACTTGGACCTCTTTTATTCCTTTTATATATTAATGACATGTGCAATGTATCCAGTAAACTCAAATTTATCTTATTCGCAGATGACACCAGTATATTCATGTCCCACAAAGATTTACAGACGTTGCAAACAGAATTTAATGAGGAATTACAGAAGGTTACCGATTGGTTATACTTGAACAAGTTATCCCTCAATGTTTCTAAAACTAACTTTATGATATTTACAAATAAGAAAATAAACTCCAATGAAATTGATATAAAATTGTGTGGTTCAATGATAAAAGAAGTTTCATCTTTAAAATTTCTTGGTGTCATAATCGATAATAAATTAACGTGGTTAAATCATATTGATGCCATCTGCAATAAGATATCTAAGAACATAGGCATAATGTACAAATTGCATAATTTTCCACCAAATATTTTAAAGATGCTGTATTATGCTATTATTTCACCATTTTTAAATTATGGCATTCTTGCCTGGGGAAGTGCTGCGAATATTTATTTAGACAGATTACATAAACTTCAAAAACGTGCAGTCAGAATTATAAACAACTCCCCTTTTTACGCCCATTCTTATCCTATTTTTCATTCACTTAAAATTTTAAATATTTATGATATGTACAAGTATGAAATTGGACTTTTCATGTATCTATGTTCTAAAGGACTTTTACCTTCTTTTTTTATTGAACTGTTTTAAATTAAATTATAATATTCATGAATACCCTACTAGAAATGCTGCAAACTTCCACCTTCCTAAAATAAGAACTTGCCTTTCTCATAAATCTATTTTCTTTCGTGGCCCACTACTTTGGAATTCTTTGCCGGTTAATTTGAAAACATCTTGTTCATTTAATATTTTCAAACGTAACTTCAGAAACTTTATATTTGATAATTAAACCTGTTTGTAAATATTTATATATATATATAATCTAAATCTTACCATTTGTGTATCTATGCCTTTGTATTGTCTTCTAATTGTTTTTTTTTTTTTACTTTTGATATTGTCAATAATTATTATTCTTTTTAAAGTAAGTTGGGTCGGCCTTTTTATAAGGATATTCTTTTCCTTTTTGGCTGCTTCCCTCTCAATGCTTTTTTATGTCTTTGATGTTATGTAAACTTTGTTCCTATGTATTTTACCACACTTGTGTTCATTTTTATGCAGAGAGCAAAATAAACTTGAATTGAATTGAATTGAAAAAAAAAAAAATCGAAAATATTAACCGGACAGTCCCGAAAACGATTGTAATCGAATGACACTTAAATTTCTTTATCATTCAAAATGAAGCACATCAGGATAATTATACATCATCCTGTTTTATATAATTTCAATAAATCACAGAAGTTTCAACTTTTTGCGCACTATTTTCCTTGTAATGAAGTTCAATAATCTTAGAGGAAAAACAATTGAATTAGAGCCGATGGGGGTATTAGAGATATCTGCATTTGACGAAACGTCCGCCCTTTAAAATTTCAGAGTTGCATTGCTTTGCGCGGGGAGGAATATCTTCCTCCCGGCATATATCCTTCTTCTCCTCTGTTTTGCGAGTTAAAGATATGCACTGTCGCTAAATTGTTTGTAATGAAATCTGATCTTTCCAAGGGAAGTATTCAATATAACTTAGAGAAGACCCTTTTCTCGCCCGGGACCCTTTTCTTTGCACAAAAAAAATTATAAAGCGATTTAGCTTCCGCGCTTTGCGCGGGGTTGATTTTATTTTAATTTCCTCCATTTTATCCCTTTTTTGTGCGTTCACAATCACTTTTAAAAACAAGGTTCAAAATCACAATATAGTCAACTGAATTGGGGCTGATATAGGATATAGGTACTAGAGACAAGAGAGACGGCTCCTTTCCATTTTAATTTATGAAACAGCGAAAGCTTCGCAAGGGAGGGGGGGGGGTTCCCCCTCCCTTGCACCCACCCCCTAGGGAGCGCGCTTCGCGCGCTCTGTAAGTGTTGGCACACTTCGCGTGCATTTACCGCCCCCTCCAAAGTGAAATCCTGGCTACGCGGTTGAGATAAGCTCGCTCTGCTTGTAGCATCTCTGATCCGTCTCTGGACTTAATGAGCCAAACATTTTGTTCCGGGCAAAATTTCTAAAAAGCTGCGAATGAGGGGAACGGGCAAAATTTCGACCTTTTTAATTCAAAAATCTAATTTTGTTACAGATTTTACATTATATTCAGAGAACGATGTCATATTTCACCCCTATTCCTTTCCTTTTCTCCTTCTGTTTCTCTTGTTCTTGTTTGTAGAAATCTTGGGGGTCCATGCCCCCCACCCCCACTCTATTTCATCTAAGATAGTGTTAGGGTAGCAATAGAGTTGTATGTCAGGTTTAGGGTTAGGTTTAGGATAGGGCAGTGTCAAATCAAGGTTTGAAGTTGGTCATTCCATTAGTGTGAGGAATTTATAGCGGATGTCATGGAAATAGACCCCCCACCCCCGCTCTGTCCGCCAGTGTTCTCTGTCATAATAAAAAAAAAATCATACCCGTATAGTAAAGGTACTTCCAGATATCTGAAAAGCAGTGAGTGGAGTCACCTCAGTGAATATAAAGCCGCTATACTCACTGAGGTGACATCAAAACCATGACAATTTCGAACCTTGCAACTCTGGTCAAGTGATCTATCACTGATGCGAACCTTTATGATCACTGCAATAACTTGTTGTACTAAAAGGTCCCATGGTCATAAAAATTTGGATTCTACCTGCGTCTATACGCTTTAAGTTTCAAATTTCTCGAGAAAGCTCACACAAAACAACCTTTAAAGTTTAAACCCAGACAACATGAAATTTGAAAGAAGCATGAAAGTTTGCCTAACAATATCAAAATTATGTTTAAATTAAGAATCATAACATTTGGACAAACCCTTTATGCTGATGGTAGTTTATTTACCAAATGGCCTATGACCTTTAAATTGTAACCTGAAATTATATAAATAATTGTTATTTATCACGCAACTTATATAATATAATTATAATATAATTATTGTATACATAATTGCAGAACGTGTGCTATTTGTTTTGGACATGCATTTCAGAAGAGGGATACGTTTCTGACGTCAACATCAAATCTTAACCAAAATAATGTTTTAAATATAATCGTAACTTTAAAAGGTAAAGACATATTTCATGAAACCAAAACTTTAATATTAATCAAGTGCCACTCATCAGTTGTCATGAAATTCAGGTGACCTAATCAATACCAATAATGAAATATAACCTAACCTAACATTTTCACATGATAATTGAGTAATGTATGCTGCGTGGCAAATTACAATATATATCTCCCAACTTCGGAATAAAAAATAAACAAACCCACACGATATTGAAATTTCTACATTATGAACATGAGTTTATTTCTGATTTTTGTTAATAAAATATAATTCCTTGTATAAATAATGGAAGACTAGATATAATATTATAAATTCGTAAAGATTTCTTTAATATAATAACAGAAAAAAAGGATGGCATCCTTCATGACGGCATATAATACTTTTTCACAAAAAAATTGCCGAACTTAAAAATTCAATTACTTTATAATTTTTAACAGATTTTAACGTTCGATATTTTGTTCGTTGGATTTTACTCTATTATTTCAGATATTATTTTTAGCTTGTGGTACCCCCATTTGATAGCCCTCAGCAAAGCAATACACAAATCAATGAGCATGATTAGGATGTTATTATCGATACATGATTCTTACAATATCACAACACATATATACGAACAATTCATTCCGCTGGCAGTAGGATTTGTTTCTTCTTACAATTAAAGGGGTAGTCTAGGCTGAAAATAATCATATCTGAATAAATTTTAGTAGCATTCACCGAGCAAAATGCTATTTAAAAAATCACTAAAACCTGATAAAAGATAACGAAGTTTACAAATAATTTATGAAAACAGTTATGCACGCCGTCATGAATATTCATTAGATGGACCGATTTTATAACACCCCATTGTCCTTTTGTCTTATGTTATTACATGAAATCATAATTATTTCATATTTTCATACATGTGTGCATGGTATTTGTCAATCAAATTTTTCTAAGTTCTTGTAGGACAAAGGTTTAATAAACATAATTTCATGTAATAAAATTCAAATGTCTGATTTTTTTTCTACTCAAATCAAATTATTTTCAGCCTGGAGTACCCCGTAAAAACAGTAAATGTTGCTCAGCCTCAAGCATGAATAATAGTCTTTGTGTCACTCGGCATCAGACACTTGAAGGCATTTGTAATCATCGCAAAGTCTTCTCCATACCATCGAATAATTGATTTGTTTTACAAATTTGCAAAAGATTTAGCATTTTTGCTGTTGAATGATTAATATATCAATATGGATAAGTAAAAACTTTACCATGGTAAAAAAATATATATAACTAAAAAACTCTATGTATTGCACTTTCAAGGGAATTTACCAAGTACTTGTGAAATAAATAGGAATCGATTATTCAAATAGTCCCCATTCTCAGTTATTTCACAATATATTTAAATAAAGAGCTGCCAAAGCACAATGTACGAACTTTCTTACACTTGTGGCTTAGAAAAGAGGCAAAATAATATGCAATGATGAATGATATTCATTTCTTAGAAACATACCATTTAACACAGATTTGAATCTGTCAAAGTCTGTAATTGACATGACATCTCGGGGAAGCTTGCTCCAAAATTTTCAGACCATTTTCTTCAAGAGCAATATCACCATTATCACAAGATATCTTGGATTTTACACATCTTTCAGGAATATATTCTTCGACTGTGAACTGTGATTTTGAGTGGGCTGGCATTGGCAAAATCAAAGCAAAAGTTTACATTTTCCCCAAACCTTATATACGATACATGTATATCAAATCCGGTTCAAAATTTCAGGGGGAAAATGAGATGGAAGTTAATGAAACAGTAAAATGACAAGGGTTTCACAATCAACCAAATTATAGATGCCGAATCAAACGAAAAAGAAATTTGGGACAAACTTTATTGAGGGTTTTCTCCCATTTTTTTAGTAAAACACAAAACTCATGTTTCGTTTGTAAAATATTCAGTTCTTTGTTTTTACCCTCATTTCTTTTTTATTTTAATCTCTCACTAAATCTTGGGGGCGGTCTCCACCTGCATGGGCACCCCTTCCCATTGTCAACTCCTGTGTTGGTCCATGGAGGTAGAAACTCCCTCCATGGTTGGTTTACCACCATCCCGGAATCTATATATGTCCACACCAGAGAGATGTTGAAACAACACCATTTAAGAATCAACCCGATATTGTTTTAACACTAATTATTGGTATTGAGTTAATGCCAAATTGGAGTTAACCCTAACGCCAATCCGGTGTTGTTTCAACACCTCTCTGATGTGGACCGATATAGATACCAGGCTGTTGTTAACACTGAAAGGTATTAGCGGAATACTCTTAATCACAATATTTCATTTCATGATTGATCACTTAAAGGACAAGTCCACCCCAACAAAAAGTTGTTTTTTATAAAGAGAAAAAAAAATCATACAAGCATAATACTGAAAATATAATCAAAATGTAATGAAAATAAGAAAGTTATGACGTTTTAATTTTCGCTTAATTTCACAAAATCACATCCTGGTCGGTCTGAAAATGAGGGAAACGATGACGTCACCCACTCACTATTTCTTTTGTATTTTATTATATGAAGTATGAAATATTATATGAAGTATGAAATATTATATTTTTCTCCCCATTGTCCTGTGAAACACGGTTTTATTCCTCACTGAACATGTGGAATTACCATTCTAACATTTTATGATTCAGTCGTGTTGGTCATAATTGTAAAATCTGTAAAAATTGCAATATTATATAATTCAAACAATTAAAAAAACATAAGAAATAGTGATTGAAGGACGTCACTGAATCTCTCATGCATGTCACTGAGTTATGCATATAACTTTTTTGTGAAAACTAAGCGGAGCTTTAAAATATCATAACTTTAATATTTTACATCCGATTTGATCAAAATTTCAGCGTATAAACGCTTGTTTGATTTTTCTCTGTTGATTAAAGTTGATTAAAATCAACATTTTTTCTGGTGTGGACTTGACCTTTAAAAATCATGAGGAAATCCAGTTGATTTGAAGCACGAAGTTGACCAATAATCATGCATTGACGGATTCCGATCACTAGCTTCGTCGTAACCAGCATCCAACTTCTTTTCCTGCTCCAATAATTTCGCCACAACTTCACACAAAAAATGAGGTCCTAGAATAACTGCTTCACCAACAATCTCTATCGAACCTTGCGTCTTCCATTCAAAATATGAATTATACAAGGTATCATTTGAATCCAGAAGTTTAATATAATCCACAAGTTCATTGAAATCTTTGAAATCTTGTAAATGTATGAAAGAATTTGGTGGCGCTACGCGCTCATAATCTTCCCGCGGTGGACCATAAACGATGGGTAAGATGTTGCGGAGGAGAGCATTCTTCCAGAATTTTTCTGTGATGTAGTCGCGACACTCGGTGTTCTCCAGCGCCAGGTAAAACTTATGAGCTTTGAGCTTCTGGATACAGGCAGCAGAATGTATGTTACAGACCTTGTTACCACAGGCCCCGTACATGTCGACACTGATGTGCTTTGAAAGTGTTTGTACGAACTTCGTACGGCGCCACGTCGTGTCCCAGTGGTTGGACGCGGCCCATGCAATTAATTCACTTTTCCCTTCGGCCCAATTTCGATTTTTGTCTGTCACCTGAGGAATGGCGGTGTCATAATATCCATATGGACTATGAATCGTTGATGATGGCCTGTATGACATTGTGAAATTATATAAGCGATCAAAACCGCGAGGTGGCATCGAAGATCTGCCTGTGAGCTTGGGGCTCTCTATGGAGTAGAAAACCCATGCTTGATTCATCGGTCGTCGCCTTTGCAGTTCCGCCCAATTCCACCTCCAGAAGTGATAGAAAATAACTGCATCACTGCTCTTCATTGTCTCAAAACTGGTGTCTTGGACGAATTTTATTCCACACTTGAGCCCCGGGCACTGAAATTTTCCCGGCGTTTGAGGGGTTTTGGCGCCTCTCCATATCTGAACCTGGCGGTAACACGGTCCGTTTTCTTGCCTCGTTTTGTTTCGGCGCACAAAAGTATTCTCCCTTGTATTTCCTCCTTTAAACGAACTGCTAAATGTCTGAGCTGCCTGTCTTTTAGCGAGCAGTGAACCTTCATTGATATGGTTGCGGTTCCGAATGAAGAGAATATAAATCCCACCAAGTGAAATACATGTAACAGCTGAAATGATCACTAGCTTCCTTTTCACCGTCCGCATTGTAGGAGAACCAACTCACACAGTATTACATAGTCATAGGCCTAGTGTAAGCAAAGGTTCTAGCCGGCTCGATGATCCAAAATTTCACCATAATTCTACACAAAATTATACTTGTAAATATGGTTTACAAGCGATAAATCAGAACAACTCGTTTTCACGGTATACTATACGATAGTTATACGGTAATAAAACGGCACGGTTTGCTATTCCTTAGTGCTCTCAATTGTAAATTAGTCGACCCAAACACTAGTGAAAATAAATCCCGCCAAGTGAAAGACATGTAAGAGCTGAAATAATCAGTAGCTTCCTTTTCATCGTCCGCATTGTAGGAGAACCAACTCACACAGTATTACATAGTCATAGGCCTAGTGTAAGCAAAGGTTCTAGCCGGCTCGATGATCCAAAATTTCACCATAATTCTACACAAAATTATACTTGTGAATATGGTTTACAAGCTATAAAGCAGAACAACTCGTTTTCACGGTATACTATACGATAGTTATACGGTAATATAACGGCACGGTTTACTATGCCTTTGTGCTCTCAATTGAAAGCTAATCGACCCAAACACAGTCGCATCATAGGTCGCACGCATTGTTGGCTTCTCCTTGCTCACTCTCCTATGGCGTTGGAATGGGAACGAGATCACTGCCTTGATGAACTTGAACTATGCAGTGACACATGCGTACGTGCGCGCGCGCTGACAGGAAGGTCATCATACCACAATCATTTTGAGTACAACACTTTCCAGTATGTCCCAGCGTTCGTCGAGTACTTCCTCTACGTTTATAGTTTCATCCTAACTGGTTGAACTTTGTTAATAATTCGTACTTAATTTGTGTATAATCCTGCACCCAATATTTGTCGATTGCTTGAGTCGTGATTATATTTTTTGTACTAATTTGATGGCCCAATTATGAACACAACAGTGAATTGCACAACCCGCTATTTCCGCTGTACTGTACTATTCGACATCATTTCAAGCAAGGTACATGTTTCAAGTAAGCAGTTATATGTAGGCCTAATGATACAAACGGAATTCTTGAAACCATGATCCTTCACAAATTCACATTATTGAATAGTATGGTAGTGTGATTTTGGTCCATTCAAAAGGGCTGCTACACTTCAAGGCTTTAGCCAGCGACTGCATGATGCAGACGTATAAACGGCCAGTTGCCCTCATGGGCAATTTGGTAAAATAACTTAGGGGCGGAAATATTTCCTCAACGGTGGGGGAACACAATATAACATTATATCTAATAAAATCAAATGATCTGCTCGGAGATTTCAGTATATATGTAGAATCAAACAAAGAAAAGTATTAAAACTCCGTGGACAAATTTTTTTTTACGAATTCGTTAACAAATTGTCCACGGAGTTTTAATACTTTTAAACTTGGGTCAATGGCGTTTATTCCACATTTTTTTTAAATCTTCATTTTGTTCTAATTGCTGGCGGGGGCGTCAATTCATTTTGGTGACACGACATTTGTTCCTGTGACATTAGCTCCACAGTGTAAATATCTCAGAGGGCATATGGTTAGAGTTGGCAAGGGTTGTAATAGAGTGTTTCGCTCAGATTATTGTGAATAAGCCGGATTAGGGTTCATTTAGTGTTGGAGGTTAGATTTTATGTTTTGCTTAACGTGCGGATTTTCCATCGGAGCAATTGTCACCGGAGCAATATCATGGAACCCTCCATTTTAATGCTTCGAGCGCTAGATACAGGGGCGGCGATCCTGGGGGCCGGGGGCCCAGTGCCCCCTCCCCACTCAAGCACAGAACAAGTACCCTTTTTACGCAAAAAATGCCCCCTCACGAACGTGTACTGTGCCCCTTTCACCCGAGGAGAACCCGTTTAGGTGTTACCAAGTGCCCTTTCTCATATGAGGAGGACCCGTTTTAGGTGTTACCAAGTGCCCTTTCTCGTATAAGTGCAAATGCTCACCCAATTTGTCCCCTCTTGACGGTATTCTACGCCCTTTACACTCCTGAGAAGGGCCTCTTTTATCTATTAGCAAGTGCAATTTTTCGTATCGGTGCCAAATTTTACCCCCCCCAAACAAAAATGCCCCTTTTTACCCAAGAAAAGTGCCCCTCACGAGCGTGTTCTATGCCCCTTGAGAGGGACCCGTTAAGGCTATTAGCAAGTGCCCCTTTGCCTTCTTATAGGTGCCCTTTCTCGTATCAGTGCCCCTTTTTACTTAAGAAAAGTGCCCCTCATGAACGTGATCTGTGCCCCTTTCACAGACATGAGAAGGACCTGTTTTGTGTTGTGCCCCTTTAAAACAAGAAACAATATTCTTAATTTCATATGATACTATACTTGTAAGAATAATCCTACGTGCCTTAAGTTTCATGAGTCATGTGAGTGGGGAAGATAAGCAGTGGCGTACAGATGGGGGGGGGGGGGCAAGAGCCCCCCCCCCCATTTTTCACGACCAAGAAAACAGAGAAAATGAAAGAGAGAAGAGTGAAATATGACAATATTCTCTTAATATTATGTCAAAATCTATCACAAATAAGGATTTCCGTTATAAAAAAATATCTACATTTTTGCTCGCTCACTTCGCTCGGTCACAACTTCTTATATATTTTATGTGATATGATATATCTTGTTTAAGTGCCCTGTTTTCCCTGTGGCCCCCGACACTTTCGAAATAGATAGGAGGGCATATGAGGTCCCATATTTTTTTGCAATAAAATCCACGACCTACTGTTCATTAGCCACCATTTCTGGCTAATAATAATCAAGAGAAGAACAAACAGTACCAGAAATTTAAGTTTGGGATCGCTTTAAGCTTTGAGGTGATGGCGCTATTAAGATTTTGGTGACAAGTAAGATTGAGGATCTCTCACGCCTACTAACAACAATTGCAATTTTTAAGTATTGGGTGATTCCATACGTGTCGTACGGGACATTTAGAGAACATGTGACATTTTTTCGAAAAAAAAAAAAAAAAATATTCCAGTAACTAAAGGTGATCATCAAGCACTACCAGAGTGTTAGGAAAACCAAGACTTAACATGACTTGAATTCACATCCTGTATAATACAGATGTAAAATAGTAATGTGTCGTACGGGACGCAGAAAAGGTGGCTTTTTTGGAAACCTCAAGTTTGTACTCTAAAGTCTGTGAGTTGGACAGATAATTTTCATAAAAACCGAACTTAAATTGAGATTCAATTACCCAAGAACACACATATTATATGAAAGAAAGCAAAATGAACATTCATGAATAAATAAAGCAAATTAGAATTTTCGAGAACATTGTGGCGTACAGGACACTCAAAATGTGTCGTACGGACATCTCTAAATTGAAGCCAACCGTTCTTACTTTATGTCTCTTTGACTTCTTCAATCGCTGATAACAATGATTATCCTATCAAACTAAAGACATTTATTATGTTAGAAACCGCTATTGCCTGAATATTTCTGTCAACATATCATTAGCAAAATACTGTGTCGTACAGGACACTTGTGTGTCGTACGGGACACTTGTGTGTTGTATTAAGGTACTTGCGTGTTGTACTGGACAGCCCAGTGTATAAAACAATGAACTTTTTATCAATCAGAGAGGGAGCATTGCCCTTTAATTCTTCCTTTTTAATGAAAAGCCTTAAGTAGTCATTCAGGACAATATAATTAAGTAACCTTATTCTATCCGTTACAATATATACAATTGGGAGCAATATATCATCATCTTTTCATGATGGGAAATGTACAATGGTTCACAGCACTTCCAAGAGCAAAAAAATAACTTGAGGTTTTGTGTAAAGTTAAATTTGAGTGAATTAAGCGATGATTTCCAATACACTAT
This sequence comes from Lytechinus pictus, assembly GCF_037042905.1. Classification (NCBI taxonomy): domain Eukaryota; kingdom Metazoa; phylum Echinodermata; class Echinoidea; order Temnopleuroida; family Toxopneustidae; genus Lytechinus; species Lytechinus pictus. Next base: position 15,645,419 of record NC_087253.1, on the reverse strand, counting down.
TTAAACAACGAATGAATGAAACTGTGTAAATTATTGGTCTAAATTTTTTTCTGATTTTTCATTTAAAATGTATATACACGATATATGTCACAACTATCACTTTTAATTCCACAAAATATATATATTTTTGATGCGATTTTACTTTTTTTTTACTTTTTTGCATTTCATAAAACCATATGGTTTGTCTTATTTTAGATATTTTTTTTAACTTGAGAAAAGTAAGCAGTTTCACAACTTCTTATATATTTTATGTGAAACGACATATCCTGTTTTAAGTGCCCTGTTTTCCCTGTAGCCCCCGACACTTTAGAATTCGCTCCGCCGCCCCTGGCTAGATGGGAGGGCATATGAGGTCCCATATTTTTTTTGCAATAAAACCCACGACCTACTGTTCATTAGCCACCATTTCTGGCTAATGATAATCAAGAGAAGAACAAACCGTACCAGAAATTTAAGTTTGGGATCGCTTTTAACTTTGAAGTGATGGCGCTATTAAGATTTTGGTGACAAGTAAGATTGAGGATCCCTCACGCCTACTAACAACAATTGCAATTTTTAAGTATTGGGTGATTCCATACGTGTCGTACGGGACATTTAGAGAACATATGACATTTTCTTCGATAAGAAAAAAAAAAATATTCCAGTAACTAAAGATGATCATCAAGCACTACCGGAGTGTTAGGAAAACCAAGACTTAACATGACTTGAATTCACATCCTGTATAATACAGATGTAAAATAGTAATGTGTCGTACGGGACGCAGAAAAGGTGGCTTTTTGGAAACCCCAAGTTTGTACTCTAAAGTCTGTGAGTTGGACAGATAATTTTCATAAAAACCGAACTTAAATTGATATTCAAGTACCCAAGAACACACACATATATGATGATGATGATGATGGGTTCTTGTATAGCGCCGGTATCCGCCTCAGCTGGGCGCTCATGGCGCTTGCTCAAAAATAGGAAATATCTCACAAATTTCAATGTCTTCAAACAGTGCTTAGGATCATCATTCAGTTCAAGTACATATATGAAAGAAAGCAAAATGATCATTCATGAATAAATAAAGCAAATTAAAATTTTCGAGAACATTGTGGCGTACGTACGGGACACTCAAAATGTATCGTCCGGACATCTCTAAATTGAAGCCAAACTTTCTTACTTTATGTCTCTTTGACTTCTTCAATCACTGATAACAATGATTATCCTACCAAACTAAAGACATTCATTATGTTAGAAACCGCTATTGCCTGAATATTTCTGTCAACATATCATTAACAAACTAATGTGTCGTACAGGACACTTGTGTGTCGTACGGGACACTTGTGTGTTGTTTAAAGGTACTTGCGTGTTGTACTGGACAGCCCATTGTATAAAACAATGAACTTTTTATCAATCAGAGAGGGAGCATTGCCCTTTAATTCTTCCTTTTTAATGAAAAGCCTTAAGTAGTCATTCAGGACAATATAATTAAGTAACCTTATTCTATCCGTTATAATATATACAATTGGGAGCAATATATCATCATCTTTTCATGATTGGAAATGTACAATGGTTCACAGCACTTCCAAGAGCAAAAAAGTAACTTGAGGTTTTGTGTAAAGTTAAATTTTAGTGAATTAAGCGATGATTTCCAATACACTATTTAAACAACGAATGAATGAAACTGTGTAAATTATTGGTCTAAATTTTTATCTGATTTTTCATTTAAAATGTATATACACGATATATGTCACAACTGTCACTTGTAATTTTACAAAATATATATTTTTTTTAATTGCGATTTTACTTTTTTTTTACTTTTCTGCATTTAGTAAAACCATATGGTTTGTCTTATTTTCAAGATTTTTTTTAACTTGAGAAAAGTAAGCAGTTTCACAACTTATATATTTTATGTGATACGACATATCTTGTTTTAAGTGCCCTGTTTTCCCTGTGGCCCCCGACACTTTCGAATTCGCTCCGCCGCCCCTGGCTAGATAGGAGGGCATATGATGTCCCATATTTTTTTTGGAAATAAAACCCACGACCTACTGGTTATTAGCCACCATTTCTGGCTAATGATAATCAAGAGAAGAACAAACCGTACTAGAAATTTAAGTTTGGGATCGCTTTAAGCTTTGAAGTGATGGCGCTATTAAGATTTTGGTGACAAGTAAGATTGAGGATCTCTCACGCCTACTAACAACACTTGCAATTTTTAAGTATTGGGTGATTCCATACGTGTCGTACGGGACATTTAGAGAACATGTGACATTTTTTCAATAAAAAAACAAAAAATATTCCAGTATTTAAAGGTGATCATCAAGCACTACCAGAGTGTTAGGAAAACCAAGACTTAACATGACTTGAATTCACATCCTGTATAATACAGATGTAAAATAGTAATGTGTCGTACGGGACGCAGAAAAGGTGGCTTTTTTGGAAACCTCAAGTTTGTACTCTAAAGTCTGTGAGTTGGACAGATAATTTTCATAAAAACCGAACTTAAATTGAGATTCAATTACCCAAGAACACACATATTATATGAAAGAAAGCAAAATGAACATTCATGAATAAATAAAGCAAATTAGAATTTTCGAGAACATTGTGGCGTACGGGACACTCAAAATGTGTCGTACGGACATCTCTAAATTGAAGCCAACCGTTCTTACTTTATGTCTCTTTGACTTCTTCAATCGCTGATAACAATGATTATCCTATCAAACTAAAGACATTTATTATGTTAGAAACCGCTATTGCCTGAATATTTCTGTCAACATATCATTAGCAAAATACTGTGTCGTACAGGACACTTGTGTGTCGTACGGGACACTTGTGTGATGTATTAAGGTACTTGCGTGTTGTACTGGACAGCCCATTGTATAAAACAATGAACTTTTTATCAATCAGAGAGGGAGCATTGCCCTTTAATTCTTCCTTTTTAATGAAAAGCCTTAAGTAGTCATTCAGAACAATATAATTAAGTTACCTCATTCTATCCGTTATAATATATACAATTGGGAGCATTATATCATCTTTTCATGATGGGAAATGTACAATGGTTCACAGCACTTCCAAGAGCAAAAAAGTAACTTGAGGTTTTGTGTGAAGTTAAATTTTAGTGAATTAAGCGATGATTTTCAATACACTATTTAAACAACGAATGAATGAAACTGTGTAAAATATTGGTCTAAATTTTTATCTAATTTTTCATTTAAAATGTATATACACGATATATGTCACAACTGTCACTTGTAATTCCACAAAATATATATTTTTTTTAATTGCGATTTTACTTTTTTTTTTACTTTTCTGCATTTAGTAAAACCATATGGTTTGTCTTATTTTCAAGATTTTTTTTAACTTGAGAAAAGTAAGCAGTTTCACAACTTATATATTTTATGTGATAGACATATCTTGTTTTAAGTGCCCTGTTTTCCCTGTGGCCCCCGACACTTTCGAATTCGCTCCGCCGCCCCTGGCTAGATAGGAGGGCATATGAGGTCCCATATTTTTTTGGAAATAAAACCCACGACCTACTGGTTACTAGCCACCATTTCTGGCTAATGATAATCAAGAGAAGAACAAACCGTACCAGAAATTTAAGTTTGGGATCGCTTTAAGCTTTGAAGTGATGGCGCTATTAAGATTTTGGTGACAAGTAAGATTGAGGATCTCTCACGCCTACTAACAACAATTGCAATTTTTAAGTATTGGGTGATTCCATACGTGTCGTACGGGACATTTAGAGAACATGTGACATTTTTTCGATAAAAAAACAAAAAATATTCCAGTAACTAAAGGTGATCATCAAGCACTACCAGAGTGTTAGGAAAACCAAGACTTAACATGACTTGAATTCACATCCTGTGTAATACAGATGTAAAATAGTAATGTGTCGTACGGGACGCAGAAAAGGTGGCTTTTTTGGAAACCTCAATTTTGTACTCTGTGAGTTGGACAGATAATTTTCATGAAAACCGAACTTAAATTGAGATTCAATTCCCCAAGAAAACACACATATATGAAAGAAAGCAAAACGAACATTCATGAATAAATAAAGCAAATTAACATTTTCGAGAACATTGTGGCGTACGGGACACTCAAAATGTGTCGTACGGACATCTCTAAATTGACATGATTGAAGCCAACCGTTCTTACTTTTTGTCTCTTTGACTTCTTCAATCACTTATAACAATGATTATCCTATCACACTAAAGACATTTATTATGTTAGAAACCGCTATTGCCTGAATATTTCTGTCAACATATCATTAGCAAAATACTGTGTCGTACAGGACACTTGTGTGTCGTACGGGACACTTGTGTGATGTATTAAGGTACTTGCGTGTTGTACTGGACAGCCCATTGTATAAAACAATGAACTTTTTATCAATCAGAGAGGGAGCATTGCCCTTTAATTCTTCCTTTTTAATGAAAAGCCTTAAGTAGTCATTCAGAACAATATAATTAAGTTACCTCATTCTATCCGTTATAATATATACAATTGGGAGCATTATATCATCTTTTCATGATGGGAAATGTACAATGGTTCACAGCACTTCCAAGAGCAAAAAAGTAACTTGAGGTTTTGTGTGAAGTTAAATTTTAGTGAATTAAGCGATGATTTCCAATACACTATTTAATTAACGAATGAATGAAACTGTGTAAATTATTGGTCTAAATTTTTATCTGATTTTTCATTTAAAATGTATATACACGAAATATGTCACAACTGTCACTTGTAATTCCAGAAAATATTTTTTTTTAAGAAATGCGATTTTCCTTTTTTTTTTACTTTTCTGCATTTTCATAAAACCATATGGTTTGTCTTATTTTCCAGATTTTTTTAACAACTTAAGAAAAGTAAGCAGTTTCAATACTGTATATAGAAAATTAGTGATCATCAAGGGAGGTCCAAATAGATGATTGATATGTATTTTTTTACATCTTATAATAATTTCACAATAGCATTCAAGAGAAAATCATCTTCCATCCTAGGGTGAATTAATTATAAAGATTTTCTTTCATGCTTAGTGACAAAGAAATTAACCAGCTCTGACCAGTGAAAATCACTAGTTTAGCTGAATGGATTAAAATAGGAATAGGCCTACATGAACTCAATTAAGATGGTTAGAATCACCTATTTCATGTTCTATGGAGATAAAAAAAAATACATATTCAGTTCACTTAATGTCAAATCAATTACTTAAATTAAAATAAGCCTAATGTTTATAGTTTCTGAATGCAATTCCTGCAATAAAATGCAGTAAAATATATTGTGTGCCGTACGACACACACTGTGTCATACGGGACAACTTTTAATAGGACAATTATTGAAAAATGAAGGGCAGTACTTAGATCGTTATATGATAAATCGATCACCTATGGGTCAAAGATAGAGAAACTAATTTTGTAAGATTGCATCATCAAAAATTAAAGTGTAGGGAAAACTTTTGCATTTTCATGTGTCGTACGGGACATTGCCCCTATCATAGAATGTTCAATCTTCTAGTGCTTTGCCAATAATGGTTTCAGGTAGTGTTTGTACTTGACTATTTAATCAGCAAAATTACTGAAAAAATTGAAAATTCCATTGTTCCGCCCCCCCCCCCCCAAAAAAAAAAAAATATATATATATATATATATATATTTGACTTCACCTTTGGTTAAAACTCATAATTTTCAAAAAATTTAGGTATCATAGTAACATATTACACTACTTATGACTTATTGAAAGCATGTTGAAATTTATGATATTTTTGAAGTTCTATTGTGGAATCGCCCTATTGAGCACTGTCCACTAATTTACGACATGATAGGCTTAATCAATAGAGTTTGGAGGAAAAAAGTCTCAATTCGAAATTTCCTTGATCATGATTATTAAATCTATTTATAAAAAAAAATTAAACAGAAATTTAATATGCGCTTCTCAGTTTAAAATTATGTTTCAGCTTTGGGCCGAGTTTTGAATTAAACGTTTCTTTCTTTTGGAGAATGATCAGGCATGTAACATGTCGAAAGCTTTGCACTTTTTTTTTACTAATTGCTTATGCATTGTATTCCAATTTGCGCTTTTCGCGGTCACCGATAGGTGTCAGTACGTGGAAAAGCTTCAAAATGCCTTTCTTATTCCCCCCCCCCCCCCTACCTCAAATTCAAGAATAATACGTTTTAGTTTCGGTGTCATTTTCAACAAAAGAACACAATATTCATACACATATCATGAAATTTAACAATTAAAGTACAATACATGCAATATAACATCTCAATATAAATTTGAAACTTGAGTTAATATTGCTCATTGCAATACACACAAAAAGCTATCACGGTATATAAATAATATTTCGCTGGAAAAAAAATGTGCTACAGGTATTCGCTAATTTATTATTAATGTGTGCTACATAGCATGGCAAAACTTGACTTTTATTCATAGCACTGAATATCGCCACGCAGTGCCCTGTTACCGTGGTAACACAAAAACAACGATTGGCCATTGTCTAACTTTACAATTGATTTAGCCGATCACTACGGGCGATCAATAAATCAACTGTACAAAATAACCGGTCTTGTACACGACTTGATAACATATAGGTTTACTGTTTTAATGAACACATATCGTTTTATGCCTGGTCTTATGGTACTTGATGTATGTACTGATTGTGTACCATGTGTGCGCTCTGTGTGTGCGCTTACTTCATTGTGAGTGAGAAGGCAACATCATTCGAATGAATATATCTCTGGTATTCATTCTTGTTATATGGGGTTGCAATTCTAAGATCAATTTTATCTCAGATAATTTTTCTTTAAGATGTAATAGATCTCAAAATACAGCCAATGGTCATTTTAATGAATTTTGGATATTGGGTAACATTCTCCCGACAAAATAACATCGGAGGGGGCGCCAGATAAAGGGATATATGAGATAAAGGATAAATGAGAAATTTAGAAATCATCCAATCGTCTGGGGGAAAAAAATACTCCAAACAGCTTGAATTCGATTGGTCAAGAGTGGACCACGTGATAAAATGTACATTGGCCAATCAAACACAGAATGGTGCTTTCAAGTGGTCAAGATCAATTTTTATCTCAGTGAAATCAGTGAAATAAAATACGATAAATATCTTAAAATCTGCATTCTGAAAACCAGTTTATCTTCATTTTAGCTCTGTGAGGCATGCCTATTTATGGAGAAATGTCTAATGAAACACTTTTTTGTGGTAGTACTCTTATCTCATCCAACCAATGAAAATCATAACCCTCAGGAGCTGGAGGATAGACCGGGGGGGGGGGGGGAGTGGGCCAATTTGTTAAATTCAAGAGTGACAGATTTCAGCTTGAGCTGATTACAGATTTACAGCTTAAGTTAAGCTCTTTTAGCGTTCCTCTGTACAAGGGCCAGCTCTTTGAAAAATAATCAACAATTGATCTGAACTGATTGATTGAATGGTTTATTGATCTCTATAGATCTATTGACTTTGATTGATTTTTTGATTGATTAATTGATGATTGATTGATTATTCGATCGATCTTGATTTATACCTTGGTCACATTTGCTCTACGGCGGCCGTACGGCGAGTCGAAAACAGCCGTTTTAACATTTTTTGTCCAACTACATATATGTGGTTTGAATTAAAATTAATAAAACGGCTGTTTCCGACTCGCCGTACGGCCGCCGTTGAGCAAATGTGACCAAGGTATAATTGATTAATAAATTGATATTGTTTTCTAAGGATGTTTTTATTATATTCTCTCAAATCAATACACACATTCACATTTCATGAACAAGTTGTAAAAATTATTTGAAACATGATTACAAATTTATACAATAAATCGATTTCCCATAAAATTATACAAATTATACATCAAACTTCAAAGACACTGGAAATTAATACTGATGCGTGTCAACAATTACAAAATGAAATATTAACAAGATGTATTAAATGACAAGAGAGAATAAAACAATGATAACAAAAATAATGTTCAACCTCCCACCCCACCACTTTCAATGTATAGCCAGACCACTTGGCCACGGCAGCTCGATCGATCGATCTTGATTGAATGATTGATTGATTGATTGTAGATGGATTTTTTTTGTATTAAGAAGTTTTTATTTGTCAACAACTTCAATTCATACATGTCATATAGACATATACAAATAAAATACATACATCAAATACAATATATCCTTACAAATTAATATATAAATATATTATAAACTCATATAATTAACACTTTACATTTTCTCTTTTTTCCTTTAGTGTTACAATAAAACTCAACGTACTCAACTTTTTTTTCTAGTGTCAAAATATTCACAACATAACAGATTTTCCAAATACACAAAACCATTAATACAACCTAGTCGAATTGAAGCCATTAACAACATATACATGTAATGTGATTTTAATATGTACGCACGGACGTTTAGAAGAACAGCCATTGGCTGAAGTTCGTTTACCGTGTTGAAATAAATGAAATGAAATGAACAAGGATTTTCCATAACCCCCCCCCTTCCCACACCTTGGCCTCATTCCTCAAATATTTCATATCCTATAACAACATCAGCCTCAGGCCCTGAACCCTACCTACCACCCCCCCCCCCCTCCCGACCCTTTGTTGTTTATATAAAGGAGTTTGAAAATAGCCAAGAAGCAAGAAAAATTAAAAAAGAAAAAAACACGGAAGCAAATCAAAACATTACAAACCCCCTTCCAACCCAAGGCATGTGTCCCCCCCCCTACCATCTATCCCTCCCCATAACCCCCCCCCCTCCCATATCCTTCGTCGTCACAACCTTCCCGTTCTACTCGTGTGGGGGCGGAAAGAACGATTTCCTTCCTTCTCTGAATGGTAAGAATGAAAAATACATGTGTATATATGTACATATATATACCTAAGCATTCAGTAAAAAAAAATACTTTATTCGTTATCGTTATTATACACACATGTTATTTATTTCATTTTATCTTTTATTCTTATTTCATTTTTCACTTATTTATCATTTATTTATATTATTTTTTTCATTTATTTATTTATTTTATCTATTTATTTTCATTTTGTTTTGTTTTTTTTTTCACATCAAGCTCTCCCTAAACTCCTCCCAACATTCACATTTTCTTAAGTGAATGGGGTATTTATTTCTATTTAATGCCAATTTTCTTTCTTCAAATTCGTCTTCTTTAAATTTACGTTTAATCTTATTCAAAACTATTTCTGAATTGTTTTCTTTACCACTGAATACCGAATACTTCACAGGGATTATAAAGTGATTAAACAATTTTTCTTTTCCTTGATCTGCTAATTTTATCCCCCAAAATATGTCTTCCCAAGTAAGATTGGTGAAAGAAACAAAGTTGAAAATATTCTCGCAAGTCTCTCCATATTAATTTTGCTTTTTCGCATTGAAAAAATAAATGACGATAAGTCTCTTCTTCTTTTTTACAGTAGCTACACAGATTATAATCAACTTTCCCAAATAAATGCAAATGCTGATTTGTATAAATGATTCCGTGTATTAATTTAAATTGGAACTCTCTAAGTCGGCTGTTTAATGTACATTGCCTTGGTCTTTTAAAAATATTTTCTATGTCTTTATCTGAAAGACGGTAGTTACACTTTAGTCTTGTGAATACTCCAGGTGTTATTGCTTTCTGGTGAAGAAATGTTGTATAAAGTTTTTTTGATGCAATATCATTTATTGCTACAACATTTTTACCTAATAAAAAACTATGTCAGGATCATCAGGAATTGTGTCTCTATCTGTGCTCATATTTCTCTTCCAGCTGACCGGAAGTGTACCATAGATCTTGCCAATCAATTCAATGTCATTGGATTGATTGATTGATCGATCTTGATTGATTGATCGTCTGTAGGCGTCTGTTGCGACAAACCGTGCGACAATAACATGAATAATCTCTTCCAATTTGAAAAAAAAAATGTTGATAGAATTTGGGCTAAGGCAAAGGTGGTCTGAATGTCAGTTTGATTTTTAAGATATGCACAGGTAAAACCACAGAGAAAGGGGACATACATGTCATCAAGGCCCTTATCCCATTTACCCAACAAGACCCTCCCCAAACTCATCACGACTGTACAATGCGCCATCACCCGATCATGTCTCTCGTGAATACGCCCCAAGTCTACCAGGAAAATTTGCAATAGCTGCGATAGCCAATTCAATCCCTGTTCACTCATGCATACAATTTTGATTTAGCTATTTAATATACCACAAAACACGCTAGGCTAGGGAAAACCAAAGCTATCGCAAGTGATCATGAATATAATAAATCATAGTGATTTATATTTCTAAAGCTCCAAATCGACATACCTCTCAAAAAGTGAAAGGCTGCGCAAAATAATGCTCACACTCTTTGCAAAAGTGAGCTATCCTCGCCCAAGTAGGAGTAATTTTTCAAATATTTTAGTGTCCAATATATATATATGTATATAACGATATTACATTCCGCGTGTTGGACATAGATGAGATAAAAGAGGCAAAGAGGTAATGCATTGTACTAGTTCCAACATAAATAAACTCTAAAATAAACTCTGTTGGAACTAGTACAATGCATTACCTCTTTGCCTCTTTTATATAAATATATATATATATATTGAATAGATACCTGAAGAAGGCCCGACGGCCAAACGCCCGTATCAAAGCCGATGAAACAAACACCAGGCTACGTCTCAATGTTTTCTTGCTGTATTAGCATCCTTTCAATTGTATATATTCCCAGAATATTATCTCTTTCTTGACATACATTTCAATGTTGATTAAAAAAAAGGTAGACACGTGTTATATGTTAGACTAATGGAACCATTGATTACCGAATGATACACTCAAATTCTAAGAAAGGTGTGTATTATCGGAATATACGTACACTATGAAGAATAAAGTGTCGAATTATCAGGCATATAGGGACTGCACTGTGAGTGTCATGTTTCAGGACTTGGGGTGTTCAACAACTTCAAGTGCTGCAAACCAGCACTTAAAGGGGAATTTAACCCTAATATAAACTTGTTTTTAGAGGAAAAAGAAAATTCAGAGTTGATAGGTGAAAGTTAAAACAATATCTGACAAACAATAAGAAAGTTATGAATGTTTTAAAGTTGTACAAATTGATAATCACTTAACCCATGGAGACTTCGAATTGGCCGCATATGCGATGTCATAATGATGAAAAGCAAGGACTACTCTTCCATGTACTCCAATAAAATGGTTTAAACTTCATTTTCTTTCAATTACGTCAATTATATTTTTCTTTCATGAGGACATAAAATAATATACTAACTGGGTTATATCTAGATCATTGCCCCAGGGGAATGGATACTTAGGGGAAAACCACAAATCCCTGAAAATTAAGTACATAACCTATGGGTAAGTTGTCCTTGCCCCTTGTCATAATTTACTTACCCAGTTGCCAATATGAAATATACATAGTCTTGGGGATCTCCATCTCAAAGCAGCCATAACTTTCTTATTGCTTGTCCGATTTCTTTCAAACCTTCACCATTCTGTTTCATATATTTTTCTCCTTTCCAACGAAAATAATTATGACCAAGGCTGGATTCCCCTTTAAACTGTAATCACTAAACAAGCTCTTTAAAAGGCTGGTTAAGCACTTCATACCTCATAGATTGCATATATCATGTTTAATTACAAATTACAATAACAATATGTCCATTTATAGCGCAGTTACTATGTGCATATATCAACTGTGCTTTGATACTTATTATATTGACATTCTTTTGAACGTAACATCTCAAATTTGCCCTTATGGCAATTGCTCCTATTGGAATTGCATACATTAAGATAAACGGATTCCATTTAAGATTTATAATGATGAGTGTACAAAATGTATTTTCAAGCATCTTTAAACAATCAATTTCAGTTTTAGTTGAACCAATTACTTCTTGATAAATAAATTGTAATGGTGTTGTACCTGAGAAATGCAAAGTAGCAAAAATTGTTCCTATACACACGAAAGGGAATAATTTTGAATTTTGAAACTATAGACCGATATCAATTCTACCCTGTGTGTTTAAATTAATGGAAAACAATTGTCCAAAAGCAATGGCTCCGTTATATTCAAACTCGTTCTTTACTTTCTGCGTTTCAATCGGGATTCCGTCCGAAACACTCTACCATTACTGCTCTTGCTACGGATGATTGGTTTCATTCTATGGACAATAGGCAGTATACTGACATGGGCTATTTTTACACACCTCCAGAAGGCTTTCGACCTGGTTGATCATGCAATTCTCCTTTCCAAACTGAAGAATATGGTATATCTGGTGATGAATTGCATTGGTTTAAAAGTTATTTGACTAACAGAAGAATGCGTACATCCATTAATGAAATTTTATCAGAAGAAAGTGTAATTTCTTCGGAAGAGCCGTGGTGTAGTGGTTCTGACTCTCGCCTTGTAAACAGAGGGTCGTGTGTTCGAATCCCACCGCGGTCTAGCGTCCTTTGGCAAGGCGTTAATCCACACTTTGCCACTCTCGACCCAGGTGCTAAATGGGTGCCCGGTAGGATGCGAAAGATATTGTATGGTTGAATTTGCCAGCGCCATAATGAGGCTGCGATGAATGCAAGGAATGCTCCCCAGGGAGTGGAAATTGTGCACTTTTCGTGCAGGATTGAAATGAATCCAATGACCGGGGTAATAATAAGCTGTAACGCGCTTTGAGCCATTCTGGGAAAAGCGCTATATAAAAATTGGCTATTATTATTATTATTATTTCTTAAGGAGTACCCAGGGATCTGTTACTGTTCATTTTATTGATTGATGATATAATTTCTGTATTTAAATAATGCATTGTATAGCATTTTGCTGACGATACAGTCATATATTTCGCACATATTTAGATATTAGAGTTATTGAACTCATCCTTGATAGGGAATTTGAAAGTTTATCTGCCTGGATAAACAAGAATAATTTGAAGATCAACTATGATGAAACTGTGAACATGATAGGAATGCCTAAAATGCTTAAAAGGTCACAACATTTACAACTAAATATTAATTGTCATATATTGACTCAAGTGGAAAGTTATAAGTAACAACGGGGGAGAATGATTGGTTATACTGCACGGCTAAAACATGTTGTAAATTTGTCAGAATTGAAGTTAATATATATCACTCAATATTTTTACCTCATTTTGATAATGGTGACATTATATATCAATCTGCAAACAAATCTCTGCTTGACCAACATAAAAAAAAATCTAAATTGTATTCTGGGTTACTATTCAAAAGGTTCAAGGTTCAAGGTTTTATTCATATCAACATTTCACATTTTCAACAAAATCAACAACTCAGTACAAACAATAATATTATACAATACAAACAATAATATTATACAATACAAATTATCATAGATAATCATAAATAAATATCGTAAAATATGAAATGTATACTTAATATAACAATAGAAAAAAAATACTATAATGTATTCTTGTAATTGGTTGCAATATAATGACAAAAAAAGAAAGAAAATGAGAGGTGTGGATATGAGGAGCCAAAGGTAAAAGTAAAGCTTGTTGGTTTAAGGCTCCAGAGAATATGCAGTGAGAGTCCCATAAAAATATAAATACGACAAGAAAAATAGAGGAATAAATAAAAGGGCAAACGAAAAAGTAAACAAGAACGGGGGATACACAAATACATAAATAATGAGTAGGAAAAAATAAGTGTAAAAAGCAACAAATTGAATTAGAGCCTGTAGGAGAATGGAAATAATTATTGCTAAGAGTGGCAAAACAAATATATGGCGTCAGGGAGCAATGAGCGGAAGGGACAACTTCCAAAGATTAAGACAACCCATGCGCAACGATGATAAAGGAGCAATGAGAAAATAAAATATTTAAAAATTAATTCAGTATAAACCAGTAGAGCGAATGGAATGAGGCTATAACTGATAGAAAGATACACAACTGTGTTCGTACTAAGTATAGTCCTTGAGAAGATGGTGTTTCAGCATTCGTCGAAAGACATAATATTGAGGGTGAATGTAATAGTTCATTATGGAGGGCATTCCAACATTTTGGACCTGTAAAAGTGATATTCCTTTTGGCAAACGAAGTTCTTACACGAGGAAGATGAAAAAGATTACTTTGCCGAGTAGGATATCCATGGACACTGCTATTTTTGAAAAAAGGGAGGCAATAACAGAAGATCATTGGCATTTAGCTGATACATAAAGATTCCTAGGTTATAGGTATAAAGATAAAAAATACGATGGAGTTTTTTTTTTTTTAATAATGGATATGTATGAAATAGGTAACCAACATTGTTAATATTTCTAATTGCACGTTTCTGGAGTAATAAAATCCTATCAAGCAGGAATTTTGCCCCGTTGCCCCAGGATAAAATACCATAGTTGAGGTAGGATGATATGAGAGTGAAGTATAGTGATAGTAGTATATGGTGAGGAAATTCATGTTTAAGTTTATTTAAAACTCCCGAGTTTCGAGACAATAACTTACATTAGGAGTACACATGAGTCTTCCACTATAAATTAGAATCTATATGTATGCCGTGGAATTTTGTTGACTCAACTAGGTCTAGAGGAGTATTACAAGGAAGGGTTGAGAGCAAATTACTGAAGAGCATGTAATGAGTTTTATTTACATTTAGAGATTTATTGGCATTTATCCAACTTTAAACCATTTTAGCTCTTCATTGACAGTATCGAGGAGAGTTTGGGGGTTGTGATGGGAGTAGAATATGTTGGAATCATCCGCAAAAAGGATGAATGACATGATTTCATAACTATATTGGAATTCGTTTATACAAAAAATAAAGAGCAAAGGACCCAGCAGCGATCCCTGTGGAACGCCACAGGATATTTGTCTGGGGTAGGAATCCTGACCATTAATACTCACAAATTGGCTGCGGTTCGTTAGGTAACTCCTGAACCACTCCAAGGCCTTTCCTCGTATACCATAATTGCTCAGTTTGTACAATAATATATCATGGTTGATGGTATCAAAGGCCTTGGAGAAGTCAAGGAAAATTCCAACGGTATGAGATGATTTATCAATTGCACGGCTGACTTTATCCAAAAATAGAAGAAGGGCATGAGTTATAGAGTGATTTTGTCGAAAACCAAATTGAGTATCAGATAAGATTTTATACTTTGTAAGAAACTTCGCTGTGCGAGAATAAATCAATTTTTCCAAAATCTTTGAGAGTGCAGTTAAAAGTGATAATGGGCAATAATTTCCGAGATCTTCTTTACTACCCTTCTTACAAATTGGTATAACTTTTTGCAGTTTTCATTTTTTGGCACAGTTCCATTAGATAATGATAAATTAAAAATAAATGTTAGGGGAGATAAAATTTATGTAATTGTTTTTTTAAGCAAAGAGTTGGATATACTATCGAACCCAGCACTTTTGTTAATTTTCAGATTGTTCACTATGTCTAAAACTTCATGCTCTAGAAACAGCGATTTAGGGTTTGGCGTTTTTAAAAACTGTTTGAAATAACAATTAGGTTCAGAGACATTTCGCACCAAATTTGGACCGATATTGACGAAGTAGTTGTTAAATTCCTCAGCAATTGCGAAAGAATCCTGTACTTCGGTTTCGTTAACTAGAATTCTCGAAATAGGAGTTGAGACTACTTTTGTTTTCAAGACATCATTTATAACTTTCCACGTCTTTTTTAAATCGCCTTTATGAGCATCGAATTGTGAGGAGTAATAGTTATTTTTAGCTAGTCGCAATGAAGTTGTTAGAATATTACGATATCTAGTATACTTGGATTCGGTTGTGTTGTTTGGAGTAGTTTTGTATTTATAAAAGAGGTTTTTCTTTTTGTTTATAGATTTAAGTAGCGATTTGGTAATCCAAGGAAGCTTAGGAGTCTGTTTATAGTTAGAAACACGGCTTCTGCGGAATGGAATAGACGAATTGAGGTTATGCATGAAGATATCCATAAAATAATCGAAAGACGTATCAGCATTGTCTGTAGCATATATACAGTTCCAATCAGCAACAGCAAGTGCCCTGATAAAATTGCCGTTAGAGTTATCCTCCGAAAAGTTGCGAGTCTTAATGTT
This sequence comes from Lytechinus pictus, assembly GCF_037042905.1. Classification (NCBI taxonomy): domain Eukaryota; kingdom Metazoa; phylum Echinodermata; class Echinoidea; order Temnopleuroida; family Toxopneustidae; genus Lytechinus; species Lytechinus pictus. Next base: position 15,629,371 of record NC_087253.1, on the reverse strand, counting down.
ATTTGCTCATGCAGACAGACAGGATGAGATTGGATATGATATTAAGTTATAAACAGGAAAGTGGTCCGAAATGTCGCTGACTACAATCCCAGATTTCACATTATTCGTTTTGTTAACAAAAATATTAACAATTAGAGTGGCTGATGATTCAGTCATTCTAGTAGGTTTAATAATAGTTGGGATAAATGAATAAGCAAGTAGCAAGTCAAGGAAGTCTTGACAGTCTGAGTTATCATGATACTGGAGGAGATTTAGATTAAAATCTCCCATAATTACACAGGATTTGTTGGTAAGAGAACAGGATGATAATATGTGGTGTATAGATTCAATGAATTCTCTAGGATTAGAGTGTGGATGTCTATATACTACACCAACTATCATATTACCCTTGTTTTTAAATTTAATTTCGATGAAGTGAGTCTCTAATACATCTGATATTTGTGTCAACTCTCCATTGACTTCAAAGTTAAAATCAACCGGGACATAAATAACCACTCCACCACCTCTTTTTCCAATGCAACTAGAAGAAACAAAGTTAAAACCATGAATAAGTATAGCAGGACAAGCACTGCATATTGTGTGATTGCGCACTCTAATTCAAGCACGAGCTGGACTACTGCCATAAAGAATAAGTTATTTTGATGATAACACGCATTATACACTGCAAAGAATAAACGAAGTGCCAATTAACCCAGCATCCACAGCGCATGCATAACGACCGCACAACGAGCGCCGATTTTCCAGTTCACAAATTTAACGGGAAACTAAACCCCCGGAAAAAGTTGGCCTAGAAAAATCAAATAATGAGAACCAGTCAACCAGGCAAGTCCGAGAAAAATCACACAAACAATGAGAAAGCTACGAGCACCCGAATACCGCGATCACCAATGATATGGTGATCCCCCACTGGCAAAGCGACGAAGACGTGCGATGTCACGCGCGAACAACTCCCTCCGATTGACTACAAAATATCCCCAAACAAAATGTCTCTCCCCGCTCTACCTAGGCAATGGGGGAGTCGCTCAGAAGCGACACCACACACCCCCGCTGCACCGCCAGCGGGAGGACCTCCACAGCACAGCATCAGCGATCGCAACACCCAAATGCCCACAACCATCCCACCACCCGTACGACCCCTCTCAAACCCCGTTGATCCGTTCCCCCGACCCCTCCATTCCCACACAAGCCACCCCGCTCCAAAGGCTCCATTCTCTCTTGCCTGACGAGTCACAACCCATGCAAAAGACGTATCCATGCCCCCCTGACGAGCTTGAAGACCTTTTTTGCCCCCCCTGACGAGATTGAAGACCGTATTTACCCCCCCCCCCCCTGACGAGCTTGAAGACCTTTTTTTTTTGCTTGTCAAATTTTTTTCGGTACGAATTCCATTATTTTTGAGTGAAGACCTTTTTTTTTTTTTTTGCTTGTCAAATTTTTTTTCGGTACGAATTCCATTATTTTTGAGTGAAGACCTTTTTTTTTTTGGGGGGGGGGGGCTTGTCAATTTTTTTGTCCGACGGTTTTGCCCCCCCCCCCCCCCTGTGGAAAATCCTAGGTACGCCACTGAACAGCATGAATGAATAAAGCAAAGAAGCATTGAGCTCTTCACCTCTAGGTCAATGATATAAGTAAATCAAGTAATCAACTACATGTAATCGAACCTCAATATGGTACTGGTAACTAAAATTCATGTAGAGTTTGAATATAACATCATGCTATTTCAAAGAACATGTAGAAAAGAGCTCCTTGTTACGGATAGTGCTAGAATTAGCCCAACGTCAACATAACATCAGAATTCCAAAATCTTAAAACACTTTGAAGTCGTATGGTGTTATATTTGCATGCTTAGCAATGAACAACATGAATAAGTATCAATACCAGAATTCTAACATCTATATTGTAAGATGCTCAGCATCAATACCAGAATTCTAATATCTATATTGTAAGATACTTTGGAAGTCGTGTGGTATTTCGTGTACATACTTTAAAGATCAGCAGCATTGATAACCAAAATAAAGAGCTTTTCTCAAGATTTGAACTATTCAAACCTCAATACAGTCAATCATGGCTAAAAATTCAAGGAAGTTGTTCATATAGCTGTGTAGTGAAAGTGTTTGAATTTAACACGCATTTTGAAAGTACACACGTGCAGGGCACATTGCTACACTCTAAAAAATATTGGCTAAAAATGCTCCATGAGGGTAATTATGTATCCAACCAACATTGGGCATTTTATTTGGGCATTTTTATTTATCCAGTGTGATGGAAATTTTGCTCATTTTAGAATAATTGCTGCTTATTTTTTAACCTTATTGGACAATATGCTTCCCGCATTGGGTAAAATACTGCCCAAAATTGGTCGGATACATAATTACCCTCGTGCTGGTAAAAATTTTGCCCAATATTTTTAACAGTGTATGGATGGTGCTGGAATTAACCCAACAACAAGATAATTACCTCAGCATCAACACAGGAATCAATATTGTTTCTCGTTACTAAAAATTGAGAAAGATAGTCATAAAATTTGGAGTACTTGTAGTTAGAGCACTTTACAATGGGTAGTGCTGAAATTAACCCAACATTAACATCAACAACGGGTGGTGTAGGAATTAACGAAACATCAGCACCAGAATTCTAACATCTGCAACACTTTGAAGTCGAATGGTGTTTCAATAGCGCTTTATAGGAAGTCATGTGGTGTTAGCACGAGTGAATAAATACTGATGATTTATCCTCAAAATAGATGATATAAGTAGTCTAAGTAGATCAGCTATTCAAACCTATATTATTACTCGAGGCTAAAGATTGAGGAAGTTGGTCACATAGTGATTACCTTTGACAAGCTATTTCAAGTACATGTAGTGCAAGGCACATTGCTGCGGATATTATGTTGGAAGTAGCCCAGGTCAACACCAGGATTCCAACATCATAACGATTCGAGAGGATTTCATTTGTATTGTAACAGAAAAAATACATTGTAGCATGGAAGATAATTAGGATTTCACCTCAAGCTTTATAATGTAAGTTACTCAACTGATAAGACCTCTTGAGAGACTATAATAAAGAGACAGTACACTCACTTGACATTATTAATGTTTAAGATTAGTAACAACATGTCAACTGAATATAGGAAGATATTTGTTTCAAATGGGGTTAAGTCCACTTTGAACTATTCCGAGAAAAAATGTATTCTCACTTATTGCAATATTCTTATTTTCTTATTGACTTAAATGTTCATGATACCATACCATGTGAACATAAAATTGGGTATAAAAGGAATCTACCGGTCTCCATATTTTTGAAATATTATTTTCCAAAAACTTTCTTCAGCGACCTAACCCCTTTTGCAACCAAACTGAAATGGACCTAACCCCTTTTGAAAAAAGGTGATTTTTTCTTTGCCGTTTTTGTTCACTTTTTAATGGGAATTTCAACTTTTCTTTGTATCATCTCGAGCTACTAAAAATCTATACATTGAGACAAAATAAAAATCAAATTTGATGAAAAATTGACCTAACCCATTTTGCAACTGAGCTCTTCATATGAAAAATATGTTTCATACGAAAGATACACCTTACCCTCTTAGAAGTGAAAATGATATATGTTTGCCCAGACCTAGAACCAACAGTTGTAAAAGTTCTTTCTCTTACCGAGCTGCCTCTGAATTGAACAGAATCCCTTTTCACGTGCGTAATGTCACCACTTTCAATTAGAGTACCTTTTTTGAAATATATTTGTGCCAATTGAAATTATATCACTGATTTGTACCGGGAGGGGGGGGGGGGTAGGTGTCGGTTATAGGATTGTTCTTTTTTAAACAATTTTTAGTATTATGTTTGATGGTCAACTTCCTATACATTGTGGTAATCAAATCTATTATTCAAGCAAACTGACTCCATGGAAGACCAGCAGCAATTCAATATTACAGCTGATAATGGACCACTAGCCGTATATTTTACCTTTTTATCCTTACCATTTATTACTGTATTCTATCCTTGACCTTATCATTTCATGTTTTATTTATTTTGTATAATAATAATAATTATAATAATAAAAATAAAAATGATAATGATAATAATAATGATGATAATAATAATAATAATGATAATAATAATGATAATAATAATGATAATAATAATAATAACGTCATATTTTACCCAGGGTAGCCATTTCAGTTCCGAAACTGTTCTACCAGCGGGCCCTGCTCAACATGATAGCGTTATTACCCCGGCTTTAGCACGGCTACCTTGATGCCAATGTATGTATTATATAGACTTTGTATTTAGAGAGTTTTGTTCCAAACGGAGCTCTTTTAGTGTTTTCCTTCTTTATCAAAGTTTTTTAATTCACAACTTTCCCTTATCAACTGCTGTTTTATTTTGATATAATAGTTCTATCATTTTAGATTAATTAAACCATGTTAAAAAAAAATAGCATTCAATATCAATTTTTGAGAAAGTTTTGAAAATTTATTTTTCATCGTTTTAGCTCCTTCTAGAATAAAACCTTTGTTGAATGTCCATTTTTGCTATTTTAAACACATAAATATTGAAAATTGATAACGATACCCATAATATTATTTCTAGCAGAGTACAATCTGCATCATATCTGATGTTTATTCATTAAAATTTTAAGAAAAAAAAAATGATTTTTTTTTTTCACTTTTTTCTAAGGACGGTGACTTTTCGACGTTTTATTCCCGAATGAGCTAATTAAAATAAATATTCATTTTGGATTTAGCTCCTTTTGGAATAAAACTCAAATTTGCAATAAATTTTTGCCAACCTCCGCCCCCCCCAAAAAAAAAAATCAAATGTGATACGGTGCATTGATTCCCAGGTCTAAGATACATATATTTATATCAAAAACTCAATTTTGGTCAAAAGCGGATTTAGCCTCTTTTGGAATCGAGCTCTTCATCATGTTTATTTGTCATTTCATATACGGAAATAAAACAAACAAACAAACCTTATTTTAACCTCAATCCTAATACTCACATGATCCTGAACAAAAAAAACCTATCACAAATACCTCTCACCCAACCTTATATCTCATCAGGGAAAATAGTGGAGCAATTATCATGGGTTTATTTTTAATTGGTCCAATGTATATTGGTCCAATTACCAACTCTTCTACTATCATTTGGTCTACCATCAGTTCGTCCAATATCCACACGGTCTAATTGCCATTTCGTCCACTCACTATTTCGTATAATTACCAGTTGGTTCAATAGCCGTTTAGTCCATATACCATTTGGTCTAATTCGACTAAGTGTTAATCGGGCAAAATGAAGGCAAATAAAACAAATATTAGACCAACCGGTTATGAGACTAAATGACTAAGTGATGATTGGACCAAATGGTTGTTAGACGAAATGTTGATGGACGGAATGGCATTAGATTAAATGAAGCTGGACCATGTGGTGAGTGGACGGGTTGGCAGTAGACGAATTGGCAATTTACCATTATCATGTAACCTGTTAGATATTTTTAGTGTTTCCCTTTAATTCCATAATTGCACCAAGAAAAGGGTGATACACATTCTAGAGCATGGATTATCAAATGGTTGTCGCGCGCGGCACTTGTGGCGCACCGAACCTTGCGGAGTGGCGCTTGGGAGCCTGTATAAAAAAAAGTAAAAATAAGGAAAAATTGGGAAGAAAAATGTATCTACATGTACCAGTAACCTGGAAATAAGGATTTGGTGATCATTTTAATACAAAGATAAAACAAAAACTCTTTACTTGACACTTAATTGCTAATTAATTTCCTCAAATTTTGTCCAATTTAGCACTCGATAACCCCTATTATGGAGGATTGATGGCGTTCTCCTTTTTAATTCTATGCTGTATAAAGTTTATATGCCACACAGGTGATTTGAAAGCCCCGTTTGTAGGATTTCTATTTCTACGACGAGTAATTTTTCATTTCCATAGTATACGTTTTGGTTAATATTTGAATATCAAATATGATTTTCCAAGAACATCCTGATCATAAATATTATGAATTTGGGATATATCAAGCAGAAACTTTGTTTCCGAATGATACTGCACGTGAGTTGTAGAGAGAGAGGGGCAGATTTTCAGCCCTTGCGAAATCGGGGAATGTTACTTCAGCCACTGGCGTACAGATGGGGGGTGGGGATTGGGGGCCCCCAAGTGTTTCACGGCCAAAAAAAGGGAGAAAAGGAAAGAAAAGGTAAGGGGAAGAGTGGAATATTGTATTATTTTCTTAATATTATGTCAAAATATAGATTTTTGTATTGAAAAGTTCATAATTTTCGCTTCAGCTGCCATATCTAGCCCCCTCAATTTTTGTTACGCCAATTGCTTCAGCCAATAGATCTGGTGCTGAACAGTCTGAACTAGTGGTATCACTGGTTTGTTGTGAAAAAGTAACTTTTTCTTTCAAATATTTTGTAGTTTGTTGGCATTTCTATTGATATTAATTAGAGCCCCCCTGGGCAATTTAAAAGGCCTCATATTCCAAAACTTCTGGGGGCTCTGTCCCCTCGACCCCCACCATGGGCATCTGGACCCCTCCGCAATACATTGCTGGTTTGCGTAATGGATAGTGGAGCATTACAGATTCTCAATAAGAAATGTGGAGCTTCAAAAACAGTAATTGACAATTCATTCATTCATTCATTTATTTATTTATTTATTTATTAATATTAACAAAATTTATAATGCAATAATTACAATAAATAAAACATAACATCAGAAAATATAAATGACATAAATATTCAAATAAACCAAATATAAAGAATATACACCTGATACAGAATATAATATTTCCAATTCGATAATAACAATATGCAAGATATGTTGGGAAAATGGAGTGGCCCACTGAAAAGCAAAGCTTGTAAAGTGTGGACCACTCAAGAAGTGTGGACCACTCAAGACAATGGATGTTCTAGAGGATGAATCAATATACATTTTGTATTTGAAACCATAAGCGAAAGTAATTACAACCATGAAAAGACTATTTTGATATAGATACTGCATGCACAAAACACTACCAGGAAGTGCGTGAATACAGCAATGGACCTTGTAAATTCAATGGTATATCGATTTCATTCAAATCAGATCTTTCAATACTAAACAGGAATACAGTATATGACTTATGATGACCAAATCAAAATTCGATTTTATTTCCAACGAAAAAAATACAGCGCGCCCCTCAAAAAAGTCCCTCTGATATGCGGCTAAATTACTTCAAAAAATAAGAATTATTCTCAAGAACTGTATGGAACTAGGAAGCTCATCTCGTTTTCTAACTTCTATAAAAAAAAATTCAATGGTCTTGCTTCAGTGGTTTTGACTACACAGTAGCAGTGTAACAGTTGTGCTTTCAGCCCATTACAAGTTTGCATGCATATGCAGCACTGCTGTGTGTTCTTCACTTTCTTGCATATCAACCCACTTTGACCATTCTGACCAAGGAATTCCCTGATCTTACCAGGGAAATCTCCATGATCTAACTAGGCTCATCAAATCACAACCTTGAGCATGTTCAGAAGGCCCGGTCAGAAGGACAAAAACAGTATTTGACAGTTCATTTCATGTTTGATAACGCCGGAGATGCACAATGATCGAGACAACGGGTCATGTCTGTTTCATGCCTAATTCCAACAATATTACATTATTGTTTTCATTCTTTTTTTAGGTAATATGCTACTGAAGTCAAGTTAATTCAATGTAACTGTTTAAAAGAATAAAAAATTCAATATTTCTCTGGTAAAGTTTTTTCGCAAAGGGTGATTAACTTGTGGATTCCCCTTTATTTTCAGCTTATTTTTACTCATCCATCATTCACATTTTATTTCAAGTTGGTACACTGATTCCCCTTATCAATCATCAAAGAAATTTATTTTTTATGCTTCTTGTGCTTCTAAACAGGCCAGAGCTTATGATTTGATGAGCCTGGATATGATAAGGGAAATGTCCCTGCTCAGATCCTGGAGGTAAAATGGGAGTTAACATGCCACAGACAATGCAGAAATGCATCAATCAGTGCTGCAAACTTTGAATGGTCTGCACCACTGTTACATAGCAGAGTGTGTATTCAAAACCGCTGAAGCGCGACCAATTAAATTTCCATAGAAGTTAGATTATGAAATGAGCTTTCTACCCACGAACATTAATCTGAGAATATACCACATTTTAGAATTAAATTCAATTCCCTATGTCAGAGGGACATTTTGTTGGGACGCGCTGCAAAACGAAAATCGTTGCACATGTATGTATGTGTACATGTATATGTATGTATGTATGGGTGTGTATGTATGACAGTATGACGTATGTGTTTATCATTAAATGGTATATGTTAGATGAATATTAACATAATTAAGTTTAAAAAAAAAACATAGAATATCGTTTTGGTGACACGACATTTGCTCCAGCGATAATTGCACCGGGCTTTCGTCTAAATGGTTTAGGGTTCAATAGGTTTGAATGTTATAGATTTAGGGTTACGTTTAGAATAGGTTATATTGTTAAATCAATGGTTAAAGTTGCCCGTTCCCTTTATGTTTGGAATTTGCAGCGGTGCAATAGTCGCCGGAGCAAATGACATGGAACCACAGTTTTATAGACAATTTGTTATGAATAATTTAGATACAAATGTATAACAATTTGTGAAAACCATCCGACACTTGAGGAGGACGAGTTCCGAGAAGCTAACATGTATCTTACATCGGGATACCATCACTGGCATACAAAGGGTATGGGGGTTCAGGGTCATGAAACCCCAACATTTTCAAGAAAAAGAAGAAAAGCTAGGACTAAGGGAATAAGAAAGATATAAAATATGATTTTTTTTTCTGAACATAAATGTAAAATCTATAAATATTTGCGTTAAACAGTTCAGCATTTCGCTAGCTCGCAGTTGTTGTATTTTTCAAGATATGTTGTCCCATACGCAATGTCCGCCCTCTTCAAAATTCTTGCCTCAATATATAGGCTCTGCCTGGCGTAGTGGATAAGTATTACTTTATTACCTGATGCATAAACCTCAATAATACCTCTACCAACTTGGTTGATAAGATAACAAACGTAATACCAGACTTCATTAAATACAATGATGTAGCAAAACAAATGAGTTCCAATTAGCGCCCAACGAAACTGAAACGGTAAATATTCGTCATTTGAATAATTAGAATATCTGAATTGCTATTCAGGTTGATTATTAAAATCTCGGCCGCAAAATCAATCTGACATGCAATAACCATGATTGCCAATCTCCTCTCCACACATATACTACAAAATGATACGATCTTATTATACCGTTGGCATTTAGCTTTCTATATCTGTACCTGATTATTCTATACATCTTGGCTCGTAAAATGGCACGTAACTAATCGTTACAGGATTTTACAGCATATATTTCTGGTTTTTAATGCTTTTCTTTGTTTCGTTTTATTTCAATTGCTATTTTGTTTATTTGTTTAAAAAAGGTTCTTTTCTCATTGTAACTCTTTGTTTGGTCATTTGTGAAAAATTTGTTAAGTTTACTTGATCGTAATTTTGATGCTTGGTTATGGAATAAAAAAAAATTATTTGAAACTTGAGCTTGTGCAAGTATTACAATTATCAACGGGCCCTAAGCAAGAAAAAAAAACGCTAAATTAAAGGACAAGTCCACCCCAACAAAAAGTTGTCTTTAATAAAAGGATGTAATTCCAACAAGCATAACACTGAATGTTTCATCAATTTCGGATGTAAAATAAGGAAGCTATGACATTTTCAAGTTTCGCTTAATTTCCCCCCAAAAAAGTTATATGCACATCCTGGTCGGTTTACAAATGGGGAGACTGATGACGTCAACCACTCACTATTTCTTTTGAATTTCAGTATATGAAATATGAAATATTCTAATTTTCTCTGCGATGTCATTTGAAACAAAGATGTATTCCTTCCTGAACATATTAAATTACTATTTTTTTTAATTTTGTGGTTCAGTTATGTTGGTCATTATTCTAAAATCTGTAAAAATATGAAATATTGTATAATTCAAACAATTAAAAAAAATAAAAAAGCGAGTGGGTGACATTTGACTCTGTCATTTGCATAACTATGTTGTGCACATAACAGCTTTCTGAAAAATAAGCGAAACCTTAAAACATCATAACTTTTTTATTTTACATCAATTTTTTTTCATGTGTTTTATTGAATCAATATAATAAAAAACATAAACAAAAATATATCAATGATTTTAACAATAATAATAATAATCAGCAAAAATAAAACATGACAACGTAATGCATACGAAAAAGCAGCTTATATCCATGTAAAGATATACGAATACACATTACAACCTAATATGATGATAGTCATCTTTAACTCTTTGATGAAACATTCAGCGTTATGCTTGTTTGATTTTTCTCTATTGATTTGAATGATGATTTTTCTGGGTTGAACTTGACCTTTAAAAAAACAAACCGTGAGATCTGATTATAAGGAATGTTGCAGTATTCCGCTTTTATATCATGTATGTAGCACTTTGGGACGACGCACAGTGGGCTGGGGCAAAATCAAACTGTGCCAAAAGTCATTTTTGTTATCATACCCAGCTGAAAGACAATACTTTGTAGAATTCTTTTGTAAAATATTTCATTCCGGAATGTGCATTGAGGTTGTTAATTTCATACCCCAAATCGTAAAATGTTACATTTTGCGAGTTGCCGCGTATATGACAACCTATTAAAAAACAAGTCATTTCACAGGAGGTTTTTCACATATGAATCTTAAATGGCTCCCACATAATACTGATATATTCATTTTTCGTGTGAAAGGGTTAAAGTAGATAAGAGACACGTTTCGGGTGATGATTATTCCTCAAAATAGGCTGATAATCCATGCTTTTGCGTTTACATTAGAATCATTTTTCCAGATGTCTGAGTCTTAAAGGACAAGTCCACCCCAACCAAAAGTGGATTTGAATAAAAAGAGAAAAATCCATCAAGCATAGCACTGAAAATTTCATCAAAATCGGATGTAAAATGAGAAAGTTATGACATTTTAAAGTTTCGCTTAATTTCACAAAATAGTTATATTCACATCCTGGTCGGTATGCAAATGAGGGAACTGATGACATCACACACTCACTATTTCTTTTGTATTTTATTATATGAAATATGAAATATTCTAATTTTCTCCTCATGTCCTGTGAAACAAAGTTTTATTTCGCCCTGAACATGTTGAATTACCATTGTTTAACATTTTATGGTTCAGTCAAGTTGGTCTTTATTGCCAAATCTGTAAAAATTGAAATATTGTATGATTCAAACAATAAAAAACAAAAAGAAATAGTGAGTGAGGGACATCATCGATTCTCTCATTTGCATGTGACTAAATTGTGCACATAACTATTTTGTGAAAAATTTTAAAATGTCATAACTTTCTTATTTTACATCCGATTTTGATGAAATTTTCAGCATTACGCTTGTCTGATTTTTCTCTATGGATTCAAATCAACATTTTTCTGAGGTGGACTAGACCTTTAAGTTGAAACTAGAATTAGCTGCCCGTTTTTATATTAGAGCCGATTTTGCTCGACGTATCACCCGAAAATACGATCATATTTATACCACACAGTAATCTGTCATCGCAGCGCACCGTATGGTGTTTGAATTGTACTGTTGTGTTGTGTTGGATCGATATTGCACTTAAGCTTTCAACCAGACTTAAATGAGACGAATCGATACAGGATGTACAGTTCATATTTACATTTATTAATTAAAGATGATTACTTGATAATGATGATAAATAATACATGAGTAAAGTCTGATGGTGACTATACTCTGAAGATGAAGATAATATAAATTCTGCAAACTGATATAGTATACATCTCTATTCTGTAAAACTAATCTGTAATCTCTATTCTGCAATCTGATTTGGTTCAGAAGTGAACCCCCTTTATATTGGTCTGGTCCAGACTCTTTACGATCAAACAGGTGTTGGTCTTCCTTGGACGCCTGACCAAAACAATCTGTACGTCATAACTATACTCTGAATTACGCCACTTCAAAGAAACAAACAAAAAATCAATTTTGTGCGGCCGATCGGAGAAAATATGGGTGAAAAAAAATCGCCCCCCCCCCCTATTAGCGGGAGCTGCGCGATATGAAACTTTTCAATATTTCTTTCTGAAAATGGGACAATAATTTAGTAATTAGGTATTCATGAAAATGTTATTATCATATTTATTAATGTAATAAGCCTCAGTAATGAGTGAGTGAAATGTGTTGACATTGAGGCCTGAAAACTTATATATTTGAAGCACTTTGAAGCACTTTAATTTGTATTCATGAATAGGATTTATGAATTTATATAAATTAATTTGAACAATAATGAGAGCGCAAATCGCGAGAGAATTTTTTTATAAACTGTCATAAAAGAGTGATTTTAAGTAGTTTGTTGCACAGCGCAAAAATCTGCAAATATATTTACACCATAAAACGGACATTAAACAGAGCACTTAAAAAATCAATTTGTAAATCAAACAAAATAATGAAAGCTCGATGTCCAAGCTGAAATATGCTTTGTATATTGACCTCAAAACTCGACATTTTAAACTACATATCAGCCTATTGAGTAAGATATGTATCTCATCGAACAGGCTATGCGAGCGCGAAGCGCGAGCGAAAATTTAATAAAGTGCCATAAAATATATTTTTTTATCATTTTTCAAGTCTTTCCCTGACCTTATTTTATTCACTCGTCTCCCTTCTCTTCTTTTTCATCCTTTCTTTCCCCTTCTTTTTTTTTTTTTTTTTCTTTCCCCCTCTTTTCATTTTTTGGCTCCGCCAATAGGAGGGGGGCCGGGCCCCTCGCCCCCCCCCCCCTGGATCCGCCTATGTAACACGTCTGAACTGCTCAGTAAACCACCAGCACAACAGTCCTGACATTGATTTCAATATTCGGAAATGTTGCACAAAATGTTGTAAAATACAGTGTACAATTTCTTTTATAAAAGGGACATTCTTCCCCGAGGTGATTTTGTTTGTTGAAAATATAGTGACGGTCTGAAATTTCCTCACAAAATACACTTTTTATCGCTTAAAGAAAGCATAAACATATACATGTAGGCCATGACTGTTATCACGTAAATTTTTGAGAGGGCTGCAAACCCATGCACTGATTCATAAAATCGACGATAGGACTATATTCGTGACCTTGAGTACGTCTTTCAAAATAATGGTGAAGTAATGAAGATTTTTTAAGACGTAATTATGGTAATCATACCTAATAAATACACGTCTGATTACACGCTAATTATAATTATTTCACAAATACCAGTATGTGAAACCGGCCTATCGTGGTGGCAGCGGTGGACGGGGCTGTGGGATTATAAAAGTCAAAACCACGCCATTAAGTGCCACTACTCTAACATTTCTAGTGTCAATCTGTATATCTTTATTCTCTCAAGGATGGGTTTGCATAATTATCATCATTTCCAAATGAAACGTCGGTCGTTTATCAAATTATTGTCCCCAAGGATGTCAATGACGTGACGAAAGTTTTAAAAAATGAGAATGATGTTGTTGGCTTGGCTCAGTCGGTAACGCGTCTGCCCGTCGAACAAAAGATCGTTGGTTCGAGTCCACCCCATCAGGCGGATAACTAAAGCCAGTGCGTTGTGTGTAGTCTCTCCCATGTTTCATAGATGCAGGCTATGTTACAATGGAAAGCACTCCGTCCCTCGAATAGGACGTTAAATGGAGGCCCCGTGTAGAGGAGAGTCACCACCTTTGCACGTTAAGAACCCACTGCACTATTCGGGGGAAACCCCGGTGTAGTGGTCCACCCGCACTCCCCCCAATCAGTTATATCGGGAGGAGAGACCTGCGGGTCATAGTGATTCAGTTCGCTTTACGCCTCCCAGGCACAGATGACGCCAAATAAATAATAATAATAATAATAGATAATTGTACAATAAAGAAATGGGTGAATGAGTGTGCTAAATGGACCAGATAAAGCCAGTGGCGTAACTACGGGGGGCATGTACCCCCCCCCCCCATTAGTCCGCTATGCAGACTCTGATGGCTCGTGAGGTGGGATCTCAGCGCGCGAAGCGAAGCAAACCAGCCTGAAAGGGCGAGCGAAGCGAGCCAGCCACAGTAGACCTAGTCTGCTATTCAGACTCCTTGAATCAGCTGTGGTCCACACACCGCAGATGTGGGTCTACATTTGTAGACCCCCCCCCCCCATCGGCTGGCAAAAATAGTTTATTAGCATACAAACATACCGAGGTTTTTTACCTGACTGCTAAGAAAGCACGAATGCCTGTGAGCAAGCAACCAGGAGACCAAAGGCTTAAGGTCCTCTCCGAGGGACCTGGTAATGAGGATAAATGCCTTACCAAAGGGCACTAGCGCACCACTTGGGAATCGAACCCGGGTCACCGGAATCCGAAACCCCCGCTTTACCGACTGAGCTATCGCGCCTCTACTATATTATATTATATTATATTATATTATTTTATATTATCTTATATTGTAATGATGATAATATTAGATCATATTTACATAAAAATATTTTTCCATAACTTTATGAAACATATTTTGCTTAGGGCCTTTTTGCTCATCACTCCTGGTGCTCGCATTGTCTGTTTAATGCGATAAATAATCTTGTTCAAGGGGATTAAATGGTACTAAAACATCCCGTTTTCAATCAATATACACCAAAGATATTCCCCTCGCACTTCGAGTTTTGTTATGTAGTGACAAGTGCTTCTTGTTCATGACTACTTTTAAGGTCTGAATATATGAAGCATTTCCCGTCCGTTCTTACAATCGCATTAGTGGATTGGTCTGCTCTCTAAAAACAGTCCTTAAAAATGTAAATTTTTTTGGTCTGAATATAAAAATAATTCAGCTCGCGTTTAGCGCTCGCATCATTTAGTTAGTGAAATACATGGCCTTAATAAGTTCCTACAAGCAAGCCTTAGAATTCCCCTCTTCAGGTCGCAATGAGGTCGCAATATCTGATTATTGAGATACGTTTCATGTTCATGGTTACAATGACTTATAAAAAGTGCTTCATGTATTCAGGCGTAATTCTGAAAAAAAATTATGATGCCGAAATTACAATACAATGATTCACCCAAACCTCTTAAAAACTAAAAAAAAATGCCGAAACAACCCGCCATCAGCAAGCCCATGAGTATGGCCCATGTATACGCTTCATGGTCAGGTCGACCGAAAATGTTACTCACTTTTAAAACACATTACTCATTCTTCTAAAATCTCATTCATTAATCGTGTTTATATCGTTTTCATGGTTATCACTACGAGAAACATCTCCCACGATGTCAAATCTATTCTCCTTTTTGCGGGACCAGTCTGCTCCCCCCCCAAAAAAAAAAAAATAGATGAAGGGGGATTTCCCAGCCATTATTAACGAAAAGTTAAGCCATGCCTCGGGTGACAAAAGGTGAGGAGCATTTTGTTAGACTCATGACTTAAAATTCTCTCTTTTAAAAACAAAACCATCTGTGTAATTTACTTAGCCTACACCTTGAAACCTTACTTTGGAAAATTGTGTATGGACGGAGATGTGAATATTCAACAGAGCATAATACTTCTAGATTTTGTTTCGTTCATCAATCAGTTATTTTTTTAATTTCGCAAACTATATAGGCACTGGCGTACAGACGACCAAGAAAAAAAAGAGAGAAAGGGACAGAAAAGGAAAGGGATAAGGGTGAAATATATTATTTTCTGAATATTATGTCAAAATCTATCACAAACTTTGATTTTTGTTTTAAAGTGTCGAAATTTTTGCTCCCTCGCTTCACTTCACTTCACTTCATTTTGAAGAATTTTACGCGATACGCCAGATTGAGCCCCCTCAAAATTTTTGGCTCGTTACTGTAAATAGTCTTACAAAATACCTTTCCCCAAACCAGAAAACAACGTGATTCCGATGCCAAACTTAAAACATTTTTTATAAATAGGGATGAGGGCAATAGACACATGAGAATAAATTATTGTCCCCTACAAAGTAAGTATTAATTTTGTGATGAAACAATAGTTCGTTGATACAGGGGAAGCCAATGTAAGTTCAAACAATTTGAAAGTGATTGTAGGAACAGCGATGTCTGTCGGGGCAAAGGCATTTTCCATGGTACCTCCTATAAAATGATATTGACCAATAAGGATGGATGCGCATTATATACGTGAGGGGATGGGTACGGTTCCCTATATTATAACGTCGGGGTTCGCATATATATTCTTCTTTTTTTTAATGAAAGCGCCGTCAAAAAATAAACAACAACATCTTTGATTTGCTTGAAATGACTAAGAATGCTTAACATCTATGTTTGTATAATTGATAATAATAATAATAATAATACACAGTTCTTGTATAGCGCATATCACAATTATGAATAATGTCTCTATGCGCTTCCAAAGGACTTGGATATTATTACCCCAGCTGTAGCTTGGCAGCCGTAATTACTAAGATTACAGCGCACACGCATTTCAAGGAATAAATTCCTGCCAGGTACCCATTCACCTCACCTGGGTTGAGTGCAGCACAATGTGGATAAATTTCTTGCCGAAGGAAATTACGCCATATGGCTGGGATTCGAACCCACGACCCTCTGTTTCAAAGTCCGGAGACTAATCCACTGGGCCACAACGCTCCACATTGATATTATACCTTCATGCCCTATATATATACCCTGCAGGTTGAATGTAATTAAAATATACGAGGTGGGGCGTACACCGATCTCTTTTACTGCAGCAACAGCAATAAAAATAAATGGTGTCACAAAATAATATTATTTATATCTTGTTATGATTCCGCCATCGGATTCTGAAAGCTCCCTCGTGGACAAATTAATAACGTAAACTGAAACTGATAAAGAGGGGATACCACACTGCATCATAATTATGTACAGTTTATTCATGTTATTTGTGTTTTTCTTTTTCTTTTTTGAGCATGAACACTGTAGAAATTTAATATTGCATTGCATGTTGTCCGCTCTGGGCCTTATATTAGGCCTATCCATTTTCTTGAATGTAAATGAGAAATGAGAGGGGATGGGGAAGGAATAAAAAATAAGAACAAGCGAAAAATAAATTAAGAGGAAATGAGAATGACGAAGGTTGAATGAAGAAGCCCTACATTAAAGAAAAGTTGATGAAGAAGAAGAAAAAGATGATGATGATGATGAAGAAGAAGAAGAAGCAAAAGAAGTAGAAGAACAAGAAGAAGCATGCAGAAGATCAACAAGGAGAAGGCAAAGAACGAGAAGACGGAGAACAAAAACAAGAAGAACAAGGCGAAGAACAATAAGTAGAAGAAGAAGCATGTAGAAGAACAACAAGACGAACAAGACGAAGAACAAGATGAAGAACGAGAAGACGAAAAACAAGAACAAGAAGAACAAGAAGAAGAACAAAAATAAGAACAAGAAGTAGAACAAGAAGAAGCATGCAGAAGAACGAGAAGAAGACGAAGAAGTAGAACAAGAAGAATAAAGAAGAAGAAATAGAAGAAGAAGAAGAAGAAGAGGAAGAAGAAGAAGAGGAGGAAGAAGAAAGAAGAAGAAGTAAATAAAATTATCTTTTAATAATAAAATTATAGTAAGACAATTACAATCATTGTGTGAAAATGAAAAAAAAAAAATTGGTGAAGGTTTTAGGAAATTTTATAAAGACTATGAAAGTTATTAGAAAAGTTTTGGATTTGGGACGTCACGAACGAGCAGCTACCCTATATAAGATGCATGAATTTCATTTTTTTAATGGTTCTTGATAACTTATTTCTGTTTCTTTTTAAGAAAGGGTGTGAAATGATTTGTCTCTACCGAAGTTACAGTAAAAACTGTTTTCAACTTTCTGATAAAATGACATTTCATTGATTTTTTTAGCATACGTACGATTAGGGCCTATATGTAAATAGGACTACTGCTCGCATATGACATCATGAATCGAATAATTGAAATTCGAAAAACTTCATATTCTTTGATGGACTTTTCTCAAACCTTCGGCAAGATTTTTTATCATTTTTTCTGCCAGTTTTACCATAAACTTTTTGTCAGTGAATTCCCCTTTAATGGTCATTTTTATATTGCCCATTTAGCTATTTATAGGCCCTACATGAATTATGTCTATTACTATCATTATTTTCTAATAATTATGTAGGTTAATAAGTTATTGTGGATGCTTTTTTAAATCATTATTCAGTGTTATTGTGAATTTGTATTTGATATTCAATAAACCACAAAATAGTGTTCTATACAGTGCGTCCCACAAAAAAACGAAACCGAGATTTATCATAACTTAATCACAAATACAATAGACAAATGACCTACCATTGTAAAGCTTAGAATCTCCTTTTTCATCTGAAATAGATTATTTCTCATTCACGCATGAGTGAGCAAAAACAATTTGAAGAGGGGATACCGAAAAGTCACTTGGCGGGCTGTATCTGGGTTTCAAAAAGAAAACCACATTTTTAAAAAGTTCAATTATCTGCTTTTTAATTTGATACCTCAATTACAGAAAATGGTCAAGAAATAACAAAGTTCTTGCTATTTGATATAAGGCTTGAATTTCAATAATTTCATAAAATGAAGAGGTTTAACAGCCTAGCTTTCAAACTCACTCGACACTCCGTTTTGTTGAATCTAACACAAATAAAGCGACTTGTTTCTATAGAGGAAAAAAATAATCAGACAAGTTAATACGTGGAAGTTTGAACAATATCGGACAAACAACAAGAAATTTATGAATTTTTAAAAGTTTTAAATATTGGTAATCACTATCACATGGATACTTCAAATTGGCTGCATATGTGATGTCATGGTGATGTAAGGCAAAGACTACACTTCCATGTACTCCAATACATGAAATGTAGTTCATTTTATTCAAAAGTTTTACTTCAAATTATATTTTTCTTTCATGAGAACATAAAACAGTATACTACCTGGGTCATATTTAGATGTCATTTCGAATGAAAGGGTTTATTTATATTATTATGTAAAATGTTAACTTATTTATACAACATATAATATAATTTTGTTTGTTTCCCAGTTAATATTCTACACCAGAAACTTATCATCCTGCTTTCTACCAGTTTTGACAGCTTATAGCGACCAGTTTCACCATAAACAATACAACTCGCTGTAGATTTATGAACTCTCAAAAAATAATACGTAATTTTTTTCTATAAAATACCTCTATATGCACCAAGTTCTCAAATCCCCTTACCTCGCTGCCATACCACGATCGGGACTACCAATTTATCAAATAAATCACAAGCAATATCAACTGGCAAACTTAGTCTCTTGACCTTATTTAGCACACTAAACATCGCTCTTTTTGCCTGGCTTACTTGTTTTGAGATTCCTTTTTTTAAGTTTCCATTGTAATTGAAATTTACACCAAGGTAAACAGATGGCCTATGGGAAAGTTGTCCTTGCCCCTTGTCATAATTTACTTACACATTATACTTACGGGGAGATATGTCTTATCATCACATAACATTACAATACTTATTATTTTACATATTTCACAATAAAGACCAACTTAACTAAACCATATAGTATCAAACAATGCTATTCCACTGGTTCAGGGAGGAATTAATGGTTGCTTCACTTGACAATGAGGAGGAAATTAGAATATTTCATATAATAAAATGCAAAGAAATAGTAAGTGGATGACGTCATCAGTCTCTTCATTTGCATACTATCCAAAATATGCATATGACTGTTTTGAGAAATGCAGCATAATTTTAAAATGAGTAGTTATAGTATAGAGCTCATACCAATTTTGGGGGGCACCTGATAGAGCTCATACTAATTTTGGTGACCTTTGACCCGGTCAACCATGGACCCCGGTCAGTCACGACCTTTGACCCGGTCAGCCATAACCTTTGAACACATGACATTTGACCCGGACGGCCTGACCCAGACTTCCGGTCAGTCATGACGTCATTTACACCATGAAATGGTGTTACGCCATAGCTATGCAACCACCGTGATGTCATCACAGGGAATTACCCCATCGGTTATTGCACCATATCGGTATTGCACCATCGTTGCGTAATTGGGTTCGTCATCACCACGTATTGATGACTTTCGGCCAAGACCGTCCTTATCACACGATGCAGCGACGTTGCACCGCACGGGTACTTTTAGCATATGACATGATGCACAAAAAGACATATGATTTATATACAGTTTCCTATTTAAAAAGTGAAAAGTTATCTTTCTTTGCCTACCAGCAGATATGTCAAGTGCCTCGCATGACGTCACCATGAAATGGTGTTACGCCATAGCTACGCAACCACCGTGATGTCTTCCCAGAGAATTACCCCGTCGGTTATTGCACCATATCGGTATAGCACCACCATTGCGTAATCGTCATCGCCACGTATATGATACGATGCACAAAAAAGACGTATGATTTCTATACAGTTTTCTATTCAAAAAGTGAAAAGTAATCTTTCTCTGCCTACCAGCAGATATGTCAAGTGCCTCGCGGTTCACGAAGCGATCACCCCATGCACGGCCAACTAGGCCGTCAAATGGTAACTCAGATTTGACTCGAAAAGTAGTTCACACGTTTAAAACAGAATAAGACATTCGTTATATTTTTTCTTCTGTTGTTTGCATTATTTCTCAATTCAATCTTCTGAATCCCTTCCCGATATAACTGATTTGGGGAATGCAGGTGGACCACTCCACCGGGGTTTCCTCCTACTCTTATACGAATAGTGCAGTAGGTTCTTAACGTACAAAGGCGGTGACTCTCCTCTACACGGGGTCTCCGTTTAACGTCCTATCCGAGGGATGGTGTGTTATCCACTGTAACATAGCCTGCATCTATGGAACAGGGGAGAGGCGTTTGTACACCACGCAGGCTTCAGTCATCCGCCTTGGGTGGACTCGAACCCACGACCTTTGGTTCGACAGGCAGATGCTTAACCGACTGACCCAACTTCGCTCTCTGTTGTTATTTTGAACATCAGCATCGTCAATATTATCACCTTTATTTCAATCACCAGCATTATCAGTATTACTACAATTATCTTTCACATCAGAAATATCAGCATCGTCACCATTATCACCGTTATTTCAATCATCAGCATCATTTCCATCACTACCGAGCACAACTACGTCTGTCATACGAACACGTAAACAAGAAATAAGGCAAGAGTCTTACAAAAATGTATAATCGCCAATCTTTCTTAATTTTACTTTATTTACTACGACACAACGCACGAGTATCCATGACTATAGACGTTTTAGCTAGAGTTAAAATGATTTACCGAGAAGTTATAACATCAAGTTTATAAACAATCTTGTGTATGTACGATCATTTTTTAAGCTCTATCAAAGAAATGTACCGACTTTGATTCCATACTGTCCATAAACGTTCATTGAACAACCATAATTATACATCATTAAAGACATTACTGCCATACTAAAGGAAATAGTATCCAATCTTTCGTTACGAATCACCAATAAAATAACATTACTACTACATAAACACGTATCAGATTCTTTTTTTCTTAAATCAGTAACGTCAGTTTGCAGCAATATACCTTAAAGCATCATTATCACGTATCATCACGTTGTTACTCTGCAGACAATGTTTTCAAAATAATATTAGGAACATCGGTATCATCTTGTTATGCCATTCAGAAACTAGATTGATATTCACGATGAAAATATTAGGGTTACGTTATCAATGTTGTCTTGGAAGTATTTTGTTGTCAAGGTGATGTGACATCTTCAGTTGTGCTGGTGTCCACCTGTATCATCCGTCTCTTACTCGTCGTCATCCGTCTCTTCTTCGTCATCATCATCTTCATCTTCATCTTGATACTGGAATAAATCTTCGAATTGTGAACCATGCCTGGCTAACACTCTCTTTACGGCTTTCCGAAAATCCATGCCATTTTCTAATCTGTGCGTGAGATCAGAAACGATCTCAAGATTGATTTCAGCTTCTTCGAGGTACACATTTTGCTGCAAGAACTTGGAGTAAAGATCTAAAAAGATGCGTTTGACGGCCCATAGAAGTTTCACGTGAGCCTTTTCTTTAGCGTCTTGTTCTCCATTCCCTCTGAGATGTGTTACGATATCAGTATTGATATCTAAGCACTTGATACACCTCCCGCAACATGGATACCATGCCTGTTGATTGACCTGCCTGGCCTGTATAATAAAACTGTATCATACGTTCACTAAAGTCTCCACCAGAGTCCTTTGTATTGGATCACGGTGGCAGCTGAAACTAGCGGTCGCCATCGAAATGACAAGGATCAAGGAACCAGTTACTATCGGGAAGTAAACTGCATGTCTTATTACCGAAATTCGCATGATTCATAACCTACCATACTAACCCAGCCACGGGTGCCCGCTACATCCAGTGCAGCTATAGCAAGAGAGATGACGGGAATCTTCAGTCTATTCGGTCCACCAGAAGAGATTGTGTCTGACAACGGTCCACAATTTGTCGCGAAACCATTCCAAGACATGTGCAAGAAGTGGAATATCAAGCACATCACTTCTTCACCGCACTATCCAATATCCAACGGATTAGCTGAGAGAATGGTTCGTACAATCAAGAATCTGTTGACGAAGTGTTCTCAGACTGGCCAAGACAGTCAACTAGCCATGATGCACCTGAGGGCAACACCAGTGGACAATAACTTGAGATCACCAGCAGAGATGTTGTTTGGAAGACCCATTAGAACCACATTGCCAAGTCACTATCTTTCGAGAGATTCTGCTGCCACCGAGTTTCTCTTGAATAGGCAAGAAAAAATGAAGGAAGTGCATGATCGACATGCAAGTTCTGATCTGCCACCACTGCATGTAGGACAGCCAGTGAGGGTTCTGCATCCAAGAGACAACACTTGGATACCAGCCAAGGTATCCAAGGTCTGTGAAGAACCTCGATCCTACGAAGTTTCAACGCCGAACGGAGGAATATTGAGGAGAAATAGATCTCACTTGAGGGAAGTTCCATCCACCAACCCAACTCCGAAGCGTGTGAGGTTCGACGAAGACCGCACCACAGAAACTCAACCACAGGAAGACAGTGTCCAACGAACACCAATGTCCAACTCTAACGCTAATCAATCTCAACAGACATACTCACAAACTACGAGATCTGGACGCACTATTCGCAAACCAGAGAGATTCATGTTTGAAAATTGAACATTATGAACACTCTAAACTCTCAAACAAAGAAGAGAAAGAGAAGAAAGAAGAACAACACTGAAGATATTAGTGTAGTTTAAAAGTTTATTATATGCAAGTATAATTATTGTACATTATTTTTGGTATGTCAAGATAGTGTTTACGAAATTATCAAAAAGACACGATAGCCAAAACTTATTGTTTGGAAAAAATGATTTCAGGATCAGTCCGGTTATCCGAATTATCTTCAGTTTTGCACAAGATTTGAAGTTATGTAAAATTGAAGATGCATACAGTTTATCACAAATTGATATTATTCTCACAAACCAAACAATTTCTATATTATTATCTGATATATCATAACTAAGCCAAATTACCAAAATTTGCAGACTACCAAAAGTATCAGAAGCGGATCTAGAGGGGGGGTTGCAACCCCCCCCCCAAAAAAAAAAAATCCGGGGACCATTTTTTTAAATCTTATCTTTTTTTTAAAACTTGTAATTTTATTTTCACACACAGATTTTCAAAAATTTTCCCTACTGTGGGGGAGGGGGGACACCCCCCTCCCACACCCTCCCCCCTCGCTCGCTCCGCTCGCTTGGACTCGGTCGCTACGCTCCCTCGCATACCACCCCAACCCCCCCCCTTTATAAAAAGCTGGATCCGCCCCTGAGTATTGTTTGAAAACAATATCATTGAAATTTGAAATTCTCAATCTTTTCAGAAGAAGGGGGATGTTACGATATCAGTATTGATATCTAAGCACTCCATACAACTCCCGCAACATGGATACCATGCCTGTTGATTGACCTGCCGGGCATGTATAATAACACTGTATCATACGTTCACTAAAGTCTCCACCAGAGTCCTTTGTATTGGATCAAGATGTATTTCTGATATTTTTCATCTCTCAAGTCCTTGGTGGCTGTCAAGGCCTGCTCTAACCATCCTCGATAAGCAAGGTTGTCTTCAATTTATTCCATGTTAGCTGTCATTGACGATTCGTGTCCATTGCTTTCTGATACGCTCGTTTCGGAATCATCGTTGGATTCTTCAACTCTTTGCATTTGAGAGGGTGGGTCGGAGTCTTCATCTTCACTTGTTTCTTCTCCAGTGTCATGCTCATTTTGTTCATGCCTCTGCATTTCATACTTTCTACTATAAGTTTTATCGCATTGTGAACAAGCGTAACGGTTGGACATATCCAAAGTATTCATGTTGACTCGGTGATTATTTGTTCGGAAATTAAGAAAATTAACATTCAACCTTGTAATAATATTCAATCATGGAACGCACGTGAAGGTACTTCGATTATTCACGGATTCTTACGGATTCTACGGATTCTTACAGATTTGCAAGAAACGCGCGTGAAGGTACTTTGATTACTCACGGATTCTTACGGATTCTTACGGATTTGCAAGAAACGCACGTGAAGGTACTTCGATTACTCACGGATTCTTACGGATTTGCAAGAAACGCACGTGAAGGTACTTCGATTGATCACGGATTGTGACGGATTCTTACGGATTTGCAAGAAACGCACGTGAAGGTACTTCGATTAATCACGGATTGTGGCGGATTCTTACGGATTTGCAAGAAACGCACGTGAAGGTACTTTGATTACTCACGGATTCTTACGTATTCTTGCAAATTGTTCAAAATAACAACATAGAGCGAAGTTGGGTCAGTCGGTTAAGCATCTGCCTGTCAAACCAAAGGTCGTGAGTTCGAGTCCACTCCAGGCGGATGACCGAAGCCTGCGTGGTGTGTAAACGCCTCTCCCCTGTTCCATAGATGCAGGCTATGTTACAGTGGATAACACACAGTCCCTCAGATAGGACATTAAACGGAGACCCCGTGTAAAGGAGAGTCATCGCCTTTGCACGTTAAGAACCCACTGCACTATTCGTATAAGAGTAGGGGGAAACCCCGGTGAAGTGGTCCACCTGCATTCCCCAAATCAGTTATATCGGGAACACTCTTAAAAATGTTGGGCAACATACGGTCTACACAACAATTGTTAAAACTTTATCCAATTCTGGGTAGTTTTACACCAATAATGTGTGCTTTGGGTGAAAACTACACAGTATTGGTGTAAAACTACCCAGAATTGGATAAAGTTTTAACCAATTGTTGTGTGGACCGTATGTTGCCCAACATTTTTAAGAGTGAAGAGATTCAGAAAATTGAATTGAGAAATAATGCAAACAACAGAAGAAAAAATATAACGAATGTCTTATTCTGTTTTAAACATGTGAACTACTTTTCGAGTCAAATCTAAATTACCATTTGACGGTCTAGTTGGCCGTGCATGGGGTGATCGTTTCGTGAACCGCGAGGCACTTGACATCAGGCGCGGATCCAGGATTTCGTAGGGAGGGGGGCCCAAATTTGACCTGATTTTGGCGCCCCTGTGTACTTTTCGCAAAAATGGCAGCCCCTCCCTCCCCCAGGCAATCATAAGTGCCTTAAATGCATGTTAAATTATCTTATTTCATAGGCACATGAAGAAGAGGCAATTGAATAATGGTTTTATAATGATGTGTTCATGAATAAATGTAATATCACTTTAAGAAAGAATCAATGCGAGCAGAGAATAATGACGGCGATATGGCCATTCTAAAGGTTCACTCAAGCGTGACGCGCGCACAAAAGAATATGACGTAATATCATTAGCATAACAATGAAGAGTTGAATAGGGGTAATTAGCATAACAATGGAAGAGTAGTCGGGAAACATAGCCATTGAATAGGGATGATTACCATAACAATGGTGAATACGAAGAGATAGGATGGCCATTGAATAGGGGATCATTTAAATAACAATAATCGCAGTGACGTAGTAATGTTACGTATAACAAAGAAAGAATAGTCTGGAAAGATGGGAATTCAATGGAACTATTCACTGCATCTTCTTTTCTATCTATATTGTAATAGATGAAAGAAAGCAAACTATTCAAGATGTAATGGTCGAAAAAACCCTTTGATTTTCTAACAAAGCGAGGAATGCAATAACTAATCTTTGTATCTTCGCTCCAATCGGTTATTTTGCTACTGAAATGGTAGCTATAGTTAACGATGTCTTGGTCGAAAAAGCTTTTGATTTTTCGAACAAAGCGAGGAATGAAAGAACTAATCTTTGCATCTTCGCTCCAATCGGTTACTTCATACTTCCATAGTTTTCATTTTGACCCACATACACGACTCTCTTTATTGGCATTCTGACTCACACAAATTGTATTACAGTGCCGGCCGCGGGAAACGTCACAGTGCCCCCTAGGGCGAACGCGGTAGCCCGTAGCGGACATTTGAGGGGAGCGGACGAGGGAAGACGCCCGCGTCCGCTCCCCTAGGACATGAGTGCCCTAGGGGAGCGCCCGAGGATAGTGCCCGCGTCTATCCTAGGGTGTTTCCCTAGGATGTTCAGCCGTGCATTCTTGGTCGAAAGAGGAGGTCTGATTTGACACATTCGTTCAAGACTGCATGTGATTTTTATCTCATATCAAGCATAAGTTTTCGATAATTTATCGTGGATAAAATCTGTTATGAAAATTACAAATTTTGGGTTGTCCGTTATTTCATTCACTGACATGGTTAGTCGCGATCGTAAATGAGTTTCTGACGAAGGAGCAGGTATTTGTCGATGTTGACCCTACATTCCAGAGGTCGTCCTAGAACAATTTACTCTATTCTTTCCCTACATGGTCATCCTTTTTTATATACCCTGACATGCCTTTCAGGCGCGGATCTACGAGATGCAGATAAAAGGGAGAAGAAGAAAGCAAAAATGAAAGAAAAGGCGAAAATGAAGGGATGGATTGAAGACGAGAAGGAAAGAGTTAAGAGAAATAGAAAAAGTGAGAGAAGGGGAAAGGGAAGAAAGAGAAACAGAGGGGATAAAAAAGGGAAGGTGAGGCAGAAAGAAAAGAGGGAGAAGGAGAAAAGGAAAATAGATTGAAAATCGAAGGTGAGAAGAAGAGACAAAGGAAGAAAAGGAAGGACAGAATGAGAAAGAGAGAATGATAAGGAGGGGGAAATTAAATAAAATGAAGAAGGGAGACATAATAAAATGGAGTAAAAAAGCGAAAAAGGGAAGAGAAGTAAGGGCGCAGGAAAAGGTAAGAAGTACAGGGGACAATAGAAGTGGGACTTAAGAAAAAGTAGAGGAAAAGAGAGAAAGTGGGAAGAAAAAATTGGGAATTTGTCCAGATTTTCATGTCAGAAAATACGTTAGTAACTCGCATATGCCCATTTTTACGCTGATGACAAGTATTGAACATTCTTGCGCTCAATCTTGTAATTATTTTCTTTCACCATGCTCACAATTTCCTGCTCTCGTTGCATCAATTAAAAACTTGTCCCGAATTAACATCCGCTCATTCAAGAAAGAAGAAAGAAAAATGAAAGAAAAAGGCAAATAGGAAGGGATGGAGGGAAAATGAGAAGGAAATAGAAAAAGTGAGAGAAGCAGAAGGGAGCGAAGAAACGAAGGGGAAAGGGGAGAAAGAGAAAATAGAGGGGGCTTATTGTTTCATAATAATATGGATACCATATAGTTCTGCAGTACTTAGTTATAAAACTTGTTTTACTCAGTAATGCTCACGCGTGATGATTAAAAGGATTTTCGACTATATAAAGGTGAACCGGGACGGGGCTTTCATTCTTTAACTTGGCTTGACTGACTCCTTTGTTCCCCCAAAAGAATTGTTAGGTTTGATAGTTAGCGTTTGCGTGAGCACCCACCAAAACTCTTAAGAAAAGAAAAGAATGGTTTGTATAGCTGCTCCATTCTTGCTTTGTCGGCAAGTGATAATTAACTCGTTAAGTACCCATTCCACACACTACTTCATAGTAGCTTTCGAAAACATACTTTTACTAGGGTATGTGTTTAAACATTGAAGCTAAATGCGCTAGAATTTTTTTAAATAGTTACATTATGTAGATAGCTTTGGTTGCTTTGCTCTGAAGCTCATTGAGCATCCAATCAAGATGGAAAGTGCGCTTTACAAATGCTATGTATTATTATTTTTAGCTGCCATATAACACTGAATTCTGTATTATACCAAGTTGCGACTTGGTTTTATCATTTCCAATTCATATAACAAAGTATATTTCTTCCTTCTTCTCATTTATTATTTCCACCACTTTCATCTCTTCCCAATTCGAATATCTACCAATGTAACTTAAAAACCGCAATAGAGTGCAGGTAATGTAATCAGATGTTTTAGCAAAAAGATAAATCTGTTCCATTTAGGTAAATTTATACTTTTTATAGGGTGAGGGTTTTAGAGACCCGATTTGAACCGAAATGAAAAGAACATCCTCATTTATTGTTGTTAACGCATCAACAATTAATCCCCCCCCCCCCCCCATTTCTACCAACATCCTGTCATAAATTGGGAAGCGGATGTGATCAAAGGAGATCAAAGGTGTGGGCGGGGAGCAAGACTCGACCAGACTGTTGACAATAACAAAATAACCAAATAACAAATCGATGAGCACAACCAGTTTTGCTGGTGTTCGCTTTTTGCACGTCTACTTTGTATGATCTTGGTCATACTAGTATTCGTTTTCACGTACCTTTCATTCCCTTTATTAGGGTTTTATCAACCATGTCAACGAATTGACGATCCCAATATTGACCGCACGTTTGTTTTAACATAATGAGAATTCGCAAATGCCCTTGATATTCATAATTCTGTTTTATTTTAAGTTTGTCATTAATGTTTGTTAACATTCACTCTGTTAATAACTTGTCAATTTTGATTTACAAAAAAAATCATGTCTGCTTATTAATGTCTTTTGTCTATTTTAATTATTTTTTGTTGTTGATATGCCTTTCTTTCTTCTTTCCTGATTCCACCCTGTGCACCCCGTTAAAACTCAAGGAAAAATATTTCAAATGTTTTCTAGTTCTTACACTGTTCATAATAAGGAGATGGTATTAGGTGTAAAGTTCACGCTGAAGGGAGAGGAATGGGTACGTTTGGAGAGAAAAAAAAAACTTTTCACAAAAGATAAAGAATTGATCTCCATGACATTAAATCACAATTGTGTCCTATTTTTTTTTACAAGTTTGTATGATACATGTATGCCTCCCACGTAAGGCGTAAGGAAAATAAGTTTACCTAATGCATCAAATTAGATTAATTGATTAGATTCATTGCGGTAAATGAAAAACAATAAATTCGATGTTCCAGCAAGGGTGACCAGATTTCACAAAATTAAATACGGGACAATCGACAAAGCACTATGTACAATCGGATCGACCGAGCCAGGCCAAAAAAATCAACAAAAAGGCTACACAATGTTAGACTTGTTAACAAAATATATTAAGAAAGGGGAAGAGAGGGTGAGCGGAAGAAACAAAAGAGAAAAAAATGAGGAAACAAGAAATGAATTGAGAGGAAAGAAAAAAATAAGGAGAAATTAAAAGGAAAAAAGTTTGAATAAAAGGATGAAAGAAAGAATAAAAGACAGATAACAGTTTCCGTCATTACTTGAAATGAATAAAGAAAGAAAGAATTAATATAAAGGAAGGGAAGATGAATAAATGTGTGAAAGCGAAAACATAAGGAGAAAAAAGAGAAAAGTAAGAAAAATGGAGGAAAAGAGAAAGAAAGAAAGAAAAAGAATTCCTTCATTATTTGAAAGAAACAAAGACAGAAGAAAACATGAAGGAAGGAAGAAAGGAAAGAGGGAATAAGGGAAAATAATTAAAAGGGAAAACAGAAATGAAAAAATGAAAGAAAAGAAAACACATAACATCAAAAAAAAAAAATCTAGAATAGATTCTGATCACGCTAGTTTAAAAATATAATGGTCTATCACAACATAACCAAAGTACATGCACATGTAAACATAATGCAATGTACGTACCCTAGGGTACCCGAGGATAAGTGCGGGCACGGCCAATATTATATAGCACGCAGGAAACTGCGGGCGCGGCTAAACACCCTAGGGGGCTCCCCTTGAATACCCTCGGTTAGACGCAAAAGCCCCCTAGGGTGTTTGCGTGCACGGGCGTGACGTTTCCTGCGGCCGGCACTGTACATAGAATCCAGTAGATTTTTTGCCTCTATCAGAGGATTTATTTACATTCAAATCAGGGGTTACACATTAAATCACATTCAAATCATAGGTTACACAATTAATCATAAATTATGAAACACAAGTATTTTTACAGAAATTACAAAATCATATTTAAGTTACATAGATTGTTCTTACATGAATCGTAGCAAGCCCTTGGGCAGTTCATCTTTTTCTTTGGTCTTTTTACTAGCAATGTTGTACATTTCTATCAGTTTTTTAATTTCTTTTATAAATACATGTTTCAAAACAAAACTTCTTTTTTCAGTTCCTGATTTGTTCCTATCCAAAATAACTTTATATATTAACCAAAATGCAATAGTTACAAAGAGATTTGTTTTACTATCACTTTCAACTTTAAGCAAATGTTTGATGTTTACTTCCACTTCTACATCGTAAACTTCTCGCAAAATAATTTTGATATATTAAAGAAAGGATTTGTTTAGTTCACAGTCAATAAAAGCATGTATAATATCTTCTTTAACCTTGAATGTTGGACACAAATCGTCAGTTGCAAAATTCCATTTAAACAGGTTACTTCTTACTGGTAAGAGATTATATAATAACTTAAGATTGAACTCGTAATTTATTTTCTCTAACTTGAATAAGATTATTTTTAAATACATTTGCCCAATTTACATCAATATCAAGTTTGTTCTCCCAATGTAAACAGCATTTATTGGTGAAAGTATTTTTTGAGGGGAACAGTTTATATATAGTATTGCTACTCAGATCACTGATGCATTTCAAACTTTTTCCAATCATTACCTGGGGAACAATAAAAACATGAGGCCGGATAGTGATGCGACTATTATCGCTCAAACTTTTTATCCATATTGCTGGTATTGCCTTTTTAGTTTTGTGTAGTAAAAAATAACAGTATTCTTACTTCGTTTTATATCGATCTTTCTCTGAATGTTTTCCATTGGTATGTAACCATTTCTCCCAATAATATATGTTAAGTAAACTATACCACTTCTATACCAGTCATTATAAAATAAAGACTGGTTATCAAATATTATTTGTTTATTATGCCAAAGTATTTGATTTCGAATATCATTTCAGTTAGGGTTAAACATGCAAACATCTTTCAATGTGGTAATAGTTCTAAAAATTTCCCAAGCTTCCAGTATTTCTTTGTAAAAAGTTTGTATTTTTCTTTCATTTATAATTTTCAGTGTTTTAGTACTGAAATTATAATTTAAAAGGAACGAGATACCTCCTAGGAGGGCAAACCCATATGAACACATTTTCTTCCATGTTTCTGTTTTGTCATTCAAAAACCTTCCTAACCATTTTAACCTTAAGCTTAGCATTTGGCGGTGTACATCAGTCATTTTTATACCACCATTAATATAATTTTCTGTTAAAGTATATATTTTAATTTTTTCTACTTTTCTGTTCCAAATGAATCTAAACACTAGATTATCCAAACTTTTCATGAATTTCGTTGGAATGGAATCAACAATGCTCAAATGTATTATTTGACTAAGTGCTAGACATTTAAGGATAGCTACCCGACCAAAAATAGTTAAGTTTCGTTTTGACCAGCTGTCAAGAGTCTTTTTCAATTTAATTAATTTTTCTTCCCACTCTAAGTTTAGCGATTTGTCATTATCAGAATGAATATAGTGACCTAAGTATTTTACAGGCTTAACAGTCCAAGATAAATTGTATTTTTTAATATCATATCTCTTACTTATATCTCCTAACCATATCAATGCTGTTTTTTCTTTATTAATCTTTGGACCTGCTATTCTACCAAAGGTTTTTAATTCATTTAATATTTTTCTTAACGATTTTTCATCTTAAACAAAAAATAGAGTATCGTCAGCATATTGTAAGAAATTAAGTTGAACGTCATGTTCTGTCATTTCAATAGGTTTAACCTTTTTGTTTTCTCTTATACTAATTGCTAAAAATTCGGCGGCGATGATAAAAAAAAAGAGCTGATAATGGACATCCCTGTCTTATACCTAGCTCTTCCAATATTAAAAATTGTTGAGATCCAACCGTTTACCAAAACAGAGCTTGAAATGTCTTTATAAAGAACTGAAATCCATTTACGGAATGATTCACCAAAATTGAATTTCTCCAAACACACGTTTAAAAATTCTATATTCAAAACATCGAAAGCTTTCGTGAAGTCTGCTAACATAATAGCACCTGTTTTACAATGCTTATTGAAAAAACCAATAACATCTTTTGTTAACCTTACATTACAAGCTGATAGACGAGACGACCCTTTATATACCCAGTTTGATTTTCATGAGTAATTTCGTCAACAACATTATGGACTCTGACAGCTAGGACAGCTGCTATTATTTTGTAATCACAGTTCAGCAATGTAATAGGTCTCCAATTCTTAAGTTCTTTACAGTCACCTTTTTTTAATAATAAAGTGATAAGACCTTTTCGCTGAGTATCTGACATAATTCCTGACATGTAGCAGTCATTCAGACTTTCTACAAGGAGGTCTTTCAACAAAGGCCAAAACATTTGATAAAATTCAATCGAAAGTCCGTCTGATCCGGGTGCCTTATTTTTTTGCTTTGCAAATATAGCACGTTTACATTCTTCATGTGTTAACAATCCTTCACATATCTGTTTACTTTCATTTGTTAATTGATGCACGGTTTTAGATGATACGTTATTTTTCATACAATTAATGTAATTTTCTTCACATTTTTTTTTTCTATATAATTCTGAATAAAAATTTACAACCTCTTCTAAAATATCTTCATTTCTAGTTATAACTTTCTGACCCTTTTCACGTTTCATTTGTGATATTTCTTTTTTCTTAGCATTATTTCTTTCTAACCCGAGAAAGTATTTGTTACTTCTTTCTCCTTCTTCCATCCATCTTACTCGAGCCCTAATACCAGCTCCTTTACAATCATGTTTATACGTTTTCTCTAATTTATCTTTTACATCAATATAGTTTTTATGCACATTTTCATCATCAACATTAACATCCATTTGTTTACTTAACTCACACAGGTCATTTTCTAATGATAACTTTATAATCCAGTAGATGGCACTAGCTTCAGGTCAACTCCATTTACCCACATGGTGATAACATAGAACACTGTACAATATATGTTATTATTATTCATTTTTTATTCCATTTTAAGTCCAGACATAATACACAAAGCAGATTTTGATACAAAGGTAAAAGTAATCGAAGTTATGTAGTAAACGTATGTTGTAGACAAAATAATTGCTAACTGTCATATCTTCGCTGTAACACAATCCATGTATAGACCTATGGCTGGTATGAATATTGACGATGGAAATAATAGAGTTCAATCTGTCATTTATGTTGACGGAGTTTTCAAGTTCTTGGATTATTTTGTTGACAAGGTGGTGCTGTGCCTTTAGTTGTAGACTCCATCCTCACTCTCTGTTTCTTCATCATCGTCGTCATCGTCACCTCCATCTGGGAACTGGAATAAACCATCAAATTGTGGACCATGCCTGGCTAATAGTCTAGTCAATGTAGGATTTGACCCACCACTAATTGCAACACGAGATATTCCACTGCAATGCTTTCAAGGAAGGTCCCCTTAACAACATACTAAAAGTCCCAAGAAATCCAAGCAGTGGAAATTTATGAAATTTGCATATTATGCATATTAGCCATAAAAAGTTATAAAAATAAGGAAAATAGCCCATAGATTACAAATTGAGTGTCCAAAACAATTTGATTTGAGCGAAAATTCATGATAAATAACTGTATTCAATGTTTTTTGTCAAAAGTGCAAAAAATCTACCTCATTTGCATAATATGCAAATAAGCATCCTTATATGTAAAAATGTCAAGGTATTGTGATTTTTCCCACATTAACTGCTTGAAAATTTCATAAATGTTGAGATTTACATGCTGTTATCACTAAAGACGTTGAATACATTTGTATTCAGCTTAGTGTATGTAGTGTAATTTGCATAATATGCAAATAAATATCTAACATGTTATGAATATTCAAGAAAACACACTGGTGATACATCCCTCAAAAAAAATTGCAAGTAGATTATCTATTGAAATTGGAATATGGTAATACCTTACAGGAAGGTTTCCTTCGCACCATATTAAAAGTCCTTAAATATGTAAGCATATAGGAAAATCACAAAATTTGCATTTTATGCAAATTAGCCATGATAAATTACAAATAAGGAAAATAATCCAAATATTGGAAATCAAGTGCAGAAAACAATACGAATTGAACTGAAGCCCATGATAAGTTTCACAAATTTATTTTTTTTATTAAAAGATCGTGAATAAATCTGCCTCATTTGCATATATATGAGCATCTTTGTATGGAAAAAAAAAACCAGAAATTTTGATTTTTCTCACAAAAACAGTTATGAAAACATTTCAATCTAGATCAATATGATGCGATCACTAAGAATGGCAAATACATTAATAATCAGCTTAATATCTGAAGTGTAATTTACATATTATGCAAATAAGCATCCGACATGTTGTAAATATTCAAGGAAACACATACGTGATACTTTCCTCGAAAATTCCATGTAGATTATGTGTATTAACCATGATGACCTTCCCTACACTTCTTGCTTGGTTGATATTGACATTTGTCACGAGCAGTTACCCCACTCATATTGTACAATGATGAGTCCATTCTACATGGATCCCACTGCTTGAATGCTTCATTATTTCCATCCAAGTCTTGCTCTCTTCTTGACTTTGACTTTGCGTTTCTTGCGAGCTAGTCCACGCTAGCAAGCTCCTGGATTGCCAAGTGATCAGCACTTGATGTCACACCCGTACAAATAAAAGCCCATTCGCTTTGAAAATTTGGTCCTTGTAGCACACCACTTAGCTTATAAACTTGGGGTCTTTGTATTTAAAGCGCTTAACGATAAATCTCCATCCTGCACATTAGAGCTCTTATCTCAGCATAGACCAATACGCAGTCTCAGATCAGCAGATCAAGCATTGCTGACTGAATCTCTCAGCCACACAACCTGGGGTAACAGAGCCTTCTACATCTCTGGACCAAAGCTGTGGAATAGCCTTCCCCAATTTATCAGGAGAGCAGAGACCCAATGAACTTTTGAGTCTTACCTGAAGACCTTTCTGTTCCCCACTCCAACATTATCCCAATAATAACTCAGTTGTAGCATTACTAGGACAGTACTTGAACTGAATGATGATCCTAAGCACTGTTTGAAGACCATGAAGACATTGAAATTTGTGAGATATTTCCTATTTTTGAGCAAGCGCCATGAGCGCCCAGCTGAGGCAGATACCGGCGCTTTGTAAGAACCCATCATCATCATCATCACTTGTCTTGGTAGTAAATATGAGTACTTGCTTGGATCACAAGATCTCTGTGCATGCCTAATAAGAGTAACAATGGGCATTTGCCTATACGAGCGACATGAAAGCCATTCATAAATTCATGATGAAGGCTTATTAAAGTGCATTATAGGCATCTTTCTCAGATACAGGAATCGTGATTAGACGTTCTTGCTGAATGCATCCATTTTCTGTTCTTTCCTCTTTGATAAATCTCCTTTGGCAACCATCTCCAAAAATTAAATCTATAGTTTCTAAGTAAGTCGTATGCAAATAATATTATTAATTTCCTGATATTTATGGTAAACAGAAATTCCTTAGTGAGACAATGAGCAAACCAGGTGGAGGACTAAGCCAGATTATTGCCTTTCCAACGAGAGGACACAACATAATGGAACACCCTTAACATCACCATCAAATACAATCCAACATTGATTAGACAGTGTGTACCACTTCCAGGATTTATTTGCCACAATGTGTTACTCATGGGTATACTGTGAGGTTATCCAGAGGAATAAACCTTTTAGTAATTATGGTACGACTAAGGATGTTCTTCTGGAGGAATGCTGACTTTAATAGTGTCATGCAGATGTACTTTGGACAATCATGCAGCTCTCTGTACTGAAATCCGACAAGTCGAGCATAGGAGACTGAATGCCAATCGAGAGGACTTTAACACGAACACACTGTTAACCATGTCTTCTTCCGACACAAGTTGCCTCAATGAGAGAATGGACATAAGTTGTGTCGTAAAGAGTTTTAGAGAAAGGCTAGGAATAGGAAGGCTTGCACATTTTAGAGCTCCAAAAGCATCAGTATTAAAGGTAAAGCTCAGAATTGCTACAATGCATTAAAGAGGACCATAAGAGGGTTTGTAGACAAGCCTATAATACATAATTTGTTGACCGGATTGACAATGATCCAGGCTGTAACAATTAGCATGTTGGGAGCCCTTAATATCAATAGCTATGACTACATGGGAATATCATTATTAAAGGAAGGCGAAGATTTTTAGTCTTAGTATTCACCACTGATCATGATGATGATGACACTGAAGTCCTGGGACCCAGTCCTGACCCAGATATGGCCAGATAACATATTGTTTAGTCAAGCAGGTGTAGCCAGACTACTGAAGAAATCGTTAAAGAAAACAACATGCATGAAGCTACTAGGCCAGACGGAATCTCTGCTGCACTTCTTAATGAGACTACTCATCAGATCTTACCTGCCATAAGTTTGCTTTTCCTGGCCTCCCTTTATCATGTTTATGCGGTGAAATTTCAAGAAAGTCTAAGTCGTTCCCATCTATATAAGAAAGGGTTGTCAACTCTAACAAACTACACACCAATTCAAATACTGTGCTTTGTTCTTGCCAATCCCATCATCTTGTCAGACTAACGCTTAGGTAGCGAAGAACATATTTCCAGTATTTTTCCTTGAATATAAATCATATTAGGGTAGATTTGAATGCTTAGTGATAGCAGCATATTAATTTGAAAAACTTAAATGTTTTCACTGCAGTCAATGTGATAAAATCTAAATTTCTTGACATTTTCCAAATAAGGATACTTAATATTTGCATAATATGCAAATGAGGCAGATTTGCTAGCTTTTTTAAATAAAGACACTTATTTATTATTTAAACTTATTTATTTATTTAAACTTATTTATTCATCATGTTCAAAATTACTTGCTGTGGACATTTAATTTGTAATCTTTGGATTAATTTCCTCATTTTCTATTTTTTAAATGGCTAATTTGCATAATATGCAAATTAATTTTCAGGCATTGGGATGAATTCTCATGCTTAGTGATGTAGTAGCATATTAATGTCAACATTAATGAAATGTTTTGAAGCAGTCTATATGAGAAAAATCACAATATCTTGACATTTTTTTCCATATAAGGATGCTTATTTGCATAATATGCAAATGAGGTAGAAATTTTTGCACTTTTGATTGAAAACATTGAATTCAGTTATTTATCATGAATTTCCATTCAAATCAAATTATTTTGGACATTTAATTTGTAATCTTTGGATTATTTCCCTTCTTTTTCTAATTTTTCATGGCTAATTTGCATAATATGCAAATTTCATAAATTTCCACTGCTTGGATTTCTTGGGACTTTTAGTATGTTGTTTACGGGACCTTCCTGGAAAACATTTCAGTGGAATATCTCGTGTTGCAATTAGTGGTGGGTTACCCCCCTATTCTGGCTAGATTGACTGGACTACTAGTTCGAATATCAATTCAGCGCCCCCTAGTTCAAACATCAATGTGGTGCCCCTAGTTCGAACATCAATTCGGCGCCCCCCTAGTTCGAGTAACAATTCGGCGCCCCTACATGTAGGTCGATCATCAATACGCCCCCCCCCCCCCGTTCGAATATCATTTCGCCCCCCCCCAGCTCGAGTATCAATTTGGCGCCCCCCTAGTTCGAACATCAATTCGGTGCCCCCCTAGTTTGAGTATCAGTTTGGCGCCCCCCTAGCTCGAACATCGATTCGCCCCCCCCCCCCAGTTCGAGTATCAATTTGGCGCCCCCAGTTCGAACATCATTTTAACATCCCTTCGAACATCATTTCGGCGCTCGAATATCAATTCGGCGCCCCTACATGTACATGTAGGTCCAACATCAATTTGGCGCCCCATAGTTCGATTATCAATTTGGCGCCCCCTAGTTCCAACATCAATTCTGAGCCCCCCTAGTTCGAGTATCAATTTGGCGCCCCCCCTAGTTCGAACATCGATTCGGCCCCCTTCCCCCCCCCCCCTAGTTCGAGTATCAATCTGGCGCCCCCAGTTCGAACATCATTTTAACATCCCTTCGAACATCATTTCGGCGCTCCTACATGTAGGTCAAACATCAATTTGGCGCCCCTAGTTCGAATATTATTTCGCCCCCCCCCCCTAGCTCGAGTATCAATTTGGCGCCCCCCTAGTTCGAACATCAATTTGGCGCCCCAACGTCGAACATCAATTCGCCCCCCCCCCCCCGTTCGAACATCAATTCGGCCCCCAATTCGAACATCATTTTGACGATTCTAGGACATCTACCCCCTGGACATCCACCCCCCGGACATCTACCACCCGGACATCCACCCCCCGGACATCCACCCCCTTAGGACATCTACCCCCTAGGACAAGTACCCCCTAGGACATTTACCCCCCGGACATCTACCCCCCGGACATCTACCCCCGGACATCTACCCCCCGGACAATTACCCCCCGGACATCTACCCTCCGGACATCTACCCCCCGGACATCTACCCCCCGGACATCTACCCCCCGGACATTTACCCCCCCCCCCCCCGTATCCAAAATATCCGTGAGTAGATGCCCGGGGGTAGCCTGTCTGGGGGGGGGGTAAATGTCCGGGGGGTAAATGTCCGGGGGGTAGATGTCCGGGGGGTAGATGTCCGGAGGGTAGATGTCCGGGGGGTACTTGTCCTAGGGGGTAGATGTCCGGGGGGTAATTGTCCGGGGGGTAGATGTCCGGGGGGTAGATGTCCGGGGGGTAGATGTCCGGGGGGTAGATGTCCGGAGGGTAGATGTCCGGGGGGTACTTGTCCTAGAGGGTAGATGTCCGGGGGGTAATTGTCCAGGGGGTAGATGTCCGGGGGGTAGATGTCCGGGGGGTAGATGTCCGGGGGGTAATTGTCCGGGGGGGGTAATTGTCCGGGGGGTAGATGTCCGGGGGGTAGATGTCCGGGGGGTGGATGTCCGGGGGTGGATGTCCGGGGGGTGGATGTCCGGGTGGTGGATGTCCGGGGGGTAAATGTCCGGGGGGTAGATGTCCTAGGGGGTACTTGTCCTAGGGGGTAGATGTCCTAAGGGGGTGGATGTCCGGGGGGTGGATGTCCGGGTGGTGGATGTCCGGGGGGTGGATGTCCAGGGGGTAGATGTCCGGATACGCATTTTGACATTCCTTCAAACATCATTTCGGCGCCCTTTTGGTTCGAACATCATTTTCTTTCCTGCTCTTCCTCTTTTTTCTCTTTTTTTCTCCTCTTCTTCCTTCCCCCTCTTCCTCTCTCTTTTCCCCTCTCTCTCTCTTCTCTTCTTTCCTCCTTCCTCTCTCTTTTTTCTCCTTTTCCTTTCCCCCTCTCCCCTTTCCTCTTTTCTTTCCCTCCTTTTCCTCTCTCTTTGTTCTTCCCCTTCTTCCTTTCTTCTTTTCCTTCCCCTCTTCCCCTCTTTTTTCTCTTTCTTTCACTCTTCTTTTTTTTTGCCAAGGGGGGGGGGGCCAAGGCCCCCTCGGCCCCCCCCCCCCCCCCCCGTGGATCCGCGCCTGCTTGACATATCTGCTGGTAGGCAGAGAAAGAAAACTTCACTTTTTCAATAGAAAACTGTATAGAACTCATACGTCTTTTTTGTGCATCGTATCATATACGTGGCGATGACGATTACGCAATGGTGGTGCTATACCGATATGGTGCAGTTACCGACGGGGTAATTCCCTGGGATGACATCACGGTGGTTGCGTACATGTAGCTATGTCGTAACACCAGTTCATGGTGACGTCATGCGAGGCACTTGACATATCTGCTGGTAGGCAAAGAAAGATAACTTTTATTTTTTTAAATAGGAAACTGTATTAGAAATCATGCCTTTTGGTGCATCATATCATATTCTAAAAGTACCCGTGCGGTGCAACGTCGCTGCATCGTGTGATAAGGTTGGTCTTGACCTAAAGTCATCAATACGTGGCGATGACGAACCCAATTACGCAACGATGGTGCAATACCGATATGGTGCAATAACCGAAGGGGTAATTCCCTGTGATGACATCACGGTGGTTGCATAGCTATGGCGTAACACCATTTCATGGTGTAAGTGACGTCATGACTGACCGGAAGTCTGGGTCAGGCCGTCCGGGTCAAATGTTATGTGTTCAAAGGTTATGGTTGACCGGGTCAAAGGTCGTGGATGACCGGGGTCCATGGATGACCGGGTTAAAGGTCACCAAAATTGGTATGAGCTCTATACTATAACTACTAAAATGTCATAACTTTCTTAGTTTACAACCGACTTTGATGAGATTACAGTGTTGTGTTTGTTGGATTTTCTCTTTTTATTCGAATCAACTTTTCGTTTGGGTGAACTTGTCCTTTAAGATTGATAGCGCATAATTTCAACGGCTGACTAGGCCTACCCGCCATCCAAGATAAATGTATTACAAAATAATTTCAGCCAAAACTCTCTTAAGTGATACATGTATGGCATGTATGGTGTGATAAACTCTTTCGCCCGAGTCTTCAGAACTTTGTACAAGCCGCTTGATACTAAAAGATTTGAAAGAATTTTCTTTTTCATTGTTATCATTTTGATGACATAAATTTTTTTCAAGATTTCATATACACTATTTTAGACTCATGGAAAGAATAGATCAGTGTTTTTCAGGTTAATCTTTAAGTAACATCCAAAACAAACATTACACACTAAGGAATGAGGGTGCAAGAAAGGTGCAACTTTGCGGGAAAAGGTGTAGAGCGAGTATTCGAGCATAGTTGCACCTTTCACTCGCCACCGCGCCTGCGCAGTCCCACAGCCGGTGGTTGGGGCGCAAGTTTGACCCACGCGTATAGTCTAGGTTCCTGTCATACTTCATCCTTATCAAAATGCTCGCAAAGTTGGACCTGCTCGGCAATGAAAAATACTCTTTCTTGTTTGTGTGTGTGTGTAAGAGTAGGCGTCTTGTATACGTGTAATGACTATAAAACTATATTATCACTTGCGACATTGCTCCTTCATACTGACTTATAGATCGAGTTTATAGGGTCCGGGAACAATCTACGTAGAAATTGCACGTGTTGAGGGGTCTGTGAATTAACAAAATAATTGCATGATTCGAACATTATAAATATGTTACGCTTGTCATGACTGCTGTGGGAAAAGTAATTGTAAGAAAAGTGGTCTAAGCATGTTTTTAGTTTTATTTGGGGAATCAGGCCATTTCGAAAAGAAAATCATTTTATCAACTGTTTCAATAAGCTTTTTGTAAATTCTTATAATATATACGGGGAACCAGTCGTTGTAATTAGAGGCGTTGCCCCATACACACGATCCACCATTTCTTTCCTGTTTTTGCCAATCAACTATCGCGGAATTGAAGGTAGAGTAAGAAATCACTGACTCTAATTATGTGCATCGCATCAGAATTCCGTAACCACCTGAACATTTGGACAAACAGATGAAGTGGACGGCCAGGCACGGTGGCATCCTGATTGCAGCCATTCCATTGTGACTCGCGTGACATTTACACTAAGTGCCAACTTCTTAGGATAATTACTTGAAAATCGTACATTGCAGACTTGTTTTTCCTATTTGTTTCAATCAAAGCGTTGATAATACACATTGTCCAACAAAAATTGAATTTACGTTGGTTTTTTAAGGAGATATTTCAATTTGTTTGTTGTAACTCGCGTGACGCGACACTATTGAAGATTCCTGACCTTTACTGTATTTGTCTGTAATTTCCTAAGAAGATACCAGATTTTGATGAAATTTACTGGAGAGTATTTGAAACATCTGGAAATATTATGTTAAAAATTCATTAACGCCTGACTTTTTGTTTTGGGTCTAATTCCATTTGAAAATGTGACTCGCATGACAAGTATCATTTTGGACTATGAGTTGAACAAATTATCATGATTTTATACAGCAAAATGGGCAAAATTTCATACAAACATAACATTTATGGTCATTTGCATCGCATTTATTTAAAAAAACAGAAGAATTTTAAAACCGAGCTCTGATACATATACTTTCATGAAAGTTTACATGTGGGACTACATATTGTAGTCCCATATGTGTTATTAATTGCATTGAACAAAGTTTTTCTAAATATAAATCCTTTACCCAAAAATATTGCTCGTTTTTTTGTATGTGACTCGCGTGACATACCCTAAAAATCTTAATGTGACTCGCGTGACAGCACTTTAGTGTGTTTTTTCGTAATTATTTCTAGTTAGCAATCTTCTTTGCTGGTTTGATTTAGTACCTTATGCTCCTTACTTACTAACTACAAATTATACTTCCTAATACTTTTTAAGTAAACTAAATACGGATGTATTTTGTGACTCGCGTGACACATTTCAAGGGTGTTTCCAACTCGACATATTGTTAAGCTCGGTTGATAAAAGTGAACAAAAAAGTGATAAGTTAAAATGGCTATAAGATTAGATAAAATACCAAAAAATGATATATTTACAAAAAACAGAAGACGTTTTTATTAACATTAACATAGCGAAAGAATGCATACTTTTTTATGCGAATTCTGCTCTGCACTTTTAAAGGTGCCAAGTTGAACCTATTTTTCTTAGTGTGTATAGTCCAAAGTGTTTGCATAATTCATCACTTCACTGATAGGTTTTACACTGTAAGAAATATTGGGTAAAATTTTAACCAGCACGAGGGTATGTATCCAACCAATTTGGGGCAGTATTTTACCCAATGCGGGAAGCATATTGCCCAGTATGGTTAAAAAATAAGCAGCAATTACTTTAGAATGGGCAATATTTTCATCACACTGGATAAATAAAAATGCCTAAAATGAATAACCAATGTTGGCTGGACACATGATTACCCTCATGGAGCATTTTTACCCAAGATTTTTTAGAGTGTAAGTAACCAATCAAAATAAAGTATCAATATGAAGTCATATGGGCTTGGAATTATTTCTAGTCGATTTTATGCCAATAATTACCCCAAAATGATAACATGTTTTAGTATATAGCACGAAAATATATAATTTCGGCGCTCTTCATTCTGGCCCACTTTGCGACGCCTCTGTCCGCTTTAGAGATACAAAATTATCATAACTCCTGTCATCGCATCAACCCACCCATATTACATGTACTTTCTACACTCCCTGGGGAGCATCCCCCCCCCAAAAAAAAAAAAAGAGTTATGACTCAAATGGGCCTACTAAATACAATGCTTCAGTTACATTATTTTACAAATGATATTCTTATTAGTTAATTCTTCTTTCTTCTTCGCATCAACACATCCGTGGTCCAATGGACCAGGTCCACCCTACATGTATATCCCCCTCCCTCCCCCCCCCCCCATTCTCTGAGTCCCTCGCTTTTCCCCTCTCTCACTCTAAACACACTGAGTAAAAATTTACCCAATAATGGGTAGAAAGGGAATAATAATGTTTGCTGGGTTCTTTTTTTACCCCATATTGGGATATTTCTTTTCACCCAAGCAACATGCATGTTCACATTTTACCCAACATTGCGTAAACGTTTTTTAGAGTGCTCTCTCTATTCAATTACATTAACAACATTCAGTTGATCAAAAACCAATTCAATCGAATTCAAGAAAGTAGTTCATCCACGTAGTAAGTTAGAAATTATTTTAAAATAGGCCAACGGAAAAAATAATGGTACATATTATTAATTGGCCCGAAAACATTTTAATGTTCGCAATGAACGTAAAAACAGGGAGCTCTAACATATAGCTGCCGCTTTTTTATTAATCCGTTATAAATGTATCCTTGGGATTAAATAATGGACGAGGTACAAATCAATTAGTCTAGGTGGGTAATGGTGAATGTCATTACTCACTAGTAAGTGTTTATACAAAACCATGTGTGGGCTTTCGCAAACGGCCAGTACATGTATATTAAATGTGAATTGGACTCGAGTGTCATTCAACAGCA
Organism: Lytechinus pictus; assembly: GCF_037042905.1. NCBI lineage: Eukaryota > Metazoa > Echinodermata > Echinoidea > Temnopleuroida > Toxopneustidae > Lytechinus > Lytechinus pictus. Next base: position 15,585,125 of record NC_087253.1, on the reverse strand, counting down.
AAAGTGAAGCAGTCATTGAATATGTTCTCTGCCGTTAGAATTTAAATTTGGCATCCGTTTTATCCGTTAGCGTTTGAATTTGGCATTAAGCGCCCTCTCTTGGAGTATGTTTTATTTATAATATAGAATAGCCCTTTATAACTTGCTTTATAAGCCCCAGTCACATAAAGACACGGATCAACACGGCAATGCCGGCATGATCCGGGGAGGTCCGGGGTCGTATTGCCCCGGATTAAATTGGAATGTCCGGGGTTCGATCCGGGGTTGGACCCCGGCCACGGCATCTTTGCCCATGAACAAGGCATTTAATCGACAGTGCTTTTAATATCCTGCATTCAAATACAATTTCTGGTAACTAGGTGTGCCCTTGTTACAAAAAAAACACACACACCCTCACATCCCAGGCTTTCTACGTACACACACACACCTACCGTTACACTCTGATGAGCAATACAACACATCAGACGTAGCAAATGAAAAATAAGTAACTTCTTTTGTAAGTCAATTCACAATGAAAACAAGAAATTGTGAGGAAGGAATAGGAAGAATAAAGTACATCTGAACGATGAAAAGAAGGAAAAAAAACCTTTGATTTAAAGATTTCGCCGGGAAATCATGTTTGATGCAACTACAGGCTTTTTCGGCCAAATCGTGGTTTCGAGAACTCGTCGATTTGCATGCGCGCACCTGTGTGCAAAGTGAAAGGAGGAGGAAATAGGGAACCGTGTGTGTCACAATAAAGCGCTGCTGTACCAAGTACAGGGTGGTTCCTAATTTAAATACCGCTTTATATTTAAATATAAATCATATCTGAAATTCCCTAGCATCAGAGAACTTAATATATTATGGTATGTCGGAAGTGTACTTCACCCATGTATAAGCAGATGTTTCCGTATCAAGCGGAAATAATGAAAATCGATGTACAGGCCTATTTACCTATACACAGTAGGACCAATGCAACCTTCTTGCTACGGACTGATCCGGTATTGTTTAATTGCTATTAGATCTTTGTTGCTTAAAATTTGAACATTTTTTGTGATATTTGTTTGAACCCTTTTTACAACCATTAGATAAAAATCAAGTTCGTATAGTTAGCAAGCTTGCAAACTATTGTGCATTATCAATGTTGTTCAATCGTGTAAAACGAAAGTAGAAAAGGGTGTATGTGTTATATTCAATATGAAATCGGCTACTAGCTCCTGTACAATTTTAACATTGAAATAATTATCGTGGTTGTTGATAGCTGCAATTTTTGCCTGTTCTTTTAAAGTGCCCCTCCCCTTTGACAATCATGGATCTGCTCCAAAAGAAATGACCAAATGAACATGAGACAAAAATAATGGTAAGTATATATATATATATATATATATATATATATATATATACCACTTGGCACGCTTTTTTATTTATACATACAAACAGTTGGATGGTCATTTTATTGGATTATCTTTGAACTCATTTAGAGATCAGTACTACAACTGTCATTTTTCTTTAAACAAGTGGAGCGCCTCTGGCAGTCTCACCTGCATTACGCAATTCGATGTACATGTAGCAGCCATGCTGAATTTGAAAACTATTATGAAATAATTATTCACAAAAAACACCATTCATATAATGATACAATTATTGACCCTAAATTACTTTGACCTTGATCATAAGACCTAAGACTTGTCAGTGATACTTGATTACCCCTATGTCCACATTACATAAAGTATATCCATAAACTTTGAAAGTTATGACAGCAATTTAATGATTACCTCTAACATGGCCAAAGTTCATTGACCTTAAATGACCTTTGACCTTGGCCATGTGACCTGAATCTCGCACAGGATGCTCAGTGATACTTGATTACTCTTACGTCCAATTTTTATGAACTAGACTAAATACACTTTCAGAGCTATGATGGTAATTCAACAAATACCCCAACATGGCCAAAGTTCATTGACCTCAAATGACCTTTGACCTAGGTCATGTGACCTAAACCTCGCATAGGATGTGTAGTGATAATTGATAACTCTAATGTCCAAGTTTTATGAATCAGATCCATAAACTTTCAAATTATGATAGTAATTCAACAAATACCCCCAACCTGGCCAAAGTTCATTGACCTTTGACCTTAGTCATGTGACCTGAAACCCGCACAGGATGTTCAAGGATACTTGATTACTCTTATTTCCAAGTTATATGAATCAGATCCATAAACTTTCAACGTTATGATGGTAATTTAACAAATACCCCAACTTGGCCAAAGTTCATTGACCCTAAATGACCTTTGACCTTGGCAATGTAACTTGAACTCAGGTAGGATGTTGAGTAATAGTTGAATCCGCCGCGGTGGAACACCAGGCTACTTTATTGTTTCAGATGTAAAGCTATGGTGTAAAAGGAACATTATCAATATGGTTGTCTAAATTTATTTATTTGAACTTGAAAAGTGTTTTCACCAAGGGTATATGATTTCGCCTCTGTTGTTCTCTATATTCAATAACGATGCTATCGATATCACACATGGCAATCAGTTTAGATTATAATGTTTATGCCGATGATACAGTTTTGTCGAAATCAGCGGCGGTGGAACAAATTTTCTTTGAGGGGCAGAGCCAAAAAGGGCACTTAGATTTCAAAATGGGCATTTTGGTGCAAACGGATATTTTCACTATGAGATTATCATCTGCGTGAAGTAATTGTGTGTTTTGAGGTAATTAAATTAAGCAAAGCCCTTTTCAAGTGATTTCTGATTGACAAAATACACATCTAGTCCTTATTTTGTACGAGAGAGGTTAGGAAAATTTTCAAGTCTGAAGTTGTGAAACTCGCTTTTTGGTAAAAAAAAAATGATAATAAAAATGGCACCAGTTACCGTTAAAAGGGGCATCCTTGCTAGATATTGCGAGTGAGAATCGCGAGCTCAAACTTTTAGACATTTCATCTAACAAGACATGAAAATTAAACAATCTAAGCAGTTTTTGTTATGACTAAAGAAACGCAAAGCGCGACCTGAAATTTTTAAAAACACTTACCAGACAAGGAACATAAGGACTGCATTTAGGGACGGATGAATAGGATACATATCTCACCAAATTAAATAATGCGAGTGCAGAGCGCGAGCTAAAAATGTGTGATATTCCGACCTGAAAATGGACATTCTAAGCACTTTTTGTAAACAAGAACAGAATGAGTATACATGTACCTTACTAAACAACAGATTGATGCGCGAGTTAAACGCGAGCCAAATTTTTGATATTCCAAGCTAAAAACCCCCCCAAAAAAAATTATTTTCCAACCATAAATGTAATTTGTTTTACTTCAGAATGGGTATTTCATTTTGAAAAGGGGCACTTTTCATTGTGAAGAAAGGGCATTTGTTTTCTACGGTGAACTGTAAGGGGTCAAGTGCCCCAAGCCCCCCCCCCCCCCCTTCCCTGGCTCTTTCCCCTGGTCGAAATTGAGGAATGTCAGAAAGATATTCAAATTTTAATACTGTAGGTAACTTCATACAGTGTGTTGACAATAAAATATTAACCTACTGCATGTTGATTGGGAATCGTCGAAAGTATTCTTAATATACATGTATATGTCAAAAACTATACAATCAAGCAACTTAATTGATTTAATATGTTTAAGGATCTTCGTTTGACATGGATAGTGGACACTTGCCTGTAACAATTATAATAATGATAATAATGATGATGATGATAATAATGATTAAAATAATGATGATAATAATATCAATGATATCAATCATAATAATTAACATAATGATAATAGTAATAATAATGATGATAATGGCATTGATAACAATAAAGGTGATACAAAAAAACAAATTTGTGAAAATACCCATCGAAATCCATCGAAGTTCAATAATCAAAGGGGAAGTCAATTAAAAGATGATAGTCTAATATACCATGAACACAACAGGAAATAAGAAACGTTTCCATAAATGTCTGCCACCTATTAAACGATATTGAGAGAACGAAAGCTTTGACCCTCATCACATATCCTGGAGATTTCTATATTTAAATCCATTGTTCAGTGAATGTTAAAGAACCTCAACGAAAAAAGAATCCGATTTCTGTAAAGTATGCAGTAAGAAAGTAATAAAATAATGATAAATGCTTAAAATTCATTATAATAAATACAATTATATTCGTTACAACATCGTATTAAAACAATGGTGTATTGGTTGACTGACCTTTAATCCCAGCACTCCGATCAAATACACCCCCAACCACCCCCACCACCATCTCCATCAATAAGTTGGTCTTTAAAAACGTATAGTTTCAGAGAAAGAAGTTTCATGTAAAAAGAATTATGATGATGACCACTATGATAATGATAATAATAATAAAAATAATAATGATAACAACACAAGTAATAAAAATAACAATAATGGTAATGATTACTTAAACAAAAATATTTAAATGACAAGCAAGGTCCATTATCAAAGATCCTGATTATTATGAAATAACTCGATCAACAGATCCAATCAATATACCCACGATCTTTATAGTCCTCTATTCAAGTATCGGCCTGTTCTGTTTAAAACAAAAGACCATATGTGTAGACAATTCGACAGGACATTTAAAGTACATATTATTTTATGATTTTGATAATGATAAGGAAATTAGTGAATATGCCGAATATATTTCAATGAAACGATTTGAAACCATGTATTTATTTGGAACGCTCCCATAGGCTATGTGCAAGACTTGCTAAAATATATAATATTTTGTAGTTGATTCGTATTTTAGAAGAATATAATACATGAAGAGTTTTATTCCAAAAGGAGCTAAATCCACCAGATAGGTGTTTATACAACACCAATTAGTATTAAAACAGCATCGGTTTGATTCCAAACCGGCGTTGTTTCAATACTTCTCTGATATGAACATATATAGACTCCGGGCTGGTGTTAAATCAACACCGGAGTTTTTGCAGTGCATAGTTCACACATTTGCATTGGGGAATACGTTGTCCTTCTTGCTCGAGGATCTCTAATCGGGAATAACTCGTGGGTTCGAGTCCACCCCGGGCCGATGACTGACACCAGTGCGTAGACGCAGGTTATGATTCAGCGGAAAACACTCCATCCCTCGGATAGGACGTTAACTTGAGGCCCCGTGTAGTGGAGACTAACCACCTTTGCACGTCAAGAACCCATTGGGGAAAACCTTGCACTCTCTTTCCTCTCTCCTCTTACTATCCTATTTTCCTCTGTCACCCCTCTCCTTCTCTCCTTTTCTTCTCTGCTTTTATCTTCCACTTTTTTTCCCTCTTTGCTGGGATTCCCATGTTATTGTTATAAGAAGCTGTCGCTACTTAATCAAAATGTGTGAGACATGTACATGTATAGTGTTGTCTGCAAGTTATTTTTCCTTTCCTTCATTTCTTACTCTGTCTCCTTCCCTATGTTTCCTCTCATACCCTCTCCCCTCTCTCTTTCTCTCATCTTCATTGCCTCCTCTTCTCTCTGTCATCCCCTTAGCATGTCCATCTTCATTGTCTCGATACTACATTCCTCCATCTCTTTTCTTTTCTCCCTTTCTCTCATTCATTTTTTCTTCTTTCCTTCTTCTTCTCTCTTGCAGTACACAAAACACTTGAGTAATTGATTATGAAAGTAATGCATGGTTTAATTGATATTTGAATGCTTTATTTACATACGCAGCCAGTTTCATGTAGTGCAATTACAGTGAAGTAAAACAGGATAGAAGAGTTGCAATTTTGTCTTTTATATTGTTAAGGTGTTTTTTTTTAATAGCATGTTGTACTCATTATTATTACACTATTCGTATATGAGTAGGCAGAAACCCCGGTGTAATGGTCCACATTTACGCGGGAGGAGAGACCTGCGGGTATTAGTGATTCAGTTCGCTTTTCGCCTCCCAGGCAGGCACAGGTGACGCCAAACAAAATAACAATAATTATAATAATAATAGATTATAGCTATTCGAAATAACAAAAGGAGTGTCCACGAACGCAGGTGGCGAGACATGATACAGTGATTATCCACTTATGTTATGTAACTGTTATGTAATTTCTTATAATGTTTCATTTGTATTTGTTCAACTGTATTGAATGAATGTACCTTGAAGTGACCAATAAAACATCATTTAAATACAACAAAATAATAATAATTTATACGGTTTATCCAGTATTTTCTATGAGCATGATAAGGGGAATTACATATGTGGCACCATATCTTATTCTTATAGCGACTGAATTTATACGTTTTCATTGCAGATGACCATTCAAAATTTGCAATTATGACGGCCATTTTTGAATTTTTATGGAAAAAATAACTTTTTACCAAAATACCATGTATATTGTCAATATACATTACTCGATATTGCGCTAAAATGATACCAGTGTGCCTGTGACAAGAGATTTCTCTTGTCACAGGCACACTACCGAATTGCTTCATGGACTTTACTTGTTGGAATATCAATGCCTTGATCTACCGTGTCTACTGCAATTACTTGATTGCAACCTTCAATCTATGGAAAACTGAACAATGACAGGACTCTTTGCTCTGATTTCAAGCTCAGACAGCAATGATGATATAATATTTCGCTATGAACTTTTGAATTTTGAGTGCATTATACTTTTAATATTTATAAAACGTGGATATAACTGATTTGGTTTTCACAATGATCTAGGGCATTGTTTAAACCACTTTCTGTAAATTAGCATTTTTTCATACAACTGGCTTGAATTTCATGCGATATGATTCATTAAGCATTGAGAGATGAGCCTTCTCTCAGATTCTATCAGAAAACCTCTCAATCCAAGTTTCGTTATTGCGTTGAATAAATTACGCACCCAATCACGTTTTCATTCACTATTTTTTATTTCCTTCTTAGATTTTCGGCCCACAACTTGCGGGCCGATACTTAAATTCAAAAGGAAAATGAAGGTTTAAGAAGATTGGCATGACATCTTTAATCAAACATGAAATTGACTTTAAACCAATGGGATGCACGGTATAGTGATGTGCGATTGATTTTTTGTTGTTTTTAAACGCAACTCTTTCTGCAACAGGCCCCTGCTATGGATTAGCATTATGCAATCGAGAACATTCTGTTAAAATATTCGATCCGAATAAAGAAATATCTTTTCAGTCACTGATTCTTGAGCTCAGAATCTATCATGAGCTGATGGGGCCGGTGCTGATTGAGCTCAAAGTCCCTATATAGGATTAGAGGATAAGTGAAAAAATACACGGGGGTTGGGCAGGGCCATGGGAACGATATTTTAACTGGGGGTGCTGACGTAAAATTGACAAGCAAAAAACAAAACTTTCACTAAAAATTGAAGGTCATATTGGTCCCGAGAAAGGGGGGTACTTTTGTATTACATTTATCAATTTCTCACACCTATACTAGAATCCCAGTGGGTGCTAGAGAATAATACACGCCGCACCCCCAGGTAAATCTTGGGGGTGCATCCCCGCTTCTCAGGGACATCCCCCCCCCCCACAAAACTATTATATGCACATCCTGGTCGGTATGCAAATGAGGGGACCGATGACATCACTCACTCACTATTTCTTTTGTATTTTATTATGTGAAATATGAAATATTTTAATTTTCTCCTCATTCATGTCATTGCCATGTGAAAAAAAATCATTCCTCCCTGAAGGTGTGGGTTCCATTGTTTTAACATTTTGTAGTTCAATCAAGAGGGTCCTATTCGTCAAATTCGTAAAAATTGAAATTTTGTATAATTCAAACAATAAAAAACAAAAGAAATAGTGAGTGAGAGACATCATCGACTCTCTCATTTGCATATCACTGGATTGTGCATATAACTGTTTTGTGAAAAATAAGCGAAACTTTAAAATGTCATAACTTTCTTATTTTACATCTGATTTTGATGAATTTTTCAGCGTTATTCTTGTTTGATTTTTCTCTATTTATTCAAATGAACTTTTCTCTGGGGTGGACTTGACCTTTAAGCAAGTAAGTATACTATTCATTAATCTTCATTCACGTGATTGAAGTTACTTAAGCGACGAAAACAAAACTTCTCAAGAGTTTTATACTCTACGTGAGTAAGGAATACATTCTTGATACATGATCAATGTTTATGTTTTCAGGTAGATCATAATGCCTTGAATATGAATATAATTAACATAGACAATTACATATACCACTTGTGGAAGGTTTCAATTTCATACTTACAACACCTAACATCATGACATGAAAAATGCATTTCTTTAAAGGCTTTTATGGCGGGACCGCCTTAAAAAAACGGTTCTGATTTGAATTTTGTTATTACCTTAAAAAACCGAACCACACTCTTAGGATATATTCAAGAAATAAAATCGCTCAAGCTATCTCTGTTGTGAAATCTAACTATTACAACCCTCGAATAGAGAAAAGGGAATAATCTTTTATCCTGGTGAGACATGAAAATACTTCCAAACGGTTTTCAGGACAATATTTCAATAACGATTCCTGGTACTGCTTGTACTGATAACGAAGATGATGAATATTCTAAGCAAGCAGATAATGCAATAAATAATTTTTTGGTCATTTTTTTCACATCTTTCTCCTCTAAACATGAATATTTATCCTCTAATTTGATACCATTTACTTCGTGGTATATGTTTAGACCTTGCTACGCAATTTGATTTACGTCAAAGAAAATTGTGAATGCACTGAATTGTCACATACATTGTCACAAATTTCATTACAAAACGGAACCAACATTTTTATTTATATAAGTGTTTATTAAACAATTATCATGTTAAGTGTAATTTGACGTAGAGAAGTTGTAAATAGGACTGTTGGGTAATCTGTCAGACAGAATGCCCAACAGTCCTGTGCTCATGAAAATGATTATAATTTACTTGTCATTTTTTCAAGATGTATTTTTTACTCAATATACAGTAAAATGAGATGATGGATCCAAAATAACAGGAGAATAAATATTTTCAAATCTTACAATAATCATGTATAAATTAAATTCAGATTATCCCCTATAACAATTCAATAAATTTATCAAAGTATTTTAAAATTATGATGTAATCGGGAGTTGTGAATTGTGTTCCTAGTTCAAATGTTATGCTTAAGAAAAGAGATGTTTTATGCTTATGATACTATTTTAGGATATTATTTTTACTAGAAAACACGCAAAATCGGTTAATCAAAACAGCGGTTTCGTGGTGGAGTCTGGACAAACGAAATATTTGCAATTTTTCGTCGGCTTTGAAGCTTACGACGATCTGCTGCTCCGGTTCGCCAAATTTTCGACAATGACCTCACAGCTGTTTATTGTCATTTGACGGGCATTTTCTATACATGCAGTTTTTATGTTCATGGGTGCGTTCTGTTTCCCGGTGCGGAAACTTTCTATTTCTTGCTGAAGCTACAACTAATACGTTAGGTGGCCACCCTTTGTAAAAAAAAAAAGGAAAGTGATCGACATTTCATTACTTCGTCATCACCGTCGTCAGTGTCGCCATAAGCACAAATCACCATCATAAGCGACATTACCATTGATAGTATTATGTTCTACATATTTTAAAAATCATGAGGAAATCCAGTCGGTTTGTGGCACGAAGTTGACCAATAATCGTGGATTGAAGGGTGCACTTCTTCCTGGTGAAAACTTTGTAGTTTTTGTTCATGATCAATTATCTTCGAGACCAATTTACACAGAAATGGTGGATTTAGAGCTAAATTTTCCCCTACTCTTCTAACCAAACCATGTTTTTTCCATTCAAAATATGAATTGTACAAGGTATCATTGGAATCTAGAAGATTAATATAATCTGCCAGTTCACGAAAGCTACTGAAGTCTTGTAAATGTATGAAAGAATTTGGTGGCGCTACGCGCTCATAATCTTCCCGCGGTGGACCATAGACGATGGGTACAATGTCATTCATGAGCGCGTTATACCATAATTTCTCCGTGATGTAGTCCCTGCATTCGCTGTTCTCCACTGCTAGATAAAATTTGTGAGCCTTGATTTTATTCCAGCAATCGTCTGAATATCTGTCGCAAGCCAATGTTCCACAAGGACCATACATATCGACTCTGACGTGATTTGCAAGTGTCTTTACAAAATCATGACGGCGCCAGGATGCTACACCGCAATTGGATGCAGCCCATGCTACCAAAGAGCTTTTTTCCTTTGCCCAATTCCGACTTTCACCTGATGACATTTGTGGTATTGATTTATCGTAAAGACCATACGGACTATGAAATGTTGACGACGGCCTATACGACATCGTAAAGTTGTATATACGATCAAGTTCAACAGGTGGAATTAAGTTTTCCCCCGTGTGCAGAGGACTCTCTAAAGAATAAAAAACCCAAGCTTGATTTGGTGGCCGTCTACTCTGCATCTCTGTCCAATCCCAGTGCGATCTATGAAAGAAAACTACTGCATCACTCTTCTCCAAAGTCTTATAACTTGTGTCCTGAACAAAACTTATCCCACACTTCAGACCTGGGCATTCTGATTTTATCGGCGTTGAAGGGCGACTTTTGCCCCTCCATACTTGGATCTGACGGTAGCAAGGTAATCTTTCTTTCGAATGTCCAGCTCTATTTTGAAATAGGGGAGACCTTTCCCTATGAACTTCTGGTGAGTTTTCATTAATTCCATCCTCTTCCGCGTTTGTTTCTGACATGTAATGAGCGATTAGGGGGTGTCTTAAGTTATTCGCTGCCGAGAAGCGAGCATGATCGAATCTGAATAGCCCGGCGATTAGAAAACCAGAAAGTATTGCCAAGCAAAGTGATATTATCGGCTTACCATTTTTCGTCACCATGGTTCTTTGATATTCCAAGAAGGCAGAAGCAAGTTAGATGTACTGAAATAAGGATAAAGTGTGGTTCAACTTCATACAACAATATCGACGTCATCGAATTTCACATCCTGGTATATTATAAACATACAGTATATTAAGCCTGTATAGCCATATAGGTGTTGTTCAGGAAAAGTTCTAAGCCAGTCTGTTCATACACAACGTGGTAGTATGTAACTAGATCCACCACCGACTGAGGCGGCCAACCGAGGCGGCAGATGTAGGTTGATGATCGATCTATATCTCTATATATCGATATCTATATCTATCGTTATCTATATACATGTATATCGAAGGAAAACGTTTCTTGATATCACAGGAAATCGAATGGCGGTCTGTGTTTTTTTTTCTTAATGAATCGCTTGTAGTGTCTAGTCAGGTCAAATACGGTGCCCGGAGTTGATTTCATGCCGTACAGTTATTATCGACAGCAGTAGAAGATTGGGAAAGAGGCAGGAATGCCTTTGTCACCCGCAATATGGTGTCATTTTGTTTTCATCTCATTTTCTTTTTCAGTTTCTTCTGTTTTGAGCATGTATCCCCATTTCATTCCAGGTTTGGTTTACTGGCTTTGAAAAGGACACTTAAAGCTTTAATGAAATTTTGTACTTGATTAAAATGGTCTAAATGTATTTTTTTTTTGGGTCAAAACTTGTAATTTATTCGGTTTTATGCCTCGATTAAAGTTTTAACTTGAATAAACCATTTTGAATTGAATTGAATTGAATAAGCAAACTGATGTGTCCATGTGCGCTTCCAAAGGACTTCGATATTATAATCCAGGTGACCTTCATTACAGGGCAGAAGCATTTCAAATAAATTTAATTCCTGCCAGGTACCCATTTACCTCACCTGGGTTGAGTGCAGCATAATATAAGATGAAATCATACTAGCCTTGAATACCCATGCCGGGATAACAAAAATCAGGCCTCGCAAAGCAGCAAGTAATAACCATTTAAAGTATATTCCCTTGTCATAAACAGAATATAAAGAGAGAACTTCATAGTCATAATGGGGTAATGCATGGGATGGCAGCAAAAAGAGAGGCTTCATGCCCTTTATAATAAGTATTTCATATGTGATCTGCCACCCCCAAACCAACCATATGTCGCCAGAGAAAATAAATAACGTAGCTAATTATCTTTAAATATTACAAAAATTAAATCGGACAGAATAATTATTCTTCTCATCATACTGCCAACTCTGCTGAAAAGAACAGTGTGTCACACAATGTTTTCACAGTGTGTTCACAGTGTGTACGCAATGTGTTCATAGTGTGTTTTCAGTGCGTTCACAGTGTGTATGTAATGTGTTCAGTGTGTACGCATTGTGATGACAGTGTGTTCACACTGTGTACACAATATATTCAGTGTGTTAACAGTGTGTTTGCAGTGTATTCACAGTGTGTCACACAATTTATTCACAGGGTGTGTTCACAGTGCGTTCACAGTGTATTTGCAATGTGTTCACTGTGTGTTCATAGTGTGTTCACACTGTTTTCACAGTGTGTTCACAGTGTGCTCAGAGTGTCTTACTCTGAGTGTTTTGCAGTGTATGCACAGTGTGCTCGCATTGTGTTCACACTGTGTTAATAGTGTCTTCGCAGCGCGTTCAGTGTGTTCACAATGAGTTCTTAGTGTGTTCGCAATTGGTTCATAGTGTATTTGCAATGTGTTCACAATGTGTTAACAATGTGTTCACAGTGTGTCATAGGGTGTCTTCACAGTGTGTTCACAATGTGTTCGCACTGTGTTCACAGTGTTTCCTTGTTTTAAAGTGTGTTTGCAGTGCGTTCACAGTGTGTTCGCAATGTGTTCACAGTGTGTTCGCAATGTGTTCATAGTGTATTCACAGTGTGTTCATAGTGTGTTCACAGTGTGCTCGCAGTGTGAAGATGTAATTAACAATGTTAAAATGCTCAAATTTAACAGTGTGAAGGTGATTTCATCGTGTTTCATACTGTGAACACACTGTGGAACAAAAGCTGTGGGACACTGTTATCTTTCCTGTAGCATATGTAGGGAAAATTCGAAGTCGAAAGGTTAAATACATGTATGTGCTGAGACACAAGATTTTCATTTTACCATTTTGGAGTACTTGAAAGTTTAATTGAGATTGCATAGTTGCTTAAATGCTTAAAGTGATCAAACTTCAAACTTTTGTTAATTTAGCTCTCTCTTAATATATTTTGCATTCAATCAAATCAGTTTTACAAAGCTTACTGCTTTTATATTTGAAATATGTAATGAGTCTTTTAATTGATTATACTTTGTATACATGACCAGTTCAGCCATTTAGCTGCGATTCATGTTTTTAATAAAACTTTAATTGAATTTAATTTAATAAAAGTACTCGTGTGTGGTAATAATGATCAATTTTTAAAGTTTATATATAATAACAAGGTTAAGGATGTACCTTTGCAAAATAAATAAAATCTAAAAATTTATTTTCATTGCCCCTTTTTAGGTTTTTCGGGTAACAGTTCACATATTTGAATTTCCTTTTATTGTTTTTTTTTTGCTCTCTCTCTCTATTTCACTCCTTTTTGTCAATGTGAGATCTAAAAATTAACTCCACAAACGTTTAAAGGGGGAGTGAACTGTGAGTGGTCTCTCATTGACTGTGTGCTATAAACATGATAAATATATAGTCTTAAAATATACATTTTTCAGACGTCTACTTATACTACAGAGAACACATTGACCTATAATTGTATTTGTATAGAGAAACTAAAATGTTTAAAGAGGAAAGTTAATGTTTTGCTACTTGGTAGCATAATTATTGCAGTATTGAGTAGTTAATAAGCATGTTATCATTCAAGTGGGTCTATATTACTAGACTATACAAGCATTATGGGTAAGGAAACTGGCCAGGTATAAGTAGTTGAGAACTCGAGATGGCGCTATTGGTTCGTACCTGCTTTAACATCTTTTATAGACTAACGCATTCCTCCACATTTCTTTTCTAACCTCTGAGTTTTAAGGTTTCTTTTTTTTTCTTTCCATGAATCCAGTATGTAATTTCTTAATGGTTTTGACCAAATATTTTAAATCGGAAACGAAAATCAGCCTTAAAAGCGCCACCTCAAGGCGTCAACTATTCTGGCCAGCATAATGCAACATTATCAGCTGTGCAGTATTGTAATATAGGCACACTTGAATGATAACGCACGACTCGATACATTCGTACCTCACTAATTATGTTACTAAGTAGCATCAGTAACATAAATACTTTTCCTCTAGACACATTTTACTTTTTATTGTAAGAATAAAATTATGGGCTAATTCATGCTCCATAGTATTGATTGCTATTTCAAAATGAATATTCTAAAACTAAATTAGAATATTTGTAACTCACATTCAATGAGAAACAACACACTGCCCATGAATAATAAGCAGCGTGCGACCGCATGAGGGCGCTTTATCGTCTCCCGGATTCATTCGCATTGATGCTTTTCTCATGAAAACATGTGAAAACAGTGGTTCATAAATGATCACAAATTGGGATTGAAACGACGAATTGGTATATAGTTTATCCGGGTCCGTCTTCCACTTCTTACTGATTTTAGGGGGGGGGTTCAAAACCGATTCCACTAATTTGAACGTCGCAAGGTTATCATGAATTCACATGGATTCAATGAACAATGAGTCTAAGATTGGCATACAAAACTTGTGATGATGTTCGTTAAAAAAAAATAATTGTGATAGACTCATTTTAGGGCTACGGATTACTCTAATAGGGGAGTTATCGGCCTACATTCGGGGGTTATATGTATCCTTGATCGGCAAATTGGCATTTGACGGTTGAAATAATTGACATGATTTCCGCTGGTTGCGATCGTCTGTGTTCGCGGAGCGGGGATGGCCGCACCATGGAGCTATTGCTCTATGGCCGCACACTTTCGAGAAAACCGGGGGAGCTTTTCTCGAAAGGGTGGGTTGAGGGAGGGGAGTAAAATTGACGCACCTTTCCGGGACACCGGGGAGCTTTCCACGAAATGCTGTGTTTGGTAGTTTTCTGAACCAGTCGTTTCTTTTAAAATTATTCATCAAATAATTACAATATACTGTAGTAATTAATATATTATTGGCAGTGACGTACAAAAAAAAGACGACCAAGAAAAAAATCGAAAAGGAACTAAAAGAAAAGAGAGAAGGGTGAAAAATATCATTTTTTAAATATTTTTTATGTCAATATCTGGTTAAAAATTTGACTTTAGTAAGAGAAATGTGGAAACTTTGTTTTGCTCGCTAACAACTTTTATTAGATTTTGCCTGATATGACATATCTGGGTCCCGTCTTACAAGGAGTAACGATTGATCTGGGGCCCGTTTCATAAAACATTTGCCGCAGCGGCAACTCCCATTTTCTGCGGCAAATCTGTGTTTCTGCAGCAAATCTAAAATCAGCGTCAAGTTTCCGCTTCATAAAACTTTGCCACAGATACTATCTGCGGCAAATGACAGTTTCTGCGGCAATATTTGACGCAGCTATTTTAGCTGCGTCAAATATTGCCGCAGAAACAGCTCTTTCATCAAAATACCAAAAATGACTGGATTTTTTCAGTGGTCTTCTACTTTTCCGACTAATCTAATTTTGAGGGCCTAAGCAGCCATATTGGTCAATTTTTTGATGATTTTGATTTGATCAATTGCTTTTTGTCATTTTACATAGAAAATTCAAAGAAAATGCAGGTATTTTTACTCATTGACAAATAAAAAGTAGATATTTATTGAATCATCATTTTTCCTTTTCAAAGTTAAATTTATTTCAATAAATAGATACATAGGGAACATTCATTGTGTTCCTGCAAATTTACACTTTCAAAAAAAACTTTTCTTTATCCTGTAAAAGAATGAATAAATGATGTCTCATTTTGTAAATGAATAATGTCTGAAAATTGTTGCCTCATTGGCTTTTGTGCAGGAGTTTTAATTAGATTCATTTCATAAGTGCTGTTGTTGCTGCTGCTGTTGTTGTTGGTCAATGCAGTCGTTACATCTCCAGCGTGGTTGCTGCCGTTTATGCTCCTGCTGCTGTTCATGTGACTGAAGTACCTGAAATAGAAATTGATTTATATTGCATATAAGCAAGATACCAAAGTTATTCCTAATTTCACTTTCATTGTTAACCCTGAATAGACTGGGGGAAGGGGTGGAGGCACCTTCTGATACTTTGCAAGATTTCTCCAAATGGACAAGATCCTCAGGCACCCCCGGGATGATCTACCAGAATAGCCTCACCTAGTAGGTTTATTAACAGGATTTTGTACTCATTACAATCAGTTGATTTTGCATCAACTCAATTCATCATATGAATGTAAAGGGTCTACCAGTAAAAACAAATTATGTGAGCTTCTTCGGGTAATCTCCCCGCGTCCTTTTACTCCTTTACCGACAAATTGATAAATAAAAATATGATGAAGTGAATAACAAGCATCTATGTCTTTGCAGTAATTTGACATGTTGCATCTTAGGTGGTAGTGGTGGGGATCAATAATTATAGAAATGCAGAATATTCATGTACCAATTTGGCAAGAGAAAGCAAGTTACATTATCTACCAATGATTGTAAAATGAATGTAAAGTAAGAAGAATATGAAATTTTGGTTAACATAACAATTGGGAGAATATTTCGAATATTTTGTATTTCATACAAGGAAATACAAAGAAATAGTGACTGGATAATGTCATCAGTCCTCAGTGGCGGATCCAGGGGGGGGCGCAGGGGGCGCGCCCCCCCCCCCCCCCTAATATTTGAGCGGCACCGAAGGCGCCGCTCAAAAAAAAATAAAGGAAAGAAAAGAAAAGAAAAGGCGCCGCTTGAAAAAATTATACACTGATATAATATTAGCAACAGTAATGAAAGACTATCCCCCAGCAAAGCACAATCATATCTTCCTTATCTTTTCTTTTAACTACCCTTTTCCCAACAACTTCGCCGGTTAAAAATAATCAGCAGTGCGCTGCCTGCATATAACTGGCGCCAATCAAGAATAATCAGCGCCACCTTAATCTAAATCGGCGCCGGACAAGAATAATCAGCGCCATTTTGTTATGAATCGGCGCCAGTCGAAAAAAATAGGCACTGCCAGAGTCTTAACCGGCGCCGATCAAGGATAATCTGCGCCACCTAAATCTAAATCGGCACCAGATAAAAATAATCGGCGCCATCTGGTTATAAATCGGCGCCGGTACAGAAAACTCGACGCTGCCTGAGTTCTTAACCGGCGCCGATCAAGGATAATCAGCGCCACCTAAATCTAAATCGGGGCCGCGGACAAGAATAATCAGCGCCATCTGGTTATAAATCGGCGCTGCCAGAGTCTTAACCGGCGCCGATCAAGAATAATCAGCTCCACCTAAATCTAAATCGGCGCCGGACAAGAATAATCAGCACCACCTGGTTAAAAATCGGCGCCAGTCAAGAATAATCGGCGCCTCCTGGTTCTAAATCGGCGCCAGTCAATAATATGAATTGCCGCTGCCTGAATCTTACGTGGCGTCGGTAAAAATAATCATCACTACTTGTTCTAAATCGGCGCCAGTCAAGAATAATCAGCGTCCCCTGGTTCCAATAAATAGGCGCCGGTAGAATAAAGAAGAAGGGCCTATTGCCAACCATATCTAGATCGGCGCCGGTCAAGAATGATCAGCGGCACCTAGCTGGTTATACATTTTATTGTTGAATGGTCATAACAAAGCTTATCGCATGCCCTTACAGAGTGGACTTGGGCGGGGCAGTTGCCCACAGAATGACAGATGTCATGAAATCTTTAATTTATTTAAAAAATCCCAGAATCATACAAAAGCGTAGTGCAAATCCTTTAATTTTGATCTTATTTTCCAATGATTTAATAAAAAGAAGGTCAGTCACTTTTCTTCTTTACACAATCCACATTTTGCCACCTCTATGGCCTTTAGTTTAAGACAGCTTCTATATAGTGTTTTATGAAGATGATTCGATATTTTAGCCCAAAACTTTGCTAAAACCCGTTGCTAGTACCAGGAGTGTATAATTACGCAACCAGTCGTATATTGAGATTGAGCTACACAACTCGTTCTTTATTTAAAATCGTGCTTAAATTATCCGCTTCTCAGATTGGGATATAAAAATTTTCAGCTCGCGCTTCGCGCTCGCATCATTTCTGTAGCAAAACCCCATACTTTTCATGATTAAGTAGGTGAATAAAATGTCCCATTTTCAGGACTAAACGTCAAAAGAACTCCCGCTTCGATTTGCAATAATCTTTTGCTGGATATAATCTTGTTCTTTATTACAAACGTCCATTAAACTGTCATTTTTTTCAGATCGAAATATCAAAATTTTAAGCTCGCGCTTCGCGCTCGCATCTATTGTTTTTTTTTTATATAGATACCCATCTTAATCATTGGTACCAAACATGCATAGAATATCAAGCTTTCTGGTCAGAATATAAAGAAATTTCAGCTCGCCCTCGGCACTCGCATTATCTGCGTGTGTAGTGAGATATGTATCCTCCTCATAAGTTACAAACAGTCCTAAACAGGCACCTTTTTCCTGTTTTCAGGTCAGTATACTAAAAAAAATCAGCTCGCGCTTCGCATTAATTTGTTGGTGAGATATGTGTTTCTATCTCATGAGTCATATAAATATATATATATATATATATATATATATATATATATATGCATATGTGTGTGTGTGTCTGTGTGAGTTTGTTTGTTTTGTGTGATATCGAGCGCCTTTGGAAAGTTGATTCATGATTTTGCCCCCCTAATCTTAAAAAAAGGATCGACGCCCCTGTGTATATATATATATACATATAGTAAAAGTATTGGCCTCATCGCAATAAAAGGATTAATACACGAGATTTTGAAATCGCACATAACATGCATAATTTTGTGTTACTTTTTGCTTGTTTCTTTCTTTAATAAGTTTTTCAATCTCTCTCTATATATGTTTTAGAAAGATGATATGTTTAAATTGATGTATTTTTTCTGTTATAATGAGATATGAAGTGGACTTCAGGGAATGGTCGTACGCAGCAAGGGGGAAGGGGGGGGGCACATTCGCGATCTGCTGTTGTGAAAAACAATTTTTTTCCTTAACATTTCATGAAAACTATGAAAAATGTGCAAATGTGAGATGTGCACCAAATTTTCGAGTCTTGCCCCCCCCCCCCCCCCGGAAATATTATCTGCGTGTGGGTCATGCAAAATGGCATGACTGGAAATCCTACATTTTGAAAAGAGCATTTGATAGGGTCAGACTTTACCCCTTTTTCAACATTTTCTTTTATGGCGCCGGTGAAGTGCAAAAATATGTGCGCCGCTCGTTAGTGCGCCCCCCCCCCCTTTCGCCAAAAGCTGGATCCGCCTATGGTCCTCTTATTTGCCTATCGACTATGCAGGATGTGCACGTAGGCCAAAGTGTTTTTTTATGTTATAACTTTCTTATTTTACATCTGATTTCAATGCGATTTTCAATGTTAGGGGAGTTGGATTTTTCTCTTTTTATTCATATCAATCATTTTGTTGTATTGGACTTGTCCTTTAAGATGGTGGATGATAATAGGGGTCTAAGTGTAGTCTGCTGTGCAAACCCTTCACTCAAGTTAAAAAGTCTGAATTTGCAGCCTATGATTCCTTGTGCACTAAAGGCCCTCTCGAAACGGCAAGCTTTGTATCTGCTAGTCCTTGTGTGGATACACACTTGTTGATCAAAGTATTATACACATATCTGGTGAATATTTTTATATGACCTTCACTTCTGAACTGGAAGGGTGAGGGGATGCTAAATGTCATTTCAGTTAGTTTTGTTTACATTGACATTTATTTTAGTATAGGACCACAGCTTATTATTTGGGGAAATACACACTCAACCTACCTTGATAGAATATTACTTTTACAAAAGAAGGCATTGCGTGTTATTTTCAACTTGTCCTGGAGATCTCACACAGATGAGTTATTTTTTAACAATAACGTTCTAAAAATAAAAACACTGTACCAATATAACTTAGGTCAATTCATGTATCAGTTAAACAATAATATGTTACCATTCATATTTAATTCTTCATTTAACAAAAACAAAACTCTTCACAAATATCACACACGTCAATCAGATGAATTCCATTTACCACTACCCCGGACCATCCTTGCAAAATCTATTTTTACTTTTGAAGGCCCTAAACTCTGGGGAACTATTAATAAAAACATCAAAGAATCACCAAGCCTTCTTTCAAATATAAGTTCAAAAAATTTCTCCAAGATAACCATTGAATTTAACTCTTCATCACTCAAACTCTTGTATTTTTTTTAAAATCAAACATGATTATCATGTCACGTACGCTTTTCCATCTCTTTCGTTTTCCTGTTGATCAAAGAGGTCCGTCTGTGAGTGCTGGGGCTGGATTCTGGAGACCTGTAATCTCTCTTTTTCTTATTTCCTTTTTCTATTTTAATTTCCCCTATTTCCTTTTAATTTAACTGGTTCATGCTCTATAGTTGTTATTTAGATTTTTATATATAACTACAAGAATATTTATTAGGAGGCTGCACTCTACATGCTCCGCTTTTTAGCAGCCTCCTCCATTTCCAACCTGATATGTAATAATCTTGAATATAATTTTTGTACAGGAATACTTGAAATATGTTTTGTTATTTATATGTTAAAATGTACAAAATAAACTGTAATTGTTGAAAATGGAAATAAACGAAATGAAATGAAATGAAATTATAACTACATGTATGAATAATACATGTATATGTGAATTATAACTATACTTGCATATATATTGCACTGTTGAATAGGCAAAGTTAATTTGTGCCTCATACCGGGCCTCATAAATGCTATAAATTATTATTATGAACAGGGGCCGCGGAACGGTTTCAAAGTGGGGGGCTGACCATGCAAAAAAATCACAATCCTATGTTCATTTTTACATTTTTGTACACAGTTTTGGAAAAAAAAGTTGGGGGCTATAGCCCCCCAGCCCCCCACTTCGGCGGCCCCTGATGAATACACAGAGTGCATGTTTACTGTTAAATATGAAACTAAAAGAAGTTTGCTTATATCCAGATATTTGTTATCATCACATTCACTGTTTAAAGTATTTAAGGAAAATATATTCTTCTTGAAGATATAAAATGCAGAATCCATTTAAAATATAAAATCTATGAACTAAATATAGAAGAGGGAAGATCAAGAGGTAAACTATCTGGGGTCAATCATGTAAATAACTCCATTGGTTGATAATGATGACAAATCAATGAAGGTATTCAATTCCATTACATCCTCCCTACAAATTATGTAGTTCATTTTATTTCACCAATTAGGAAAACTCATTGTAACACACATTGAAGGATTGTATGCATGCCCCCCCCCCCCCCACATCACAAGCTTATTTGCATATAACTGTTTGGCTTAGTACACTACTTGGAGGGGATTATAATATTACCAGAAACACAATAGAAGAGGGGTATTAGTAGTAATTGTATTAAGGTCAAGAGTATTATAGGATTACAGGATTAAATCTTCAGTACCATTGTGAAAATCTGGTGCGCTGTTTCTAATGGCATGTTGGCTGGAACATCATATGAAAGAATAATCAGCATTCGAGCTGATAACAAGAACTTGTATAATGAGCAATTTTGATAGAATAGAGGTATAAATCATCGAATATACTTGTAACAAATTCATTCTAATGAGGGAAAAAATGGCAATATTTTCTACAAAGTAGCAAATACTACTATACTGATAAAACGACCCTTATTTAGATAACTTGGAAGATATTTCATTCGCACCACTAAGGACAAACGAAAAAGGATAAATATACAGATTGAGGATGTATTCTTTCAAATTGATAATAAGTTTACGCGTACATGAACGTAAGTCAATATCAAAAGCCACATAGATTCGCGCCAACCCCTCCCCCCCAAAAAAAAAAAAAAAAACATTAAGCTATCCGCACAGAAAATATAGAAGTGTTACTTACAATACGTACACTGTGACCTTATAGAAAGAAACAATAATTTTGAAATGAACGAGTGCCAGAATAATCCAACGTTTAATCGTGGCAAGTATTTTTATTTGTGGGATAAACACGACTGTATAAACATGATCGAAGTAATAATAATAATAATATTCCGCATTTATATAGCGCTTAACACATCTGAACGACGTCTCTAAGCGCTTTACAGATATATTATTACCCCGGTCATCGGATCCTTGCATGCCCGCATACAATGTATGCACCTTCTCCACTCCCTGGGGAGCATTCCAACAAGAGTTCCAAGACTCAATTGATAGGCATACTACATAGGCTTTCGCATCCTATCGGGTACCCATTTAACACCTGGGTGGAGAGTGGCAAATTGTGGATTGACGCCTTGCCATAGGACGCTAGGCCATGGTGGGATTCGAACACACGACCCTCTGATTACAAGGCGTGAGTCAGAACCGCTACACCACGGCGCTTCCACAGTAAGCATTTTGCAAGTAATATAAGAACACATGCGCTACTCAGTTATCATGACTATGGATCAATGACAATCATTGCATATACAAAAAAATCATTGTTAAGAATAATAATTTGACGGCATTTGTGTTTAACCGAATTAAGAACTGTCCATCTGACTAAGCTGTTAAAATACATCTTCTCGATTCTAATCGTTAAAGAAGAAGAAAATTGAGTCAAAACAAATCAGCGTGACATAACTGCTTTACTAATGTTTTACTCACATCAAGATAAAATTAGGTTTACTAAGAGTAGCCTGGGCCAGATATGTTTACCAGGCCAGTAGTATGAATGAAATTTATCCATAGAAACGATTTTACATTTGTAGGCACATGTGCTTTAAAAAAATAAATAAAAACATCAGCAATAGGAATTTAATGAACCACTTTTGCAATGTGTTGATTTTCTTTTCTTTTCTTTTTTTACAAGTTTGATCAATGATCATCCACTCAACCGACAAAACCCTTGGTCCAAATGGGTTCAAATACTAGGTTAGGCAAACATCATGAACATTAAGATTCACTCAACCCAGCAACACACGATGCATGCAATGTGTATTATGAATACGTATAACAAAAAATAGCATATGTAAAGGATCTGAATATAACAAAGAAATATGTAGGAAAAAAAATTAAAAAGAACCGATCACAAGTACGAAAAGGTTCATTATCCATGTTCATTATCTGTTAATGTATGCAGGAATTCAGCATGTGCATTAATAAATCTCAGCGGGAAAAGCACTGCGATGACCAGATAACACTGATCGATGCCAATGAAAAAAGCTATTATTTGATTGTAAAAAGTATATAAGATCCATAAACAGGTAAGTATGCTGTGCTAATACAGCTCAAATAAAAATGATTTGAAGCTACCATACTGGATAATCCTTATCTTACTGCACTACCATAAACTAAGTAAGATAATTGGTGGAAGATTAATGCCGGGAAAACAAAATATACATTCGGAGCATATACTATTTATGTACAGACGTTTTAAAGATAATATAATAAATTTGAACAATACTGAACAATAATGCAGAAATCTAATCATCAATGATAAAGGTTTTGTGACATCTGCATATGCATACTATTGAAACATCAGGTCAATATACAGTATAATGAGATGATGGATAAAAAAATATCAGGATAATAAATATTTTCACATCTTACAATAATCATGTATAAATTAAATTCAGATTATCCCCTATAACATTCAATAAATTTATCAAAGTATTTTAAAATTACAATGTAATCGGGTATTGTAGACAAAACCTTATAAAATCATATCTTGTGAATTGTGTTCCTAGTTCAAATGTTATGCTTAAGAAAAGATATGTTTTATGCTTATGATACTATTTTAGGATATTATTTTTACTAGAAAACACGCAAAATCGGTAAATCAAAACAGCGGTTTCGTGGTGGAGTCTGGACAAACGAAATATTTGCAATTTTTCGTCGGCTTTGAAGCTTACGACGATCTGCTGCTCCGGTTCGCCAAATTTTCGACAATGACCTCACAGCTGTTTATTGTCATTTGACGGGCATTTTCTATACATGCAGTTTTTATGTTCATGGGTGCGTTCTGTTTCCCGGTGCGGAAACTTTCTATTTCTTGCTGAAGCTACAACTAATACGTTAGGTGGCCACCCTTTGTAAAAAAAAAGGAAAGTGATCGACATTTCATTGCTTCATCATCACCGTCGTCAGTGTCGCCATAAGCACAAATCACCATCATAAGCGACATTACCATTGATAGTATTATGTTCTACATATTTTAAAAATCATGAGGAAATCCAGTCGGTTTGTGGCACGAAGTTGACCAATAATCGTGGATTGAAGGGTGCACTTCTTCCTGGTGAAAACCCTGTAGTTTTTGTTCATGATCAATTATCTTCGAGACCAATTTACACAGAAATGGTGGATTTAGAGCAAAATTTACCCCTACTCTTCTAACCAAACCATGTTTTTTCCATTCAAAATATGAATTGTACAAGGTATCATTGGAATCTAGAAGATTAATATAATCTGCCAGTTCATGAAAGCTACTGAAGTCTTGTAAATGTATGAAAGAATTTGGTGGCGCTACGCGCTCATAATCTTCCCTCGGTGGACCATAAACGATGGGTACAATGTCACGCATGAGCGCGTTATACCAGAATTTCTCCGTGATGTAGTCCCTGCATTCGCTGTTCTCCACTGCTAGATAAAATTTGTGAGCCTTGATTTTATTCCAGCAATCGTCTGAATATCTGTCGCAAGCCAATGTTCCACAAGGACCATACATATCGACTCTGACGTGATTTGCAAGTGTTTTTACAAAATCATGACGGCGCCAGGATGCTACACCGCAATTGGATGCAGCCCATGCTACCAAAGAGCTTTTTTCCTTTGCCCAATTCCGACTTTCACCTGATGATATTTGTGGTATTGATTTATCGTAAAGACCATACGGACTATGAATCGTTGACGACGGCCTATACGACATCGTAAAGTTGTATATACGATCAAGTTCAACAGGTGGAATTGAGTTTTCCCCCGTGTGCAGAGGACTCTCTAAAGAATAAAAAACCCAAGCTTGATTTGGTGGCCGTCTACTCTGCATCTCTGTCCAATCCCAGTGCGATCTATGAAAGAAAACTACTGCATCACTGTTCTCCAAAGTCTCATAACTTGTGTCCTGAACAAAACTTATCCCACACTTCAGACCTGGGCATTCTGTTTTTATCGGCGTTGAAGGGCGACTTTTGCCCCTCCATACTTGGATCTGACGGTAGCAAGGTAATCTTTCTTTCGAATGTCCAGCTCTATTTTGAAATAGGGGAGACCTTTCCCTATGAACTTCTGGTGAGTTTTCATTAATTCCATCCTCTTCCGCGTTTGTTTCTGACATGTAATGAGCAATTAGGGGGTGTCTTAAGTTATTCGCTGCCGAGAAGCGAGCAAGATCGAATCTTAATAGTCCGGCGATTAGAAAACCAGAAAGTATTGCCAAGCAAAGTGATATTATCGGCTTACCATTTTTCGTCACCATGGTTCTTTGATATTCCAAGAAGGCAGAAGCAAGTTAGATGTACTGAAATAAGGATAAAGTGTGGTTCAACTTCGTACAACAATATCGACGTCATCGAATTTCACATCCTGGTATACAAACATACAGTATATTAAGCCTGTATAGCCATATAGGTGTTGTCCAGGAAAAGTTCAAAGCCAGTTTGTTCATACACAACGTGGTAGTATGTACTAACTAGATCCACCACCGACTGAGGCGGCAGATGTAGGTTGATGATCGATATATATCTCTATATATCGATATCTATCGTTATCTATTGTTTCGAAAAAATTAGCTGATAAAAGAAGGAAAATGAAAACGGATTTAGAAAGAGAAATACAGTTTTTAGAAGAACAATTGAAAGATCGTACTGATGCAAATACTTTAGAGAAACTAGAAAATACAAAAGAGAAATTAAGGGAAATTTATAGTTATGTTAATGAAGGTGTTAAGGTTCGATCTCGTGCCTCCTTGTATGAATGTGGTGAAAGAGACTCGCGTTATTTCAACCAGTTGATGCAAAGTAATAAAAGAACAAGTGGAATGCCTCTGGCCGTCTCACCTGCATCACGCGATTCAATATAGCAGCAGTGCTGATTTTGAAAACTACTATAACTCGCACAAGATGTTCAGTGATACTTGGTTACTCTTATTTCCACGTTTTATGAACTAGACCAATACACTTATAGAGATATGATGGCAATTCAACAAATACCCCCAACGTGGCCAAAGTTCTTTGACCTTACATGACCTTTGACCTTGATCATGTGACCTGAAACTCGCACAGGATGTTCAGTGATACTTGATTACTATTATGTCCAAGTTTTATGAACTAGACCAACACACTTTCAAATTTATGGCTGTAATTCAACAAATACCCCAATTTGGCCAAAGTTCATTGACCCTAAATGACCTTTGACCTTGATCATGTGACCTGAAACTTGCACAGGATGTTCAGTTATACTAGTACTTGATTACTATTATGTCCAAGTTTCATGAATCAGATCCATAAACTTTCAAAGTTATGATGGTAATTCAACAGATACCCCCAATTCGGCCAAAGTTCATTGACCCTAAATGACCTTTGACCTTGGTCATGTGACGTGAAACTCATGCAGGATGTTCAGTGATACTTGATTAACCTTATGTATGAGTTTCATGAACTAGGTCCATATATTTTCTAAGTTATGATGACATTTCAAAAACTTAACCTTAGGTTAAGATTTTGATGTTGATTCCCCCAACATGGTCTAAGTTCATTGACCCTAAATGACCTTTGACCTTGGTCATGTGACATGAAACTCAGGCAGGATGTTCAGTAATACTTGATTAATCTTATGGCCAAGTTTCATGAACTAGGTCCATATACTTTCTAAGTTATGCTGTCATTTCAAAAACTTAACCTCAGGTTAAGATTTGGTGTTGACGCCGCCGTCGCCGCCGCCGTCGCCGTCGGAAAAGCGGCGCCTATAGTCTCACTCTGCTATGCAGGTGAGACAAAAACCACAATAAAAAAAATTAAAACCACAGATGGAAACATCCGTTGTGATGAAAAAAGAATAAGTGAAGAAATTGGGAAATTTTACAGTAGGTTGTATGATAAAGTAGAGTGCGTGTGTTCGGATAACCTCTTTTATGAATTTTTTCAAGGATTACCTAAATTGGCGGAGACATCTTGAGAACTCTGTGAAGGGTTAATAAGTAACAAAGAATGTCTAGAAATTTTAAAAGAATTGAAACATAATAAATCACCTGGAAATGACGGTCTTTCTTCGGAGTTCTACTATACTTTTTGGCCGGATATTGGAGATTTAGTTAAAGATGCCTTAAATGAGGCATATTGGTCCGGGGAATTAGCATCGTCGCAAAAACAAGCACTTATTACGTTAATCGCTAAAGATGGGAAAGATCCTCTTTTTATTGAAAAATTATAGACCTATATCCCTTCTTAACGTGGATTATAAAATTTTAACAAAAATTTTGGCTAAGCGAATCAAGAAAATACTTAATGAAATCGTTGTGGGGGATCAGGTGGGTTACATACAAGGTAGAAGTATTTGTGAGGCCATTCGTACTATAGATGACGTTATTTTTCATACATCCCATTTTAATCTACCTGGTTTTTTGTTAGCTATAGATTTTGAGAAGGCCTTTGACTCGTTATCACATCATTTTCTTCAAAAGGCTCTGACGGCTTTTGGTTTTGGTATTTCCTTTCAGAGATGGGTCAAAGTTTTGTCTACTGACACTCTAATTTGTGTTTTAAATGAAGGAAATTCCACCGGTTATTTTGAAATAAAAAGGGGGGTGAGGCAAGGGGATCCTCTTAGTCCTTACCTTTTTATTTTGTGTATTGAAGTAATGGCTCATAAATTACGAAAAGATAATTTGATTGAAGGAATTAAATTTGGAGATAAAGAAATAAAATTAGTACTTTATGCAGATGATATGACAGTTTTTGCTCGTAATGTAAAATCAGTTGATAGACTAAAAGTTTTATTTGCAGATTTTGAAAAACTTTCTGGATTAAAAATCAATAATGAAAAAACTAAAGTATTAAAATTAGGCTCATGTCAGCATTTGGATTATGACTTCTCCTTCGGCGAGATCGTTGATTTTCTTAAAGTTTTAGGAGTATGTTTCACCCTAGATGAACATAAGAAAGAAGATCTAAATTATAAAGAAATCTTAAGCAAAATTAAAACACTCTTGAACTTTTGGAAGCTAAGGGATATAACGCTTATGGGGATGATTCAACTATTAAAGGTGCATATCTATTCTAAAGTCCTCTATCGAGCGTCTCTAACTCCTGTTCCTAAGTGGGTTTATGAATCATTGGATGAATTAACTTTTGATTTCTTATGGAAAGGTAAGAAAGATAAAATTAATAGGAATACAATGTTTTTAGACTATAAGCAAGGAGGATTAAAGATGTTAAACTTCCCTGTGCAGGTAAAGGCACAGCGAATAATGTGGATTAAAAGACTTTTAAATAAAGATGAAGATATGAAATGGAAACAGTACTTTAATTTTGCCACTAAACATTTGGGTGGAGATTTGATATTTTCATGTGACTATATACCAGGTTTATTGAAAGTTACAGCTTCCAAATTTTACATGGACTTATTAGAAGAGTGGGTATTAAATATAAGACATATTAGAAGTACAGAGTTTGGGAAAGTGGTGATTTTTAATAATAAGCTTATTCGATATAAAGGGAGTTGTATATTTGATAAGATTCTATACGATAAAGAGGTTTATAAATTGCATCATATTTTGGATAATAATGGTAAACTAAAATGTGATGCACATTTTCTTAATTTGAATTTAGATGCAAATGATGTTGAAAAGATCAAACATATATATGCCTGTTTACCCGTTAGTTGGAAGAACAATATCGAAATAAATGCAAAGCATAACTCTGGAATCGATTTCAATTTGGGTAAGAAAACTAATTTAATGCTTTTAAAATCAAAAGAAATATACGAACAGCTGTTGAATGAAAATGAAATTAAACCTTCTATTTTCGACAAAATTAGAACGAATTATGATCTTACCAATAAGGAAGTAGAAAGTATATTTTTAAGACTAAGATATTGCACACTGAATAGTCGATTAAGGGAGTTTCAGTATAAACTCTTGCATAATATTATATACACTAACCTCCACCTTTTCCGTTTTGGTCTTGTTTCGACCAATTTATGCTCATTTTGTGAAAAGGAAGAAGAAACGTATGAACATCTATTTTATACTTGTGAATTTTCAAAATCACTTTGGGATCTGTGTGCAAGAAGTTTAAATTTTGAAATAAATAAATTTAGTTGGCAGGAAATTCTTTTCGGGAAGCAGGAGAAAAGTAAAGGTAAATATCAATTAATTAATCATGTTTTGATTTTAGTTAAATATCTTATTTACAAAAACCGAGAATTAAAAAAACATCCTTCATTGAATGAAATAAAAAATAGTATTAGGGGGATCAAAGAGAAGAAAATAATTTAGCAACAAAGAGGGGGACTCTTACAATCCATTTCTCTAAATGGGAAAACTTAATTATTAGACCATTTATTGGAGCCCAGAGCCAGCTCTCCACCGGATAGGGGATGGGGGTGTTTAGGGAGGGTCGGGGGGAGGGGGGTAGGGTCCAGGGCTGAGTTTGTTGTTGAGATTGATTTTATTTGAGTGAAGAGGCCGAGGCAGTGGGTTTTTTTAAAAAAATATGCTGATGGCTTTAATTCGTTAGGTTTTATCAATGATTTTTTTGTGTGTATTTGACACTAAAAAAAAAATTCAATATGTTGAACTTATTGTAGAAGTTTTATTTTTAATGCATATTATTATTATCAATGTTATTTATAATTATGTTTTAGAAGATGTCTGACATGATTGTGTTTT
This sequence comes from Lytechinus pictus, assembly GCF_037042905.1. Classification (NCBI taxonomy): domain Eukaryota; kingdom Metazoa; phylum Echinodermata; class Echinoidea; order Temnopleuroida; family Toxopneustidae; genus Lytechinus; species Lytechinus pictus. The sequence goes on along the minus strand of NC_087253.1, from coordinate 15,555,369 downwards.
ATTGTAACATTCAAGAAAAAAAATGTTAAATTCATAAGTTGTCAAGGTATTTATTAATTTGTAAAGACATCAAACTTCTATTTGTTATATATATTTTATTTTGTATATGAATTGAAGTTGTCAATAAAAACTACTTTATACAAAAAAAATATATATACATGTATATCGAAGGAAAACGTTTCTTGATATCACAGGAAATCGAATTGCGGTCTGTGTTTTTTTTTCTTAATGAATCGCTTGTAGTGTCTAGTCAGGTCAAATACGGTGCCCGGAGTTGATTTCATGTCGTACAGTTATTATCGACAGCAGTAGAATATTGGGAAAGAGGCATAAATGCCTTTGTCACCCGCAATATGGTGTCATTTTGTTTTCATCTCATTTTCTTTTTAAGTTTCTTCTGTTTTGAGCATGTATCCCCATTTCATTCCAGGTTTGGTTTATTGGCTTTGAAAAGGACACTTAAAGCTGTAATGAAATTTTGTAGTTGATTAAAATGGTCTAAATGTTTTTTTGGGGGGTCAAAACTTGTAATTTATTCGGTTATATGCCTCGATTCAAGTTTTTACTTGAATAAACCGTTTTGAATTGAATTGAATAAGCAAAATGATGTGTCCATGTGCGCTTCCAAAGGACTTCGATATTATAATCCAGGTGGCCTTCATTACAGGGCAGAAGCATTTAATTCCTGCCAGGTACCCATTTACCTCACCTGGGTTGAGTGCAGCATAATATAAGATGAAATCATACTAGCCTTAAATACCCATGCCGGGATGACAAAAATCAAGGCCTCGCAAAGCAGCAAGTAATAACAATTTAAAGTATATTCCCTTGTCATAAACAGAATATAACGAGAGAACTCATAGGCATAATGGGGTAATACATGGGATGGCAACATAAAGAGAGGCTTCATGCCCTTTATATTTCATATGTGACCGGCCAACCCCAAACCAACTATATGTCGCCAGAGAAAATAAATAACGTAGCTAATTATGTTTAAATATTAAAAGAATTAAATCGGACAGAATAATTCTTCTTCTCATCATACTGTCAACTCTGCTGAAAAGAACAGTGTGTCACACAATGTCTTCAAGGTGTGTTCACAGTGTGTACGCAATGTGTTCAGTGTGTACGCATTGTGATGACAGTGTGTTCACACTGTGTACACAATATCTTCACAGTGTGTTAACATTGTGTTTGCAGTGTATCCACAGTGTGTCACACAATTTGTTCACAGGGTGTGTTCACAGTGCGTTCACAGTGTATTTGCAATGTGTTCACAGTGTGTTCATAGTGTGTTCACACTGTTTTCACAGTGTGTTCACAGTGTGCTCGCATTGTGTTCACACTGTGTTAATAGTGTCTTCGCAGCGCGTTCACAGTGTGTTCACAATGTGTTCTTAGTGTGTTCGCAATTGGTTCATAGTGTATTTGCAATGTGTTCACAATGTGTTTGCATTGTGTGTTTCTTTTATAGTGTGTTTGCTGTGCGTTCACAGTGTGTTCACAATGTGTTCACAGTGTGTTCGCAATGTGTTAACAATGTGTTCACAGTGTGTCATAGGGTGTCTTCACAGTGTGTTCACAATGTGTTCGCACTGTATTCACAGTGTTTGCTTGTTTTAAAGTGTGTTTGCAGTGCGTTCACAGTGTGTTCGCAATGTGTTCAGAGTGTGTTCGCAATGTGTTCAGAGTGTGTTCACAATGTGTTCATAGTGTATTCACAGTGTGTTCATAGTGTGTTCACAGTGTGAAGATGTAATTGACAATGTTAAAATGCTCAAATTTAACAGTGTGAAGGTGATTTCATCGTGTTTCATACTGTGAACACACTGTGGAATAAAAGCTGTGGGGCACTGTTATCTTTCCTGTAGCATGTGTAGGGAAAATTCGAAGTCGAAAGGTTAAATACATGTATTTGCTGAGACACAAGATTTTCATTTTACCATTTTGGAGTACTTGAAAGTTTAATTGAGATTGCATAGTTGCTTAAATGCTTAAAGTGATCAAACTTCAAACTTTTGTTTAATTAGCTCTCTCTTAATATATTTTGCATTCAATCAAACCAGTTTTTACAAAGCTTACTGCTTTTATATTTGAAATATGTAATGAGTCTTTTAATTGATTATACTTTGTATACATGACCAGTTCAGCCATTTAGCTGCGACTCATGATTTTAATAAAATTTGAATTGAATTTAATTTAATAAAAGTACTCGTGTGGGTTAATAATTATCAATTTTGACAGGTTATATATAATTACAAGGTTAAGGATGCACCTTTGCAAACTAAATAAAATCTAAAAATTTATTTTCATTGCCCCTTTTCTAGGTTTTTCGGGTAACAGTTCACATATTTGAATTTCCTTTTATTGTTTTTTGCTCTCTCTCTCTCTCACTCCTTTTTGTCAATGAGAGATCTAAAAAGTAACTCCACAAACGTTTAAAGGGGGAGTGAACTGTGAGTTGTCTCTCATTGACTGTGTGCTATAAACATGATAAATACATAGTCTGAACATTTTTCAGACGTCTACGTATACTACAGAGGACACATTGACCTATAATTGCATTTGTATAGAGAAACTAAAATGTTTTGTGAGGAAAGTTAATGTTTTGCTACTTGGTAACATACTTATTGCAGTATTGAGTAATTACTGGATAGAGGGCGCTGCACCGCGGCGACCACGGGCTTTTTGTTTTTCTCGTCTTTTTCAGTTTATTTTCACTATTTTTTTCGTCTTCTTCGGTTTGTTCAGCACTATCATTTTAGTTCAGCACATTGTATATATCTATAAGCGATATTAACCAGGATGGAGAGTTCCTGTTTTATCCCATACTGGAAAATCCTGGTTTTGACCATACTGATCTGTGGACTTGTGCGTGAACAACGAGCGAGCCCTGTGCACTATGAATTACCACACATTGGAACGGTATTACCGGTCAGCCGCATCACGTATGATCGATGCACACTTCTTGGGTTAGCCGGATCTGACGGGGCCCGCAGTTCAGCGCCCGACTACGACATTCCAGTGGAGATTAGACGACGGAGGAGAGGAAGGAAAGGGGGAGTGAGAGCCCGCTTGAGAAGGCGAGCCTATCGACCACCGCTGCCTTCGATCATATCAGGTAACTGTCGATCCTTACGAAATAAGATGGACGAGTTGAAAGTGTGTGTGAATTATCTTCATGAGTATCGTGACAGTTGTTTGATGTGCTTTACGGAAACCTGGTTTACACCTAAAGACACTACAGCGGATACTGATCTGGATGGATTTGTGTGTGTGAGGGGTGATCGTACAGAAGCATCTGGAAAGCTGACAGGAGGAGGTGTCTGTGCATATATCAATGAAAGGTGGTGTGATGAAAGCAATGTGAAGATCAATGAAAGCTACTGCTCTGAAAATATTGAACTTCTGTGTTTCTCAGCCAGACCACATTACTTACCCAGAGAATTCTCTAATCTATGTATCATAGTCGTGTACATCCAGCCTAATGCTAACGTAGATAGTGCGGCATCAAAGATACAAGACGTGTCTTCAAGGATCGCAGCTTCATCCCCAGATACAGCCCAGATTATTCTTGGAGATTTTAATAGTTGCAACCTACGCAATGTTATGCCCTATTTTCATCAGTATGTCAATATACCAACAAGGGGCGATCGCACACTAGATAAATGTTACGGTAGTGTGCGAAATGGTTTTAAGGCAGTAGCTAAGCCACCCCTAGGGAATTCTGATCATAACATTATCCATCTCATTCCCCAGTTTAGACAGAAGTTGAAATGTCAGAAGCCCATGAGAAGGACGATGAAAGTCTGGTCAAACAGCACAACAGAAACCTTGAGAGCTTGTTTGGACTGTACAGATTGGGACGTTCTTTTGGATCCATCATCCCTGGATGAGGCGGCAGAAGTGGTAACTAGTTATATAAAGTTCTGTGAGGACATGATAGTTCCAGAAAAAACTTTCAAGGATTATCCAAATAACAAACCTTTGGTAGATAAAAGTTGTAGGAAGTTTATACACGAGAAGTCTGTAGCATTTCATAGTAATGACCATGAAACTGTTAAAAGAATTCGAAGGGAGTTTAAGAGACACATTGATTCTAGGAAGCGAAAGTTTGGTAAAAAGATGGAAAATAAATTCCGCGAAGGTAACCCCAAAGAAGCCTGGAGAGGACTAAAGTTGATAACAGGGTTTGACATTCCTAAGAGGAAAGGTAACATCATTGGTGAAGATGTAGCAAAGTTTGTTTCGGACTTAAACGAGTTTTACTGTAGATTTGATAAAGATAAATGTGATCAAAGATTTTTTGATTTGTATGATTCTTATGCTCAAGAAATACAGGAATGTACACCAAATAGCGACAGAATACTGGTTGATGTCACTTAGGTGAGGAAGGTAATGGAATCCATCAAAACAAGCAAATCAATGGGACCTGATGGCCTGTCAGGTAAACTTCTTAAGTTGTGTGCACAGCAGTTATGCCACATTTTCTGTAGGTTATTCCAATGGTCTTTTGATGTTTCTCATGTACCCAATATTTGGAAATGCTCAAAAATCATTCCAATTCCAAAGGTTCCTAAGCCTACTACACTTAATGATTTCAGACCAGTTGCTCTTACGCCTGTTATAATGAAGTGTTTCGAAAAACTGGTTAAGGAAACTCTGGTTAAGCAGACTAGGGATTACCTTGACCCACTTCAGTTTGCATATAGGAATAACAGATATGTTGATGATGCTATAACCTACTTGTTACATACAATAATCAAACATTTAGAGCAGAGTAAATCATATGTCAGAGTTTTGTATATCGATTTCTCTTCAGCCTTTAATACCATTGTACCAAAGGTTTTAATAGAGAAGCTACACTCTGTAATGAAAGTCAACCCGTATCTGTCATTGTGGATAGGTGATTTTATGACTAATCGGGTACAACAAGTTCACCATGGAGAAGTAGCCTCCGACAGTAGGACACTGAATGTAGGTGCACCGCAGGGTTGTGTTTTAAGTCCCATTTTGTTTTCACTATTAACCAGTGATAGTCCAGTTAGCCCATCTTGCCATGTTTTGAAATATGCTGATGACACATGTATAGTAGGATTAATTCAGAATAATGAAGAAACAGCATACAGGAAGTGTGTTGATGATTTTGGCGAATGGTGTCAACAGACATCACTGATTCTGAATACCCAGAAAACCAAAGAGATGGTATTGGACTTTCGTAAAACTGGCAGAAGGGACAATGAGATTATCACCATAGGGGGGAAGTGCAATAGAACAGGTGTCAGAGTACAAATATCTCGGTACATTGGTACAGGATACTCTAAGCTGGGATGAAAACACCAGAAAAATTCAGTCAAAAGGAAATCAAAGATTGTATTTTCTCAGGAAACTCAGGTCATTTAACGTAGGAGAACAGACACTTACTCTCTTTTATCAGAGTGTCATCCAGTCTGTCTTATCTTTCTCTTCAGTTGCATGGTTTAGTGGTTTGACAGAAAAGAATAGGGTTAAACTAACCAAGATTGTATCCCAAGCTAGCAAAGTTATTGGTATACCCATGCAAGACCTAGAAGATGTTGTTGAATCAGCTCTTCTGTCTAGGCTTAATATCATAATGCATGACAAGTCACATCCACTTCATGATGAAGTTATTATAAACAGGTCTGGTAGAATTAGATTGCCAAAGGTGAAGACTGAGAGATACAGGCGGTCCTTTTTGATCACAGCAAGTAGAGCTTTCAATAGCAAATTGGTCAGATGATGAAGTAGGGTGTATTTTCTCCTTGTACAAATGTACTTGCATCTCATTCTACCACTAGCAAACTAAATGTTTTGGTGTGTATCAGATAGTATGTGCACATGCATGCACAACACATATCTTAAACATAATAAAACTGGCAAAATATAACTCTGGGCAGTTAACTGAGGTGTAATCATGTAATTACATGTATGCATTTTATTGAATGTTCTATATATTGTCTGTCTACGGTGTGCTTTTGAGCATTCAATACCACAAATTTGCAGTAATTATGATCTATTAGGGTGTTGCAGGAGACTCACAATCGATTGTATGTCAATTTTAGGTTTTAATGTCAATTATTCATAAATCTTTTACTAATTGTAGGTTTGCGATTGATTGACTGTTGGCCTGCTTCTTGTGTTGACGGAAATTTTGGTTGAGGTTTATCTGCCACTTGTGAATTTTAAATCTGAATTTGGCATCTGGTTGTAGATACTTTCTTGCAACACCCCCCCCCCCCCCCCGCACATAAATCAAAGTGCATTTGTGTAACTTGTATTGTACCCTTGACAGGGATTTGAATTACCTCAGTATGTTTAACCTTTAATAGATTCCATCATTTACATGTATTATTTTTCAGGCATTATGCTTCTGCGGTTCCTGGCATGTATGCGTCGTGGGGCGGAGTCCAAGTGCGGGTGGGCTCGGCCGCTTGAAGTGCTGCGTTTTGCTGTCTCGCTGGGCACTGTCTTGATCGGTTCGGCGTCGCCCTCTCGTCCGGCTTTGCAGGGTCCCCCGCGGCGATAATTCTTTTTCGGAGTCCCGATGCTTGCCGAGGGCTGTGGGCGATGTATGCCTACGGTTGTCGGTGGGGTCTGGGGTCCGTCCGGGAGGCGCGTTTCCGTTTTACACCCTGGCGAAGGCAATCTCCGCAAATATAGCTAAAAAGCGACTAGTGAAGAGTCTACGTTTGTGTACATTATCAGCTGGGCGCGCGATGTAAAAGTCCGCACCGAAGAAATATGCAGAACATATACAAATGCATGTTCAACACGAACGTTTGCCTTCATCATTTGCCTTTGCCGAATTGCTGGTAATCTGCCCTCTCACTGTCATGGAAGAAGAATAACATATTCCATCACCATTGTTGGTATGACACTGCATTATTATATGAGTAGGATGTAAAATAGACCTTTGTTTATTTTTAGATGAAAGAAAAGCAATCATTATTATAGGTATAAGACAATGTTTGTTGATGCATTGTAATGTAAGATTAAGATTCTTACAAGTTTGATGAATATGTGTTCAAATAAAATTTATGTTTTCAGTTGCTGGCAAACTTTGTTTGATGTAAAGTACTGTAGTTTGAAGATGGTATATTCGGGGCATGCAGGTATAGTGAAAGTCCTAAAAAATGACAAAACTTATCAAAACAGTGAATATGAAAAATATATAAATTTAAGAATCTATTTTCTTTTTATGCCTCCAGTCTACACCATTAATTCAATTCAATTCAATTTATTATATTGCATTATCAACAGAACAAAGTAATGCATGTGGTCAAAATAGTTACAATGAACTTATCATACAGGCAAAATAAATTGAGGCATGTACAATATATGATATTTATCTATAAGTAACAGTAAAACAAAACAGAGTATTAGATATAAGCAAAATATCATAACCATTATAAAACAAAATTCTGAGAAAATGGAGGGATCCACTAAAAAGCAGTGCTTTTTATCAGGAACACCTGATAACCATGGTATCAGGTGTTCCATAATAAAATATGTCTGTCTTACCGTAAATGTTACTGCAATAACAGTGATTGGATTTTTTTACTACAGTGAAGTTGCTGGAAGCATCATGTTTTCCATCTGTTTGTGCACCGTTTGTCTGTCCATCTGTTACCAGTTCTCATTATCGCGACAACAGAACAGCTATCATAATGATGAAACTGGAGCTTCATTATTTGTTATCCGATTTTGATCAAATTTTCAGCATTTTGCTCTGTGAATTTTACTCTATTTATTAAAATAGAAATATTTTCAGCCTGGACGATCCCTTTAAGGGGAAACTAACTGGACAACACTTTTTATGATTTTGTTGATTATAAATTGCTATACAAGTAGTTTTTACTTTGTTTTCATATTATAATTATAATTAGTTGTAGTGGTGATTATTTTAGTAGTATTATTCAATTAGTATTATTAGTAGTCGTCGTGGTAGTAGTAGTAATAGTACAATAGAGTAGTTAATGTAGTTATATATTATCGATATTATTATAATTTATTATTATTGTTATTATTATTTTGATTATAATTATTATTATTATTATTATTATGTTTTTATCATGTAGTAGAAGTAGTATACTTTATTATCATTAGCATCATTTTGAAACTGTTATTAATTATTAATTACATAGTTTGTCAATATTATCATGATTACTATTAATATTATTATCACTATTATTATTATTATTATTGGTAGTAGTAGTAGTAGTATATTATTAATTATTTATAAGTATTATTTTTTTTTGTTCTTGTTCTTCTTCGCCTTCGACCTTCTTCTTCTTCCAAGTTTTCTTCTTCTTATCATTACATGTAAGAATTGTAGTAGTAGTAGCAGTAGTAGTAGTACTAGTAGTATAGTAGTAGTAGTAGTAGTAGTATAGTAGTGAGTAGTACTATGATCGAGTGAGTAGTAGTAGTAGTAGTATAGTAGTCTATTATCATCATTGTTATAATTAGTCGTAGTGGTAGTAGTAGTAGTAGTAGTAGATAATCGTTGCAGAAGCAGTATATTGGGATTTTAATTCATCGCTTAGAATCATTTTGAAACAATTTAAAACAACTGGACTTGTATGATGCTGTAGATTCTCCTTCGTTTTGTACTATTGTTATTATTCTTGTCTTAACATTAATATTACTGCTTTCTAAATTAATTTTGGCTACTTTCTTTGCCCGAATTGTAGGTTTTTCACCTCCTTGTGCATCGGGATACAAACGCCACTGCAAAATATGTTCGGAATTAATCCATATGACTGCTCTCTGTACATTAAGTGCTCTCTGTACATTAAGTGCTCGCGCCAGGCCTAATTCGCTTCGCGAATTAGGGAATCCCTCGCTTCGCTCGGGAAGCAGCCGCCAGGGCCTCGACAAGAGGCTACTGAACACTGTGCTATTTTCAGTGGCTGTGTAGATTGCATGCGGTCATGCGGTGCAGTGTTACGTGCATATCTAACCAGCGACGTGTGTAGACTCTTCACTAGTCGCTTTGTAGCTATTTTTACGGAAATTGCCTTCGCCAGGGTGTAAAACGGAAACGCGCGTCCGGGAGTGTGTCGTTGTTGGGGGTTCTGTTCGGTCGGCTGGGGGTGCGGTGTTGGTCTTGTGGAGGCGGTGGTCGGGGTGGGCTGTTGGACGTGGTACTTTGCGCACCGGGCTTGCCTTAGCGCTCTGGTCTCCGTACCTGGCGCATCGGGGCCGTTAACCGCGGAGGAATGTATTGTCCCCTGGTTTAGATTATTGCACAGTACATTGTACGTATGGCTTGGTCCACCATACTTGGTCATTACCACTTTTTATATATACTTTATGTAGATCTATTTGTATGCATGCACATTACTTATTGATTTACCAATTCATATATGTTATTTATTATTTATTACAAAGTATAGGAAGTTACAATGTCATAAATACCCCCTCTCTCTCTCTCACTTCCTTGCTCTCCTACCTCAGCCGCGCAGCTTTTAACTTTTTTACTACAGTATTACATAGGTGTTTTTATTGCTATATAATGGATGACTTATTGTCTCTATGTCTCCATCTAAGCATCCTCACATCAGGGTGCCCTTCATATTGACTTATGTTTGAGTGGATGTACGGTGTACTGTCTGAGCGTATGATTGACATATTTGTAGAGGAGTGTACATGGGGGGGGGGGGTTTGTGTGTAGAATGTGAGGAAATGTGCGTGGTTCTTTTGAACACTGGGTAGTTGTTGTATGGTGATTGCGGTCGCGACAGAAGGGTACTCTGGTGTGGGGGTTGCTGGGTGGAGGTACAGTGCCAGTCGTACGTCCTCGGCACCTGTTTGCCTGTTTCGGTCAGAGAGCATTAGATAATCTATCGTTCTCTGGTAGGACGGGTATACGGGTGTTGAGATGTGTGACTGGTACTGTGCAAGTAGGTTGCACAATTGCATTGTCCTATTTCTCTCTAACTTCTCTTCTTTTATTATCTTCTATTTTTTCTCATCTATCCTCTATGATCTCATTCTCCCCCTTACCTTCTCTCTCTTTTCTCTCGTACAATTGTGCAATACATATTTTAAAAGTTATGATTGTTTGTTTAATGTATTATTTATCGTATTCATGTTTGTAACTATGCCCGAAAGTGAATTGTGTGTATTTTTATACATGACAATAAATTATCTTGAAATTATCTTGAATCTTAATGAGCACGTTATCATTCAAGTGGGTCTATATTACTAGACAATACTAGCATTATGGGTAAGGAAACTGGCCAAGTAGGAGTAGTTGAGGACTCGAGATGGCGCCATTGGTTCGTACCTGCTTTAACATATTTTATAGACTAACGCCTTCCTCCACATTTCTTTTCTAACCTCTGAGTTTTAAGGTTTCTTTTTTTTTCTTTCCATGAATCCAGTATGTAATTTAATAATGGTTTTGACCAAATATTTTAAAGCGGAAACGAAAATCAGCCTTAAAAGCGCCACCTCAAGGCGTCAACTATTCTGGCCAGCATAATGCAACATTATGAGCTGTGCAGTCTTGTAATATAGGCCCACTTGAATGATAACGCACGACTCGATACATTCGTACCTCACTAATTATGCTACTAAGTAGCATTAATAAGTAACATAAATACTTTTCCTCTAGACACATTTTACTTTTTATTGTAAAAATAAAATTATGGGCTAATTCATACTCCATAGTGTTGATGGTTATTTCAAAATGAATATTCTAAAACTAAATTAGAATATTTGTAACTCACATTCAATGAGAAACGACACACTGCCCATGAATATTAAACAGCGTGCGACCGCATGAGGGCGCTTTATCGTCTCCCGGATTCATTCGTATTGATGCTTTTCTCATGAAAACATGTGAAAACAGTGGTTCATAAATGATCCCAAATCAGGATTGAAACGACGAATTTTAGGGGGGGGGGTCAAAACCGATCACACTAATTTGAACTTTGCAAGGTTATCAAGAATTTAAATGGATTCGGTAAACAATGAGTCTAAGATTTAAATACAAAATTTGTGATGTTCGTAAAAAAAATTGTGATAGACTCATTTTACTTAGTGAGGGCTGAGCAATACTCTGAAAGGGGGGGATCTCGGCCTACACTAAGGGGTTATCTGCCTCCTTGATCGGCAAATTGGAATTTGACGGTTGAAGTAGTTGTAAAATAATTAAAGTCATGATTTCGGCTGATTGCGATAGTCTGTGTTCGCGGAGCGGGGATGGCCGCACCATTTCGAAAAAACCGGGGGAGCTTCTCTCCAAAAGGTGGTTAAGGTAGGGGGGTCAAATTAACGCGCCTTTTCGGGACAAAAGGCTGTGTTTAGTAGTTTTCTTAACCAATCGTTTCTAGGAAAATTATTCATCAAATAATAACAACAATATAGTGATTAATATATTATTGGCAGTGACGTACAAAAAAAGACGACCAAGAAAAGAAAATCGAAAAGGAAAGAAAAGAAGAGAGAGGTGAAATATATCATTTTCTGAATATTTTTTATGTCAAAATCTGAAGAAAAAAAAATGGACTTTAGAAATAAAAATGTCGAAAATTTTACTTTCTCGCTTACAACTTTTATTGAATTTTGCCTGATATGACATATCTGGTCCCCTTATTAGACCACTGATTATTAGGAGAAAAAGAGAGTTTGCAGTTTTTCGTGATTTTGAATAAAATTGCATGTTAATTAAGTAATTCTAGACCCCCAAACAATTCCACAAAGCCATATAATGCGATTAAAATAATAGGAGAAATAGAATATATTCTATTCCGAATAAAGTTGCATTTGTATAGTGTGGTGAAACAAATCGGTGGCGTAATGAGCCAAAGATTTTGAGGGGGGCCAGGTATGGCTTATGGGGTAAAATTTTTAAAAAAGTTGTGAGTGAGAAAAAATTTAGCGATATATATGGGAAGAGTCTTACATAATACCAAGTAATTTGCATACCCACATAAACTAACTATGAAACGTTCATGCATGGGATGAAGTTAGTCTACAAATGTAGACCCACATCTGCAGTGTTAGTACCACAGCTGATTCAACGAGTTTGCATAGCAGACTAGGTCTACTACTAGTATCTGAAATGGCGCGCTTCGCTCGCCCTTTCAGGCGGTTTGCTTCGCAAACCAGCATCAGCGCGTGAGATCCCACCATACGAGCCATTCAGAGTCTGCATAGCAGACTAGGATGAAGTTGGGGAGCCTACACAGAGCTCGAGAGACGACAACACATGTCCTCATTCCATTCTCGAGTACCTGTATTATATTCTGGATCTCACACCTGGTGCCCCGGTCTGGTGCTACACTTTGGATTTATCTACAAGTAATAAATCGACCCAAAATTGCCACGTTACTACCATCCCTGAGAGGAATCAGTAGGTCTGCATTTTTTTTTCTTGGATTGTCTGTATCTTTCGTTGCGCTCTCACAATCTGTTTTTCTTCTCTTATAGCGAACTTTCTCTCCGGGGGGGGGGACACTTACATTGACGAGTGGATACCATGCGCGACCAAAAACACACGTAAAAAGGATGTCTTTTTCAAGATAAAGCACGTTACGTACGTAACGCGATAAGGGTGTCAAAAACACAAAAATAATGAACAAGGGTATCTATTTCGCTATGAAAGGTACGTGTTTAGGGTCGAATTTTCGGGGACGATAAAACAAAATTAAAATGTTTTATAAAGGATGTCCTTTTTGCCCCAACACTACATGTTCAGGGTCCGATTTGCGCGAGGTGTGGAAGGTGGAGCCGTAGGCCTACTAAACCAAATGGTGTGTAAAGGTAAAACCGTCGACCGACGGACCCGTGACATAACAATAAAATATCGCTGTACTTGCTTATAGGGGTTCATTTCAGGGAATACTTGCCAAGAGCACTGGCGTAAATCCGTGTTGATGGGTGGGGGGATGACTGTAATATTTTGGCATTTTTTTTGCAATCATGTTTTTAGATATGCAAGGAATTGTCATTGATATGTCCACAGTGGCGTACCGTGGGTCACGGCATGGGGGGGGGGCACCAGCAAAACTTTTGAATCACTGAGTGAGTGACCTAATAGAGACATTTTAAGGACAATGTCATTAAACGGATATGTATCTTACTGATCAAATAATGCGGACGCGAAGCGCGAGCTGAATTTTTTTATATTCACACCTAAAAAGGGACATTATAATCAAATTTGTTTAATCATGAAAGGTACCTGTCTCGCTAAACAATGCGAGCGCGAAGCGCCAGCTGAAAACTAAGATAATTCAGACCTGAAGTGGGGCATTCTAAGGTTTCTTTGTATGAATTAACTAGGACCATACGTATTTCATTAACCAAATGATGCGAGCGAGAAGCGCGAGCTGAAAATTTGTGATATTCAGATCAGAAGAAGGGACATTTTAAGGACTGATTTTAGGAATTCATGAAGAGCAGACATATCTCACCAATCCACTAATGCGAACGTAATCACGGACAGGAAATGTTTCATATATATGAAGACCTAAACATGGGGCAATCACCTTTGAGTCATGAAAAAGAAGCATATGTCACAACATAAAATAATGATAACTCAAGTGCTAGGAAATATATTTGGTTTATGTTGACTTGAAAACGGGATGTTTTAGTACAACAGGATTATATATCTCGTTAAATAGACAATGCGAGCACCAGGAACAATGAAGACGTAGGCCCTGGGCAAATTATGTTTCATAAAGTTATGATAAAAATGTTTCTTATGTAATGTAACATAACATAATTATAATATAATATAACATTATAATGAATAATATTTTCTTCTTTCCCACTACGTTTCTCTTCCTTTCTCCCTCTTTTCTCCTTTTCCCCCTTTCCCCGTTTTTTTTTTTTTTTTGGTCAGCCGATGGGGGGGGGGGGATGTGCCCCCCAGTTACGCCACTGTATGTCCATATGGCAAATACCCCTCCAATATTATTATCTTTTTTACCCCATGATGGTTTAATGGTTTTATTAGAGATTACATTCAAAATTTTTTGACATTCCATCTTAATCCCTTCCCAAAGACCCCAACATTGATGAATTCGAAGAAACAGGGGTTTCTCTTCAATGTTATAATAAGGACATAAGTATTTCGTTTGGAAATGGTGAACTGGCTCTTTATTTGCATTTTATGATTCAATAATATTGTAAAATTATTTGTTAAGCGGTATTTTTGGAAGAATTTTCACCAATAAAACAATTATCTCTTGTGATTCTTTTTTCATTTCTTTCGTAAAAAGTGGGGGGATGTTTGTACAGGCCATCCCCCCCTCCTCGAAAAGTGGGGGGATATATCCCCCACCCCCCCCCCCCCACCCCACCCCGGATTTACGCCAGTGGCCAAGAGTATCGTTTTGTTTCCAATACTTGATAAGGGTAGGGTTTCAGACGCCAAAACATGTTAAGGGGTGCATTTTCAGAATATGAAAAATACGTGTTTAGGGTGCTTTTCGAGACCCCATGGTCGCGCATGGTATCCACTCGTCAATGGAAGTGGCCCCCCTGGGCTTTCTCTGCTTCGTCCATGCTTGATTGGAACCGGCAAGGCATTACACGTATAAACGAACGGGACAGCAAAACATGCGCTGCCGCATGTTTACGATTCTCGATGCACGGCCGAGCGGCCCTGTTGGTTGATCGACAGTTCTCGCTTGCGGGTATCACAGGCCTAATTCATTTCCCATAGACTCGTGTGTTAAAGTGGCACTTGAAAAAATTCATAAAAAATAAGGAGGAAATTCGAGGGTTGAATGTTTACTACCGGTGGACAGGATATATGTCTGAGATTCCATATCTGACCAGAAAAGGGTACCTCGACCGGCTCATTTTAAAAATAAATCGGCATTTATGAAGACTATACCCTGACAGGATCAAATTCATCACTTAAGAGAGTAAAATGGCCCTAATTCTTCCGCCAGTAAAAAAATAGTTCCAAAGTAGTGATATATCTTTCCAATTTTGAAAAAGGAAGTTCAGAAGGTACCCTCCCTAGAATCAGTGTTAGATTGTCAATCATATTCATTCATTTTTGTCAATCATCAATATTAAATTTCAATATTTAGCAATGGGTTGGCTCGAATGAATATCTTTGGCCTGCCAGTTGTAGTTAGACCCGTGTGACCTGCGTGTCCGTAAAAATAGGTACGATCTCAACGCAGAGGGAGGCAGAGATTTTCATTTTCAAATTGGGAGGCGATCGTAATTTGGGAAAACGTCTATGAGACGGGTTACAATATAATCACAATTTCCCACCTACTAACAACTTTTAATCCAAAATAAAGATGATTTCTAGGGTTTCTTAGAACAAATACATAAACTCATAAACATATTTCATCTAAATTTGAGAATTTTTTAAATCAGCTTCTCACAAAGTTAAACGATCTCTTTAACGCATACAAGTCTGAAATGATCCATATCTCCTCCAAATTTAGAAACACAGAGTCCTTCCCAATGCTCTCAACCACAGGGGGCACTGACAATTATAGTCCTTTGATCGGTAGTGAGTTGGTAAGGGATGTCAAATGACAAAAACCTTACATTTCAACAGCATGTTAAAAATATTTGTAAGTCTGCCTCCTTTGGCATTTTCAAGATTGGAAAATGGGAAGCTACTAGGCCAACCCACAACAGCTAAACTTACCCATGCTATTTTATCTTCCCACCTTGATTACTGCAATTCTGCTCTTTATGGTATCCCCTTCTAACATTTACGCCCACTCCAAAGAATTCAAAATACTGCTGCAAGGCTTGTTACTCTTTCAAGAAAATCTGAACATGTTACATCTATTCTGAAATCACTTCATTGGTTTTCAATACGCCAGCGCATCATTTTCAAAGTTCTTCTTATGACGTATGATTTAATCAGTGCCCTAGCTAGCTCCTGAATATCTCTCGAACCTCATCTCTCTCTCCGCTCTTCTAGCTTACTCCGTTCTTCAACAACCTTGCAGCTAACTTTTGGACCACGTACAAATACTAGTTATGGTGATCGAGCCTTCTCTGTTTTTGCCCCAATCCAGTGGAATAAATTACCGTCTTATATCCATAATGCCAACTCCCTTGATCAATTTAAGACTTTACTAGTAATAGACAGGATGTGATATGAAATGATTTCCTAACTACAATTTTTCTATGTTCGCTACTTGTTCTACTCACCAACTGTCTGACTTCTGATAAAAAAGGCACAAACGAGCACTTGAGTTGATTCACAGAGTCCAACAAATTAAGCTTCGGGGGAAATGATGGAAGCTATAGGGCTCACATGAGCATTACAGACCCCCATTCACTCACGTGTTATATCATAGCTAATCAAAAAATAATTAAAAATAAATTCCTCGATAGATTTTGCTTTAATTCACTGACATTAGTCACAATTAACAGTGAAAAGTTAAATGGCCTAAAATAAGACTAACCATAATTTCGGCCAGTTCATTGCCAGAAAAACCAGGACTGCATTGTAGGTAATAATGATTAAAATGTAATACAGAAATGCAGTCTAGCCTCCCCAAACGCCTTAATTATTAAAGAGTATACACATAGCATTATCTCTATCGTTTTTTCTTTTTACATACAAACATTTGATCTATTTTTAAGGAATTATTTTAATCAATAAAGTCATGTGATCTTTACTTACGCCTGTCCGACATGCTTTGCGCGCAGATGAATTACTCTCATGTGCCCTATATAGCGGTTTCTGTGTAGATGAGCGATTTAGTCCGTTAAGGTCATGAAGCTAATCGCGACTAGAGCTCTATAGTTGATGACCGGACCGCGGAAATATTAATCACTGCGAAAGTAAAGTCCAAAGTTATTGCACAATCCCAACACAATTAACAAAAAACTCGTCGCGTTATCTTGTCCGCGAAAAAGAAGAAAATCAATTTGAAGCTCCTCTCTGACACACGGAAACGCGAATAAAATAATCCGCAGGTATGTCCACAGATGAAAAGTTGAACTCAGAAATGCAGAACTATTTAACTCCAATATATAAAAATCCTAGTGTATAAATCCAAGTAAGGGTGTATATGAAATCCAAGAATGGTTTAATTGTAAAACCACGAGGTTTAGCGACTTTCTTCATAAACGCGTGACCACGAAGTTAACTCCTCGAGATCACATGAAGAAGTGAGGCAAAAATGTTTCCACAGAAAAAGTTCCGAGATAAGCCACACCTTGAACTGAAATGATTGGTTGAACAAAAGTTTGTTGACCGTAAACAAAAGCTGTCATTCGTTGATGGATTGTAAACAAAACTTGATTGGCTGTTCAGAAGTCTACAAGGCATGGAGCTTTGGAATGCGCGTACAAATTGTACATACAAAACAGGAAAAGTTCGTACGCTTAAAAATATGTGAAAACATGTGATTTACAAAGGTGAATGGACTTTATAGAAAATGAAGTTCTGTATAATTTGAAGTCAATGTGAAGTTGCTACAAGACCATGCTAAAGACCCATCTTTTTAATGTCTGGATATCAGTTGTGGGTTGGTCTATATGGAGGTGCACATCTTAGTTGCTTTTCGTTTGTTTCTTTAAATTTAGTTTTGAATTCATTAAGAATAAGTACTTTTTTATTTTCCCCGGTAATTAATTGATAGGCATAAAACTGAGAGCTTACACTCTAAAAACTGGAGTGCTAATTTAGCTCTTAAGGAGCGTGTATAGTGACTGCACTTCTGGGTGCTGATTTTCTCGTTCAAATTTGAACAAAAAAATCAGCACTCCGAAGTGCAGTCACTATACACGCTCTTTAAGAGCTGAATTAGCACTTCGTTTTTTAGAGTGTAGAAACATCTATATAATAATAATTATTATCATTATTATTATTGTTATTATTATTACCATCACTATTATTATTATTATTACACTGTAAAAATGGAGTGCCAATTTAGCACTTACAGTGCTTGTATAGTGACTGCACTACGAGTGCTGATTTTCTAGTTCAAATTTAAACTAGAAAATCAGCACTTGTAGTGCAGTCACTATACAAGCACTGTAAGTGCTAAATAAGCACATCATTGTTTACAGTGAGTCATTATTAATGTTATTATTATTTCCCTTGTCCACAACTTGATGTTCTGTTGGTATATTGAATAGCAACCGGACTTCTTCCAGAAATCTAGGGCGTATATTCTATCAAATGGGTCCTCATCTCATAGTTCACTTCTCTTTCTAATTCAAGACCTTCCGTAGAATATGAGCTGTTCCAAGCAGGCTTGCCTTCTGAATCGTGTCAAAGGACACCTCGACTCCTAGAACAGCCAGAAAGCTTCTGTGTCTTGTTGTCACAGTTCCTAAGGCTCCGATGACTATTGGTACTACCTTCGTCTTCACCTTCCATATCCTTCTCAGTTTCCATGCCAGGTCGTTATACTTATGTATCGTTTCCTCCTATTTACGCCAAGCTCTGCAGTCTCCTGGCAGGGACCTGGGAAGCGGGGGTGCTGGGGGTGGCACCCCCAGATATTTTCCTGGGGGTGCTGCGTGTATTATTTTCCATAGACAGCACCCCACGAAATCAGGTTCCCCCTGTATTTTTATAAATATGTTATAATGTACATAATTATCACATCCGACAATCACAAATCATTTACTACTGTCTTTCACATATTCCAAGTACATGTATCCCTCCTAACGCGACTTAATCAACAGATCGAGCTCCGGCACTCCGATACAGACGTGGTCGCGCGCGGTATACGTGATAACCCATACACACTCCTCGATAGCAGGGAGGGACCATAGAGATACTAGCAAACTAGTAATAGATCTCTATTGGAGGGACATGGGTGTGGTTGGACTTGAAACTTCCAGGTTTTATGTCGAATCAAGTGTGCGCGCGCCCGAACACCTGTGTTTTGTAGAAACAATTACAAGTCAGACAATCGAAATTAAATTTTACAGTCTTTTTCGCCCTGCTCCATGGCCCTGGGAAGCGGGGGTGCTGGGTGTGCTGCGTGGGTTTCCATAGGGCACCACCTCCTGGAAATCTGGTAGAGGTGTAGGTATGATAAATGACAGAAATGTTATGAAAATGAACGACGTTTTGTAGAAACCTCCCCCCCCCCCCCCTTCATAATTGTCCGACACAGTACTTGAAATAGCGTTTAAATTCACCTTTTTCAGATCGGAATATCAATTATTTTCTGCTCGCGCTTCGCGCTCGCATTATCGATTTTTTAAATAATATATACAAATGCACTTAGAATGTCCAGATACTAGGTCTAAATCTAAACATGCGCATGCATGTTTATTCAGATACGCAGCTTGTTTTGGGGGTACTCCGGGCTGAAAATATTTATTTCAAATACATTTTATAAAAACAAACAAATTTTATCAAAATCTGATAACAAATAGCTAAGTTATTTAATTTCAAAATTAAGCAATATTTTGTGAAAACGGTGATATGCATGTCGTCATGAATATGTAATAGGTGGGTTGATGATGTCACATCCCCACTATCCTTTTTCTTATAATAAAAATTGTTTCATTTTTTTCATACCAGTGTGAATGATATGTTTCCCTTATAATGAAAAAAAGTTGCAGCAAAGAATATCTAATGGACTAAATCAGTTTTCAATTCAATTGTTTCAGTTCTTGAAGGGAAAATATTGAATAAATCTAATTTCATATTATAAAATACAAAAGAACAAGTGGGGGATATGACATCATCAGTTTGCTCATTGAATATTAATGAAGACATGCGTAAAACTGTTTCATCGGCAATGCAATAACTTTGATATCCCTTGTCTGATTTTGATCAAATCTTCATTCTTTTGTTTATCTAATTTTTCTTTATCTGTTCATACCATATTACATTCAGTCTGGAGTACCCCTTTAAACGTGCTTAATTCATAAAGTTTCAAATCAGAATATCAAAGATTTTCTGCACGCGCTCGCATTATTAATTTAGGAATATATCAAATTTACCCATTATATTCTTGATTTACAAAACATGAATAATGTCCCATTTTTAAGTCTGCAATCTCAATTTTGTTTCCGCTCGCGCTTCGCGCTCGCATCAATTGTATAGTTATATACCTATCCTGTTCATAATTACAAAAAGTGCTTAGAATGTTCAGTATTTAGGTAAGAATGTCAATTTTTTTAGCTCGCGCTTCGCTCTCGCATTATTTGATTGTTGGTATATGTATCGTCTTCATGGGTAACTGCAAACAGTCCTTGTGACAGGTCCCCTTCGATCAGGCCAGAGCGTATATTAAAAATATCTGCTCGCGCTGATCGCGCTCGCAGTTGTTATTTATTACATACGCATCTTGTACAGGACCACAAACATTGCTCAAAATATTACATTTTCAGGACAAAATATATGAAATTCCCCCCCCAAAAAAAAAAAAATAGTTCGCGCTTCGCGCTCGAATTATCTAATTATATATTTATGTTCTTTCATAAGAATAAAGCTAAGAAGTGACTGTCATCTATATGAATATGTGTATATATATGTGTGTGTGTGTTGGTGGGTGGATGTGTGTATAAAAGAACAATGGAAAACTCAATTGTGTCCCCCCCCCCCCCACCTTTGAGGAGAGAGATTTTAACACCCCCACTGAAAAAATCGTTCCCAGGTCCCTGTCTCCTGGAATCGCGATATCTACGATAAGACATTCCTTCTCCTTATTCATTACGAGAACGATGTCTGGTCGTCTAGCTCCAATTACCTTGTACGTCTGGATATTAAAATCCCATAAGAGTTTTACATCATCGTTCTCTACTACAGGCTCTGCCCGATATTCGTACCGTTTTTTCTGTATGGGGCAAATGGTACTATTATAATCATTATTATAAACTTTTTTTTTTTTATACACAAAATATCGTAAATTGAAATGTGGAAGACCGCCATCTTAAGCTTGGAGCTTGAACATCAAATCATCGCGATCCAGATGTATAATTATATAAGGCTTAACAAGCTTAACAATAGAATATTATGCACTTTGACATGTTTGATCTCATTGTATTCGTGCAAGCGCTCCCGCGCGTATTCATTGTTAAATCACAGCGAGTGATTCCCGGCAGAGGCCTACAAGGGGGCAAGGGTGACCGCCCCCCCCCCCCCCGTGAAAAAAAACAAGAGGAGAAGCAAGAGGGTGAAAATTGACAAAGAAAGAAGAAGAATATATAGAACTGAGAGGTCTATGCCGTGTCAATTGAGAAAATATGACCTCCCTTTATAAGTTATGCCGTATTGCCCCCCCCCCCTTTCTCAGAAAACATTGGTGCTCCCAAAGCGCCATCTAAATGTGACGTATAACATTTTTTCTTTTTTTCTCCATCGAAATACATATATAGACAGTAATACGTTCCAAACCAATCCCTATATTCCTCCTTCCGTTTTTGCTTCCCTGTCCTTTTTTTCCTTTCTTTATTTTATCAATAGTTGATAAATCATAGCATGGGAGTAAACACATGACGTCATACTACCATTGGGGGTGGTACAATAGTTCACGCCCTCCCCCCCCCCCACAGTATGTTCGCTGTTTGAAATTACGTCAGTGAATCAGAGGAAGTGGGTGCTAGCTCCCCCTTCCCCGTCCCCCCCCCCCCCTCCCCTCCCTTCTGCCCTAACATGTACAGTAGCGCATCCCAAGCATGTACGAGATTCACTGGCGTAGAACCTTGCGTCACACCTATTTTTCATTTTTATTTTTTTAACAAGTACACACATTGGTATTCATAATGCACATAGCATTTTTCTTTTATTTGATGTACGATAAAAGAGCAATGTGGATAAAATGCCTTGCTCAAGGGCATAAGTGCCGTGTCGGGAATCGAACCCCCAAACCTCGGATCTCCAAACAAGCGCCTTAGACCACTCGGTCACGACACCTCCACCTATTGTTTAGGGGGTGATTGTTCCACCACCCCCCCCCCCCCCCCGCGCTTGAAAAGCATGACCTCAAGGATTTACGGCCGTGACGAGGTAGCATAACATGTTTCATTATTGCTTATTATCCTTTGCAATGTTTTCGATTCTATGCATTAATATCGCATTGACATGATTGACCTGATATTTATTGTGCGTCTCTTCGTTTGTTGTTCACAAATACAATTATTTTCGAACAATCGTCATTCGTCATTCTAAAACGTGCCTTCCGCCAACTGCAAATAATAATGCTGATCGATATGAAAGGATATATGGCCCACACTGCCATAAGACCCGAACATTCATAATAAACATTAATTTGTATTGTGCAGCTTTTATGTGAATATATTCCGCTGCGCTTGTTCAGATCTCTTTTTTACTTAATTCTATACACAGCAACTTTTCGTAACCAAAGAGATATGTTTTTCAATTTTTATTTTAAGATAGCCAGACAGCTCTTATATCATTATTGGCAGTCTAATCCATAGTTTGGGGGCAGCAAGTGCAAATGCACGATCCCCAAGTGTGACTTTTGTTTTTTGCGAGAGGATCTAGAACAATTGTTTATTAGTTGGGGGACAGAGGGTATTTTATAATTTACCACATTACACTTCCTGGTTTTCAAGCAGCAGGGGAAATTGTAGGGGACGTCTCACAGATAATGATTAAGGGAAATACAAATTATACAGTGCGTCCCAGTAAAAAAAAACCGGGATCCCCATATCGTTCTTCAAATGCAAATGAATTATAATATTTCGTTTACATCATCATATAATTCAACAATTCCTCCATATTTTGATACCTAATATGAGACGAACACTTCACGCATGCATGAGCAAGACGACATTGATATTTTAATGCCAAAATCAGGTTGCGCAGAAAAATTGGACAAGATTGGTTCATGATACGACAACCGTGCTTATTCGACGACTGCCTCGTATTAGCATATTATTTTCCTTTGTTCAGCTTCTCTCCATGATTCCTGAAATGCGAGTGGGTTCAAATTCACACGTGAGTGCGCAAATCGTTTCTGATATGCCTCAAAATTTATTTGGTTGTAATTTACCTGCCATGCGTGAATGATTTGCTAAGCTGTTGGTCTCAAATTAAAGATGAGATTCTGCTCTAATACCACAATCATTAAATTTACAGTAAAAACATAATATATATCACTTCTTTGTGGGACGCACTGTATATCAACCCCGTAAATCTTTTCCCCTCTCTCTCTCTCTCTCTTTCTTTCTTTCTTTCTCTCTCTTGTAATATGCGCTGCACAGAATATAGCCGGTTTCAGGGCCGGATATCATGCTTCATTTGGTATTTGTGTTGAATAATTGATTTTCCGATCCAATTTCTCGGTGACAGTGCGGGGACAATGATCACCATTTTCCAAAATGATATATTTCTCCTCGCTCACCCCAAATGACAGCAGACGAGCTGGCAATTGGACGAATTGGCGTTAGACCAATTGAAAATAAACGCTCAGGAACAGAGCGTGGATGTTGTTACGACATATTTGATTGTTACTTTTGCACAGTTTGGTATATTATGTTAAACTTCTGAGGTGTAATTTTAACACCTCAGGAACAGGACGTAGTCCTCTGGAAAACACAAAGTGGTGTCCGTAATTGTAACTACCTAGATTTTACAGTGATTTATGAAATATAGATTGTGCACGAAATATTCTATGGAGAAAAGGGAATATATTACTGGCGACATTTTTCATGCCATTTTGGCGTAACCGTAATTTTGTTGTAGCAAATTTGAATATCCATCATGTCCATGTACAGATAGATATCTATATCTTTCATTTTCTGAAAGTTTCACTTTCGACATAAATTCATGCAAAATTAATGTGAGATAAAAGACTACGCGCGTGATAATATAAGTTTTACTTACAGAAGGCGGCGTTATTCCTCAATACATGTAATAAGCTCAAACTCCTGGCGGAATACGCCAGAAACATACTATAACAATACAAGGAAAGGAAGAAGGGCAAAAATATTGGCGAGAAGAAAGAGAAGGGAATGGATCGCGAGTTTGAAAAAGTTGGTGAGAATGCGGGGGAAAGTATAGGTACATCTACGTTGTATGCCGTGCTGTCTATATAATCTTGGTTTCCCAATTATGATATTATAGCATACTACAATCAAAGAAATTACAATTTAACAAACTGGAAATGTTTTACCTGAAATCATACACTGCAAAAACGCCTGTGTTAAATTAACACCAGCCTGGTATCTATATCGGGAAACGCCAGAGAGATGTTGAAACAACACCGGTTTGGCGTTAGGCTAACACCAATTTGGCATGTAAGCAACACTAATTAGTGTTAAACCAATATCGGTTTGAGTCTAAAGTGGTGTTGTTTCAACACGTCTCTAGTGTTTTCCGATATAGATACCAGATTGGTGTTGAATTAACACCGGCGTGTAAACAGTGTAGATTCAGGGCTCATTTATTCACTCATCAGTACACAACAAATGCATAGTCTCTCTTTAAAGTGTGGCATATAAAAAAACATATGCCCAACTTTTGGTTAAGTACATAAAAACACTGTTAGAAATATTTTAAACAACACTGTTTACTATGTGCATCGCACAGTACTTGTTTAAACATTTTCAACAAGTGTTTAAAATCTTAAACAACAAAGTTTAAATTCAAATATCTAATTACCAATAATTTAAGCATGGTTGTTTAAGATTTTAAACACTAACCTTGTTTGAACTGTTTGTAATCAACTACTGTGCGATTCACATAGTAAACAGCGTTGTTTAAATTATTTTTAACAGTGTAGTTGTGGGAACATCAATCGACAAAATCAATGATCTCGCGAAGATATCACTCCTCATAAAAGGATAGCTTGAAAAATAAAATGACCGACATTGATGCATGAGTGATAAACTGAACAACCCTGAAATATTTTCAGACTTGATGATTCTATAAATGTTGGAATTATAGAGCGTGAAAAAATTGAATACTTTAAATGGTATGGAGTTACATTATACACACGCACAGATAAATGCATTGGTAAACATGATACATCCTGACTGCCACAATGTTCTTATAAAGTTACATCAATGCGAATTAAGTACACCTTATTATCATTTAAGAGATACCTTGACGAGACCATCTACACTGAGGGTGTGCATGTTGCAAGAAAATATTTGCAACCAATTGCAAATATTCTGTTGCAATTTTACACTTGATTCATCAATTTTTAGTTGTAGCAAATCAGATTACACTCCTTGTTTCAAGAAGCAGACTTGCAATCAATCGCAAATCTTTGATAAATTGCATGACACATGATTCATTTACGGACCAAAAATAGATTTGCAATCGATCGCAGGTTTCTTGCAACACCACCATAGTATATATATATATATAGCATGCACCCTATAAGCATGCTAAACGCACCAATGTCGTCATTATAATATGAGGTGCAATTTTAAACTCTAAAATAAAATTTAAAAAATGTGCAAAATTTGTTCTTGTGTGCACTCGGATATGCTCACTTTAATCCTGAAAATGTACATCTCTGTGTTGGTGCAAAAAAGAAAATACGGTCAAAAATTGGGCAAGTTGGTACCAAGAGGGGTCCACACACTACAAGCATTTGTTTTTAGTGGATCCCTCCATCTGCTCAGATCTTAATAACGTTTATGATTATTTGCTTTCATGTAATACTTTGTTTTACTTATGAAAAAAATGTCATTGTGCCTACCTCAGTTTATATAGTTTGTAGAAGATTCAGATGCAAATGTCATTGTAGTTATATACAACCATTTCATTTTGTTCTTTTGAAAATGAAAAGGGTGCAGATCTAAACCCTTAAAGGTTTAGTCCACCCCAGAAAATGTTTGATTTCAATAAATAGAGAAAAATCAAACTAGCATAATGCTGAAAATTTCATCAAAATTGGATGTAAAATAAAAAGGTTATGACATTTTAAAGTTTTGCTTATTTTTCACAAAACAGTGATATGCACAACTCAGTGACATGCAAACGAGACAGTCTATGGTGTCCCTCACTCACTATTTCTTTTCTTTGTTATTGTTTTAATTATACAATATTTCATTTTTTACAGATTTCATAATAAAGACCAACTTGACTGAACCATATAGTGTTACACAATGCTAATTCCACATGTTCAGGGAGGAATAAATCGTTGTTTCACTTGACAATGAGAAGAAAATTAGAATATTCAATATTTCACAAAATAATATACAAAAGAAATAGTGAGTGGATGATGTCATCAGTCTCCTCATTTGCATACTGACCAGGATGTACAAATAACTGTTTTGTGAAATTAGGCGAAACTATAAAATGTCATAACTTTCTCATTTTACATCCGATTTTGATGAAATTTTCAGTGTTATGCTTGTTGGATTTTTCTCTTTTTATTCAAATCAACTTTTTTGTTGGGGTAGACTTGACCTTTAAGAGTGCATGGGGCAGGTGCATGAATGAGGTGTTTATATGAGGTGTTGCTCAACCGAGGGTTGGTAATTGTCCCTCTGTAATCGCAAAGCAGCAGTTGGTTGATTTGCATTCTAGAAAATCAGAAACCTTGATATTTAACAATGACATTATTGGACCAGTCATAAAAGATCATGTTCCCGCTTTGTCATCTGTTCTAGAAACCTTTTCATTGTAAGAGTATACGTTTAAGTGAAGTAATATTGGCTGTGATATACTTTGTCCCTCACGGAAAGATGAAATTTACATCATTTTGTAGGCCTAAACTAATAGCCATCGATTAGTTAAACCTGGGTCAACTTCGACCACGTATTTATGGAGTGCCAGTTGTCAACTAATTCCCAATAAAAATTGCTGTTATCCTGAAAGTTGTCGACAAATCTATTGAGGCGTGAATTGGAAAGAGTGGTAAAATAAAAAATTATTAATTCAATCAATCAGTTGATACATTATTATAATTGCCACGAAAATGAAATAATTATTATGAATCCCAGCATTCCATAGAAGTGAGGATTAACAATCTAGTATAGTCTTTAATCTAGGTTTAATTATCAGAATACCGACCTATTTAGTATTTCGTTAAAAATAAAATATAGAAAATAAGAGTAGGAATAACCATGAAAAACTAAAAAATAACGAAACGGTATGAAATGACGGAGACTAAAAGAATGGGAGACAAATTAAATATGAAAGATACCACTGGGGGCTTGGGGGCTCTTGACCCCCCCCCCCCCCCCTCCCCCCCCCTCCAATTTTTCACAACCAAGAAAAAAAGTAATAAAACAAATGAGGGAAGGGTGAAATATGATATAATTTTCTGAATATTATATCAAAACCTATAACAAAATTGTATTTTTGTAATAAAAATGTTAAAAAAATTGCTCGCTCGCTTGCAAATTTCATATTTTACGCGATGCGCAATATCTAGTCCCCTCAAATTGTTTGCTCATTACGCCAATGAAAGAAATAGAAAGGGGATCGAGAAATATTGGGAAGATGATAAGAAGGAATGATGATAAAAGAAATGAAATATACATAACGAAAAGCGTTATTATAAAGCGATGCCAGTTGTAGAATACAAAAAAATAGAAATTATTTCCACTCTTCAGATGTATAAAGTAGGTCTAAAACACACAAGAACTCAGTTTTATTGTGTGTGGGTGTGTGTGTGTTTATGTGGTACAATTAACGGCAAGATTGAGCACGCGGTGTAAAGTGTAAATATTTTTTGGAAAATGTTCGGGATGGAAATGATTTACTCGTATTGTCAACAGTTCTATTTGCCAATGAAAAGCATTCGGCACAATGGATTGTCGCTTGACTGGTGTAATAGCCGTAGTATTTTGCTACATATAGGCGCAACGACGATTTGACGAATGTTTTACTTCTAAAACAATGAAAATATTATGGTGGCGGGGGCTGTATAAATCACAATAACTGTATGGAATTAAATCTCAGTTATTCATTCATAGTTTCCAGCAACACACGGAACAAGAATAATCAAAAGTCGGTTGTATGGTGCATTTATATATTTTATTCAAAACTTCCGAGTGGTCAAAATTTTACTTTTTTCCATTAGTGTAAAAATCTTATAACTTAAAGATTTAATCAAATATTTGGTATGACCATCCCAGCAAAGTTTATAATCTAACATCATGCCTAGATATCTTATACTTTGTACTTGTTTAATGATTTCATTATTAACATGCACCTTCAATTTAAGATCATTATTATTTCTTACGTTATTGGCCAACATCATAACATTAACCTTTTATTCGCATTAATCCTTAATCTGTTACAGTAATACCATTTATTAATAAAATTCAAATCTGCTCGAAGCTTAAAATCTTTATCAGACACATAATTACCACATCACCAGCGTATAATACATGTACAATTCTTTACACAATCTGTAATATTATTTATAAAAAATTACAAAAAGGAAGGGACCTAAAATACTACCTTGAGGAATTCCTATGGATATTTATTTTGTTTTAGATTGTTTATCTTGAGAAATAAAAATGTTTGTTTTCTGTTTGAAAGAGAGCTTAAACCGGAGGAGCTCAGTGTCAGAAATGCCATAATAATTTGTTCAGTTTAAAAAGTAATAGGATATGGTCGATACAATCAAAACATCTAGAAATATCAAGAAAACATGCACCAACTTTCTCTATTTCTTGAAAGATTCGTACCAATCATCAATAATTCTATGTAAAACAAGTATTAGTTGAGTGATTTGGCAAAGAGGCATATTGGTCCATATTAATGAGATCGTTTGACTGTAAATAAAATAAAAATTGGCATTGAACATCCTTTTCCCAAAATTTAGCAATATGACATACAACATAAATTGGCCTGTAATTAGAAATGTCACTTGTGTCACCTTTACCCTTATAAACCGGTGTAGTTCTTGAGATTTTCCAATCATCATGTAACATTACAGACATCTAAGTTGCTTAAACAAATTATTTTAAAGATTCATAAATAAAAGGAGCTGAAATGCGAAGTAATTTAGTATGAAAGTCTGGAATATCAAGACTACACTGAACAGGCAGAAGAGAAAGATTCTTATAAGTGCTTTCAGAAATAATTGGTGTGAAGATAAAAGAGTGGATACTGGTTGGATGATTCCATTATAAAGTATGACCACTGGCGGATCCAGGGGAGGGGGGACCGCCGGCCCGTGCCCCCCCCCCCCTTGAGAGGCACGATTAAAATTTGTAATGTAAAAATGCTGTTGTAGCAGAAGTGTGCCCCCCCCCCCCTTTGAAAGTTAACACCTTTTCTTTTCGCTGGTCAATTTTTTTCGTGGACGAAATCCCCTAAATTTTTGGTTAAACCCTTATTTTTTTTGCTTATCAAATTTTTCCTCGGGAAAACGTGCCCCCCCCCCACCCCCTTATTCGACAAATCCTGGATCCGCCCCCGAGTGTGATGATTAAAAGTTTCCGAAATTTTTTTTCCAATGATTACGAATAAATCGTCAAATTTATCACTATCTAAATTTGTTGGTAGGATAGAGTCAATTTTTCTCTAAAGTAATTTTGTTTAATTCCTTTCATAATTTCCTACTGTCCTTGCTTTATCTATAACACAATGAATCAAAATGTTTTTTTCGGATGAATCCTGATGAAACCCTGATAAAACGCTCCCCCAGCTCAACATCATGATCAAGGAGATACTATTGAATTCAATTCAATTCATTGACTATTAATTCTTTGCATGCTGAATTAATTTTTGGAGATAATACTGACAATTGTTCCCATGCGTTTTTCTTTAATTAAAGATATCCATATTGCAGCATTGATACTCATTATTCTTATATAGATGTTATCCAAGAACTATTGCCTTTATTAGTTCATCTAATTTGAAAGCAGGGGAGAAAACTAATTACTACAACTGTTGAATATAATTGTACGAATGTGCAAGATTGCAACATCAGCGCGCAAAGGGTAAAAAAAACATCAAAATATTCACAGAAACAACATGATACCAAAAAATAATACAAAATATACCAAGTTACAAGTTACTTAATGGTCAGGACCCCTATGAAGCAAAACTGTTTATAGCCGGGGCCCTACAAATACACAAATATCATAACCGGTAAAAAATTATAAATAAACACACACACACCACAACATTACGCAAAAACATAAGAAAAGGGTTTTTTTTAAGATGATAAATACCATTGCAATTACAGGGGATTGGAGTTGTTCAGTCTTCTCACTTTGACACAGAGGGTCGTGGGTTCGAATCCTAGCCATGGCGTAGTTTCCTTCAGCAAGAAATTTATCCACATTGTGCTGCACTCAACCCAGGTAAGTTGAATGGGGACCCGGAAGGATTAATTCCATGAATGCACTGAGCGCTGAAAGGCAGCTCGAGTTAAAGCCGGGTTAAAATAATAAACAATGCGCCTCGGAATAAATAGATGGTCCTATATAAATGCCTATTATTATTAGTAGTAGTAGTAGTAGTAGTAGTAGTATCATTATTAATATTATCATTATTATCATTATCAAAGAATTGAACAAAAATGGATTTGATAGTGACTTAAATCGTGAGTGTTGTGCGGTACAGACCATGCTCAGTAATACGTCTTGTAGGCTAATATTGGAAGGATGAAGGTCCCATGACATTTGCTTCGGTGATAATTGTTCCGCTGCAAATTCCACACATTAATGGAATGACCAACTTCATCCCTGGATTTAACACTAAACCCTAACCTATACCTAACATAAAATCCCATTGCAACCCTAACCTTATATCTTGGACGAGATAAAGGCCTGAGCAATTGTCGCCGGAGCAAATGGCGTGTCACCGAATCCAAGCACAATTTTCTTAACACCAAGCCCCAGACATACAAAATATTCGACACCCCTAATTCAATAGCCACACCGGCGAAATCGGCTGATTACATGTCATAGGAAATAATGTAATACACTGCATAGACGCCGGTGCTAATTAACACCCGCCTGGTATCTACATATGTCCACACCAGAGAAGCGTTGAAACAAAACCAGTTAATAATCAAGCCGATATTGGTTTAACACTGATTGGTGTTGCTTAAATGCCAAATCGGTGTTAGCCTAACGCCAAACCAGTGTTGTTTCAACAACTGTTATTATATGGATCGATATAGATACCAGGCTGGTGTTAAATTAACACCGGTGTTTTTTTCAGTGTATCTTCGGTCGGTTTGGAGTCGGTTTCGTTTGTGTTACTGTAGCATGTAAAATAGCCCGTTTCGCAACGCGACACAGGACGCATTCAAGAACACAGTAAATATATTGAAAATGTTTGTCAATTGACAATGAACAGCTGGGAGGTCTTTGTCGAAAATTGGTGAACCGGGAGAGCAGCTCGTCCTAAGTTTCGGAGCTGACGAAAAAATCCAAATATGTCGTTTGTCCAGAGTCCAGGGCGATACTGCTGTTTTGATCCACCAATTTTTGACGAAGATTATATTTCGGATTTCAAATTTGCTTATTTCATTTTCACAGAACAAAATAAAATGGTCATAAATAATTACAATGACATTTGCAAATTGAACTTATACAAACGCTTAAGACTTCGATCTAATTTTTCTTCATGATCGTTACCATCATATCAATAATGAATTAAAAAATAAACTATGTTTCATATGCAGATGATACATTTGTTGTTTCGTCATTTTCTAACACAACAAATACAATTCCAACCGTAATTGATCCTATCCATAGCATTTAGATTTACGGGTTCAAACCGAAATAATATCAATTTCGATGTAAATGTATTTCTGCAATAAGTAACTTTGGCGCAATCTGATGTATATTTCAAGACGACTATTTTATCGGCTCCACGACATATGCTCCTGTAAGAATTGCTCCGCTATAAATTGCACACACAAATGGAATGTCCAACTTCAAACCTGGTTTTCACGCTCTACCCTATCCTTAACCTAAACCCTATTGCAACCCTAAACCAAACCCTATACATCTAATAATAAATAATGCCCGGAGCAATTGTCGTCGGAGCAAATGTCTTGTCACCATTTTATCAACAGACTATCTCGATTCTAACTGAGCACAATGAGAGGCGAGAATATGTGATGTTAATGATATGACTTTGGTCTGCATTTCTCACACATCATTTCATACTCGGATAATAGTCGGTTGACTATCATTATTACAAACAACATTTGCTGATACAAACTTTGCGATAACATCGTCATTCGCAATTGATCAAATTAAATGAATTTGGAAAATATATAAATCAAATAAGATCAAATTAAATAAAATTGAATGGAATTGAATTGAAATGACAAATTTTCAGGACATAAGGTCGTTCCAATAAAATGGATTATTTTTTTATGAATTGAGGGATCAGAAAAACAACCTTCTTCGATATACTAATTTCTCTCGGTCTCCAGGGAGCACGATTAGATAACTGCAATTTATATTTTACACACATATACTAGTATGTACATCCGCCATACGCTACATCTGAAAACTACATCATAAACTCGACCATTTCATCACGACAGCATTTTATAATTAGATCAGAACGCTGATGTCTATAATGGACCAAAACCATGTTCGTACAAAAAACAACTATTATCATTTTATAGCAGACAGAGTCTTTTTGAACGAAAATGAGCTTACGGATCTCTCCTTGATTTCATCGTCAATCATTGCAAAATTTGAATAATAATATTTGAATGAAAATAATAACACTGTTTGGATTTATATCGTGTGTATATAGCACATTTCCCAGAGGATCCAAAGCACTGATTAAGGCATAGGCTATAAAGCAAGTTGAATTTGCTTTTACATGCTTTTACTTATCAGATCCTTAAGACTCGAGAATTCCTTTTGTTGCAGTTGGTGTTGTGCTGGTGGTTGGATATTTTCAGGACCATGAATATTATTTGAATGGAAATCAACCAGTCGGAGTCCCATTCCGGTTTAGCTTCATTGAGATACTTTTCCACAACAACTAAAGGCACAGCATTACAAATACACATCACGTTGTTTCTACTCTGGAATATTATTAGGTTTAGTGCACTTTGAACATAACAAGGTGCATTGATAAAAACAACACTATTCCACGTCAAACGACAGCGACTTTTGCTCTCCAATATTGGATAGTTCAACAGAAAGATGAACCAGTTCTGACAGTGTGGATATCGCTATTGACACTTCAAAAGTCGTGAGGAAATCCGGTCGGTACGAAGCATGAATTTGACAAAAATTCATTTATTGATGGATTTATCTCTCCAATGCCCTGGTTACAATAACGTGACTTATTTTCTGAATCCAACAATTTAGATACCACTTTGCACATAAACTCCGGCTGATGTATCAACTGTGCACCCATGTACCTTACCGTTCCCTGTTTTTTCCATTCAAAAAATGAATTGTATAACTTATCGTCTAAATCTACACGTTTGATATAATCGGCAAGTTCTTGGAAGCTTTTAAAATCCTGAAGATGGATAAAAGAATTCGGTGGCGCTACGCGCTCATAATCTTCACGCGGAGGGCCGTAGACGATAGGAACCATGTCGTTCAAGAGCGCGTTAAACCAGAATTTCTCCGTGATGTAGTCCCTACATTCGGTGTTCTCCAGAGCCAGGTAAAACTTATGCGTCCTCAGGAAGTTCCAGCACCCGCCATCTTTATTATCACATTCTTTATTTCCACATTTTCCATACATATTGACACTAACATGCTTTGCAAGTGTCTCCACAAACTCAAGGCGCCGCCACGACCGATATCCACCGGGACGTTTGTCTTTGCATCTGGATGAAACCCAAGCTACTAGCTCGGTTTTCCCCGAGGCCCAGTTACGATCGTCGTCAGTGGCTAACTGCGGTACAGTGCTATCATAAAAGCCATACGGACTAGGTATCGTAGACGATGGTCGGTAAGACATTATATAGCTGTATACACGGTCATACCCGCGAGGTGGTATCACACTAGGTGTAGTGAATTTAGGGCTCTCGAGTGTGAAAAAAATCAAAACTTGATTCGGTGGTCTTTCCTTAAGCACTCTGCTCCAATCCCAATACGATACATGTACCACCGCATCACTTGACTTCATTGTATTGTAGTTGACATCCTGGGAAAAAATAATACCACACTTCAGCCCCGGGCATTCGAATTTCTGGGGTGTTCGTTGGACCCCTTCGTCACACCAAACATGAACACGCAAATAACACGGCGAAGATTGCGATATATTTCTAACAAATGTGCGAGTAAAGTCGTGGCGCCGGTCGTTGTGTCGTTCACGCAGTTGAATGACAATAATACAAGTAAACGTATGCGATGCTATTAACAAAAAACACGATATCAATATTTTTTGGGTAGTCTTCATGGCGGCTGAGAGCTTATTGTAGTACTTAATGAGCGTATCCACCTGACCCCGTACTACCACCTCTGCCTATTATATTTTAGCTCCATACTAATCACATGCTAGTATATCACGCATTTGCCTCCAGGGAGAAAGCGGAGCGCCTATAAACTGAAGAGAGAAACATCGAACAACTCTGGGTAGAGTTTCTGTGAAGTTTATTGAAACACATCCGAGTCAATGGATGAATCTCCAACATAGGGTGTTAATATAAACAGTAACAAAAAAATATACACATACTGGCGGAGGGAAATTTTGGTAACGCACATCAACCATCGGCATCAAAATCGCACGTTGAATGGGGTCGAATGATGGACAATGCCAAGGTCTCACGCGCGTAAAACATTCCCCATAGACTTGTGTGTTAAAATGGCACTTAACAAAAATTCATAAAAAATAAATGTGAAATTAGAGGGTCAAATGTTTACTACCTTTGGATAGGATATATATCTGACATTCCATATCTGACCAGAGAAGGGTATCGTAGCCAGCTCATTTTAAAAATAAATCGCCATTTATGAAGATAACTATGATGGGATCAAATTCATCAACTGAAACAGTAAAATAGCCCCAATTCTTCCGCCAGTCAAAAAATAGTGCCAAATCATTGATATATCTTCCCAATTTGGGCAAAGGAAGTTCAGTAGTTACCATTTCTAGAATCAGTGTTAGATTTTGAATCATATTCATACATTTTTGTCAATCAGCAATATCAAATTGAAAAATTTCGAATGGGTTGGGTCGAACGAATATCTTTAGCCCTCCTGATGTAATTAGGCTCATGGCACCCCAAACGATCGAGATCTAACATCAGTTCGGTTGTGCATGCGTGCGTGGGCTGATCAATGCATGGAGGTTGTCGTTGTATTGGGTGGGATTGGGTGATCAATCATTTAAGTGGTGGTATTGGCTTTGTATTGGAGGTTACCAGTAATTTCACAAAGAGCTTTTATTTTAGATTCTCCCTTTGGAGAAAAATTGGTGGGCAAAATATACTGCATCCACGCATAGCACTATTGCAGTTTTAAGCATTTTTCTTTTCGTTAATGCATGCATGGTACATCATTTTTGTCATACGTCTCAATCCAAATATTTTAATGAAATCCGTGTTGATGGGTGGGGGGGATGATATTTAGGCATTTTTTTGCAATCATGTTTTTAGATATACAAGGAATTGTCATTGATATGTCCACACAGTAGTGTAGCGTGGGTCACGGCACTGTGGGGGTACCAGCAAAATTTTTGAATCACTGAGTGAGCGCGCGAAGCGCGCTCAGTTGCCACTTATACTGACTTAATAGAGACATTTTAAGGACAATGTCATCAAATGGATATGTAACTGATCAAATAATGCGAGCGCGAAGCGTGAGCTGAATTTTTTTTATATTTACACCTAAAAAGGGACATTATAATCAAATTTGTGTAATCATGATAGGTACCTGTCTTGCTAAACAATGCGAGCGCGAAGCGCGAGCTGAAATTTACGTATATTTTGACCCCAAACAGCGAGATTTTAAGGAATGTATTTTAGGAATCCATTAAGAGTATGCATATCTCACCATAGTCATCTAATGCGAGCGCCAAGCGCTTGCTGATTTTATTAGAATTACATCTGAACACATGAAACACTTTTTGTAGTCATTGCAATCATGATTATCATACGCATCTCACTAATCAAATATTACGAGCGCGAAGCGCGAGCTGAAAAATTAGATAATTCAGACCTGAAGTGGGGCTTTCTAAAGTTTCTTTGTAGGAATTAACTAGGACCATACGTATTTCATTAACCAAATGATGCGAGCGCGAAGCGCGGGCTGAAAATTTTTGATATTCAGATCATCAGAAGGGACATTTTAAGGACTGATTTTAGGAATTCATGAAGAGCAGACATATCTCACCAATCCACTGCGAACGTAATCACGGACAGGAAACCTTTCATATATACGAAGACCTTAACATGGGGCAATCACTTTTTGAGTCATGTAAAAGAAGCATATGTCACTACATAAAACAATAACTCAAGTGCTAGGAAATATATTTGGTTTATATTGACTTGAAAACGGGATGTTTTAGTACAACAGGATTATATATCTCGTTAAACAGACAATGCGAGCACTAGGAACAATGAAGACCTAGGCCCTGGGCAAATTATGTTTCATAAAGTTATGATAAAAATGTTTCTTTATGCAATGTAACATAACATAATTATAATATAATATAACATTATAATGAATAATATTTTCTTCTTTCCCACTATGTTTCTCTTCCTTTCTCCCTCTTTTCTCCTTTTCCCCGTTTTTTTTTTGGTCAGCCGATGGGGGGGGGGGTATGTGCCCCCCATGCCCCCCCGTAGTTACGCCACTGTACGTCCATATGGCAAATACCCTTCCAATGTTATTATCTTTTTTACCCCATGATGGTTTAATGGTTTTATTAGAGATTACATTTAAAAAAATTGACATTCCATCTTAATCCCTTCCCCAAAGACCCTAACATTGATGAATTGGAAGAAACGGGTTTTTTTCTTCAATGTTATAATAAGGACATAAGTATTTCGTTTGGAAATGGTGAACTGGCTCTTTATTTGCATTTTATGATTCTATAATATTGTTTTATTTGTTAAGCGGTATTTTAGGAAGAATTTTCACCAATAAAACAATTATCTCTTGTGATTTGTTTGGTCATTTCTTTCGTAAAAAGTGGGGGGGATGTTTGTACAGGCCATCCCCCCCTCCTCGAAAAGTGGGGGGGATATATCCCCCCCATCCCCCCCGGGATTTACGCCAGTGATTACTATCGTTCCAGCCATGTCTCACCACTGACTGTATCCAGAGGCGGATCTA
Organism: Lytechinus pictus; assembly: GCF_037042905.1. Taxonomy (NCBI): domain Eukaryota; kingdom Metazoa; phylum Echinodermata; class Echinoidea; order Temnopleuroida; family Toxopneustidae; genus Lytechinus; species Lytechinus pictus. The sequence goes on along the minus strand of NC_087253.1, from coordinate 15,518,262 downwards.
GCCTTTTTTTCCAAGGGGGGGGGGGGGTTGACAAGCAAATAGGGGGGTTCACTACCAAATGATAGTCATTTTGGTACCCAGGAAATTTTTGACACGCAAAAAAGGATCGTTATAAAATGAAGGTAATTTTTGTCAAGAAAAAATTGAGATGCACCAAATAGGGGTTGATTCCAAAATGTAGGTCATTATTTTTCTTTTTACTTTGCAGCCCAAAGCGGGGGGTTTAAACACCCTAACCCCCCCCCCCCCTCGCTCCGCTAAAAATAGTGTACGCAACTTAACGTCTTTGAATGATGTCATTGATAGGTTTCCCTAGAATAATACCTCGTTGAGAGGGTTTTTTTTTTTTTTACAAATATAAAGATTTTAATCAAAGAAGCAATACAAAGAATCTCGAAGGGGAAGCGAACTGACTGTAGTCTGTCAGATGAGCAAACGTTTCACTCGAGTTAAGGGTCTGAGTGTGCAGCCTACTTATGCCCTGTGTACTGAACTTAACTGAAGGCACGCTAATTTAAGAGCAAGTTTTATATGTGCTAGTCTTTGCGTGGAGTCCCACTTGTTGATCAGTTTCAATCAGGGTCTGTGCCTGCAGACTAAAGTGACTGTATGTTGCCTCTCATTGACTGTTTGTTATATATGGCTAGTCTTAAAATGTACTTTTTGATAGAACTATTAGTATTACAGGGGATAGATATAATTATATTTATGAAGAAAAACTAAATTGTTTTTGTAACATAATTCCTGCGGTATGAATCTATTGAGTAGTGAATTGGTGTGTTACAATTAAAGTGGGCCTATATCACAAGACTACATTGCTCAAAATGATGCACTATGGGCAATGATTTAACCTAGCTGGCCAGATAATTAATGAGTACTTAAGGTGGGGCTATTAATGGGGGTATGTATGCCCTTTAAATGATACAAAATGAAAAGATCATCCAATATTCAAAGGCATGACGTTTGTCCAAGCTAGGTTTTGACTGACGAAGACTAGATACTTACGCTAAAACGTTCGGTGCTATGGTCTGGGGCGGTATTCTGAAAGCTCAATTAGCGGTCAATTAGCTTTTTATCTTCAACATTTAAATTTCTCTTTGAAGCTGCTCTTTTATATATGATAAGTTTAAATGCCATGCTCATCGCACTGTTTAGAATTGGTAGACAAGCAATATACAAACAAGGATAAATGATTTTTTTTAGAAATAAGAGAAATGAAGTGGTGTACTTTAATTTACCATTGCCAGTATGCATGTCGGTATATTATTGATAGGGATGGTCCAAGCTGGATAATCTCTATATCTCAACTAATAAAGTAAAATTCACAAAGCAAAATGGTGAAAATTTGATCAAAATCGGATAAGAAATAACAAGTTATTGAATTTTAAAGATTTGCATTATTCCGGTGAAACAGTTCTAGGTATGTCTTTATGAATATTCATTAGGTGGGCTGATGATGTCATGTCCCCACTTCTTCTTTTGTAATTTATTATATGAAATTAGGTTTATTCAAAATTGTTCTACCGAGAACTAAAACAATTGGATTCACAACTGATTAAGTACATTAGTTATTTATTGCCGCAACTTATTTCATCTTAATGCAGACACATCATTTACGCATGTATGAAATAATGAAACATTTATGATTTCATGTATTAACATAAGAAAAAGGAAAGTGGGGATGTGACATCATCAGCCCACCTAATGAATATTCATGACGATGTGCATATAACTGTTTTTAAAAATATTGATAAACTTTAAATTCAATAAATTTGTTGTTTGTTATCCGATTTTTAAGAAATTTTCAGCATTTAGCTCTGTGAATTTTACCCTATTTATTTAAATAGAAATATTTTCAGCCTGGACCATCCCTTTAACAAATGGTACTGCACACTTAAAAGTATATTATTTTCCTCAAGATTTTTAAGGGGAAAATACATCGTTGCTAAGGGAAATAGTGTTGCTAGGCAATGGAATTGTGTCAGTAGATAATGGTACAACTCCGGAATGCTGTTTGCCTATCGATAACAAACTATCATGTTAATTTTCTCAATATTTTTACTCTAAGGCACAACTTCCTCAGCACATTTGGCCGAGATGAAGAGTGGTAACATTGCCGTTGCTAGGGAATATTGTTTCTAGGCAACACTTTTGTCTCCAAGGAAGCTATAAAATAGTCAGTTTGTTGAATGATTATTGAAAACGAGGTTGTAGGCATCTATATGATAATTGTGTCAGTATTAATGCTCATAATGGACTATTTTTCCACGGATTTGTCCAGGGAAAAGAGTGTTAACATAGTCGTTGCTATGGAAAATAGTCGTTGCTAGGCAATGAATTGGTATCCATGGGTAATATGAAATGGTCATTTTGTTGTTGTTCTATTGAAGACAAGATACTACATGTTAATTGATCAGGTATTATTAACTCAATCAACTTTTTCACCACAAAATAGTATAAAGTATATGTGACTTGTACATACGTGTTTCAATGCACGCAGTCAAAATGAACATAATATGGCGATTTGTACGATGTGAAGGGGTATGTCAGTTAGAGCTTAGCAAATTTATTTGAGGTTCGAAATGGTCAAAATGGGGGTTTTCAGTTCTTTTTATTATTTTTACAATACTTTATAGAATTTCATTGGTGTAATTTATTTGGTTTAATTTAACCTAGTTAAAAAATTAAAAGTTAGGTTTGAAATGGAAATATAAGTGGTTTACTTAAGGAGCTAAATGGTTGCTAAGGAAATTTTTGTTGCTAGGCAACAGTTTCTGAGAAAATGTTCATAAAATTCATGCTAAGTTGTTTTTCAGTAATTCTTCTTTCAATATATATTGGATATATCCTTTGAAAATAAGAAAAAATACCTGATAATTCAGATTAATGGATTTACATAGAGTTATGATTGATCAGGTCAATAGTAATTCATTGTAAGACAGGGCCCTGGGGTCCGTTGCAGAAAGAGTTGCGTGTAAACGAAAGTCAAAAAATCAATCGCAAGTCCCAAATGCGCGCTGTTTATTGGTTGAAAATCAAGTTACGCATGATTTTAAGAGTTGCAATTGATTGCAACTCTTTCTGCAACGGGCCCCTGGGTGTGTTTCACAAAGGTTTAAGTGTGACTTAGGAGGCGTTGCAAGAAACTTGCGATCAATTGCAAGTCTATTTTTGGTTCCTAAATCAAGCATGTCTTGTAGTTAATTGTAAATTGGTGATTAATTTCTAATCTGCTCGTTGAAACAAGCAGAATTATCTAATTTGCTATAGTTAAAATTTGTGGTGATTTTTGGTGGTGTTTTTTTTTTTCACCTGATTGCTAAGAAAGCGTGAATGTTTGTAAGCAAGCCACCAGAGAACCGACAGCTTAAGGTTCTCTCCGAGGGACCTGGTAATGAGGATTAATGCTTTACCAGAGGGCACTAGGGCACCAAGTGGGAATCGAACCAAGGTCACCGGAATCCGAAACCCTTGCTCTACCGACTGAGCTGTCGCGCATCCATCAATTGTAAAATTCTTGCAACACCCCCTTAACCGTGTTTACACTTAATCGGCAGTTGGTTCTGAACCAAATGCCGATGCAGAATCGGCATTTGGATTGCGTTTACACGTTGTTACAGCTCGCGGTTCAGAACCACGAGCCGATGCAAAAACCTGAAATGATACGCATACATGTACCTACAATATACGTCATAATAAAGACAACGCTGGATCAGTGCGCTTACAATTTACCTCACAATGGTAAAGTAATTGAAATGCGCACAAATCTGTTTACACGTAGTAAAAAAGCCGATTCTGCATCGGCTCGCGGTTCAGAACCTACTACTTTGGTGGTGCAAATTGCCGGTTCTGAACCGCGAGCCGATTCAAGTTGCTCGCGTTTACACGCTATGAAAAAGCCGATGCTGAATCGGCTCGCGGTTCAGAACCGCGAGCCGATTCAAATGCCGATTAAGTGTAAACACGGTATTAGAGTCGCACTTAAATTCCCAGTTGCGTACGGTATAGAAGACATCACCACATTCATCAGATCATGCGCAAGGGACGCGCATTACCGTGTTTCCATCAATCAAATTGCGCGTTATATCATGTGCGCGTCGGCATTTAAGTGCGACTTAAGTCATACTTAAATCTTTGTGAAACACCCCCAGGTTCATTACCCATAGTGCATCATTCTGAGCAATGTAGTCTAGTAATGTAGAGGTTAACAACACAAAGCCGAGTGGGAACGGGTATCAGTGTCTGTATGAGTAAAAGCACAGAGGTCTTTATTTATAATATTCAATAACTGACACATTACAAACCACATACATGTAATAATGCTGATTACCATGGAGATCATGCATTTCCCAAACATGTCATTTTTAAATGTGAAACATGTAAATTTACCCTTTAAAAACCAATTATCACAGTACAAATAAGTAACTGTCAATATGAAACTCCTTTTATTTTTTAATCAAGCTAGGTTTAATAACCTTATCATGTGACCTCTATATCACTACAGAATAAATGATTAAAGCCATCTTATCCTAAATCCTTGTTCAATGAATTATATCCTTATCTTGTACATTGTAACATTAAGACAATGCAAATATCATAACATGAACTTAAATAGGGCTATCCGGCTCCCCCCTTTTCAAAGAAAAAGCACATTTCATATGGTGAATGATGAAATTAACAATATCATAATAAAGGAACAAAGACAAAATGTATTTTTTTATCTTTGCTTTTAAATATCAAAATATCCCAAGACCAAAAACATTGAAAAATCCTGGAATCTATAAATATCTTCATATCTGCATCATATCTAAGTTTCATCAAACAGGCCAATCCGAATATTAGATTTCCATACTTTTGTAAATTCCAAACAAATTACAACAATCTCCTGATCTAACCCTTACCATTGCTCTTGCTCCTATTATTCTCTTTAAGTTTAAAGCAGTTACGAACCAATAATAGTAATAATAATAATACATTGTATTTATATAGCGCTTAATACGTGATGTTTCTAAGCGCTTTACAAAACGATTAAATAGCATACATTAATATAATTGAACATTTAACAAACAAGAAAGAAAATGTACAGTGTAAAGTATTATCATATTACAAATTAGGTAAGAAAACAGCCTACTCAAGTTGGGAAATACAAAATAATGATAATAATAAAAGCAATGACGTTAATTAATTAAATAGTTCGAATACAATAAGTTAAACAAAATGAATTATCAGAAAAACAATGACATATGAATTATGTTCGAATAATGAAGCAGTGCAATAGCTATACATAAACAAAAAATAAAGGAATATTCTTTTGATATTGACAAGATAAACTTAAAACTTATAGGAAGCATTGTAAAGGTAAGTTTCGAGGGAAGCTTTGAATGATTCGAATGACGGGGCATCCCTCAATTCTATGGGAAGTGATATACACATTTGAATGATAACATGCTTAGTTAACTACTCAATGCATTTATACCGCAATAATTATGTTACCAAGTAGCAAAACAATTACTTTTTCTCTCAATTTTTTTTAGTTTTTCTATATAAATACAATTATAGGTCAGTTTATTCTCTGTAGTATTAGTAGATATCTGAAAACGTATATTTTAAGACTATTTATTTATAACACACATTCAATGAGAGACCACACATAGTTCACTCCCCCTTTAACATGTAACAATATTCTTTATATAGCAATCTGCAAAATTAGAAAATAAGGTTTAAAATGATTGAGGGCGCTAGATGGCTTAATAGTCTAACAACGATTGATCATTACTGTTTGATGTGCCATAATTAATATCACCTTAGCATCAAAAATACAAACAACATGTCTTTGAACACTCAATTTCTATCATAAGCGCCTCTTTCTAGACTCCCTGTATCTTTCACTGACTTCATTCCTAAACAACGACCTTTACTCATCACATAAAATAGAACGCAACCCTGGCCATGGGACCTGGTACAACATTAGCACGCGTGCACTGCAACCAATTTTGGTACCGCACTCAACTCAGTGTCTCTGACCATGTGCGAAATGCATATTTATGACAAACTATAACGCTAAACATCACACATTTTACGTTAAATCCTCGCTTTCGACATTATCATATACAATATATATATATCTTGTAACGAAATGAAAGGTTTATTTAATGTTCATCATGGTTTTGCAATGGTGAAGAGCATAGAATAATTTTTAATCCATGTATATAGTTGCACAGGGAAATTCAGTAATCGATTGTAATCGGTTATGTAGGTATTTTCTTAAAAATGTATTTAAGCACAATTTGCTGAGAAATAACGATGTTTACAACTGTATGATTATGTTAGATATTTATCTTTGATTGCTCTTCACTGTTCGGGGATAAATAGTAGTGATAATTACCATTGCTGTTGTTGTAAACATTTATTTCATTACCCTAACTGTTTTTAAAACAAGATTAAATTTTATTTTATGACAATCTCCCTTTTTGAACATGTTGTATAATCAAGTTCCATGCTCGTTAAAGAGCCGTTTAATATGTTTGACATCAAGACATTTCTGAACGAGACTCTGGTCATTTTTTATATAGGGCCCTTCTGCGACAGGATGAGCACGATTTCTTGGTTACACTTCGTAATTCCGAAGGTTCGTAATTCCGAAGGTTCTTTATTCCGAAGGTTCGTAATTCCGAAACACGTAAATTGCCTATACCTCGATGTTCGTTAATCCGAAAACATAAAAGGGTTCGTTAATCCGAACATTTGTGGCGTTATTCCGAAGGTTCGTTATTCCGAAGGTTCGATAATCCGAAAACGAAATAAGGTTCGATGTTCCGAAGGTTCGATAATCCGAAAACGAAATAAGGTTCGTTGTCCCGAAGGTTAATTAATCCGAAAACGAAATAAGTTTTGTTGTTCCGAAGGTTCATCAATCCGAAAACGAAATAAGGTTCGTTGTTCCGAAGGTTCGTTAGTCCGAAAACGAATTCAGGTTTGTTAATCATTTCGTTTTCGGACTAACGAACCTTCGGAATTACGAACCTCATTTCGTTTTCGGATTAACGAACCTTCGGAATTACGAATCTCACTTTGTTTTCGGACTAACGAACCTTCGGAATTACGAACCTCATTTCGTTTTCGGACTAACGAATCTTCGGAATTACGAACCTTCGGAAATACGAACCTTCGGAATATCCGAACCTTCGGAATAACGAAGCTTCGGAATTACGAATGTATGCGGATTTCTTCAATAAAGTTATAAGAGCTGAATGCCTTGCTTCCTGCTTGTCGTTACTTCGTTGCATGGAGCTGCAAGTATACATGGTCGGAAAAGCAGATGTACTGACTAGAGAAGGAGTGAGAATTCTGACGTTTCCGAGATACTGAAAATACTGAGATGAGTGAGGATACTGAAAGTACTGAAATTACTGGGATACCGAAATAATGAAATTACGGAGATACTGAATACCGGAATGACTGAGATAATGGAGGTACAGAATGACGAGATGTCGAAATCCATGAGATATAATCTAAGTAACTGACAAGGAGCAAAGAGTCGGAGGTGAAAGAGACGGACTTTGCACCAACTGGTTGTATATTGCAGCCGAAGCGAACCAGCTCGTCAGTAGAGAAAGTCGGTTCGGCTACACGTGGTGTCAGAAGTGGGATTGTTGGTTTAGAATTTCAGAGGAAATGGATGTTCGAGGACAAAGAGGGTGTGTGGTATCGCCGGCTGAGGTGATGGAGAAGTTAGAGAGGAGTATAGCGGAGATTGATCAGATGATGGCGGAGATAGGATAGGGTTGACGTCATCACGGGGGACTCTGCCCATACAGTAGGCATGGGCCCAGAGTTCAGTTCCGATCTTCACCAACTGACAACTTCACGGATACCACCGGACTAGAACGGGAATTTTTAAGGACTGGGCTACAAGGTACCCAACATAGACGAGCGCCTGAGATGAGAAACGAATCAGGAAATATACTGTTAAATCATACGTTTTATCCGGAAGTTCGAATCCCAGCCATGGCGTAATTTCCTTCGGCAAGAAATTTATCCACATTGTGCTGCACTCGACCCAGGTAAGGTGAATGGGTACCCGGTAGGATTTATTCCTTGAATGCTTTAGCGCCTATATGGCCGCTCAGCTACAGCCGGGGTAATGATAATATACCAAGTATATTTCAGCGCCTTGAGCACATAATCAATGTGGATTTGGCGCTTTATAAATACTCTATATTATTATTATTATTAAGTTAGATAAAGTGAACCAAATATTGTACCAGGCCAATTTGACGGCCGCACTCCGGTTGAAGACTATCTGAACCATTTTCAGGCATGCATTGTGGTGAATCACTGGGGAGAATCTGAGGCATTGGAATATCTGGCACCCTGGGAGGTTCTGCGGTTACACTGCTAACGCAGAAAACAGGAAGGCGACTCAGTTACTATGAACTAGTGGACAGAATGAGGAAACGGTATCTTCCAGGTGGTAAGGCAGAGGTCTACCTTGCCGAGTTGCGACAGCGACAGAGAGGACCAGGAGAGACACTTCAGGAATTAGGACAGAGCATAAGAGATCTGACGGCTCTCGCCTTTCCTGAATTTGATGAAGTCGGACAAGACCGGTTGGCGAGGGGGCACTCTCTAGATGCGATTGTAGATTGCAAAATCCGAGAAGGGCTTGTCCGATCGCAACCATAATCACTGGATGAAGAAATAGAAGCTGCCCTGGATGCAGAGGCGTTCTCGAGGATGGAGGATGAAAGGTGGGAATACCAGAGAGCCAGGTACAGCCGTGCTGTAACCTGATATGGCGACGGAATTCATGTCCGTACTGGAAAACCCTTCTGGAAAGTGAGAATGAAAAGGCTCATTCAAGACCTTCTTCTGGAAATGGAATCGGAAGAGCCAGAGTCATATGACGGAAATTTAGGAGAGGACTATCCCGAAGCTGGTCAGGATAGTGTTGAAACTTCAGAGGGAAACTCCTCCTTTTGCAGAATTTTTGGACAGCAGTTGGGTACTATCTCGGCTGGCTGTGAGGAGCAAGAGACAAGGATCACTGAACGACTATGTGGTACAGGCGTACAGCAATCCCTGGAGGACAATTCAATAGTGCTGGAATATCGGTCACAGGCGGGGGTCCTGAAGCAGTCGCAGAAGGTCACAGGCGGGCGTCCTGAAGCAGTCGCAGAAGGTCACAGGCGGGCGTCCTGAAGCAGTCGCAGAACCAGTTGGCTGAGACTGTGCAGGATGTTCAAGTTGAATGTCGGGAATCGGTGCCAAGATCGTTTGAGGTCTTCGGCAATGTCTCACCTGAGAGCTAGTCGCTTGATCGTGAGAAATTATGTCATATGTGCGGCAAGACAGTGATACGAAAGACGTACGACCATCCAAACCAGAGAATAGGAGATATCTAGACCAAATGATCAGCAATGGAGTAAACCGACAGAGATCACAGACGATTTGCATGAACAGGGGCCAGGGTGTTGAACTGAAAACCTGGCCATTCGCACAACCATTGTCAAGTACCGCCACGCTGATTGTTGGACCGAAGAAGGGAAGACCTCTGGAAACGCATTCAGTATCCGTGATGATGTTAAGAAGGGCTGGACATAATAGCCTTCTAGTCTATCCACGTATGTTTTCAAAGAACTGATAAACGACTAAGTTTGAAAGCCATCGTTGCACTGGACTTTCATTCATAAAACATTGGACTTTAGTTGCAAAACTTAATTATTACGTTCTTGTTGCTATTTTGTGTACATGCTGTATTTTAAGCATATCAATTTTTCGTTTTTTTTAATGTGAAAATTGAAGTCAGTAATGCAATGGTTATGACTGCCGATAAACATCGTGTCAGAAATTAATATTTGTATGTAAAAAATAGCATTATGTTGTTAAAATCAGGGAGAGGGAAAAAATCGAGATTGTCTTCACAAGTACGGATAGCAATGTTTAACAATGTTTAACCTATTGAGAATTGAAAGTAGACCATGTATCTCGATCTGTAGATCTCGTGCAGTTTTGTTTCTAATGACATTTTGTATATTTGTGTTTTGTTACTGAACTGGTCAGCTCGGGGACCGAGCTTTTCGAAGGAGGGAGTTGTGTAACGAAATGAAAGGTTTATTTAATGTTCAGCATGGAAATGAAAGGTTTATTTGATGTTCAGCATGGTTTTGCAACGGTGAAGAGCGTAGAATAAATTGTAATCCATGTATATAGTTGCATAGGGAAATTCAGTAATCGATTGTAATCGATTATGTAGGTATTTTCTTTAAAATGTGTTTAAGCACTATTTGATGAGAAATAACGATTATGTTAGATATTTATCTTTAATTGTTCTTCACTGTTCGGATATAAATAGTAGTGATAATTACCATTGCTGTTGTTGTAAAGATTTATTTCATGACCCTAACTGGTAAATCGAGGAGCATAATCGGGCTCGATGCTCGATTATGAGCCATGCAATATGAATGGCAGTAAGAGGTTTCTGAACGAAACTCTGTTCAATTTTTATAGGAACCTGCTGCGATATATATATATATATTAGTATTAATTTGCGACAACTAGTTCTGTTAATAAAACCAAAAATATCAGCTCATAGTATATTATACATATGTGAATCAATTGTCCACTTTTAAACTGGAAAAAATGTGGATTAGATATACCAGTGGCGGATCTGCGGGGGGGGGGGGGTTAGAGTGTTTTATTCCCCCGCTTTGGGCTGCAAAGTAAAAAAAAAAGTGATGAGCAACATTTTGGAGTCAACCCCCTTTTTGTGCGTTTCAATTTTTTGGGGGAACCAAAATGACCTTCATTTGGTAGTGAAACCCTTTTTTTTTGCTTGTCAAATTTCTCGGTCAAACCCCCTCCTTGGAAAAAGCTAGATCCACCCCTGGATACAGTCAGTGGTGAGACATGGCTGTAGCAATAGTAATCAATTCATTAAAATTATTAGAATTGAGTGTATTAAAAAATGATGAACCCTGCATGCATCAACGAAAAAAAAGGCTTAAAACTGCAATAGTGCAATGCGTGGATGCGATGGGTGATTTCAAGTTCGGTGTTCGGTGTTGGTGTTGGTGTTGAGAGCGTAAAAAGGCCGCTGAACCGAGCTCCAACACCGAGCTGGGTTCAGTGGAATGATACCGATTGCGTTATCGATAGCACATGACGTCACGCCTCTGCGCTGCGCTGCTAAATCATCTCAACTTTACGCGAGAAGTCTCGACGACGAAAATGAAATCGGAAAGAAATGCATTAAATTCTCATCGTACAGAATACCAATGTTTTAATTAATTCAAGAATTCGAAAGAGTGAACATTATTCTTCATCAAAATATACAACTCAAATGATTTGTACTCATCTTAACTGTAAAAGCTAATTTTACGGGGATGTTTCATCGTGTTCGCCTCCTGTTCACGAGCTTGAGATTGCCAACACCAACACCAACACCGAACTTGAAATCATGATTTTCCCAATCCCTGGGGGTTGGTGTTGGTGAATGGGGAAATTGCACGTAGATCGTCAACACCAGCAGCAGTGCGGGGTTCAGCAGACGACATTCAACACCAGCATTCAACACGAACTGCCGGAAATACGTCATATTTTCCGAGGCCAATCCCAACACCAGCCTGATTTCAAGTACGGTGTTGTGGCTGGTGTTGGTGTTGTCACAACACCAACACCAGATTTCAACACCGTACTTGAAATCACCCAATGTATTTGCCTACCTTTTTCCCCAAAGTCCGAGTCTATAGTAATAAATTAAAAGCCCCCTCACACCTGACCGAATGAAGGCGGACGAAGGGTGACGAATGGGAAATGGATCGGTCCACTGGCAAAAGCGCGATGAGGACGATTACCGCAGACTAAATAAGAGATGCGAATTGAAACAGATGACCACGATTTTTCAATTCGTCGGGAAATTTTAAACATGTTCAAAATTTCCGCGCGAATTTGAATAATCGTAGGCTGTTAGGTCAGAAGGTGTACGAACCCAAACATGAAGGGTAAACATGGTAAATATGATTTACTATCAGTTACTATTGAAAACGATTTTGAAAAAAAAATGCCTTTCGCCAGCCATCGCAAGGCATATTTCAGGCAATTCGGTTAGGTGTGAGGGGGCCTTAAAGCTAATTGTGAAATTACTGGTAACCTCCAATACAAAGCCAATACAACCGTTATCATGATTACCCCCCATGGAGCTATTAACACAAAATAGCTCCATGCATTCATCAGCCCACGAACGCATGCACAACCGCGCGCAGTAACCATGGTGTTCGATGTTAGATATCGATCGTTTGGCATTGTCCATCATTCGACCCCATTCAACGTACGATTTTGATGCCGATGGTGGATGTGCGTTACCAAAGTTTCTCTCCGCCAGGCTTTCTTGATACTGTTTTATATTAACATCCTATGGTGGCGATTCATCTATTACCTGGGCTGTGTTCAATTCCACATCAATTTCACAGAAACTCTACCTAGAGTTGTTCGATGTTTCTCTCTTCAGTTTATAGGCGCTCCGCTCTCTCACTGGAGGCAAATGCGTGATGTACTAGGATAAGATTAGTATTGAGCTAAAATATGATAGGCGGAAGTAGAAGTACGGGGACGGAGTTCAGGTGAATACGCTCAGTAAGTACTACAATAAGCTCTTAGCCGCCATGAAGACTTCCCAAAAGATGTTGCTATCGTGTTTTTTGTTATTAGCATCGCATACGTTTACTTGTATTCTTGTCGTCAAACTACGTGAAGGATGCCACGACTTTACTCAAAAATTTGTTAGAAATGTATCGCAATCTTCGCCATGTTATTTGCGGGTTCATGTTTGGCGTGACGAAGAGGCCCAACGATCACCCCAGAAATTCGAATGCCCGGGGCTGAAATGTGGTATTATTTTCGTCCAGGATGTGAACTACGATACGATGAAGTCAAGTGATGCGGTGGTACATGTATCGTATTGGGATTGGCGCAGAGTGCTCAAGGAAAGACCACCGAATCAAGTTTGGATTTTTTTCACACTAGAGAGCCCTAAACTCATTATACCTTACACAATACCACCTCGCGGGTATGACCGCATATACGACTATACAATGTCTTACCGGCCATCGTCTACGATACCTAGTCCGTATGGCTTTTATGATAGTACTGTGCCGCAGTTAGCCACTGACGACGATCGTAACTGGGCCTCAGGGAAAACCGAGCTAGTAGCTTGGGTTTCATCCAAATGCAAAGACAAAGGTCCCGGTGGATATCGGTCGTGGCGGCGCCTTGGGTTTGTGGAGACACTTGCAAAGCATGTTAGTGTCAATATGTATGGGAAATGTGGGAACAAAGAATGTGATAATAAGGAGGGCGGGTGCTGGAACTTCCTGAGGACTCATAAGTTTTACCTGGCTCTGGAGAACAACGAATGCAGGGACTACATCACGGAGAAATTCTGGTTTAACGCGCTCCTGAACGATATGGTTCCTATCGTCTACGGCCCTCCGCGTGAAGATTATGAGCGCGTAGCGCCACCGAATTCTTTTATCCATCTTCAGGATTTTAAAAGCTTTCAAGAACTTGCCGATTATATCAAACTTGTAGATTCAGACGATAGGTTATACAATTCTTTTTTTGAATGGAAAAAACAGGGGACGGTAAGGTACATGGGTGCACATTTGATACATCAGCCGGAGTTTATGTGTAAAGTGGTATCTAAATTGTTGGATTCAGATAAGAAGTCACGTTATTGTAGCCAGGACATCGGAGAGATGAATCCATCAATAAATGAATTTTTGTCAACTTCATGCTTCGAACCGACCGGATTTCCTCACGACTTTTGAAGTGTCAATAGCGATGTCCACACTGTCAGAACTGGTTCATCTTTTGTTGAACTATCCAATATTGGAGAGCAAAAGTAGCTGTCGTTTGACGTGGAATAGTGTTGTTTTAATCAATGCACCTTGTTATGTTCGAAGTGCACTAAACCTAATAATATTCCAGAGTAGAAACAACGTGATGTGTCTTTGTAATGCTGTGCCTTAAATTGTTGTGGAAAAGAATCTCAATGAAGCTAACACGGAATGGGACTCCGACTGGTTGATTTCCATTCAAATAATATTCATGGTCCTGAAAATCAACAACAACAAAAGCAATTCGAGAGTCTTAAGGATCTGAGAAATCACATGTAAAAGCAAACAAATCCAACTTGCTTTAGCCAATGCCTTATTTAGTGCTTCGTATCCCATGAGAAAGGTGCCATATACACACGATATAAATCCAAATATTGTTATTATTTTCATTCAAATATTATCATTCAAATTTTGCAATGATTGATGATGAAATCGAGGTATCTAAGATATCTAAGCTCATTTTCCTTCGAAAAGACACTGCCTGCTATTAAATGATAATAGTGTTGTTTTTTGTAAGAACATGACTTTGTTCCATATAGAAATCAGCATTCTGATCTAATTATAAAATGTTGTAGTGATGAAATTGTTGAGTTTATGATGCAGTTTTTAGATGTAACGTATGGCGGATGTATGTGAGGGTGTGTATGTGTAAAATATAAATTGCAGTTATCTGATCGTACTCCAGGATTGAACAATGAATGACGAAATGAATCCTAAAAAGAAATTTGTAGGTCCATGCCATATGACCGAGACCTAAAGAAATTAGTATATCGAAGAAGGTTATTTTTCTGATCCCTCCTTTCATTAAAAGAAATCCGGTTCATTGGAACGACCTTATGTCCTGACACTTTGTCATTTCAATTCAATTAAATTTGATTTGATCCAATTTGAATTATATATTTTCCCAATTCATTAAATTTTTCATTTTATAAATTGCAATTAATGCAAATGACGATGTTATCGCAAATTATTTTTGTAATAATAATAGTCCACCGACTAGTATCCGAGCATGAAATGATGTGTGAGAAATGCAGACCAAAGTCATATTGGTAACACCAAATAATCTCGCCTCTCAATGTGCTTAGTTAGAATCAAGATAGTCTGTTGATAAAATGGTGACAAGACAATTACTCCGACGACAATTGTTCTGGGCATTATATCTTCCAAGATATAGGGTTAGGGTTGCAATGGGATTTTACATTGGGTTAAGGGGTAGGTTTAGGGCAGGGTTTAGTGTTAAATCCAGGGATGAAGTTGGTCATTCCATTAATGTGTGGAATTTGCAGCGGAACAATTATCACCAAAGCAAATGTCATGGGACCTTCATCCTTCCTTTATTAGCCTACAAGACGCATTACTGAGCATGGTCTGTGTATGTATGTCCTTGATTATAATATTGAGCTGGGGAGTGTTTCATCAGGGCTCATCAGAGAAAACAATATTTTGATTCACCGTCTAATAGATATAGCAGGATAGTAGGAAATTATGGAAGGAATTAAACAAAATTACAGGTAGAGAAAAAAAAACTCATCACCATCCAATTTGGATAGTGATAAATTTAACGATTTATTTGTGAACGTTGGAAAACAAATTTCGGAAACTTTTAATCACCATAATTTATCATGGAATCATCTAACCAGTATCCACTCTTTTACCTTCATACCAATTATTCCTGAAAGCACTTATAAAAATCTTTCTCTTTTGTCTGATCAGAGTAGTCTTGATATTCTAGACTTTGATACTAAATTACTTCGCTTTTCAGCTCCTTTTATTTATGAATCTTTAAATGACTTCTTTAACAAGTTTGATATCTGGAATGTTAACTGATGATTGGAAAATCTAAAGAACTACACCGATTTATAAGGGTTAAGGTGACAATAATGACATTTCTAATTATAGGCCAATTTCTATTGTATGTCATATTGCTTAATTATTGGAAAAGGATGTTCAATCCCAATTTTTATTCTATTTACAGACAAACAATCTCATTAATATTGACCAATATGCCTTCTTGCAAAATCACTCAACTAATACTCGCTTTACAAAGAATTATTGATGATTTGTACGAATCTTTTAATGAAAAAAGAGAGTTGGTGCATGTTTCCTTTATATTTCTAAATGTTTTGATTGTGTCTACCATAACCTATTAATTTTTAAACTGAACAAATTATTATGGCATTTCAGACACTGAGCTCCTCTGTTTTAAAAGCTTTCTTTCAGACAGAAAACAAGCATTGTTTTATCAAGGTAAACAATCTAAAACAAAATAAATATCCATAGGAATTCCTCAGGGTAGTATTTTAGGTCCCTCTCTTTTTTCTAATTTTTATGAATGACATTACAGATTCTTTAAAGAATTGTACATGTAATGTATACGCTGATGATGTGGTCATTATGTGTCTGATAAAGATATTAATGTCGTAATATCCAAGCTTCAAGCAGATTTGAATTTTATTAATGAATGGTATTACTGTAACAGATTAAGGATTAATGCGAAAAACTTAATGTTATGATGTTGACCAATAACGTAAGGAATAATAATGATCTTGAATTGAATGTGCATATTAATAATGAGATCACTGAACAGGTACGAAGTATAAGATACCTAGGCATCATGTTAGATTATTAGCTATGTTGGGATTCTCATATTAAATATCTAATTAAATCTTTAAGTTACAAGATATTTACATTAATGAAAATTTGTGAATTTTTAAGCAAGGAAGTTTTGAATAAAATATATAAATGCACCATACAACCAACTTTTGACTATTCTTGTTCCGCATGTTGCTGGAAACTAAGAATGAACAACGGAGATTTGCTTTCATACAGTTATTGTGATTTATACAGTCCCCGCCACCATACTATTGTCATTGTGTTTACAGTAAAACATTCCTCAATTCGTTGTCACACCTACAGTATATGTATGAGCAAAGTACAATGGCTATTGCACCAGGCAGAGGACAATCCATTGTGCCGAATGTTTTTCATGTGCAAATTGTTGACAATACGAGTAGTCATTTCCATTCAGAACATTTTCCAAAAATATTTACATCTTACCAATAAGATTCTATGACTGGAGTTCCAACAGGCAACAAATTTATTCAAGCAGCTGTTCATTTCTAAAGAAGCACAAAAGAAAGAACGGCAATAAGGACCTTTTTGATGTCCGCCTTCGAAGCCGCCAGTTTCAATGAAGAAATCCGAGGGGTGACATTTTACGAATATTCATTTGTATCAATTTTTCATGTTTCATATTAATAAACAAACTGAAATTTGTATGACAAAATGCATGACAAAACATCAATAACCAAGCACTATTACGACGAGATATTTGTCCTTATTATATCAATTAACCTTTAATTAGTGAAAAAAAAATGAATTTGACCTTTACTGAAACCAGATTTTAACACTTTTCCGATCGTTTGCGGCGAATGAAAATTTCAAATGTGGTCGGTGGAACATTGTTATTCATTACTGTATATGCCAGATGAGTGCCCGCACATGCCCAGTCGAGCAAATTTGAGTCATATTTCAGGACATATTGCATAACTTATTTTCGCATGCCTCCGAATTATGTACTACACATATAACCAGACCAAGATGCGGCGAAAAAGTAATTATCATCACAAAAGCATATTTCCCTTTATGTATGACCTATAGCTGCGGAGTCATGCGGGAATCATTTGTCTACACAATTACAAGAGATGTTGAGCAATGTGCATGACTGACATACTTTCTGCTGGCGGTTTTAAACCTTGTTCAAAGAGATTTTATTTGCTGTTACTCCATCTCAGTTGAAACCTTCTTGATCTTACACCGCGTGCTCAATCTCTTCGATGTACCACACACACAATAAATAGTGGGGTGGCTAAGAGATTTTACCGTTACAGAGTGGATAAAAGCACCATTTTTGACACAGAGCTTCCTTATGGACTAATTTGGTAATATTAGGGTAATATGTATTTATTTATTCATGCATGTTCACAATGTACAATGTAAAAGAATACACAGATAATATATAAATGTACTGTATATATGAAACACAAGTAAATAATGAACATACAAAGGTGTTGCAACATAAGCTAAAAGCTTGATTGGTTGAAGCACCTTTAAACTGGTTTTGCATCCAAGAAAACAAAATAAAAATGTAAGAATAAGGAAGAGAGGAAAGAAATAAAAGAATATAAAAGTGATAGACTGCCGAGATATAATAATTAAGTTTCAAATTTTTATGACTATATGGTAATAGTAATTCAACAAAGTTAAATTCTTAATTTTCAGTTACGAAGAAAAGAAAGAAAGAAAGAAAACAAAATTACTTACATGTATACGTTACTAGCACTTTACAGATTCTGTAATTTTGAAAGGAGATTGTGCTTTACAGCCAATTTAAGAGAATGTGAGGTTTTCAAATTTCGAATATTATATGGAAGAGAATTACAAACATCTGAACCACGGTGTCTGATTGAGTTATGAGCTAATGCGGTGCGGGGATTAACCAAATGTATGTTCGATGACTGTCTTGTGCTGTATGAATGGACAGTGCTGTTAGGCTGAAACATTGAAGAAAATGAGTCAGGCAGCATATTGGCATTAAAACGAAACATAAATAAGGCAGTTTGCAAAGAAATTATATCTTCTACATTCAAGCACTTCAGCTTTACAAATAAGGGATTTGTATGGTCTCTGTAACCAGACCCAGTACATATGCGAACTGCTTTCTTTTGCAGGAGAAATATATTGGTAGTTGACACTTTAGATGTAGCCCAAAGAACATTGCAATATGAAATATGTGGCAGTACAAGAGTATTGTATATCATCAATAATATCCTATCATTAACAAATGTTTTTACCCTATATAATACACCAATATTTCTAGAAATTTTGGTAACAATATGAGTGACATGATCACTCCAGTCTAGATTCTGATTAAAATACACACCTAGAAACTGTGTACACTGCCTTTGTTCTATTTCAACTCCATCTACTTTAATGCTTATTTGTTTGTTACCAGTAGATTTCCTCCCCTGAAAATGAACAAAATTTGTTTTTCCTAAATTCAGGGATAATAGGTTACTCCTGAACCATAATGTCAGCTTCGGAAGTTCTGAATTCAGTTTGTGCTCTAGAACATTTACATCACGATGTGAAATGAAAACATTAGTATCATCTGCAAATAAAGTGTGATGCAAAGCAGCTGAAACATCACAAATATCATTAATGTAAATGAGAAATAGTAGTGGTCCTAGAATAGACCCCTGTGGGACACCACATGTTAAAGAAGAAACATCACAGTACCCTTGTAATGAGTATATTGTCTTCTAAGAGATAAATAACTTGAAAACCATTGTTGTGCGACACCTCGTATTCCATAGTGGTCCAATTTACAAAGTAGAATCGAGTGATCAAGTGTATCAAAAGCTTTGCTGAGATTCATGAATACACCAACAACATGCTCGCGAGCTGCTAAGGCAGTTGAAACACGATCATGAAACTTTAATAGTGCAAGGTCAGTGGAATTTGATCGTCTAAATCCATATTGTTCAGAATTCAAATACTTATGATCATCTAGAAATCTATAAAGCCTGTCATAGACAATTCTCTCTAAAAACTTTGGATAAACTGGGTAGTATTGAGATTGGTCTATAATTAGATACGGTCGCTCTATTGTCTTTTTTGTGAATTGGAACCACTTTGACAAGTTTGAAACAAGAGGGACATACTCCTGTTGACAAAGATAGATTACAGATGTGTACCACCGGGGTTATAATTGAACCGATTATCTGCTTTAACAAGGATGTGCTTCAATTCAATTCAATTCAATTCAATTTTATTTGGCAAATTAAAACAATCAAGAAGTTACAAAGTAAACAAATACATAAGAATGAGCCAGGACCTCTGAAAAAGCACACTGTGCTTATATTTGAGGCCCTAAATTACAATTAAAAAACCAATAAAATACAAAAAATAACATTAAAATAACTTTGTTTAAAAACGAAAGTATTAGCTAAAGGCCTACACACTATACCTATAAAAAAGCGCATACACCCGCAAACACACATTGCAACATAAGAATAAGGAAAGTGAGAAAGAATAATTAGATAAGAGAGGAATAATAGAATCATAGTAAGAATGAGAGCGAGAAAAGAGGATAAAATGAAGGGGGAAAAAAGGAGTCTACTCAGCCAAGGATGATAGTTTTTCGAAAATTGATCGTTTCAGTAATAGTCTGAAACGAGTGAGTGTTGAACATGACTTCAGATTGTTGCACAGTGAGTTCCATTCATGAACACCTGTGTACCGGATAGAATGAGTTTGCATCGTTAAATGAGTAAAAGGAACACAAAGATTATTTCGCATACGTGTGTGGTAACTATGGAAGAAACAATTGGTTTTAAACATATTATCAAATATTTTGGGTAGAATTCCTCTGTGGTACTTAAACATAAATACAGATATATTTAGTTTTACAAGATCATATATAGGAATAATTTTTAGATTAAGAAATAATGGTCGACTGGGACTACAAAAGTCACTCTTTGTTATTAATCTTAGTGCTCTTTTCTGTAAAATATAGAGTTTCTCTATATTAGTCTTATACGTTTTACCCCATATCTCATTACAATAGTTAAGGTGTGGCAAGATTATAGCATTATAAATGTTAATTAATATTTTACCAGGTAGACAGTACCTAAGTTTTGATAAAACACCAATACTTCTTGAAAGCTTAGAACAAATATTAACAATATGATACTTCCAGTCAAGTGACTCATGTACCAATACACCTAAAAAACTTAATGATTCATTTCTAGAAATAACAGTATTGTCAATTTTTATTGGCTCGGTATTCAATGGAATTTTTTTACGTTTAGAATGGAAAAAAATATACTTTGTTTTCTTAAAATTTAAGACAAGTTTGTTACATGCAAACCAGTCATTCAACATGTTTAATTCTTTGTTCATTGTAGCTGTAAGAGTAAAAATATTTTTATGTGAACCAAAAACAACAGTATCATCAGCAAAGAGTGAAAATTTCAATAAATTAGAAGATTTCATAATATCATTAACATATATTAAAAATAGGAGGGGCCCGAGCACGGAACCTTGTGCTATACCTAAATTAACATCTAATTTAACAGATTCGACACCATCGACCACCACAAATTGTTTTCTATTTAATAAGTAATTTTCAAACCATTGTAAAGATAAACCTCTGATTCCATATAAACTTTTTTTTTTTAAGAATGTGATGATCGATGGTGTCAAATGCTTTCGACAGGTCCATAAAAACTCCACAACAAAAATTGCCTTTCTCTATTTCATTTAAAATATAATCAGAGAAACATATCACACTTAAAGAAGTGGAATAATTCTTCCAAAAACCAAACTGTTCCTGTATTAAAATGTCCTTTTTAGTAAGAAAATCAGTTAGTCTGTTAAACATTATTCTTTCAAGTAATTTGGCAAAAATTGGAAGGAGTGCAACAGGTCTATAATTTTCAATATAATCTGGATTTTCCTTTTTAAACAATGGCACGACCTTTGCTATTTTTAGTTTTTCAGGCACTGAACCAGTACTCAGAGACATATTAAAAATATTACATAACGGCAGAGCAATATAATGTATACATTCTTTGATAATTTTTGGTGATATTCCATCAGATCCGTTAGCCTTTGAAGATTTAATGAAGGAAGACATTTGAATTAATTCATGAACAGTGCAGGTTTAATAAAGAATGATTCAGGAGTTCGGAATGAAAAATAATCTTGAAAAGAGTGCAAAGGATTTGATATTGACTTTGATAATTTTTTACCAATATTAACAAAATAGGAATTGAATTGGTTTGCTATATCGAACTTGGATGAAAATTTCACATTTTCAAGATACATTTGCTTTGGTAATGCATGATGTTTTTTATTACCTAATATATCATTAATATTTCTCCAAGTTTTCTTCATATCACCTTGGATTGATGAAAAGATATCATTGTAATATTTATATTTGGAATAACGAATAATACTTATAAGCTTATTTTTGTAGTTCTTATATTTCATAACATGATGAGAATTTGTATTTCTTAGACTTATTTTATACAATTTATTCTTACGACTTATGGATTTAAGTATGCCCTTAGTAATCCATGGTTTCTTAAATTTAGACAAATTTTGTTTATTACAAACTGTCTGAAGTGGAAAACATGAATCATATGCATAAGAAAATATTTCAAAAAAGTTATTGTACATTTCATTAACATTAGCACAGTTTTCAGTACAAGACCAATCAATATTTTTTCAATTTTTCTTTAAATGACAGTATATTTGCATCAATAATTTATCTCTTTTGAAATGATTTTTTCCTTTGGTGGTAGTTATGTTTTATTGTTTCATTTTTCAAAATAGAAAATATTGGGAAGTGATCAGAAATATCATCATATATGATTCCACTGTGGATCTTTTTGTCAAGTGAGTTAGTATAAATATTATCAATTAAAGAAGCCCTATTTGCTGATATACGAGTTGGATTTGATATCAAAGGATACATGTTGAAAGTATGCATCATATCTAAAAATTAATTTGTCTTACTATGTGAACTATAATTAATAAAATTTATATTGAAGTCACCCATTATGTATATTTCTTTCTTTTCACTTCCCAATATTTCCAGTACATTATTCATTGATACAATAAAATCAGACATGTCACTATGCGGTGGTCGATATATGCATGCTACAACAATTGATTTGTTACCATGAGTAATTTCAATAAAAACCATTTCGTAATTATTTGTTATACATGAAAGATCGCTACGTAGCGAATAATCAAAGTCATTTTTTATATACAATGCGACTCCACCGCCAACTTTGTTCTGTCTACACAAGTGAACAAGATTATAGTTTGTGATATTATATAAATTTATATTTGTATTGAGATTAAACCAAGTTTCAGATACTGCCATAACACTAAAATTAAAATCGAGCGATGACAATAGTGCGTTAAAATGATCGAAATTTCTCTGAAGACTTCTGGCATTAACATGAAAAGGTGAGAAGTTTAAGTAATCTTTTGCATGTTTAGTATAGAAATCTTCGCAAAACATATAATTACACTTTTCAGTAAAACCAGATTCAGGGAAACTAGTATCACTATCATCCGAGTTGCCTTCTACATAAAATGATTGATCAATTGAAGAATCAATAAAAAATTGATTAATTTTCAAGCTTTGTATTTTGTCAACGTTAATATTTTGAGATATGTGAAAGTAATGATATAGTGTGAAATGAAACTCACTGTCATCGCAAATGTGATTAAATGGCAGAATATCTGAGATACAATCAATACAAATCCATGACTGAGTAGAAGAAGTAGTATTGCAATTCATACACACACTCATTCACACTAGAGGCCTTTACAATACAAAAGAAGTGTTTATATATTATATTTAAAAAAATCAAGATCAAAGGTAGATGGAGTAGCTTGGACAATATTTATGTTTATGAGTAGCAAAAAAATGAGGGCAGACAAAATAATTATAGCTCATGAATGTTATCAATTAAAAATTACTCCAGTCTCAAAACACTAATTTGCATGTGTTAAAAATTCAGTCTCCATTACTTGTTCCTTCATCATATACCACAAGAGTAACTATTCTTAAGAGTACGCACTATATTCAGAATTTCAAGATAATCAGTTGGCTTAAAGAAGATGGAAGATTGTGACGAGTTATGCAGGTATTTCCTAAAATTGGTACCATGTGTACCTATCGTCTTAGCTTGATTTGGACCAACATTTGCAAAATAGTTGTTAAATGTATTTGCAATTGCATCTGCTGAGGTAGATTCATTTCTCTGATGAATAAACTTGTTTGGGGTATTTGGATTATTTCGCTTACCTAATATATCTTTCACAGTTTTCCGAGTAGAGGAAAAAATTTCCCCTTGCTCGTTCAAACTGTGAGGAATAATGTGACTTACGAGAGCAACGTATGATTGTTGTCAATTTGTTCCTATATTCCTTGTATTTATTTATATTTTCATCCGTTTTATCCTTAATAATACGCTTATAAAGGACATTTTCTCCTCTTTATTGACTGTATAATGCCCCTGGTTATCCATGGGTGATATCCTCTTTTCTTATTGATTGATTTTTCATATGGAAAGTGTTTATTGAAAAAAAAGTGGAATCTGGTCCAGAAATTGTAATAAGCTCTATTAACATCACTAGTGGTGAGAACGTCCTCCCAATCTATTGAAAGTAAATCTGTGTTAAGATCATTGATCCCTTCATTAGTGATCCTTCTCCTCCCTTTATATGCATGTACATCTCGTATTTTCGGGAAATTGCCAATTTTAACACCATGCATTATACAGAACACAGGAAG
The DNA here is from genome assembly GCF_037042905.1 of Lytechinus pictus. NCBI lineage: Eukaryota > Metazoa > Echinodermata > Echinoidea > Temnopleuroida > Toxopneustidae > Lytechinus > Lytechinus pictus. The sequence goes on along the minus strand of NC_087253.1, from coordinate 15,493,989 downwards.
ATGATCAGATATTTCAGATAAAACAATCCAGACTCAAAATGACATTGAGACGCCTTTACGAGGATATTATCTATTAATGAAGATGAATGATTGCTAATCCTGTTTGGCTTATCAATCATGATATTGAATGCATTTGAATCGACGATACTTTGGAAGCTAAGGGAGTGATTGGATTTGGATAATAGATCAATATTGAAATCACCCATCACACATACAGATTTACCGGATGAGTTAACAGTTGACATGAGGCATTCAAGATCAGCAAGAAAGTTAGTCACATCTGTGGTTGGTGGTCTATATATTATACAAACTACACATTTCTCTCCATCAGGAAGATCAACCTCAATGCATAAACTTTCATCAACTTCTCTCGTTAATGAGAGGTCGTTCCTAGTTTTGAAGGATAGAGAGTCCTGAACGTAAAACATCACTCCACCACCCCTACCATTTGAGCGGTCTTTACGAACTTGATTGTAACCATCCGATGCAAAAAGTGGAGGTGATTTAGCATTTAAAATAGGTTTCTGATATGCCAATTACTGAGCATTTAAAATTCAGTAAGGATAAAAGTATATCAAAATTTTCATGATTCTTTAAAATACTGCGAGCGTTGCAATGCAAAAAACTTAAATATTGGGTTTGATTTGTTTTATGGGTTATCTTAGGATGAAATTCACTAGGTACGTAATAATTACAGTTGTTGTTTTCTGGTAAATCATATTCTTCTTCATCCATATGAAGCTTTAGCAGACAATAACAGACCAAATATAATCATAACAGACAAATATGTGTTAACAGATTTAGGGCAGTAGAAAGATGAAGGAAGAGATACAAGAGAGTAAAATAAAACTAAACTACTATATACAGTATATACATGTACTATAACTAGATTATGATGAAACATATAAGCTTGATAGTAACCACCCTATATCAAATTCTTTACTATCGATCTGCATCCAATCATGGTAAGAGGGAAGATGAATGAGGAGAATACGGAGTGAGAATACATTAGTGCATAGAGAAAAACAAAGAAGTTAGTGTTTTAGCTTGGATAAAGGCATGCATATGGTCAGGGACATGAAATTTTAAAGTCACACTACCACCTATGCAAAATATGGTGCGCCTCCATCTCCTCTCTAGTGCCCGGCATAAAATCTAAGCTTTGTTCCTTTTTTGTATAAGTCTTGTACTTCCTTGGAATGTTTCTTTTTTTGTTACAGGTCACGAGTTGTCAAATCATCTGTTAGATAGTAGCATTCACCATGTAAAGCCTTCCGTGCACCTTTCATGATGTCGATCTTGTCATCAAATGTTTTTAGCTTGATAATGATGTGACGAGGCCGAGTGCCTTTCTTGCCATTTCGGTGAGCATTCTCAACACTCACATTGCTTTTAAACTTGTCTTATAACGAAATGAAAGGTTTATTTAATGTTCATCATGGTGACTGAGATAATGGAGGTACAGAATGACGGAGATGTCGAGATCCATGAGATATAATCTAAGTAACTGAGAAGGAGCAAAGAATCGGAAGTGAAAGAGACGGACTTTGCACCAACTGGTTGTATAATGCAGCCGAAACGACCCAGTTCGTCAGGTTCGGCTTCACGTGGTGTCAGAAGTGGGATTGTTGGTGTAGAATTTCAGAGGAAATGGATGTTCGAGGACAAAGAGGGTGTGTGGTATCGCCGGCTGAGGTGATGGAGAAGTTAGAGAGGAGTATGGCGGAGATTGATCAGAAGATGGCGGAGATAGGATGGGGTTGACGCCATCATGGGGGACTCTGCCCACGAAGTAGGCATGGGCCAGAGTTCAGTTCCGATCTTCACCAACTGACAACTTCAGAGCAGCACGGATACCGCGACCTACCGGACTGCAACAGGAATTTTTCAGGACTGGGCTACAAGGTACCAAACATAAACGAGCGCCTGAGATGAGAAACGAATCAGGAAATATACTGTTAAATCATACGTTTTATCCGGAAGTTAGATAAAGTGAACCAAATATTGTACCAGGCCAATTTGACGGCCGCACTCCGGTTGAAGACTATCTGAACCATTTTCAGGCGTGCATCGTGGTGAATCACTGGGGAGAATCTGAGGCATTGGAATATCTGGCACCCTGCCTAGGAGGTTCTGCGGTTACACTGCTAACGCAGCTAGAAGCCTAGAAAACAGGAAGGCGACTCAGTTACTATGAACTAGTGGACAGAATGAGGAAACGATATCTTCCGGGTGGTAAGGCAGAGGTCTACCTTGCCGAGTTGCGACAGCGACGGAGAGGACCAGGAGAGACACTTCAGGAATTAGGACAGAGCATAAGAGGTCTGACGGCTCTCGCATTTCCTGAATTTGATGAAGTCGGACAAGACCGGCTGGCGAGGGGGCACTTTCTAGATGCGATTGTAGATTGCAAAATCCGAGAAGGGCTTTTCCGATCGCAACCATAATCACTGGATGAAGAAATAGAAGCTGCCCTGAATTCAGAGGCGTTCTCGAGGATGGAGAATAAAAGGTGGGAATACCAGAGAGCCAGGTACAGCCGTGCTGTAACCTGAGATGGCGACGGAATTCATGTCCGTACTGGGAAACCCTTCTGGAAAGTGAGAATGAAAAAGCTCATTCAAGACCTTCTTCTGGAAATGGAATCGGAAGAGCCAGAGTCATATGACGGAAATTTAGGAGAGGACTATCCCGAAGCTGGTCAGGATAGTGTTGAAACTTCAGAGGGAAACTCCTCCTTTTGCAGATTTGTTGGACAGCAGTTGGGTACTATCTCGGCTGGCTGTGAGGAGCAAGAGACAGGGATCACTGAACGACTATGTGGCACAGCAATTCCTTGAGGACAATTCGATTGTGCTGGAATATCGGTCACAGGCCTGATGGACGAGGGAGTCACAGGTGTGGAGCCATTTGGTCGGTGCACTTTGGCGGGCGTGCCGAAGCGGTCGCAGAACCAGTTGGCTGAGACTGTGCAGGATGTTCCAGTTGAATGTTGGGAATCGGTGCCAAGATCGTTTGAGGACTTCGGCAATAGCCACCTTTCGCAATCCTCACGGACGCTAATATTAGGGTCCCCTAACACCAAAGTTAACGCTTAATCATACACTTGATTTTTAAGATTGATTGTACATTATAGTCAATAGAATCAAACGTAGAAAACCGCTCTACAGGGAGGTTACAGGCCCTACAGATCTGCTTTTCGTGTGCAAAATTCTTTCCCGCGACACCTGCACCATACATGCATGTACATTACGACTGATGGCTGGAGATATTTGAAATGCAGGACCTACAATAGATTATGACATGGATAAGAAAGTGTTTTTTCACACAAACCGAGTACATATTGAGTGAGGAAAAAGTTACTAAATTAAGGCTTAGATATAGATCATTACAGTCCATCGAATCGATATCGCATTTAATGTGGATTATTGGTGGATCTCTGGCAATTGATTCCATGGGTCAAATCACCTCTCCAGCCGAAACCATTTCGCATGCGTTGATTATGTACACAGCATGTATACGTCTGAACACGTACCAGCCGAATTTGCGGGGGTTTTTTTTTTTGTGTACTCCTACACAAACGATATTCCTCTAGCACACAGTGTAATGGGCATTATGTTTTACTTTCTCCAGAAATGGGGGATTAGATTCAAATTCCCAGGGGGACCACTTCCATTGATGAGTGGATACCAGGCACGACCATGGAGTTTCGAAAAGCACCCTAAACAAGGGAAGCAAGGCTTTTCCATATTATGAAAATGCATCTCTTAACAAGAATTTAGCTTGTGAAACCCTACAAGTATTGAAAACATTTCCTCCTTTTCAGTATTTTAAACATCGTTTTTGACACCCTTATAACGTTACATAGGCCTATACGTAACGTACTTGCCCACTCTTTCCCTTTTAACGCGTGGTCGCGCCTGGTATCCACTCTTAAATGGAAGTGGCCCCCCCAGGCGGCCTCTCGAGCTCTGGGAGGAACCAAATGTGGCTTTGGAAAGTCGTCCTAAATCGGATATATCGCTGTTACCATAGTAGCAACCAGAATTTTGCACACGAAACGCAAATTGAATGTTTCCGTTCCAGATGCGAAACGAAAAAAAAATATCATGTCATACAATTTGGATTGCAGGACAGAGTTTTACGACCATGACGACGGGCCCAAAAGTGTCTTCCAAAATCAACTACCGTCGCAAATAAGCGTTCGCGTTCTCCAACGAAAGGTCGGGATTGTCTCACCTGAGAGCCGGTCGCTTGACTGTGAGAAAGTATGTCATGTGCGGCAAGACAGTGATACGAAAGACGTACGCCCATCCAAACCAGAGAATAAGAGATATCTAGACCAGATGATTAGCGATGGAGTAAACCGACAGAGATCACAGACGATTCGCATGAACAGGCGCCAGGGTGTTGAACTGAAAACCTGGCCATTCGCACAACCGTTGTCAAGTACCGCCACGCTGATTGTTGGACCGGAGAAGGGAAGACCTCCGGAAACGCATTCAGTATCCGTGATGATGTTAAGAATAGCCTACTAGTCTATCCACGTATGTTTCCAAAGAACTGATAAACGACTAAGGTTGAAAGCCATCGTTGCACTGGACTTTAATTCATAAAACATTGGACTTTTAGTTGCCAAACTTAATTATTACGTTCTTGTTGCTATTTTGTGTACATGCTGTATTTTAAGCATATTAATTTTTCTTTTTTTATGTAAAAGTTGAAGTCAGTAATGCAATGGTTATGACTGCCGATAAACATCTTGTCAGAAATTAATATTTGTATGTAAAAATTAGCATTATGTTGTTAAAATCAGGGATAGGGAAAAAATCGAGGTTGTCTTCACAAGTACGGATAGGAATGTTTAATAATGTTTAACCTATTGAAAATTGAAAGTAGACCATGTATCTCGATTTGTAGATCTCGTGCAGTTTTATTTCTAATGATATTTTTGTATATTTATGTTTTGTTACTGAATTGGTCAGCTCGGGGACCAAGCTTTTCGAAGGAGGGAGTTGTGTAACGAACTGAAAGGTTTATTTAATGTTCAGCATGGTTTTGCAACGGTGAAGAGCGTAGAATAATTTTTATTCCGTGTATATAAACTCCTCAAAAAAAGTTTGGAAATCTGACTTTGATCGATAATCCCTCCTCGGTTATAGTAAATATCAATGTGTAATTGATACAAATTAATAGATCATTTAATTCTCTTTAAAATGATACCCTACATGATATGTTTATTGTTCACATGGAGGTGCAGTGCCTTGAAATATGGGGCGAGGTCAAAATTCAAAAGTTGCAAAATGACACAATATTGAAAGTCACTGTTCTTTTTTCCGTGGTGATGAGTGAGTTTCTTAGCGGTTTCGTATGACTTTGATCGATAATTCCTCATCGGTGTTAGTAGACATCAATGTTTAATCAATATCAATGAATGGATCATTTAATTTTCTTTGAAATGATACCCTACATGATATGATTATAGTTCACATGGGAGTGCAGTTCCTTGAAGTGTAGGGCAAGGTCAAATGTCAAAAGTTGCAAAATGGCACAATATTGAAAGTCACTTTTCTTTTTTCAGTGGTGATGAGTGAGTTTTTTAGCGGTATCTTTTGTTTTCATGCACCTTGACATTAAACATTAACATGGAATCAAACACACCTCTGCACAAGCAAACACATAACAAACAAACAATCATGCATAGGTATTTCAAACGACGACTCAAATCATGTTATCTCACAGAACCATCACCACAGAAGCAGGGGCTTGATTTGAATGGATTTTTACATCTCTATTGACCCAGACAAAAGAATCACGTTCTGTATTGACCCTTCATGACTGTTTCTGCTCGTTTTGCAGCTTTTCAATTCAGACCTCATCCAACACTTTTGAATCCTGCTCATTTCGTGATTGCATGATCATGACAAGCATGGTATCATTTTAAAGAGAATTAAATGATCTTTTGAATGATGTAAAACATGTATTGTGTAAAATTGGAAGTTGGGAGAAATCAATGGCCAAACACAGATTTCCAAACTTTTTTTGAGGGGTTAAGTTGCATTGCAGGGAAATTCAGTAATCGATTATGTAGGTATTTTCTTAAAAATGTATTTAAGCACTTTTTGATGAGAAATAACGATTATTAGTAGAGCGGATTAGCTCCAAAAATCACAACAATTGTGCAAATTTTGACTAAAGCATAAAACTTTCACAAGTATTAGTATATACCATAAGATTAATTTTAAAGATGGGAGGTAAATTTATAAATGCCATTTTCGGCCGTTGCCATGGCAACGGATTAATTTCTCCAAAACAACATACATTCCCATATAAATGGTAAATAAACATGATATAGATGACCAAAATGATAATTTTCAGGCTCCCAATTGAATACATATGAAATTTAGAAATAATCAAGATCATCAAGATAGTTCCAATTGGTCCGTTGCCATGGCAACGGCTTGTTTTTCCCCAGAAAAATAAACATTTTGATTTAAAAAAGTTGTACAATATGATATATCTTTAATTTCCCCTAATTTTGCAGTGCTTAACAAAGATATTTTGGTTGCTAAATGTGTAAATTACATCTCAAGCCATTGCCATGGCAACCAAATAACATCTAATTTACAAAAATAACATGGTTGTCAAGACAATGGATAGGTGGAAAATACAATTGGAAGTTTTGACCCCCTCATTTGAACAAAAAATACAAAATTGTTCTGCAGGAGTTCTTTATAAAGATAAAATATTATGTTGCTTTGGAAATGCTTGAATTTAAAAAGGAACAATTTTACAAAAGGCCCGTTGCCATGGCAACAGCTTATTTCCCTCTAGAAAGGTAAAAATATTGATAAAAATGTAGAATACATGTACGGTATGATCATCATTCCATTTTCCCTAATTTCAAGGTACTAATCGAGATATGTTTGTGACTAAATTTATAAATATAACATCTTAAGCCATTGCCATAGCAACCAAATAACATCTAATTTTTTTTAAAAGTGGATGATAAGGTTAAAAACAGGTGAAAGATACAATGAATATTAACTTAATGTGCATTCGTAAGGTCTGACCTACTCAACTAATTTAGGGGAAAATAATACAGTCAGTGTTCTGCATGAACTAATTAAAATTTAAACATTGATGTTGCCTTGGTAATACTTGAATTCAACGATAAATATCAATGTTCCAAATGGCCTGTTGCCATAGCAACGGATCATTTACCCAAGAACAGTAGCCGTTTTGATTTATAAAAAGGACTGTATAATCTGATTTTTCTTTCATTTCCCTTAACTTTAGGGTAAGAATAGATATGTTTGCTGTTAACATGCAAATAACATATAAATCCATTGTCATGGCAACCAAGTAACATCTAATTTGAAAAAAAATATAACATGGTTGACATATAATGGACAGGTGGAAAATGCAATTTATAACAATTAACTCAAGGTTTGACCCAGTCATTTAATTTTGAACAAAGATTACAATGTTTCGCATTAGTTCATTAGAATGATGAAATTTGAGGTTGCCTTGGTAATGCTTGAAGTTCATGATAAATATCAATGTTGCAAATGGGCCGTTGCCATGGCAACGACTCTTTTTTCCCAAGAAAAGCACCAAATTTGATCGAAAAACAGTTTAAAATCTGCATTTTGTCATAAATTTCCCCTAATTTTAGGATGCAAAGCATAGATATGTTTGCTGTTGATGTACAAATAACTTCAGCCATTGCCATGACAACCAAATAACATCTAATTTCAGTGGCTTAATTTGGTTTCTATGTTTTAAGGGTGAAGTAGTACATTGGGAATAGTTACAAGGACAGCCAGTGGTCTGACGTGTCCAAAACCCTAAGACGGCTTCCAAAAATGTAGTTTGAAATGGCTGTTGATATATAAATGGACATATAGGTCATTTCCTATCAATCTGAGATATATGATTTTGGTGTCTAGACCATGGTTTCAATGGTCAAATAATACACTATCACAAGTTGAATGGACAGTCAGTTGTCCATTATATAAAAAAAATCCAAGATGGCTTCCAAAAATGGAGTCTAAAATTGCTGTTGCTGCATTAAAAAAGTAGTTTGTTTGATATCCTGGAATATGTTTATGTCATGGTTAAATGGGTCAAATAATACATTAGGACAAGTAACAAGGACAGTCAGTGGTCAAGTTTGTCCAAAAATCCAAGGTGGCTTCCAAAAATGGAATAGCTCCTGTTACTAACAAATGGACATATTTCGTGTAATATATGTCAGTAAATACATCATGTACATTTGAACAAGTTACAAGGACAGTCCGTAATCCAGTGTGTCTAAACATCCAAGATGGCTTCCGACAATTGGAGTCTAATCGGAGCCTGTTACTTAAAAATTGACATATTTCATTTAAAATCCACCAAGAAAAAATAATTTTGGTGTTCACACTTTGGTTTCAAGGTTTTAAAAATATGTTTAGACTGGTTACAATGATATCCAGTTGTCCATTTTTTCCAAAAAATCCAAGAGGATTCAAAATGGCATATAAAATGACTTATATCACTCAGAAATTATCTGAGTTCATACAACAGCAACATGTGAGAAACATTTTTGGTGTCTACACTGTGGTATGAAGGGTCCACTATTACATTAGGACAAGTAACAAGGATGGTTAGTTATCAATTTTGTCCAAAATCCAAGGTAGATTCTAAAATTACATCAATGGGTGCTGTTGCCAACTCTTACCTGCTTGCATTTTGAATGTAGGCACCAAAATTATTTCTCACAAGTGGATATTACATCCACTTCAAAGTAACAGTTGTCATTTTAGAACCCATTTATGGAAGCCATCTTGGATTTTCAGGCAAAATGGACAATTGTAACCAGTCCCAAAGTATAATTTGATCCTTGAAACCCTAGTGTAGACACCAAAATAATATCACCAGGTGTATTTTTGATGTACTATGTCCATTTTTTAGTAACATTATAACCCCCATTTTTCAAGCCATCTTTGAATTTTTTGACACAATAATGACACCTGACTGTCCTTTCAACTTGACCAAATGTACAGTATTACTTGACCCTTTAAATACTAGTGTAGACACCATATCCCCAATGTATATTATTAATGAACTATATCATGTCCATATTGAAGTACCAACAGTCAATTTAGACCCCATTTTGGAGGCCATCTTGGATTTTTTAACATACCAGTCCACTGACTGTCCTCGTAACTTGTTCTAACCATGGTTTTATGATTATGGTTTAGACATCAAAATCATATTCCCCAGACAGATATTGAACAAACTATGTCCTAATTTATTATTTGACTCTTGAAAATATGGTTTAGACACCAGAATCACATCTCACAGGCGGTTATAGAATGAGCTCTGCCAATTTTTAAGTAACAACAGTCAATTTTAGACCCCATTTTGCAAGCCATCTTGCGTTTTTTAACATACCAAACCACCGACTGTCCTTGTAACTTGTCCTAATGCATTACTTGACCCTTTAAAATATGGTTTAGACACCAAAATCATATTCCTCAGACAGATATTGAACAAACTATGTTTATTTGTAAGCAACATTAGACATTGTTTTATATCTTTTTTGGAAGCCATCTTGGAATTTTGGACATACAAGACCACCGACTGTCCGTGTAGCTTGTCCTAATGTATTATTCGCCTTTGAAATCATAGTTTAGACACCAAAATCATATCTCACAGGTGAATATAAAATGAGCTATTCCACTTTTAAGTATCAGCAGCCATTTTATAATTATTTTCGGAAGCCATATTGGATTTTCGGACATACTTGACTGTCGTTGTAACTTGTCCTAATATTATTAGACTCTTGAAACCAATGATTTAAAGTCAAAATCCCTTCTCCTAGGCCAATATGAAATGAGCTACGTCCGCTTTAGGTATCAGCAACCATTTTAGATTCAATTTTTTGAAGCCAACTTATGTTTTTGGACATTCCAGACCACTGACTGTCCCTGTAACTTGGCCCTATGTACTATTGATCCTTAATAACCAATGAATAAAAAACAAATTAAAGCCATTTTATCAAGTAATGGATGAGTTGTGGATTTTTAGCCTACGGCAGCCAGTGAGGGCACCATCTTGGATTTTCCTGTTACCCTGGAGTACTTAATTTTTCTTTTCAACCTTTCAACCAGTAAGGGTATTTTTAAAAATTTAAATATTTTAATAAGTCTACTTATCATGTAAAATTAGCAGTGAATAGATTATACTTCATGTTGATTAGATTCATAATTATGTTAATTTAAAAATTATCACAGTATTTCAAAATCTGTAGTGTAATTTTTAGGGGTCCAGATATGATGTATTGAGTAAAATTTATTTTTAAAAGTTGTCAGCTAGCCCAGCGAAAGAGTAAAACTTTCGAAATTTTTCATTTTTTTTACAAAAATAAAATTTTGTAAAAGATTTTGGGTATAGTATTCGTAAAATAATCATATTTTATCAATCTCTCTTTCAGGTTCTCTTTATTTTTTTCTTGGTAATGATTTTTTTGGGGGGAGTAGGGTTGCAGAATTTCCGGGAATTTTCTTGATGGAATCTTTTCATGGGAATAAACGGGAATTTGGTGGGAATTTTTTGAATTTTCGGCAATTTTCAAGAAATGATGGGAATTTTCAAAAAAGTAACAATTTTCTGATATATGCAGAAATTAAAACGCGTACTAGCAGATGATACTTGATAATTCTTTGTCATCAAAGTTCGAGCCAAGTATTATGCTTAAAACAGTCAGACAAAGCAAAATTTTAATGATTTCCACGTAAAAGTTGATTTACTGTATTTACATTGATTAGGAGCTCAAGACCATGTCAACTCCTCAGATAGACTTTTGATTTTGATTTATCAACGCCTATTATCCCCTTATATATTGATATGATGAACGGCCTTAAAGCACAAATCACACCAAGGTGCTTTCTTCAAAATGGCAGCCTGCGAATACTTTGAACGAAATTGACCAGCCTCGAAATTATAGTTTCGGGAATTTATTTGAGCCCAAAAAGTCTGATATGATTTTTGTAGGTCTTATTTCGATGCCATGTATAATGAAATAAGATGGTGCTTATCATTTAGCATATTTATGTTCAGCACCCTCAAATAAGGGACAAGGAAATAAAATAAACATATTATTTTTATCAAAATTTGTACTTTTAAGGGACCATTGGCAACATTGATATTTATCATTATGTTCAAGCATTACCAAATCAACATATCGGAAGAAATCATGCATAACACTTAATGTGATTTTAAAATTAAAAGAGTAGGTCAAACCTTACGCATATTAAGTTAATTTTATTGTATTTTCCACCTGTCCATTATCTTGTCAGCCATGTTATTTTTTGGTAAATTAAATGTTATTTTATTGCCATGGTAATGCCTTAAGATGTTATTTATACATTAAACAACAGAGATGTACGTGTATGTTTGGCACCCTAAATTTAGTAGAATTGAATGAAAAATAATATTCTACAAGGTATTTTTTATCAAAGATGGTATTTTAGGGGGAATAAAATGACCCGTTGCCATGGGAACAGAACATACATTTATAAACATTGATATCAATAAATTCAAGCATATTAAGTTAATTTTATTGTATTTTCCACCTGTCCATTATCTTGTCAGCCATGTTATTTTTGGGGTAAATTAAATGTTATTTTATTGCCATGGTAATGCCTTAAGATGTTATTTATACATTAACCAACAGAGATGTACGTGTATGTTTGGCACCCTAAACTTAGTAGAATTGAATGAGAAATAAGATTCTACAAGGTATTTTTTATCAAAGATGGTATTTTAGGGGGAATAAAATGACCCGTTGCCATGGGAAAAGAACACACATTTGTAAACATTGATATCAATAAATTCAAGCATTACCAAGGCAACATCAGTTTTTATCATGCTAATGAACTCATTCGGAACACTTACTGTATTTTTTGTTCAAAACTTAATGACTGGTCAAAGTCAAACCTTATGTAGATTAAGTAAATCTTTACTTTACATTCCACCTGTCCATTATCATTACAACTGTGTTTAATAGTTTGTTTTTAAAATTATATCTTAATTGGTTGCCATGGCAATGGCTGAAGATGTTATTTATTTATTAACAGCAAGCATATATATGCTTAGCTCCCTAAAATCGGGGCAAATGAAATAAAAATCAGATTTTACAATTTTTTTGTTTATCAAACATGATACTTTTCTGGGGGGAATGAGCTGTTGCCATGGCAACGGGACATTTGAAACATTTATTTATATTTTTATCATTAAATTCAAGTATTACCAAGGCAACATAATTTTATTATTCTGATGAACTCATACAGAACTCTTACTGAAATTTTTGTTCGAAATTAAAATGACCGGCCAAACCTTTCGCATATTGAGTTATTTGTATTTGTATTTTCCACCTGTCCAAAATCTTGTCATCCAAATCATTAATTTTTAGTATCAGATATTATCTGGTTGCCATGGCAATAGCTTCAGATGTTATTTATACATTTTGCATCAAACAAATCGATGTTTAGCACACAAAGATTAGGGGAAATGCAAGAAAAATCAGATTCTACAGTCCCTTTTTTAATCAAAACTGATACTAAATGAAGCATGGCGGCTTGTCATTGTTCGAAACCCACCTTCACCCGACAAAGGAAATTATAATTGGTATAGTGTCGAAAATTTGTCTATCTGACGGTCAATCGGATCGGGGTCGCCCTAGCCACTAACCCGTCTCTGTGGTCTAGTGGTTAAGGCACCGGCGTTCAAAGCTGGGGGCCCGGGTTCGATTCCCGGCAGGGACATTTTTTCGGCATTACCAATTTTTCTAAAGGGTAGATAGCTCTGGGGAACCTTGATTAAAGCTACGCCTACCATTGTTCTCTTCATCAATTTCTTTACAATATTTAAATAAAAAGAGTTGCCAAAGCGGTTGTACATGTATAACTTTACACATTTATAAATATATATATATATATATATATATATATATATATATATATATATTAGTATTAATTTGCGACTAGTTCTGTTAATAAAGCCAAAAATATCAGATCATAATATATTATACATATGTGAATCAATTGTCCACTTTTAAACTGGAAAAATGAAAAAAATGTGGATTAGATACCAGTGGCGGATCTGCGGGGATTAGAGTGTGTTATTCCCCCGCTTTGGGCTGCAAAGTAAAAAAAAGTAATGAGCTACATTTTGGAGTCAACCCCCTTTTTTGTGCATTTCAATTTTTTCGGTACCAAAATGACCTTTCTTTGGTAGTGAAACTTTTTTTTTTTGCTTGTCAAATTTCTCGGTCAAACCCCCTCCTTGGAAAAAAGCTAGATCCGCCCCTGGATACAGTCAGTGGTGAGACAGGGCTGTAACAATAGTAATTAATTCAGTAAAAAGATTAGAATTGAGTGTATTGCATCAACGAAAAAAAAAACTTAAAACAGCAATAGTGCAGTGCGTGGATGCAATGTATTTGCCCACCTTTTCCCCCAAAGTCCGAGTCTATAATAAATTAAAAGCCCCTTCGGTCGCTTCAGCTGCAATTTACTCAAAGTGGTGAACCGTAAAATCGGTATCCTTCGCATGTCATGTTTATTCTTCGCTTGCCGTTCGTTGATAAAATTTGACAATAGTTAATGATCGCATGATTTGACGGAAACTTTATTTGAATTCGCGTGCATTTCGTTCATTTTACCATTCGTCACCCTTCGTCCGCCTATGTTCGGTCAGGTGTGAGGGGGCTTTTAAGCCAATTGTGAAATGACTGGCAACCTCCAATACAAAGCCAATGCAACCATTAGCATGATTACCCACCATGGAGCTATTAACACAAAATAGCCCCATGCATTCATCAGCCCACAAACGCATGCACAACCGCATCGATGTTAGATCTCGATCGTTTGGCATTGTCCATCATTCAACCCCATTCAACGTACGATTTTGATGCCGATGGTGGATGTGCGTTACCAAAATTTCTCTCCGCCAGGCTTTCTTGATACTGTTTTATATTAACATCCTATGGTGGCGATTCATCTATTACCTGGGCTGTGTTCGGCTGTGTTTGAATCAATTTCACAGAAACTCTACCTAGAGTTGTTCGGTGTTTTTCTCTTCAGTTTATAGGCGCTCCGCTCTCTCTCTGGAGGCAAATGCGTGATGTACTAGGATGTAATTAGTATGGAGCTAAAATATGATAGGCGGAGGTAGAAGTACGGGGACGGAGTTCAGGTGGATACGCTCAGTAAGTACTACGATAAGCTCTTAGCCGCCATGAAGACTACCCAAATCATGTTGCTATCGTGTTTTTTGTTATTAGCATCGCATACGTTCACTTGTATTCTTGTCATCAAACTGCGTGAAGGACGCCACGACTTTACTCAAAAATTTGTTAAAAATGTATCGCAATCTTCACCATGTTATTTGCGGGTTCATGTTTGGCGTGACGAAGAGGCCCAACGATCACCCCAGAAATTTGAATGCCCGGGGCTGAAATGTGGTATTATTTTCGTCCAGGATGTGAACTACGATACGATGAAGTCAAGTGATGCGGTGGTACATGTATCGTATTGGGATTGGAGCAGAGTGCTCAAGGAAAGACCACCGAATCAAGTTTGGATTTTTTTCACACTAGAGAGCCCTAAACTCACTATACCTTACATGATACCACCTCGCGGGTATGACCGCGTATACAACTATACAATGTCTTACCGGCCATCGTCTACGATACCTAGTCCGTATGGTTTTTATGATAGTACTGTGCCGCAGTTAGCCACTGACGACGATCGTAACTGGGCCTCAGGGAAAACCGAGCTAGTAGCTTGGGTTTCATCCAGATGCAAAGACAAACGTCCCGGTGGATATCGTTCGTGGCGGCGCCTTGAGTTTGTGGAGACACTTGCAAAGCATGTTAGTGTCAATATGTATGGAAAATGTGGAAATAAAGAATGTGATAATAAGGAGGGCGGGTGCTGGAACTTCCTGAGGACTCATAAGTTTTACCTGGCTCTGGAGAACACCGAATGCAGGGACTACATCACAGAGAAATTCTGGTTTAACGCGCTCCTGAACGACATGGTTCCTATCGTCTACGGCCCTCCGCGTGAAGATTATGAGCGCGTAGCGCCACCGAATTCTTTTATCCATCTTCAGGATTTTAAAAGCTTCCAAGAACTTGCCGATTATATCAAACGTGTAGATTTAGACGATAAGTTATACAATTCATTTTTTGAATGGAAAAAACAGGGAACGGTAAGGTACATGGGTGCACAGTTGATACATGAGCCGGAGTTTATGTGCAAAGTGGTATCTAAATTGTTGGATTCAGAAAAGAAGTCACGTTATTGTAGCCAGGCCATTGGAGAGATGAATCCATCAATAAATGAATTTTTGTCAACTTCATGCTTCGAACCGACCGGATTTCCTCACGACTTTTGAAGTGTCAATAGCGATATCCACACTGTCAGAACTCGTTCATCTCTCTGTTGAACTATCCAATATTGGACAGCAAAAGTAGCTGTCGTTTGACGTGGAATAGTGTTGTTTTAATCAATGCACCTTGTTATGTTAAAAGTGCACTAAACCTAATAATATTCCAGAGTAGAAACAACGTGATGTGTCTTTGTAATGCTGTGCCTTAAATTGTTGTGGAAAATAATCTCAATGAAGCTAACACGGAATGGGACTCCGACTGGTTGATTTCCATTCAAATAATATTCATGGTCCTGAAAATCAACAACAACAAAAGCAATTCGAGAGTCTGAAGGATCTGAGAAACCACATGTAAAAGCAAATCCAACTTGCTTTAGCCAATGCCTTTTTCAGTGCTCCGTATCCCCTGAGAAAGGTGCCATATACACACGATATAAATCCAAATATTGTTATTATTTTCATTCAAATATTATCATTCAAATTTTGCAATGATTGATGATGAAATCAAGGAGATATCTAAGCTCATTTTCCTTCGAAAAGACTTTGCCTGCCATGAAATGATAATTGTTTTTTTTTTGTACGAACATGACGTTGGTCCATATAGAAATCAGCATTCTGATCTAATTATAAAATGTTGTAGTGATGAAATTGTTGAGTTTATGATGCAGTTTTCAGATGTAACGTATGGCGGATGTATGTGAGGGTGTGTGTGTGTAAAATATAAATTGCAGTTATCTGATCGTACTCCAGGATTGAATAATGACTGACGAAATTAATCCTCAAAAGAACTTTGTAGGTCCATGCCATATGACCGAGACCTAGAGAAATTAGTATGTCAAAGGTTATTTTTCTGATCGCTCATTTCATTAAAAAAAATCCTGTTTACTGGAACGACCTTATGTCCTGACGCTTTGTCATTTCAATTCAATTAAATTTGATTTCATCCAATATGATTTATATATTTTCCCAATTCATTTAATTTTATATTCTATAAATTGCAATTAATGCAAATGACGATGTTATCGCAAATTATTTTTGTAATAATAATAGTCCACCGACTAGTATCAGAGCATGAAATGATGTGTGAGAAATGCAGACCAAAGTCATATTGGTAACACCAAATAATCTCGCCTCTCAATGTGCTTAGTTAGAATCAAGATAGTCTGTTGATAAAATGGTGACAAGACAATTACTTCGACGACAATTGTTCTGGGCATTATATCTTCCAAGATATAGGGTTAGGGTTGCAATGGGATTTTACATTGGGTTAAGGGGTAGGTTTAGGGCAGGGTTTAGTGTTAAATCCAGGGATGAAGTTGGTCATTACATTAATGTGTGGAATTTGCAGCGGAACAATTATCACCAAAGCAAATGTCATGGGACCTTCATCCTTCCTTTATTAGCCTACAAGACGCATTACTGAGCATGGTCTGTGTATGTATGTCCTTGATTATAATATTGAGCTGGGGAGTGTTTCATCAGGGCTCATCAGAGAAAACAATATTTTGATTCACCGTCTAATAGATATAGCAGGATAGTAGGAAAATATGGAAGGAATTAAACAAAATTACAGGTAGAGAAAAAAAAACTCATCACCATCCAATTTGGATAGTGATAAATTTTACGATTTATTTGTGAACGTTGGAAAACAAATTTCGGAAACTTTTAATCACCATAATTTATCATGGAATCATCTAACCAGTATCCACTCTTTTACCTTCATACCAATTATTCCTGAAAGCACTTATAAAAATCTTTCTCTTTTGTCTGATCAGAGTAGTCTTGATATTCTAGACTTTGATACTAAATTACTTCGCTTTTCAGCTCCTTTTATTTATGAATCTTTAAATGACTTCTTTAACGCAAGTTTGATATCTGGAATGTTAACTGATGATTGGAAAATCTAAAGAACTACACCAATTTATAAGGGTAAAGGTGACAATAAAGACATTTCTAATTATAGGCCAATTTCAATTGTATGTCATATTGCTAAATTATTGGAAAAGGATGTTCAATCCCAATTTTTATTCTATTTACAAACAAACAATCTCATTAATATTGACCAATATGCCTTCTTGCAAAATCACTCAACTAATACTTGCTTTACAAAGAATTATTGATGATTGGTTCGAATCTTTTAATGAAAAAAGAGAAAGTTGGTGCATGTTTCCTTTATATCTCTAAATATTTTGATTGTATCTACCATAACCTATTACTTTTTAATCTGAACAAATTATTATGGCATTTCTGACACTAAGCTCCTCTGTTTTAAAAGCTTTCTTTCAGACAAAAAACAAGCATTGTTTTCTCAAGGTAAACAATCTAAAACAAAGGAAATATTATTAGGAATTCCTCAGGGTAGTATTTTAGGTCCCTCTCTTTTTTCTAATTTTTATGAATGACATTACAGATTCTTTAAAGAATTGTACATGTAATATATACGCTGATGATGTGGTAATTCTGTGTCTGATAAAGATATTAATGTCGTAATATCCAAGCTTCAAGTAGATTTGAATTTTATTAATGAATGGTATTACTGTAACAGATTAAGGATTAATGTGAAAAATGCAATGTTATGATGTTGACCAATAACGTTAGGAATAATAATGATCTTAGATTGAAGGTGCATATTAATAATGAGATCACTGAACAGGTACGAAGTATAAGATACCTAGGCATCATGTTAGATTATTAGCTATGCTGAGATTCTCATATTAAATATTTAATTAAATCTTTAAGTTACAAGATATTTACATTAATGAAAATTTGTGAAATTTTAAGCAAGGAAGTTTTGAATAAAATATATAAATGCACCATACAACCAACTTTTGACTATTCTTGTTCCGCATGTTGCTGGAAACTAAGAATGAACAACGGAGACTTACTTTCATACAGTTATTGTGAATTATACAGTCCCCGCCACCATAATATTATCATTTTTTTACAGTAAAACATTCCTCAATTCGTTGTCATACCTATATGTAGGAGCAAAGTACAACGGCTATTGCACCAGGCAGACGACAATCCATTGTGCCGAATGTTTTTCATGTGCAAATTGTTGACAATACGAGTAGTCATTTCCATTCAGAACATTTTCCAAAAATATTTACATCTTACCAATAAGATTCTATGACTGGAGTTCCAACAGGCAACAAATTTATTCAAGCAGCTGCTCATTTCTAAAGAAGCACAAAAGAAAGAACGGCAATAAGGACCTTTTTGATGTCCGCCTTCGAAGCCGCCAGTTTCAATGAAGAAATCCGAGGGGTGACATTTTACGAATATTCATTTGTATCAATTTTTCATGTTTCATATTAATAAACAAACTGAAATTTGTATGACAAAATGCATGACAAAACATCAATAACCAAGCACTATTACGACGAGATATTTGTCCTTATTATATCAATTAACCTTTAATTAGTGAAAAAAAAATGAATTTGACCTTTACTGAAACCAGATTTTAACACTTTTCCGATCGTTGCGGCGAATGAAAATTTCAAATGTGGTCGGTGGAATATTGTTATCCATTACTGTATATGCCAGATGAGTGCCGGCACATGCCCAGTCGAGCAATTTTGAGTCATATTTCAGGACATATTGCATAGCTTATTTTCGCATGCCTCCGAATTATGTACTACACATATAACCAGACCAAGATGCGGCGAAAAAGTAATTATCATCACAAAAGCATATTTCCCTTTATGTGTGACCTATCGCTGCGGAGTCATGCGGGAATCATTTGTCTACACAATAGACCAGTTCGTAGTTACTTCTGGGACAATTTTGGTCAAATGACCTTTCATTTCTTTCATTAAGATAGGTAGATTTCAAAGCAAGATATTACGTATGCATGCCTTACATAGCGGGATAAAGAAAATGAATAGACCAGGTGACTAGAATAGCACACCAATGAACACTCTATGAAGTTATTTGTTGCATTTCTACTTTGAATGCATACTAGAGGATGTTGTACAATGTACTTGGCAAACTGTGAAATATACCAGTCATTCGTGGACGCATTTTTTTGTGGATGTGAATGAAAAACACAATTCAAAAGAATATATAAATAATCAAGACATCGAATAAGCCAGTTCACGGTTAGCTCATGATCAACTTTTCTCCAATGACCTTTGTGATTTTTCATTAGGATAAGCACTATCATTTTCAAATGTAGATGTTGCGTAAGCTTTACCGGTAGAGTATTCAAATTCTAAGAACAAAAGGCATTGTATAGACCAGGTGACTAGAATAGTACATCAGGGATAAAGTTTGGAAATCTGTTTTATTGTCTGCCTTGGGCACATTTGACTATCGTTTAGGCTACTGTCAAATACCAGTGATTATGAAGGCTCCATTTGTTACTCTTCAGCTTGGATGTGATAAATATTTTGAAAGGAATACATGAATAATCATCAAATCACAAATGCCTATGTCAGTGAATTTGAAAGCCACCTTCATGGTAGTC
This sequence comes from Lytechinus pictus, assembly GCF_037042905.1. Taxonomy (NCBI): domain Eukaryota; kingdom Metazoa; phylum Echinodermata; class Echinoidea; order Temnopleuroida; family Toxopneustidae; genus Lytechinus; species Lytechinus pictus. The sequence goes on along the minus strand of NC_087253.1, from coordinate 15,474,074 downwards.
TCCAATGACCTTTTTCTGCTCGTGCGCAGTTTACAACCGTGAACAGGCTTATTTGGTGCTTATCTCATTAGATTTTAAAAATTCCATGTCACTTTAGTACAGATGACCTTCCTCTGATCATGCGCCGAGTCTTCTGATCATGCGCAGAGTGGAACTACGAACTGGCTTATTGCAAGAGATGTTGAGAAAAGTGCATGCCTGACATACTTTCTGCTGGCGGTTTTTAACCTTGTTCAAAGAGATTTTATTTGCTGTTACTCCATCTCATTTGAAACCTCCTTGATCTTTCACCGCGTGCTCAATCTCGCCGTTGTACCACACACACAATAAATAGTGGGGTGGCTAAGGGGTTTTACCGTTACAGAGTGGATAAAAGCACCATTTTTGACACAGAGCTTCCTTATGGACCAATCTTCAATTTTGGAAGGAGAGTCACCAAAACCAAGTTCGTCTTCGACCATCACAAAAATAACTCATATTCCCCTTTAAATGGTATATAAACATGGCAATAATAACCCAATCTATTAATTTCATGTTTCCAGTGAAATACAGATGAAATTTACAAATATTTAAGTTCATCAAAATAGTTGCAATTATCCCGTTGCCATGGAAACGACCTATTTTTCACCTAGAAAAGTACACATTTTTATTTAAAAACTGTAGATTACTTTTCTTCATTTTTTCTAATTTATTAGGGTGCTTAACAGTGAAGTGCTTGTTGCTAAATTATAAATATCATCTTAAGCCATTTTCATGGCAACCTGATTAAACCAAGTTTCAGTTTGCTGAAAATAATAAAAATTAAGATAACATTAAGATAATGGTGGAAAAATCAACCCAAAATGGCCTTATATTCTTATACATGCATAATTTTAACCCAAAGGCCAATCATTTTATTTTGAACACAACTTTCAGTAAACATTCGGCATGAGTTCATTAGAATGATAAAAACCTGATGTTGCCTTGGTAATTCTAGAGTTACTGATTAAATACTAATATGTCAAATGTCATGTTGCCATGATAACAGCTCACTTTCCCCCAGAAAAGTGCAAAATTTGATAAAAACATGTAGAATCTAATTTTTCATTAATTTTCCCTAAATATAGGATGTACAACATGAATATGCTTGTTGTTAATGTAGGTCATTGCCATGGCAAATAAAAAAGAGCTTATTCATTGTGGACTTACTTATGGTTTTTTAAGGGGAGCCACCAAAACATGGTTTGGGGTAGGGGTCGTGGTGGGGATGACCCCCCCCCCCCCCTCCTCCAGAGTCCAGCTCCTTGTCATGATATTGAAATATTCTGTAGAATCTGACGTTTGTGCTTTGTCCCATTTTGAGGGTGTTGAACACGAATCTGCTTGTTGCCGAATTAATGAATACCGTCTTAGATCGTTGCCATGGCAACGGATTAATCAATTTTTCAATCACAAAATGCATTCCCCTGTAAATGGTAGATAGACATAGTATAACTTGCCCATTCGATAAAATTCAAGCTTCCATTTAAATTCAAATGAAATTTATAAGGTATAGTAGAATTTAAAAAAATCCACATTTTAACATTGGTACAGATCCATTTAAGCAAATGACGATATAACTGTTGAAAGATATTTCCGCTTGAGTGAGCACCACTTACTTTTGAAAAGTTAGTGAAAAATGGGGTGCTGGTTTGTTAAAAAGCCGAGAAAAAAAAGTTTTCACTCCAAAATGAAAGGGGGTTTGGTTAAGGGGGAAATGACACAAATAAATATTTCAACTAAATGAAGTTCTTATAGGTCAGAAAAAGAATTACAACAAAAATAATAACAATTAGATAATAAACAATGTTTTTTCTTCTGTTTGAAAAAAAACAGAGATTTGTATTAAATCTCTACATTTTAGCATACTAAGCTAATTACCAAGAAGGTGCTGCTTATGGTGTACAAAATACCCAACAGTACTACCGCTTCCAAGGGTTATGACCATCAAGGCGTTTATATCATATTGGATGCAGTGGTAAAGGTTCAGTGTCTTCTTTTATGCAAAGAATCTGAACCAGACGGTCTCCCTCGATCGACCAACATTGGTTTACCAGTCAAAACAAGATTATTATTGATTTTCATAATCAGTTACATATTCAGTGCCAAGCCTGGGAACGCATGCTTATTGTCATTCAATCATTTCAAAAGAATTGTACAGACGACATTCCAAATAAGGACATAATATTCAACCACAATCATTCGTGACAATTTCAACGTCTAAGCTTTCCCCGCTATGTTCTCTATGTTTTCCCCGACCCCTAACCCTCTCTGTCTCTCCACCTCTCTTATGTGTACTCTTCCTCCTTTTTGCATCGGTAACCCTGGCAAAACTTTAGATATAAAAAAAAAACAGCCAGACAAAAAGGAATGTTATAAAATGATGAATGAGAATAGTGCAGTTTCATTTTGCTCCTGATAAATTGAATGAAAAAATATCTGTCGTTTGATTTCTTTTTAAAAAGCGTTCACGGTACACCAACGAATTCGTAAAAAACATTGTTAGGCCGATGAAGACATGATGATGAAATGCCTAACCGTGACATGCACTTCTTATTTATTGTATGTACATGCGGGGGCTTTTTGACGATTCATTGCATGGGGGTTTAAGACTGGCCATATTTTACCTAAAGCTGTCATTTTTACCTCTCCCATTATGACCCCTGCCATTTTACCTCTGCCATTATTACCTCTGCCATTTTAACCTCTGCCATTTTTACATCTGCCAATATTACCTCTGCCATTTTTACCTCTGCCCTTTTTACCTCTGCCATTTTTACCTCTGTTATTTTTACCTCTGCCATTTTTACCTCTGTCATTTTTACCTCTGCCATTTTACCCCTGCCATTTTACCTCTGCCATTATTACCTCTGCCACTTTTACATCTGCCATTTTTACCTCTGCCATTTTTACCTCTGCCACTTTTACCTCTGCCACTTTTACCTCTGCCATTTATACCTCTGCCATTATTACCTCTGCCATTTTTACCTCTGCCATTTTTACCTCTGCCATTTTTATCTCTGCCATTATTACCTCTGCCATTTTTACACCGAGCCATTTACACTAATGAAAATTAGTAAATTTTTAAGCAAGGATGTTTTGAATAAAATATATAAATGCACCATACAACCAACCTTTGATTATTCTTGTTCCGTATGGGGAAACTGTTTTTTACATTATATGAATACACTTTTACGATTACAGAAAAGGGCTGCACGCATAGTTACAGGCAATTTTGATTATAATGTAAATGGCCTTAGTATAATTAATGTTTTTAAATGGCAAACTTTTGATATCAGACGTGATTACTTTTTAGCGTGTATAATGTATAACTGTATTTATGGAAAGGCCCCAGTTTGAATGTGCAATGAAGTGGAAATGGTTTTTGAAAGACACTTTGTTAATACTAGACTTGCCAATACGTTGAACGTCGTTTTACCAAAGCCTACTCTCGAATGTTTTAAGAGTTGTTTTAAATATGCTGGCGGCTTGGTTTGGAATAGCCTTCCATCTGATATTCAAAATGCAAATTCTCTTGAAGTTTTTAAACGTATGTATAAATGCCATTATTTTAAAGCTGTCGTTTAATGAAATGATATGTATTGATCTCTAATTGACCGACCTTCTTTTATTTTTTTCGCCCTCTCTCTCCCCCCCCCCCCCCCTCGTTCTCTTACTTTCCTCTCTCGTCTTCTTTCATTTATCCTGTTCTCCTAGGTCAGACCGTTTATGAACTTTTATATTGTGAGCCATTGTAGTCGTTACTCCTTTTTTAAATAATTTTGTTCATTGTATATATTTTGAGTGTGTGTCAGGACCATGATGTAAAACAGCCTCGGCTGATCATGTTTTATCTTTATCCTGAATAAATATGTTACAATAAAAATAAAATAAATAAAATATGGTGTGTTTGCAGGCCAACCCTCTTCTACAAACTTCCTAACTTGAACCAAACTTGGATCTTCTAGCTTTCTGTGATTCTAAGATCGAAATTGGGCACTCTACATCTAAACTAAGAACCACTTCCTCCTCTTCCTCATCTTCCCCATCTACATGGTCTACTGGAGACTGATTTTGAGGCAGTCTTGACAATGCATCTGCTACAAAGTTCCCTTTGCCCATATTATACTCAACATGATAGTCAAAGTGCACTAGTTTGGCATACCATCCTGCTATTCGCATAGGTTGTTTTCCAGTACCCCTAGCATTAAACAATGTCACTAAGGCCTTATGATCTGTCATTAATGTGAATTGTCGACCCCAAAGGTAAGTTTACCACTTCAGACATGCCCAAGTACAAGCAAGAGCTTCTTTCTCACCTGTAGAGTATTTTCTTTCTGCAGGTGTCATCAATGACCTTAATGCAAATGCGACTGGTATTTCTCTACCATTCTTTACTTGACTCATGTACATTTTTTTAAACCAAATTAGGTGTTACTTGGTTACCATGGCAATGGCCCAAGATGGTATTCATACATTAAGCAACAACCACTCCCATGCTTATAGCAACCTAGAACTAGAGGAAATAAAATTGAAAAAAAAGATAAAAATAAACATTTTTAAATCAAAATTTTTGATTGGGGGGAAATAAGCTGTTACCATGGCAACGGGCCAATTGGAACTATTTGATGACCTTAAATATTCTTAAATTTGGTAATTTATATCATGCTTATACCATTTACAATGGAAAATATGCATTTTTTGTGATATTTATATGTTACCATGGTAACAGCCAAAGACTAACTCGGTTTGGGTGGCTCCCCTTCTAACATCAGATGTTATTCCATAAGGAAGCTCTGTGCCAAAAATGATCCTTTTGTCCAGGCTCTAACGGTAATCCAAAAAAAATTACCCTAAGCAGCCCTACTGTGATTTATTAAGCGTTTTAGATTTAGACCTACTTTATACATCTTACAAAGAGCTACGATTGATCCAATCAATCGTAACTCTATGGAAATCCATCAGTGTCGTAATTTTTTTTTCTACAGGAAATGTGTACAATGTGCTTTGTAAACAAAGAGAAGCGCAGTGAATTTTCAAGAAAACAATGAATGCATGAATATAGATCTACATCATAGCTATATAGAAAATATTTTGAACAAACATAATAGATGTTGATGTTGCTGGCCGTCCATAGTTGTGATTGATCAGGTCAATCGCAACTCTTTGTAAGACAGGGCCCTGAAGAGTCGAAATGATTACTATTTTTTGTCTTCTACAACTTGCATCGCTTTATGATAACGCATTTCCTTTATGTGTATTTCATTTCTTTTATCCTTTCCATCATTCCATCTTATCATCTTCCCAATATTTCTTGATCCCCTTTCTATATCTTCATTGGCGTAATGAGCAAACAAATTGAGGGGACTAGATATTGCGTATCGCGTAAAATTATTTGAAATTTGCAAGCGAGCGAAGCGAGTGAGCAATTTTTTTTTACATATTTATTACAAAAATCCAATTTGGGAATAGATTTTGATATAATATTCAGAAAATTACCATATTTAACCCTTCTCTTTTTAGTTTTTCCTACCCTTTATTTTGTTTTTTTTTTCTCGGTCGTGAAAAATAGGGGGAGGGGGTCAAGAGCCCCCCAGCTCCCAGTGATATCTCTCATAATTAATTTGTCTCCCATTCTTTCAGTCTACGTCATTTTAAACCATTTCGTTAATTCTTAGTCTTTCATGGTTATTCCTACTCTCATTTTCCATATTTAATTTTAAATGAAATACTAATTAGGCGGTATTCTGATAATTAAACCTAGATTAAAGACTATACTAGATTGTTAATCCTCACTTCTATGGAATGCTGGAATCCATAATAATTATTTCATTTTCGTGGCAATTATAATAATGTATCAACTAATCAATTAAAATTCATATTTTTGTATTTTCCCATTCTTTCCATTTCACGCCTCAATAATTTTGTTGACAACTTTTAGGATAACAGTAATTTTAATTGGTGAATGAGTTGACAACTGGCACTCCATAAAGACGTGGTCGAAGTTAACCCAGGTTTAACTAAACCATGACTATCAGAATAATACCCTAAGTTAAGGCCTACAAAATGATGTAAATTTCATCTTTCCGTGAGATACAAAGTATATCACAGCCAATATTACTCTAAAGATGAAAAGGTTTCTAGAACAGATGACAAAGTAGGAACATGATCTTTTATGAGTGTTCCAATAATGCCATTCTTCAATCTCACGGTTTCTGATTTTCTAGAATGCAAATAAACCAACTGCACCTCTGCGGTTACAGAGGGCATGGAGGGACAATTGCTCCTACCACTTGCAATCTTAAGGGTTCAGATCTGTACCCTTTTCATTTTCAAAAGAACAAAATGAAATGGTTGTATATAACTACAATGACATTTGCATCTGAATCTTCTACAAACTATATAAACTGAGGTAGGTGCAATGACATTTTTCATAAGTAAAACAAAATATTACATGAAAGCAAATAATCATAAACGTTGAAGATCTGAGAGGATGGAGGGATCCACTAAAAAGCAAATGCTTGTAGTGTGTGGACCCCTCTTGGTACCATTTGCCAATTTTTTGATGTATTTTTTTTTGCACCAACACGAAGATGCACATTTTCAGGAGCATAACCGAGTGCACACAAGAACAAATTTTAATTTTAGAGTTGAAAATTGCACGTCATATAATGACGATGGATTGGTGCATTTAGCATGCTTATAGGGTGCATGCTATATATATATATATTATGGTGGTGTTGCAAGAAACTTGCGATCGATTGCAAATATATATGTGTCTTGCAATTGATCAAAGATCTGCGATTGATTGCAAATCTGCTTCTTGAAACAAGGAGTGATAATCTGATTTGCTACAGCTAAAATTGATTTATCAATTGTAAATTTGCAACATAATATTTGCAATTGATTGCAAATATTTTCTTGCAACAAGCACCCCCTTGTGTGGATGGTCTCGTCAAGGTATCTTAAATGATAATAGGGTGTATTTAATTCGCATTGATGTACGTTTTATAAGAACAATGTGACAGTCAGGATTCATTTATCAATGCATTTATTAGTGCTTGTGTATAATGTAACTCCATACCATTTAGAGTATTCTATTATTCCACGCAGTGGCGGATCCAGGGGGGCACAGGGGGCGCCCCCCCCCCCTAATATTTGAGCGGCGCCAAAGGCGCCGCTCAAAAAAAAGGTAAAAGAAAGAAAAGGCGCTGCTTGAAAAAATAAAAATAAAGGAAAGAAAAGAAAAGGCGCCGCTTAAAAAAATTATACACTGATATAATATTAGCAACAGTAGAGGAAAGACTATCCTCCAGCAAAGCACAATCATATCATCTTCCCTACCCTTTTCCCAACAACTTCGCCGGTTAAAAATAATCAGCAGTACGCTGCCTGCATATAACTGGCGCCAATCAAGAATAATCAGCACCACCTAAATCTAAATCGGCGCCGGACAAGAATAATCACCGCCATTTGGTTATAAATCGGCGCCAGTCAAGAAATATCGGCACTGCCAGTCTTAACCGGCGCCGATCAAGGATAATCAGCGCCACCTAAATCTAAATCGGCACCGGACAAGAATAATCAGCGCCATCTGGTTATAAATCGGCGCTGCCTGAGTCTTAACCGGCGCCGATCAAGAATAATCAGCTCCACCTAAATCTAAATCGGCGCCGGGCAAGAAAATTCGGCGCCATCTGGTTATAAATCGGCGCCGGTAAAGAAAAATCGGCGCTGCCTGAGTTCTTAACCGGCGCCGATCAAGGATAATCAGCGCCACCTATATCTAAATCGGGGCTGGTCAAGAATAATAAGCGCCATCTGGTTATAAATCGGCGCTGCCTGAGTCTTAACCGGCGCCGATCAAGAATTATCAGCTCCACCTAAATCTAAATCGGCGCCGGGCAAGAAAATTCGGCGCCATCTGGTTATAAATCGGCGCCGGTAAAGAAAAATCGGCGCTGCCTGAGTTCTTAACCGGCGCCGATCAAGGGTAATCAGCGCCACCTATATCTAAATCGGGGCTGGTCAAGAATAATCAGCGCCATCTGGTTATAAATCGGCGCTGCCTGAGTCTTAACCGGCGCCGATCAAGAATTATCAGCTCCACCTAAATCTAAATCGGCGCCGGGCAAGAAAATTCGGCGCCATCTGGTTATAAATCGGCGCCGGTAAAGAAAAATCGGCGCTGCCTGAGTTCTTAACCGGCGCCGATCAAGGATAATCAGCGCCACCTATATCTAAATCGGGGCTGGTCAAGAATAATCAGCGCCATCTGCTAATAAATCGGCGCTGCCTGAGTCTTAACCGGCGCCGATCAAGAATAATCAGCTCCACCTAAATCTAAATCGGCGCCGGGCAAGAAAATTCGGCGCCATCTGGTTATAAATCGGCGCCGGTAAAGAAAAATCGGCGCTGCCTGAGTTCTTAACCGGCGCCGATCAAGGATAATCAGCGCCACCTATATCTAAATCGGGGCTGGTCAAGAATAATCAGCGCCATCTGGTTATAAATCGGCGCTGCCTGAGTCTTAACCGGCGCCGATCAAGAATAATCAGCGGCACCTGGTTTTACATTTTATTGTTGAATGGTCATAACAAAGCTTATCGCATGCCCTGGGGCGGGGCAGTTGCCCACAGATGTCATGAAATCTTTAATTTGTTATTTAAAAAATCCCAGAATCATACAAAAGCGTAGAGCAATTTTTTTAATTTTGATCTTATTTTCCAATGCTTAAATAAAAAAAAGGTCAGTCACTTTTCTTCTTTACACATTCCACATTGTGCCACCTCTATGGCTTTTAGTGTAAGACAGCTACTATAGTGTTTTATGAAGATGATTCGATATTTTAGTCCAAAATTTTGCTAAAACCCGTTGCTAATACCGGGAGTGTATAATTATGCAACCAGCAGGCGCGTAGCCAGGGGGGGCGGTCGCCCCCCCCCCCCCCAAAAAAAAAAAAAAAAAAAAACGTCCCCAAAAAGAAAAAAAAAGAAGGGAAAAAGAGAGGAGAAAAGGAAAAGCGAAGGGAGGAAAGGGAAGAACGGTAGCTTTGTGGGTTTTTCTTTTTATTCTTTATTTTTTCTCAAAAAAGAAACTCCGTGACTCTTGCTCTAAATTTATATATGAAATTTGCTTCCGCGCTGCGCGCGGTTAAATGACAATATTGCAGTTCTCCTTTGTTTCCCTCACCCTTTCTCTAACCCTGTTTTTCTACCTCAGCTATATGTGTTTCTTGCCAGTTAAAGTTCAAATGTATACATTAGGGCATGGAATTAGAGTAAGGTTAGGCCGATCGAAGTATATGAATTTATTTTTTTTTTATTGATCGCACAACTTCTGGTCGGGTCGGCTCCGGGCGGGTAAAATCTTTATCTCAATTTCTGCCGTCACCTCCATATAGGCAACTTCTCCCGCTTTTCAGCTCATTACTAAACAACCATAATTTGGGGGTAAACAGGTTCCTAATTTTAAAAGAGGAAGGTATAAAATTCGCGTCGTATTAAATAAAAAAAAGTACAATATTTTTTTATCAAATTCTATTCAACTTCATGTCATTTCCCTGCACATTCATCTCCTGTCCTGTTTTGCGCCCTCAGTTTGAAATTTTGAATTACATTTAAGTTTCTTAATCATTCAAGTAAAGCGCATCAGGATAAGTGAAAGAAATTATACGTCATCCTGTTTTATATAATTTCAATAATCACAGAAGTTTCAACTTTTGCGCACTATTTTCCTTGTAATGAAGTTCAATAATCTTAGAAAATTAATTGAATTAGAGCTGATGGTGGGTATTAGAGATATCTGCATTTGATGAAACGTCCGCCCTTTGAAATTTAAGAGTTTCATTGCTCTGCGCGGGGAGGAATATCTTCCTCCCGGCATATATCCTTATTCTCCTCTGTTTTGCGAGTTAAGATATGCACTGTCGCTAAATTGTTTGTAATCAAATCTGATCTTTCCAAGGAAAGTATTCAATATAACTTAGAAAATAACCTTTTCTCGGGACCATTTTTTTTGCAAAAAAAATAAAACGCTTTAGCTTCCGCGGGGTTAATATTATTTTAATTTCCTCCATTTTATCCCTTTTTTGTTCGTTTTACAATCTCTTTTGAAAACAAGGTTCAAAATCACAATATAGTGAAATGAATTGGAGCTGATAAAGGTAATAGAGACAAGGGAGGCGGCTCCTTTTTATTTTAATTTATGAAACACCGAAAGCTTCGCGCTTCGCGCGGGAGGGGGAAAATCCCCCTCCCTGCATGCACCCACCCCCTAGGGAGCGCGCTTCGCGCGCTCTGTAAGTGTTGGCACGCTTTGCGTGCATTTACCGCCCCCTCCAAAATGAAATCCTTGCTACGCGGTTGGCAACCAGACGTATATTCGTTAGACCTTAAACCACTAAATTAAATCACTAAATACAGTTTGTCAATACCTTTGTTTTAACGTTTAAATGTTAACGCCACAAAATTTGATTTACTTTCATCTTCCATTAAGTTAAATATTATTCATCTGATCACTGAGGAAGAAGTTAAAAACAAAGATAACGATACCTGTAAAACTGGAGAACTATTTCCAAAGCTCTGTCTTGAAGGATCTCTTTCTGAATTCAGGTCATAAGCATCATATCCAGTTTCATCAAAGTAATTAGATAAAAATTACTCATCATTACAAATTGCATTAGATTTAGTGAAAAGCATCACAATATATACCAAATTCTGTATATAGGCCTATACATCATGTACATGAAAATTGAATGATAATATATAAACCTGGATTGGTGATGTATTCCGAATGATTCATGATGTAGTATCATTGTATATACAGAGGCGTCGATCCTTGGGGGGCAGGGGGGTGATCGCCCCACCAATTAAAATATTGGAGGGGGCAAACATATCGTTTTGCCCCCCAAATAATTCCGCATGTGCAAAAATAAAATAAGATGGTAATGTTAAAGTACGGCAAGCGAGATTGAGCTACACAACTCGTTCTTTATTTAAAATCGTGCTCAAATTGTCCGCTTTTCAGATTGGAATATAAAAAATTTCAGCTCGCGCTTCGCGCTCGCATCATTTCTGTAGCAAAACCCCATACTTTTCATGATTAAATAGGTGAATAGAATGTACCGTTTTCAGTTATAAACCTCAAAAGAACTCCCGCTTCGATTTGCAATAATCTTTGTTGGATATAATCTTGTTCTTTATCAAAAACGTCCATTAAACTAATTTTTTTTCAGATCGAAATATCAAAATTTTAAGCTCGTGCTTCGGGCTCGCATCTATTGTTTTTTTAGATACCCATCTTAATCATTAGTACCAAAAATGCTTAGAATATCAAGCTTTTTGGTCAGAATATAAAGAATTTTCAGCTCGCCCTCGACACACGCATTATCTGTGTAGTGAGATATGTATCATCCTCATGAGTTACTACAAACAGTCCTAAACAGGCACCTTTTTCCAGTTTTCAGGTCAGTATACAAAAAAATTTCACCTCGCGCTTCGCGCTCGCATTAATTTGTTGGTGAGATATGTGTCTCTATCTCATCAGTCATATAAATAAACATATATATATACAGTGCGTCCCACAAAAAACGAAACCGAGATTTATCGATGATTTATCATAACTTAATCACAAAAACAATAGACAAATGACCTACCATTGTAAAGCTTAGAATCTCCTCTTTCATCTGAAATTACCTAGATTATTTCTCATTAACGCATGAGTGAGCAAAAACAATTTGAAAAGGGGATCCAAAAAATTCATTTGGCGGGCTGTATCTGTGTTTCAAAAAGAAAACCAAATTTTAAAAAAGTTCAATATCTGCTCTTTAATATGGTTCCTCAATTACAGAAAATGGTCAAGAAATAAAAAAGTTCTGGTTATTTGTAATAAGGCTTGAATTTCAATAATTTCATAAAATGAAGAGGTTTTACAGGCTAGCGTTCAAACTCACTCGACACTCCGTTTTGTTGACGATCAGCCATGCATGAAGTCTTTTGTTAACCATGCGATAGCTTCTGTGGGAAACCGGTGAAAACACGTTTATTTAATGAAATTATGGAAATACAAGCATTGTTTCGAGGTAACGTAACTTTTTTACTTCTTGACCATTTTTTGTGATTAAGGTATCAAATTAAAGAGCAGATATTGAACTTTTTAGGCATGTGATTTTCTTTTTAAAATTCAGATACCCCCGCCAAATGAGTTTTTGGTATCCTTTCTTCAAATTGTTTTTGCTCACTCATGCTTGAATAAGGAATAATCTAAGTAATATCAGATGAAAGAGGAGATTCTAAGCTTTACATTGGTAGGTCATTTGTCTATTGTATTTGTGATTAAGTTATGATAAATCGTCGCTTAATCTCGGTTTCGTTTTTTCTGGGACGCACTGTATATATATATATATATATATATATATGCATATGTGTGTGTGCGTGTTTGTAAGTTTGTTTGTTTTGTGTGATCGAGCGCCTTTGGAAAATTGATTCATGATTTTGCCCCCCCCCCCCAATCTTGAAAAAGATCGACGCCCCTGTGTATACATATATATAGTAAAAAAAACTTGTATTTCAATTGATATACAAAAGTATTGGCCTCATCGCAATAAAAGGGTTAGTACACGAGATTTTGAAATCGCACATAACATGCATAATTTGTGTTACTTTTTGCTTGTTTCTTTCTTTTTTTTCAATCTTTCTCTATATATGTTTTAGAAATATTATATGTTTGAATTGATGTATATTTTCTGTCATAATGAGATATGTTTAAGTGGACTTCAGGGAATGGTCGTACGCAGCAAGGGGGAAGGGGGGCAAATTCCCTATCAGCTGTTGTGAAAACACATTTTTTTTCCTTAACATTTCATGAAAACTATGAAAAATGTGCGAATGTGAGATGTGCACCAAATACTTTTATTACACTTGTAAAAAAAAAAATCGCCCCACTGAGCAGCTCGGTCCGTTTACTCTATCGTTTTTTGTTTTTTTCAAAAATATGTTCGAGTCTTCCCCCCCCCCCGGAAATATTATCTGCGTGTGGTCATGCAAAATGGCATGACTGGAAATCCTACATTTTGAAAAGAGCATTTGACAGGGTCATGCAGACTTTACCCCTTTTTCAACATTTTCTTTTATGGCGCAGGTGAAGTGCAAAAATATGTGCGCCGCTCGGCAGTGCGCCCCACCCCCTTTCGCCAAAAGCTGGATCCGCCTATGCCACGCTCTAGTAATTACAACATTTATAGAATCATAGAGCTATTAACAGAGATAGAATCATCAAATCTGACAATCATGCATGGTTGTTCAGTTTATTACAGACGCATCATTTTCATTTTCAAGCTCTCCTTTTATCTTCGCCACCAAATGACGCGTGATATCCGGCCTTAAAACCATCTGTATTTTGTACAGCGCATATTACAAGAGAGAGTGGGGAGGAGAGAGGGAGAGGGAGGGGGAGAGAGAAATAAAAGATTTACGGGGTTGATATACAGTGCGTCCCACAAAGAATTGATATATTTTGTTTTTACTGTAAATTAATGCTTGTGTTTAGAGTTGAATCTCATCTTTAATTTGAGACAATCAGCTTAGCAAATAGAGTTTTGAGGCATATCAGAAACGATTTGCCAACTCACGTGTGAATCTGAATCCACTCGCATTTCAGGGATCATTGAAACAGCCCACGGTTGTCGCACCAATTCTAGTCCAATCTTTTTGCGCAACCCCAATTTGACATTTTATCAATTTCGTCTTGCTCATGAATGCGTGAAGTGTTCGTTTCATACTAGGTATCAAAATATAGAAGAATGGGGAGAATAAATGAATTGTATGATGATTTAAACGAAATGTCAGAATTAATTTGCCTTTGAAGGAACTCCAGTTTATTTTTTTTCTTGGACAGTTGTGGGCCGAAAATCTAAAAGGAAATAAAAAGAGAGTGAATGAAGGCGTGATTTTACTGCGTCTTGGCTTTATAACGAAACTTGGATTGAGAGGTTTTCTGATGAGATCTGAAAGAAGGCTCATAGCTCTGTGTTTAATGAATAATATCGCTGTAACAATTTACATTGAAGAAACAATGAAAAAACAAGACGAAAAACAAATGAATTCGAAAAAAAAAGGAAATACATAAGAAAGACAAAAATGGCTTTCGCAATTCCTTTTTGTTGAAATCTTTAAATTAGATTACAAAGATGACATCAGGGCCCCGTCTTATAAAGAGTTACGATTGATCCAATTGATCGTAACTCCATGGAAATCCATCAGTGTCATAATTTGTTTCTTTAGGAAATTTGCACAATGTCCTTTGAAAACAAAGAGAAGCATAATGAATTGTCAAGAAAACAGTTAGTGTATGAATATACATCTTAACTAGAAAATATTTTAGATGTTGACGTTGCTGGCTTTCCATAGTTGTGATTGATTGGATCATTCGTAACTCTTTGTAAGATGGGGCCCTGAAAAAAAAGAGAAAATTTGAGGTGAAATTGGGTGTAGCAAATAATGTTTTTCTTGAACAAATTTGCATATCTTATTCATGATAAAATATGAAATAATTATTTTCAGTTTTGTTTATACTTGCTTGTAGTTTATGTGGTAAAGAATGTGCTTGCCAAATTTCGGCACGAACGGCGGCCGAGATCAGTAGGGGGGGGGGGCATCACCCCCCCCCCCCCCCCCGTCCTCAATACATCTCAAATAGCCCAGTCCTTTTAGGGTTTAACACTGGCGGTGTAGTTTTAACATTACTTTTTTTAAGAGAGCAAACAAAACAAATAATTATTGCTGTGGTCGTATGCTCATTATTTCTGCAATGATACACCGGAAACCTATTTCCGACTCAACTATTTCGGAACCGTCTACAAAAATGTGAAGATGATTATATTCCACTTTGTCTTTTTATACTTATATGAAATTCTCTCTTGCAGTGGGTTGAATATTTTACTTACACGACTAGGCCAATTTAATTTTATTTGGCGTAACAGCTAGGTTCTGGGGTTCTATCGACCATCGGAACAATATCCCTTTTCAGGTCTAATTGTCAAAACTCGAAACTCTGCGTGCTCGCATTTTATGTATACCTCTATATTCATTCTAAGAAACTACTTAAAATGCCCTTTTCATGTTAGTTTATCACGATTACAAAAAAGTGCTTAAAATGTCCCGTTTTCAGGCCTGAATATAAATTAAAAGATCGCACTCTCATTAGGCCAATTAATTAGTGATATACATATTTTTTTCATGAATTCCTAAGAATAATCCTAGATCGGAATATCAAATAATTTCAGATAGCATGCACTTTGAGCTCGCATCATTGAAAAGGCGTGATCTATTTTCTGTTAAATTTTCCCCTTTCAGATCGGAATATCAAAATTTCTCAGCTCGCGCTCGCATAATTTATCTAGGAAGATACTTATTATTAATCAGGAAATGTACATAAAGTTATTTTTCCGCCCCTCCCTGCTGGCGATTGTATGAACACATCAAAAAATTTTAATTTCATTTAACAGAAATAGGAAAGTGGGAACATAACATCATGATCCCCCTATATATTATGACGGCGTACGTATAACTGTTTTCGCAATGCTAAATTAAAATTTGTATTACTTTTTTATTATCAGAGTATGCCATTTATTATGACACTGCGTTTTTCGCAGTGAAATTTTTATGTTTATTTTGTTTTGTTACATAGATTTATTTATTTATTAACAATATTTCAACAGGATACCCAATCAACATAAAAATTGCTCTCCCTTGGGGTCCTGCATATTAAAAAACAATCAAAATATATCTTATTATACACAGTAAAATTAACATGAGAAAATATACATACATTATGATAGAACATAGTAGTTGAAGCCAGATATAAACGAAACTATAAATAACTATTAACTACGCACATCATTAGAAAGAAGGGAATATGCATACATAGAAGATAATAATCGACATTGACATCGGAGATATTTACTATTGGAAAAAAAAAAGCTGCAATTGGACTTAAAGGTTATCTTTTAAATATTTCTTAAAAATTGAGAGGGAATTTATGTTTTGAGGTTCAGGTTGAAGACTATTCCATAATGAGACGGCTTGATAATGAAATGAGTGTTTGAATGATTCAATATGACATTTTGGGAAGTGTAACTTATTATGAGAGGAACTTCTTGTACAGTATGAATGAATTTCTTTCCTAAAAGTAAATAATTTGGACAGACATGTGGGAGCAATACATTTCATACATTTGAACATTAAAATAAATCTAAAATTGCGAACTCTATCTTCAAATCTTTTCCAGTCTAAGAGGGCAAGTAAATTTTCCGAAGGGGTAAAAAAATGGGAATTTAAAATTATCCTTGCGGCTCTTTTCTGTAACTTATTCAATCTTTCTGTATCTTCTTTGAATTTATCTCCCCAGACAATACAACAATAATCTAGAATTGGCAAAACCATAGCATTATATAAAGTGAGTAAAGTATTTTCATTGACACAACCTTTTAACCTTCGTAAGATACCTAACTTCCTGCTAACGTTATTGGCTACTTTAGATACATGTTCTTTCCATGGAGCGTTGTGGCCCAGTGGATTAGTCTCCGGACTTTGAAACAGAGGGTCGTGGTTTCGAATCCCAGCCATGGCGTAATTTCCTTCAGCAAGAAACTCATCCACAATGTGCTGCACTCAACCCAGGTGAGGTAAATGGGTACCGGTAGGAAGTAATTCCTTAAGAAGCTGTGTGCGCTGTGAACGCCTAGCTTAGCCTGGTAACATAGGAGCGCCTTGAGCACCTAACAAGGTGGATATGTGCGCAATATAAATGCCCTATATTATTATTATTATTATAACTCATTATCAATAATTATACCTAAACATTCAAAGGATTGAACTTGTATAATCTCGTGACCATTACAAATTATTTTTAACTGAGATTCATTGGAATGAATAGAGTATGCAAGTCGAGCTCGTGTACCAATAATCATACATTTTGTTTTTTTCATAATTCATCATCATACGGTTCTCTTCTAACCAGCAGGCTACATTTTCTAAATCCAATTGTAATTTATTTTGTATTTCAGCTTAACTATCACCTTCGGCATAGATAGATGTATCGTCTGCGTACATAACTATTTTAGAGTGTTTCAATACATTAGGCATATCATTTATAAATATGGAAAATAATTTTGAGCCCAATATGGATCCCTGCGGTACTCATTTCCGCACCTCTTTAGTTTCAGAAAGTACCCCATTTATATTAACACGTTGTAATCTATTAAATAGATAAGAATTAAACCATTTGATTGGGTCTGATGAGAAACCATATTTTTTCAATTTTAATAACAGCAAATCCAAATCTACCAAATCGGAGGCCTTTTTCAAATCAATGAAAATTACACCGACCATCTTCCCATTATTAATACTTGTATACCAATCATTAACCATATATACTAATGCAGTTTCAGTTGAAAGGTTTTTTTCTAAACCCGAATTGGCTTTCACACAATAATCCAGAAACATTCAGAAACGAATCTAGTTCTGTATTAACAATCTTTTCTACAATCTTGGAAACAATACTTAATACTGAAATCGGTCTATAATTACTAATTTCTGCAGTACTACCCTTTTTATGAAGGGGAAAAGTTTAGCTTCCTTCCATTCCTTTGGAAAAGAGCAAGATAAAAAAGAATTGTTTATCAAAGTTACTAAAGAAGGAATATAAACGTGACCACATAATTTAATTATTTTACAACTTATTCCATCAAGGCCACAAGACGATTTGTATTTAAATTTTTAATAGCCTTTATGACTCGATCAGAATTTATTATCGGTAAGTTAAATAGAAAATTTTCTTGGGAAGAGTTTAGATGATCAGTTTGATGTGGTGAATAATTAATATCAGTGACATCACTAAAATCTTCAATCAAGTCTTTGGTAACTGACACAAAATAATCATTAAAATGGTTGGCAATATTCAATGATCATTATATTCATTTCCATCGAAAACAATCTTATTCAAGGAAGATTTATGTTTTGAAGGTAATAATTCTTAAATACATTTCCATAATTCGCTGCTGTTATTTTTACAATCAAAAATTTTCTTATGAAAATATTTCTTTTTATCAGATTTGGCCATGATACTAACTGTATTTCTACTGTTTATACATGACCCAGTGTTCTTCTGATTTTGATTTCATAAATTTCTTTAATTTTTTATCTCGTTGTATCAAAACATAGCAATGTAGGAAAATCTGTAAAAAGTCGCCAGCGAGCAAAGCGAGCTGAAAAAAAAATCCCTATTGAACTTAAATTCTAATTATGTGATAGATTTTTCCATTATATTCAGCAAATAACACATTACATTGTTTCCATTCATTTCATTATACGTTGTCTCCTATAATTTCTTTTATATCCGCTTGGGTGTGGAACGGCAAGACCCCCCCCCCCCCCCCCCCCCCCCCCGCGCCTGTACGCCAGTGATTGAACGTAAAGCTTAAAGGGGAATGAAACCTTTGGAACAAGTAGGCGTGTGTCGAAACAGAAAAATCAAAGAATAAGAACAAAGAAAGTTTGAGAAAAATCAGACAAATAATGAGAAAGTTATGAGCATTTGAATATTGCAATCACTAATGCTTTGGAGATCCTCCCATTGGATGTCACATGTGAACAACTTTCCCTTTGATGGACTCTAAAATACCCTCAAAATGTCTCTTTTTGCTTTTTATTATTGTGATACAAACTCTTTATCCATGATGTATCCTTTAAAAATCTGTATTACATGCCCTCCTCTAGAAAGAACACATGATCTACTGATAGATGTGATAAAAGAGGCAATTTAAGTGAAATATATACTAAAGTAATGGGGAGAGTTGTTCACAAGTGACATCACACATCTTTGTCGCATTGTCAATTTGAGGATCTCCATAGCATTAGTCATCGCAATATTCAAATGCTCATAACTTTCTCATTATTTGTCCGATTTTTCTCAAACTTTCGTTGATCTGTTTCTTTGATTTTTATGTTTTCACACAAGCTATCTTGTTCCAAAGGTTTCATTCTCCTTTAATGTAGGAAGGGTCCCTACAGGGGGGCGTTATAGAGCCATTTGAAGGTTATAGATGAAGAGCCCCTACTAAGTGGGGCCTGGGGCAAAGCCCCGGTAGCTTATTTGCATAAAATTTAGCAAGCCTATAGCTCAAGGTTGTATGCAGTCCATCTTTCTTCCCGCTCTTTATTTTCTATCCTCGGCAGCCCGGTCATGTTATTAAGTTGTTTTTTTTCTTGTCACTTTTCTTTGTTTAATTCCGATTTAGCTTTTGACTAATTCCATATACCTTCATTTTACGCTAATGTTTGCCTCTTTTTGTATCTTTTGATTTATTTCCCATCATGCTATTGCATTACATAGGCCTATTTCGGAATGATTTGTTCTTTCTCAAATGTTCTTCATTCCTTTTTCCGCTTTCCTTCCTTTTCCACTAAAAATGTTTTTTCTTCTTTGTTTTCTTTTCACTTTCCTTTTCCCTTTCCTTTTCCTCCTTTCCTTTTCCCATTCCCTTTCCCTTTCTTTCTCCCTCCCTTTTCTTTTTTCCCCGTTTTTTTTTATTTTCCCGGTGAAATCCGCCAGGGGGCAGCTTAATTGCCCCCTTCCCTGCCCCCCCCCCCCCCCCCGCCTGTTACGCCACTGGCGAATGCACTGGCGAATATGAATGCACGTGCATATTTCCTAATTTCAAGTGACATTGATGCAACTGCATTGTGTAAAATCAGATGCAGGTCTCATAGGTTACCCGTCATAACAATCGATTTTCTCGAGAATCAGTGAATGATGATTTATGTCCATTACAGGGGCCGCGGAACGACTTTCAAAGGGGGGGGCTGAGCCAAAATCACAATCGTATGGTCATTTTTACGTTTTTGTACATGGTTTTGAAGAAAAGTGGGGGGCTGAAGCCCCCCGCTTCCGCGGCCCCTGCATTATGCTCACTGAAGGAAGTTGGAGATGAGTTCCATTATTTATTTGTGTGTCGATCCTTTCTTTAGTAAAGAAAGACAGATGTACATACCCAAAGAATATTTTATAAGACCATGTGCTTACCAAATAGGAAGATTGTTCAGTATAAATAAAAGGTGCCATTTGAAAAAAAACTTGTAAAATTCATTAGAATAGTAATGTTGTGCTTCTCTAAATCATTTATTGATGAAAGGCTTTTTTATAATAATACAGTTACCAGAGTGAATGTAACTACTAGAAGTGGCAGGGTGGTTAAACAACCAGTGCGTTATACAATATAATTGTGTTAAACACAGCAAAATATTAGTTTATAGTGGGTTTTATTGTTGTTGTTGTATTAACCTTTTTCAACATATATTTTTACAACGCAAATAATTGTATTCATCATTGTAAATATGTTCATATTCATTATTGTAAATATGTTCATTTTACATGCATATTCATAATTGTAAATATGTTCATTTTTATACGCAAATTCATAATTGTAAATATGTTCATTTTTATACGCAAATTCATTATAATTGTAAATATGTTCATTTTGATATGCATGTTCATTATTGTAAATATGTTCATTTTTATATGCATGTTCATTATTGTAAATATGTTCATTTTTATATGCATGTTCATTATTGTAAATATGTTTTTGTTGAGACTCTCATACTCCCGATCGGGGGTCGATAGAGTTTATTAAAATCTTATCTTATCTTATCTATCCAACCCTAGCTGATCCCCCCCCCCCCTGAAAACTTATGGTCCCCTCCACTAGCGTACCTAGGATTTTCCAGGATTTTCGTCAGGGGGGGGGCAAACAAGGTATTTCAAGCTCGTCAGGGGGGCAGGGATACGTCCTTTGCACTGGCGTAAATCCGTGTTGATGGGTGGGGGGGATGACTGAAATATTTTGGCATTTTTTTTGCAATCATGTTTTTAGATATGCAAGGAATTGTCATTGATATATCCAAAGTGGCGTACCGTGGGTCATGGAATTGGGGGGGGGCACCAGCAAAATTTTTGAATCACTGAGTGAGCGCGCTCAGTTGCCAGTTATTCTGACCTAATAGAGACATGGACAATGTCATTAAAGGGATATGTATCTCACTGATCAAATAATGCGAGCGCGAAGCGCGAGCTGAAATTTTTTATATCCACACCTAAAAAGGGACATTGTAATCATGATAGGTACCTGTCTCGCTAAACAATGCGAGCGCGAGCTGAAGTTTTCGTATATTTTGACCCCAAACAGCGAGATTTTAAGGAATATATTTTAGGAATCCATTAAGAGCATGCATATCTCACCATAGTCATCTAATTTGAGTGCCAAGCGCTTGCTGATTTTATCAGAATTACATCTGAACACATGGAACACTTTTTGTAGTCATTGCAATCATGATTATCATACGCATCTCACTAATCAAATGTTGCGAGCGCGCCTGAAGCGCGAGCTGAAAATTTAGATAGTTCAGACCTGAAGTGGACATTCTAAGGTTTCTTTGTAGGAATTAACTAGGACCATACGTATTTCATTAACCAAATGATGCGAGCGCGAAGCGCGAGCTGAAAATTTTTTATATTCAGATTAGAAGAAGGGACATTTTAAGGACTGATTTTAGGAATTCATGAAGAGCAGACATATCTCACCAATCCACTAATGCGAACGTAATCACGGACAGGAAATGTTTCATATATTTTGACATTCGATCTTGATCCCTTCCCAAAGACCCCAACATTGATGAATTGGAAGAAACGGGGGTTTATCTTCAATGTTATAATAAGGACACAAGTATTTCGTTTGGAAATGGTGAACTGGCTCTTTATTTGCATTTTATGATTCAATAAATTGTTTTATTTGTTAAGCGGTATTTCAGGAAGAATTTTCACCAATAAAACAATTATCTCTTGTGATTTTTTTTTCATTTCTTTCGTAAAAAGTGGGGGGATGTTTGTACAGGCCATCCCCCCCTCCTCGAAAAGTGTGGGGGGATATATCCCCCCCATCCCCCCCCCCCCCGGGATTTACGCCAGTGGTCCTTTGCATGGGTGGTAGCTCGTCAGGGGGGGGCAGACTGCCCCCCCCCCGTAGGTACGCTAGTGGTCCCCTCCATTGGCAGCGGAAGGCAACAAATTTTTGGGGGGTCAACCTGAAATTTTGGGATGGAGACAGGTAAAAAATTTGACTACCAAAAAAAAAATAGTTATCAACCAAAATTTTATGATGAACCACCAACATTTTTTACAAGCAAAAAAAAAGGTTATCAAGATAAATTTTTTGGGGGACCACAACAAATTCAGGGGGGTGCACCTTAATTTTGGGGGGACGCAGGAAAAAAATGACAAGCAAAAAAAAAAAAAAAAAAAAAGGTTCTCAACCAAAAAATAGGGGGGACCATCCCCCCCCCCTCAAATTTAGGGGGACCTGTCCCCCCGTCCCCCCGCTTCCGCCGCCTCTGGTTCCCTCCCCTTAATTCCCTTCCCCCAAGAAAAACAGTGATTATAGTCCACTGACGGGGTTACCCTGGGTAAACAAAACGAAACCTTCCCTTCTGTAATAATTGCAAAGGTCTTGAGAGATTCTAATTTTTAACCGTAGCAAGCGAGCCAAAGTCGCAACGGCATTGACATAAAATGGGTCAAATTCATGCAAAGGTAGGATCTTCTCGTTTATTCCAGTATGATGTCTTGATTATGACACTTTGGTTCTTATTATCTGGCTTGGTTTGGTTCAAAATAAACAGGAATTACAGCTACACAAAGCCAGTCTTTTAACTTCCCAAATAATGTGACAGTGTCCCACTCGTTGATAAAGATGTAGTGTAATCTATCGCACTCGCTTGGCCTTGGCCTCGAGCACCCCACTCGGCTCACTCTAGGCAACACCGCAATACTTACCCGTGTTAAAGGAGAAATATACTGATTATGAATATGGCCTTATTATATATCAGTGGAAAGGTAATGATGTGAGGATTACCATTAGGTCATTCAAAAATAACGAAAATAATACATAAGGTGGAAATCGCCGATTAAAAAGCGCTAAAATGCCTCTCCGAAATATGCCTCGCATCGGTCTCTGAATTGACTCGAATTTGATGACGTCACTGTCTGTACGAGAGGCGTGATTGGCTCTCCCACGTCAAGCTCCACTTGCATGCAAAACCTGTTGCGAGGGTACATTTTCTCCACACTGACACTGAATACTTCGATCATGAAATGAAAGAAAACCCAGAAATTTATCTAGATTTTGATTTTCAAATTGATGATTATGAAGAGAATGATGATAAAGTTTCTACCTCTACTACCTCTAGAAAAACAAAGTGACGTGGATGGTGGTAAATTAAGGGAATTACGCCAGTGATGATGAGTAAGACAATTCAACTTGCAAGCCGATTCGCTACCAACGCATGCAGCTGCATGCTAGCTGCACCGCGGGTCAAATCCATGAAAATGAATTCCATGCAGCATGACCACATCCAGACAGAGTCTCTTTCCTCTATCAACAACATAATGAGAAGGAAAATAATAAAATAACTGTATGGTCAGTTCCCCCATGTCTGCGCGGTCTCCCAAGTCTGCGCACCCGCGTATCTGCGCGATTCTAGTAAAAGAAGATACGCAACGAGCACGAACTTTACACATGCAATACATAGACAGGTATTCATAAAAAAATCCGACTCAAAATGGTGAAAAAATTATGAATTCAGGGCATTTCATGTGACGGCCTCAAAATACAGCCTTTCTCATCAAAATCCCCGAATCGTGTGCAAAGTGAAAGTGCGCAGACATGGGGTACCATTTTTTTTTTCAATCTAAAAATGACTGCCCGAGGTTTTTTCAAGAAAATCCCTTATTTTCTTTCATTTTTTAATGAGAAATTTGGTATATTTACTCTCAATAATATAAGGAACATTATTATCCAAAAGATTTTGTGAAATAAGAGGAAACTCATGTTAAATCTTAACTCAAATTGTTAGGTGCGCAGACTTAGGGCCCACCATCATACTTACAAATAAGTGAATATATCCGAACCTAGGCTGAACGTAAATCAACTCGAGGAATAGCAGCAGACGATATGCACCGATGATGAATTTCACGTGGCTGGAATAGATTGTCACTCGTTCTGTTAGATAAAATTTCTATCTCATTATTTTGACTAAATTACGAAACTCGAAGAATTAGTATTCTACATAAAAATTAAGTAACACCTGGTACTATTTTTTGAATTACGATAAAATATTTTTGAAGCAAAGAAATTGAGGTAAATTAAAATAAGATATAAAGGATCATCCACTTAGCCGCATGCGATTGTAAACAAACAATCAAAAGCACATGGCCAGCTTGCTCCACTGAACTGAAAATACGTATTTTCAGTTCAGTGGCTTGCTCGCCCATAGAGTTGGAGCGTAGCTTTATCCAACTCTATGTGCTCGCCTTGCTGATTGTTTACAATCGAATGCGAGCTAGGCGGATGATCTTTTATATCTAATTTTAATTTACCTCATTTTCTTTGCTTCAAAAAGGTTTTATCGTAATTCAAAAAATAGTACCAGGTGTTACTTAATTTTTATGTAGAATACTAATTCTCCGAGTTTCGTAATTTAGTCAAAATAATGAGATAGAAATTTTATCTAACAGAACGAGTGACAATCTCCCAGCCACGTGAAATTCATCGTCGGTGCATATCGTCTGCTGTTATTCCTTGAGTTGATTTACCTTCAGCCTAGGTTCGGATATATTCACTTGTTTGTAAGTACAGTTATATCATTATTTTCATTCTCATTATGTTGTTGATAGAAGAAAGAGACTCTGTCTGGATGTGGTCGTGATGGAATTCATTTTCATGGATTTGACCCGCGGAGCAGCTATCAGCTGCATGTGTTGGTAGCGAATCGGCATGCAAGTTGAATTGTCCGACTCATAATCACCGGCGTAATTCCCCAAATGTATACCTCTATCCACGTCACTTTGTTTTTCTCTTCATCTTCATAATCATCAATTTGAAAATCAAAATCTAGATAAAATTCTGGGTTTTCTTTCATTTCGGGATCGAAGTATTCAGTGACAATGTGGAGAAAACGTACCCTCGCAACAGGTTTTGCATGCAAGTGGAGCTTCACGTTGGAGAGCCAATCACGCCTCTCGTACAGAAAGTGACGTCATAAAAAATCCCCAATTTCGCGGACGTAATTCTGCGTGTTTGAAGCATTCAGAGAGAGAACTTTAAACTATCAATTAACTGAGTTCCATCGGTCTCCATGATATATGATTTACACCATCGTGTTCTCCTTATTTTCTCCTTTAATTTGATATATGATTCTCCATTTTTACGATTTTCAATATAGTTCTACTTTAATAAACTGGGACTCCACTCACGCGCATTTGGGCCGCCCTAGCTTAGAACTAAAGTTTATTATCTAGAAATTGTTAAACTATACTCATGTAATATATTTCATTAAATAGCTTGACACTGTTTAATAGGTACTCACCGGTTCTTTTGTTGCATTTTCAGCCCAATTCTCACAATTCTTGGGAAATATTCGCGACAAATCTTGTCGCCATAGATAGCTACACGACCATCTTTATTTATAAATGGAGCGCCCTTTACGATAGTTGTTAATGCCGCGGAGAAATCGTTAGGCATTTTGGCCTGTGTTCAAGGCGTAGCTGTTCTATTTTTTTTTATTGGTATGAGATCGAAATTACAGCGAGTATTTACACTCTTCCATAATGATTCCGAAAGGGAGGCGCAACACCCCCCACCCACATGGGCGCAAATTCCAGGGGGACATGTCCCCCTCACCTAAAATAGTAGGGGGGCACATTATGAAATGTCATCCCCCTACTATTTTTGGTCTTTTCATTCAAAATCGAAATAAAATATGTATTTTGGAAGAGACGATCTTACTTTTGGGGTGCCCTTTTTTTTTGCTTGTTTGCTTATCAAATTTCTTTTGGTCAAGATGACCTTCTTTTGGGGGTGATAAACCTTCTTTTTTGTTTTTGTTTGTTTGTTTTTTTCTTGTCAAATTTTCCAGCCCCTGGTCCCGGCTAGTCTGCTGGGCAAACCCTTCGCTCGAGTTAAGGGTCTGAATGTGCAGCCTACTCATGCCTTGTGTACTGAAGGCTCTCTCGCTGTATTGGAACAGCAAGTTTTGTATGTGCTAGTCTTTGCGTGGAGGCACACTTGTTGATCAAAGTTCCAATGAGGGTCTGTGCCTGCAGACTAGGTCCCGGCTACCTTTGGGGAGAGATATCCGCCCTTGCCTAACAGTACACTTGATATTGTTTGCGAATCTGCGTGGGCGTCGGGGGCTGGGGGATGAGGAAAAGCGGTGAGACGAGAAAAAAAAATAGAAGGAAAAAGAGGACAGAAAAAAAGTGAACGAAAGAAAAATTAATGGAAAATAAAAGGGAGGAGAAAATAGTGAGAAAAGTGATGGGTAGGTCGAGATTTTATGTGTCCGTGCAAAAAGAAATGAGCAGAGGTTGAGATGTTGTCTGTTTGGGCAAATGTCTGTCTGTTTGAGCTCCTTGGTTGGACTGGCGCCTGTTGCAAAAATTATTAAGCTGATGGAATCAGAAAGTTCCAACTGCTTCATGTCATACCGACAGTGACAGGATTAAGCGGTTGTAGGTATAAATCACGCTCTAAAACTGTGTTCTTTATTAAAAAGTTGTCCTTCATATTCATTTTCGCAAAAGAATATCAAGTTTTCAATTAATTGTCTATAGTTATCCTGTTTATGATAAAAATACTTAGAAATTGGGTTAGGTTAGGGTTATCAAATTATCGGGGCAGAAAATATATTTTTTCAGTTCGCGCGTCGAGCTGGCATTAGTGATCAGTGAGATTATGTTTTTAATGACATTCATTCTATTCACAGCAATATATTATTAAACATAGCCGCATGAATTATAGATAGGTCTATAGTTATCAGGTGAATAATTTACCGCTACACACTGATCATGCGGATACTGTTTTGTAAAGGGGAATTTCACCTTGATAAAAAGATTGTGAAAATATAGGCCAAAGAAAAATAATTTCAAAATATCGGTGAAGTTGTTATTTAAAAAAAATGGAGTTAGTAGAATTTCGAATGCTTGATTTGTGACGTCATAAACGAGCAGTTGCTCAATATTCTATGTAATATAAAATGCCAAAATTTCCCATTTTTAATGGTCCGTAATGACCCACTTTTTTCTTTTTGGAGAGAGTATGAAGTTATCTATTGATATACTGAATGTACAATAAAAGTCATTATCACATATTTCTTGACATTTCATTTACTTTTTACCATAATCATATCCGATATAGCTGCTCGCAAAGGCCTACGCCGTCACAAATAATTATTTAAAAAATCTCACCTTTAATTTTTTTTTGGTGGGGGATGGATTTTTCCTGAACGCATACCAATTTTTCAAATTATTTTTTCTGCTATTTTCATAATTAACTCAAAATAAATTCACCTATGCACTACTTAATTTTTTCAAAGACAAAATAACAAAATTACATCTAGTCATCATCATCACCATCATCACCAACTTCATTCTCATCATCATCACCACTACCACCATCATTATCATCATCATCATCAACATCATCACCGCCACCATCACCACCACCATCATCATCACCAAGATAATTTTCATCATCATCTTTCTTTTTTTTTCTTATTTTTTCCCCTTCCCTTCTTTTTTTCCTTCCTATTTTCCTCCCTTTTTAGAGGGGCACACCACCAAATAAATATGTTTGTTGTTGTATATAAGTTGGCGGATGCCTCATGAAATGAAATAAAAGAGAAAATAAGGAAAGGGAAAAAGTAAGAAGAAGGATAAGAAGAAAAAAAGAAAGCCAAACAAACAAGACAAAATAATATCAAAATTTCGTAATAAAGTCAGTCAGTTTAATAATTATGTTTTCAATGAAATGAGACATAAAAGAATTGAAACAAGTAAAAAGGGCTACATCATAGTTAAAAGAAATAGAGGGAAGCTGCGAGACAATAAAAAGTGTAAAAAAAATCAGAAAAGACTTTGAAACACTCTGAACACGAGTATAATATTAAAAAAAATTGGGAATAAGCGAGGACAAGTAGCTGAGGGACCCTCCCCCTCTCTCTCTAGTTATTTACTCAAACTCGCATATACAAGAGAAGAAATTCTTACTAATCAAAATATTGCGAGCAAAAAGCATGAGCTGACATTTTTTTAAATATTCAAAACTGATAGAGAGACACATTTTGAACAATTCATGAAACATAATAATCATTCATTATAGCTACCAATCGGATTGCGACAAGATCTGAGAATTAGAAATTCATTATAAGCATAAAATTGTATAACATTAAAATAAGACGGGCGCAACGCATGAGCTAAAGCTTTATATACCAATTAAAAATTTTGAAATTTTTAGCGTTTTCGGTAGTCATGAAAAAGATTCATATTTCATGAAAGCTCAAATCCGGAGGAGGAATATTTTTTATTAATTGACTTAAAAAAGGCTGTTCTAATTAAGCCCCATTTAATATTTGATTACAAGTCTCGTTAAACAGTAAAAGAGGAAAAAATAAAGCATATTGTGTTCCTCAATTCTCTTTCTCTTTAACCCTATTTTTTTTTTTTTTTTTTTTTTTTTTTTTGGGGGGGGGGAGGTATTTTGGTAAAAAAAAGAGAAAAAATGATAATTGCTGGCTAGTGGGTGTAGTGGTAGGGACACCCCGCCCCCACCCCCCCCCCCCCCCCCCCCCCCGTAGTTACGCAAACATGGGACCAAATGATCCTACTTGTTCCAAGGCGAAACTTGTGCAATCAATTAAATTTTATTTTTGAGAAAATTAAAGCTTGCGCTGTTTAAATTCAATCTCTTTCACCTAAATTTGCGATGAATGCTAGCATTATGAAATATATAATTATCAACGTCTGGCGAAAAGAATAACCAACCGATCAGCTGACGAGAACGCGTATCACGTGATCTGCATATCAGCTTCGATCGCGAGTCAGAAGTGAAGAGCAACTGGCAATAAAATCTGGAAAAGGTCGTCAAAATGTAAGTTCCCCTTCATTTCTTTCAATTTTTTTTTATTGCTAACAATGCTTTAACTTTCTTAAACAAAAATTTAATGAATAGACAGTACGATAGCTCGTACTTGTTATAATACACAAATAATCATCTTCACAAAGATTTCTGACACAAAATACTATAGATGTCGCCTATGAGGTCCATACATGTAATGTTTGGACCTCATTGGTACTAGGAGTGTAAATAAGGGTGCTTAGAACTGCTTACATAAAATCGGAAGCGGATAAAAAAGTCAGCATGAACAAAAAGGTTTAAAGAACAATATATATGATAGAATAACATGCTTGATATAGTTAAGTTAACTTTAACTTAAAATATCAATATTGATGAATTTACATCTTATAAATAAAACGCTATAAAGCTCTTTTAGCACAGTCGCCATTCAAAGTAATCATTTTCGCCATTCATCCATGCAACTTGAGTGCCCCCCCTTGTCGTCCCGCTCATTGCCCCCTGATGCCATTGACCATTGATTTCCATTATTATTTTTTTTACTATTAGAAATAATTATTTGCATCCTCTTTCAGGTTCTAATTCAAATTTGTTGCTTTTACACTGTCTTGACTCATTATTTACAAGTATGTATTCGTGTATCCCACTTTTTTGTTTACTTTTTCATTTACTCTTTATTCTTTCCCCTACTTTTTCTTGTCGTATTGATATTTTATGGAACTCTCACTGCATATTCTTTGGTGCCTTCAACCAACAAGCTGTGCTTTTACTTTAACCTCCCTCTTATCCACATCTCTCATTTTCTTTCTTTGTCATTATTTTAGAACCAATTACAAGAATAAGTTCTAGTACTTTTTTCTATTGTTATATTATGTATACATTTCATATTTTTACGATGTTTATTTATGCTTATCTATGAAAACTTGTATTAAATATTATTGTTTGTATTGAATTGTTGATTTTTTGAAAATGTGAAATGTTGATGTGAATAGACCTTGAACCCTGAACTCTGATAATATTTTTGGGGGAATTCCCTTATATTGACTTTCATAAAAAAAAGCTCATCTTGAAAAACAACAATAAATATTTAATCACCTAGCTGGTTTAAGTTCATATTCGAACTCCCGTCAATAATAGGAGAGGGAAAAGGGCACTCAAGAAGATTCTATTTGTTCAAAATAAATTGGTCAATTTAAATCCTGTTCCGTTTTCAAACAAAACATAATTAAAAAAAGGAAATCTCCAGAAACATGACAAAGTTTCATCTATTCAAATCAATCAGGAAACTACTGACCGAGTTCAAAAGGCCTATATAGGCCCATTAGTGGGAAAAATTTTCTTATTTATTCATTTAGATTTATAGATATGAATCAGATAGGCATGCAGATAATGGGCCTAACATAAAATATATGTATCATTAGGCTCATAAGTTATCACATAGGCCTAATTACACATCTATTTGAGGTGACGTGTATAAAATCCTTGTTTCATTTCAATTGAATTATCCCTAAATTTCATACTCAGAGTAAATAATATTGGTAATCATCAAAATATGAATAGGCCACATAAAAAAAACAGTATTACGATCGATAATAGCCTATAGAAGACATGCCAGGGGCCGCGGAACCGGGGGAGGGGCTTCGCACCAGAAAAAAAAAAACTATCCCTATATCTCCAAATTTTTTGTACGTCGGTATTGATAAACATCGAAGTCTCATTTTTTTAGCATTGATGACCCCACGATTCGTTATAGAGCAAGATATTTTTTGTAAAACTTTTTCCCAAACACTTTGGGCCGGGACAATGATTACAATTAAATCTCGAAATATTTCTGATGAACAGTAAACTCTTTTGATCATCTTTCAACATTTCTGTAAACGTCAGCTTATCTGCCTGCTCCATGATAAATCGTTGACGACCGATGGGCTTTTATTTGCCATCACCCTCAGCTAAAGGGAGAGAGAAGGGGAGATAGAGAAGAAATCGAAGGAGAAGTGAGAGAGGAAAATGTAAAAGAGTATAAAGAAGAAAAAATGGCCGCGTCGCAAAAAAGACAACAATGGAAGAGGTATCAATCAAGGCCGGAATAGGAAAATAATGAAATGAAAAAAAAAAATTAAGAGAAAGGAAAATAAAAGGAAGAAGACAAGACGAAAATGAGAGTTGGAAACCGACAAATACCTGTACCCTTCATTTAGAACAAATTAACTATTCAGCCTGCGCTTCGCGCCCGCATTGCCCGTTTGTTTCATTATTCATGTCGTGTTTTCAAGTCATTCTCGGTTTGTAAGATAAAACATCATTACAAAAGTGCTTAAAATGTCTCGTTTTTTTTCTGAATCAGGGGCGGAAATCTCTCCCAAAAAGTAGGGGGGGGGGGCAAGGGGCTGGAAAATTTGACAAGCAAAAAAATTTTGTTCATGAATTCATATGACACTCGATCTCTATTCGATCTCTTTTAAGACTTACTTTATTATTC
The DNA here is from genome assembly GCF_037042905.1 of Lytechinus pictus. Classification (NCBI taxonomy): domain Eukaryota; kingdom Metazoa; phylum Echinodermata; class Echinoidea; order Temnopleuroida; family Toxopneustidae; genus Lytechinus; species Lytechinus pictus. Next base: position 15,442,557 of record NC_087253.1, on the reverse strand, counting down.
ATGCATTACATTTATAATCTGCTCTAGCTAACATAATGAGCATAATATTATAGGCTGATCAATCGAGCTGATTTATCTTAGAAAGTTGTACAAGCAAATATTACCACTATTCTTATTGAAGCGATGTTTCTTATGAGGTAGGCCTATACTGAATTATGACCTGAAATAAATTCAGACATTCCTACATTGTTTACACTTAATTTTCATCTCATATTAAATTCACGAGTTGAATTAGTAGAGTAATCAGGCGTTACCATGGCAACATACCATTACCATGCATTCAAATGAACTTATCCATGCAGAACACTCTGTTGTTTTCGAAATTCAATTTAAATGAGTTGGTCGAACCTACATGTATATGGATTTTGGCATTTTCATTGTCATTTTCCACCATTCATCTTTTCCCACCATAATGTTGATTTATGATGGCAATTCAATAAATGCCCCAACGTACATGGCCAAAGTTCATTGAACTTAAATTACCTCTGACCCTCTGACCGTGGCATGACCTGAAACTCACTATAGGATTTTCACTGACTCCCTTATTTCAAAGAACATGATAGCTAAAAAACCTATAGGCCTATTTCAAACTTATAATTACATTTCACAAACTTATCCTGTTTTAAGATTTCAATGTTTACGACGCCGCCCGCGCGGCGCTGTCGTAAAAAGCGGCACCTTGTCTCTGCAGGCAATCAAGACAATTGTATTTTTCTGCGGGAAAGATAAGCCGTTACCATGGCAATGGATCTTTTGCAAATACTTTGATGACTTGATAGGCCTATATCTAGAAATTGAATTTGGAAGGCTTAAGAATGATAGATAAAATATAAAATTAACAGGGTATAATATGCCATATATATACAGGTATATAGGCTCAATATGTTATTTTTATGATATTAATCAGTTGCCATGGCAACGGCAGAAGGAGGCAATTATGAAACTGGTAACAAGCGGATTCATGTTCAGCACCATCAAAATAGAGGAAATGACACAAAAAATCGGATTCTAAAGAAAAGTCTACTTGAAAAATTATGACAATTCCGTTTAGGCCCTATACTCTTACAATGATTATCGTACAATCAGGGTGAGCGAAGTTAGGGCAGGCTGCTATCTCAAGGTATGCCCTCGCTAATTAGTTCACACACAAATATTCATTCTAGAAAAATTTGTCAAAAATTATTTGTCATAATCTGGTCGGCAATTCGGAGGACGGGTTTTGTCCAGATTTTAATTTCTTAGTTTTAGATTCTAAATGACATATTATCTTGAATGCGAAGGCCCACTATTTTTCGTTACACTCTAATCTTTCTTTTGATACTATGTTAGTTCTGATGTTGTTTGAAGGTTTGCATGGTGGTATGTACAATCGCTGATGTGGTTTACGGTACACCATGTGAAGTGTTATAGAAACAGTGGATAGAAGAAGAGAAGAAATGGATAGGCGAGAAAGTGGCGATTTGAGAGTAGAGTATTCTTTCTTGAAAGTAGTCCTGAAAAGGACTGTAAACCAGGAAAGATTGATGAGTTGAGAACAGCTTGAGTAGTAGAGCTAATGAGGAGATGCTGGCTTGAGTCGGCGAGTAGAGATGATGAGTAGTAGAGAGACTCCTCATCTCTACTCGCCGATTTCTTCTCTTCTTCTATCCACTGTTTCTATAACACTTCACATGGTGTACCGTAAACCACATCAGCGATTATGTTAGTTCTATAAAATATCGAAAATATACGTTTCCGATGAGTTATTCCCCGGGTTATTCCTTATTTTTTTAATTTTCTGCCGGAGAGGAAAAAATGGCAGCTGTCAACGAGTTGTGCTTTTATCAAGGCTTTCCGATTAAATTTCGATATCCTGGCCTTGGCCAATCAATGCGAGCCACAAGTTCCGAACACACGCACATCTACAAACGCAAAGCAGCGGCACAAATCGCGATATATAGCGACTGGTAAATACGTCTATAAGGATGATGACGTCATCAAAGATGGCAACTTACGTTGACCAACGAAAGGATCGAAGATGACGATGTTTCGATCATCATTTGAAAGGAATTAGCGGTAACTGCGGTCTAAGGTACGATATTTCTGAATTTTAAACATTTTTTCGTAAATATGGATGTGATTTCTTTTTCATAATGTGACATTTTATGTACAAAAAAACGATCGGAAAATCGGGTTTCCGCCGAATGTTAGATCTAATGTTACTGCTAATACGTTGTCTGTACATACGGGCCTCCAAGCTCTTCAGTCTATGTATTGGTGAGTGAGCCAACGCAGTTCAGCGGAACAACCAAAATACAGAGACTGAGGCTTTTGGTCTAGGTTAGTATATATTATTACTAGTACTATGCTATACTATATTACTAACCTCGTACACTGTACCGTGTTTAGCCTGGAGGCGTCTGGGGAGTAAAATTATTTCTACTACGTAGGCTTACTCCCCATGACGCCTGGCACGGCAAGGCATTGGGCCACAGAAAGGAGAGTTTTTGGAGAAAACAATGTTGCTCCAAAATACTTGATTTGTTTAACTTGCTTATCACACGATTTTGTAAATGGAAAAGAAGTTCATTTCCCCCCATTAGGCACTTATAAAGTTTTTTTTACACTAAAAATAATAAAAATATTAAGAAAAATCATGTAAAAAAAAAACTTCAATCGGCTGATGAATATCGTGAATTGTAAAATACTTGCATTAGCTCATAAATATTTATTGGCTAATGCAAGTATTTTACAATTCACAATTATCATCGGCCGATTGAAGTTTTTTTTTTTTTTATTGGCACTGCTCATGATATCGTCGCCCTCTCTTATACGTGTCTTGTAACTAGGCTACGAACAAAGAAGGAAATATGGCGACGAGATCATCGGTGAGTATCTGCTCATCTTCTTACATGATTTTTCTTAATATTTTTATTATTTTTAGTGTAAAAAAAACTTTATAAGTGCCTAATGGGGGGAAATGAACTTCTACAATGAAGCGATGTTTGCCGACTACTTCGAAATCCAGGGTCAAACGCGGTCCGGTGTACGAGGTTAGTATACATACTAACCTCGTACTAGTGTGAGTGGCCTCGAGTGGCCTATATCTAGCCCACTCTAGGTAGTCTGCTGGGCAAACCCTTCACTCGAGTTAAGGGTCTGAATGTGCAGCCTACTCATGCCTTGTGTACTGAAGGCTCTGGAACAGCAAGTTTTGTATGTGCTAGTCTTTGCGTGGAAGCACACTTGTTGATCAAAGTTCCAATCAGGGTCTGTGCCTGCAGACTACACTCGAGGCACCATGCCCATCCTTTTCCGTGTTAAAAAAGTGAGTGCACGCGAATAAAGTTGGATTTAAATTACATGGAGCTCCATGATGAAATTTATTTTTAAATGAGACCCTAGTCCTTATGGAGTACAATGTATGAATACGGTAGTACTCGCCTGGTCTTTTCTTGGGGTATTGAAGCCTTTTTGTCCAGAACTTGCTGAACTTTTGCGACAAGCCTTATCGTCATAGGGTTGTACACATCCTCGTTTAATACTGGTTGTCACGTGACGCGGCAATGTCGTTAGGCTGGTTGGCCTGTATTCAAGGCGTTCTTTCCGTTATGATTTTATATTGAAGCTTACATCAGGTATAGGCCCCTATCAAATCAAAATCGAATACAGGGGTCAAGAGGGGGGGTGGAGCCAAAAATTTCCCAGTCACATGAGATGAAAATTATATTTTTTATGATTGTCCACGTTCATTAGGGTAAACCTCTGTGTGGCAGTAGCGTGATGATGAGTAAAAAAAATAAATAAAAGAAAGAAAGAGGGGGCACAATGTACAACATATGTGGCGCGTGGGAATAAAGTTGCTTTATATGTTCCAAGCGAGTGAAGCAAGCGAGAAAAAACTTTTTCGTGCGAATCTAACTTTGAGATAGATGTCTAACCTTCAGGGGTGTGAGAGTTCAGATTTTTATCTGATTTCAGATTTTTTTTGTTTTGATTTTCAGCTTAATTTCAGCTTATTTTTGGCCTTCCTCTATACAAAAAGTATGGGAGCTCTTTCTATTTCAGACTTTTTCAACACTCTTCAGCTTTTTTCAGATCTTTTTATTTGTGACCACTCACACCCCTAAACCTTACACTTTTCCTTTTCTTTTCTTTAATTCCCTTCATTTCTTGTTTATCTTGGTTGTAGAACATTCGGGCCAGGGCCACTGGGCCTAACCCTTCCATCGTGTACCCCAGTGCTATATCAGCAGGTGGGTCTCGATACCTCTGGATATTTAGCCATTTTAAACCTTATACATGTAGATGGCTGCTATTTTTTATTAAATCGCGAGTGTAGACCTTATTATAGAAAAACATTTCGTTAAGGTTTTTATTGTTTTGACAAAAAAAAATAAGAAGGAAAAACAATTAAGTTATACACCCTCCCTTTTGCTTTTTCTTTTCTCTTTCCCCCCCCCCCCCTTTTTTTTTGTTGGGGGGACCTTTTCGGGGGGCACCGCCCCCTAACTTTCGTCACTTTTATTGCAAATATCAATTTTGTGATAGATTTTGACATAACATTCGGGATGATTCTCGCATGCATTTTTCTTTCCTTCCGCTTTTTTTTATGTGTTGTATTTGGCCTTTTATTTCTCTTCCCCTTCCCTTTCTCTCTCTCTTTCTTTCTTTCAGTCTTTCTTTCTTCCTTCCTTTTCCCTTATCCCGTTTTTTTCCGGTGAAATCCACTGGGGGGAGGGCCAGCCTGCCCCCGCCGGTTTACGCCTCTGAGTGGATGTAAGCTATACTCATGATCTTAATCTTCATTATGATTCCAACTAGGAGCGCATCCACGATTTTCCAAATTAGGGGGGGTGAATTTTCTTAAGTAAAATTTGACAACCCCCAAAAAAGGTTATCCTTTATAAAAAAACGGTCATTTTGTATCGCGTAAAGTTTGACAAGTAAAAAAAAGATGGTCACTCAAAATGAAAGTCATTTTGTCCGCGTAATATTTGGTAAGCCCCCCCCCCAAAAAAAAAGGTTATCATTTAAAACAGAGGAAGGTCATTTTGTCCTGCTTTTTTATGCGTGAAATTTGACAAGTAAAAAAAAAGATGGTCACTAAATATGAAGTTCATATTATCCGAGTAATATTTGGCGAGCCCCCCCCCCCCCCAAATGCCAAATGATTTTAACTAATAATGATCGAAGGTCATTTTGTCTCGCGTAAAATTTGACAAATAAAAAAAGAGGTTGTCACTAAAAAATGAAGGTCATTTTGTCCCACGTAAATTTGACAAGCCCCCCCCAAAAAAAAAAAAAAAGAATGAAAAAAGGTTTTAACTATAATAATGATTGAAGGTCATTTTGTCTTGCGTAAAATTTGACAAATAAAAAAAGTATTGTCACTGAAAAATAATATATAATAATAATAATAGAGGTATATTTACCCAGGGTAGCCACTTCAGTTCCGAAAACTGTTCTCCCAGCGGGCCCTGCTATTATTACCCCGGCTTTAGCTGGGCTAAAAATGAAGGTCATTTTGTCCCACGTAAAATTTGGCAACCCCCCCCCCCCCCAAAAAAAAAAAAGGAAAAATGGTTTTAACTAATAATGATCAAAGGTCATTTTGTCTCGCGTAAAAAAAAAGGTCACTAAAAAAGGTCATTTTGTCCACCTTTATATTTGGCAAGCCCTCAACCCCCATAAAAAGTTTGTCCCCAAAAGTGATGTATAGAAAGTCATATTGTTCCCCGTAAAATTTGACAAGCAAAAAAAAAGGCCAAAAAAGAGAAAAGAATATGAACGAAATATCACCATTACAAATATTGCTGTGATTCTCATAAGGGAGGGGTTGCACATAACTAGTAAAAACAACATATTTACATCCAAAATATTTACTATAAATCTCACAAGGGCGAACGGGCCAGAAATGCTCACCCCCCACCCCCCGGATCCGCCACTGATTCCAATCAATAATGACTGTTCTCTGCAATACTGATGCTTTGAAATCAAGATACTGAAGATTGATATGCTTAAGTTAATATAAATTATGAACGTCTGACAAAAAGATAACCAACCGATCAGCTGACCAGTACGCGTATCACTTAGGAGTTAATCAGCTGTGTGGAACGCTCACCGAAAAATCAAAAAAAAGGGCCTGAAATGTAAGTTTAACATTAATCCATTTTAATTTCAAATATTATTAATAACTTATTCTGTTTTTCAGACCTTATGAAAGTTATATCACATGCATCCAACTTGTATTAAGGCGTACATTTACCAAAGTCCTGGGATGGAAATCAAAAAAGCATTGTCCAACCCATAATTTGGGTAATGTCGCCTATGAGGTCCATACATATGTTAATGTTTGGACCTCATTGGTACTAGGAGTGGCCTAGCCTGGAGGCTCCTGGAGAGTAAAAGTCATTTACTGATGTAGGCTTACTCTCCATAGAGCCTGGAACGGGATGGCATGGCATAGGCCCTCACACACCGAGTATTTTGGAGACAACAATGTTGCTCCAAAATACTAGTTTTCTTTAAGGTGAGGCAGCGTAGCTCAGTTGGTTAGAGCGCATGTTTCGGATAAGAGCGTAGATCTCAACGTGAGGGGTTCGAGTCCCGCTCATGCCGAAACGTGTCTAATAATAAAAAAGTCTGATGCTATAGCGTTGTGTGTTGGCGTGCCTCACCACTGTATTCAGTGCAGGTGTGAATGCAATTGGAAAAACACTCCGTCCATCATCGGAAAGGACGCAAATGTTGGTCCTGTGTATACGTGTATAGGAGAGTCACAACCTTTGCACGTTAAAACCAATACACTATTCGTCAAAGAGTAGGGTGTTCACCCGGTGTATTGCACCTGCCGGTCCCGGCAAAATTCAGGTCAAGTACCCGATGCGTTAATGCCCGGAGGGCCCTGCATCGTATACATCCAGATCCAGGTTTTGATCCCAAACTTATGTAAATGGGCTACAACTTCATTTCCCCTCATTAGGAAATAATAAACTTCTTTTTACATGAAGAAAAATGTAAGAAGATGAGCAGATACAGATGTTATTGTCGCCATCTTGCCGTCTTTGTTATTGCAGCCTATAGCTACAAGACGCATTTAGAGGGCGACAATATGAGCAGTGCCAATTTAATTTTTTTTTAAATACTTCCATCGGCCGATAAATATCATGAATCATAAAATACTTGGTATTTATCTGCCGATGCAAGTATTTTGGATGTAAATATGTCGTTCATACAAAGTTCTGTGCCCCCCTCCCTTATGAGAATCACAGCAATATTTGTAATGGGAATGCTTCGTTCATATTCTTTTCTCTTTTTTGCTTTTTTTTGTGCGTGTCAAATTTTACGGGGAGCAAAATTACCTTCATTTTTTTTAGTGATAACCTTTTTATGGGGGGGGTCGGGGCCTTGCCAAATATTACATGGACAAAATGACTATCATTTTTTGTGACAACCTTTTTTTTTTACTTGTCAAATTTTGCGCGGGACAAAATGACCTTCCTTTTTTTTTTGTGATATCCTTTTTTAGGTGGTTGTCAAATTCTACTTGAGAAAATGCACCCCACCCCCCCCCCCCTACTTTGAAAATATGTCGATGCGCTCAAAATCGGAATCATTATAAAGATTAAGATCATGAATGTAGCTTACATACCCTCAGGGGCATAAATAGGCGGGGAACAAGATTTTCCCCTTTATTTTACATATTTCACATTAACTCCTCCTGACCTTGACATATGTAGTGTGAATTATATTTTCCCATGACATATGTTGTGCTCAGAAGGAGGCAAGATACAATTTGAAAGATAATGAGGAAAATCTGAAAATTTGTGTACAAAACAAATGGAGAGTTGTCCACAAAATCAGCCATTTTGAAGCATGTTTGCCAATTTGAAGATCCCCATAGAAAGTTCAACAAGAGTTTTCAAACTTCCATAACTCTCTTATTCTATAACCGATTTTGATAAAACAAGCTTTAGATTGCTCCTCGCATTTTACTCTGTCCAATAAGTTTGCTTTTCTTCCTGGGTTTTGGTTTCCTTTAATAAAATTTTTATCTCAAAAGGCTTTTTTTCTGGCGACTTTTTACAATTTTTTTCAAATCTATATCACTCGTGATTTGATGACAAAATCTGCCATCTGTAAGGATTAAATTGGATTAATTGATATCCAGAGGTCCCAGGGCTCCCAGCGCACATGTACATGTAGCGCGGGGGTAACAAGGGTTTGGCCCATGGTGCCGAAATGTTCTGCAACCAAAAACAAAAAAGAAAAGGAGGAAAGGAGGAAAGGAAAAAAAATGTAAGATCACTGTCAAAATCTATCTCAAAATAAGATTCTCATGAAAAGTCTTTTTCTCGCTCCCTTTGCTCACTCTGGACTCATATTATGTACCTTTTATTTTCCACACGCAGCATATGCTGTACCCCTTATATATCACTGTTAGTGTTACGCCCCTGCACAGACTCGTCTACATTGATTTCGATATAAGCTTCATTATAAAATTATAACAAAAAGAACGCCTTGAATAAAGGCCAACTTGCCCAGCGACTTGCGAGCGTCAGGTGAAAACTGGCTTTGGGGGCGCTCTGATTTGCATGTACATGACCCTATCGCGATAAAAGCTGTCTCGAGAGTTGGCCAGAAGAGGGAAGGAAATCACCAAATTTTGCAAGAAAAGAACCGGTGAGTACCAATTGTACATTATAATTCAAAATGTTCAAGTGACTAAAACTCTTTAATACAGTGTAATACATGTATCTAACATAAAAAATTTATATTTTGCTTGAAAGGAAATTACATCAGATGAGAGGCCTACGCTTGAAGAGGAAGATGCCACTGTACACCGGCATGTCTTTGATGGAAATAATCCAGTAAGATCTTTATATAATTTGTTTTTTATTTCAGTTATAATTTCATAATGTCAAATGAATAAGAAAAAAGGGACAGAGTAAAAATTCTTATTGATATATTCTTTACATGTTTCACTGCATAGTACTGTAACACTTTTAGTTTCATTTTATTATAATTTTCTTTGTCAAATTTGAGTGATTAATCAGAAATGACCATTTGAACCACAGATATTTTTTTTTATTTAGAGAGTAATGCAGATTTGAATGTATATTATTTAATCTTGAAAACATAATTTTGAACCTATCTTTCCTTCTTTTTTTTTGCAAGGTCATATTTTAGAATGTGCACATAAGCTAATGTCCGCAATTTGGAAAGTAGAACATAATCACAAATTTTGAGAATAATATTCAGGCCAAAAGAATGAACAAGCCAGTTCGGAGCTCCTTTCTGCGTATAATCAGAAGAAGGTCATTTTGTGCGGGGCTGGCAGAAGGGCGTTAATACGCGTGAGCCCTGAAAAATATTTTTTAGTAAATCGTCCCGTGATTACGTCATTGTAGGCATTTACACCAAATATAGCCTACAGCATTTACCAAAAAGCGATTTTTCTTTCCGCTCTTCTGCCAGCCGTGCGATGATTCGTACCAAAGTGACATGGTTTAACGTTCAGTGAGATAAGCACCAACTCTGATATCTTGATTATTCATACGTATGTATATTCTCTCGAATTGTGTTTTTCCATTAGATTCACAAAAAACGTACATGTTTTAACAACATGCTAATACATTCAAAGTATAAATGCAACAAATACCTTCATAGAGTGTTCATTGGTGTGCTATTTTAGTCTCCTGGTCTATGCAATTTCTGCATCCTGCTATGTAAGGCATGCATTTGTTATATCTTGCTTTGAAATCTGCCTATCATAATGATAGAAATGAAAGGTCATTTGACCAAAATTGCCCATGAGGTATTAAACTTCGAAGTGCAAATTTGACCATCTCGGCATTAGACTGAAAATTTCGATCTTTGTGTCAGAAAAAAAATGGGGCAATTTCACCCCTGAAATGCTCAAGAGAGCCCTCAAAATTAAGAGCCCAGAAAATTCCCATTCCCTGCAATGTTGGAGCTTATCCAACTTAGAAGATTTAGGCAGAAGGTTGTGAAAAGTGACCCCCAAAATAGAAAAATAATAATAATTTTTTGGCTTCTCTGTGCACTCCAGGTCAAAGTCGAGCATGTCCACATCGACGGCTTGGGTCGAACCAAAGATGACCTCGTCATCCGTCAAATGAGAGATGTGTTCCAGGCGAAGACTTTCAAGGAGGTCATCCAGAAGACCGGAGAAGCTAAGGTCAAACTAGAAGGGCTCGGTGTCTTCAAGTCAGTTGGAGTCTTCATCGATACAAGCAAAGGTAACAATATTGTATTGCATGTCTAAGAAAGGGGTGCCAGCCAGGGCTCTATTGCATGAAAGGGACTATTATGGTACATGTAACTTTGCTATCCAATGGTATCTTGCATGGAATCCTTGATTTTGATTGGCTGATAAATAATAATACATGAGATTTGTAAAGCACACTTTCCATCTTGATTAGATGCTCAAGGCGCTTCAGAGCAGAACAACAAAAACTATTTACATATAATACATGTCTGAACAATAAGTCAATGTCTATCAAAAAACACTCTTATACAGGTATGTTTTCAGGTTGCCCTTGAAGGTGGTCACTGAAGTCTGGGTTTTCAAACTGTGTGGGAGAGAATTCCACAGGCTAGGCCCTGCATGAGCAAAGGCCCGTTCCCCGCATGATTTCTTAGCAACTGGAATTTGTAAGAGATTAGATGATGAGGATCGTAAATTTCTTGAGGGTTGGTAATTATGCATCAAAGACGTATTGTAACTGGGGGAAGTTCCATCGACTATATGAAAAATCAAAAGAAGGATTTTAAAGACTATGCGTTCCTTCAGGGGCAACCTGTGAAGAGTTTTAAATATAGGGGTGATGTGGCTGCGCTTGCTAGATAGAGTTACCATGGTAGTTACCATCGGATGGCAAAGTTACCATAACAGTAACTTTTATGCAACGAGGCCCAGGTGGCTGTTTCATAAACCTGTTCATAAGTTAAGAGGGACTTTAAGAATGACTGGTGATCCTTTCTTGTGGTTAATGGTATACACCAAAATGTTTGATGGCAATGGTTTAGCGTGTATGAAAGTGTCACCAGTCATTCTTTAAGTCTCTCTTAACTTACAAACAGCTTTATGAAACGCACCCCAGATGGCTATTCAAAAGTTATGATCGACTTTAGAAGATAGGTGATCCTGTCTTGGGATGTATAATTTGATTTGCATGATTTGTTGGTCTACTTCTTAGCTAGTCTTATACCACATTGACTAAAACCCATTGGCCCGAATTCACAAAGGCGGTTTTGAAAACCATCAGTTGAACCCAGATTTCATGTATGAATTGCACCCATTTACCGCATAGATTAAAAAATGTCCAATGCTGATGCAGGCTTTTGTCAGTGCGCCAAATTGACGCCTGCTGCCATGGTTAAAGGTCAAGTCCACCCCAACATATTTGAATAAAAAGAGAAAAATCCAACAAGCACAACACTGACATTTTCATCAAAACCAGATGTATAATAAGAAAGTTATGACATTTTAAGTTATGCTTAATTTCACAAAACAGTTATATGCACATCCTGGGTGGTATGCAAATGAGGAGACTATGACGTCATCCACTCACTATTTCTTTTGTATTTTATTGTATGAAATATTCTAAGTTTCTCCTCATTGTCAAGTGATAGAACGATAATTCCTTGGTTTACATGTGGAATTAGCATTGTTTAATACTATATGGTTCATTCAAGTTGGTCCTTATTGTCAAATCTATTAAACATGAAATATTGTATAATTCAAACAATAAAAAACAAAAGAAATAGTGAGTGATGAACATCATCGATTGACTCACCTAGTTGTGCATATCACTGTTTTGTGAAAAATAAACTAAACTTTAAAATGTCATAACTTTCTTATTTTACATCCGATTTTGATGAAATTTTCAGCACTATGCTAGTTTGATTTTTCTCCTTTTATTCAAGTCAGCATTTTCCTGGGGTGGACTTGACCTTTAGGATCGCTATTTTATTCATGAGTCCAATGTTTTTAATTAATGAGCCCACTCTTTAAAGTGTGGACTCATGAATAAAAAAGCGTACTTAACCATGGCAACAGGCGTCATTTAGCACAATGTGACAAAGGCGCGCATCAGTATTGGACACTTTTCAGTATATGCGATAAATTGAGCGCAATTTATACAGGAAATTTGCATAAACCATGGGTTCAAGCGATGGTTTTAAAAATCACCTTTGTGAATTTGGGCCATTTGGTCTACCAGGTCCCTGTCTTACAAAGAGTTACGATTGATCCAATCAATCGTAACTCTATGGAAATCCATCAGTGTCTTGATTTTTTCTACAGAAAATTTGCACAATGTCCTTTGTAAACAAAGAGAAGCACAGTGAATTTTCAAGAAAACAATGAATGCATGAATATACATCAAAGCTAGAAAATATTTCGAACAAACATGCATAATTGATGTTGATGTTGCTGGCCGTCCATAGTTGCGATTGATCGAATCCATCACAACTCTTTGTAAGACGGGCCCCTGGTCTAAAGTGCATACCACTGTGCGGATCCGATGACTGGGATACTATTAAACCTTAAGCCACTTAGACATGTTGTTTGGATGTATTAAACGCAACGTAAAGTGAGATATCATTAATATTATTGGCACTTTTTTAAACTGAATAGGAGAAGGAGCTGGTACCGATGGCCTAGACGTTACCTTTAACGTGAAAGAGAAACGGAGACTGACAGGTAGCGCGCATACTGCCGTGGGGAATAATGAAGGCAGTCTGGTAAGATAAGACTATATTTTTTTTTTTTTTGCAGTTGTCGTTATTTTCCTTCCCATGTCATGGATGATGTGCTACCGTGCAATTTAGAAGTAAAAAAAAAACACAAGAAATAGGCAAAACACTGAAAATAAGGGTTGTTCATCATTTATTTTGATGGAATTTAAATAAAAAATAAAAATCACGTTTGACAGGGGTAGGTCAGGTTATGGCAGACAAACTTATTTTACAAGTGGAGGAGTGGAAGGGCATTGGCTTCAAGCATATATCTGCAATCTTCGCTATTTGCTGAAAACTATTTGAATTGATTTCAAAGTAAGTTTCAACATTTCTGTAGGTTCTTGGGGCCAAGATGCCTAACACGTTTGGCCGAGCTGAGAGTTTAGTCGCTGAGTACTCGAGAGGGACCAAGCATTCTTCAGGATTTAATGTCATGCTGGTGAAACCCATTGGAGAGGAATTTGATAAGAGGTGAGCTCAATTAAAAGATTCATTTGGTTTGTAGACATTAGAATACATGTATGTACTTTTTCCGATATCAATAATCATATCTGTTCTTGCTAAGCTTTTGCTTGCAAGATTGCAAGCTTTATCATAGCTGGTGGGTGTTTCATAAAGCTGTTCGTAAGTAAAGAGCGACTTCAAGAAAGACTGGTGATCCTTTTTTGTGGTACATGTTATATTCATTGGTGATGGTTTACCGCGTAAGAAAGGTTCACCAGTCGTTCTTAAAGTCGCTCTTAACTTACGAACAGCTTTATGAGACGGCCCCCTGGTGGGTATTTCATAAAGCTGTTCGTAAGTTACAAGCCGCACCAATTAAAATTTGGTGTGCATAATATACCTCAAGAAAGGATCAGCAGTTGTTTGTAAAGTCGCTCGAAACTTACGAACAGTTTATGAAACACCCATCTGGAGCAGCATGACAAAGCGTTAGAATGGAATCGTACTTTCTAGGATTAGAGCGTGTTCTCCTAAATCTCTATTCATTGGGGGCGAGCTGCTTTGTTCAAAATCTAGGATAACTCCAGAAGGACATATATATATGTAGTGCACCTGTTGTTAAAGTAGAACTATATTGAAAATCGTAAAAATGGAGAATCATATATCAAATTAAAGGAGAAAATAAGGAGAACACGATGGTGTAAATCATTTATCATGGAGACCGATGGAACTCAGTTAATTGATAGTTTAAAGTTCTCTCTCTGAATGCTTCAAACACGCAGAATTACGTCCGCGAAATTGGGGATTTTTTATGACGTCATTTTCTGTACGAGAGGCGTGATTGGCTCTCCAACGTGAAGCTCCACTTGCATGCAAAACCTGTTGCAAGGGTACGTTTTCTCCACATTGTCACTGAATACTTCGATCCCGAAATGAAAGAAAACCCAGAATTTTAACTAGATTTGGATTTTTAAATTGATGATTATGAAGATGAAGAGAATGATGATGAAGTTTCTAGCTCTAGAAAAACAAAGTGACGTGGATAGAGGTATACATTAGGGGAATTACGCCGGTGATTATGAGTCGGACAATTCAACTTGCATGCCGATTCGCTACCAACACATGCAGCTGATAGCTGCACCGCGGCCAAATCCATGAAAATGAATTCCATCACGACCACATCCAGACAGAGTCTCTTTCTTCTATCAACAACATAATGAGAATTAAAATAATGATATAACTGTACTTACAAACAAGTGAATATATCCGAACCTAGGCTGAAGGTAAATCAACTCAAGGAATAACAGCAGACGATATGCACCTACGATGAATTTCACGTGGCTGGGAGATTGTCACTCGTTCTGTTAGATAAAATTTCTATCTCATTATTTTGACTAAATTACGAAACTCGGAGAATTAGTATTCTACATAAAAATTAAGTAACACCTGGTACTATATTTTTTTAATTACGATAAAACCTTTTTGAAGCAAAGAAAATGAGGTGAATTAAAATTAGATATAAAAGATCATCCGCCTAGCTCGCATTCGATTGTAAACGATCAGCAAGGCGAGCACATAGAGTTGAATAAAGCTACGCTTTATCCAACTCTATGGGCGAGCAAGCTGGCCATGTGCTTTTGATTGTTTGTTTACAATCGCATGCGGCTAAGTGGATGATCCTTTATATCTTACTTTAATTTACCTTAATTTCTTTGCTTCAAAAATATTTTATCGTAATTCAAAAAAAAGTGCCAGGTGTTACTTAATTTTTATGTAGAATACTAATTCTCCGAGTTTCGTAATTTAGTCAAAATAATGAGATATACATTTTATCTAACAGAACGAGTGACAATCTATTCCAGCCACGTGAAATTCATCGTCGGTGCATATCGTCTGCTGCTATTCCTTGAGTTGATTTACCTTCAGCCTAGGTTCGGATATATTCACTTATTTGTAAGTACAGTAATTTTATTATTTTCCTTCTCATTATGTTGTTGATAGAGGAAAGAGACTCTGTCTGGATGTGGTCGATCATGCTGCATGGAATTCATTTTCATGGATTTGACCCGCGGTGCAGCTAGCAGCTGCATGCGTTGGTAGCGAATCGGCTTGCAAGTTGAATTGTCCTACTCATCATCACCGGCGTAATTCCCTTAATTTACCACCATCCACGTCACTTTGTTTTTCTAGAGTTAGAAACTTTATCATCATTCTCTTCATCTGCATAATCATCAATTTGAAAATCCAAATCTAGATAAACTTCTGGGTTTTCTTTCATTTCATGATCGAAGTATTCAGTGTCAGTGTGGAGAAAACGTACCCTCGCAACAGGTTTTGCATGCAAGTGGAGCTTGACGTGGGAGAGCCAATCACGCCTCTCGTACAGACAGTGACGTCATCAAATTCGAGTCAATTCAGAGACCGATGCGAGGCATATTTCGGAGAGGCATTTTAGCGCTTTTTAATTGGCGATTTCCACCTTATGTATTATTTTCGTTATTTTTGAATGACCTAATGGTAATCCTCACATCATTACCTCTCCACTGATATATAATAAGGCCATATTCATAATCAATATATTTCTCCTTTAAGAAAAAGTTTTGTGGGAACGAGGGGGTGTGCCTGCAGAATCAGAACTCTGGAATACATGTAGTATCCCACACAATTTAAGGCAAGTTGATACAATTGGGCAATTCAAATCAATATCATAGCATTTTTTCTTTAATATTTTTTGCTGATGTTACCGAAATATTGAATCTCATTTCAGAGAGGTCCTTTAAACCATCAAAATAAGCTTATTAACCCTCAAGGTACACAGCTTTTAGAAAACCGATATTGAGCAGCTTCTGCTCCTCAATTTGCCTATGATTTCGAATTAGTACTATTTTGAAAAATCAAATATGGTTGTGACGAATCTCAAGTTTATGAAAAGTGGCATATTTGCATTGTATATATTCATTTTGTTAATTTCACCTCATTGCCAATTTAGAGTTAGTATTGATTATCATAATAAGAAATGAAAATGACAAAATCGCTGTATCAGACAAAAAGAAATTTTACTCAAGGTGAGTAGGTTTGTGACCGAAATAACAAACTTCAGTTTGATAATTTTTCTTTGAATCATCAAGATGCTTTTAAAAAGGCAAATAGTTGGCAGTAAGTCGAAAGCCGGGGTTAATAATTTGCACCTCTTATAAACATTGATATTAAGTACTGTATACTTGTTGCATATTTTTAAACTATTATTATAAAAAATAGCCTACTTCTGCTTGCCAAATTGTCAACAATTATTAATTTTCTATACATTTTCACCAAGTTTGCATATGGCACACATCAAAAAGGAATGATCAAAGCAAGATTTTTATTCAAATTTGCATTAGTAGGCAGTGATTTCTTAGGGTTGACAAAAAGTGTGTAATTACATCTGAAGTTTTTCTGATTCTATTCAATTGTTTTGATTATCTTATCTTATGAACTAGATTAAGAGGTTCAGTCTTCAAGTCTTCAGCTGATTATGTCCCCAGCTCTTACCGCGAAACAGGACGAGGTGTCACGCTAGATTTTACTGTAAGTGTTTTGGAAGGCCATGTTAAAATGACTTGTTAGTCACTTGATTAATGTTTTCTCCTCATCGTTCTTTATTTGTAACTCTTATAAGAAGAAATGAATTGACTTTGAATTTTCTTTTCCTGATTTTCTTACTTTTCTTCAGCTTCACCTTCTTCTTTTTTCTTCTTCTCCTCCTCCTCCACCTCCTCCTTTTCTATATTTTGTAATTGTATCTTAAAGTGGAAATGAATTGACTCTATGTGAATTTCATTTTTCCCCTTTCCTCTTAATTTCCTCATGTTTTAGGTATCTCTGAGTTCTCTTTCCCTCCGCCCATCCTCCTCCTTTTATACATTCTGTAATTGTTTCTTAAGTTAAAATTAATTTACTTCGAATTTTACTTTTCTACTTTTCCTCTTAGTTTCTCCTCCCCCTCCCCTCCTCTTCCTCTTCATTTGAAACTGTTAAGTAGAAATGGATTGACTTCTGCTTCAATTTGAGTCTCAACTGAAGGAGGGGGTCTCTCTCAGTGGCTTCAGTGTTGCTCTGGTATGCGACTTTTGCTTCATTTTGAGTCTCAGCTGAAGGAGGGTCTCCCTCACTTTTGCTTCAGTGTTGCTCTGGTATGCGACTTTTGCTTCATTTTGAGTCTCAGCTGAATGAGGGTCTCCCTCACTTTTGCTTTAGTGTTGTTCTGGTATGCGACTTTTGCTTCATTTTGAGTCTCAGCTGAATGAGGGTCTCCCTCACTTTTGCTTTAGTATTGCTCTGGTATGCGACTTTTGCTTCATTTTGAGTCTCAGCTGAATGAGGGTCTCCCTCATTTTTGCTTCAGTGTTGCTCTGGTATGCGACTTTTGCTTCATTTTGAGTCTCAGCTGAATGAGGGTCTCCCTCACTTTTGCTTTAGTGTTGCTCTGGTATGCGACTTTTGCTTCATTTTGAGTCTCAGCTGAATGAGGGTCTCCCTCACTTTTGCTTTAGTGTTGCTCTGGTATGCAACTTTTGCTTCATTTTGAGTCTCGGGTGAAGGAGGGTCTCCCACGGCACAGTGGCTACAGTGTTGCTCTGGAATTCTATTTCCCCTTTTCTTCGTAATTTCTTTTTAGATATGTCTGAGTTCTCTTTCCCTCTTCCTCCTCCTTCCTCTTCTTCCTCCTCCTCTTCTTTCTAAATTTGAATTTGTAACTGTTAAGTGGAAATAAATTGACTCTGAATTTGTTTTTTTTTTCCCTTATACCTCATAGTTTCCTCATGTTTTAGGTATGTCTGAGCTACAGTGGGAGGGGGTATGGAGAGAGTTGTCTTGCTTGACAAGAACCGCATCCTTTGCAACCAGAGAACAGTCCGGCCACTCTTTAAAATCATCTCTTAAGGTAAGGAATCATACATGGGGGGAGCATTTCATGAAAGTTAGAAAATTTCCTTAACAATTGCAAGTTAAAGATAAATGCCAGTTGTGGTAACGATTTCAAAATAATTTCAAACAGAATCCAATAAATAACCACCAAGTGTTCATTTTCATTTTTGAAAACTCTGTACCAAATTATTCTGGAAGAAACTGCAATTGCTGAGAAATAAGCATAATTGAGTCAAATGTCTGGTATTTTCCCAAGCAATAATAATACACTGTCCGACATACGCTTTTCTGTGTTGGTGATCTAACGGTATGATCCTTTTTCAGCTCAGATTTCACGATTTCAGTTTATGTAGTTACACTTGATCTCGATCTACAATGATAAAGTGAAAATCAATGTAAATTTTACAGACTTTCTTGTGAATCAATGTTTAACAAACTACTTGCAATTATCTTTATCATTTCTTTCATAATTCTTGCTTATATTAAAGACTGGTACCCTTTCTCGTTTGTATCCGTGTACAGCACATACTCACACGAGACACAAGAGATGAGAGGATTTACCCCTCAGAGGAACAAAAAACATATTCATTTACTTAACACATCAGATTGCTCATGTTTTTGTCTCACCTGCATAGCAGAGTGAGACTATAGGCGCCGCTTTTCCGACGGCGACGGCGGCGGCGGCGTCAACACCAAATCTTAACCTGAGGTTAAGTTTTTTAAATGACAGCATAACTTAGAAAGTATATGGACCTAGTTCATGAAACTTGGCCATAAGGTTAATCAAGTATTACTGAACATCCTGCCTGAGTTTCATGTCACATGATCAAGGTCAAAGGTCATTTAGGGTCAATGAACTTAGACCATGTTGGGGGAATCAACATCAAAATCTAACCTAAGGTTAAGTTTTTGAAATGTCATCATAACTTAGAAAATATATGGACCTAGTTCATGAAACTTATACATAAGGTTAATCAAGTATCACTGAACATCCTGCATGAGTTTCACGTCACATGACCAAGGTCAAAGGTCATTTAGGGTCAATGAACTTTGGCCGAATTGGGGGTATCTGTTGAATTACCATCATAACTTTGAAAGTTTATGGATCTGATTCATGAAACTTGGACATAATAGTAATCAAGTATTACTGAACATCCTGTGCAAGTTTCAGGTCACATGATCAAGGTCAAAGGTCATTTAGGGTCAATGAACTTTGGCCAAATTGGGGTATTTGTTGAATTACAGCCATAAATTTGAAAGTGTGTTGGTCTAGTTCATAAAACTTGGACATAATAGTAATCAAGTATCACTGAACATCCTGTGCGAGTTTCAGGTCACATGATCAAGGTCAAAGGTCATGTAAGGTCAAAGAACTTTGGCCACGTGGGGGGTATTTGTTGAATTGCCATCATATCTCTATAAGTGTATTGGTCTAGTTCATAAAACGTGGAAATAAGAGTAACCAAGTATCACTGAACATCTTGTGCGAGTTATAGTAGTTTTCAAAATCAGCACTGCTGCTATATTGAATCGCGTGATGCAGGTGAGACGGCCAGAGGCATTCCACTTGTTTGCATTAAAGACTGGTACCTTTTCTTATTTGTATCTGTGTACAGCACATACTCACACGAGACACAAGAGATGAGAGGATTTACCCTTCACAGGAACAAAAAACAAAATCATTTACTTAACACATTATCAGATTGTTCATGTTCTTTGCATGAAAGACTGGTACACTTTCTCGTTTGTAACTGTGTACAGCACATACTCCCACAAAACACGAGATGAGAGGATTTACCCTTCAGAGGAACAAAAAACATAATCATTTACTAAACAACATATCAGAAAGTTCATGTACTTTGCTTTAAAGACTGGTACCCTTTCTCATTTGTATCTGTGTACAGCACACACTCACACGGGACACAAGAGATGAGAGGATTTACCCGTCAGAGGGATATCTTTTGAAGCTCAGCCAGGAGGTAGCGGGATATACCGGAGGCGATGTCAAGTTCTGGAAAGAACAATTTCAGTTTCAAGTCAACAAATCCCTGTTCTGGAACTGTGTAAGTACAATAGCCAGTTTGTAAAGGTGTGTTGAAGCCTGGCTTGTGTTCAGCTCAGCTGCGGAATGCAGACAAACGCACTCAAACGCTACACAATGCAATGAAACAAGCTAATATGAGGTCAGTATGCAGACCAAAGCAGAGGCCTCAAAACGCAAAGGTGTGAACAAGGCTTAAAGGGGAAATTCACCATGATTTAACATAAGTTTTATTAAGATTTTGTGACGTCACATAATGCACCTCCACATGTCATGTGACACTAAAATGCAACTTTCTCAAAAATCTGAGAGTGATTTATTTGTGCGGTAGATATATCATCAGACACATTTCATATCATCCCCCTTCTATAAGAAAAATTTTTTTTATTTGCATTCCATTAAACAATTTGAATTCATGGAATTTATATTACATTATATATTTGGAAGTTGCTTACATATGATAACATCACAAATTAAACACTTTGAAAATTCCTAACGCTCTATAAATCATTTGATGGATTTCCTCAAATCATCACCAATATTTTTCTTTATTTTTCTGCTTTTATTTATAAAAACTTATTGTCAGGGTGATGTCACAATAAGAGCACAGCTTGTGCGCATGTATTTTGAAACGCATGAATCATATTCTCCACTTTTTTGCCTTGCCTGCCTGAACAAAGTTCGGCAGAGCAGAGACCTAGTAGTCACGTTTCCTGTTGGTCCTGTGGTCTGTTAGTCTGTTCGAAAATGTTAAAGTTTTTTTTCAACCTAATCTGATTTCTTTATTTTTGCATCAATTATGTTCATACTTGGTACATATGATCCTTGGGTAATACCACATGTGACCTCATGAGAATGATGGGGTAAAAGGTCATCTAGGGGTTAAAAGGTCAAATGATATGAGGTCATGTTTATCCTTTTTTCCAAGTTTTGTTCAACTTGCTGTCATTTCTTTACATCTACATCGATTGTGTTCATACTCGGTGCAAATTATCTTTGGGTAATACCACACGTGTGCTCTTGAGGATGATAAGGTCAAGGCTATCTAGGGGTTAAAAGATCATATTGCATCTTTTATTGATTGCAATATCAGGCGAGACTCGTGGTACGTGATTGAACCACCTTGTTAAAGGACAAGTCCACCCCAACAAAAAATGATTTGAATAAAAAGATAAAAATTCAACAAGCATAACACCGAAAATTTCATCAAAATCGGATATAAAATAAGAAAGTTATGACATTTTAAAATTTCGCTTAATTTCACAAAACAGTTATAGGCACATCCTGGTTGGTATGCAAATGAGGAGACTGATGACATCATCCCCACTCACTTTTTCTTTTGTATTTCATTATATGAAATATTGTAATTTTCTCCTCATTGTCAAGTGAAACAGTGATTAATTCCTCTCTAAACATGTGGAATAAGCATTGTTTTATATGATTCAGTCAAGTCGGTCCCTATGGTCAAATCTGTAAAAATGAAATATTTTATAACTCTAACAATAAAAAACAAAAGAAATAGTGAGTGATGACATCATCGACCGACTCATTTGCATGTCACTGATTTGTGCATATCTCTGTTTTGTGAAAAATAAGCGTAATTTTAAAATGCTATAACTTTCTTATTTTCCATCCGATTTTGATGAAATTTTCAGTGTTATGCTAGTTTGATTTTTCTCTATTTATTCAAATCAACATTTTGCTGGGGTGGACTTGACCTTTAATGAACAACTTAAATAGTATTTTCTTGGTTGATAGGTGCTATCTGGTAGTCTTCAAGGTGGAGTCATGAAAGGCATCTCGGATACGGAAGTACGCCTCAACGATCGCTTCTTCCTGGGAGGGCCTACAAATGTTCGAGGTTTCAACATCAACGGACTCGGACCCCACACACAAGGTATGAACAAAGTTCATATTTTTAAACATATTTAGAATATTTTTTGTTGCTAGATGGTCATTGACAATTTTCTGTACTAGTATGATAATAGTTTAAAGCCTGTTTAACGCTTTAGATACAGGGTCAATATGAAGTATCCTGAAGTATGACCTAACATACCAATTTTACCAAAGTCGAGTGGCCATTGAATTTTTTGGCGACTACCAAGGCCGGTACGGCCTTCTAGGCAGGGAAGCCTTCATCTGTTCCCCTCTACCTATCGTTCACTAGTATTCTTGATCAATATTATTTACACTGATTTTACTTTGTCCATGTTTTAGGTGACTACCAGGGCGGGGAAGCCTTCTGGGCGGGAGCCCTTCTTCTGTACACCCCTCTACCGTTCATTCGCTAGTATTCTTGAATTTACACTGATTTTACTTTGTCTACGTTTTAGGTGACTACCAGGGTGGGGAAGCCTTCTGGGCGGGGGCCCTTCATCTCTACACCCCTCTACCGTTCATCAAGGCAGGACGGGGCGGGTTCGGGGATGTCTTCCGGACTCATTTCTTTGTCAATGCAGGCAACCTTACGACATTAGATACAAGTAAGTATCTTTCTTATTTTCTATTTGTGGAAGCGTCGTGGTGTAGCTCTTGCCTGGTAATCAGGGAATCTTGTGTTGGAATCCCACCTCGGCCTAGCACTGAGCTGCCAAGCAGTGATTTGTCATGAGAAGAATACTGATAGATTGATGCAAATACTGATTTCTCAAGTTTAGTTTAGGAGTTGTCCTATGTTATCTCTTTGAAAATATGCTCTTGATTAGGTTTGCAGCTCTGCGAGCATCCTTTGGCAAGGTGTCAATCCACACTTTGCCACTCTCCAGCCGGGTGTTTAATAGGGTACCAGGGTGCTGCATAACTCTTTAGAAGCACTTGCCCTGTCGGGCTAGTAAATTTTTAAATAGTTGGAATATACTTGCCTGAAAATCTTTTTCGCTTCCGCTTGCCCGAAAAAATCCTTGAAAACAAAGTTTTACCTCTTCAAAAGAAAATATTGCGGTTTTATAAACCATTTACCTTTTTTTTTCTCTCTCTCTTTTGACATGAACTGATGTACCTTGTTCTTGCATTTTTTTTCCAAAGTGATTTTATCTTGCCCGCCATGACCAAATTTAGGGTCGATATATCATATCGACCCTAATTTGGGTAATTCTACTGTGAGAGTTTTGCTTGCCCAATTCGGGCAAGTAGTTTTGGTCTTTACTTCAAAACCCTTGCCCGACTTTAACTTTTACTTGCCCCGGGCAATCGGGCAAGTGCTTATGTAGCACCCTGGGGTACTCGGTAGGATGCGAAAGCCTATGTAGTCTTGGGACTCTTGTTGGAATGTGTTATCACAACTGGTGGGTGTTTCATAAAGCTGTTGATGGAGTTATGCAAAAAGTTTAACCCTAACTAGGCCGGGCTTTTTTGGCTGGTCTGTGGCCGGGGGGGGGGGTTGATTCAACCCCCCCCTGAGATCTCGGCCGCCGATCGCGCGAGCGCCGCAAAAATTTGCACGCTGGTAGTGTGCGATGTAATCTACAAGGCTGTATGGTAAAATTTTCCAAAATAGTGAGATTTTATTTTATATGAATTAATTATGCTAATTTATGCATAAATCATACTTTTTGCTCTAATTCACCAAATAAAGCTCATAGAATGCTAATTTTTGGTAAAAATATTCTTTGTAGCATTCATAAGAATGGCAATTGAAAAAAACTTTGGTTTGGAAATCAATTTCTTATGTATTTTATTGTTTTATGAATTTCTTATGCATTTCTTTGTTTTTCAACCTTTTGTTTTTCTTTGTTTTTTTCACCAGATTTATTGCATAACCTTTTTGAAGCATAATTATGCTAAAATCAATTGCTTTCAGCTGTTTAAAGTAAAAATAATCATATCTTTATGAATAAGATGAGAAAACTCAATTTGCATTGACTTTGTACACAAAATCACGTTTTGGAACAATTTTTGGTCTGACATGCACTTACAAAATGTTGCGTAATTTCTGAATCGCGTACCCGGGCGTCGTAAATTTGGTCTCAAAAGATGCGCGAGACTTAAAAGTATAAACTCTGAAAGTGGCGCGGTCAAAAAATTTCGCGCGGCGGAATGATCGCAGAAAATGTTGAGGGGGGGTTGATTCAACCCCCCCCCCCCGGCCATTTTAGGGTTAAGCACGACTGGAACATGTTCTTAGGTGGTGAGTCAACTACACAGGGATATATCACGTAGCACAAGAAAGGATCACCAGTCGTGCGTATAGTCCTTCGTAACTTACAAACATCTTTATGAAACACACCTGGCATTTATGTTTCATTATGATGTATACAAGCCAATTATTATTGTAATTATTTTTATTATTATTATTATGATTATTATTAGTAATATCACCATTATGATCATCATCATCATCCAAATGAATGAATGAATAAATTTTTCATTAATGACAGATAATATTTTTGGCTGGGAGGACCATCTACAGAGACTAAGGCAGGACTTCAGGTGGAGCTACGGAGCCGGTCTGGTCCTGCGAATCGGGTCCATCGCCAGATTTGAGCTCAACTACTGCCTTCCCCGGGCTGCTCAACCAACCGACAAGTAAGATTGATTTGTTTCTGCTCCTTAAAATTGGCAACAATCTTTGATTTTTCTATTGATTTGGGCGCGTCGTGGTCAAGTGGTTCTGACTCTCCCCTTTCAGAGGGTCCTGGGTTCGAATCCTAGCCATGGCGTGTTTTCCTTCAGCAAGAAATTTATCCACACTGTGCTGCACTCGACCCAGGTGAGGTGAATGGGTACCCAGCAGGAGTAATTCCTTGCATGCACTGAGCGCCGGTGATGGTAGCTCAAGCTAAAGCCGGGGTAATAATAGCAGCCCTTTGCATCCTCTGGCAAAAAGCGCTTTATAAATCCAGCTATCATAATTATTCTTATTTTTCCTTAAAAAATAATTGAATATGCATTTATCAGGAGACAATATGAATGCTAATGTCAAATTATGAGGTCAAAATACCCCAGGCCATTCAGCCAACAGACAAGTAAGATTTATTTGTTTCTGCTCCTCAAAATTGGCAAAAAATACTAATATATCCCTTTAAACTTTCAAAAATGTCAGGGATGGTCTCATTTAGAGTGTGGACAGAATTTCCATTGGTGCTGTCTGTTACAATATAATTTTTGCAATCTATATAGTATTGATCAGTTTTTATATTGTTTTTTTTTTCATTCCTTTTATGCAGTGTCTGTCAGGGATTACAGTTTGGCATTGGTGTCAGCTTCTTATGATAGGAATCAACCAATCACCATCCCCTATTGAGATCATGTGACTTGGCTGCTGAAATGTACCAAATGAGCTTCATACCAGTGGAAAACTCAAGACCCATTCATCATTGCTTCAAAAAAAACTTTTTTTTTTTTTTTTTCAAAATGGGCTATTTCAAGCTCATTGGGTGATTTCAAGTCCGGTGTTGGTGTTGAAATTTGGATTGCTTCCTCTAGCTCCAAAACTTATCCAGAGTTTGTAAAACTGATCCAGATCACATTATTGACATCTCAACAACCAGTGAGTGACTTTTAGGGACCATCTTCATTTTATGTTTGGTGTTATATTCGTGTAAAAATTGACCTAACACCAACACCTATAGGTCAACACTGAACTTGAAATCACCCAGTGTTGCCCTTTAGGTGTTGGTGTTAAAACAGTATGTTACCTGGGGCACGTAACACAAAGCTTAGCAATGATCGTAGAACCATCCGCGTAATCATGAACTCAAACATTCAACATCACTTTATACTCGGTTCTCAATGTTCTCTGTTGTCATTGAACCATATACAGCTAGGTCTGCCGAAGTCATATGTGCATGGACTCAAGAAATATGATGTTTTATTTGGGAAAAATTCACCTTATAAAGAGTATATATATGCCTCTTATTTTGCTTAAACTGGTCTGACAGATTGTTTCATCTTATGCAAGTATTCATTGTGTAAGGTCAACTGTATATAATGTTTTCCAAACTATAGAATCAATGCAGAAATCAATTCCATTTTGTTTGATACTCACTCTGAACTATTTTGATACAGCCCTCATTCAGAAACTCATGGTAACATGAAAAAAAAAATTGGTGAAGTACCACGAGTGGTATTCAATTCAAAGTACTGGTTGATTGAGTAAATTATTAGGCATTTTACTTGACTGTGCATTTCAGCTGAATTTTTTTCAGCATACCTGTATGTATTTCATCTTGGTATTCAGAATCTTGAGTTTCACTGGGGCATGTATGTTCATGTTTATTGTGAATTTAAGGCCTGGTCCCACAAAACGTACTCATAACGGATACAGCGGACAAGCAAAATATCGGGGTAGCTCCATCCGTTTTCATCCGCTCCAGAAAATGGACAAAATGGGCAAACAATGAATTCACAGTGGACGGATGCTCGATGGATAAAGAGCGTATGAAACACGTATGCAAAATGTACACAACGGATATGTAACGTTTTCCAACAGATGGCAAGTTTCTTTTCCGTTTTACATCCTCTCTGCATCTGTAAGTGCAGTGGGACCAAGCCTTTATGAACATCGTATGGCTCATTTGGATATATGCACGGCAAAAAAAAAACATGTCATTCATGTTTTTATTTATATGTATTAATAACCATGTTTGGTTGGGGCTTAGGCCATTGTCACACCAACAAAACCGACCCCAGACCGATCAAAGATATTAACATTGTTTCAAATAGCATACTATTGGTCAGTTTGGAGTCATTTTCGTTTGTGACTGTGGCTTAAAAAGATGGCTTCTAGCGGGAATACGACTCGGCGCCTCTACACATCTTTTCTTCCAGATCCTGCAAAGTAAAAAAAAGTTGAAGATCTGGGCCCCCGTCTTAAACAAAGAGTTGTGATTGATCTGATCAACTAAAACTATGGAAAGCCAGCAACGTCAACATCTACAATGCATATTTCCAGATATGCTGTAAATCCACACATTCATTGATTTCTTGAAAATTCAGTGTGCTTCTCTTTGTTTACACAGGACATTTTGCAAATTCTTTGTAGAAAAAAAGATGACATCAATGGATTTCCATACAGTTGAGGTTGATCGGATCAATGGTATCTCTTTGTGTGAAACGGGGCACAGGAAACTTGGTAACGCCACTTGGTCTCCGCCCGCTTCCTCTATGTTCCATTTGGTCCCATCCCACATGGTCTAATCCTAGTTCGTCTGCAACCTGGGGGTGTTTCACAAAGATTTAAGTATGACTTAACTCGCACTCAAATGACGACGCGTACATGATATGCAGCCAGCGATCTTATCGATAGATACGCATTAGTGCGCATCCTCATGACACGATCTGACCAATGCGGCCAAGCTTTTCATATTGTCCGCAACTCGGTATTAAGTGTGACTCTAAGTCAAACTTAAATCTTTGTGAAAGACCCCCCAGTTCATATACTAACCATCCGTCTGATTGCCATTTAGCCAATTTACTATATTGTTTAATTTCCAGTTAGGCTATGCCTATTTCATCTAATATCAAATCGATAGTGCAACACCATTAGATGAACTGTTTATGAATCAATTAGTCATTCGACAAAGTGCAGGATAAAAAGTAGACAAAATGGAAATTATACCATCGGTTGGGTGTTTCGTAAAGCTGTTCGTAAGTTGAGAGCGACTTTAAGAATGACTGGTGGTCCTTTCTTGTGGTAAGTGGTATATTCATTGGCGATGGTTTAGTGCATAGGAAAGGTTCACCAATCGTTTGTAAAGTCGCTCTCAACTTACAAACAGCTTTATGAAACGGCCTCCTGGACGTTAAACAAAGTGGGACTAGACCAAATGTAGTGTAGACCAAAAAGCAATTAGAACAATTTGATAGCAAATTGATACCAATTGGGTCTAAGCCCATGTGGTGTTAGACAATGAGATGGAGACAATTATATTTACCATCCAATGCATGATGTATTGGTCTCAATTGGGATAAGAATCTCAGAAGTCTTGCAGATTTCTTCTTTTTTTTTTCGTTTGTCGTACGAGCTCTAGATTTTGAATCTAGCAAAATTTATGTGTGTAATAAATATTAAAATTATTAAACTATGATGTTAAATTTCCTCCAGAGAGGTGATATTAAATCATGTTTTATTCTGAATCTCCATTTCTTCACAGAATTCATTTTTGTTGCTGCTCTTGTTGCCATCTCTGTAATTTAATCCATGTCCACAGACCTTTATGAAGAAAATACTAATAATCCGCTTTTATATCAAGCTTAGTACATCGGAACGACGTGTCTAAACGCTTTAGATATATTATTACCCCGGTTAGCGGATTCAATCAGTCATTCCTGCACACTATGTATGCACATCCTCCACTCCCTAAGGAAGGAGTATTCCAGGCAGTCGTAACGATCTCAAAATGAGTTCGAACAGAATCCAATGAAATTACCACCAAAGTGTTTGTATGTATAAATAAAACATGTACCAAATTACATCTGGAAGAAAATGTGTAATTGCTGAGAAATGAGCAAAATAAGCATGGAATTCCACCAAACGTCTGGTTTTTTTGACGCAATAGTAATACACTGTCCCATATATGCTTTCTGTGTTAGTGGTCATCTGAATTATCGATTTTTACCCAAGATTTCATGATTTATATAGCCTCTTTTCCAGATCTAGATGTATGATAATATCTTGACAATTGACCTTGATTTAAAAGACTTTTTCATGAAATAATTGTCTTTATATTTAAGCACACACTACTGGACAAGCTACAATGAAACAAAATATTATATAGAACCTTCTTACACAAAACAATAGCTACAACAGTCTTTTGAATAATCATAACAAGGAAAATAAAATAAAAATTGGTCAAGCAGTTCCACAGTCCCAGGCAGGCAAATTTTCGTAGATGACTGCAATTGAGTAATTAATGCAAAATCCCTTAAAATGTGAAATCCCATTTTTAGCACCCCCGTTAGTACCTCAGTAATGATATACAGTATATCCAAATCATAACTACAGTTGCTGCACTATAAAAACACCAAGACAATGTGATTATTATTTGATAATTTTTTATTACAATTTTTATTCATAACATACTGCTGGGCATCAGAATAAGACTACATCATGCCTTCCTCCTTTGTTTATTAAATCAGTAATCCATGATTTCTAAATATAATAATATAAACAGTAATTTACACAAATGAAAGGCTTATACAGAATGTGCTACAAAAATGGCAATACTTGTATACAAATCAGCATGTTAAACTTCTAACAGTGAACATCTTTGTCCCAGGCATTTAAAGTGTTAATTTCTTTTACTGTGTGTTCTGTAGAATCGTGCAAGTTTTCTATGTTATGCGTCATTTGCAGAATAAAAGTACATGTATACTGACGATAACAGTTTGGTAAATACGACAGCTGTTAATGATGAGAATAAATTTGTGCCGCTTTGAACTGAGGATCTATTACATAACACTACTCCAATGATAGTTAGATATCCACTGAAATGTGCTTAACATTTAAAGGACAAGCCCACCCAAACAAAAGTTGATTTGAATAAAAAGAGAAAAATCCAACAAGCATAACACTGAAAATTTCATCAAAATCGGATGTAAAATAAGAAAGTTATGACATTTTAAAGTTTCGCAAATTTCCACAAAACACTTATGTGCACATCCTGGTCGATATGTAAATGAGGAGACTGATGACGTCATCCACTCACTATTTCTTTTGTATTTTATTATATGAAATACGAAATATTCTAATTTTCTCATTGTCAGGTGAAACATCGTTTAATTCATCCATGAACATGTGGAATTAGCCTTGTTTAATGCTATGTGGTTCAGTCAAGTTGGTCCTTGAATTTGTAAAAAATGAAATATTGTATAATTCAAACAATAAAAAACAAAAGAAATAGTGAGTGAGGAACATCATCGACTGTCTCATTTGCACATCACTGAGTTGTGCATATAACTGTTATGTGAAAATAAGCGAAACTTTAAAATGTCATAACTTTCTTATTTTACATCCGATTTTGATGAAATTTTCAGCGTTATGCTAGTTTGATTTTTCTCTATTTATTCAAATCAAATTTTTGTTGGGGTGGACTTGTCCTTTAATAATCTACATGGAGGACCATCTAACACTGAAAAACCACTCTTTTCTTTATATTTTTTGGTGGTACACAAACAGATAGTGGTATGAAAACTTGGCATTTTCAACCTGGCAACACTGAGTGGAACCGATGTAGTCAAAGGAACAACCAGTGGTTCAGGAGGACGTTTCATAAAGCTGTTCGTAAGTTTAGAATGACTCTAAGAACGACTGGTGATCCTTTCTTGTGGTAAATGATTTTCACCATTAGATGTTCATTGGCGATTATTTTGCACGTAAGAAAGGTTCACCAGTCGTTCTTAAAGTCATTCATAACTTTCGAACAGCTTTATGAAACGTCCCCTAGATATATGACAAGCTGTAGTTTGACTGGCTTATGACTTTTTCAGGGGGGGGATTATGTACATGGTGATTGGCTTGCTATTGGTATTTAAAATGTTGTACATTAGAGCTACACCAACATGACTCTATACATAACATATTTGAAATATTTTTTCACCAAAATGTCCTCTTTTCCCCAATATGGAAAGCCAATTTAACATACAAATGTACAATACATGATTTATAGTAAAATATTGCCCAATTAACTAAAATATTGTATTAAGAAATACTTGTAACTGCTGATATAATACGTCTATAAAAGCAAATAATGACAAAAAGAAATCCTACATTCATACTACAATACCATAGTAAAATACATGCATGTCCAAGAGTGTGTATCTAAATGATCTTGTAGGATATATCTACATGTAAATACATAACTGAAGTGACAATTTGGTTGTAAGTGAAGAACAGGTAAAAGAGGGCAAAAGCTTGAAATCCAATACATTCAGATTAGTGTAGTTACGGGGAAAATGTTGTGAAAATACAATTAAAAAAAATAATAAAAGATAATGATGAAGGTTTGAGGAAATTCCAGTAAAGATTAAGAAAGTTAATAAAATTTTTAGTTTTTGATTTGTGACGTCATTTACGAGCAGCTGCCCCATATATTATGTAATGATAATGAAAATGCATAAATTTCAATTTTTATGGTTCAATATGACTACAATTCTTTTTCTTTCTAAATAAATTAGGGGTGTGAGTGTTCATACATAAAAAGAGCAGGAAAAAATGAGAGTTTAAATGGGCTGAAATTAGAAGACATCCCATACTATCTCCAGAAGAAAGCTAAAATAAGCTGAAATCAAACTGAAAATTAAAAAGAAATATCTGCTAAATAGCTGAAGTCTCACACCCCAGGAAGTACACAAACACTAAATAAAGCAGTATATTAAAAATTTCATCAGAATCGAATAAATCTAAAGTTTATCAATATTTTTTGGAAACGGTTGTGCATGCCGTCATGAATATGCAATAAGTGGGCTGATGATGTCATGTCCCCAATTTCCTTTTGTCTTATCCTATTACATGAAATCATAATTATTCATATTTTCATACATGTATAACATGTCTCTAAAAGAAATCATAAATTGCAGCACTGGTTGGATATATAATTTCATGTAATGATATACAACAGAATAAGTGGGTAGATGACATCATCAGCTCTTCCAATGCATTTTCATGAAGACATGCATCATAGATATTTTTCCATAAAATAATGCAAAACTTTTAAATGTCTTCATTTGGTTTTTCCTTGTCCGATTTTGATGAAATTGTCTTCTTTTCGGTCTGATTTTAATTTATCTGTTCAAATTAAATAATTTTATGCATGGAGTAACCCCTTTAAGATGATGAGATAATTATCTAAAATAACAGAACAGGCAAAAAAGCCCGACGCATATCACAAACAAGCTAACTCAATCCACATGAGTGATATCACAACGAATATCCAAAATGAAATAATGAAGAAAAAACATTATCTTTCGGGTTTGTTCATGACATTCAAATTTTAAATAATCTAACACTCAAATTTCATTCCAAATTATACACTTCCTAATCACATCCAAAAATAAAAATCTTTGATTTACTGGTATATCACCTAGTATTTATATGTTTTCCTCTATTTCTAATAACCACTCACATATTCAGTATTAAAGCAAAATCAAACACAAAATTAGCATTACAATGCCAGTTTCATTCAAATGAAAATTTCATGTACGAAAACAAACAATGACATATCTTTTTTCATTTCTTTCTTTTATAAAAATATTATTTTTTTCAATTACTGTACTATTAATCAATGTATTAGATATGCAAATACCGTAAGCATAATATCAATTTTCAAACATGATTTTGAAATACAAAAATTTTGATAACACATTTTCAGAGATGTAAAAATTGTGGATATCATTATCTAACTTTTACAGCAATACATACATGCGGTTAGTTGAAAAACAATGCATTTCTTGTCTCTTTTTTTTTTGGTTGAAAAAGAACTTATGCATCTTGTGAGACATTTACAAAGCAGGAATATTAATTTTATGACAAGAGTGAGAACAAGGACTGATGTTCACTTTCAGGGTCCTCTTTCATAAAGACTTGTTATAATAACAAATGAACACTTTTTCATAACAATTTTACTGTCGGCCAATCAGATTGGAGGAATTCAGTAGCTTTTAACTGTTACTGCAAATTTGTTACTTTAACAAGTTTTATGAAACAGGCCCCTTATTACCAAGGCCCTGTCTCAAGAAGGCTTGTCAGCACTGACATGTTGTCATTATCTCACTGTTACTATGGTAATAGTGAGAGATCAGCCAATCAAAGCCAAGGATTTCAATGACATCATCAGTGCTGACAACTTTCATGACACAGTGTTCTGACCTTGATGAACAAATATGACTTCCATCAAATAAAAGACTATGTGGGACTACAGTGCGTGTAATACATTCAAGAAATAAATCAACATTCTCATAAAAACTACAGTAAGGGCTGTCACGTCATATCCCTACAACATTATGACCCTGTCTGAGGAAAAAATGGCATAAGAGACAAAATCACTTCTACGATACTTCCCTCTCTATCAGGGCTAGGGGTCGATCGCTAATCACATTTAGGTTTACACTCTCTTCTGTTGTACTGAAAGATGTGACCGGGTCTACGCAATAAGGGCCTAAGAGACATAAGGGATCTTTGGATAGGTTCTCACTTCAGAAGTTGTCTCATTTCTTCATCATTTGCGCATTCTATGTATGTTGAACCATTCGGAGCCTTACCGCTCTTATCTGCACCCTGAAATTCAAAAAAATGGGGAAAAAGGAAAACGTTTGCTAAATTCGTTACCATGCCCAGATGCCAAATCCACCAAACCAAATGAGTACTAACATGAAGTCAAGTTTCTTGTTTCTTGAGTAGAAGAGATAACCAGTTGTCTCACGATGTATCAAACGTAGACAACTGGTTACTTCTTCTACTCAATCATTCACCACACTGAAGCTTCTTCCACATCATCTCTTTCTGGTTTCTTATTGCCAAAATTATGTATTGTAAGGTCCATTTTTAAGCAAATAAACACTATCGTTATCAATTCATGAATGAAATGATTGCTAGCCAACAAGAAAAGGATTCAAACCCATGCCATTTCATCAGTACAGCGTAGAGCTTTGACCCGACGCTTTTACCACTAGACCACGAGCGACTGATGATGCATTCGTGAGCTAAAATAAAATGGCTTTATACATGCATTCCATTGAATTCTAAAAAATTTTCAATATCCTAGATTAGTGCCACAAAAATCACATACCGGTATTCATCTCACAAGTAGTGATTTGTCCGAACACTACTACCAACAGTATACAAATAGCGAATAGGCATGAGTGCGATGATGCGAGATTTCACATGAGGTGAAAGAAAGATGCTCTATTGAATAGAGTGTCTCTTTCTTTCATCGAATGCGAAATCTCGCACCATTGCACAAATAAGAATATTCGCTATTTGTGTTGTACAATGCCTCGAAAATTAGCAAAAATATGAAAAAACAAGTTTTTCCCTGCAGTAATCTATGCATAGGGAGCAAAAACATTGAAAGTGAAAAGCTAAATCCCACAAGCACACATAGCCTCAGGCAGCATTGCCAGACATGCCATCCTTTGGAAGAGCAAATTTATAGCATTCTGTATAGTCTAAAAAATTAAAAAAATTTCCTTCAAAATTCATATTTTCTTGATTGACATTATTTCATTATAATCTCATTTAAAAAGAGCATATATTATTTACAGGCCATTCTCATGCAGTGCCAATACTCAATTATTTTGGTATATGAGCTCAGGGCCGATCCAGGATTTTCCAAAGGGGGGGGGGCACATTCTCCCGAGGAAAAATTTGACAGGCAAAAACAAACAAAAAAGGTCTTCCCTTTCAAAGGGGGGGCACAGTGTTTTAACGGCATTTTAACATTACAAATTTGAATTGTGCCTCTAAAAGGGGGGGGGGCCTGGGCTGGCTTTGCCCCCCCCCCCCCTGGATCCGCCAGTGTATGAGCTACATTGTAGTCATCTTTGTCTCTACTACATGTATATTCTAACTTTAGACCCAACAACTGTAAACACAATAATTTGATAAATAACTTTCATGTGTTTACATACAATAGTACATGTCTTCCTAGGAAAGTAGCTCTTTTTCTTCTTTCCCTCTTCTCTGGACTCCAAACTTTCACTTTTTCAATGGCCATTCGTACATTTGTATTCCTGCAGAGCTGCCAACCTCTATTGACCAAAAAACATACTGATCCATAATTAAAATCATATTTTGAGGGGAAAAAACATATTTTGGTACAAAGATTGATAAATTAAACATATGAAGCATGTCAATCTAATAAACAAAAAAACATATTTTGCAATAAAAATCATATTTTGTCACTTTTGATTATGAAAAAACATGCTAGATATTGTTAAAACATATTAGGTGGCAGCTTTGTTCCTGTCATATTTTTGTACCAACTTCTATGTTCATAGAGCTTGGCAGCTCTGTAATTCTATTGCTTAGTTGCTATGTCAGACTTACCTTTGACAAGAGGTACCTTACACACTTCTTGTAACGATCTTGCCCTTCGTCACCATAAATTGCTGTTAGCAAGACTGAGAATCCATTTGAATCTATTGACTGTATATAAAAAAAAGAAATAAGAAATAATTAAAGAGAAATACCAGTTGTGGTAACAATCTCAAAATATGTTCGAACATAACCCAATAAAATGACCACATACAGTGTTTTTATGGATAAATAATTTCTTTTAAATGCCAAATGGCTCTGGAAGAAAATGTGTAATTGCTCAGAAATTAGCAAAATAAACATGGAATTCCATCAAATGTTGGGTGTCTTTCAAAGCAATATTAATGTCCCATAAATGCTTTTCTGTGTTAGTGTTCACAAGTCTTAAAAGTTTTCTGCCAAGATTTAATGATTTCACCAAGATACGGTAAGTATATATATATGTTAATGTACCAGATCTTGATCTACATGTATGATAAAAGAGTGACAATTAATTTTGATTTTAAAGACTTTCTCATGAAATAGTCATTTGCTGCAACTTCATTCTTTTATGGAAAGATGACGGTACATGTAATGTAATGTATATACGTACATGTACTTTTAGTCTTCTTTCTTTGCCCCCATACATTCAACGATACATCAGTCAACCATTTGAAATTTTATCGTTTCTCACAAGTGATCACAAATCTACAATAAAGTATTCATTACAAAAATAAAATAAGAATGTGACAAACTAAACTAACTAAACCATCTAAATAAGATACTACCATCATGACTGAATCAGGGAAGTGGGAGTACAGCTCGAAAAAACTTAATAAAGAGTCTCCACCTTTACAAAATCTCTAAGTAATCACAACTTACACATTTTTTGTTCATACTTTCAAAACAACTA
Source organism: Lytechinus pictus (assembly GCF_037042905.1). Taxonomy (NCBI): domain Eukaryota; kingdom Metazoa; phylum Echinodermata; class Echinoidea; order Temnopleuroida; family Toxopneustidae; genus Lytechinus; species Lytechinus pictus. The sequence goes on along the minus strand of NC_087253.1, from coordinate 15,406,551 downwards.
ACATCTAAACATGTGTGTTGAAATTTAAAACTTTCCAAACTCTCGGCCTTATCATTCAAGACATTGCATTTTGTTGGCATTCTTTAAAAAAAACAAATTCATTTCATAAGTATAGATTTGATTTATTTTAATGTACTGTATTAAAGTTAAATAGTTCACTTAAAGGTAAATTCCAGTTCTGGTAACGATCTCAAAATGACTTTTTACAAATTCTAATATAATGACCACCCAAGTGTCTGTTTGTATGAAAAAAAAAATATGTGCCAAAGGGTTCTGGAAGAATTTGTGTAATTGCCGAGAAATAAGCAAAATAAGCGCGGACTCGGTCACTTCCGTCGGGTCTTTATTCCAGCAATAATAATACACTGTCCCACGTGTGCCTATCTGTGTTGGCGATCTTCAGTGTGATCGTATTTCAGCTTAGATTTTATGATTTCACAAAGTTCAGTTTATGTAACTGTACCAGATCTAGATCCACGATGATATAGTCATATTTAACCTTGGTTTTACAGACTTTCTCACGAAATTAGTGTTTTACTGTGCCCAACTACTTTCATTTAGCTTTAAAGTACATGTACATGTAGACAATCCCCTCCCCATCCTTGCAACTCCCCTGCTCTATACTTACTTACATTTACATTGATTTTTACTGATTTTTATAATTAATCGTACATTCAGGGGTGTGAGTGGTCACAAATAAAATGATCTGAAAAAAGCTGAAGAGTGTTGAAAAAGTCTGAAATAGAAAGAGCTCCCATACTTTTTGTACAGAGGAAGGCCAAAAATAAGCTGAAATTAAGCTGGAAAAAAAAAAATCTGAAATCAGATAAAAATCTGAACTCTCACACCCCTGCGTACATTGTAGTCAATACAATCAATAGTTAAATAAAGTTCTAGATGATGATTGCTACACATTTGTTACAGGCGCTTGGCCTCTGGCCCCATCACCACCACCACCCCACATACATGTATGTTCCATACTTACATTGACATCTGCTTGCTTTTTCTCACTTACCCCCCCCCCCACCATCACCACCACCCCATCCATGCTCCATACTTACATTGACATCGGCTTGCTTTTGCTCACTTACCCCCTACCCCCCACCACCACCATCATAACCACCCACCCATGTTCCATACTTACATTGACATCTGCTTGCTTTTGCTCACTTACCCCCCTCCCCCCCCCCCCCACCACCATCATAACCACCTCACCCATGTTCTATACTTACATTGACATCTGCTTGCTTTTGCTCACTTACCCCCCTCCCCCCCCCCCCACCACCATCATAACCACCCCACCCATGTTCTATACTTACATTGACATCTGCTTGCTTTTGCTCACTTACCCCCCTCCCCCCCCCCCACCACCATCATAACCACCCCACCCATGTTCCATACTTACATTGACATCTGCTTTCTTTTGCTCACTTACCCCCTCCCCCCCCCCACCACCATCATAACCACCTCACCCATGTTCTATACTTACATTGACATCTGCTTGCTTTTGCTCACTTACCCCCCCCCCCCCACCACCATCATAACCACCCCACCCATGTTCTATACTCACATTGACATCTGCTTGCTTTTGCTCTACCAAGTACTCAATCACTTCATGTTGGCCGAAATCTGCTGCTATATGAAGCAACGTCCTTCCCTTGATCTTGTCCTTTGCATCAAACTGCATGTGAAAACAACCACAAATTATCAGGTAGACTTGAATGTTAGATTCAAGACCCTGTCTCACAAAGACACAAAGAGTTGTACATTAATGATCTCATCAATCTCAGCTATTGAAACCCATCAATGTCATAATTCTTCATCGAGGCAATACATGTACACAACGTCCATTTAGAAACAGAGACCAGGGTTCCCACAAAAATTTGAAAACAGAATTCCATGACTTTTCCATGACTAAATTGCTGCTTTCCAGTTAACATGACTTCCCGTCACGTCCCGGGAGTTGGGATGTCACAAAACTGGAAAAAATGGAAATCATGAACACCAATTATAATAGCAGAGTATGATCAGAGTTGCGAGACACGACAAACTGGAAAGCTGCCATAGCCAAGATATAAATGCAATTCCATGACTTTTCCCTGACTTTCCATGACCAAAAAATTTTCCAAAATTTTCCATGACTGTGGGAACCCTGAAGAGGCCGTTTCATAAACCTGTTCGTAAGTTTGTAAGAGTGACTTTAAAAATCAATGACTGGTGAACCTTTCTTGTGGTAAATGATATTCACCATGAAATGTTCATTGGTGATTATTTAGCGTGAAACAAAAGTTCAACAGTTATCTTAAAGTTGCTCTTAACTTACGAACAGCTTTACAAAACACCCACCCGATTTGTTAGGACAATGATGCATGCATAAATCTAGACCGATAAATAGGTCTATTTCTGTCAGGGATATGCTCCACCGAGACTTTGTCTGGCTCCGCGGCATCCCTACCATTATAGACAAATGACGGCCATTGGGCTCATTGTGGTGGAGCTCCACTGATGCCTAACTTGACTCTACAGCGTCTATGGAGAAAAGGGTGTGATTTCGCACCTTCCTTGATCACTCTTAAATTTTGCTTTTTGACGGGGGAAAAAGGAAGGAATGATAAAGATAAACTTATATTACAGGACAAGTCCACCCCAAAAAAAAATGATTTGAAAAAAAAGAGAAAAAATCCAACAAGCGTAACACTGAAAATTTCATCAAAATCGGATGTAAAATAAGGAAGTTATGACATATTAAAGTTTCGCTAAATTTCACAAAACAGTTATATGCACATCCTGGTTGGTATGTAAATGAGGAGACTGATGACATCATCAACTCACCATTTCTTTTGTATTTCATTTATATATGAGATATGAAATATTATAATTTTCTCCTCATTGTCAAGTGAAACAGTGATTGATTCCTCTCTGAACATGTGGAATTAGCATTGTTTAATACTATATGGTTCAGTCAAGTTGGTCCCTATGGTCAAATCTGTAAAAAATGAAATTTTGTATAATTCAAACAATAGAAACCAAAAGAAATAGTGAGGGACATCATCCACCATCTCATTTGCATGTCACTGAGTTGTGCACATCACTGTTTGGTGAAAAATAAGCAAAACTTTAAAATGCCATAACTTTCTTATTTTACATCCGAATTTGATGAAATTTTAGTGTTATGCTAGTTTTGATATTTCTCTACTTATTCAAATCAACATTTTGCTGGGGTGGACTTGACCTTTTAATACAGCCAGCTTACCATCTTTCCGAAAAATATGCTGGAAAATGGCTAATTTTTTATGAAAAACAGATCAGGATTCAGGATCAGCCAGGTTCTTCTTTGATCACTCGATTGCCGTCAGCTACAACTGAGCGTACGGACGCACCAGCGGATTGGCTGGCACGTTCGTACGCTCAGCTGTAGCTGCACTGACAGCGATCAAAGAAGAACCTGGCTGAATCCTGATCTGTTTTTCATCAAAATTCGCTTTTTTCCAGCATATTTTTCGGAAAAATGGCAAAGCTTTATCTTTATTGTTTCTTCCTTTTCCCCGTCAAAAAGAAAAAATTTATTCCAACAAATAAATGAAATACATCCATCAAGTGAAATTTACCAAACAACGGAAAAATGGCAAAGCTTTATCTTTATTGTTTCTTCCTTTTCCCCGTCAAAAAGAAAAAATTTAGGAGTAATTGGGAAGGGTGCAAAATTGCACCCTTTCTCCATAGATGCTGTTCATGTAGTTAAGGAATCGATGGAGCTCCACCACTACGAGCCCAATGGCTATCATCCAGTGTGTCGGAGGACAAAAAAATCAGAAAAAGTTGAAAAACTCTGAAGAAACAGCGGATTTATCATTCTAGCATAAATCATAATTTATAAGAGTTTGAACATGGGATGGCTGGCTTTCCATAGTTGAGATCAATGGGATCAAAAGGGGCCCCATTGCCACTGGTGATAGAATGAAACATGTAGTTGGCATTCCTAGTACTAATAGAAGTTAATTCTATTTCGAGAAAAAAAAAACTTATTCCAGAAAAAATCAAAATGAGATTTGAATACACTTTCAAATGAAAATGAATTTAAATCACATCTTGAGTTATTCTTGTTTTTTCTCATTTGAGTCTGAGAAAGTAAAAAATGGCAACAACTAGATTGCGCTTGCCCTAACGAGTAACGTTACTCAACTTCCAACGTGTGTGTGCGTATTTGAGTTTTGTCAGACGTGTATCAATCAGATATGATTATTTACATCTGGGACCGACCTTTAACGTCACCATCCGAAAGACGTGACCAGGTCTCGAACCTCGAACGTCTGCATCAATTTGTAACTTCCCCACATACATGTAGCTTGGATTACAGGCGCACGCCACAACGCCCAGTTAAACGGCAGCTAGTTCTACTTAGTCGACTCGTACCAGATCAGAGGTCGACCTCAGACTGAGGCTAAGAATATGTTGAGAAGTTTGACTTTGGAAGTTTGGAATTACAAGTACGACTATACTCTAAAGAGGACTGTACTTAACGGAAGAAGAATAAGGTTTATCGCTAAAATTCAAAAGTAAATCAGAACCGCAATGCATTATGGGATCGAAAAGGGGGCAAGCAAGCTAGCTCCGCGCACGTGCATTGTGGACTGTCGGCAGTGCGCGGAGCTACATCTAGCTTGCTTGCCCCCTTTTCGATCCCATAATGCATTGTGGTTCTGATTAGCTATAAACCTTATTTTGCCAGGCAAGAGTGCAGGAAATTTTAAGAAACGATTAAATTGACATTATTTTCAGCACCCACAAAATTTCATTTTGCTTCAACTTCTCCACTTTTCAGTCGCAAATTTCAGATAGATTTTCTTACATTATTAAATATCTTGCAGAGACCCAATTTGATGAAGTTACAATATCCAACCTTCAATTCGTAATCGTTTATCCGAGTCTGAGACTGAGACAGTCTCTGAGTGAAGTGACTGATCCTGAATGAATTCGCATAAAACAAAAAAATCAATACATGGGACTACAAACAGGTGTGTAAATTCATAAACAAATAAAAGGAGAACAACATTTTGGATGCTTACCTGCAATTCCCTCAATTTGCTAACTTCTCCATTTTGGGCTGCCCACACAGCGTCGGAACCTGCCATTATTGAACTAATTATGAAAATAACTCGACGGAAATCAACACAACATCAGCAAAGGAAAAGGGCTTCGCAAGGTGCGGAAGTGATTTCCAAGCTGGACAAATATCGCTATCGATATCGCGATGCGCGCTCAGCTTTTCATATGGGCCTGGGGAGGGGGTGGAGCTCGATCTGACCAGGGCGGGGCGCGAATTTTTAAACCGTAGGATGGCCACTGAAGAATCATGAATTATTCATGAGCGATTCGCTTCGCAATCCGCCTCGCTCAACACACTAGTCTGTAATAGAGGCCGTGTTTTTTGTGAGCGTTTTAATGCTGCTTATGTTATGACAGTTATTTCGTCTTGAATTATATTCTTTCCTCATCTTGATAAAAAAAGAATATTGTATTTATTTATCCAAGATTAAATCTGGATCTACTACGAAATATCTCGCCGCACAAAATATGAATTAATATTTTTAAGGACTAGCAAGCAAAGACTATATGGATAAATCGATGTTACACAGCTGAACTCGCGCCTGATTTGTGGGAAGTTTTGATGCCATTGAAGTTTTTATTGTTCAAGGTTTAACCAGTTGACTACTAACTTATATGATATCATGACGTTTTATAAAGGGGATGGGTTAATATAAATCGAACCCCACATGGTACATACAATGGGTTAATGTTGGAAGCTAGAATTGGTGGGGGCTGCCGTATGTAAAGTTAGATCTAGATCCCAGCTGTACACAAGGCTCAGGGGTGCATACAGTAGATCGCTCTACAGAACATTTATATAACATTTTAAAAGTCAATCAACAATAATTTGAATTGGATGCCTTTCTTATATTGTTTGAATCTCCGCAGTGTAATTCACTTATTTGGGTTTGTCTTTCTGACAAAGAGGTTCTTTCAATCTTGAAATTGTAATTCATATCAGTGATATGATACTACTAAAAAAAAAACCAGACAAAATATTTGACAAGAATTAAATACATTTAACAAAGATTAGAATTAAAGTAGCGGTATGCCTATATAGTGGTAATCCTGTTAGAAGAAAATGTATGTGTTTGCTGTTTTAATTGATAATACTATTTTAGAATGATACTTAAGACCTACATGTAGTTATGATGTCACTGGCGCCGTTTCAAAGCGTATTTATATGTTATGTTATGTTATGTTATATCGAGGTTTTTTTTTTATCTGACTGCTAAGAAAGCACGAATGCCTGTGAGCAAGCAACCCGGGGACCGACGGCTTAAGGTCCTCTCCTATATTGCTTGAAACTATAACTGCACTATCTTTTTATAATTTCAACTTTGTGGGACAGAGAAAGTTTATGTCATTATGTATGTTTCATTTAATTGCATCACATTAATCTGGTTGATGAAGAAATTGTTTTAAATTGATATACCGTTCTTTGTATTTTATACCAGTTAAGTTAATCAATTTCTTTTCACAACCACAGCAATAGCAGTTGGTATACAGTACAATCATGTTTTCGACCAACCCTATAACCTAGTATCGATGTGTTCACAAAGCTAAATAAATGCAATAAAATGAAGAAAAAAAACAGTGAGTGGGGGATGTAATTGGTCCCTCATTTGTATACCGACTAGGATGTGCTTATAACTGTTTTGTTAAATTAAGCTGAACTTTAGCATGTCATAAATATCACATTTAAGTCAAATTTTGATGATTTTTTTAGTGTTATTCTTCTTTGATTTGTCTCTTTTTAATCAAATAATTTTTTTTTTTGAGGGGTGGACTTGCCCTTTAACAGTGATGGATAAATGTTAACAGCTGCTGAACATATCCCTGATTTCCTGTATTCATATAAATCATTTTTTGTAGAGGAGAGAGAACAGAAATAAAGACACGTATGCTTTCATGATCGGCCAGTAAACATAATGCTTTCTATTATTATGTTCCATTTTGTCAGTTGTGTGAAGGGATGTATACAGTATAAAGTTACAATTTAATAAACCGCAATATTAACTGTAATGTTATATATAATTATGATCAATGTGAAAGAAAGTCTGATGGAGTAAGAGATAGAGGGGGGGGGGTGAAGGGCGATGGAGCGAAGGGTCGGGTGTGATGTCATACATGATTGTGTTCAGTGATACATGACAGATGATAGATACATAAACAGGATATCAATATTTAAACCGTAATATAACATGTAATTATGGTTAATGTGAAAGAAATTTTGAAGAAGTAAACATGTACTTTGAGAGAGGAATAAGAGACACAGAGACTCGAAGAGAGGGGGGAGAGGGGGAGGAGGGGTGGATAAGTGATGTTATACATGTGGTCAGTGATGCATGGCAGATGATAAATACATGAATGGATAGTGTTAATTTCAAAATCATAAACATAATATCAATATTCATTTGATTAAATTGCAGTTAGATCTGAAGATAAACAACAATGCACGTATTGTGCTAATTATATTACCCAAGAAGAATTACACACAATTAAAACAATTTGAATGTCATTCCGTTTAGGCAGTGTCCTACATTAGAGAATGGAAATTATCTGGACACAGAACAATTTAAGAAAATAAACTTTTCCCCTCAAAATGTACGTTTTCAGTAAAGGAATAAAATGCAGATGAAAACGAAATTATATGAACAAAGCATGAAAAGATGAGAGAGACTCACTGAAAGAGAGAGAGTGGAGAGAAAACTTGCAAAGCACAACCACCCTGTCTGTGGTGAGTCTATACAACATATACACACTCAATAAATCTTTAAAATATAACTTTTGTCTAAAAAAAACACTAATAAAGTTGCATTCATTCAAATTTTGTTTTCATTCTAGACTCCCGGTCTAGACATACTTGGGATCATTTTTTATTCACCAGAACGCTCAAAAACTTTTGCTAAAAAATTATTTGTCATTATGATAAATACTGTAATAAAGACTAATAAAAACTGACAGTGTAAACAAAAAAAACCCAAGCATTTATCCCGACGAATAAGAAAAAATAAGCCAAGCATTGTCATGTCAACCTCATTTCACCACACATGGGTAAATGGGAATGAGGGGGGGAGAGAGAGAGCGACCGGAGAGATTTGAGCAACACCATTGTCGTCACGTTGTACATTTAGTCTATAAATAGAGACATATTTCTAACCTGAAGCTTCTAGATACGAGTATTCCTCCGTCAACAAACACTAATTTACTTTAAAAACAAAACAAATAACTAATCTTTATAATCAACAGGGGTGATTTAGAATAATAAGCAATTGCTTTAATTTTTTTAAGAAGAGAATTTTATAAGGGTCTCCTACACCCTTGAATCAAAGACTAATTGATCGCAAGAAGCGAACTACTCATGACTAATTCATTTTTCTTCAGTGGCCATCCTACGGTTTAAAAATTCGCGGGCGGGGCTGTGAAAAGTTTGATGAATTCATTTTGATTTTGGAAAAGTCTTTTATGTTCTGTCTTGGAAATTGACACTAGAAGAGAGTAAGTTTAGCTATTTTGCCAATATTCTTCCCAGTCGCATCGAGCCAAAAGTTTTGAGGGGGCTATTTCCCAGGACCAAAATCCAGTTAAAACCAATTAGGGCAAAACCAATTGCAACCAGTTGGCCAACTGGTTTCAATAGGGAAATTGGAACAACTGGTTCCAATTGAAAACCAGTTGCCAATTGGTTCCAGTTAAAACCAATTGGTTCCAATTGAAAACCAGTTGCCAATTGGTTCCAGTTAAAACCAATTGGGCAACTGGAACCAGTTGGCAATTGGTGTCAATTGGTTCCAGTTGTTCCAATTTCCCTATTAAAACCAATTGAATCCAATTTTGGAGGCAACTGGTTTCAACTGCACCAGTTGAAACCAATTGGAACTTCCAGTAGGAATGAACTTAATTAGTTACAAATTAATTAGCATTTGCACTAACTATTGCTCATGCCAACATAGAAGCAGTGTTATATGTCTATTAATACCAATGTAAAGGGCATTGATAAAATACAGACTTTCATATATATATATTTATATGGAAGATCTTCAAATATATGTATTTTTATTTGATGTAATTTGGTAATTTGGTAAATTGACACCAATTGACAGCAAAGCACAAATAGCACAGATAACAACTTATCCAAGCTAGGAAGACAATGTACAGTACAAGATAGACCTGGAAACTTGACTGCAGACACAACTGTATTTTTCCAGTAGATGCGGTATAAAGGTATAAAGTAACAGTTAGTGGTGTACTAATTATCCTTTAATCTGTTTTAATTATAATCTATAACATTTATGAACATGGTTTTCACTGCTAAGTATTCTAAATACTTATCTTTAAAAAGTGTGGTACTTGAAATTGAAAAGAATTAAATAGATACATTGTTAATGATGATGAATCTCATAAAACCTTACCGGTAATCTGTGCACACTGGCAGATAATATGCAAATTAACTGGTTTCAATTGGATCCAGTTGGGTAACTGGAAAATTTCCAATTGGAAACCAATTGGAAATCATTTCCAGTTACCCAACTGGTTCCAGTTTTATTTCCAGTTACCCAACTGGTTCCAATTAGAATTCATTTCCAGTTACCCATCTTTCCAGTTAGAAGTCATCTCCAGTTACCCAATCGGTACCAGTTAGGATTTCCAGTTACACAACTGCATGGTTCAAGTTAGGATTTCCAGTTACCCAACTGGTTCCAGTTAGAAATCATTTCCAGTTGGAAGTCATTTCCAGTTACCCAACTGGTTCCAGTTAGGATTTACAGTTGCCCAACTGGTTCCAGTTGGGATTTCCAGTTGCCCAACTGGTTCCAGTTGGGATTTCCAGTTACTCAACTGGTTCCAGTTACTCAACTGGTTCCAGTTAGAAATCATTTCCAATTGGAAGTCATTTCCAGTTACCCAACTGGTTCCAGTTAGGATTTCCAGTTGCCCAACTGGTTTCAATTGGTTTCAACTGGAAATTGTTAAATTCCAGTTAAAACCAATTGAAACCAGTTGGAAATCCGGCAACTGGTTTCAATTGGATTTTGGTCCTGGGTAGGTGGCCATATACAGCCATTAAAAGTATGTTACGAGCTAGAAAGCGAAGCGACTGAGCAAAAATTTTGCATTTTCATTACAAAAATACAATTTTGTGTTAGATTTCAACATAACATTTAGAAAATGATATCATAATTCACCCTTCTTTCTTTCCTTTTCTTTCTTTATTAATTATTTTTTCTTATATGGTCATGAATTTTTATTTTTATGGGGGAGGGGGAAATGTCCCCAATCCCCCCCCCCCCCCCATCTGTACTTCTTCTTCTCCTCATATTCTTCTTCGTCATCAACATTGGTAATGTCTGCTACGTATGATTCTTGCAGAAACATAACTTTCAAAACGTTTAAAGGGATTATTAAAAAACCTGGGCACCTTTTTTACTGAGTCGATCTCATCAACTATATGGAAATCCTTCAGTGTCATAATATTTTGCAACAGGAAATTTGTACAATGTCCTATGTAAATAAAGATCAAGCACACTAAATTATCAAGACAATGGTGAACATCATATTTAGAAAATATTTTGAACAAACATGCATTTTAGACGTTGACATTGTTGCTTGCCATAGTTGTGGTTGATCGGATCAATCGCAATTCTCTCTAAGACAGGGCCCTGAAGGCCTGAACTTAATGGATTTGTGTTAATCAAACTTTCTGTAATTTTTTCAGACGTTTAGCCGCAATCTTTTATGTTACCATCCGAACATCTCCATCAATTTGTAAGCTCTACTATCAGTGGTATACCTCGTTCAAGTTCTTTTCACAAGAAATATTTGGTTCAGCAAATATAATCAAATTTTCAAGGACGATGAATAGACACACACAAACTATTGAAATACATTAGGTGAATTGAGTGGATACTCAATTTAATATATCAAATTAATAGAATACAGAAAGGATTATCAAGATTTTTCTCAGGCAAATCAGGAACAATAAATCATTAAAAATAAATATATACAGTATGCCCCACCTGAGTCAATGAAATACATGTGTTGTCTACATATAATATCAATGGATATTAACATAATAAAAATATTTGTATCTTATATGCACTCTCTTTTAGAGTCATTTGGCATTTCATAAGAGGTATATGTTTCCATTCTTCCTCATAATAAATAAATAAATACAAAATATACACAGTTAAAGTAAACATCTGTATATAATTTTAACATGCTTTTACATCATTAAAAAATGTTTTTCATAGATCAAATACAAACAACCTAAATTCTGACATTGATACAATAAATGAAAATACTTTTAAATACTGTATAATAAATTATTAAATAGATTTTTTTTTCCTTTTTTTACATGGACAAATTATTTTGTAGACTATAGCAATGATAATAAATAAATGAATAAATAAATATACCCAATTTAAGTGCAATATAAACATCTATACATGCTTTTACATGAATAAAAAAAATAGTTTTTTTAGATCAAATATAAACAACCTAGATTCTGACTTCGATATTATACATGAAAACACTTTCAAGAATAGTAATAGAATTTTTCACATGGAAATTTTTTTGGTAGACTATAGCAAGGACTATAATATTGCTTTCATATCATACAATAGGGCAATCATGAACAACAATTCTATAAGATTTTAGGTCTCCTCATTTTCTTTTGTAATAATTCTTTTTTTAAAGAATATTTTGTGTTAACTTTCTTGTTGACTATCACATGCATGCCCATAATGATGTTGAATAACTGCTATGTATATCAATACTTTGGTCCCAAGCATGGAATATCATTTCAATATAAAAAAAGATGCTGAAGACCCAATTCTGGGGCACTGGTCCTACAAGGTGGGGACGATGACTGTACATGGACTTTCAAATTCAGTCCCAAACGGTCCATGTTCATTTACAAAATTTTGTTCAACCAGGGCCAAGAACAATGATGCCCATGCAGGCAGTTCTCTGTGGCACCATATATATATACTTTGCGATTGATAGTGGGGAAGATTTTCACAATTGATCAGATTGATTATTGTATATGATCGATCACAAAAATCAGCCCCACGATCAATAGCCCAACTTTTTGTTATGTGGCAGACCTGATGGGCACCGTAACACAAATGTTTGTGATTGATCGTTAGTAAGAAAGAACAATTCTGATTGGTTCCTAGTCAGTCTACTAGAGCAAAGCATGCAACAATCACCTTGATAGATTCAATTAGCGATTAATTGCAAACCTTTGTGTTACAGGCCCCACATAGTTTTCTTTGTATGAGGAAGAAGGTGTGGAGCTATTCTTCATGATTCCGATTCTTTAAGCCGAGTTTGTAGGAAGGCATGATTGAAGCAACCATGAGCTCTTTGGTGAAGCTGGTGTAGGCTTCCACAACATCTTCAAAGATCATCATATGGCCTATGATGGAATTCAAGGAGAGAGAATATATAAGTTAATTAGCATTTATTTGTTTTATGAATTCAAACACGCTTATACAGGATTACAAAAATAACTACAGAAGCTGTTTGACATAGCAGTACTGTGACATAACATAATGAAAAATGAAAATAGATTCCAAGAAACTTTAAGTTCATTCAGCTCAGAAACTAGGCTTCCACCTCATATTCAAAGACCATCATAAATTGCCTATCATGAAAGTCAATGAGAGATAATATATGAGTTCATTATGATACATATAAATTTCATGAAACTCAAAATCTAGATCGCAGAATGTTTTCAGTAATTTCAATTTTTCCTTCATAAATTTTGTTTGTGCTGTTTGAACTTGGGGGAAGAGTTCCTTTTGCAACAGCCATCCAAGATGAAATATATATATAAATATTATATATATATATATATATATTTCACTTTGGGTCAGGAGAAGGATCAGGAGTAGAAGAAGGGTTAGGGTGGCTGTTGCAAAAGGAACTGTTTCGGAACTCGGATCGAATGAATGATCTTTATTACTTCATCGAATACTGAATTTTGTAATTCCCATGAGCTTTAGTATGTGCAGGGATTAGAATTTTAAAAGCTTGTGTTCTTACCTGGCTGGTTATTATCAGGTATGGTCACAATGATGTGCCTGAAGTAGTCAACGACGGAATCAATGAGGGCTTCGACGTCGTGCTCGTTTGGTACGATCTTGCATATCTCTTGTAAGATGTGGATCAGCCATGACATGTTCAAACTGCTCAGATAGGTGACCTACCAAAGAAAGGAATGTACCATGAAAAGATATGCTGAATCATAATTAATAAATGATTATATTTAATTGCTTACATAGCACTGTACACCTCTTTATCTGAAAAGCGCTCTACAATAAGTGCAACATAATTAGCCAAGCTACTGTTATGTGCTCAGTGTTTACAGGAATTAATTCTAGCTAGATACCAATTTACCTCACCTGGGTTGAGTGCAGCGTATGTGGATCAATATCTTGGTGGAGGAAATTATGACATGGCTGGGATTTGAGCCCAAAACCTTTTTTCTAAGTGCGGAGATTAATCCACTGAGCCACAATGCTCCACAATAATATATCAACATGTAATATTTACAATTAATTGTTACTTTATGTACATCAATGATAGTTGCCAGTCATACGATTAGACTTAACTGAGCAATTTGATAGTATCTTGAGTTGCATATATCTCAGTGTGTCTGTACATTTTTTTTTCTTCCTGGGTGCTTCCATATGTGCTGAGTGGTAATAAGGGGGTACACCTCACAATGCCGATGGCCTCTGGTCTGTCCCACACATTCTCTACTCAACAATGGTAATTACAACATTACATGTACATTCTCTACTTGTCAGTGTAATTTTGAAATTGTTTGCTTGTATTGCTATTAAAAGAGATGTGAAATAAATTAATTTAAGAAATGAAATGAAATAGGAATTGTTAATTACCAGTGCCAGTGCGACGATAACTGAGCTTAGCTGTGAGGTCTTCCCATTGATAGCCTTGCTAGCCAGCACTGGAACACAAATGCTCTCCCCGCACATCACAAGTAACCGGGCTGTGTTTTCAGTTTGCCATTCAGTAGGACATCCTGGAAAAAATGGCATAGATAATGCATGAGTTGGATTGATATCATGTTTTTTTTTAATAGAGGGAGAATATTTGTCCTCTTACACATTAGATTTCAACATGAAGATCTCATTAAGATGTAAACTTAGTACCATGTAAAATTACATCTTTCACTTTCCACATTGTGCATGTTAGTATATACTGCTCAACAAGAAAAGGTCAATTAGATGTAGATACCATGCACACAAATTGTTGTCTTTTAATCCAACACTATACTTGGTACTAGTATATTCCACTAAACATCTCAATTAGATGTAGATATAGTACTGTGCACATTAACTCTTTTTTAATTATAATTGTTATATCTCATCCACATAAAAATCTGTTTTGGATGTAAACTTAGCACCATGCGCACATACTGTTTTTCTATTTTCCCACATTAAATTTGATAGCCCATAACATGAAGATCTCCTTTAGATGTAAACTTAGCATAATGTTTTCATGCTTCTTTTCCATAAACTCCCAATATGATGAACATGCAACAGTCTCACTATCATGTATGCACATACTGCCCCCCCCCCCCTCACCACCACATTTTACTTTTTATATTCAACTTAACATGTTCTTATAAATATCTTAATTAGATGTTAACTTTAATAGTAACATCCCCACTTGAAAAATCAGTGTAAACACAATACACTGTGGGTGCAAACGTTCCATTTTATAACACACTTGTATTCTACGTGTAAGTTTTTCAAGCACACTGATGATACTGCCTGTGTTCCAATGTGATTATAAATATCTTAATTAGATGTTAACCTAGTACCATCCCCACTAGAAAGATCAGTGTGAACACAATATGTGAAAATATTTCACTAACACCATAACCACTTCACCTGTGAGTTCTTCTAGCACACTAATAACACTGTCTGTGTTCCAATTTGATTATAAATATCTCAATTCTCGCTACCCCAAATAGGAACAAAAATCTCATAATGCGCGAGACGAGATAATTTTCACTTCGTCGGGTCGTCATCACCACTTCCGGTTCAGAGTTATGCTCGCGCGAGGTTCGCGATACTGAGTTTTCCACCACGCTGAAATCGATGGCAATCAGCGTAATATGTACAGATTATAATACTTTTTATCTAATTTGGTCAGTTTTGATTCCATTTGAATTATAAATAGAAAAAAAATATATATTTCACGTGAAAATGTGAAAGAGAGGGTTGTGATCACGAACTTTCCGAGCGAAAGCGACGTTGTGTTGTTGTGCATGACGGCACTGTTGATCTGAATGGCAAAACAGTGCATTGGACTTCCGATCAGGAAGTTGTAATACCGAAAAGCTATCCTATAATGCAATGCGCGTTACAGGGATTTTCCCGGATCTCGGCGAAATCGCTATTTGGGGTAGCGAGAATTACATGTAGATGTTATAACCGAGTACCATCCCCACTAGAAAGATCACAGTATGAACACAATATGTGAAAATATTCCAATTTATAACTCACAAGTATTTTATCTGTGAGTTCTTCTAGCACACCGATAACGCCTTCTGTGTTCCAATTTGATTATAAATATCTCAATAAGATGTAAACCTAGTACCGTCCCAACTAGAAAGATCAGTGTGAACACAATATGTTGGAATGTTTTTAATCATAAAAGCACATTTTACCTGTGAATTCTTCTAGCAAACTGATGACACTGTAGTCCAATGTGATTATAAATATCTTAATTAGATGTAAACCTAGTACCATCCCAACTTGAAAGATCAGTGTGAACACAATATGTTGAAATGTTTTAAATCATAAAACCACATTTTACCTGTGAGTTCTTCTAGCACACTGATGACACTATCTGTGTTCCAATCTCTGTGTTTGTGCAGGGCTTTGATGGCTACGGCTAGATCTCTGAATGGGGCGGAGCTTAGAGGAGCTGAAATGGGGTCATCGTTGGTCATGAATGTCCAGTCTATCTGGTCTATATGAGAATAGAGGGTATATAAACAACATGTGGGCATGTATTTGTTCTTGAAAAGAACCATCCAAACTCCAAACATGTTCATTTCGTCTTTAAAAGAATGAGCAAAAGTAGCAAAAGCAAGCTAGATACACACTCTATCAGGGAGCTGTATAGGGAGCGGTATATGATATATATATATATATAGCTTTTTTTACACTCTTGCTCATTCTCCAGACGACAAAACGAACACACTCGTCAAAATGTTTGCATAACCTCAAAGAGTTTGGCTGGTCATTTTTAGGACCAAACATACGCCCATAAAATAATACATTGTGTACCATGTAAACTCTATGATTCATTATTTGCCATGGAAACCTTCAGAACTGTTAATTTCATATTGGTATTAGATTATCTGTGAGGTAATCCAAGTGCTTCTACACCAAGTTAATATTAACCAACATGCTTACCTCTACTTCTACTGAGTGGTCCATACAGAAGCAAGAGCACCCTCGCTTGGTGAACCATGGGGTAGGGTTTCAGGATGAAATGAAGCCACATCGCAAGATCTTCCAAGGAGTCCGCCTGGTCCAGGACCACGCCTCGAAGGAAAGACCTCACTTCCAGTTCCAGACCAATCTTGGCCCCTGTCTTGCCTGTCAGAACACTTGCTGTATAATCAAATAACATGATCAAAATCATAAGTGATAGAGCCGTATGTGTAATAAATCTAGTATCTATGTTTGTGATGGTGGTGAAGACAATGATGATGGCATGATGATGATGATGATGATGATGATGACTATGATATGATGGTGGTGAAGATGATCAAAGACCTCAATCATTCGTAAAAATCCAGTCTCGGCAACTGGCTTGCCCGTCAGAACACTTGCTGTATAAAGGCGACCCACACCTTACGATTGGTCTGCGACTCAATTTTGGAATAAAACGTAGTAGAATTTGATGCTAATATTGAGATTTGAAATATCTTACTGTGTAATGTTCTAAATCATCGTACAAATACCTATTTAATATCTTGTTGTAATGACGTCATAGCAGTCGTACAATTTGCTACGATTTGAAACTAATTTGGCCTTTACTCCAAAATAAAGGCTTACAATCTTACAAAACGGTTATATTAGTATTCTTTCAATTAATTTTAACCTCAAATAAAATGATATGTTCCATTCACATTTTCAGAAAATGAGCAAAATGCGATTTGTTCAAAAATCGGATCACGAACAGCCGTAAGGTGTGCGGTGGCCTTAACACATATTGTAATAAAAATCATATCAGTGATACGGCCTTTAAGGTGTAATAGTACCTGTGATGGTGATGGTGATGATTGCAATGATGATGATAATGATTGTGGCAATGATGATTATTTTCTTTAAAGAAGTGACTTGTTATAAAACTGTGAATGTTTGAAAAGCAACCATGGTTCATTTTTTGGTAGAATCTTCAAACAAACAAAGAACCCATGACATTCCCAAGAGAGAGTTAAACACCTTGTCAAAAGTTGATGCCGCATCTTTAAGCAAGAATCCCACTTTAAATTGGCTGTTAAAGCGTATTTTCATAGCAGATTTCCCGCATTTTCCATTGTACTATTGATCAAGAGTGGCAACTGGTAACCAAAAGGTACATGTAGGTAGTCTCCGAAAATGACGAAACTCTGAATTTTGACAAGGTGAATGAATATTAAAGTTTCACTTACCTATTTTAAGGGCAAGGTTCTGATGTTCGATGATAGCAAAGTATGCTCGATGACACTCCTTCTCCTCCCACCCTCTCACAAAGATGCTGAGAAACTGACCGAAGCAGTAGTTGACCCTCGATGACTCAATCTTCACACTGCTGGTTAGCTGATCAGGTATTATAATAATAATAATATGCATAATAATAATATAATGATAACAATACATTTACATAGCACTTTATAGTACTAAGACCTTTACATTGCAATTGTTATTACCATGGTCACATGATCCTGGCATGCTCGCACGAAAGACATGTATATGCACTTTCTCAACTCCCAAGGGGGGGGGGGGGGGTTCCAACAAGAGTTCCAAGACTCAATTGCTAGGCGTAATACATAGGCTTTTGCATCCTAGCGGGTACTTATTTAGCACCTGGGTGGAGAGTGGCAAAATGTTGATCTACGCCTTGCAAAAGGACACTAAGCCGTGGAGGGGTTAAAGAAAAATAACCCTCTGATTACAAAGCGAGTCAGAACCACAACACCACAATGCACAATACACAATACGCATGTCTGATGCATAGGATGAAATTAAATATTTATCACCACAGACATTTCTGATTTTCTGCACATTTTTAAGAAATATTATGGTGTATTACTTCAGGGAAAAATTATAAACGCCAAAATTAGACAAAACAGATCCTTGGAAATGTGAAAAATGTGTAAAAAAACAAATATGTATTACATGAATAATATTTTACTATATGGTTTATCATTACGTCTTACCCCCGTTTGGGAACGGACCGCAGTTCGGATTGCAAACTGCGGTATTTCACCCCATTTTGCGTTTGAAAATCTAAAACATAATTTCCAAGCCCTGGGGGTCGTTTCATAAAGCTGTTCGTAAGTTAAGAGCGACTTTAACAACGACTGGTGACCATCGCCAATTGTACCATTTACCGCAAGACATGATCACCAGTCGCTTTTAACTTACGAACAGCTTTATGAAACACCCACCTGATCAACCCCGCTTGGCCAGGTAATCCCCACAGGCCAGATTATGAGCGTTGAGCCAAGGACGAAATGATAACAACAGCTGTGCTATTACGTAAGTCTTCTCTGCCTGTAGAAGGACCTTTGGAATTAAATTATTGTATTCGATATTTAATCACGTTTTCAAAGGCATATTGTATTCAGAAATTCAATGCTAGCCCATTTTCAATTTCGAACAAAGAAAATCAACCTCGAAATAAGGAAAGTAAGTGAATAAAAAATGGCGACATGTTTTCCCGGACCGCACTCGGGCTGTTGTGTTATCTTCGGACCGAGGTCAAGAAACAGGTGTTTTGATACTTGCATTGCATGCCTGGGGCAGTAGGGTTTTCGTACTTGGAGAAGAGGGGTATAGTGTTATCAAACGGAGCTCTTTCGTCATGTAGTATCATTTTCAAATATCTTATGATTATTACAAGCAAAGACACCCACCCCCCCCCCCCTCGATTACTGGTACTTTATTACCCACAAGGACAGCAATAGTAGCACACAAAAATTACTTCTGGTAATATAAGAGTGAAACACTAAGAACAATCTGAAGATTGAATGTGGTAGATTTAATAATCAATTACATCTACAGTGTAAACTGAAATTTTGACCATCAAATAGTTTTAATGAAGATACCTCTTTAAACAAGGTTTCCATCAGTCTCAGTCTCTCCTTAGTAGGGTATAGGCAAGTAGATCTCTTCACCAATAAACCTACAGAAAACAGAAACATCATTAAGTAATATACATTCTCTAAATAGTTTTCTTTTCAAAGTATGAACTTCATTCATGTCTCTGTTACTTAAATGGCCATGCTTTAATATGTTTGTTTATTTTTGCATGTTCATGTTTATGACCACATCTATATTGTATGTTATTGTCACCCTGTATCGTGTTTGATAAGAACCGATAACCAGGGTTTTATGTTCATTACATTTGTTACTATGATTTGCATGATTGATAAATAAAGAGGTGATTTTAAAAAAAATTGTGTCTACGGTGACTAATCTCACTTTTGGGGGAGACTTTCATGAAACCAATCGTCAGTACTTTTCACCAACAACTGTTATAATTTACTGAAATCCTTGCACCCGATTGTCTAAGAATTAGTCTTACTTTAGGAAACACTCCCCTAACTTAAACTGTGATACATTTTACAATTCTAGCTCATGAAACATACCAAGGCTAATTATTCTATGGAAATTGGTAATATCGAATACAAGTTACTCTGCCCAAGTCAACCTTCTTTTTATTCAAAATATTCGCCTAGGTCAAAGTAATTCTTTTACCAGAATATCAAAAAGATTTGTTACACATGTATAATTCATCTAAGTAGAATTTCTCCCAAGTCGAACAGATTTCTGTGGTCCCAAAAGATTTGAGTTAAGCAGAGTTACCTGGGCAACACAGAGTTGCGATTGATCCAATCAACTACAACTATGGAAAGCCAGCAATGTCAACACCTCAAATGCAATTTTGTTCAAATATTTTCTATATGATGTATATTTACATGTTATATTCATTGTGTTCTTGAAAAATTAGTGTGCTTCTCATTGTTTATAAAAGACATTGTGCAAATTTCTTGTAGAAAAAATTATGACATTGATGGATTTCCATACATACATGTAGTTGAGGTTGTTCGGATCAATCGAAAGATGGGGGCCCTGGAGGGCAATAGGCTCAGGAAGGAATACTAAATTTACGTTTCTTGTTGGGGAAGAGGATGGGCTTAGTAGAAATTGGACCAAATGATTTGCAGATGAACTAGGATTACACCGTATGGGGATGACACCAATGGAAGTACTCTTTAGACCAAGAGGCAATGTGCCACAGCACTTACCCAAGTCTTTGAAGCAGTAACACAGATCAATCCGTTTCTTCTTGCTCTTATTCCTTGCACAACCTGTAGACAGGAGCTTGTTTATGCCTTGTTTGGTGAGGTTGTACGCCATCACGATGTCCCGCATTGATTTTGACACAAGGGTTAGGTGGCTGAGGTCCATTGCTTTTGAACACCAAAGAGAAATAGAAATATAAGATATGACAGATAACAATGATGCAAATGTTAGTCTGGGCTTTACAATATAAAAAAATTGTCATTCTAAGACAGTCGTGAATGAATTGAGCTCCAAATGCTCTGAAAAATTGAACCTCTACCCTTAAGAGATTTCTGACACAACTGCTAAGGACCAAGGTAAAACTACAAATTTTTATCAGAGTTAAAAAAGACCCAAGTTCAAAATATGGGGCAATAGATCAAACCATGAAATAAAAAGTTAGAAACCCGGTGGTTTATCATCATGGAAATACCGGTAAATGTAAATTAATATCTCTATCTCTATATCCAATATCTAACTAAGATATGAACGCACCATTATACAAAAATATAGCCATAGCCTAACAAAATTTTTATATTTCATTTGATTGATAAAAGATAGGCTTGGGACGAATGTCAGTTTTACCATTCGATTATTTAATCTACAACTCTCAATGCCACAATTTATACAATTGGACCTCACTGCATTGACCATGATCTAGGGTAAAGAATATTGTCTGTTTCTATTTGTTCCCCCTTTGATTCCTATGACTATGTCAAAAGAAATTACATGAAATGAGATTATAACTTTCAGTTATTGTTTCAATAAAAAATCTTTCCTGAATCAATGCTTTTATGCACCCCTGCATATGGGTGAATCAGCCCAGATCATTAAAGGAAAATACCTATACATAATCAACCAACAAAAATAATAACAAAGATGATAATTCACTAAAAAAAGGGCATTAATAAATAATTACTTTCGTCAATTTTTTTTGGGGGGGGGGGTAAAAAGTTTCACAACTTACTTGGAAGTTTAGAAAAGATAATGTACATGACCTCTTCTGGTAAGACAGAGAAATATCCAAGGGGGGAATTGTTCATTGCCTCACTAAACTCTTTATCTTCAGCTTTCCTTTGCAGTCTCTTGCTTCTTCTCGCTGTATGTATAGTCCCATACGTACATGTTGGTGTATCAGATGAGACATCCATCATCTACAATTTATAAAGGAAAAAATTGAAAAGGAATGATAAGTACTGGTACTTTTAATTGCTCTTGCACATTGAGTTCCTTGTTTATATTTTTATTGTAAAGTGCATTGCCATCACATACATTTTATACCTTGAAAATATACCTTCCATCATACATGTACATGTATAAAGCATTGAAGCCTTTTATTAATAAAAACTTATTTCCCTCTTGTTGACTTCTCATGAAAAATTCTGGAACACTGTTTTAATTCCGCTATACTTCAGTTTTTTATCAAGAACAAGCAAAAAATTCACCTGGGTCAATCAAGTCCGAAATTTCAACAAGCTGGACCTGAAGCTCTTTATAGATGAGCTTTAGAGCCTTTAGAGGGGAGGTTATTCCATTTCACTGATGCATCTCTGTGAAATGGAGCCATGTCAAAGCCTTTTAAGATTTCCTTCTTTGTAATCTTGTGTGTGTGTGTGTGTGTGTATTTGAGTTTTGTCAGACGTGTATCAATCAGATATGATTATTTACGTCTGGGACCGACCTTTAACGTCACCGTCCGAAAAACGTGACCAGGGCTCGAACCTCGAACCTCTGCATCAATGAAATTGAAATTGAAATTGAAAAGGTTTTACTAAAATTATTGCACTTTGCAGCCAAAAGGCTGAATTGCGTACAATTTACAGGTATATATACATAGAGTGTACAGATTTAAAAACATCAAACTTGAAATGATGACAAAAATATAATGCAACTTAATATATTATGTATACTAAAAGGAAAAGATGAAGTAAAAAAAAATACAAACACTGAAATGTGGTGGTGGTGGAAGGATGCTTATTGATAAACATCTTTAATTCAAACAATAAGAAACTTAGTTTTAAGCAGGAACAAAAACGAAAGACAGGCGGGTGTCTGGGGACGAGCGAGCAGTCAAGTCCAATGCACAGCTCCAGCCAAGGATTGCTAATCCCACAACACCATTCAACCTGAGCAATGATATTGGTTATTCAAATCCATTGCTCAGGTGGAACTTTGTAGGGTCAGCTACATTGTATAACTTCACCGGAGCTATGCATTAATAGGGCCGACAAACAATCACTTTCAAAACAAAACACACTCACGTTCATACCACGCTCATCATTCATCCAACAACCATAAAGACACTAAGTCTAAAACAACTGAACTCACTCACCCAGCAGTCACCCCTGGCACCTTGCACTCATTAAGCATACGGGTTTTAAAAAAAGGTATGCGGGGGGTGAGTAATCGCTCGTCCCAAGAATCCGTCCTGCTCAAACCTGAAAACATTTACTTAAAATATAAAGGATGACATAGTTTTGTAAAATGATATAAATGTCTTCCACCACATACAGAAATATTGATAAAAATGAGTGAAATATTGGTATAAAAATCCAAACATCGTTTCCTTTTAGTTGTTACAATGTGAAATACATGCATTAAAAGCATATTACAAAAACACCTGTAAACCTATTCAATTATGGTTGAGTTTAAAAAGTTCTAAAAATAGTAAAATTGTAAAATTTTCATCACAAGCTTATGAACTAATAACAATAATAACAAATTGCTATCAGGCGCGATGTATTAGCATAACACGACTTGCACAGCAGAGGTTTGTGTGTATATCAACCAGGTAACTAAATAACTAGTCAGGATATGAACGCCGGCAGCCGTTCTTTGGCGGAACCCCACGGCCACCCGTCCCATACGGCGCGTGCACCAAACCCGCCCAATCCTCCCATAGTCCAGGATAGGCCCCATAGACAAGGGGTCGAACCTTGTTTTTTTAGATATACAATGTTTTTTTATGGTTTCTTGTCAATTCGAGGGTGCTGATTCCGAATCTGAATGATGCCGCTCTTGTAACCTTGAGCATTTTCCGCAAATTGGCAAAATCCAATATGGCCGCCAAAATATGCAAATTACCCATGAAAATCATAAAATTGCCAACACATTAGCTATAAAATGCGTGTAGTTGTTGTGCAGAAGTGAAATACCAATTGGAAAAGCGATATTTGACAAAATATTTATTTTATTGATATTCAAAATGACCGCCATAACCCCTGTATACTTTATTATGTAGAATATGAATGGGGAAAATATTTTTTTCAAACAAGAGCACTATTATTGCATGTGATTGTGACCTGCGAGTGGACTACTGTCTGAAAACATGACTATTAACAAAACTATGTCATTTGTATACTATCTAATGTGATAAATGCTGTATTATGATATTCAAAATGGCTGTCATAGACCCCTTATACTGTGTACAATATATAAAAGGGGACAAATAATTTTCACAACCTTTGAATTTGTTTGACTTTAAAATGCCAATAACTGCGAAATATTGGTGTAACACTGTCTGACAACAAGGATTTCTAACGAAACATATCATTTCCCTTGCAATTTCGGTAATTATGCTGCATGTTGACATTCAAAATGGCTGCCATAGGCCCTATCTGTATTATGAACAAAACGAATGAAGAAACTAATTTTCACAAGAGTAAAAACAATAAAATGAATGTAATTGTAATCTATACGAGTGAAATATTGTCTAAACACATGATTTCTGGCGAAACATATCATTTCATTGTTCATGCATGAGATAAATGCTGTATTGTAAAATTCAAAATGGCCCCTTTGAGCCCGTTACAGTATTATCTACAATGTAAATGGGGACAAATACTTTTGAAAGAATTAGGATTTGCCTGACTATGAAATCCATACAATTCTGTTGAATAAGGAAAATATTGTTTGAAAACGTGATTTTTTTAATGAAATATAACATTTCCTCTCCCATAGGTGATAAATACTGTATTTTGACTTTCAAAACGGCCGCACAAGCCCCTACAAATTCTGTAACATGCGTATAGGGAAACTAATCATCACCAGAAGGAGAACCAAAAACGCACGTAACTATGTGATGTATAGGTACAATTTGGTCTTGAACATGATTTCTGACTAAATACATCACATAATGGTTGAGAAGGTAATAAAGGCCTTACTTTGAAATTCAAAATTGCTGCCATAGCCCAAAGTAGTATGTACATTGTAACTGGGGACAGATAATTTTGACAAAATTTTTACTATGAAAATGGCTTAATTTTGATGTAAGTGTTAAGTATTGTCTAAACCCAATGATTTCTAACGAAATATATCATAGCTTGTGTCATAAAGGTGATGAATGCAGCCTTTTAAAAATGAAAAATGGCCGCCATAGTCTCTTATTTTAATATGTAAAATTTGAATGAGGAAAGATAATTTCCACAAAGAAACATATTGCAGCCATTTTGAAATTTAAATATAGCATTTATCACCTAAATAACATAAGAAATGATCTATTTGGTTACAAAATCATATTTTTAGACGATATTTCACTCATACATGCAACACCATTTAGTCAAGCAAAGCCAAATTCTGTTAAAATTATATGTTCCCATTCACAAAGTACATAATAGGCCTACCGTTAGGGCCTGTAGCGGCCATTTTGACTTTCAAAATACATTATTTATCACCTACCTGGCAGAATGAATGATATATCTTGTTAGGAATTATGTTTTCAGACATTATTTTACTCTTAAATCACAATTATATGCATGTTATGGTGCTGACTCATGTGAAAATTGGTTTCCCAGATCGATTGTACATAATACAGTCAATGTCTTTTGGCGGCCATTTTGAAAGTCAAAATACAATATTTAACACAAATATGAAACCCGAATAATATATTTCGTTGCAAATTATATTTGAAGACAGTATTCCACTAATTTACCACAAAAAAATATGTTTTAGTGCTCACCTTGTGATTGTTTTTGTCCTCTCTCACATCGTAGATCATAATTTTAGGGCCTTTGGCGGTCATATTAAATATCAAAATACAGGGTTTATCACATACATGGCATGTTAAATAATAAATTTCGTTAACAATAATGTTTTTAGTCAGTATTCCACTCGTTTATCTCAACAAAATGCATTTTAGTGCTCACTCTTGTGATTTTTTTGTGTCACCATTCACATTGTACATAATAGTGTTAGGGCTTTTGAAGGCCATTTTGAATATCAAAATACAGGATTTATCACATAAGTGACATAACAAATGATATATATCGTTAGCAATCATGTTTACAGACATTGCTTCACTCATAGATCATAATTACTTGCATTTCAGTGCTCAATTTTGTAAAAATTAATTTTCCCCATTCATATTGTATAGGGGTCTATGATGGCGGCCATTTTGATATCA
Organism: Lytechinus pictus; assembly: GCF_037042905.1. Lineage (NCBI taxonomy): Eukaryota > Metazoa > Echinodermata > Echinoidea > Temnopleuroida > Toxopneustidae > Lytechinus > Lytechinus pictus. The sequence continues at coordinate 15,380,451 of NC_087253.1, read as the reverse complement.
AGAAAATAAATATTTTGACAAAAATAATTTTTTCAGATATTATTTCACTCCGGCAGCACAATTGCATATTTAAAGCCAATGTGGGGACAATTTTATGATTTTCATGGGTAATTTGAATATTTTGGCGGCCATATTGGATTTTGCCAATTTGCAGAAAATGCTCAAGGTTACACGAGTGGCATCATTCAGATTCGGAATCAGCACCCTCGAATTGACAAGAAACCATAAAAAAACATTGTATATATAAAAAAACAAGGTTCGACCCCTTCTATCCTGGACTACCACCCCTCGCTCTCTGTCACAAGAGCGAAAAGTAGGAAGGCGAGGCTCCTGTGAACATACCATGTGGGACCGGTGACCGTGGGTCTCCCCAACGCCCAGCAACCAACATTCAGATCCTGACTAAGGAACAATACAAGCTTTTTTTTTTGTAATTTGTAACTTCCCCACAGCTTGGATTACAGGCGCACGCCACAACGCCCAGTCATTGTAACAATGATCTTGGTAGTCTTGTAACAATTAATGGCTGCAGGCTCCATTTCCAAGTAGATTTCTAGATCTGGATCTGTTCTTTGTAATCTTGTAACAATTAATGACTGCAAGCTCCATTTCCAAGTAGATTTCTAGATCTGTTCTTTGTAATCTTGTAACAATTAATGGCTGCAAGCTCCATTTCCAAGTAGATTTCTAGATCGAGATCTGTTCTTTGTAATCTTGTAACAATTAATGGCTGCAAGCTCCATTTCCAAGTAGATTTTTAGATCTAGATCTGTTCTTTGTAATCTTGTAACAATTAATGGCTGCAAGCTCCATATTACAAGTAGATTTCTAGATCTGTTCTTTGTAATCTTGTAACAATCAATGGCTGCAAGCTCCATTTCCAAGTAGATTTCTAGATCTAGATCTGTTCTTTGTAATATTGTAACAATTAATGGCTGCAAGCTCCATTTCCAAGTAGATTTCTAGATCTAGATCTGTTCTTTGTAATCTTGTAACAATTAATGGCTGCAAGCTCCATTTCCAAGTAGATTTCTAGATCTAAATCTGTTCTTTCTAATCTTGTAACAATTAATGGCTGCAAGCTCCATTTCCAAGTAGATTTCTAGATCGAGATCTGGTCTTTGTAATCTTGTAACAATTAATGGCTGCAAGCTCCATTTCCTAGTAGATTTCTAGATCTATCTAGATGATCAAAAAATCAAGTGTGATCAAGGCCATCAATCCATGATTTTATAGACCTGGATCATGTCTGCTCTGTCAGGCTGTGGTTATCTTTAAGATACAGTCAGGCAAGAGTTTTTTTTCTTGAAGTCTGAAATTTCAAACTTTCAGTCTTTCCTCATAACAAAGATTGTATGTTGATTCAACTGTAATATTAGACTTAACATTAGATCTACACTACAGTTTAAGTTAGATCTAGAGTCTAGACTGTCATTAAAAATCTTAATTTTTAACAACAGCCATAGTCATAGATCTAGATCTAACGTTGGTCTAGATCTAACGTTAGATTCTACCTTTAGATTTAACCAAGATCTAGAGATCTAGACTCATGAATACTAGTGTGTGGTGTGAAAAGTTTCTGTCTTTGATGTGCTGATAAGTGATGTCTGATGATTGAGTATGAGACTGTTACTGTTAGCAGATCTAAATCTAGATCTAACTGCAAATTTATGATTAGATCTAGACTCTAATTGCTTATCTGCTCCTTGAACTGATGCAAAGAGTTCAATCTTAATTCTAATGTAATAATAAATTTGCAACTGTTAAAAAATGATCTTACATACTTAGACCTGTGTTAGATCTATCAATTGTAAAACTGCAACAGAATGAAGACTTCATTTTGTTGCAGTGTTACAATTGATATATCTAACACAGTTAGATCTAGTAGAGGTCTAAGTAGGCTACGTTAGATCAAATAAAATTAGACCAACTCCAGAAGCAAATCTATTATTACATTAGAATTTAGATCGAACTCTTTGACTTTGCATCAGTTTAAGGAGCAGATAAGCAATCAATCACCAATTTGCAATTGAAAGTTAGATCTCTAGTCTAGATCATGTCATGGACCAAGGCCAAGGCCCAGGGCAAGGCAATTGCACATTTTTTCAGTACGAAAAACAGATTTGCATTTGATTTGATCGCAACAGATGCAAGTTTCTTGAAAAAGAAGGTCTAGGCCTAGATGATAGATCTAGTAACAGTAACAGTTAGGCCTAGAGTCTTACGTTAGATCTAACATTAACCTGAGGAGCTCAGGCCCGCTTCTGGACCTGGGGACTGGGTTAATCTAGATCTAACTGTAGAGTAGGAATAACCATCGTTTCTGGGGATTTAACAATTTCTGACATTTTAGTGTAGTGGAGCCAACGCAGTTCAGGGAACAGCCAAATACAGAGACTGAAGTTTTTGGTCTCATCTAGACCTAACCCAGGGAGCTCCGGCCCGCTTCGCGGGCCAGAGCCCAGGAGTCCACCGTGCATTAATTTTAGACATAGACACTGGAGCTGGACTAGGCCTAGGGAAGATTGTGGTCTCAATAACTTTGAAAGAAAATTGTGAAAACAGAAATTATGCACTTACTACGATTATATGGATGAAGCCTTGAAGGTCTATCGTGTGGCAGTATCCTGACATCGAGGCACAGACTGGAACCTCAAAAAAACGAAAAGTTTTGTCGCGATCATACCTCTCCTAATTCTTTCAAAATTCATAACAAAATGGCCGATCGAGACTGGGGTAGGAGAACTTTTTGTTATTTTGAGGTTCCAGTCTGTGCCTCGATGTCAGGATACTGCCACACGATAGACCTTCATCCATAATAGTAATAATACTAATACCGGTAGGCTAATCGTGGTAAGTGCATAATTTCTGTTTTCACAATTTTCTTTCCAATTGAGACCACAATCTACCCTAGTCCCGTGTCTATGTGGAAATGCATGGTGGAGGTCCCCGGGGCAAGGTGGACTCCTGGGCTCCGGCCTAGGTTAATCTAGACCTAGGTCTAAGTTAGATATAGACTAGGCCCTAGTAGTACTACAGTGCGTATCAAAAAAAACGGGACAGTTTTGAAAAGTCTATAAAAAATTTGTTTCAAATTATTATATCTATATTTTGATGTTAATAGATGCTCCGATGTCTTATCTTTGAAATGCAATTAAAAAAAATATATTTTATTCATGCTTGAGCGAACATGGGACGTTTTTGTCGGGGGTTCAAAAAGAGGCTTGCGCCAAAATGGCAGAAATGAGAAATTTGATGATTAGACTTTTGGCCAATCAGCAGACTTCCTCTTAATCTTTTCATTATCTTTGCCATAATTTTCAAATCATGCTGTCAAATTTCATTTACAAATTTATTTATTTACCAGAATTATTTTGTTTTTCATTTAAACTTCTTTTACCTTTGAATTTTCCTTCATAAGTAAGAAAAGAAGACTTTTGTCAACCCAAGTAGGAAGATTTGCATTATTAAATAGGAGAATTTGTAATTATTCAAATCCTTTTATTATGTGAAACAAATTATGTTATGGTACCTATAAAAGACATGAATCCTATTTTTAAGGGGTTATTGAATCCTTCAAGTTTAATTATGTGCTTGGCAGGACAAACAGGAAAGGATTCATGTCTTTCAATGGCAATGATGTAGCCTATTGAGTCAATTTTGAAGGAGCAATTTATAAGGCAGATTGGGTAAAATGTACTAAAAGTTGTGAAGCGAGCAAGCAAAACATTTCCACTTTTTTATTAGAATATCAAATTTTTTGATTTTGACATAATATTCAGAAAATGATATCATATTTCACTTTTTATGTTTTCTGTGATTTTCTTTTTCACTTTTTTTCTTGGTCATGATTTATTTATTTATTTCCTTTTTTTTTGGGGGGGGGGGAGGGTGGGTGGGCACCCCGATCCCTCACCCATCAGTATGCCACTGTTCAAAGGCACCATAACCTTTTTAGCACACAATGAAAGGATTTGAAAAAAAATTGACGCTCTCCCATACTTTGGTTGAAAAAAAAATTGTTTTTGCTTAGTTAGAGAAGGAATATTCAAAGCTGAAAGAGAACATATTAAAAACGAACAACAACAGAACTATTCAAGCAAATAAGTAGATTTGGAAACGAATTTTGACTGCATAATTCAAAAATTATGGCAAAGATAATGAAAAGGTTAAGAGGAAGTCTGCCGATTAGCAAGAAGTCCGACCATCATATTTATCATTTTATGCCATTTTGGCGCAAGTCTCTTTTTTAACCCCAGACAAAAACATTCCGTGTTCGCTCAAGCATGAACGAAACTAAATTATTTTGATGGCATTTGAAGGATAAGACCTCAGATCACCTAAAATATAGAGATCATAAATTGAAACAAAAATTTTATAGACTTTTCAAATCTGTCCCGTTTTTTTTTATACGCACTGTATAATTTCTAGCCTAGTAATACACGGCCTAACACTTAGTATAGAAATTGAATCCCCGGAAACGACCGCAGTTATTCCCGTCGTGTCAGTGTCAGTATTTTTGGGCCTAACTCCATCACTTTTTACATTTTCATTGCCAAAATGATATCAATGATACCGGTACTAACTAGGATTAATGATCAATGATACTGGTACTAACTAGGATTAATGATCAATGATAATAGGATTAATTACTGCCCTCACCTTTTCTGCACCCCCTGACTCCTTTACATTGGCCTTGCCCTGCATGTCCTGGTCCTGGGCCGCGCCTGGCGCCTGTCTGGACCGATTGGCTCCGTTGTTGTTTTGGGCGTTGCGGGCCTCAGCCAGGCGGTTCCGGGTCTCGGAGGAGTCTCTCCGTCTCCGACTCCGTTCGAGACCAAAGTAATGTCAAAAGCACAAGTTCAACTCAATTGCAGAACTTGAACTCAAACAGGATTGCTTGTGTAGCTTTAAATTAAACTAAAATTACTTTCAGCTAAAACAATAGCCAAAAACATGAATGAAAATTATCCCGAATTACCTAACAAAATTTCAAATGACCGCGATCGCGACAGCTGATTGATGACGTTTCTATCAATTATTGGTGTTATCGCGATCGCATAAATATCGATCGATATGCGATGTCTATTACAAAGCAAACAAAAAAGTCTCACGTTTTCCCCCTCAGCATATACAGTCCCGAGTACATAGTAATTTTTTTTTTAATTGAAATATATTTATTCAGGAAAAATACAAGATCAGTACAAGAACACTGTAATGATTTTCTTCTCCTTTCACTTCTTTTTCTTCTCCTCCTTCTTCTTTCACTTCTTATTCTTCTCCTTCGGGCTTCTTTCACTTCTTATTTTTCTCCTCCTTCTTCTTCTCCTCCTCCTCCTCCACCTTCTTCTTATTTTTCTTCTTCTTCCTTCTTCTTTTCCTCCTTCTCCTTCTTCTTCTCCTTTTCTACTTTTTCTTCTCCTACTTCTTGGCTACTTCCTTCATCTTTTCTTTCTTCTCCTTCCTCCCATTCTTCTTATTATCTCTCTCTTTTTTTTCTTTCTCTCTCTCTCTCTCTCTCTTCCCACCCCCTCCCTCCCTCTCTCTATCACTGGCGGCACCCGAGCCGGGGGCATGATGGGGATCGATTTTGCCCCTCCCCTATTATAAAGCGGTCCCTCCCTTAGTTGCTCCCATATTTTTGGACAGAGGCGTCGATCCTGGGGGGGGGGGGGCAGGGGGGCGATCGCCCCACCAATGAAAATATTGGGGGGGCAAACATATCGTTTCCCCCCCCCCCCAATAATTCCGCATGTGCAAAAATAAAATAAGATTGTAATGTTACACAGAAATCAGCTAGCGAGATTGAGATACACAACTCATTCTTTATTTAAAATCGCTTTCAAAATGTCCGCTTTTTCAGATTGGAATATACAAAATTTCAGCTCGCGCTTCGCGCTTGCATCAATTCTGTAGTAAAAACCCATACTTTTCATGATTAAATTGTGAATAGAAGTCCCGTTTTCAATTCTAAGCCTCAAAAGAACTCCCGCTTCGATTTGCAATATATCTTGTCCTTTATTAAAAACGTCCATTAAACTGTCATTTTTTTTTTCAGATCGTTGTTTTAGATACCCATCTTAATCCTTGGTACCAAAAATGCTTAGAATATCAAGCTTTCGGGTCAGAATATAAAGAAACTTCAGCTCGCTCTCGGCACTTGCATTATCTGTGTAGTGAGATATGTATCCTCCTCATGAGTTACTACAAACAGTCCTAAACAGGTACCTTTTTCCAGTTTTCAGGTCAGTATACAAAAAAAATTCAGCTCGCGCTTCGCGCTCGCATTAATTTTTTGGTGAAATATGTGGCTCTTTCTCATGAGTTATATATATATATATATATATATATAAAACGATATTACGACTACCACAATCATGAATGTTATTATTTCAGTTCTTGTCTCTGTGAGCTTTATTGTATCCCTGAGGAAGACGTATGTTTAACGTCGAAAATTTATTCAAAATAAACTGTTGGAACAAAGTACAATGCATTACCACTTTGCCTCATTAATATATATATATATATATATATATATATATGCCTATGTGTGTGTGTGTGTGGGTGTGTTTCGTGTGATTGAGCGCCTTTGGGAACGGGACCGTTGATTCATAATTTTGCCCCCCCCCCCCAATCTGAAAAATGGATCGACGCCCCTGTTTTTGGATAGTCTTCTTTTTCTTCTTCTTCTACCCGGTTTATTATCTGTCTTTTCCCCATCATTTTCCCCCACGTTTTTAAAAATCCTGGTGCCTACACTGTTTCCCTTTCTCTTTCACATTTTCTTTACCAATCTCTCTTTCTTTCTCTCACACATCGATTTTAACAAAGGGCATCTAATAAGCCTAAAAAAAATAATGACTCGTATTAACATCTATCAACAGTAGCTTACTGTAAGTAATTAAAAAAAAACTATCGGATTCATAAATATTTGCCACCAAAAATATGCATGAATGTCGCATGGTAAAAATTTATTGTATAAGAATTCCCAATGTTCAAGGGAAGAAAATAAACAATGGGTTGAAAATAAAAGACTAGTTCGATCCTCATCACGTTTATTGCTATATGCAACAAGATAATAGAAGGGTCATGGTCATATAGGCCTACATAAGGGCAATAAAGAAGTATAGAAAATTAAAAATCAATCTCTATTTCCGATATCAATCAGAAATAATTTACATAAAACGCATTATGACATCAGTAGCATGAATATCGCAGATTCAATGCATATTTATTTCAAATACATGTGAAAACAAACACGACAGGAAGTTTATATTTCAAACCAGAGTTATGTAGACAACATAAACATTGGAAAATAAATGGTGAGCAAGATAAAAACCAGTTTCATGAGCACGTGAATAATAACTGATTTTCTTTACAAAATTCGAAAGTCATTTTATAGCAAATAGAGAGTCGAGATGGTATACGGTATATCCCCCTACAGTCTCAATATGACGTAAGATTACGGCACTAAAAAAAGTTTATAGAGCCTATAATAGAGTCCAGCCTATATAATATCATGCATGTATTATGCCAAACAGAATAAATAACGCAAGCATATATTGATTTGTTCATGACAAAAAATTATGATTAATGCAAGCATCTAGTGATTTATTCATTTATTTATTTTTGTAGTTTAATCCTTTGTAATACCGCAGAACAACACAGGGTTGGGGTTTTTTCTTGCTTATATCCAATTTAAACATAATACTGTCATTTTAGGTTTATCCAACGGAAAGGCACATTGATTAAGGTATTCCTCAGGGGCCGCGGAACGGTTTTCAAAGTGGGAGGACTGAGCCAAAAGTGGGGGGCTGACCATGAAAAAAATCACAATCATGGTCATTTTTACGTTTTTGTACACGGTTTTGGAAAAAGGTGGGGGCTAAAGCCCACCCAGCCCCCCCCCCCCCTCCCCCCCCCCCCCCCCCGCTTCCGCGGCTCCTGTTACTGACGCTTGTCCTTCCATGCTGAGAACTGACCAAGGGAGGGGCTGTTCCCGGGGTCTGTTTGTCTCGTTGTCTGAAGGTTTTGCTACTCCATAACGAAGTCATTGTCTTGAGATTTTTATTCAGTCAATTACTTGGAATAGCGCATGTGACGTAAGTTAAGAAAAATTTGTTCCTTTGAAATTTGAACAATTAAAGTTATCCCCAAGGACTACCGTATGCGTAAATGACTGCGGTGCTGAGTTTTCTGGTTTTCTTGAGGTCATACGACTCGATAATGAATAGTTTTTAAAAGTATAGATTTAATTCCTTTTTTGTTAATGTGGCAAAAATAGTCAATTCTAACTGGGTGCCATCATCACACCCATAAGAAAGGAAAAAAAGGAAGAATCATTATTACTTCTGAAGTTTTGTCTTTTAGGCGCACATGACGTAAGGTTCTCCTGCCCCTCCCAGAACTGCCTTGAATGACGGCGGTGTTACCGAGTTGCTTGCATGGTTTCTGATCTTTGAATGTCATGCTACTCGATATTATTAATGTCCTTTGCCATTAATCCTTGCAGTGGCGAAGTGGTGTTGAGCCAGGATGTTGAGTGGTGTTGTTTTCTGAATGCAATCACCATCCTACTTAATGCGATTTAGCATTATTTTTACTGTTTTAGGGGTTCTCGCAGTTAACCACTTAGAATGGCGCATGACTTGTGACGTAAGCCTGGGCTAACTCCTGTTCCTAAAAGGTGGAATATAGGTCCCGGAATTCAGTTGCCTGGATTAATTCCTGATTTTGTTTTAGTTAATTCCTTGGGATAGCGCAGGTGACGTAAGGCAAGCTGACCCTTGTTCCTCCTAGAACTCCTTCGAATGAGGGCGCTGTTGCGTTGTCTGGCTGCTTGAAGGTGAATCGGTGGAGGAGACTTGTAAAGCCGAGAAAGGTCTCCATACGCGCCAGCTGCTCACCAAGGCAGATACGGCGTCCTGAAATATAAAATAAGACCAATTCTTGGAAGTCAAAAGAATACGTTCTTGGAAAGATATCAAGAACCACATTAATGCAAGATTTCCAAGTTTAATACGTACATGTTCACTGCTTACTAATAATGGAATGTTGTGCTTCAGAAACATAATTCGGATTCTCATAATTATGTAGGCATTATTGCACTTTTCGACGGCCTGGTGTTATTGTATAGGAGAAAGGAATTTACCAGTGACTGTGGCATTACGGATGCACACGCCTTTTCCAAAGAAGGATATCACAGGCCAACGAACGTAAAGGGAAGCAACACCTGCATGCGTCTACATGCGGCTATGCGGCAAAGTAGCGACGCCCTCTAAGTTCGTTGTTACAGACGATCAAGATCAAAATCAAATGGAATTCATGGTATAGCCTCCAGATGAGAGAGAAGCAAGACGAGGTGAAAGAGTTACAGAGACACACCAATGAAACTGACTTCAGATCGAGTGCGGACTTCCAAAATATCAGTTTCGTTGCTGTGACTGTATGCACGTAACAGTCTCCCAAACGGGATAAGGATGACGCAATGACCGAGTGATTGTTCACACCATTATGACGTCATTGAGGTATCACAATAGAATCTTAACCGTAATGGCAATAAACTTACCAGTACTGAAAAATATGAGATCTTCTCTCTTCGTCAGCTTTCCATTTTCATCCAGAAATCTCTCAGGTTTGAAGTCATCAGCTTCTTCCCAAAATGCATTGCTGTTAAGCACCTTCCAGAGGTTAGATAAGACTATCGTACCCTTCGGTATGGTAAAGTCTTTTATTGTGACGTCAGCTTCTGCCATGTGGGGAACACCCAAAGAAACCACTGCTGCCTTTCGTTGGACCTAAAAGATATCATTCGGATAATATTTCCGTTAACATTATATTCAGAATGAATATACATTCATCTCTAAACATTTTTTATACGAAATTATAGCATGACTTGTGTCACCTTTGCGTTCGGTTATGATCGATGAGTCTGTTCAGGCTACTCTCCGGTTCTGGTCCAAAATGACCAAGAATGTCTGATATACGTGACACAGCTAACTAAATTAAAATTGAATTGAACTGCACTGACTGGCATTGTTATCTGGATGGAGCCGGGACGTCCCCAGTTGATGGGTAAAAATGTAAGAATGTGTTACCAGAAGTGGGTCATTACAATTAAACTCACACAACCACATTCACGCATGCAAGTCATCCCACACGCGCACACGCACATCCACCATGCTCACACATACAAATAGGCTACTCCTTCATCCCACTCAATCACACACACCCACCCCCACACATGCCTTCGCCCACACACACACACACACACACACATACATTTTCTAACGCTCTCCCCATCACCCCCACTCACACAAAGATCCACAATCCTCTACAGGCCTACTTTGTGCCTCTCTTCTCCTTTTTGGATGAATAAAATCATGTCTTGTTTTATACGTCACCCCATGGAGGCTCAGTGGTACGATAGAGCAACCATCTCATAAACAATTTACCGGGTTGGATGCTTGCCTTGGTCAGGTGAGGTTATATTTTTTAATTAAAATTGAGGCATGTGACATTCTTGCCAACCGTTTGCTGTGTTGGAATTGAGAAGTTATGATAACATAATTATTAAATCATATAAGGCTTTCTGGGCTGCTGAACGAATGGACCTTAATAATGAACTGCCTACATTTGGCAAGTAGTGTTTTTCATTGTTATCAATATCATCATGATTGCCATTGTGATTGTTGGTGGTAGTGATGTGTATAGGCCTACTTCTTCGAAATTAGTTTGTGTCTTTCTCTCACAGCTTATGCAAGCCCTTTACAGACCCTCACTTTTTCACATGCAACCACAAAATGAAAATAAAAACCATCGGGGTTCTTTTTTCTCCCTCCCCATTTCTAAAAAAAATAAAAATAAAATAAAAATGTAGGCCTACTTGCCTCCGTAAGCACGGCACACGTGTACGGCAAATCCTTCCGATCGCTCAATCCGGGCAATCGATCTCTTCCGATCACGGTATCGATTTCAGACTGGACACGCGACTGTATCTCGGGATAGGCAATCATGTAAAGAATGCACCATTTGAGGGTAGTTAAGGTCGTCTCAGTTCCAGCGAAAAAGAGATCGGATATGACGGATTTAAGGCTTTTTTGGTTGAACGAAGACTCGGTTCCCTGTGAATTAAACGCATAACAAAGAATGGACGAATTATATCATGATAAACTTCTCCCACATTTATGAAAATATAAGAGGAACCGCCACGATCGACCAAACATGAAGGCTAATTAGGAGGATATCAAACCGTTAGGTTCACACGTTAAAAAATGGTAATTTCGCAACCTTCAAACACACAAAGTGATCGCTAAATGAAATGACCTATCAAGATCATCGTTCCACGCGCATTTTGCTCAGTAGGCTGACTAGGATCCAATCAGAATTCTTTTTTCAATTTGAAATTAATTGCTAACCTATGTGTTACGGGGCACATGAGGCTCTTTCTAACATGTCTACGGTACAAAGATCCGACATTTATGCACCTTTACTGGTGCAGAATGCTATAGGGTGCACTATTATAGGGTGCAAAAGTACAAGCACCACCAAATTACAACATTAATACAGGCGCAAATTCCATGCATGTTTTCAATGTCGTAATATTAATTGTACATGTACTTTATAACAACATGCAGCACAAAGAGGGAAAAGGGTTAACTTAAATATGCCACAGTTTTATAAGATCATATCTATGCAGGATTGTCTTTGAGCCTTTCATACATTAATGTTGGAAACAAAACAAAACAAGAAATACACACAAAGGTCTAAGAACTTCCAGGTGGGTATTTCATAAAGCTGTTCGTGAGTTAAGAGTGACTTTAAGAATACCTGGTGATCCTTTCTTCTGGTAAATGATATTCACCATTAAATGTTCATTGGTGATTACTTAGCGCATAAGAAAATATCACCGGTCGTTCTTAATGTCGCTCTTAACTTACGAAGAGCTTCATGAAACATCCACCAGATATTGTCTGTGGGGTTCATTTATACATCCTCGTTTGCTGCAAATAAGCACAATGTGAAGCACAATGTATCACAGTGTGTTCGCAGTGTGTTCACAGTGTATTCACAGTATATTCACAATATGTTCACATTAAGTTCGCATTGTTTTCACAGTGTGTTCATAGTGTGTTCACAGTGTGTTCACACAGTGGATCTACAGTGCGAACATGTTCGCAGTGTATTCAGTGTATCACACACTGTGTTCGCACAGTGTATTCACAGTGTGTTCACAGTGTATTTACAGTGTGTATTCACAGTGTGTTTGCAGTGTATTCACATTGTGTTCGCAGTTTTTTCACAGTGTGTCCACACTGTGTTCACACAGTGGTCTATCCAAAGATAAGATTCACACTTATATGATACTCAAATTCAACAGCGTAAAGATAAGTGTGTTTAAACAGCGGACTATGTGATGATGTTATTCACACTGGTAAAATGCTCAAATTCAACATAACAGGCTGAATATAATTTCATACTGTAGTCACCTTGAAAAAGCAAGGGTTCAATGTATTCAAAAAGGGAACCATTTTATTATGTGATTCACACGGTTGAAATGCTCATAATATACAACAGTGAGAAGAAAATTTCACACTGTGGACACCTTTATATATGTACAATTTGAATGTTTACAAAGTGTTCACATGTGATTCATACTGTTAAAAGTGTTCAAATTCAGAATCAGATCTAAAAGCGTCCAGATATTGTTCCTGATACTATCTAAAACATCCCTGCTGAAAAGCACATTGTGTCATATAGTGTGTGGAACACAATGGCCCATATTCTGAAGTCGGGTTTAACTTAAACTCAGGTTTAAAGTTGTGGTTTAAGTATGGGAAGCCCAAAGTATCAAAATTTTTATTAAGTTGTATGTTTCTTATGTTTACTGTGCTCTTTCCTGATTCATTGATGGTGAAGACAATCATCTATTTATACTTCCTACACAATTATGAATGATTTGAGAGCCGAATGAGCTGAAGTATGATATCTCTACTGTTAGTGATTATGTAACAATTGGCTGTCCATACTTAAACCACAACTTTAAACCTGAGTTTAAGTTAAACCCGACTTCAGAATACGGGCCAATGTGAAAACATCATGATATTGCTAAATTTGAGCATTTTAACAGTGTGTATCGCATCTACACAAAGTTCACTATGTAAACACACTGACTATTTACAGAGCCACAGCACACACACAGAGTGACCTTGTCTTCACACTGTGGAACTGGAGCACTTTAACTATGTAAATCACATTTTGACGTACGTAGTCCACTACGGGCATGGTGGCTCAGTGGCTCATGGTGGCTCACCGGGCATGGTGGCTCAGTGGTAGAGCGTCCGCCTCATGAACGGGAGGTCGTGGGTTCGATCCCTGGCCGAGTCATACCAAAGACTTATAAAAATGGAACCTTCTGCCTTCTTGCTAGGCGCTCAGCATTTAGATTGGAGAAGGGTAATGATAACATATTATGTTAAGCAGGGCCCACTGGTAGAGCAGTTTTCTAACTGAAGTGGCTACCCTGGGTAAATAAAACGTTATTATTATTATTATGTAAACACGCTTTTAACGCAGAGTGCATTTACCTCAATTTCCTCCAACTTGATCAAATACTGGTCGATGAAATCTCGCGGAATCTCGGGAATTCCGTGCTTTCTGTGAGCGTATATATGAGCATCTATGAAGGCATAAAACCTTCGTGCATTCACCATCATCGTGTTGATAGCTCCAAAGGGAATCTTGGACAAACCCGGTATAGGAAGGAAGAAGATCCATCCGCCGCTCCCACCGAGTCTCATGTTGGTGTTTAGAATATGAAGCAGCTAAATATGAAATATAAGAAATTAAATTCAGGAAATCAGTAAAACTCAATCTCTTTTGAAGTCGGTAGTTTTAAGAACACATGATTGCACACAATTAAATGTAATTCATTGTAAGTGGTTTGGGGCTATTAATAAAAACGCAGTAAGTACTTCTAATAATGAAAATTAGATTCAACTTGCGTTTATGCAGTTCTCGATTTTAGAAAGTGTATAACACAAAATAAATGGTATCATTAAAAATTAAAAAATGGAAATTAAAATGAAATAGAGAACTCTATAGATAAATCCAACAGACCTTACAAGTGCAGTTCCCACTGGGTGAATAAACGTTAAAGGATACCACGCAATCGAAACAAAAAAATGGCATCCAATGACACATTTTTCTTCAATCGAGGAATACTAGCCGTCGATAATTAGTGCTGGTAAAATTACTCTCAAGTTTACAAACACAAGTGAAAACTTCATTTTCCCCCGTCGCCCCCTCCGAAAAATATCGCATTCGATCATTAAACTTACCTCTTTGAATTCTGCATCATCGTACTTATACTGCGTCCCGAAAATGATTGTACAAATGACGTTGGAAACTGCTCGGGATAGGAGGTCACTGGGGTCGAACGGGGACCCTTCCTTCTCCTCAATGGCCCTTGCTAGCTGGGTCATCTCCGCTGCGACTGTGTCTTCGTAGCTCCTCTTGCCAACGCCGAGGCTCCGGAAGACGGAGAATGTGAATTTGCGCTGTTCCTTCCATATATCACCGACACCAATCAGAAGACCCGCTGAAGGACCAAATAAAAAAAAGCGTGAACGTATTGTCGAGGAATCAAAACACCTCATGATATCATTTGCCATTATTCCTTACAGAGAATTAAAAAAATACCCGTCTAAATCATTTTCTTGATCAGAAAATTATAAACTGAATTTAATTTGCATGCCCTGCATGGACAGAGTGCATATGCTATCATAATTTACGTCACACTGTGGACACCTCGAAAGGGAGTAGTCACAGTTTGTTCACATAGTGGACAATGCGAAATGTGTTTCAGGGTTAAAATGCTTGAATTTAACAGTAGGGAGGTGATTTTACATTTTGTTCCACATATGAGAATACACTGTGGACACACTCTGAATATACTGTGAACATATACTGTGAGACACATTGTGGAATACTATGAGGCACACTGTGAACATACTGTGAGACATACTGTGGAATACTTTGTGAGACATACTGTGGAATACTTTGTGAGACATACTGTGGGGCACACCAAGAACACAACGCAAGTACTGGACACACTGCATGGCATACTGTGTTTCACAATATGAACGCACTTGGAGAGAGGCATACTGTGTTTAACACGGTGATCACACTGGATTCACTTTGACGCATACTGTTTTATACTGTGAACACACTGCAGAACACACTGTGAAACATTTTGTGTTGTACACTGTGAACACACCGCAGGACACACTGCAGGACAATGAGAGAGACAGACATACGGTATTTCACAGTGTGAATGCAATGTGAGAGATAAATACTGTTTTCACAGTGTGAACGCATTGTTATAGAGACATACTGTGTTTCACAAAGTGAACGCCTTATTAGAGAGACATACTATGTTACAGAGTATGAATGCAATATGAGAGAGACACAATGTGAACGCACTGTGAGAGACATACTGTGTTTTACAATGTGAACACACTGAGAGAAAGATATATTGTATATCACAGTGTGGGCGCAATGTGAGAAAGACATACAGTGTTTCAGTGTGAACACATTGTTAGAGAGACATACTGTGTGCCAGTGTGAATGCAATGTGAGACAGACTGTGTTTCACAGTATGAACGTAATGTTGGGGAGACATACTGTGTTTCACAGTGTGAACGCTTTGTTAGAGAGACATACTGTGTTTCACCGTGTGAAAGCACTGTTTTACACTGAACACACTGACATACGGTAAGACATACTGTATTTCACACGGTGAACACACCAGACATACTGTTTTTCACACTGTGAACACACAAAAGGATACACTGTGACACATACTATATTTCTCACTGTAAACACACTGACACACGGTAATACATAATGTGTTTCACAATGTGAGTACACTTGCTGACACACGATAAGACATACTGTTTCACACTGAGAGCACACGAGAGGATACACTGTGTCACAAACTGTGCTTCATACTGTGAACACACTGTGAGAATACAGTATTTCTCTCCTTCAGGAAGGGGTAAATCTAGGGTCAGAGCCATCACGGAGGCCAGGGACGAACATATGATTTTCAAGAATTTAAAATTGGGAAGAAAGAAGAAAATAAAAGTATCAAGTGACTGTAATAAAATTACCTCACCTTAATTAACCCCCCCCCCCCTCCCCTATCTAAATACATTGGCTCCACCCCTGGGTGGTTCCCTCTTAGTCTGCAGGCACAGACCCTGATTTAAACTTTGATCAACAAGTGTGTCTCACGCAAATACTAGCACATAAAACATTTGCTGTTTGTTTCGGGGCTCCAGTACACAAGGCATGAGTAGGCTGCAATGACCCTGAACTCGAGTCCCGGGGGGGGGGGGCACTTACATTGACGAGTGGATACCATGCGCGACCAAAAAAAAACACGTAAAAAGGGTGTCTTTTTCAAGATGGGGCACGTTTAAATAATTTTATATCATTTCTGTTGGAAATAAAATCTGAATCTGAAAGGTAGAGCCGACGACCGACGTCCGATAACAATAAAATATCGCTGTACTTGTTTAGGGTGTCAATTCGGGGAATACTTGGCAAGAGTATCGTTTGGTTTCCAATACTTGTTAAGGGTAGGGTTTCACACGTCAATACTTGTTAAGGGGTGCATTTCCAGAATATGGAAAATACGTGTTTAGGGTGCTTTTCGAGACCCCATGGTAGCGCATGGTATCCACTCGTCAATCGAAGTGCCCCCCCCCCCCCCCCGAGACTCGAGTGAAGGGGTTGCACAGCAGACGGGTCCCCTCTTCTATATTTTCATAGCAGGCCTACTCTCAAGATGATTTTTTTTCACGTTCTTACCATTAGGGCCGAATCCACTTATTTCTTCAAGCATCCGACTCCGTGGTCTTCCCTGGAGATTGGGATGGCGGAAAGCCTCTGCTACGGCTCCATAAGAGTTCAGACTCACCACCAACTGCGGGCCAAAGTAGAAGGACGTGATCTCACCATACCTGTCGGCCCACTCCGATAGCAGGGGCAGAGGATCGCCGGACATGCTACACAGAGAGAGAGAGAGAAACTTTAAGCCGGGCCCTGTTTCACAGAGAGTTGTGACGGATTCAATCGATCTCAACCATTGTGATATCCTTTATGTTTCATTCATTTTGACATGAAATGTAATACGAAAACTGAATCTATTCAATTCAGTTCAGTATCTATTTTCTTCCGATTGACATTTCATCCATTATCATGTAAAATGTACAAATCAATAATACAATAAGTATACCCCTCAGGGGGCCGCGGAACGGTTTTCAAAGTGGGGGGGGGGCTGAGCCAAAAGTGGGGGGCTGACCATGCTAAAAATCACAATCATATGGTCATTTTTTACATTTTTGTACACGGTTTTGGAAAAAAGTGGGGGGCTGAAGCCCCCCCCCCCCCCCCCAGCCCCCCGGTTCCGCGGCCCCTGCCCTGTACGTAAGGCGAAAGCAAACAGGGCCCAGTCTTACAAGAGTTACGATTGATCCGATCAATCTCAAGTATATGGATATCCATGAATGTCAGTCATATTTGTTTTTCTTTAGAAATTTTGCTCAATGTCCTTTGAAAAGAAAGAGAAGCATACTGAATTGTCAAACAATGTATGAATATACGTCATTTCTAGAAAATATTTTGAACAAACATGTATTTTAGATGTTGACATTGCCGGCTTTCCATAATTGCAATTGATCGGATCAATCGTAACTCTTTGTAAGACAGATATGCATTCGTTTTGAAATAATATTCAAAATTCGTAATACCGATTGGAATACAAATGTCATTTGAAAGTGTATCATCACATCTCTCGGGGAAAAATATGAAGTGCATGTGATGGTCATTGAACACAAGAGGTCTGATTAATGAATTTTAATGATCCCTGCCTGACTGATCACAATATTTGCGACTAGATGAAAAAAAGGGTTATGCTTTTCTTGATTTACAATTAATAAGGTTTCATGATAACCAGGTTACGAGTTTCTGACTTCCAGTGCAGTTCATCCATTAATTAAGTGTCATAATTGTATAGTGTACAACTAATTCCTGTATTTGCCTACATTGCATATAATGATATACATTTATATGCACATGCTTTGGCAACTCTTTTTATTTAAATATGTTTTGAAACAAATGGGGAAACCGAACACTTATAGGCGTAGCTTTAATGAAAGTACATGTGTGTGGTGTGTGTGAGGGTGTGTGGGTGTGTGTGTGTTATCACATAAAAATAATTTATCCAGCTCTATCGTATTAGACCTGATCAACCTGATCAACTCTAGTGCAGACCAAACGGTAATTTGAGCAAGTTTACAGTAAACCAAATTAGCCAATATGGTAGGTCGATCCAGGGGTGGATCCCTGATTTTCCAATAGGGGGCACATTTTCGCGAGGAAAATTTGACAAGCAAAAGAACGTTTCAAGGTTTCAAAAAGGTTTCAGAGGTTTCGCTTTCAAAGGGGGGCACATGCACCATACTGTTATTAAGGCATATTTACATTACAAGTTTTGATTGTGCCCCTCAAAGGAGGGGGCATGGGCCGGCTGTGCCCCCCCCCCCCCCCTCACTCTGAGAAGGAGACCAACTGATATAAATTGTGTATTTACCCGATAAATTTCGTGAAGACCCCAAGTAGAGGAAGCCCAGACGGACCTGGCGGTAGATTCTTTGGTGACGTCATCAGATGTTTGACCAACCACGCAGCCACGAGTGCGACCAGAGCCGTCACCAATACATATTGAGCCGTAACCAGTTCATGCCATTTCAACTCCATGATTGCAATGTTATCTGTTCTGATGGAAAAAAAACCGAAAGCAATCTAATTATGCACCATGTTCAAGAAAGTAAAGTAATTAAAAGGTGTAAAAGGAGTCTTTCCCATCCACAATCCGCTGGATGCTTTTGTGTTCTTACGCTTGAGTTTCCTATATCCTTCCTAACGCGTCCCTGCAAATGCACAAACTCTGCTCCCGCGGTCGCGTGCTCTCATCGGTGAAGAGTGCGGAAAGTATTATGGGAGGCAGAGTTCACTTCATTTCCATAAACTTTATTGACTACAAACTCAGCTTTCTCGATTCTCCTTGCATGGATTGAAACCAAATGCTGCAAGTACACCGTCAATACCCGCAGACACAGATCTATTAAGCAACTGTTCTAAAGTTTGTTTAATCTGGTGACAACAGAAAGACAAATATTTATTCATGCCTGAGCATGCCCTCAAAATATATGTTTAAAGCGTTGTGCCAAATGAAAGGAATGAACCTGCATTAATATGCCATTTCGTCATTTTACAAAATGGCCTCAAAAATATCCACAGATATTCAAAATGGAAACTTTTTTTTTATGTGTGTGTGCATTCACATCATATAATCACGGCTTTCTATCCCTTTGTCTGAATACTGAATACCTCCACGGCCACAGGAAATCTAGAATGCCCAATGAGTGAACTGCTTTTGTCGAAGTCCAATTTATATATGTATATGTATATATATATATATATATATATATATATATAAATGAAGGTCCTGCGTCGGTTGTGGTATTATAAAGCAAAATTCAAGGTGAATAAAACAACCGTAGAGAGAAAAGTTGATCATATATAAAATTATATATATGTGTGTGTGTGTGTGTGTGTGTGTGTGTGTGTGTATGGGAGACAAGCTATTCCACATTGACCAGTTTTTGCAGAGACAAATTGAGACTCCAATCCAGTTTGGAATCCAGTCTGCATAAATCAAGCGCGGGGGGGCACTCAGTATATAATGCATAGTGGGTATGTGCCGCGGAGGGGACCCCCATTTTTACACTCAAATTTCCGTTCCATGCAAGGCATAGCATTTTTGTTTTATAATTGAGAAAAAGAACAAAGAAAGCCTCTCCAAAGCATAGCATTTTCTTCTTATCGAGAAAAAAGAAGAAAGAAATCCGCTCCAAAGCTTTGCATATTTTCCGTTACGACGTTCCAGCCGTATTGATCTGCTACAATGAGCCGCAATTTTGGTGAAAAGCGGCCGCAGAGCGCTGTCCGACCATCGCATCTGCGCTATATAGCGCACCGTCCGGCGCCCGTGTCGCCGGGCTAGCTGCATGCACATACGCCCGTTCCATGGGGATGAATACGCAATCACACGCAGGCGACCCGTTCCAAGGACCCCCGTTTTCACAAACATTTGTCGTTCCGAACCCGTTCCGAGGACCCTCCTTTTTACAATAAGCCCGCTCCAATTAGGCCCCCGTTTTTTGTCTCGCCCGCGGCACATACCCACTACTTTTTTGGTCGAGTGCCCCACCCCCCCCCCCCCCCCCGGGATCAAGCGTTAGGCCTAAAGGAGCAAAAATGCATTTGATTGTAACTCAGCTCAGAATGCGGCTTTCATTAATGTGTCCATCACCTCATTTGGACGCCCTGCGCAAAATGATTGGTTGGTTGGTTGGTTGGTTGGTTGGTTGGTTGGTTGGTTGGTTGGTTGGTTGGTTGGTTGGTTGGTTGGTTGGTTGGTTGGTTGGTTGGTTGGTTGGTTGGTTGGTTGGTTGGTTGGTTGGTTGGTTGGTTGGTTGGTTGGTTGGTTGGTTGGTTGGTTGGTTGGTTGGTTGGTTGGTTGGTTGGTTGGTTGGTTGGTTGGTTGGTTGGTTGGTTGGTCGATCGATGGATGGATCGATTGATTAGTTGATTGATTATTACATCACATATCTTATTATATTTACAGAAGCTCAAATAATTGTTCTTAAGTATCCTTATACTTTATAGAAGATTGGCTGATGAGGGGCTATACGATTAGGAGAAAAAAAATACCCAACCATAATAACACTGAGACAATCCCAACGAAAACATGATAAACGAGCTATTAACTTGGTATCGTACTGGTTTTCAAAATATGTTACGAGCCTATATATCTTGCTGGTATTGGTAATATAGGCATATACGCGGGGTAATGCCATTATTACCACTGATACCAACTAATATAGTAGAGCGTGTCATTTATACCGTGAGATGCGTCATATATATACCACAAGTAGATCAAAATAGAGGAGATATATACTTACTACAGCTTCAATTCAGAATGCGACTAAAACACCATAATAATCGAATTCCTGTTCATCAGCCTGTTCAAATAAACATGTACGTATATATCTGATATACATGTATTTATCGCTCAAATATTAGATAATTATAATGTCGAGCGAGATAATGGCCCTATATACATTGCTATGGTATAAGTTCATCGGTGTTATGCACGCGCGCTCAGGTATTGACATTTACAGTACATTTGCTGTAAGCTTCGATCCTTGACCCTTTTTTGTCCCCTTTGTCGTCTGTTATGAATAAGGAATGCCAAAATGGATTCTCGTATTTCCTGAGAGAAGTGTTTCATGACAGGACTATCCGATAGTTACCATGGTAACAGAGCTACTCAGCCAACCAAAATCAAGGAAACTTTACTGTCAGACGAGAACGTTGCTGAAACGTTCTCCTTGAATTGGCTTTGTTTCAATTGACCCTCAACCACATCTTTGAAATTAAAAGTAATTATTTTTTTTACTATTTAATGCAAACATAAGGCCTACACTACATTTCAAAGATGTGAAATAAATCCGGATCGGCTTTGAATAATGATCAGCCGAACATTTGATTTATTTTCAATCCTATATAAGGATTAATTTTTTAATTTTGAAATATTAAATTCCAATACTTTAGCTTTAAATCAATCTGCAACGTTTGAATTCCTTAGGATTAACTTATAAGTCTTTAAATATTTATATCCATGCAATCTTTTAGCTTTTAATTAAAAACTATGAGGTAATTAAATCCAATGTTCTGCTGCTCACTTTTTACAGCTGGATGGATTTGAAATCCTTGAAATTTAGAGTGAATATTCATGAATGTACCAAAATGAGCCATTAATTCGTCCCCGAAACACAGACTGTTCAAGGAAAATTTTATAAGCATAAAATTAAATTTGTTTCAAATGAGAGTCACTCATGTTCACAAAGTTACAATTATTTGAATTTGTTCTACCCCATTTTTTTATGTGAGAATTTATCCTTTTACTGAGCACCGAAAGCCGGGGCTGGGATATGCCACGACCCAGCCCAAAAATAAGGGGACAAAAGCATTTTTGCATCCCCCACACTCAAAAGAGAGGACAATTTATCAGATTTGGACAATAATTCATGCTTGCTTATAAATCATATTTACCTAAAGTTTATTATATTTGGTCGACACTTTATCTGAGAGAAAGAATAATATTGGACGGAGGAATACAGATAAAAAATGAATAAATATGACAGATTGGCTGACATACAAGGGAGCAAAAGGAAGAATTAATAGATTTATAATGGAGATAATATCGAGAATGGGGAAAGAAATTAAGGAATAGAGAGGGGGAGGAGGGGGTGTAAGAGAGAGGTGATGAATGAAGAAAAGACAATTATTGAGAGGGGGAGAGAGGGAGGATGATAAAGAGTAGAAATGTCACGTGGGGGAGAGAGGAGGGATAAAAAAAGAGGGGTAAGGAATTAAGATAGTCTTTGGGGGATATTGGGAGAGAGAGAAAGGCATGGGAAGAATCAGAAGAAATGTCTCGAGGGAGAAAAAAAAGAGGAGGAATAAAGATAAGTGTCGAGAAGAAGGGGAAGAGAAAAAATGGAAAAGGGGGAAGGGCGGGATAATAAAGAGGGGAGAGTGAGTTAAAGAGAAGAGGGGAAGAATAAATACAAGATAAAATAAATATTGATAGAGAGGGGGTACAAGAAGTAAACACGCGATAAATATCGATAGACAAGAGGGAAGGGATATGGAGTTTGATCGCAATGGAAACGACAGGTTGTATCTTACAATCTTTGAAGAAAAAAGAAGACAGCGCTCCGGGGAGATTATGATTTTTATCAAGTATTAAGGACAAAAATTATAAATAGCAGTAAGATGTGCATCATATTAAGGAGAGTTCCGAGTCATTTAGCTCTTAATACTCGTTATTCAATGGAGAAAAATAATTATGTCCACTTGGTCATGTCCCCTCCCAGCCCCCACCCCCTTTTAAAATTGTTGGAACTACAATGCATTACCTCTTTGTCTCTTTTATCTCATCTGTGTCCAACAAGTGGAATGTAATATCGTTATATATATATATATATATATATTTGTAATCTAAACCAATTAAAATCTGTGTCCAACAAGTGGAATGTAATATCGTTATTATATATATATATATATATATATATTTGTAATCTAAACCAATTAAAACAAATACACTGGATACAGGAACATTATGATGTACTTATATCATTTTAATGACATTTGATAAATATATATCTGAAACATGTTATATATACATAGTTGAACAAACTGCATTGAATTAATACACCTGAACTTTCTCCCCACTCACGACACAAAATCGCAAAGTATCCATTTTGAATTGTTCGATGCTGTCAAATCAGATTTTTGGATAGAAATGTACAATGTCACACACTTTATATATCTGTCCGTGTGCCATCAACATCTTTGACTTCTGCTCACCATAAAATAAATATATAGGTCTTTCATGCAGTCATACATGGAACCCACATCCCCAAATTTGTCATGTCGGTGCAAGAACGCCCTTAGCCCCACATATTCGCACATCCTATGTGCAAAAGTGTGCATTTGCTAAGGGCGCTTTTGCATCGATGCTGTGCGCAAAATATTTTGCGAAGGGCGTTCTTGCACCGACACGACAAATTAATGTACACAGCCGGGGACATAATCTTAAAGACCTACATTCTTATGAAATTTTGTATGAAAAAAATAAAAACCATATCCAGAATTGATTGCCCGCAACTCACGGCTAGCACGGAGCGATGTGACAGGGCCTTAAACAGCTATGACAGATCAAGTATATCTGTCCAAAAAAATAAAAAGCAAATATGAAATGAGATCACTGGAATCTTTTTTCTTAGAGGGGTTGACCAATCAGGTTTAGAAAATAATGATATAAAATATTGTATCTCAACGACGGAACATAGGCCTTCAATCTTTCTCTATCTTTACTTTATATTTACTCATATGTATATAATACTTCATGACTACTGTATGACATGATATGAACAATGTATAGGTAGCACATAGTGTCATATTAATTGAAGGGAATAGCGTACAACAAAACTATTAATACTCTGGATCACCACCGTAAAATCCACTTCAAAAGCAAATCCACTCGCTTCCAAAACGTAAAATATATATACGAACAGGGGCCAGTAACACAAAGCTTAGCAAACATACAACATTTTAATCGCTAGAGGGTATTCATTTGTCTCGCAATCTACTATGGTCAACAAGGAAATTCGTGATCACTCTCGCAAAAAGTGTTCACTAGCTTACAAGTTCACGAGCTTTCGAGTGCCGCTGCAACTCTTTATCAAGTGACGAAAATTATCTGATAACGTAGCCTACAACATTTTGCTACGATTGATTGCACTGACCATAATGTACAATTAATCATGAACATCAAGCGTACGATTAATCGCTAATCTTTGTGTTTCGGGACCCACATTTGTCTGATGATTTTTCTCCACGTCAGCATTTCCCCATCCAAAAACATTGCACCCATTGACCCATTCAATATGTTAGCCTCAACCGAAGAAAAGAAAATGGTACGCAAACTCTGTTTGAACACTGTTTCACAATTATTCATAATTGACAATATATTACAAATCTTGATGTTACACCTAGGACAGAATGGTCTGTTACATGTTTAAGCCGACGGTTTTGATAGTTACCATAGTAACAGTGCTGTTCGGCCAATCAAAATCAATAGATAGACAAAATTGTTGCATATTTTCATAAAAGGAATTGTCGGATAAGGATGAAACTATTTCGTCCAACAGTTACCATAGGAACTGCACTTCTCAGCGAATGAAGATAAAGGAACTTTTCAGCTCCGACGACCTGACGGACAAATTAAATTGTTGATGAAACGCTCCCATGGGAAGCATTTCACAAAAGAACCTTTTGTTGAGATAAGTTTGTTTCATCTCACAGCTACCATAGGAACAGGACTTTCCAGCAAATCAAAATCAGGGCAATTGTCATATTTCAACAACTTGTCGGATGGCAAAACGCTCCCCTGGGGACTCTTTCATGAAGACTTACAACTACGGTTTCTTTGCCAACTATCATGGAATCCTTGGTTGTGATTGGCTGCTGAGACCTGTTACCATGGTAATTAAAATAATAACAAAGTTACAATAGATGTGAGGCTTTATGGCATCCTCCCCTTGTGATAATGGTGTATGATATAGGGAGTAAATATATGTGGAGCGTTGTGGCCCAGTGGATTAGTCTCCGGACTTTGAACACAGAGGGTCGTGGGTTCGAATCCTAGCCATGGCGTGTTTTCCTTCAGCAAGAAATTTATCCACTGTGCTGCACTCGACCCAGGTGAGGTAACTGGGTACCGGCAGGAAGTAATTCCTCAAAAAGCTGTGCGCACCAGAATTGGTAGACTAGCTTAGCCGGGGTAATATAGGAGCGCCTTGAGCACCTAGCTAGTGGATACGTGCGCTATACAAATCCTATATTATTATTATTATAATACAATGATAAACACTTTGCTTCATACTATATGAGGTAAATGAACATAATAGATATCCCTGCACATACATATGGTCAGAATTTCCACAAAATCCTTGAGAAAAACGATCTAAAAAAGAAAATATTGTACTCTTAGAATATACAACATCATATCAACATCAGCGTTTGGTAATGTCATTTCCATACATATTCCCGTAATATAATATCTCTTATGTACAGGTTCTTATGAGTATATATATGGCAATAGCATAGCAAAACACATTGAATCATAAACAAGAAGCGAAAAACAGAGACTATGGTGTAAACCGCAGCACACACTATACAATTTCTTGGCAATCAGATTACTTTTTTTAATTGTAATACATACAGCATTCAATGGGACAATGGAGCTATAAATAGCTCCATGATGGGACTATTCCATCCTCTCAAAGCTTAATGATTAATGTTCTGGAAAATGGTATGAATACTATAAAATCAAAATTTCAGTCCATTTCCTGTAGGAATATGAGCTTCAATTTCAAATCATGAGCATCTCATCATCAGCTGCGTTCTGAAGCCAATTAAGACTTTACTCAGATAAGGCTTGTAAGTAAAGGAGAATTCCTACTCTAGTATTCTTAGCATTATGCCAATCTTCAAATAAGAATATTTCTACCTCATTAAAATTACATATTTTATGCATTTACTTTAAAGTGCAATTTGTTAAAAATTCAGGTCGTAGTTGGATTGTATAGTGTGCTGTAGGCTTAATTTGATTTGTAGTATACATAATTACATATACATTTCATATCTAAGGAAAATACATGTAAGATAATATTATGATGTGACAATTCACACAGAATGGGGGGAATACATAGGTAGTAGTTATAGGTAGTCATATTTTCTAAAAAATAATGGATATACGTCATTCCTGAAAGCAAATGCAGTAAACACTAATTTCATGAGAAATTCTGTAAAATCAAGTTTAATTGTCACACTATCATTGTACAGTAGACCGACACTTAGTGAAATATCTTGCTTTCTTGGTTATTTCTCAGCAAGTATACAATTTCTTCCAGAATCCTTGGGCACATATTTTTAATTCATACAACAACAAATTTTAGTGGTTGTTTCATTGGATTCTGTAAATCGTTACCATAACTGGCATTTATCTTTGAATTCGGTCTATAAATCAGGAAACACAGAGTAATAATACCTAATAATGCATTGTCCAATACATGACTTGTGAATTTAATCAGGAGTTGTAACTAGTATTTGAAGTGTTTGGTTCTGTTTTCATGAGCAAAAATGCACATACACAGAGGCGAAAATTAGCAATGTTGGACTCGGGACTTGGCAGAAACTAAATAACTGTAAATAAATGTAAATATCTCAAGGGGAATATTAGCTTTACTGAAGGAACCCCCCCCCCCTCCTCTCTCTCAAAAGATGAACAAAAATAAGAAATAAAAATTCATGAAAGGATATATCAATTTGTACAAAATTACCATTTCCAGACCCTCAGAATATGGTACAGCAGCTTGCCGTTTATGGTATTGGTAACTACTACAGAAAACTTGATTTTCACTGGCTTCTGTTACATACTACAATGTACATATAACCAGGGGAAAGTTGCATATGGGCTCTGGGCGATTTTGCCCCCAAAATGCTCAAAGGAATGCTGGAAAATAAAAAAGAGTCCCCGAAAACTCCACATTCCCTACTAATTTTCAAGCTTATCCAATGTTGCAGATTTAGGCAGTAGGTTTTTGAAAAATAGACCCAACAATAAAAGATTGATATCTGGCCTGCGTGTAACTCATTATAATGGACAGAGTTTCCATAAACCTAATTAGCTCTAGATGATCCTTCACAAGTCACATATTAGATATATGATTTCAATTTAAATTAGCAAAGGTAAATCTTTAATAAGTCAATAATAATCAAGGTTTCTAAATTCTATGGAATTTTCAACTGACCGCACAAAGTTCAAATCAAGAGTTATATTCAATTGGGTTTAATATTGGGGGACACAAAATTTGCTCCGGACTGTGAAAATGTCTCCTGGCTTTACTTCATCTATTAAGATGTCGGGTTAAGGTTGCCATATTTTATGATTGGTTTAGGATAGGGTGTAGTGTTTAATCAAGGGTGTGCAAGCGGAATTTATAAGCGGAGCAAATGTCATGGAAACTTAATATTAATCGGTATACCATAGCACCATTAGAACAATAGAAAAATGAATGATGCAAAGGTCCACATGTACGTTTGGCTACATATGTGTATAATGGTACATAATATGATACCTAGAATGCAATATGATATGTACCATATCCATGATAGCACCATAAAAAAATAAAAATGACAGATTTAACACCCCCCCCCCCCATTGATTAGTTTTCTCATGTAATTTTTTTGCTGTAGAATCCATTTTCAAAATGACTATGAAATACATCTGAATTCAAAATGATGTTGAGAATCTGTAAGTCACAATCGACCAGACACCGACCTTCACGAAAACAATTCAAAGGTCAAAGGTCACCTTAACATGTAGACTATTTTAGGTTTATGAAGGTCAAAGTCACTTTGCCATAAAAACCTTCACAGACAACTCAATCTTCATATCGATCTTCACAATTTGAATGTTGGAATTAGTATAACTTTGACTTCCACAAAAATATTCAAGGTCAAAGTACGCTTTGAGATGAGTATGAACACACACATTTTTCACCAAGTACATAGGGAAAGTCCCCACTTTCAAATAAATACTCAACTACGGAAAGATAAATAGGTTTTTGAAAATACCTCTTGCTCTTTCTATACAGCTAGTACTGCACTAATAATGCCAGGTACTATATACACCCAAAAACATTTAAAGTGTTGAGGTTACCATCTATAGATCTTTTTCTCTCTAATTGAACATTTTCTGTGGCATAAAAAATCTTGTTCAAAGCATTAAAGCATTAGTCACCTGTCACAATTTACCTACATGTAATTGCATTGATATCATTTTATTTTAAAGTGCATCCACATACACCAGTTTACATTGCACTTTAGTAGAACTGTCCAGATTAATTTTAGAGGTAAACATCAGATTTCTATGATTTCCACAGAGCCTTGTCCATTCTTTGGGTCAACTTGTTGCGTAACATGAAGATAATGATAGGTAAGGACGTCGTCCATTTCTTCCTTGACTTTGAGGGTGTATTCGAAGCTCTCGTGATCGTAGATTGGACTTTCGAGGGATGCTGATGGGCTCAAGTGTTGGTTCATTTGGACTCGCTGCCGTCGCGGGATCGTGAGCTCATTGAGGTCTTCGCAGAAATCGAAGGTGTCGATGACGCAGTCCGGGAGCCCCTCCGCCTGGACGTCCATGGAGAACTGGAAGTTGAGCTTGTGACGCCGCGGCGGCGCCGCAGTGGCGATGTCAAGGGCCTGGAGCTCGTGGGC
Organism: Lytechinus pictus; assembly: GCF_037042905.1. NCBI lineage: Eukaryota > Metazoa > Echinodermata > Echinoidea > Temnopleuroida > Toxopneustidae > Lytechinus > Lytechinus pictus. The sequence goes on along the minus strand of NC_087253.1, from coordinate 15,351,402 downwards.
GTGGTCCGACGTGCGGTCAGGAGTGACGGGGTAGCCTGCCAGAGCCGACATGTGCTCCGGTTCCAGCTGCAGACCAAAGTTGCATGAAAATCTAAAAAAAGAAGAAAAACCAAAAGAATTAACCAATTTTTTTTAATAATTCAGGTTCAAAATTTTGCAACAAGAGATCAGTGCCCCTTTATGACACAAGATACTAATAATTTGTTCCATTATTCAGGATAGCTATACCATGGCAAACCATGGCCAAAATGTTACGATCAAAATAAACAAATCAGATCTCTTTGTTCATGGAGGTAGAAACCCCTAGAGGTAATATTACAGGCCACATGAAACTAGTCATAAAAGAAATAACAATAACTGTATTACATTAAAATAAGCTTCTGAATCATGGTGGGTGTATCTGACTGTTTGAGGAATAAGTCAAAAATTATGACAAATTTTCAAAGAATTGCCTTCCATCAGGGGCAGATCCAGGATTTTCCAAAAAAGGGGGGGCACATTTTCTCAAAGAAAATTTAACAAGCCAAAAAAAAAAAAGGTTTCCACAAAAAATTGAAATTCACAATTTCGTCCATGTAATATTTGACAAGCAAAAAAAAAATCCTCACTTGAGCATGAAAGACATATTCCCCATTAAAAAATATACACTGTGACTTTCAAAAGGGGGGCACACTTGTGTACGAATGGCATATTTACATTAAAAATTTTGATTATGGCTCTCAAAAGGAGGGCACCGGTCGGACATGCCTCCCCCCTTGGATCCACCAATTCCATGTATCCTATCCTATATCTGCCTTTTAGGAGGCACTAACCCTCATTATAGAAAGGAAGCACTACAAACACATCAATTCCAAACCTATTCACAAAAAAAATCAAACTGAAAAAATAAAGTCATGACATTCATGACAATGCAGACTCCCATCTCTATAAGAAATAAAAACACAATGCCGCACTTTGATAAAAAAGAAAAATAGAACAGTGCCAGCTATGTCATAAAGTGAGGTATCCATGACAACATCAAAACTATTGTTAACAGGTTCTGAAATCCTGCAATTGGATTGGCCAAATGCAAAGGTGTGAAGAATAGCAAAAATCACTGAGGTGATGATGTGACTGCACAATGTTAGCGAATTGATATCACAAGGTTTTTTTTTATATCAATGCTAACTATAAAAATTGTCAAAATTGTAAGTGAGAAACATACCATAAGGAGTATATTAACTTTGATTTAACAGACAGCATATAGACCCTTAACCAAATCCAAAAATAGAAAATTAATCTCTACTGAAGCAGGAGTGTTAGAGAGGGGGGAGAAAGAGAAAATAAACCCCCAACCCTTGAAAATTAACATCAACCAACTTCCTCAAAACTACTCTTCACACGATGAAAACTTACCGATGAGAAGTGATCTAAAGTAAGGGCAATAACAAATGGTAATAGAAATTAATTCAAAGAAATTTGTATGACTAAAAGTGATTGTAAACATTATAAGTAAATTCAAATTAAAAATCGTGGCTTGGCTGATAAAACCTTGTTATCTCAAAATATAAAAATGTTGAGGGCAGCGCAGAAAAGGCTGTATTCTAAGAAAAACAATAGTGGCAGTCTCATATTGTCTAAAAACAGTCTCCTGATACCTGTGAAGAACTCTTTTGTGGCTAAAAAGGTTGTCACCCATAACTCTCAAATCTAGCTTATTCTGAGCTGTCATAAAAATATTTCAACTTTTAGATGCAAGGTTTTATCAGCCCAGCTAAGTTGTATTACATAGAGTGTACTAGATTCTTAATATTTGGATTCCCATTGGCTTAAATTGAGTATGATACATGTATTTTGAGATTAAAATTATTTTTGGTAATACTTCATGCATTTCACTGCAAAGTTCCATATTTCTATTAAGGTTACAGGAACTCAATGCAAATTTATTTTAAAAAAACAAAGACTTTGGGAGTATCACATTCAGGAAAAGAACATATTCCAGTAATTTGTAAGGTCATATATAACTTTAAAAACACTATAGAACAGCTTTGTGAAACCGGCCCCAAAATATAGCATGTGAATGTTGGTGTATTGGCTTAACGACTGAATGCTCATTGCAAGAATGCTCCTCAGGGAGTGGAGATTGTGCAATAATATATCCAATATGCATTTTACTCAAAGACATCACTCTGTTGTGATAAGCGCTATGTAAAAATGGAATATTAATATTTTCTTTTCTATTACTATCAGGCAAAAAACTGTTTTATTTTTGGGGGGTACTTTAAAGCACCCCTTGGCTGAATCTGTAACATTGCAGTAAATGGGGACTACCTGGGACTCTCTTTCTATTTTTTCCAGGGCTCTTTTTGAGCATTTCGAAGCTGAAATTGCCCCGAACCCCTGTGTGATTTTTTTTCCATTATTAATATTATTATACTTACTGTGCTTCGAATTTCTTGATATCGACCTGTCCCATGTTGGAAGCAATGAGGTGTAAGATGTTTGTTAGTCCACTCAAAAACCACCTCAGATCAGACGGAAGGTGTGGCAGCCATCTTGTTAACCTGTTCAAAGGTCAAAGGTCATTAGGTAAAGGCAATGCACACTTATATTAACTGGACTCTTCCATTTACGGGAATGCAAAAGGCTATCATTCCATCACATTATTACCTTTAGATTATTATTTTCTGTTCTTGATCAAGAAATAAATGTCCAATAAATGTCCAAATATGACAATTTTGGGTTCCCACACTGGCTGAGGTCTTCTTTGCAAATGAATTATGACAAGAATAGATCAAAATAGATTTCATATGTATTACACTGTTTTATAAATGCATATCTTTGGTTTTTTTTACTTCAAAACAAACTAATGAGAATTGTTAGCTACTTTATTCATTACAAAATGGGTACAGGTATTATTGATTTTAGTAGGAGTGAAAATAAAGTTATATTAACGAATTTAGCTACAAAAAGAATTTACTTTGGGTATGTATATCAAATGCACGTTGGGGTCTTACACATACTTAGACGTGTTGGATGTTTTATCTAACAAAGTTTTTTATCTGACAGTCAGACACTTGTGCCTCTCAGCCAATAAAAATCAAGGAAAGTTGTCAGATCTAACAACTTGAGAAATGGTAAATATTGATTAAACTCTCTCCTGGGCTCCGTAACACAAAACATATCCATTAATCCTAGAACAAATATCTAAAACTGATAATATTGACCGTCAATGTACAATCAATCATACATGTATGATCAGTCGCAAAGCTTTATGGTATCGGGCACAGGAGCCTCAAAGAAAAACATTCTGGCCCATTTCCTGAAGTCAGATTTAATTCAATCTCTGGTTTAAAGTTGTGGTTTATAACTATGGGTCGCAAATTGTGACAAAAATATCTAACAATTAAAGTTCAATGTAAGCTAATTTGACTCTCAAATCATTCTTAACTGTCTTGGAAGTATGAATAAGATAATTGTCTTCACCATTAAAGAATTAGGGAAGGGCATGGTAAACATAAAAAAACATGCAATGTAATTAAGCACAAAGTTAGACAATGGTCTAAGTTAAGCCTGGGTCCCGTCTTACAAAGAGTTATGATTGATTTAATCAACCACAACTATATATGGAAATCCATCAACATCATCATTTTTCCGGCAGGAAATTTTCACAACGTCCTTCGGGAGCAGAGGAAGCATGCCAAGTTTTCACGACAGTGTCTGTATGAGAATAGGTATTCATCATCGCAACACCTTGAACAAACATGCATTTTAGATGTTGGCATTACAGGCTTTCCATAGTTGTGGTTGATGGGATCAATCACAACTCTTTGTAAAACGGGGGCCTGATTTCAGAATACCGGTCTCCATGTTTTACTTTGGTTGAATTCCTTTAAAGTGGTGAGAATAGAAAACTGACCTGATGGCCATACAATACGCCGTTTCTAGCGGCAAGACACAAGGCAGAGAGGCTATGGAGACCATGGAGCCTAAACGACTCCTTGTTATGTAGTTCCAGATACTGGGGTTCAGGGAATGGCAAGCCGAATGTAGCACTGTAGATAAGATGGAGAAAATGTACAGATAATTATAGTATAGTGCATGATTGAATACTATAGTAAATTGCCAACTCGTCCACTCATCACATGGTCTACCTTCATTTTATAGTCTATAGCAAGTCTGTTCCGCCCATCAAGATTTCTTCTAACAACCATTTTGTCCAATAAGCATTTGGTCTAATAATCACTTCGTGTAACAACCAGCTCGTCTATTACAATTTCATCTCAAAACCAGTCGGTCTAATACTCATTTTCCTTTCTTTCATTTCGCCCAATTATCGCTTACCTGTAGTCAAATAAGGCCAAATGGTATATGGACTAAATGGCTATTTGATCCAACTGGATATTAGACAAAATGCGTGGACGAAATGGCAGTTAGACTCTCGTCCGTCACATGGCAAAACGATGTATGTGAAAATTTTGACTTTTTCAGGTTTTGAAATTTGGTGGGGTTTTTCAAGGAGCTCTTTTCATTTATCTTACTCTCATAATTTCAAGATAGCATGGGCTATCTGCAGTACTTTTTTCAAATTTGCCAACTCGCTTGATGGTAAAAGGATATATCTTACAGATACACTCCAAAGTTCCGCAGTAGATGTACATGTATCTGTTAGTTACACTTTTCTTCCATCAAATGAGTGAGCGCACCCAGCTTCGTGAAATATGGCAAAAGGATGTATCTGCAACATACATATTTTTATCAGTGAGCCACGAACTTCATAGACTAGTTGATGGCAAAAAAATGTATCTACATCATACAAATTGTGTGCCACGAAATTCAGAGACTAGTTTATGGCAAAATAGTGTATCTGCAACATACATTTTTTTCCACAAATTGTGCCAACAAAAGTCAGATACTAGTTTATGGTAAAAGTATGTATGCAAATTACACCCTTTTATCAGTTTTCATGTCTTTTAAGTTTTAAAGTCTTGTTTTATGGCTAAATTGAATTGGACCATAAACACAAAATGATGTATCTGCAGATACCTGTACATCATTTTGCCATGATTCAACCATAGAAACTAATCGATGTATCTGCAGATACACCTTTTTGCCATAAACGTAAGACTAATGTTGACAGTTGAATATTTTGGCTTTATGCTGTATCTACATAAACACAGTTATTTTGGTGAAAAACAAAAGTTAAATGTTATAAAAAGCTATTAAGGAAGATGAATTCAATGACATTCTTATAAATCTAACTAAATTCAACACTGGGAAATTCTCTTTTGAAGAAAGACAAAAGCTGTAACTTTTTTCTAAGAATGTGCATTTTGCAGATACATCGTTTTGCCGTGTAACGGCCGCCCTGCAGATAGTGGACGAACTGATGGTAGACAAAATGATAGCAGACGAGTTGGTAATTAGACGAATTAGCATTAGACCAATTGAAAATACACCAATAGTATAGTGCATGAGGAATAATATAGTGCATGATCAAATTTGCATTGTTGATATGGTATAATTATGCTCATTATTATAAAGGTTCGTTGTTCCGGAGGTTCCTCATTCTGAAACAAGCACATTACATACATACCATGATTGTAAAATTGTAAAATAAATGTACAGAATAAGTTCAGTGCATGAGATTGAGGAATAGTAAAGCGCATGATCAAATTTGCATTGTTTACATAGTATACACTGTATGCTCATTATTATGAGGGTTTGAGTTCCAAAGGTTCCTTTATTATTACTCACAAATTGCATATACCAGGAATGTGGCACTGTCAGAAAGATGTCAAAGATAAGCATAGTGCATCAGAGGTTCATTATCTCGAAACACTCAAATTGCATATAATCACAATAATCATTAGTTCTAAAATGATTTTTTTTTTTTTACTTGAATATTTGTGGCATTAACTCAAAGGTTTGTTATTCCAAATAGCCTTTAATCCAAAAAGACTTGAGGTTTGTTAATCAGACAATGCACACACACCTTTTATTACTACTAGCTTGCTAAAAAGGTATTTGTGTTTGAGGTCTCAACCTACCTACAAGTAAACTAAAAATGATATTTAATATCGAGAGTGATATTCAAATAACTTTGGAACTGCATTTCTTAAACGTTTTCATATTGAAAATGTGATTTGTACTACAATGTACATGTACACACCTAGTCCAGATTGGACCTTGTTGTTTGGAAGTGCCTTTTCCCAAAGCTAACATAGAGGGCACATGTCTCCCAATCTCTAATCAGCGCCAATCCACTCATCTGTTGGGGAGGGAAGATGAGTGGATTGGCGCTGATTAGAGATTGGGAGACATGTGCCCTCTATGTTAGCTTTGGGAAAAGGCACTTCCAAACAACAAGGTCCAATCTGGACTAGTACACACCATGTATTATAGTACATTCTTGACAAGTGTCCATTAAAGTGGTGTTCACATCTGTCACACAGACAATGTACTCATACGTTTCTAAAACGTGTTCATAATGAAAATGTGAACTGTGCTACACACCTTGTACGACTTCTGGTGGTAGACTCTTGACCAATTTGAGTTTATTGGCGTGGTGTTCACACTTTTCGCAGGGACGATTCTCAAAGAAATCATTGTCATCCCAATCGACCCACATCTTTCCTTCTATATCTTGTCCTTCTTCTGATTTGTCTTCATGCAAAATCTCCTGTTCAGTAACAAAAAAATACCAACGAATGTTAATCGAAAATGAAAATAAAAATCTGTATATGATTGTTCGAAATAGAAATCAGAAATAGAAATCCTCAGATAATTCATTTTGCCCAATTAATCATAGGCCTGGCAGCCACTGAGCAGTTACAGATCAGCATTGCTCTATCCCTTGCTATTCGTTGCTTCCAAAAATGGCAGTGACCTTTCTTTTTGTTAGGAGTCAGAAAATATTTTAGTCCTCCCGACATTGTTTCTTCACTAATCAGAACCCCTATCTCACATTCCAAATCACAACCTTAACCCTGGGTCCGTTGGTAAATTGCCAATTTGTCTATTGCCAACTCGTCCACTCATCACATGGTCTAACTTCATTTAGTCTAATGCCATTCTGTCCACCAACATTTAGTCCATCCATTTGGTCCAATAACCATTTGGTCCAATCATCACTTGGTCTCATAACCAGTTGGTCTAATATCCATTTTATTTTTCATTCATTTCACCCAATTAACACTTAGTCTAATTAGACCAAACGGTATATGGACTAAATGGCTATTAACTGGTTATTAGACGGAACGGCATTAAACTAAATGAAAGTAGACCATGTGGATAATGGAAGAACTGATGGTAGACCAAATGAAAATAGACGAGTTGATAATTGGACAAATTGGCATTAGGCGAATTGAAAATAAACTGGTCCGTTCGTTGAGTAGTGTTTAAACACGGCTTTAAATATTCAAATGCAAATTCCAAAATGATTGGTTCAAATTCAAGTTGCGTTCAACTTCTTTCCTTGTGATTGTACACAATTCTCTTCTTTTCCAGACCGACCAAAGCTTTACATCTTTCCTATGGCATATCATTGGTCGGTTTCGCTGGTATGACTATAGCATGATTAGGCAATTCTTCTCAAAGGAATTTTTATTCTTCTTTTTTTTACATGTTCTTTGCTTACCATAGAATCTGGGAGATCTTCTACGATGTCATCTTCTCCTTCTTCTCCATCGGATTCCTCAGAAAGATACCATCTGCCACCGGACTCCCTCCTTGTCGGAGATGAAGGATTGCTGGGATACGTTGACTCCATGATGGGACTTGACTGTGTTTGGTGGAGTCTGGCAGAGGTGGACCTCCGACGGTTCAAAGGTCGTGTCCTCGAAGACCTTGAGGACATCCTGGTGTTGCCTAGACATACCGAGTGGGACCGTCGCTTGAAGACGTGCATTTCGCAAGGAATAAGTGCTGCAATAGAAAAGGATGGTGGAATAAAATGATTGATTGATTGATTGATTGATTGATTTTATTCGTCAAGAATATCACAGGAGATTACAATGAAATTGAAGAATACCTTGACAGGATATCCCATGAAAGCCGGAAGGCTTATTTCCAATGGGGTCCTATAGTTAGTATAAAACATTAACATATTGTAATAAAAAGTATAAACTACAACAAGTACTGGAATAAGGTGTAAAAATAAATACATACATACATATCCATCAGTCAAATAATTTGCAAACATCTGAAGCAAACAATAATCTTCCTAATATATGAAACAAGATTATATTTTAACATACCCTACATTATCTACAATACTAGAAACCAACTGTTACTGGTAATACTGTTCTCGAGTAGCTTCCAGTTTTAGGTGCTTCTTTAATGCACTCTTAAATTGAGAAAAAAATTTAACAGCTTTTACTTGATTAGGAAGAGCATTCCAAGATTGGATGCCATTAAAATAAAAAGTGTTCCCTATATGTCCTTCACGTTTTGGTAATACAAAATTAAAATTACTATTTCGAGTATAAAATGAAAAGATTACTAGTATAGGGATCTAACATAAGAAAATATCCTTGTCTTGCAGAGATTGAGTAGGACTGTTGCATACATGTACATGTACATGTAGACATGCATTTTGCAAGGAATACATGTAAGTGCTGCAACAGAATAGGACAGCAAACTCAAACAATACAAGATTATAAATATGGGTCTTTCAAGTATAGGTGTTGTAGTCCCATTTTCCATTTTTGTTTTCAGGGTTTGTTGCCCAATATTAGAGGTGATGATAACTTTGGGGTGTGTCTGAGGAAAAATGTAGAAAATTTCAAGGTTGACAACTTTTTTTATTTTTAAAGTACTTATTAAATGTATTCAAGAAAAATCTAAATCACGTTTTCCGTTAATGCCCGCTTGCCAGCATTGGTCTTTCAATATTCTTTAATTTTTCATTCACACTTAAATATGTTTATATTTTGTTTCATTGTAAATTCTATGTACTATAATGCCCACTGTACCTTTGTACCTAAAGAAATGTTATCATTATTATTTTCTTAATTCACCGTAAAAAATATACATCGTGAAGCATTGTGGCCCAGTGGATTAGTCTTCTGACTTTGAAACAGAGGGTCGTGGGTTCGAATCCCAGGCATGGCGTAATTTCCTTCAGCAAGAAATTTATCCACATTGTGCTGCACTCAACCCAGGTGAGGTGAATGGGTACCTGGCAGGAATTTATTCCTTGAAATGCGTGTGCGCTGTAATCTTAGTAATTACGGCTGCCAAGCTACAGCTGGGGTAATAATATCCAAGTCCTTCGGAAGCACATAGAGACATTATTCATAATGTGATATGCGCTATACAAGAACTGTATATTATTATTATATTATTATTATTATGTAGGCTAACTTTCCACATGTACATATAATCTTGGTCTATCAATCTCTGTCTTTTTAATAAATAATAAACTGGTTGAAGGAGACATGGAATAGAGTGAGACTGATAAGAATAGATTACACGTAACTGGGCATTAGAAGCGCCGTAGCGAAGCGGTTCTTACTCTCGCCTTGTGTAATCAGAGGGTTGTGTGTTTGAATCCCACCGTGGCCTAGCGTCTTTTGGCAAGGCGTCAATCCACACTTTGCCACTCTAAACCAGGTGCTAATTGGCAACCGTTTGGTTAGGAAACAACCACCAATAGGTGGTTTCAAACCGCCTCGATCACAAGAATCCCCGTTAAATTACAAGAACATTTTTAGGCTAAAAAATACCATTAATTATTCCTGCATTCACACCGCCCCGAAACATACCCTTCGGGATAAATACCTGAAGTTACATGTAGGAGCATGCGCAGTATGGTCTAATAAGCAGGCAAGGCGCGAGATTCAAAACCACTAGCCCAGCAGCCACCCACGGCGCCCGCGCCCAACGACACGCTGGGCTAAAAGTTCCCGTAAATTGCTTTCACATTACCAAAATACCTGCGACCTTGGAAAAATCCCCGCGAAAGTTCTCGTAATTTCGGCAAGTACCTACTATTTAGCGGGTATTTTCTTTCGGGGAAATTACGTGTAGTTTGCTTTCACATTACCAAAATACCTGGCATTTTCTGATCGGGGTAAATTTCCCGATCAGAGAATACCTGGAACTGACGAACTTCGAGGCGGTCTGAAACCTCCTATTGTGGTTGGTTCAAGTGTGCACCTAACAGGCTGCTAATTAAAAAAGTTATTAATCCAGTGATTGGGTAATAAATAACTTTCAGCAGTAGTATGTAGATTAATATTGCATTTTAATTATAAAAAGTCAATTATTATTATATTTATTTTTTTGTTTTTGTTCTTTTGCTACTTGCCGCATCCATATATTACAATTACTTTAAGAATTTATTTATTTTGGGTGTGTGCGTTTTAACAAGCCTTCTCCTGGCTTTTTAGAACACTCCTTTTTCCCATTCATTTATTACTTATCTTTCGTCTTGTTTTAATATTATTTCAATGATTTGGCAATAATACTTTGATTATCACTTTCGTCTGTATTTATTAATGTTTCAATGATAATTATGTTTTAATTTTTGTTTCTTTGTTTGTACATGATCATGATATATATCAACTTGTATTTTTAATGAATTGGAAATAAATGCTGAATTGATTGAATTGATTATTATTATTTAAAAAAAGTTAATTTTGACCAAATGCAAATAAGAATTTATGTTACTATCATCTACTAGTATAATATACTGGTACTTCTCAATTAGCAATATCATCTTTAAATTCCTCATTGACATCCCCCAAGTCCTTAGCAAACATATTTTGACTCTTTTATAACTGCTGCCTTATCTCAAAACCGAACAATTGATTTGTTATCAAACTAGGGCAAACCTTTGCACACTCCTACCGATTTTGGAGCCAAAAGAAGTTTGACGAACTTTGCACTAGATTGCCACATTCTTTTACCTATTCATAACACATCAAAAGGGGGCCTCATACACTGTATCTATTAAAAGGTACAGTATAGCAGTTACACCACAGGTCTAATAATGGGTTCATTAGTTGCATTTTTCATTTTGTACAACTTAACCAAACAATTACTTAAGTTTTTAACTGTTTAATTTTTTTTTCAAATTGTCCTTTTATTATTAATAATATGACCACAGGGTTCAAAATGTTAGCTTTTTATATCATGCTGAAATCAAATAACTTTGCATTTATAATCCATAGCTGTTGTGAAAGTGAGCTCTGATATTCACTGTATAGCAAATACTTTTTATTGCAATATATTTCTTCGACTCCATCATTCAAATTTATCATTAGATTTTGAATTCTTGGGATCAAGCTTGCTGTAAAGAATAATTACAAAACCTAAAATTAAAATAAACATGTACATGAATAGGAAGAAATGGTTCAACAAGTAACAATTCTTTTATAATAGATTATTATCAAAGAATGTTTTAATTCATACACCATATGCTTATGTTTTCTTTATAATATGTGTACAGTACATGCACATGAATATCAGGCATGTATGTAGACAGGTTTATTTCCAATTGGTCCAGTGCCAATTGGTCCAATTACCAACTCATCTACTATCGTTTGGTCTACCATCAGTTTGTGCACTATACATGTACACATGGTCTAATACTAATTGCGATTTCGTTTTGATAACCAGTTGGTCCAATAGCCATTTACATGTAGTCCATGTACCATTTGGTCTAATTGTACTATAAAAGTGTCAATTGGGCAAAAACAATTAAAAGAAAATAGGTATTAGACCAACTGGTTACGAGACGAAATGGTCATAGATGAACTGGTGATTAGACAAAGTGATTCTTGGACCAAATGGCTGTTAAGACGAAATGTTGATGGATGGAATCGCATTAGACTAAATGAAGGTAGACCATGTGACGAGTGGACGAGTTGGCAATGGACGAATCGGCAGTATACCATGTATACCCACTGTATGTGCAGGCTACATGTATCTACTGTATGTCTCCTTCTCTATCCCTCTCTAAAAATATATACTGTATTTTCAAAATATCCTCATAGAAAATTTCCTAAATTTACATTACAGTGATCTGCACTAAGAAAAATCAATTGATTGACTATCCTTCTCTAGATGTGTGATATCATCAATGGCAAGATGACGCAAAACAAACATTTCTTTTGAAATTTAATGCATTTTGAATTGTATTCAGAATACACATCAAAATTCATTAAAAAGGAATGTTTGTATTGTATTAAAAATAGTGTATCAATTTTAAAACACTTCTTTCAAACTATTGAAAACAATAGAAAAAGTGTAACTTTAAAAAAAAACAAGACTTTCACCATCCTGCAAAATTGTTCATGATTGAAGATGAACTCAGTGCGAGTAACACACATTCTTGTGTTGTCTTGGAGGGCTATAGCAAACATATTCAAGGATATCGGGACAGCTTCCGTACTATTCTTGGGTCAGTGTTTACATCGCCGAACAACAATCCCTTGGCAGCTCGCCGTCTGCCAGAATATCAGAATAAAGGTTGACAGGTGATGATAAGAGATGGTCAAATATTTGAACAGCGGTCGACCAAAAATATGAGATAGCAAAGAGGGACGGAAATATCCTCCTGTTTATATTAAAAGTTAAAGTGCATTATATACTAAAATTATCATATTCTTTTTTTATAATAAAAAGATAAAACTCGCAGTGAAAACAAGGCAGTGTAAACGTATGGGGGATCTTTTGTAAACTGCCCTTTCCTCAATGAGAGCCACTTTTTCACTGTTCCATACATTTAAACCGGGGGGGGGGGGGCGCTAATGGACAGGTCACTTAATATATACTTAAAGGAGAAATTACATGTATACCAACACCGTGGACTTTGTAGCTGAACAGAGATGACAAAACTCAATGTTTTCCAGGCATTTTTTGTACAGATTCCAAAGGGGAAAATCTCAAGCCTCAAAAATCACCATTTCAAAAGGGCTACAGAACAGAAATTCAGCTACAAAACAGCTATACATGTACTGTGTAGATTAGTTTCTAAACCCAGACTTCTCCAAATTGAGATAGAAATCAAGAAGAAATGCCGGTGCATGCTGAAAATACTACATGTATAGCAAGTGGCTTGATCTCGCACTCGGTACATGTTAAGTGAATCATAACATGTGTACACAAGGGGTGCCTCGTGGTTAAAGCATTGGACTCATGATTGAAAGGTTGAGAGTTCAATTCCCAGCTCGGCCATTATCTCCACTTTAACTTTAATTTAAAAAAAGGCCCCAGAGTAATTTGTGTCGTCTACATGTGTGTGTAACGGTCAACCACTATGACTGAATATGTTTCCTACATGTATGTAATTGGTTATATACCAGCTTGGCGTTGATGCGGCAGAAAGCTGCTTTGCCCGGTTCCTACGGGAGTTACCTCAACAGAAACAGAAAAAAGGCACAAAGCATACATGTAGTAGAACATATTCATGCAATTGAGAACAAAGACACTGTATGAGGTCTTTAACATGCAGGTCAGGGGCAGCGGAACGGTTTTCAAAGTGGGGGGGGGGGGCTGAGCCAAAAGTGGGGGGGCTGACCATTAAAAAAATCACAATCCTACATGTATAGTCATTTTTACGTTTTTGTACACGGTTTTGAAAAAAAAAAGTGGGGGGCTCAAGCCCCCCCCCTCCCCCTCCCCCCCCCCTTCCGCGGCCCCTGCAGATGGTCTTTATGAACAGGTAGAGCAAGTTCATCTGTATTCGACCAAGGAGTTAAAGGAGAATGAAACCTTTCTTACAAGATAGCTTTTGTGAAAACAGAAAAATCAAAGAAACAGATCAACGAAAGTTTGAGAAAAATCAGACAAATAATGAGAAGGTAATGAGCATTTGAATATTGTGATCACTAATCCTATGGAGATCCTCACATTGGCAATGCGGCAAAGATGTGTGATGTCACTTGTGAACAACTCTCCCCATTACATTAGCATATATTTCACTTAAATTGCCTCTTTTCTCACATCTAACAGTAGATCATGTATTCTTTCTATAGGAGGGCACGTAACACAGATTTTTAAAGAATACGTCATGGACAAAGAGTTTGTATCACTTAATAAGAAAAAGCAAAAAGAGGCTTTTGGGGGGTATTTTATAGTCCATCAAAGGGAAAGTTGTTCACATGTGACATCACACATCCTTGTCACATTGCCAATGTGAGGATCTCAATAGTAATGATTGCAATATTCAAATGCTCATAACTTTCTCATTGTTTGTCCGATTTTCTCAAACTTTTGTTGATCTGTTTCTTTGATTCTTCTGTTTCGACCCAACCCAACTTATTCCAAAGGTTTCATTCCCCTTTAATACCTGATTGAACAATATGTACATGTAGGTAGGTAGGATGACCGCAAGCCTCTGTACACACGTAATCAATATTTTTAATTAGTCCAGGAAATTGACCTTTCATTGAGTAGCGAGTACCAACCTGTCAGGCCGATTCATTTTTTTTTTTCTTTATCTGACCGGCAAATTTTAAACAAATATATTATTTAGGTCAGAAGTCAGTCCTACTGGTGCTATACTGTGACCTACTTCCCACATGTATATAGTGCAAATGAGTACTTCATTCACATTTCATTGTGTCATTGTTTATATCAAGAATAATCTTGATAGAGTATTATTATCATTATTATCATTATCATTTGGTATCTTAAGAACTACCAGTAAATTATGCTGACACACTGAATCAAGGTCTTTGCTTACATCATTGTATTTCTACAATGAAATAAGGTCTGATATAACAAAGGTTGGTTGGTAAATCTGAGAAGAAAATGAAATACTGTTCATTACTCCAACATTTGATGGTCCAAAATTATGTTTGTATGTACTATTGGTGGTGATTTTATACCTGATTGCTATTAAAGTATGAATGCTTGTAAGCAAGCAACCAGAGGACCGATGGCTTAAGGTCCTCTCCGAAGGACCTGGTACAGAGGATTAATGCCTTACCAAAGGGCACTAGCGCACCAAGTGGGAATCGAACCCGGGTCACCGTAATACAAATCCCCCACTCTACCGACTGAGCTATCGCGCCTCCTCATAAATATCATGCTCATAAACCCTATTTCTTTTTCGGACAATCAAGTCTTGGGAATAGAGAACCAAATTTAATTTCAGACTGACGAACTTGGCTTAAGATTATTCAAACATCACCCAACATGCAGGTAATTGGTAGAATTCAATTTATCTTTAATATAGTTACAGTTCATTAGTAGTTCATGAGTGCAATGTAACTTGTATAACCTCAAACTTTAATAATAGACCATGTAACATTGGATGTTAGCCAAATTGGTTATCTGAACCAACACAAAGGTTTCAGGATTGCAAATATAAAAGAAGGCTTGTTATTGGTTCCTGATGAGTGTTTTGAACAAACTGCACATGCAATAGTGACCGTGATTGGCCATCGGTATCTTGTGATTGATTGTGAGGATTTGTGTTGCAGGGTCCTGATCGGAAAGGTGTAAGAATGTAGATGAGATACATGTATATGTGTTCCAATTCACATTTACATTGTGTACATTAACGTTATCATGTATGTAAATATACATGACCGAATGTCATTGAGAAATCACGCTCCATAGAAACATGTGACTTGATATTTGCTGTGTACATGTAATACCACTGGTATAACGACAAGTACACGTGTTCATGTACGCTTCAAGCCGCAGCTCTAGCTATGAAGGCCAGGAAAGGTGTAGTTGCAGTTTGTATCCTCTGAAAATGCGCTATATAACTCCAGTCTTTATTATTATATACACATAACATCCATGCTTTATAGAATTTCTACATTCCCTTTTTAGCTAATATTTTACTCCCTCATTTCCCTGATTAATCAAAATAATAATTTCAAGATTATTCCCCTTTGTTTATGTATTCCAAGTATATACGCACGCCTTGTGATAATTCAAGTGGAGTTGCAGAGGGTATTGGTCTATCTACTGAGCCTGACTTCATAAATGAAAACTCTGGGTTCAATACCCTGCATGGCACTTACATTATGCACGACTTACAAGCATTTTCCTTTTATCGTACCGGTACATCAAAGAAGGCACCTTTTCAAAAGCCATTCATGTAGCTGCGTCTTTCCCGCAGGGATCCCGCAAGCGGCTTTTCATTACCGATTTTCACATTTTGTAGATCTAGACAAAAAGCCACTATAAAATTTTTTTCAAAAACAACATCTTTATTGCTGCATTCCTGCGAAAAAGGGATTTTTGGCAAGTAACCGAAATGACATTTTGACGACAGGATCAAGTATTTTTTCACAATCAATCTACAAAACAAATGAAGAAGAAAGTGATTGAACTTACTGTGTGTTTTGAGGTAGAGAAGCGCATCTTCAAAGCCTTGCTTACACATTCTACTTAGCACGGCTGGTTCGGGTGGGTAAAGAGCTCTGCACATTCTATACAAGTTACTGGGAGTGATCTACAAAAAGACAGAAAAGAGGTAAATGTTATAGATATAAAACATTAATATAAACAAAGGGTTTTTTAATGAGGACCTGATGGCTTCAAAAATTGTAATCAAGTGCATTTTCAAAGCATTGTTTACACATTCTCTCTCTCTCTCAGCAATTCCTCTGAATAGAGTATGATGACTGCTTGCATGATTAGTGAGTCTTGGAATGGCTGTAAAGGCCAATCCTATATAGATTTACATTTTCTCAGGCAGGTGGGGCAGATGAAATTAGCTGTCTAGTCATTAGTATTCATCTGTTGACGTCGTTTTCTAGCTGCCCGCATGTCATCAGGCTGTTTCTTTCGTCAAGTTTCAAATCTTTTTCGTGATAACAGCTGATCTCCATTTCTTTCTATCCTTACACATTCTTTCTACTACCATGTATAAAGCAGGGCTGATTCGGACGGGTGAAGGGCTCTACACAGTAATACTCAATAAATTGCACAATTAATTTTTGTAAAGTAAACAGCAATCCGTGTAACAAAAGTTAAATGTTATAACAAGTGTACCTCTAATGTACACGTGTTATTACACGCCCACTGCTCTTAATTTTTTCACATCACTATTACTCCCCTTTAACAGCATGCTCTCTTCCTTAAAAGATGTGAATGATTGTACAATTAAAGTGCAACTTACTTGAACATTGGTATTTGAAATAGTTACGTTGAGGTAGTCACTGAACTCATCTGATTTTGGACATATATCAGCCTCACCAGAGAGTGGAGAAACTGTGATAGTCTTGCAGTTTTTATCAATGATGGGAAGATTATCAGATATACCTCCATCAACATAACGCTGTGAAAAAAAATTAAAAGGAAAATGGGTTATAAACCACTGATTACACGCACCTCGTTGCTTATTCAATAACTAGTGCTCTATTACAATTTACAAGAAGCTCCTGGGGCCCGTTTCATAAAGAGTTACTGTACAACTGTTGTAACTTTGCTATTATGGCAATTACCATGGTAACCTTGATTTTGATTGGCTTCTGAGCCCTGTTGCCATGGTAGAACTTTGCCATAATGGCAAAGTTACAACAGTTGTAACTCTTAATGAATCAGTTAACTTTTTAAGCTGTTTCAACGGTCACTCTAATTTCACTTTTGTCTAGAACTGCAAAACTGTAAGTTATATTTTGATTAATGTGGGAATTGAATTATAATAACAAATTCTGAGAGTAGAGGTTTCACAGTACACCATATTTGCGGCCATGTATTGGTCCTGAAGATGACAAGAACAAACTTGTCAAAACTTCGAGTTTGAGTGGTCCTTTTCAGGACCAACTCATGCCCATGGAAGTATACATGGTGTACCTTGAACATGGAGGTATAAAAAAGTTTTTTTCCACCTCCATGCTTGAAAACCTCTACACTCTTTCTTTGCCATGGAAACCTTTAGTAGTTACATGTACAAAAAGAAAGTCATGATACAAATGTAGAAAAGAAGAAACAAATATCAGGCCTGAATTACAATTGTTAGGGTGTTTTTGTTATTATAATGTTATCTTTGGAGGTCACTTGATTTTTGTTATCATAATAGGACTACATTGTATTTTCTGAACATAATACATGGGTTTAATCAAGATTGGTAATGATTGGTTACAAAATTAAATATTACACAATCATTACAGTACAATTGTTATTTGACTTTTATGTCCATTCTTGTACTGTTTTCATTGGTCTACTTGTATGCATGAGATACATGTATTTGGACTGATAACAGAGACATTTATAAAGTAGATGTAAACTTTCTATAGAAATGAGAACTTAAAGAAGTAAATTCCCTCTAATTATTTTGGGTGTTTTGGTTCACTATACTCTTGTTTTATCTCACACTTGAAGGCCTCTTGATTTAAAATTCTGTTGTCCCTTCGGTACATGTACACAATGCATGAGGTAAACATTGATGTCCACACAAATTGACTTAAATGATAACAATTAAAGCATTCTAGTTTATAAGAAAAAGAAGTAAATATGAGACCCAAATTACAATTGCTTAATCATATCAAGGTCATTTGAGTTTGTGTAAATGTTGCTACCTATCAATCGGGCTCCCGTAATTAGGTTAATAGCGATTAATTGTTATTTTTTATAAAAAGACCCCAGATTTTGGCTAATTATTTTCAGTTCAATTCTTGGGCCTAAAATGAAAAGCTACTGTCCCATACTATATGGTACTACATGTAAATGTATAAGAGTATTAATTTATATTACATGTACATGTACTACACATACATGTTCATGTATGATTAAAGTTGTATTAAAGTAGTATAGCAGAAAGTCCTGCCAAAAAATTTCATTAGGCCCTAAATTTTAATAAAGCAAACAAA
Organism: Lytechinus pictus; assembly: GCF_037042905.1. Classification (NCBI taxonomy): domain Eukaryota; kingdom Metazoa; phylum Echinodermata; class Echinoidea; order Temnopleuroida; family Toxopneustidae; genus Lytechinus; species Lytechinus pictus. Next base: position 15,332,638 of record NC_087253.1, on the reverse strand, counting down.
TAATTTGTTTGCTCACTGAATCATACACATTTAAATATTCTCTTACCATTTACATGAAAGTACATACTTATACATGTACATGTATGTGAATTTCAAGTTTTTCAACATTTAATCAGAAACATCTAATTTTTGAAAAACAAGTACATTGTAAAACGGTATAATGTACACACATTTGTACACTTGTAGGTACAATGTTTTTACAATTCTTAGATGCTAACTGTATTCCTTTTTATCAATGTTTAAGCTGCCCTTTTGAACTGAAATCATATCCTCCGATCTCTCACATGTCTGTATGACTCATTGGACAATGTAAAGAATACATACATGGCTCGAAATTAAGTGAACCCCACCAGAAAATGAACATATTATTAGTGTTCAATTTCTGCCATGTTTTGGATATTCAATTGTGAAGTCAGGTGATGAAATATTACATTCAACTTCTCTGGGCTCCCTGAACATATTTAGTATTATATGACACCTACATGTAGATAGATCCTTGTGATTTGATTGGTTGTTTGATATCGTTCATTCAGCCCATTTTGCAATGACGTCATCAACCGTGCAATTTTGGATCCATTCATCGTGCAATTTTGGATCCATACGATTTTGTACATTGCACTTGCGCACCGAGACAGCAGCTGCAGGCACCAGCAGTGCGCATGTTGTAATGACATAACAGACCAAATTCGCACTGCATGAGCGTGTTTTGCATCGAAATTCATAAATATCATATGAAAAAAAAAATCAATTTTTAAGTGTCATATAAACCAAATAATGAATGTTTTTTCATTTGTGCAATGGACAGAATACTTCATTCGGTGAAAGATGAAATGAATGATCCATTCAACTCGTCCACGCCTCGTTGAATGGATCATTTCATCTTTCACCTTATGAAGTATTCTGTCCATTGCACTCATAAACATTCATTATTTGTATATTATTGTCTGCATTCAACAATCAGCAAGAAGGAGTGCATTTTGAGCACAACTGTAAATGTACAGGATTAAGTTTGAGAGAAATTAACATTAAAAAAAAAAAAAAAGTTTGAGAGAAATGGCAATTAATATCACACTGGAAAGTCAGAGAGGAATTGAATGTTTTTCTGCCATACATGTACATACTGTACATGTGTGCTCATTGAGTAATGATTTATTCATGCATGAAAATGTACTTGTGCTGTCATTCTGTTTCTTCACTTGAATTTAAAAACAAATTTTCATTTCTTAATGTTCAGCTGGGGATAAAATCCCCAGTTTTCTGTGATAAAGAAAACGGAAAACACTTCAAGAAGAACGCAGAATTCACAGAATTTCATGAATAAATGAATATCGAATAATGCATATGAAAGGAAAATCCAATAAACAAAATCATGCATCAGAGCAAAATCTGATCAATCATGGTTCCAGGTCTCCAAGCTTTTGATCACATTTCTTCAGCGTGTGTCATGTGCATCAGGGAATAATTTCGCTTTACAAATATGAATAGCATTTTTGGTCATAAAAGAAAAGCTCTAAACAAAGTAATGTACATGTACAGCCCTATGTAAAAATATACTATACAAAAGACTTTATGCATAGCAGTCTTTAATAAATGTGGAGCAAATTGCGATGCGATACCAGGAAGATCCTGTGCATGTACAGTGTAAATTCAGGTTTTCTGCTTGCTAAATAAAATACTGAAATGTTAAATCATCAATTAAAAGGTTAGAGGAGTGACATCCTTTTCCAAATGCGATCCAACCTTCCATAATGCTGCATCCAACAATATAAGTTTTGGGGTCGAAAGAGCAGTGGTTACTGCAACAAGTTTTATGTGGGTCACCGAAGAACACAAAGACGTTTACAGTGTACAAGGAAGCACAGGAATGTACATTTAATACTGTATATTTAACAAGGAAGAACACAGAATTTGCAATGCATGAAATGGAAAAGTATGGACTTCAGCTATTGAATTGCACATAAAGAGGTCAAGTCTGCTTGTTACATGTACATCAGTGCCCCGTCTTACAAAGAGTTACTATTGATCCAATCAATCGCAACTATGGACGGCCAGCAACGTCAACATGTATTATGCATGTTTGCTCAAAATATTTTCCAACTATGATGTATATTCATGCATTCATTGTTCTTTTTTTTTTTAAGTTCACTGTACTTCTCTTTGTTTACAAAGGACATTGTGCCAATTTCCTATAAAAATATTATGACACTGATGGAATTCCATAGAGTTATGATTGATTGGATCAATCATAACTCTTTGTGAGACAGGGCCCAGTATTGACCACAATGTTAAATTGGTGAAATAAAATTGTACTTACTGTCCCTCGATACGTGGGCGGAAGGAACCCGGAGTAAAATGGAATGAAAGCACTGCACAGGATTGCCTGTATAAAGAAAACAAAGAAATGAAATGAATTATCAGAGTGAACAGAAAAATATATTAAACAGTGATTATAATTTTACATCAACAGCATACTGTAGAATTCTCTACAATGTATTGCTTTAATAAGAGAATATATAAAATCATATACTGTCAATAACTGGGATATATTCATTTGATTTGCTAGTTCATTACGATTAACTTGCACGCCGAATAAAAGTACACAATTTTTCCTGCGTGCGCGCAGCATCTCCCTACGCGAGCACTATCCCAAGATCATCGCGAAAATTGGCGTCCATTTCCTCTTTTACTTTCGCCTGCCGCCGTGATCAGACGATAGCTAAGTACACCCCCATTTTGCATTTATAAAGTGTCCTTTTTGGGATAGTTATCTTTGCATTTTTTCCTTATTTCAATCCTTTGCCTTTAGGCTTTAGATTGATTTCCTTTTATATCTCTCTGCGCGGAGCCTTTGTGTTATTTTTTCACGTTTTCTTCAAATAAACATTGTGAGTTCTGAACCGTCAGATTCGTTTTCTCACAGACGGGTTGCCCATATATTTATGATTTTTCTCCTTTATACAATTTCAAATGTTTATACATGTACACTACATTTGTACATAATACTGTCAGTTTTCTAACTCTTATCATTCAGTCTGAAAAAACCAAATAGGATAGGAATAGTACTAGTACAAGTAGAGTGTAGTTTGAAAATCATATTCACATATTTGCAATGCTTGAATGTAATGAACTTTGTGCTAAAAGCATGAACAGAAAGAAAGAAAGATGAATTAAAAAAATCAAATACAACTGTGTACCTTATCTTATCTTTCACATTACAAGTACACTTCATGTGCTCTTCATCTAAAAGTGATATCATTACCCGTTACGTACTCTAATGTTATAAAAAAATCAAATACACTGTGTACCTTATCTTATCTTTCACATAACAAGTACACTTCATGTGCTCTTCATCTAAAGTGATATCATTACCCGTACTCTAATGTTATCTTTGTCTTTGACAAAACTAACAATGCATAAATTTACAACTCAACTACACTTTCCAAAATACAATGTACATTTATATATAACTCTGGGAACCGTTTCATAAATGCACAATTTTCTATATCAAGTTCAAAGTGAGCTTTCAACTGTTATTGCACATTTTAATTATAACAAGTTTAATATACATGTAAATGTGTCCCAGGTGTTTAAAAAAACATCTGATAATGCCTACTGAGCATATCATTATTCACATTTAATATGGACAGGAAAAACAGTTAACCCTGGACCCGTAAGTCCACTATATGATTGAGGACAATACATTTTAATAGTGAAGGATAGCCTGGGTTAATGGTGGGAATTACCATGAAAAAAGGTTGTTGACATCTTTTGTGCTCAATGCACATTGTGGGTGACCTTGGACTTGAACATCCTGAAAGTCATATGACATTGCTATTTCCTTTCTATTGTCCATTCGTTCTTTTCCTTAAATAGGAAATTTATTGAGTATCTAGCTACGTGACTGTAAATTCAATAAGATTAAGAAGTACACGTGTGAACTTGAATTACGGTAAGTACTACAGATGAGTTTTATTCTGTTTAACAACCCCCCCCCCCCCCCCCCCCCGGCACACACCACCACACACTCCTTTTTTCAGTACCGGTAAAAAAAAAATTGAATGATGTTGTGAATGAAATGACATTAAAAGAACAATGCTGGAATAAGGAAATATGGAACACAAATTGCTTCTCATTCAGTCATTTTCTACATTATCATCAACCGGCATTTGTTTGTTGTCAAAATTAAACTCTGTGCAACCTCTACTTTTATATGTACATACGTATTATCACTTCTGGGCCCTGTTGCATAAAAGTTACCATTATGGTAATAACTTTGACATCCAATGGTACATGTATCTTTCATGGAATCCTTGATTTTGATTGGCTGATGAGCATTGTTACCATGATAGTTACCATTGGATGACAAAGTTACCTTAATAGTAACTTTTATGCCATGGGGCCCAGTTTGTTTTTTCTTGATGTTTTCATGCATTACCACTTTTCATATTGTCTCTTTGCCCATATCATGATTTTTTTCCCTATTATTTTCTTTTTAGAAATTACATGTACATGCAGAAATAAGACACAGAATTAATTGTGACAAGCTCAGGAGAAAGAGGGGGTGCTATGAAAGACTTGCAGTTGGTGTTTATTTCTTACATCCATGAGGTCCTGTCTCGTCTCAAACTCGGACACCATGACGTTCTGACGGTCGGACATCCTCGTCAACGAGATATGCAGCCTTCCGCTGGCCCTCTTGTGAATGTCTGCGGGTAAGATGCGCTCCATCCCGTCAACGAGGATCTGATGCAGGTTAAACCCGGGATGGAACGGGCCCAGGGACCGGGCCCGGGCCTTGGCCGCCGTCTTTAGGACATCCTCTGTGATTTTACCTGGAATACGGAGGAGAAAGAGGGGGTGAAGATGGTTATTTCAGGCTTTGAATACAGGTACTTTTTGGGCAAAGGTCACTTTTCAAAAGGGCAGATCTTTATAGAAATTAAAAAGCGTGCAAATGATCCTATTAAAGGTAGTGGATGGGGGGCATTGGGGACTTCGATTCACCAATAAATGAAACAAAATAGAGTAATGTAGGCTATACAGTCAGTACCTTTAATACTAGGCCTACTTGACAAGCATTTGATAATCAACTGTATAAAGAATAATTTCATCTGGCAATGATTCACATATTACATGAATAAAAAATAATATGAAACAAAATGAAGAAGAAAAAAAAGAGTAACATGTGTACAATACGTGCCGTGCAAATTATATCAAAATATAACAAGCATAATTACATGTTTACTTCTTTTTACATCTAGACTAGAGCTCTACATGTATATAATATATTCAGCAATGTAATTGAATCATGCCAGGGTCATGTACTGAAATAATGTAAACAAAAAAAAGGTTCTTTGTAAACATGGCACTGCAGATAATTCTTTCATCAACTTGACCCATTTTCAAACAAAATAATGGTCCACAAATAATCAATTTAATAGAGGTCACCGGATAAAAATATTGAAACTTAATACCAAACATAAATATTGAGTGCACACAGTCTATTTTTAAGTATTAATGCATAGTCATGATGTACATACTCTGTGGACGAACTTGACCAAATTTCAAACATAAAACCTTTTTGTTTGGAGGCCACTGGATAAAACAATCTGTTCGGGCAATTTAAGTGCATTGTACAGGACTGTAGTAGTGTGATGAATAAACAAACTTGATGGGGAGTGAGCACTATACTGTACATGTACATGTAGCTGAAGCAGAGTTTTAATGTACATGTAAACTGTAGGTTCTACTACATGTATGCTGCAGTACATACATGTACATGTATGTTCATTTTGTACATTTTATGATGTAATAGACTGCGATGGTCACACAATTGACAAAACAAAGACTGGGGTTACATGTAAGAGACATTTGATTTAAAGTTGACATCCTACATTTTTGCAATTAAAAAAAAGGATTAAACGTGATTAAAAAAATGTATCAAAAAATGAACCATTATCTTCAATGAGCTGAACTATACCACTCCTTTCAAGTCACATTTTTACATGCATGACTTGTTACAACATTGCGTAAGGGCCAAAAACAATTGACACCTTGTACACATTCACAATGGGGCCCACTTGACAGATAATCTCCTCCAGAATAAATACCAAGGAGATAATACAGAAGAGCAGATAACATTTTTTAAAATCCCACATTCTTATTTCTGAAAGACACATATCAGAACAACTGGAGGAAATTAGGCTACACTATATATTTAAGAATTTCTTTTTAGGTGATATCGGTTCATGTGCCTGTTGAGTAGTGTACACTGAGCCTACAAAAGCCATATTTTTAGAGTGTAAGTGTGACATGAATTATATTATAAAAGATGAACTACAAAATTACAAATCACACTGATGATGATCATCATTGTGGTGATGATGATGATGATGATGATGTGATTATGTTGGAGATAATGATGACGATGATGATGATTACGATGATGGTGATGATGATGATGACGATGATGGTGATGATGATGGTGGTGATGATGACGATGATGATGATGATGATGAGATGATGATGACAATGGTGATAATGTTGGTGGTGATGATGGTGGTGGTGGTGATGATGATGATTATGACGATGGTGATAATGTTGATGGGGATGATGATGATGATTATGACACTGGTGATGTTGATTATGATGACAACATTTGGTGAAAATTCTTAGTGAAAATGTTGGTGGTGATGGAGGTGGTGGTGATGATGATGATTATGATGACGATGGTGATAATGTTGATGGAGGACGGTGTTGTTATGTATTTATCACCAAAACAACGATACAATAAATAACAATTATAACAAAACAATGATAATGAAAATTATAAATATAATGTCCACAATTTGTCTTGAGCTCCTGCACATGTACTTGATGAACAATGATGATGATGGCGGTGGCAAGGATGATGATGGATGAAAATGATGAGTGGAACAAATTTGAAAAAAATTATTTACATTAATGATACATGTATATTCTTAGCATTATGTCAAATTCTTATTTTGTATGTCAAGAATTTCAGTGCTGATTACAAAGTTCTACTAGATCTCACTTCTTGAAAAAATATATCATGGACAAACTGAATTATGTTGAAGCCAACTAATGAATAATAAATTAACCAGTAGAAATAACTGTCTGTTCTGGTGAATCATTTTATATACATGAACATCATTTCACATCATTTTCACTCAGTAATACTGATTAAATAAGTCCCCCGAACAGACCTTTTTTTTTACTTATTTCTGTCTAACAATTGTCATGCTCTCGACTAGACAGGAATAACCATTGTTTCTGGGGATTAATTTAACAATTTCTTATTTTTTATCCTGTCAATTTTTTGATGTTCCCTACATGTACCTAAAATTAAATAAAGCCGAGGCTACATGTATGTGAGCTGTTTCATAAATATTGAATAGTACCAATTAGCTAATGACTGGCGAAAATCATCTTAAGTCAAAATGAAATTGAATTATCTGTAAATTTATTGCATCAATGTAATAAAAAAATAATCCAAAAAGGATGCCATAGCATGCCATGGTGGCAGACCATGATGGTCATGATGGTCTTTTGTTTGATTATTCTTGTTTGAAACAAATTAATTCATGTTTTGTTTCAAACATGGTTTCTAGTTAATACTTATTATTACTGAGCTGTAGATAACAAGGCAATAACTAACTTTATTAAGTCTTCTTTTCCTACCCAACAATATTGTTAAAGTTTGGGGTATGGCTATATAGATACATGATTTCAATTGTGATGTTTATTTTGAGGGTTGGTCAGCTATAAAATACCGGTAGTAGGCAATGATGAAGATCTAACGTGATTTCTGATTGGTTATTTGACAACACACCCCCGACCAGCCCTTTAATTGGGCCAATGAAGACGCTCGACAGGTCCACACCCAGTCGATCGAACCATCCGTGAAGCGTTTGCACGGAAGTAGAAAGTAAACACGAGGACCAAGTAGAAACCTAGTGAAAAAAAAATACATTTTGAAACACTAAAAACACCAAACAAACGTATCCAAATGATACTCGTATATATCTTAACATTTGGAGGGAATATCAGTGGTCAAAAATTCATATTTACTTGAATATTACTCAAATAATCTTCCATCGATCGTGGCATTGGAAACGTGCATGACACGTCGATACAAACAAACGAAATAAATGACCACTCGCTTTTCGGTGTCGTATCTTTGCGACTCTTCTCAACAAAACATAAAAACATTCCCGCATTAATATACTAGAGAGCATACTAAATATGATTAGGCTTTTTACATAAACTGATAAAAGGGAGCTTTAAATGGATCTAAACTTACCGAGGTCTAACTCTTCACAGACCAACACTGTGCCGAGGAGAGCCCCGGCGGATGCTCCGGCAATTTTATCGATGATGTGTGGGGCATGTTCACGAAAACAACTCGCGACACCGATATGATAAATGCCCAGAAATCCACATCCTGCAAAGGAGATATTCATTCTTGAAGAACAGCTGAAAGTTAGGATTCAAATGACTCACAGGCCGAATAAAAAATGTGTTAAAATACGTCTTGCGTTGACTGCGTGGCCCGAAAAGTTACTCGTGATCGTTCTTTATTAACCTCAAGCCGGTTGTTGTGTAATGACAACATGAACAATCGGCCGGCGCGGCTGCACTGTACTCTTTATAGACGTACTGTACTGCTGGCCCATAGAGTTGGCCCGCTGCCATATGCCCGCGGTGATGTCGAGGTCAGATGCCTTCGCACGTGATGACGTGATCCGTACTATAGTTTGTTTAGTCACGTGACAAATCGTTCGACGAGAATAAGGGGGTGACACCCTATGGTAACACCATAGAGTATGGTGTTAATTTATAAAATGTACTCATTGATTCAAATACCTCAGTTAGCTCTCCCAAATGATTCAGAAGAAAATTATTCGGTTTAATTCAATGTACTAACTCTGATATTACATTTTTTTTTTAATCAGTTTAAAGAAGTAGAGATATGACACGCTTGGTTTTATGGTAAGAGTTCCCCCGTTTCGAAGGCGTGGCTACGTCATCACTTACTAGTAATTTCATTGGACAAGTCATCGAGTCAACAAACTTTCGTCCTGCGGACATCGACAGTAGAAGTGTTATAGGTACATGTATGATTCAATTAAACATACCGGTAAATAAAAAAAAATGAAATGACTTTTGACTGATTGGTTTTCAGGTTTTGTTCTACCATTGCACCTTTTCCATTTCTCTCGCTCTCACTCTCCATCCAGTAGGCCTCAAGTTACCTCATTCATTGGTTTCACTTTCAGGGGGGGTGTAGAGAGCCTACATCTTACTCCTGTGATCGAAGCTCCTGAAGCTCCTTCGTAAAAAAATATATATATATTTCTCATCATCACATCCTCATGTTTGATTAAATGGAAATAGAAATGTTTTTAATGGTCTGCTTAAAAAAAAACATCTTATCAAAAGGTTTGCACTATTTTTAAAATAGCAGGTAAACCTTCCATAGCATGTTTTTAAACTATCGTAATATCATTCTTATTGTTAAACGTTACATATTTTTTGCATTCTAATTTCTAATTTTTTATGATCCATAATTTTTATAATAATATGTGCTAAGGGGGAATATTTATATTCTCTATGCTTTTTTCGAAATAAATCTGGAAATGTATTTTGTTTGGTTGGTTCAACACCGCAAAAACTCCGGTGTTCATTTACTACCAGCCCGAAATCGATATTATGTCCACGCCAGAGATCGAAGCAACACCTGTTTGGAATCAAACCGATGCTGTTTTAATACTAATTGGTGTTGTATAAACTGCTATCTGGTGTTAGAAACTGTTAGGACGCTGAAGAAGCGTCCCGGGTCGGACAACTGTTCTCCGTTTCAAACCAGTAGGTCCAGATGATCAGATTTACTATTCGTAATTTGTAGTATTTCTTCCTGGATGAATCAAAACATACATCAGTTTATCTGGTGTTAGACCAAAACCAAACTGGTGTGGACAATCCGGACTGGTGTTAAATCAACACTGGATCGAGTTTTAGCACTAAACCAACCAAACAAAATATATTGGTTGTTCAGCAGAAGTTTGAACTTTGTTTTAATTTTACCATACCGGTTTTCTTAATGTTGTTGTTTATTCCTTCTTTTGTTTGTTTGATTTTGTTTGTTTCGCTGTTGTTGTTTTTAATTTCGATTCGTTCTTGTTCGTTTCGTTTGCTAATGTTCAATGTAGTTTTGATTTCTTGAGGTTGTGTTGTTATTTGTACAGCATGCCAACGGCGTCTTCAGGAGGCGGGGATATATTCCCCCTTAATCGTTCAGCCCCTCCCCCTCCCAACATATATGTATAAGTGGGGACCCCATCATTTGCCCCTCCCCCCCCCCCCACACACACACACACAGGATCAAATATCTTCTACTATAGTAATTTTGCCTTTCAGAAACTTTTTGACGCCCATGGTAGGCCGATCGATGCATAGAACATGTAGAATCAATGGCGTATAGATGGGAATGTGGGTGGGGCCTTCGTAGTCTGGTGTGCAAACCCTTCACTCGAGTTAAGGGTCTGAATGTGCAGCCTACTCATGCCTTGTGTACTGAAGGCCCTCTCGCTCAGTCTTTGCGTGGAGACACACTTGCTGTTCAAAGTTTCAATCAGGGTCCCCCCCCAAAAAAAAAAAAAAAATGATTTTGTACTACAAAGGTCCAAAGTTTTGCTCACTCGCTTCGCTTGCTCACAGCTTTTTAGAAAGTTGCCCCATTCGCCATGTCTGGCCTCCTCAGTGGCGTAACTACGGGGGGCGCGTGCCCCCCCCCCCCCCCCACCAATCGACTGGCCAAAAAAAAGGGGGGAAGAGAAACGTAATGGGGGGAAGAAATTATGTACGCATGGTCTTAGTGAATTCCTACAAACAAGCCTTAGAATGGCCCTCTTCATGTCTAAATTTCAAAAAATTTCAGCTCGCGCTTCGCGCTCGCAATATTTAACTAGTGAGAAACGTATCATATTCATGATTACAATGAATACATAAAAGTGCTGTATGTGTTTTGGTGTACATGTAATTCTAACAAAATCAGCCAGCGCTTGGTGCTCGCATTAGGTGACTGGTATGTATGCTCTACATGAATTCCTAAAAAATAGTCCTTAAAATGTCCCTATTTTGTGTCAATATATACAAAAATTTCAGCTCGCACTTAACACTCGCATTGTTTGTTTAGTGACACAGGTACGTGTCACGATTACAAAAAATTGCTTACAATGTCCCTTTTTTAGGTCCGATTGAATATAAAAAATTTTCAGCTCACGCTTCGCGCTCGCATTATTTGATCAGTGAGATACATATCCGTCTAATGGCACAGTCCTTAAAATGTCTCTATTAGGTCAGTATACCTGGCTATTGAGCGCGCTTTGCGCGCCCGCCCACCAAGAGACTAAACAAATTTGCTGGTGCCCCCCCCCCCCCCCCCCCATGATGTGACCCATGGTACGCCACTGGTACGCCAGCGTAAAATCGCTGTTTAAAAATTAAGCACGTCAGCCCGTCACTCTAACAACTATTAAAGAAAATTTTAAGCAAGTTCAGGCGCGGATCCAGGCGGGGGCAAAAGGGGCATGTGCCCCCCCCCCCTTTTTTTTTGCTTGTTAATTTGTGGTCGAAAACCTTTCTTTTTTGGCTTGTCAAAATTTTCCTCCAAAAAATTTGCCCCCCTTTTGGAAAATCCTGGATCCGCCCCTGAGCAAGTTGCTTAAAGTCTTAATTAAACAAGTTTTTTTTATATATAGTTTAGTTTAAATAGTTTAAAAGTGTTATAACGGGGATTAAACATTATAGGGCCTTTTTACAGCGAACCCTTATTGATTAAACTTGTCATGTTTGTATCGTGTATGCATTTTCATAATAACAATAAAATAACAGCATATTTACCAATGCAGGATTGCCACTTCGGTTTCGAAAACTGTTCCCCACACTATAAAAAACGCTGTTTAAAATTTCAAGGCCGTTATTTAAGCCCGTCACTTTAACAACTATTGTTTAAGCTTTTACCCAAGTTGTTTGAAAGAGATCAAACAATTCTTTAATAGTTTAAGCATTTAATAAATCGACGGGCTTGTTTAAAAAGACTATACAACTTTTTTAAAAGTTTAAACTAAAGTTGTTTAAAGTGACGGGCTTAAAAAATAATTAAACAGCGTTTTTACAGTGCACATTTTGAGCTTTATGCCCAAATAATTAAGATGCCTTGCACTTTAACATTGTAAAAGACGTCAATGGCTATTTTGACATAACCTTCAGAAATTACAATACATAAATTTTGCTAGAAGCGTGTGAAAGACGGGGTTTTCCCCTACATCAAAGGATTATTATCGTGACAATAGCGGACGATTGTTTAAAAGTTTTAACAATATCATTTAGTGACGGGCTTAAAGGTAAAGTTTCTCCTGATAATAAGTTAATTTTAATAAAAGCAGAAAAAATTAAGACTCGTGAACGTTCGATGGAAAGCCCATCAAAGAATTAATAACCGAGTTGTGAAGATTTGTGACGTCATATTCGAGCAGCTTCCCCATATTATCATGCAAACTAAAATACTATAGATTCATTTTTTTTTTAATATGATGATTTCAAATATACTTCTTATTGAATGGGTGTGAAATTATGTGTCTGATGATTTATCCATCGCACAAATCACTTTCAATTTTTTTTTTTTTTGAAAATGACATTTTGATGACATGGAAGAAGTGCTCTTCTAAATTGAGGTCACAAAACAAAAATAAAATTCGTAAAGAGTCCGTGGTTCTTTAACGGAATTTAATCAAACCTTCACAAGCAGTGATGTAATGAGCCTATAACATTTTGAAGGGGCTAGATATGGCGTACCGTGTAAAATTTATAAAAAGTTGCGAGAAAGCGAAGCGAGCGAGCAAAAAAATTTCTTTATTTTTATTTTAAAAAAATCAAATTTTGCGATAGATTTTTACATACTTTGTAGAAAACGATATCATATTTCACCCTTCTCTCTTTCTTTTTTTTGCTTTTTTTTTTCTTGGTCGTAAAAAATGGGGGGGGCAAGAGCCCCCAAGCTCCCCCCCCCCCCCATCTGTACGCCAGTGTTCACAAGTATTTGTTTCTATAATATTCTGCTTTTCAAGAAAACAAACTTATTATCAGGGTGAGCTTCTCCTTTAAACATGAAACAGCGTTTTTAAAATGTAACATTTGACTCGAAGTCGTCACAGTATTATCTTTAAAAGTTCACACACCTTTAAATACATCGAGCAAACAGAGTGATACACGTGTAGTTTCATTTTCTCAGTCTACCAAGAACTTAAACAAATATACCGTACCATCAGATAGATAGAAACTGCTGATAATTTTGACAGTTGTTATGTAATTGAAGAATGCTAAAGATTACAATCACATAGGAAGTGTCTACAAATGGGTGGTGTATAAGGGTATCACTCCCTTCAATTCGTAAACGATCATCATTTCTCGACACTTTAAGAAACTACGCTGTATGCTTCTTTAAAGGTCAAGTCCACCCCAGAAGAAATGTTGATTTGAATAAATAGAGAAAAATCAAACAAATAACGCAGAAAATTAATCCAAATCGGTTGGAAAATATGACATCTTCTGATATTTTAAAGTTCGATCACTTATTTTTCACAAAACAGTACGCACAACTCAATGACATGCAAATGAGAGAGTCGATGATATCCCTCACTCATTATTTCTTTTGTTTTTTATTGTTTGAAATATAGAATATTTCATTTTTTACAGATTTGACAATAAGGACCAACTTGAAAGAAGCATAAAATGTTTGTTGAGACATGGACATATAGGTCCATGGTTAAGACAGTGGTAGCTCCACGTGTTCAGGGGGGCCTAAATGAAACTTTGAGGAGAAAATGAGGAGAAAATGGGAATATAGTCAGTGAGTGATTTCCTCAGTTCGCTCATTTGCACACCGACCAGGATGTGAATACTACTATTTTGTGAAATTTTCAGTGTTATGCTTGTTGGTTTTTTCTTTTTATTCTAAACAACTTTGGTTTTGGTGAACTTGTCCTTTAAAAATGTAAAGATATTTCCAATAAAACGCATAGAGACTGTATGTGTTTGCAACGTCCATCAGCAACCCATTACAACGTTCATAATAAACCACCTTCAAATGCTATGTAGTAGATAGCTTACATAATACGCACGTCCACACCTCATAATAAAACCGACAAAGGGTTGCGCCGCAAGGGCGACTGGCCCATTTGTTTGTTTGTTTGTTTGCTTGGGGTTTTTTTAGAATAGAAAAATGGGGAAAATAAAGAAAAGGAGGAAGAAAAGGCAGAGCTGAGTAAGAAAGGGTGAGAGAGTTGTGAGACTTTGTTGTGTACCACACAATGATTTATGAGTTCAATTCATATAAACGTTTTTTTTTTCCTTCCGTTTGACATTTTCATCCATTTCATTTCCTGACACAAGCATCTGCTTTATGGATTTAACGTCTTCTTCCATGCACATAATTTAAATACATGTACTGGAGTCGTTTTATTGTACTAAATTATTGATTTGTATACTTTATATGAAGGGGTGAAATGTCAGACAGAAGAAAAATGAATGTTTATTTGAATTGGATTTTAGATGAATTTAATTGAATCAAAATTACGAGGTCACTTTCAAGCCTCCCACCCAACCCCCTCCCCCTTTCAAATTACATTGGCTCTACACCTCCGGGCTACACCTGCATAATAAAGTACATTCGGCCTTCGGGAGCTCATCCGTTATCTTTTTGGAACATTCGTGTTACGAAAAAACGTCACCTGTACGAGGTCATTTGCCACGTGAAAGAGATTTTTTCTGTTTACATCAATTATCAGTAGGTGGCATATCTACATAGATAAAACAGCACTTATAGAAAAAAAGATAGATAGTTAGATAGATAGATGGATGGATGGATGGGTGTGGATGGATGGATGGATGGATGGATGGATGGATGGATGGATGGATGGATGGATGGATGGATGGATGGATGGATGGATGGATGGATGGATGGATGGATGGATGGATGGATGGATGGATGGATGGATGGATGGATGGATGGATGGATGGATGGATGGATGGATAGGATAGATTGGATAGATGGATAGATGGATAGATGGATAGATAGATAGATAGATAGATCGATCGATAGATAGATAGATAGATAGATAGATAGATAGATAGATAGATAGATAGATAGATAGATAGATAGATAGATAGATAGATAGATAGATAGATAAATAGATAAATGGATGGAAGGATGGTTGGTTGGATGGACGGACGGACGAGCGGACGGACGGACGGACATACAGACAGATAGACAGACAGACAGACAGACAGATAGGTAGATAGATAGATATATATATAGATAGATGGATATAGAAATAGAATGACAGTAGATAAACTGATAATAGACAGAAGAAAGAAAGGTCAGATATTTTTTTGAAAAAATAAGACAAGGGAAAAAGTAGACATTATTTCGCAGGAGTTTCTGCATTTATTGTTAAACCAAAATACGAATTTCACAATATTCATGAACATACAATATAAATTGATCAAATTGCCAATGTGACAATCTAATAGCAATGATAAAAGAATAAATATACATAGGTACAATGTAACATAGTGCAGGGCAAGCTCAGGGCCTGGGAACGATTTTTACTGCATGGGTGCAAAAAAAAGCAAAATAAAGCAAAATACTGCAAAAAAAAGCAAAATAAAAAAAAGAGTTTCACTAAAAAGTGAAGGACATTTTTATCCCGAGAAATTTGACAATCAAAGAAACAAACAAGCAAACAAAAAAGTATTTCACTAAATCAAATTTTCCACACCTACCAGAATTCCTGGGGGGTGCGCTGCCTATAGAGAACAATACACGCAGCACCCCATAAGAAAATAAAAGTTGTGAGCGAGCAAAAATTTGACATTTGTAATACAAAAATCCAAGTTTGTGATAGATTTTGACAAAATAATATTCGGAAAATAATATCATATTTCACCCTTATCTCTTTCCTTTTCTCTTTTTTTTTTCTTGGTCATGATAAATTTGGGTAGGCAAGAGCCCCCCCCCCCCCCCCTCCATCAGTACGACCAGCCCATGATTATAACAAATGCTTTGAGAAAATAGCAGCCAGGAGAATGAAAGAGAGAGAAACAAACAGACCGTAGAGAGAGAGAGAGAGGGAGAGACATAGGACAGGAGGGCAGTCAAAAGGTGGGCAAAAGAAATTCTTCGAGTCAGAGGAATTATAATTCACATCAATGAATAAATAGACTAACCCACTGTACAATTTGGTTTATAAGTACAAAATATTATTTACAACTTACTTAATTACACTTAATTCATCGACTGATTTGAATTTAATGCTCGATTTTTGCCTATGACGTCATTTCATTCAAAGGTTTGGATTGATAGGCTGATCACCAAAGATGCAGTTATTACATGGATTTGTAATGCTTAGAACAAAGTCCAGCATCTCAGCAAATTGCAATCAACTTCCCTTCAGGTAACATTACAGCCTGAATTCAAATTGACTAACTGATGGTTAATTATCTTGCGATTGGGAACGGGACCGACAGATGGATGACCCGGAAACACAACATCTTCAGCAATCACCTACGATGGACGCAGGCATTGAAACAGTTCACGGCCGTAGTTAGGTGAAAAGTTTTTGGCAGCTCCTAGTACGGATGTGACATACGTTCTGAACGGGGATTGCCAGCAATGATCTGATGAATCTTATCACCTTCTTGCCTAACGTCTTTAATAAATCCGACAGCGCCCTCATTTTTCACCAGGATACCGACAAGCTTCCACTGATTGCGCTCCCTTATCGTCACCGGTGTCCCAAGACTGTCCCAGTCCTTGTAGTCTTCAAGATGCTGTTCGAGATGTCCACAGAGATAAGGCTGGTGGACCTCATTGGACGATCCACACTGCAAAGATGTCAACTGGTAATGCCGTCGCTTCTGCCTTCCTACAACTTCCGGTGTCTTTGAGTGGTCAGTCCACCACCCTGATGCGAGGACACGTTTGCCGATCAGCTGCCCAAATGCAGGTGACTGTCCCAAGATATTGATGGTCGAAGCAGGTCCCGCAAGGTCAACCGAGGGTGATATCTCAAGAAGAACCGCCGCTGACTCTTGAGGGGCTGCGTCTGGTAACACCCTGTGCATTCGCAACACGCGATACGTTTCTGCAACCAGGAGGAACTTGGTGAGTGTGCCTTGTCCAGCTGAAACTTTGATTTCCAAATTAGAGGGCGCTGTCCACACCTTGTCTTGGCAGTTCCCTCCCAGAGGTTGCGGGCATCCTGATACGAGGCGCAAGTAGGACTTGATCTTGGTGATTCGTGTAAGACATTGGTATGAGGTAAGGACGAAACTTGGAGATATTAAGGCTCCGTTGCAAATCGGTGTGTCCGTCGCCGAATCCCATATTAGCACCACCCATGACCAGCGCAATCTGAAAAAATAAAGGACAAGGAAATTGTTCATATCAAAATAGAAAAAAATCAAGGGAGGGGAGACAAATACTTTATATTCATCATGAATTAATATGATCAGTAACCACCTGAGCTATAAAGTCTATCGATTCGCAGGTCACGTAGCATCGACGCCATTGTATGCGAACTGTTTAAAGGCAGACACATTCATGTTAAGTGATGTTCACTGACTATTGTTTTTATAAGGCTACGAGAACTCCTTAGTAAGTGAGAATGAGTAAAATGTATTTCGTGCAACGCTCCTATATAGAGCATTTCATCAACATCTAGTTGCCTTAAAGTCGTCATATCCGACAACTTTTCTCGATTATGATTGACTGATATTGTTGCTCTCGGTTTATTTTGTCATTTCCACAATCTGGTCTGGCGCCATCTTGCGACCTTAAATGACAACTTAAATTCATTATTATGGTATGACAATCATTAATATGATTCCAATCAATTCCACAAACATTTTGCCAAAAATGGCAAACATATGCTTAGGGGCACTTGGCCCCCAAAAGTTCCATAGACGAGAACAGGAAAAATGAAAAATAGGAAAAGGAAAGAAAGTAAGTTAAAAGAGTGAGCGAATTGTGACATTATATCCCTATTAAACTCTATTACAAAATTCTGGTTGTCGTTTCAAACAGGTCAAAAGAAAATCGCTCGCTCGTTCTTTATTTTTCTTTCTTTCTTTCCCTTTTTCTTAAATGCTGCCCCATACGCTAGAACTTTTGGCTTATTACGTAACTGATAAATGCACAGACCTACCTGTCTAACTCCATGTAGTTGGGAGGAGAAGGGGTGAGAATAGAAGCTGGTTTTGGAGTAGTGATTTCAGTTATCACCGGTAAATTGACGAGTTCATCCCCAATGCAGGAAACTTTTGATCGAACCAGGTCCATTGTCTGTGGGTGGAAACGGGAGACATGAAATAAGTGTAAACAAACGATCGGAATAAAGATGACAAAGTCAACTTTTCTAAGTTTTCTCGGGAACTGAATCGCCAAAAGGGGCTATACAAAATAATATAAAGCAGAATCAACTTAGGAGAGACAGGTGAGGGAAATGTCTCAGATAATCCAACCGAGATAACTATATTTCATTTGCTCTCTGGCTCTAATGGTATATCTTCAGAAGTCTGGAAACCCCAAACGGCAATCAAACCCTAACTGGCACAACTGGGCGATTTTGATAGCCAGTGTACGCCACTGTTCGCATGGCTAACCGTTTCTCATGCAATCATATTTCTCAATAGGCCTATCAAAAATTTCAATCGTAATATCAATAAATCGATTTCTTGGTGTGAAGGATTCACTTCTTGATATCAAGAAACTATTTTTTGCGATGAACAAATTAAAATTCTTGATATCAAGAGGCTGACAAAATTATACAACGACCAATGATACCCATTCGGTGACACGACATTAATTTGCTCCTGCGACAATTTACCCGGGCTTAATTACGTCTAAGATGGAGGGTTAGGCCTAGAGTAAGGGTTGCAATAAGGGTTTATGTTAGATATAGGGTATAGTAAAAACCCATATGGTTGAAGTTTGCCATTCCATTAGTGTGTTGGAACTTAGAGCTGAGCAATTGTCGCCGGAGCAAATGTAATGGATTGTAATGGAACCATACATTCATCAGCATGCTCGATAATGCCACTGTCGCACCAGCGAGACCGACTCCTGATTGACCGATGATATGTCATTGGTAATAACGTAATAGCTTTGATCGGTCTGGAGTCGGTTTCGGTGGTGTGACTGTAAAACATGAACCTTGAGGTGTGACAAACATTTTATGTAACAAACCTTTACACCCTGCAGATGATCTGGAGAGTTACATCTGATCTGGTACTCATTGTCGAATCTGATTCTAGACCTCCGGGTCAGATCAGTTAGGTATTGGATTAGACGGCAATTGCAATTCCAGGGATTTCCAGCCAAATCCAACACCCGCCCGGGCAAAACGTGAGCAGAAAAGTCCTGAAGATTCGTAAGATTGTTGTGAGACAATGTCAGGTTGAATAGGTAGAGCCGGGAGTCATTCCTGACGGAGACCTTCGTTAGGTTGTTGTTGGAAAGGTATAGATAGCGCAGATTCCCTGCTACCTCAAAGTCCCCCGAAGATATCTCGCCGAAGCGGTTACCGATCAAGTTCAGAGTTTGGACAGACTGGATGTGTTTCAACCATTTCATCTTCCCATTGGTCAGTTTATTTTCCGCAAGGTTCAGGTTGCTCAGTGCACTTAGACCTTGAAAAGCTTTGTCTGAGATCTCGGTGAGGCTGTTGTTCTGCAGATTAAGCGTCTCAAGAGTTCCTAGAAGCCTGAATACGCCATCAGGTAATCTTTCAAGGGTGTTGTCGCTCATCATCAAGCGATGAAGTCGGTTGAATCCTCCAAAGGCATCAGGTACGATCCGAGATATTCTATTTCTGGAAAGAGTAAGAACTCGCAGGCTTGGAGCACCACGAAAGACACCCCGCTGAAGCTCTAGGAGTCGATTTCCTTGTAGGTTTAACCACGTCAGCTGAGACATAAAGGAAAATGGCGTTGTTTTCAGTGCCTCGGGCTCAATAATATAAAGTTTGTTGTCAGCAAGGTTGAGTTCCATCAGAGCTACAAGACCTTGAAAAGCCCCACTCTGAAGATGGCTGAGACTGTTTCCTGACAGATCTAAGAACTCTAAAGCGACAAGACCAGCTAAGGCATTTGGCGAGATTTGGGAAATGTTATTATCGGTAAGTGTGAGATATGATAAACTCGGGATGTTACCGAAAGTTTCAGCTGTGATGTTCGGCAACCTGTTGTTCTTGAGGTACAATCTCGTGAGATTCGCCAAATCAGTAAACAAACCGTCCATCATCGCATCAACAGCATTGAAGGACAGGTCGAGTTCTTTCAGTGCAGTAGCTCCTCGGAAAGATAAACTACTCAGAGACGTCAACGAATTCCCCGACAGATCTAAAATTTTCAAATAACGTTGATTCTGAAACGCATTCGGTGCAATAGTTTTGATGCGGTTGAAACTCAAATCAACTTTCGTTATGTGGGTATTGCTCAAAAACAGTGTCGGGTCTATTCTCGTGAATTTATTCCACTGCAGAAACAGCTCCTTCAGTTGCGATAGTCCGGTGAAGATCATCGGGTTCTTTTCATTCAGTCGATTATACGAGATATTCAAGGACGTCAGCTCACCGAGAGGCTGAAAGCAGTCCTCGGGAACACCCCACAAGATATTATCGCTAAGGTCCAGTCTCTCGATCTGATGGTTGTTGCGAAAGATGGTTTCCGGCAAGGACCGAAGGGAGTTCCCCGACACCAGGAATGTCCTCAGCGCAAGTGCATCATGTAAGAGATCCGTATGCAGAGACTTAATACGATTATCGTTCAGATTAAGAGCCGCAAGGTTGGACAACCCATGAAAGGTAGCGGGGCTCAACTCTGTGATTTTGTTTCCGTGAAGATCAATCTGGATTATCTCTCGTAGACCGTTGAGGGCGTCGCGTGGGACTGTCCGGATGTTTCTTCGACGTACAGGTGTCGGGTCTGGGATGATGTAGGTCCGGGGTCGTCGTAGGGTCAGGCTTCCCCTTCGGATATGTGGTCGTAGACCTACCCGTAAATCTTTCTGTCGACGTCTTTTGGGCTTCTGACTTCCAATTAGTATCAGGTACTTGATATCTAAAAAGAAAAATTAAGATCAGTTGTCCCTTTATGATTAACGGTTAAATACTGGCCTGTTCTACAGCAAACCTTCTTTAATCGAATTTCGTTAAGGAAATTATACAAAGATTGCATCTAAATTCAACATCCCTTATTTACAGAAACCCATTTTTAGATATACAATTGACATATATTGTCCGCATAACATTTGGGAGGATTTTGGAAAAATTTCTGCACAAATCTGTATTTAAGAACCATCAAAAGAAAAAAAAGTCACATCACGAATGACATCACAAGAACCATGTCTCTTTTGAAATAGGAATACTTAGATTGATTTGTATAAAGTTGACATAATGTTGTTGATAGATGTTGACAGTGAGTGTTACAAACCTGGTGAAATCGGTTGTGGGATGTCCTTCCGTCCCCAGCAAGCTATAGCCTTGCTCCCATCTTCCCAGTCGTTTACTTGAATATAACTCGATAAGAGTGCAGTCGGTGGGGGCGCGTTGCGCGACACCACGAAACAGTAACAATGGTCTGGGCAGGAGTCTAACGTTGATACTGTCGAAGCGCCAAGTGGGATGAAATAGAGACCAGCGATAAAAGCCGCGAATCGGACGAGTATCCTGGCCATTCTGAAATGATTCATGAAATATGAAGTAAATATACAGTTGATATTATTAAAAGAAATACGAATTTAAGAATCACTAACTTTGAAAAACCTAAAGCTTATTCAAATGTCACACGTTATTATGGCTACACAATCCACTAAGAATACTATCTTCTTTTTTTTGTCTTTTTGGTTATTGTCATTGACGCTTCTTTCTAAATCGATTCCAACAATCTCTATATAGAACTTTGGCATTTGCTACCTATGTCCTTAGAAGTCAGCGGTAATAGTAGGAGACAAGGAAGGGTGCGACTATTTTGCCATTTTTTAGCTCCATGTCCCTTTAAAGGATAAGTCCATCCCAAAAAAAAGTTGTTTTGAATAACAGGAGAAAAAAACAAGCATAACCATGATAACAGTGAATATTTAATCAAAATCGGATGTAAAATAAGAAAGTTATGACATTTAAAGTTTCGCTTAATTTCACAAAACAGTTATATGCGCATCCTGGTTGGCAAATGAGCAGACCGATGACGTCATCCACACTATTTCTTTTGTATTTTATTATATAAAATATGAAAAATTCTAATTTTCTCCTCAATGTCATAAGAAACAGAATATTATTCCTACATGTGGAATTTTCATTATTTTACCAGTTTATGGTTAAGTCAAATTGGTCCTTATTTTCAAATCTGTGAAAATCATAATATTGTACATATTCATTACATTGATTTTCCTCTATTGGTTCAAATCCACAATTTTCTGGGGTGGACTTAACCTTTAAATAGTATTCTTTCCATCACCCATCGATGTGAAGGGGACGCATAGGGTTAGAGCTGTGGGATATCTGCAGCGAACAGAAGTTTCGTATCAAAGGCTCCCTCATTACCCCACAAGTTTTATGAGGAAAATTGCCCAAACTGACTGTTGACTCACGAGAACCGCGTGACAGAAAATATGTAGGGCGGATTATGGCTTTTAAAACGCCCCAAGAGGATCGGAAATGCGCCGCTGTGTATATTCGGCAGGGACTCAGAAGGCTTATAAAGAATTCCTGTCATCGTATTCAGAGATGCGTGAAAATGGACATTGTCTTTTGATATTTCTCCTATTTTCTTTTTTTTTTCTTTTTTTGAGAGTGAATTTCTTGGTCTCCCTCCGGATCAAAGAGTTTAAATTATGGCGCGAACGAGGAGAAAGAAGTTCTGTGCTTCAAAGCCTGAAACCATGGAGCTATTAATATAGCTCTATGCTGAAACAGATTGAGAGAGAGAGAGAGCAAGCGAGAGAGAGGGGGATAGGGGCAGGATGTGTAAAAATTGCATGCCATGAAAAATATTGTTTTCTGTTGATTTTCAGTACCATTTCAAACATTTTTTTAAAGTAAAATATGCTATGTTATACGAGTATGTCTGTCTGTCTGGGTTTTTTTTGGGGGGGTTGTTTGTTTTTATTTGTTTGTTTGTTTGCATACTACAAACAATATCAGAAGCCGGGTAAAACAATAAACCAATGAATAATTGCAAACACGATTATATAAAAAGTAGAAAGATAAATAAAAGGAAGAAATAAAAGATCAAAAGATACATAGCGAATGAAATAACAAAAAGGGTATAGAGAGATAGGCAAATAGAAACTAAGTTTAAGTAAAGAAACTAAAAAGAAAGAGAAGATTCGACATAAAGAAGAAAGGAGGGAAAGAAACAAGACAATGACCCAAAAAATCAAGGGCAGAGAGGAACGGAGCAAAAAAAATTCTAGGATCTTATTCCCTTGAGGGGAGGAAGACAAGTCGGTCATTATGAAGTCTAAGGGCGTGATCGAGAGGGCACTTGACGGATAGGTGAGGGGTGACTGCCTTGCAAGTGAAATATGGCGGACTTTATTTCACAAAATAGGGCAACTTTTCAATGGCGTAGCCAGAGAAGGGGCGTAGCCTTCCCCCTTCCTTTCCTTTTGTTTTCGATTTTCTTTTTCTGATGATAAAATGAATCGAGTATAATGACTATAGACTTGAATAAAAATGAGTGTATGTGAAGTATAGATTTAGACGCTGATAACTCCACGTCTTCTGTAGAACACCCCCCCCCCCACCCCCAACACACACACACACCCTTACTCAAACCCACACACATCCACACACCCTCACATACACAGAAATATTAAAGTTTCATATTTTGGTGTAGTCATTCCACTTATCTGTATTAGTAACATGCATGTTCGGCTCTTCTGGGGAGGGAGGCGTTTGGTTATGACGAGTGGGGTAGGAGCTACACTCTATTTGACAAGCATATAATCAGCATGATCGGGAGACGGAATAAGATCATTTCTATCTGTATAGTCAGGTTAAATAATTATGCATCTGCGTGGGTGCGTCGTGGTCTAGTGGGTCTGTCTCTCGCCTTTCAAACAGAGGGTCGTGGGTTCGAGTCCTAGGCATGGCGTGTTTTTCTTCAGCAAGAAATTTATCCACACTGCACTCGACCCAGGTGAGGTAAATGGGTACTGTTATGATTGGGAAATCATAGTAATACTAAAGTGAAAGGACTTTAGTTAATTTCTGTGAAACTTCTTTGTGTGAGACATCACAAGATGATGACTCAGGTAACCACACATTCCAATGAGATGAAGTACTCTGTACTACTCTCTCTATCCATGCTAAAATGAAAGTTAATTGTACAAATGAGTTTAGTTCCAATAAAGTAGTCAAACTATACACACGTGTCTCTCAAGCCTTCTAAATATTGTGTAACTGGAACTCTACATGGTGTCAGAAGTTAAAAAACTGACTGTTATCTAGTGAAAATGGATGGCATGCGACCACCAGAAGCCTTTTCTCTACAGGGCAACATCACAGATAACTGGAAGAGGTGGAAACAGCGTTTTGAGCTGTACTTAAAGATAAATTCCAGTTTTGGTAACGATCTAAAAATGACTTTTTACAGAATCTAATATAATGACCACCTAAGTGTCTGTTTGTATGAATAAAAAATATGTGCCAAAGGATTCTGGAAGAAATTGTGTAATTGCTGAGAAATAAGCAAAATAAGCGCGGATTCGGTCACTTCCGTCGGGTCTTTATTTTAGCAATAATAATACACTGTCCCACGTGTGCCTATCTGTGTTGGTGATCTTCAGTGTGAACATTTTTCAGCGTAGATTTCAAGATTTCACAAAGTTCAGTTTATGTAACTGTACCAGATCTAGATCCTCGATGATATACTGACAATTAAGCCTTGTTTTACAGACTTTCTCATGAAATCAGTGTTTACTGCAAATACTGGAATTTCTCTTTAACAGCTAGTGGACTTGACAAAAAGGACTCAAAAGTACAAACAGCGACACTGCTTCACATTATTGGTGAAGAGGCGTTAGAAATTTATAACACATTTTCTTTCGAGCAGGACATTTCATCGTCAGGACAACCTGTAGCACCGACATTAAAAGACTTGCTGGAGAAATTCACTGTACATTTTGAGCCACAGTCCAACGTGACTTTTGAGAGACATGTATTCAACACAAGATTTCAACATGAAAACGAGTCATTTGACCAGTTCGTCACAGACTTGAAGAAAAAAGCTAAATCATGTGAGTTTGAGCATCTTCGAGACAGTCTGATAAAAGACAGAATTGTTGTTGGAATACGTGATGATGGTACCAGAGCAAGACTACTCAGAGAAAAAGACTTGTCTTTGGAGAAAGCAATATACATTTGCAAGGCAACTGAGATAACTTCGCAACACATTGCAGAGCTGAAGCCCAAACAGAACATTCATGCAATGCAGGCGACATCGATGATTAGGAAGACATGCCCTAAGTGTGGAAATAAGCATCCACCCAGAAAATGCCCTGCATATGGCAAAGAATGCCATACCTGCAAAAGGAAAAACCATTTCAGCACCATGTGTAGAGATCGGGATCGAGATAATGACAGAGACCGTACATCAAGGAAGGTTCCATCTAGAGGACAAACTCGCAACAAAAAGGGTCATCGCCCCAGCAAAAGAGGGATCCATGACATCCAACAGGACAGTGAATACAGTGATGCCGACAGTGAAGAGTTCCACGTCGACGCCATCAATGGAGTCCAGCAGAAAGAGGAGAAATCGAAAAAAGAATGGTATGTCAATCTCACATTTCTTTCTGACAAAAACAGGCATAAAGAAAAAGCAACAACCAAAAGTGCTCAATTCAAAATTGATACAGGTGCTCAATGCAATATACTGGCTGCTAAGGCTTATAAAAAGCTAGGGATGCCAAAAATTGGCAAGTCAAAAGCAAGATTGATGTCATATACAGAACACGTTGAAAAATCACATTTGGGGAAATGTACCCTAACATGTGTGAGGAAGAACAAATTCCATAACATTGAGTTTGAGGTGATTGATAGAGATGCCAAATCCATACTTGGACTTGAGTCATCTGAATTACTAGGCTTTGTAAAGAGGGCAGATTCAATCAAAGATGATAATTTGGCAAACCAATACACAGACGTGTTTGAAGGCCTTGGATGTATGGGGGAACCACAGCATTTAGATGTTGATAAATCAATCAGTCCAACAATCCATCCTCCAAGGAAAGTCCCAGTAGCAATAAAACAAGGTGTGAAAAATGAGCTCAATAGAATGGAAGAAATGGGTGTGATAGTAAAGCAAACAGAACCAACACAATGGGTAAGTTCGATGGTCACAGTAGCAAAGAAAGGGAAGAATAAGGTAAGAATATGTCTAGACCCTAGGGACTTAAATAAAGCAATAAAAAGACCACACTACCCGATGAAGACAATTGATGACATTACCGATAATCTAGCCGGCGCACAGATCTTTAGTACATTAGATGCTAATTGCGGTTTCTGGCAGATTCCTCTTGATGATGAGAGTTCAAAACTTCTCACATTTAATACGCCCTACGGCAGATATAGATTTCTTAGATTACCATTTGGAATCAACTCTGCCAGTGAGATATTTCAAAGAATTATGACCGATATGTTTAGCGACATAGAAGGTGTAGAGGTTCTGGTAGATGACATTCTAATATGGCCCCTCAGAAAGTGTCCATGATCAAAGGTTGAAGCAAGTACTAGAAAGGTGCAGAGAAAAATGCATCAAACTCAACCCAGACAAATGCCATATCAGGCAAACACAGGTCACATACATGGGACACATAGTATCTACAGAAGGACTAAAACCAGACCCAAAGAAAATAGAGGCAATCACAAAGATGCCTACCCCACAGAGTAAAAAGGGTGTTCAACAATTCCTAGGAATGGTAAACTACTTAGGCAAGTTTATCCCTAACTTGACAGAGAAATCAGCACCAATTAGAGTACTACTAGAAAAAGATGTGGCATGGCACTGGGATGACAAAAAAGAAGCAAGTTTCAAAGCGCTTAAAGAAGCGGTAACAAATGCTCCAGTGTTAAAGTACTACGATGTAAGTAAACCAGTCAAGTTAAGTGTAGATGCATCGCAAGCAGGCACGGGCGCAGTCCTACTACAAAATGGACATCCAGTGGCATATGCGTCAAAAGCATTTACCGATGCTCAGACACGATATGCCCAAATTGAGAAGGAGCTAGCCGCGATTGTATTTGGTTGTAAGAAATTTCACCAATATATATTTGGACGCACAGTGGATGTAGAAACGGATCATAAACCACTTGAAACGATATTCAAGAAACCACTGCATGCTTCCCCACCGCGACTCCAAAAAATGCTCCTCAATCTGCAAAAATATGATCTGCGCGTAACATATGAAAAAGGCGTCAACCTTTTCATATCCGACTGCCTCAGTAGAAATTTCCTAGCCAATCAAAGTGATGATGTTGATGTGGAAGAGATACCCATATGCATCATTGACAAACTTCCCATCGCAGACGAACGAATGAAAGAAATAAAAGATGAAACTAAAAAGGATGAAACGCTACAAAAGCTCCGCAAAACAATCCTAGCTGGATGGCCAAATGAAAAAAGGGAGGTCAGTGAAGAAATTCGACAATTCTGGGAGTATAGAGAACTACTAACAGTAGAAGATGAATTAATATGCAAAGATGCGCGAGTGATAATACCAAAATCACTTCGAAAAAAGATGATCGGAAAAGTACATGGTCATGCACACCAAGGAATAGAAAAGACTAAGAAATTGGCACGCGACATCATGTACTGGCCCGGCATGTCAGCACAAATTGCAGACATAGTTGCTTCATGTGAAATATGCAACACATATAAGCAAAACAATGCAAATGAACCAATGATTGGTCACACAAAACCAGACCAACCATGGCAAAAAGTAGGCTCAGATATCTTGGAATTAAATGGAAAGTACCATTTAATACTGGTAGACTATTACTCTAGTTTCTTTGAACTTTGCGAACTAAAAAACATGACAACATCAACAGTCATAAAGCACTGCAAAGAGCATTTTGCTAGATACGGGATACCGAACGAATTCGTATCAGATAATGGACCATGTTATGCTTCGAGCGAATTTAAGAAATTCAGCCAGGAGTATAAATTCAAACATGTAACAAGTTCCCCTGGATATCCCAAATCCAATGGGAAAGCTGAAAGCGCTGTCAAAATAGCAAAAAATTTGCTGCGCAAATCTAGCGATATACATCTAGCACTGCTACAATATCGCAACACACCTCTGGAAGGTTTAGATGCTTCTCCTGCCCAACTACTAATGGGACGAAGGACAAGAACACCCCTTCCAACAAACAAGAGGTTACTTAAACCTAAAACGCAACAGAACGTTAACACAAAGCTCAAGAAACAACAAGAGAAACAGAAAATGTTCTATGACAAAACAACACATACTCTCCCCAACCTGGTTATTGGAGATGTTGTTAGGATGCGAAGTACAAGAAATCCTAAAATTTGGCAAAAAGCAATCGTTGTGAGGATTTGTAAAGAGCCACGCTCATACATTGTACAAGCTGAAGGCGTAGACTACCGTCGAAATCGTAAAGATCTCAACAAAACAAAAGAAAGTCTGAATCCATTACATCAAAATGATGAATACAATAATCAGACTCAAACTTCTCATGACAACCCACCAAATACCCCTCAAAACTCATCTCAACGCACAACCCAGCCGAAACAAGGTTACACTACCAAATATGGCAGACATATCAAACCACCAGAGAGATATGGGACATAAACTAAAAACAAAAACACAAAAAAAACATGAAGAGAGAAGGGAAAGTAAAGTGATTAAAATCATTCAATGAAAGTTTAAGTTCTGCCTGACCCAGCCAAGTTGAGCATTGTTTACTTTGCAGTTCTTAATATTTTATGTAATGTAGTATTAGACTATTATTATTTTGTTTCTTAGTTTGGAAATTATTTTGTTGTAAAAATAATGCCTAAATATGTCTGGAAGGAAGTATGAGTATGACATATTATTATTATCTGAATAGTTTAAATGGACACTGAATTCAGCCATGAAGAACCCTATGGACGATATACAGAAGTTGAAGAAATTTGAACAATAATTATTAAGAAGAATAAATTGGACACTGATTAACAAACTTCATCTCAGGATAAATGTATGCATGTTTATGTTTTACCAATGCTATGTTTATATGATTCTTTGTATTATTATATTGAAGAATAATCTTTTATTGTATGCTCTTTTATTCATCTTGAGTGTACAATCATACAAAATCAAATTTGTTGAAATGAAATGAAATGTTAATAATCACAGCATCAAATTTCTTTGAAGAGGATTTAACAAATTGTTTATAAAAACCATATTGATAATTCTGAATTTTTTAGTTGTGAAAATTCATAACTGAAAAGGGGGATGTTATGATTGGGAAATCATAGTAATACTAAAGTGAAAGGACTTTAGTTAATTTCTGTGAAACTTCTTTGTGTGAGACATCACAAGATGATGACTCAGGTAACCACACATTCCAATGAGATGAAGTACTCTGTACTACTCTCTCTATCCATGCTAAAATGAAAGTTAATTGTACAAATGAATTTAGTTCCAATAAAGTAGTCAAACTATACACACGTGTCTCTCAAGCCTTCTAAATATTGTGTAACTGGAACTCTACAGGTACCGGCAGGAAGTAATTCCTCACTAAAGCTGTGCGCACCAGAATCGGTAGCCGAGCTTAGCCGGGGTAATATAGGAGTGCCTTGAGCACCTAGCAAGGTGGATACGTGCGCTATACAAATCCTATATTATAATTAAGTATAACTTCATCTGAAAACCAAAAACTATTAAAATTTTATTTAATGTAGGATTTATCATATAGACTTGCTACAGGTCTATGCTTGGGCTATGTGCAAATTTGAATAATCAATTGAACGTCATTTTCTGGAGGTTGGGGAGACGCTGGCGATGCTTGGGGCACTGGACCCCCGAAAGATTTACGACCAAGAAAATGAATAAAACGAAAGAGGAGAAAAATTAAAACAGGAAAGGAAAAAGATAACATCATAAAATATGAAAAGATTTTCTGAAAATTATGTAAAATACTGTGATTGCTGTCACAATAAATTCTCATTTTAAAAAAGAACAAAAAAATCGCTCGCTCGCTACTTATTAGAAATTTTGCCCCTTACGCCACACCCCTTTAGCTCAATGTGCCAATTGGGGAGGGGTTGGTCGTATTGCAGTGGTCCAGGGGCGTATCTAGGGTGGGATGGTGGGAGGGGGTAGAGTCGTCCTTTCATCCTATGTGATATAAACACGGACTTCGTATTATTCTCACGAAGTGAGAATTGTAAAATATTGTTAATTGCATCGACTCAATTTTATTTGACCAAACTGTATTTGTATTTTGTTGAAAAGAAATGAAAACAGAATTCTTTTTAGAACGAAAGAGGTATAGGCCTACCTCCTTAATGGACCTCGCCAGCTACCTTTAACGGGTGAGTGACGGGGTTGATGGCATGAGAGGTGCCCGAGGGAAACATAATAATATCGTCCTAGATGATTTCAGCATGTTCCGTACAAGTACAACCAAACAAATGAGACCATTCTTTGACGAAAGATGAGTATGTCGTCCTCGAACGATGCCGAACACTTCAAGAATGTCTCAAGCTTATCGAAGCTTACCTCAGGTACTAAAAAATTTCAAGTTTACACCCTTAATGGTACATTGGCAGCTCCGTTTGGATGCAATCTTGCACCCCAAGTGATAATGTACCCGTTTGTTCCTGTTAATTTGCACCCGGGTGTGCACCTTTTCAGGTACAATCCCGACGTTCAAAGGAACAGGTGCAATGTAAAGAGTACAACTCTGCACCCTAGATTTGTTTATTAACTAGATCTATATCTTTAAAGGCGCATGAAACCATTAGGGTGCAAAATAAGAAATAAAAAAATGTCTCACAAATCGACCCCTTTTTTCAGGCGCACAGTAAGGAAAGCACCAGATTTACAGCATCACTGACAGCACTTATGGTGTGCAATCGTGTGACTGAGGTAAAGAATACATCTTTTTGTTCCTGTTTGCAGCCTGATGTGCACGTTTTAAGGTGCAATTTCGGCATTCCCAAAGTCTGTGAGGAGTTCTACTGTGTACCCTACACTCTAAAACATATCAGCTGGGTGCAACTGTTATTATATTCATATTTGACTATTTTCCAGTCGTATTTTACTAGAACATGGTTATTTCTGACTAGAATAGGCTATATGTCAGAAATGTCACTAGACAATCGGTTGCACCCAGCTGTCTACTGATCTAGTCTATTTGACTGATTTGTTTTAAGAGTGTATATGATGTAGCTAATTTCACCCTTGACGTTGCAGGAACAAATTATAAGAGTACAAAATTGTACCCAAAAGGGACTCACAGTCTTGTATTCAAAGGGTGGTAATGAGAACATTCTCCGTTGGGAGATGGGCATGGCGTCCTCGAAGGATGCCAGAAATCCCGGATCCGCCCATAAGAGACCCTATACATAGGCCTACTTCTTTTATCGAGTCCATAATCACTATACTATATTTAGAATAACCCCTTTTTGTAAGACAAGTGAATCTGAAGAATTCACTTTTCCGAAATTCAACACCACTCATCGACCGATCACTACCTCATTTTCTCATGTCATCGTTTGACCCCCGTGACCTCGGGTCAAAGGTCAAATTCAAGGGTCGAGCCGGTGGAATGGGTCGTAATTCATGGACTGTAATGGCTCGCTGATTTCCATTTCCATTTGAATTATGGCTGAAGGTCGGGTGCAAATTGTTGGAGATTGGTACGCTACATTTAAAAAATCATTAGAACTTGGAGTTGTGGCGTGCGTTTGTCGTCCAAGCTACATGGACACCGGGTCGTGCGGTCTAGTGGTTAGAGCATTGGACTCATAATCGCAAGGATGTGGGTTCGAATCCCAACTCTGCCATCGTCTCCACTTTTATAGAAAGAGCCTAGAGTAATATCTGCCGTCTATTAGGTCAGGCGCCCACTATGACTGATTAACCTAGACGTAAGATGTTTCCTATATGTTATATACCAGCTTGGCGTTTACCAGCAAAAACTGCTCTGCCAAGTTCCTACGGGATCTATCATAAACAGAAACAGAAACATGATGAGGGAAGTTACAAATTTTTATGGATGTCGAGGTTCGAGCCCTGGTCACGATTCGGAAGGTAGCGTTAAAGGTCGGCCTAGACGTAAAGGGGCTTTCACAATTGCTCGTGCGACCGTTTGCGATCACTTGGTCACAATATATGTTGCACACAATCGCAACGGTTGTAAGCAGTCGCACCACCAATTGTGAAATAATCATAAGTGATTGATAAACGTTTAAAAAACCTCAATTGACACCCACACATAATACGTTGAGTTATCACTAACTGACGAATGTTCATTAGGTTAAGATTTATTGGAATTCATTTAAACAGTGTGAAAATTATATTTCTGCAAGTATCTTATAGAAAAAAAAGAAGAAGAAGAATTTCAGATTTTGAAATAAACCTCAAGAAACAAAACCTAAAAATCTAAATGTCCTTATCTTATTCTCCATATTTCTTTTTCGTCGATTTCAATCTCAAAGTTCCCGAATGCAGGATTGGTCTCCCATCATTCAACTGTCACGTGATTTCCTCTAATAAAAGAGAATAATTTTAATGTGATGAAAAGACGAAAATCATACAGGACAGTACACATTATATCTATCAACCGATCTTTCGCTGCCGCTCAGATTTCACATTTTTTTATCAGTCGATATTTTCCTGTCATTCTCTTTTGGTTCAACCCTGGCTTCAGGCTAATATTTTCAAGGCGCCATGTTTCACAAAGAATGCTGCTCTCATTGCACTACTGTACTCTTCATATTTCCTGAATCTCCAAACATTCTTTATTTTTTTCCATGTATGACATTGGGAATGCGATATTTGTCTGGCACGGTATATAATTTCCACCATCGACTGCTTAGACGTTAGAAGGGCATGTAGTCAACTATTGCCCGGGGAAGTTGATCCATGAACTTCGTTGATCCCCTGTAGCAAAGACCAGTGCAGTCTCGAGAACACTAGCCTACACTGCAAAAACTCCGGTGTTGATTTAACACCAGCCCGGAATCTATATAATGTCCACACCAGAGAAGTATTGAAACAACACCAGTTTGGAATCAAACCGATGCTGTTTTAATACTAATTGGTGTTGTATAAACAACTATCTGGTGTTAGACCAAAACGAAACTGGTGTTGTTTAACACTTCTCTGGTGGGTACATATAAAGATTCCGCGGGCCGGTGTTAAATCAACACCAGAGTTTTTGCAGTGTACCGGGTTGGGGGGGGCAGAGTACTCTCCCTAACAGAATATTGATGGCCTATCCCCTCTCACTTCCCACCCCCCCCCCCCACCCCCCCCCCCCACCCCCCACCTCATTTTCATGATTTTGGGAGGATTTTCTGAAATTTTGTTGACGGAATTCTTTTTTTTTTTTTGTAAGGAGATTCTTCACCATACTGACGACTTTCCTGGTGCGCCACTTTTCTCGAGAATATAATTTCTTATTTCTTATTTCCCATGCGTGTATTTAAATTTAGGTATGATACATCATTATGTTCACTCATATTTTTAGACAACACTTGTTTGGAATGTCCTAAAAATAATAGACAAAACAAATATTATAAACAGCTTTATAATGCTTTATATGGAATTATTACATTGGGCTGCGTTTATGCGACCTCAAGCCAGAATCATGATTTGAATCATGATTCAAAACACAAACATGAATCACAATATCACAGAATCAGCGTTTAGACGACCTTCATTCCAATGCTGTTTCTCCTCAGATTCGGGCCAATCCAGTGCGCATCACTAGTGCGCAGTTTGACAGAGGAAGTTTTTCGCACGTGTTTCGGCGCTCGAAAAATCTTTTGCTTCCAGAATTCAGTTTATACCTCATGCCCGGGACCTCATGTTGTTTACTTCTATCATATAGGGTCCATATGCTTCTATTCATCTTGTTAGTTTATCCATAATGGTGTTCGGAAGTGAATTTCAGCGTAGATCCAATTTAATATTGATACTGTATACTCAACAACAACTGAGATCATTGTCTGTCCAGTTAATTCATTTACTAGAACTTGAAGTTGAAGACATGACCAAAAAATGAAAAGTAGTGGACGTTGCGATGACCAACACAGAACTTGAACATGACAAGAAATGCATGCGTAGTACATAATCATGTACATACAATGAGCATACAGAGCGCCTTGAGCTTGGCAAGAGTCAAATCGAAAATAGCCCGACACAACAGTGAGGTCATAGAATCATGATTGTAATCACGATATCGTTTATTCGAACATTTTCGTACGTGATTCTGCAGAAACGTCTTTCCAAACGCCCCTTTTTTCGTGTTTCATGTTTGTGATTCTAATCATGATTATATTCAATTCTGCAGAATCATGATTTGAATCATGATTCAGATCATGATTCTAGGGTAAAAAAGTGGCGGATAAACGCAATATATAAGCAATTTCTTTGCCAGCATCGTTGCATAGTATTAATAAAATAAAACATTGAAATACGCCCATAGTATCGTAATACACAGCATTCACCTCAACCAAAGTGTACTTTTCGAATTGCAGTGCATGCAATGGGAAGCTCGGTTAAACGCGGAGTTATAAATTTGGCCCAAAAATTATCCAATTAGGTTTTTATTAAGGAGAGGTAAAATATATTACCGGGAATTATTCCAATACGCTTGTCAATGTCAAGCTATACCAACGATGCATTAACATTATTTTATTCAATATCAGGTAATTTTGATCATGGATATTTGAAATGGCTTCGAGAGAGATACGATCAAGCCACCAAGGTTTGATAAACTACAGTACGTATTGTATTCATTCATATTTTATTTAAA